>NC_061515.1:19237500-20625000 GCF_022379125.1 Scophthalmus maximus | reverse complement strand
CAGGCAGAGAGGGTTGTATCTGGGCAGACAGTTCAGAGGCTGGGCCTGCTTGCCCCTGGTGGAACAGAGGAAATCGATCTGCTTCAAAGTGAGAATTAATAATCCTGTGTATCTTAATGTGTGGAAACACTATCTGGGTTAGCTCCAGTCCAACTCTGGCCTTCACCGCTGGAGGGTTATCTCTCAGGATACTGTGAACACATCTGCTAAAACCATTTCATGGCTTACTTTATTTCTATTATGAGAGCACGTTTTTTTTTTTCTAGGTCCATGGCGATCCTCGGCTGGTTGAGAGCTGGCCAGAAACTGCATTCATTTTTCATTTTCTGATGCAGTTCACTGATCCTTGTCGTTTTACGTTTGACCCTCCAGGCCGTACCCTGTCAGAGAGGACTTTGCTCGCCCCCGACCTTAGAGAATTCTGGAAAAAACTCTGTGGCTTGGTGGCACCAACTGCAGACGGGGGAGGAATAGACATCTTCTCCCCTCTGGCTGCATCTGGTATGAAGTTGTTTGTTAGGACACATACTCTGATGTATATTTCTGTATCTCTTCTTCTTCTTGTATCACCAAGTTCTCTCTCCCTCAGCACCAGGAGTGGCTCTCATCCAGGCTCTCTCTGCTCTCACTGGTCTGGAAGTTCTGGCTCCGATGGGTCTCGTTACCGGAAGTTTCCAGAACAGTGAGTTTCTCTTGCACAAGACCAATTGTTTGTCAAGAGCCGCAAGCTTAGCAATGTGCTCTGTGATTACACAAACACCTTCAAAAATATCTAAGCCAATATAATTCATAGCTGGCGTATTTTTCTACAAATCGGTTTGGTTGTACTGTGAGATGATGCCAAGCTTAGGTCGAGGTGAGTTCCGCCCAACAATTGAAATAAAGGTTACTCGCAGGTTAGTGAGTAAGAAGCCTTTATTGTCATTTTATCACAGTCAATACAACAAAATGGCGAATGCCCTTTACATTATTGCACACATTCATATATAACATAAGAACACAGACATACAGTCAACCACATTCTGTCATCTTTCCAACATTCATCATAAAACAAAACAAGGGCATGTAGGTTGTGATCGATAAATAAATAAAACATATATGATAGACTGCTCCCACTTTCAAACTTTTATTTACTCCTTTAACCTCGCTATTTTCTTTAAGAAATTGTCTTCAATCGTTTTCTAAGGTGCTAATTGTAGCCTATTACCTCACGATGTCAAAATCAAATGTATGGCAAGAAAAAGAAAGGGAGTCTCCGCCAACGGCTAGCGCTGGCCACAAGATTTGTCTTCTATGAAGATTACAGCCCCGACGTATTAAAGCAGCGCGCCGAGTACAGGAGCTCCATTTTCCGAGCTTTACAAGCCAGCCCTTCTCTACCCAGCCGAGCTGCGCATCACGCTGCCTAACGGAGACCGGTCCTGGCTTCAGTCCGCTCCAGAGGAGGACAAGTTCATCCAGAACTTGAACGCAGTTCCGTGTGTTCAATGACAGACCTTCCCTTAATTGATATAGTAGTAGGCTACCTTTCTATTGTCCCAGTCTCTTTTTCTTTTCCTTTTTTTTTTCTCTCTCTCCCTTAACAAGTCACACACAATTGTCTTTAAATGCATCTATGCACTGTTTCTTTTGACGTACAATCGGTGCTACATTCGTTAGATTGATGCCCTCTTATATCTGAGCATTAGGTTTATAATGGTCTTCACTATGTTCAGTTTTCTTTATATTATTAGCTCTGATTGCTCAACTGCCTAGATGTGTAAGTAAGGAGGGAAACGACCAAATGCATGTCTGCAATTGCCCTCTTCTGTAGTTGACTTGACTTCTTTCTCGATATATTTGTAGCAGGTTACTGGCTTCAATGGTTAAGCTTTTATGTTCTCCAAATGAACCCTGTGTATGCTAGACATACAGTTTGTAATGTTCACTTGAGGTGTTTAAGAAAAGCTTAAAACTTTCAATTTGTTCTTAAAGCATATTCATACTTTATTGTGGGAGTAAGGTGATAGGAGTAAGGAAGTAACAAGAAATGTGTTTGTTGCTGACGGATTGTATAGCAACTGGGTTTGGGTTAAGGGGAGGGATTGGGTGGGGTGATGTCTGCATGTCTTTTGTTTTCTGTTTATGTTTTCCTTTGGTGTTTTGTTTTCATGTTTTTCTTTGCCTTTTTTTTCCTTTTAATGCTACTTTTAGACTAAGCATACTTATTGTCATCACAAACCATGCGCTTTCACTTTGTGCTACTGGACGGCAGACGGGGGCCACCGCCCGTGGGGGTGAAGTAGAAGCACCACCTGTCCAAATCAAAGTTATCATTAAATGTTAAACACTGTTAATCCTGCAGCACCTAGTGGTGCTTTAAGATTCACTAGCTGGACTGTCAGAGGCCTGAATTCACCTGCAAAACGCAACAAAGTCATAAATCACTTGAAATTTTGAAACACTTAAATTGCTTTCCTGCAGGAAACTCACCTCAAGCCAGCGGACCACCTTAAACTTCGCAGAGGTTGGGTGGGACAGCTCTATCACTCTTGTCATTCTCAAGCAAGGCCCGAGGTGTTGCAATTCTTATTCATAAATCTTTCCCATTCTCCGTGTCCACTGTCATATCAGACCTTAATGGACGTTTCATTATTATTACAGGTAGAATTTGCGGCAATAATCTTGCATTGGCAAATGTATATGGTCCGAATTGGGACAATGAGGAGTTTTTCAAACATTTCTTTTTCTCTCTTCCCGATTTAAATTCTCGCCAGCTCATTCTTGGGGGAGATTTTAACTGCTGTCTGGATCCTTCACTTGACCGTTCTTCAAATAGACCCAGTACTTTGTCTAAATCATCTAAAATCATCCAAATGTTTATGGAACAATTTGCAATATCTGATGTCTGGCGTTTTTTCAACCCAAGTGCTAAGCAATTCTCTTTTTTTCCCCCTATTCACAATTCTTTCACCGGAATTGATTTCTTTCTTACTGACAACAGACTACTGACCTCGTGCTCTTACAGCCCTATTGTTATATCTGACCATGCAAGCGTCATAATGGACATTTCACTTCCTGGTAGGTCCGTAACACGATCCCCATGGCACTTCAATTCTTTTCTGCTCACTGACCCTGATTTTATTAACACCATCAGTAGTCGTATTGACCTTTTCATCTCCACTAATATGAGCTCTGGAGTCTCTGCTTCAACAGTTTGGAAAGCATGCAAGGCCTATCTTGCGAGGTGAAATAATATCGTATTCTGCCTCCCAGAAAAAAATTAGTACTGAAAAACGCATTCATCTTTCCAGAGAGATATGCAGTCAAAATGTGCGGAATGAACCGACGCAGACTTTTCAAAGAGCTGCTTATGAAAAAGGCTGAATTTGACGCCCTGGATCTAATGAAGCAGCCCAATCACTGTTAACAACGCGCCAAAAGTATTATGAATATACTTGCTCACCAAATACTACTATCTGTCTCACCACAACATATTTCTCAGCTTAACACTACTGCGTGGAATGGACTTATTTGTTATTTGCATTAAAAAAAATTGGATTTGGCAATACATTTATTTTGTGGATTAGGCTTCTATATACAACCCCTCTAGCTTGTGTTTGGACAAATAATGACTTTTTGGACTACTTCTCCCTCCGACGTGGCACCAGACAGGGCTGTCCATTGTCCCCTCTGTTGTTTGCCATTGCTATCGAGCCTCTGGCAGTGGCTCTCAGGTCAAGTCGGGCTGTGGGCATCTCAAGAGGAGGTGTTGAGCACAAACTGGCCCTTTATGCTGATGACCTGTTATTGTTCATCTCCCACCCAGACAGATCTATTCCTGCTGTGCTAACTTTGCTCAAAGAATTTGGGCAGATTTCAGGTTACAAATTAAACTTAGATAAGAGCGAACTGTTGCCCATTATTGCTGCTGCCTCAGCCTATCCTTTGTCAAACTTGCCATTTAAGATATCTCCAGAAAGCTTAAATATTTGGGTGTCTGTGTGACTAAGAAATATTCAGATTTATTTAAATGTAACTTTTCTCCTTTGCTGGTAAAGCTGACTGAAAATCTCCAACATTGGTCTCTATTGCCCCTATCCCTCGCTAGCAGGATAAACTGTATAAAAATGAACAACAAGTTTCTATATCTCTTTCAATGTATACCAGTTTTAATTCCGAAACACTTTTTCAGCTCACTTGATAGGTCCATGATCCCAGTTTATTTGGAACAAAAAGACACCTAGGATCAGGAAAAGCATCTTACAAAAAAACAAAGAAATGGGTGGGTTAGCATTGCCAAACTTCTTATTTATTATTGGGCTGCAAATGTCCGAACCATGTTACACTGGTACCATATTGGCAACCAAACCCCACAGTGGTTGCAGATAGAAGAGGTCTTATGTGGCTCCTCCTCTTTAGTGTCTCTTTTGTGCCTCCCCTTGACGTTACGTTCATCACTTTATTCCAATAATATTGTGGTCAAAAACTGTCTGAAGATTTTTGCCCAACTAAAACGTCACTTTGGATTCTAGACAATACCCCTTTTAAGCCCCATAAATTCCAATCCTTTATTCCCCCCCTCTATTATTGATAGCACTTTTACAATCTGGGCGGCTCATGGCATTGTTTCTGTGAATAATCTTTACATTAATGGAATTTTTGCGGCCTTTAATCAGCTTACTCTTGTTTATAAGCTGCCAAACACACACTTTTCAGGTACTTGCATGTCAGAGACTTCATTCGGAATCGATTTCCTGGTTTCCGGGCGATCCCGCCTTCTACTTGGGTTGACACCATTTTCAGTATTAACCCTCACCTTAAAGGTACCATTTCAAAACTATATGCCGCTTTTTTCGCATGCCAAACCCTGGCCTCTGACAATCTCCGCACTACTTGGGAAGGGGATCTCAACATAGTGATAGAGACTGAGATTTGGCAATCAGTTTTGAAACGTGTCCACAAATCGTCTATTTGTGCCCGCCATGGAGTCATGCAATGTAAAATAGTTTACAGAGTCCACTGGTCCAAAAGTAAACTGGCTCGCATCTTCCCTGACATCGATCCAAATTGCGATACATGTCACCTAGGACCAGCAGATCTGACCCACATGCTTTGGACTTGTGGGCCAGCTGTGCCACCCCTGTCAGCTGTAGTGTTGAACCACCATTGCTGTTACTACGGTGACCATTAGTGTGACCAAATCAACCAAGACTGCATCATGAAACATGTTTTTGTTGTGTTCTCTTGTTGTTTCCAACACCACCTCCCACCCTCTCCCAGTTCTGAGTGAGTGGTCAGACAGCAGTGTGCGCGTTGGGCTGTCGGACCAGCAACCAGCAGCCCCTGCACTCCGATATGTGTGTGAGGATGTACTGCAGGGCTGGTGCAGACAGGCCAAGTGGATGGACGAGGCCCTGGGGGAACTGAGGGTCTGCCTGGGGCCACAGCTACAGCGGGTCAGCCTCCAGGCCAGGGGCCGAGCTCTGGGTGGGTCTCATGAACAAACAGCTGCACCAAGGGCAAGTTTAAATGCATGTGTGTGCTGTAAACTTTCTGAAGAATCTTTTATTAATTTCCAGGTCATTTTCTGTGGGAGAAAATTGGCCTCGAGGAGCTTTCTGTGTCCAAAGATCTCAGTGAGGCTCTGATTGAGGGACTCGCTGCTCTCACCAGACAGGAAGAGGTGGGGATGACTGGGAATACAAGAAGACCATGGCAAAAAAAAGCAATAATCATAGTAGCCTATCAGTCTCTAATTTCAGATTTCCGCTTTTTCTTCTTGAGACCATACCTCTGGAGTTTCTTTCAGTTTTTCTCTCAAGGTGGAGTGAGGAGAAGGAGAGCGAAGAGAGTCCAGAGGACAAGTGGCGAACCGGAGGAGCAAATGATTTATCATTGGCACCAAGTGACTCGCAGAGATTACTCCCTGAGCTGCCGCAAGTGTGTGGACTTTAAATTTGTCCATCCAGAGAAGGTTAGAGTAGCACACATCATCTTTGCACCTTGTTGTCTTTGTCTTTAGATGGTGTTGGATTGGAGAGGTGCAGTCGCCAGAGAGCTTCACCACAGCGAGTGTCTTTATCTCGGGAGACTGGGTTCTGTGCTGAAGGTATAGCTTTCATTTGAACCCAATCATTTTATGACTATAACATTACAATAAAATGATTCTGGGGATTTTTTTGATAATATCTCATTTTAGTTACTGAGCGGCAGGCGCAGTCCCACTTGACAAGAAGTTAAGTCAGACTTAGAAACAGATGCTAATAAATGATATGAACTCATCCTTTCAGCAAACTATGGGGACCGTATTTAATTCCCTTTTAAACCAGGTGTTTTAGATAATGAAGAAAATGAATTAATCACAATTCTGCATCTGCACGGTCTATCTTTTGACCCTCTTTTTTTTTCAATAACAATCCGAACTCACCCACCCAGAAAGTGTTGTGTTTGACAGTATTGGAAAACAAATATATTTACCTGATACATGTCCCTGCTCGGTGCTGAAGCTGTACCAGGAGCCTCTTACAGCAGCACTGAACTCGAACAGAGCCATCCTCGGCTATGCCGACATCCAGATTATCCTCAGCCCCGTCACACAAATACTGGAGCTCAACAGGTACGCACACACACACATACACACAAATATTTCTGTGGTGTACGGTCTCGTTTGTGCTCATGTGTGGGATCGGGGTGTGCGTGTGTGTTTGTTCCAGAGTGTTTCTGGTAGACATTCAGGCACGGTTGCAGCAGTGGGATGCGGATCAGTGTATCGGAGATGTGTTTGTGAAACTATGCTCAAGTCTCAGAGTCTACACCAACTATCTCAACAACTACACCACTGCCCTCTGCACCATTGACAAGGTAAAGTCAAATCATGTGCTTTATGCCATCCATTCGTCAGTCACCTCTTGCCCCATCTGACATCTGCACTGCTTTTATTTTGAAATTCAGTCTTTGTCTGTCTGTCTGTCTGTCTGTCTGTCTGTCTGTCTGTCTGTGTCAGTGCAGGGAGACAAAACCTGCATTTCGGGCTTTCCTGAAGAGAGCAGACAGAACTCTTGCAACACATATGCTGAGGTAACAACACACACACACACATATATATATACTTTCACAGCCATTCTCCATGCTGGACCAAAAACACCATGTGCACCTGTTTATGTGTGTTTGTGAAGCCTGCAGGAGCTGCTGCTGTGTCCAGTGTGGAGAATACAGGAGTATGTGACTCTGCTCCAAGCCCTGTCTTTACACACACACCCCGTCCACCCTGACCACACACACCTCTCCTCTGCCCTCAACACACTGCTGCGCTACAGAGAATTCATACAAAAGGTATTACACATACACAATGTGATACAGATGCTCTACTCTACATGCTTCTGGAACAGCGAGTTAAAAAACCCATCCGTGTCAGCTTTAAAAAAAAATTTCATCGGAGTATCATTCTTTCAGCTCTTCTACTATAAACTACAAATCAGAACGACATTTTAAAATGTGTGGAAATGAAACCTCAAATTCTACTAAACAGAGCCAAAAGGTTGTGTTGTGTTAATGCACTGTAGAAAACACGAGATCCACTTGTATTTGTTTTAAGCTACAGCTGTAACATAAACTGTATGTGTTATAGCTCAGTTTCATATGCTTCTACTTTAGTCTTTATATATATATATATATATATATATATATACACATATATATATACACATATATATATATAATGCAGTTTGTATTAAATGCACAAAACTGTGCTCAGTGCAATAGTTACACAATGTTTTGTGTTTCTTTTTGTTTCAGTTGAAGCGTAACTCAGACAGAGACAGACTGTTGGAGGAGACACAGCAGATGATCCGAGGCTGTCCGGTGAAAAATGCAGCTCCCTGTCTCTTTATTTTAATTTCTTCCACACACTATGAAACTAAACTTACAGTAATTTGACACAGCTTTGTTGTGTGTTGCATGTGTGTGTGTGTGTGTGTGTGTGTGTGTGTGTGTGTAGAACCTCAGTGAAGGAAACAGGCAGCTGATCATAACCCAGGATGCTGCTTTGCTCAGGAGTCCTGATGAACAGATTCCAGACTGTCTCAGGTAACGACCCAAATGATTTTTATGTTCCTGTTGGTTCAATGTGTTGCAATGTGTTAAAATTGCAACATTCATTTCTATATTCATCCTCTGCATTTGTGTCTCCATGTATGAGCAGGACCTTTGAGCAGGTGTCTGACGTGGGCCTCTTCCTGTTCAACGATGCTCTTGTGCTGACTCTGCGAAATATTCACCACACACCTTTCACTTTGGCTCACCGGTGCACACACACTTTCCTGGCCTCTGTGGCCCTCACCAGCCTGGCTGTCTGAGAGATCACACACACGCGCTGTACGTCTTGTCCCATATACAGAATGTTGCTACAATTTTGGTATTTTGGGGCAATCTTTGAAATTTACAGTGACACGAATGTCTGTCTCTGTAGATGTGTGCCACGCCTTTGTCCTGGAGGGGCCTTGTCGTTCCTGGGTCTGTGCCACAGACAGAGGTGAGGAGAGGAGTCACTTCCTGTCTGCGCTGCATTCAGCCATCCACTCTGCTCTGACACCACATCAGTGACAGCACGGTGACGATACACCAGCAAGACATAAGGAGGTTTGGACACCACACCACCACTACGCTTTATTTTTTTAAAGATTACAAAGAACATGGAAACCCTTAAAAGGCGACATTTAATCTCGGTGATATGAAAAAAGACGGAGCAAAATCAGATTCTGGATGTCTCACTCAGAATATTTAACATAAGGAAAATATGGTAGTATTTGGGGAAATTAGTATTTTGTCACTACACAGTCCTGCAGTTTTGCTCAGTATTACAGTACATTTCCAACCAGTATCCTGGTCAATGACTTGCTACAATATTGTGCATTGTGTGCAGTTTCCTGATACCGAAATGTGTCGAACAGTGTTGACTCAGCACCAGCCAGACAGCCCCCTCCATGAATAATTTTTTGCAGTGATGTCAACACTCGGACGGTGTGGCATGAATGTTTAAAGTGATCATTTCTATACTCTTGCACTGTAAACCTGTTTTGGCTTGAGATAAAACTGCTGCAGTTGTTTTGTGAGTTGTTGTATATGCAGTTTGTTGCCATATCAATCGCAGTGGATACTGGAATGTGGATTATGTTGGCCGGTGTTTATTTTTTTGTCCTGTCTTGTCCTTTGCATGAAAACACTCCTGCTGTAAATATAGTATTGTTGATTTTACTTGTATGGTTGTCAGCCCCTCTGAAAACCTGACGTTGGAGCTGACCCATGCTAAAGGTTGGGCAGTTTATTTTATGCAGCTTCATACTGTAGTATCTCTGATTCATTCTTTCCCTGTTGCTCTTTTGTTTTATGTTTATTTATATATATTCAGGTCAGAGTCATTTCTCTTGTTCAAGGTATAAAAAGTCTTTATTGATAACCAACATTAACACAAATGTCACATTTGGGAAATTATCACTAGCAAGGAGCTACGTTACAACACATCAGTTATACACGTATGTACATTATTGCCACTTTGTTTTTTCAAACATATGCTCCATATCTAGAAATGGACAAATGCTGTTTTATTGTCCGTATTTCACAACAGATAACGTCATCAAAGATTAACACAAACACACAATACATGTGAACGTTCGTTTTCAACAAGAACAATGACAATATAATACACTCGGTGTTCTAATATTCAGTTTTATTAACTTTGATCACAGTGACATCCTCACACAAAGCTGTTACTGTGAATAGTTTACTCATTTATTAAATGAATCTACATTGGAACTACTGTGTAAATGTTTTTTTATGTTTGTTCTATCAGAGTGTCTACACATTGAACATGACATCGACATAGTGAACAGCTGCATTTTGCACGTCAGAGCACCACAGATGAAGATTATGTAATAGTAGAGCAGTACTTGAAGACAGTTATTTTTTCTTTTGCAGATTGTCTTCATGCAGAATCACTCATTTGAGATTTGAAGTAACCATGACATTGTTTTTAGTGTAAGTGAAATATACTGTAAGTTGACCTTCTACCTCAAAAGATCAACATTAAATCTTGTGACCAAAAGAAAAAACCCAACAAGTATCACTGATGTGACAGTCTGCGGTTCAGATTGGGGTTGTTGTTGTTGTTGTTGTTGTTGTGTGCGGCAGCCACGTGTGTGTGCTGCTCTTTCCCAGCGGTCATATGAGCGTGTGGCAGCTGACTCTTGTTCTGCAGTGCAGGGCTGTTTGTCCCTTTCTGGGAGCTGAAGCTCTTCGGTTTGGGGATTCGTGTAGGTCCTGGGCGTCGTAATGCGTCTGCAGGTATCTGTGGGGGGGAATAAATGAAGACAAACAGTAAAGTACAGTCTGAAAAAGAGTGGAAGTACTGTAGTTTTAAAGTTGGGAAAAATGGGACGTACAGGAGAGGATTATATGCACACAAGTAAGATTGAAATTTTTTAACAGATAATGATTTTAACTTGCTCAACACGGTGAATTGTTTCTAGTAGCTCAGTAAAGATCTGACGCAATACAGATTACAACCACTAGATAGCGTAAAATTGCAATTTATGGACAAAGTTTTTCTGCACTTTGGCTAAAATAAGCTTTTTTTATGATGAAGAACAATCTCATAGTAACAAGACAGTGTGTTAAAGTATGATTATTTATATATTTGTCTTGCGGTTCTGTAATTGCATTGTATGAAATATGAAATTCAACTAATGTCCCCGGTGAGAAGGTGGCTGTGAAAATACATAACATCCATTCGAAAAATCGTTGCATTTAGTATAAGTTAATGTTTCTGAGGGAACCAGTGTTGGACTGTTTTCGCAGCACAAGGAGAGAAGGGAAATATGACGGGAGACCCCACACTTCTCAGAACCTTAAACAACTCGCTGCTCCGCTTACTGTGCAATCAGGTTTTAATCAGCGAGTTTACTTGCACAGCGGCATGCCAGGACACTGAGGTACATCACGTTTCGATTGCTGCGTGTACAATAGAAGCCATATCCTGTTTACAGTAACTCTGATAAGATGTTTCCACAGCTATGAGAAACCTCGGCAACAGCTTGGGCACTGAGCCACGTACGCTCTCCGTGCGTTTAAGCAACATTTAGTTTTCTTCTTGCAAATTCATGATCGAGATACAGTGATTCATATAAACGGCCTAAACGAGCAATTATCCAAAGTACTTTGTGCGTGTAACCACACAAGCTGTCTTCTTCGTGTTTCGTGGATTGTTGCCCTTTCAGAAAAAATCCTCTTGTTTCTTCCTTCAAACTTAGCTTTTATGTTGTTGTTTGTATATGTCTATATCAGCTCTATAAATATTTTAAGGTTTTAAGAATATTTAACATTTCTGAGCATCCAGACAAATGAACAGTCATATGTCTGGGTCTGCAACAGACAGTCAATTACTCCGACAATAGTCAGCAGGCAATTATTTTCTTCAAAGTTGCCACTGGCACTTAAATTCATTTTCAATCACATCATCACAGCTGGAGTCGTTGCTTTTCCCAGCACCTACGTTTTGGTAAAGGTAATTGCATTTAAAAAAGATTGGCTGACATGATGCTCTTCTATACACCACATTCGGAAAATAAAAAATGACTGCAGCCTTTGAAACACAGTAGATGTCTAAATTGCATACAGTAGATACAGTATCTGTTTGCCTCATCCCTGTTTGAAAATGATCTTGATCTGCTTCGGATGTAAAACCAAGTTTTCAGTAGTTTCATCACACCACTGACTTCATTCCCATGGACCAACCGCTCACTCTAACTTGAGAAAAGTTCATGTGGATCTTGAGGTTTTGAGAATTAACAGAAATACGCAGTGCACTATATCCTTAAATACCCATGCAGGGTATAAATTTCAGAATAAGTAGGGGCCTATGCCTCGACAGAACTAATGGTCCAGAAAATACGGACTCCACGTCATGGGAGTGTTGTTGATTTTACATGGAAAAAAGGAAAGAAAAAAAGAAGCCCTTAATGTGCGGCTTTGTTCTCTCATATATCAGCGGTGCAGCGGGAGTTCAACTAAGTGCTTCCTCTGCCCAGCGCTCTGTAATCCCGGCGCGGCTGTCACCGTGGCAACCAAACACGAGGTTTGTTTTGGAGCTCATGCCACAGTGGGAGAGAGGCGGCACTCACAGTGTCTGCACTCTCACACGCAGCACAGAGCCTTTTGTTTAGAGAATGCCCCCATGCCACTGTTTATACTCCTTCCCCCGGGTTTTATTGTGCCTGTCGGTCAAGGTGAGCGAATTCCTCTGCGATTATCATCATTGTTGGCCCAAAATGAGGAAATCCGCCCTCGCCTGCAGTGCAACGCACACCTTGCCTTTCTGGCGTGCAGCGTGATAATTAGGCCTTTTTTCTCGGCTGCGCTTGATTCAGATCAGTAGCCGGTTGTTTAAAATGACTTCAGCGCGGTTGCTGTTTGTGATATTTAGTTTTCGCCCGAATAATGCTGCTGCTGCTGCTAATCAGCAGTGCACTGTGTGTTTGTGCGCAGTGGGATTTACAGACTCATTTTTTACAGCTAGAATCCCTGTAGTTTTTTTCAATTAAAAAGGCATTTTGGCTTCCAGCGTGTCACTTGAAACTCATCTTATCAGTCTGGCGAGGACACCGTGCGCAGATCCGTCTTCCACGGACCGAAACCCGATGAGCACATCGTGAATCGACTGAGTCCAAAGTGAGTGAGGGGGCAATTGAGGTCGCAGGCAGCAAATCCAGCTGCTGGACGCTTTCTCGAGTCGTGATTTAACGAATAGCATTTTGTTTGGGCCCTGCATCATTTCATCGCACCCAGACTGGTTTGGATCCGTTTCCTCCAGCTGTGCTCCTTTCCACTCATTCAATTTAATGCTTGATTTAATCATCTCCTTGTTGTCACACTGGGTTGTGTGTGTGTGTGTGTGTGTGTGTGTGTGTGTGTGTGTGTGTGTGTATGTTTGGGTTGGGTTTGGCACTTTGCTGCAACAGTTGTCTTGCTCCAGCTGAATGACAAAGAGGATGCAGCACTGTTTTACATCAGCTCTAAGCTCTGTCCAATCTCAAACTTACCTTTGACTGTGTCGTCTATTAAAGCAGGTAGTGTTACATCTAATTCAAGCTCACCTTATTTTCTATGATTTCTTTTTCAGAAAATTTAAGGATTTAGGAAAGGAGGGAGGTTAATGATGGACCTGGTTGGTAAGAGGAGGAGTGGATCTCAAATCTGTCTTTAAACCCTGGAGCGCAAGTTAGATATTTTTTTTGCAACGTATCAAAACATTGACATTTATTTATTCAAGTGTGGCTGCTGCCTTTTGAACATGGTGATCTGAACTTTCATCTTCACTATATTTGCCAGATTCTGAGCTAAATAGACTTTTCTGGTTGACCATGAAGCAAAAAAAAAAGCAGTTCTTCATGATATAACGTACCAGGAATAGTTTGGTCTGCTGCCTGTGCCTGCAAATGCATTCTGTTTATTCTTTGAAAAGCAGGTCATCCTGCTGAGATAAATCATGATGAACTCCTGTTTCACCCTTTCAGTGCGTCGTGTCCTTGTTGAAAAATAAAATAATGAATCGCTAACGTGCACATCAGATATGCACATATGATATTCATATACTTATTTATAATCTTTACTCTTATTAATACTTATATTCTTACCATTTATTCACATATTCAGTATGAAAACACTGCAAGAAAAACTCTTTGATTTGTAATTATTCTCTCTGTCAGTTTTTCTTGTACATTGGTTTTTTATTGAGACAATTATTAATGAGTGTACCACAACAGATAAAGTCATCCCACCTCTCCACTGACCACTCTCTTCCTTCCACCCACTCATCATCGTGTTCAGACCTCAAGTACATATGGGTAATATTTCCACTGTGCTCGCACAAAACCACACATTCATGAGTCTGACGGGGTGATTGATTTCTGAGGACATGATTCATGGGAGAAAGAAAAACAAAAGAGACGTTTTGGGTTACGACGCGATGAATCGCAAGCAAAGTTCGACTTAGTGCTGAAAGACCACTGAAATTAAGTTATCAACAAATACATACATTGGGCCGCAGTGTTCAGTGCCTCTGCTCGTAGCATTGTGCAATAAAGGGAATTTTTTTCTCTTGATCTCCAGTGCAAAATGATTTCATTTTCAGAACGCTTTGTGTATCCCAGATGTATCAGCAAGGTCAAGAGTATTGATAACCTCTGTCACTGAGGACAGGAGGGATCCATTGTTTAAAATTGTTTTCATATCTTGTGATCTAATAGTAATGAAAACCTTTAACACTCTGGTGCATTCAAGAATATAATATATGTAATATATGAAAGTTCAATAGAGAAGAGCAACTGTAATTCTACAGAGTCTTGTATCTCTTTAAATACAAAGCACCGCTCTGAGGTTTAAAAGTTTTAAGCAGAGTTTCCACTGTATCATTAAAGAGAACTTTAAGTTCACATCACGCTGGTTTTCATACCCGGTCACTGGATTTCAGTGCAGGAAGAAACTATGACATCAATCTATGATTGTAACTCAAGCAAGCAAACACCTGTGAGAATCCCAGCGGGATTTGTGTCTTGTAATCTGGCAAAGTAGGAGCACAAAGTTTTTTCAGACAACTCTTACACTTTGGTATCATTTAATTAGGTCTAACAAAGTGTTGACAGTTTTCATGTTAAAATCGGAGAAAGTTAATCTTTTAATTACACACTCTGCAACATAAATACACTGGATTTAAATCCCAAGTGTTAAAAAGTTACTGTGCACGCACCAAAAATCAAGTCAAACAACTGATTTCAATCCAATTGCATTTTCCTCAGATCATTTTTCTTTTGATTTTACAAAATCAAAACATGCTGGATTTAATGAATAAATGAAAATGGCAAACATGGATGACAAACTAAAACAGAACACTGTTTCCAGACATTAATGCTCAGAAAGTCAAACAAATTAATCATAATGCACTATGTGTAATGTGAAGTATAAAAACTGGTACGATACATCAGTGTGAATAATCTGACTAAATGGCAAGTTTGCCAGTGACTACAATACAGTAAGTGCACATAAGTTAAAACCTGGTGTGTCAAATAAAGTGTGTTCAAATGGTATTGTTTTCTCATGCAGGCAAACAATTGTTTAAAACGTAATCACACAGAACCAAGCAAACCACAATACAAATGAAAACATTCAAACCTCAAAGCTCATAAATCAAGTAAAAGAGACATGTGAATATATCAGGGTATAGAGTCGGGGTTTCAGGGTCTAAACTTGAGTTGGATCTCATGGGCGAGTTCAAACAAAGGATGGGATGGAGAGTTTGGGGGTCAGTCATAGACATTACTTACTGTAATTTGTGATGGCCTTTGGATTGGGGTGGAGGTGGGCTTAATCATGATGCTACTTGTGATTTTGCTGTTGCCTTTGGCAGTGGAAGTGCTGCAATTTGCAAGCACCTGAGTCCGTTGCTCTTGAAGTCCAGGCGTGTGGCAGGGACTCGGCGTTTGTGGCGGGGTGCTGATGCTCTGAATGAAGGGGCCGCCTAAGTGAATGTGGATTTTGTTGTCTTCTGTGGTGATGACGTTTGGTCCCGAGCTGTTGGACCTCTGCACCTGCCAGCTGCTCTGCCTTTCCGGGGTCACGCGGAAGACGGCGTGCCCTCCAACAACTTCCACTGGCTCCGTGGAGAGAGAGCGGTCCGGTGTGCCGGTTGTGACCGACACAATTTGTATGGGTGACATGGGTCTGTCTGGTGTTACAGAGCCACAAGAGTCTGGGGTCATTGCTCTGGAGTATGTGGCCATAGTGAAAGGGGAAAGGGCCCGATCTGGTGAACACAGCTCATCGGACAAAGGGGAACCCTTAGATTTTGTTGTTGGGGAAATTGATTTTGCAGTGGGGGATATGGAGGCATTCTGGATAATTGTAATTCTCTGTTTGGGTGGACCTCCACTTGTGGGTATGACGGCAGTGCTGGTGAATGACTGGGCGTTTTCTGTAGTTGGGCTGGTGATCTCTAGCATTGCTGTGTTGTGTCCGTGGTCAGGAGTCACTTTAATGTGCAGGGGCTGCCCCGGACTGTGGGTCAACACCACATCACCGGGCTGGACATGATTGCCATTCTGCCGCGGTTGCATTTTGCCGTTCACTGCATGGGGGGTGTCTTTGTTTTTGAGGAACGGGACTCGTGCTCTTCTCATGTTGTTGTTGAGGTTATTGACATTATTCATAAGTGAGGGGCTGCACTTGGAGAGCTGAAGTTCGTTACTGTAATAGGCATTGTCTTCAGGTTCACTCTCGTCATACAGCTTGCCGTTCACCACAGCGCGTTCCAGTGGCGCCACCGTCTTGCAGTTGGGAGACATGAGGTCAAGTGGCTCCGTCTGAACTTCCTTGGTGGAAACATGAAGGTCTGAAAAGCGTCTTCCATTCATGCCGGGGCGAAGACTTTTGCTAAATCGTCTGTATCTTTCAAGCTCTCGGGTGAGTGTCTCCATTTCTCGGCCCAGTTCTTTGTTTCTGACCTCCTGCTGGGTTAGTTTTCTTTGCAGAGTAGAGTGATCAGTTTTCATGCGGCAAATGGAGTCCTCTGTTCCCATGTATTCATGAATTTTCTCTTTCAGGGCTGCTACCTCTCGGGTCAAGTGACTTGACTTTGCCTCCTCCTCCTTCAAGCGTTTATAAAGAACATGCTCTTGGTTGCACTCTTTCTTTTCAGCCAGCTGATACTTTGAAAGTTCTTTTCTGGATATGTCCAGCTCTTCCATCAAGACTTTAGCTTTCTCTTGTTCATTGGCGAATCTTTTCTCCAGTGATTCGAACTCTTCTGTTTTTAATAAATCACCTTCTACCACCTTCATGTCCTTTAATTTGCGTCGGAGGCGTTCAACCTCCTGTGTCAAATCCTTCACTTTGTTGTCCTCCTGTTGGAAGCGGTAAGCAATAGGTGTTTTAATGTGCTCCTCTTTAGCTTTGTTCCTCAGGTGTTCCCTTTCTACGTTCTCTAGGGCTTGCAGCCTTTTCTTCATCATATTGATCTTTGACTCCAAATCCTTGCTCTTTTCCTCTTCACCCCTCAACTTGGCCTTCAAGTCATCCCTTTCCTTTGTCGCGCTGCACATTTTCTCCTCCAGCTCAGCCTTTGACCTTAGTGCTTTCTTACTCTCCTCAATTAGCTTCTCTGTTACGGATGTAACTTTGTCCTGCTCAGCCTGAAGTTTGCCGGTGCTGTTCTGGACCTTGTTCTCCATTTGCTTTAGCTTCTCTGCCATTGCCTTCCTGTCATCCACCAGCATGACTGTCAGAGTCTTTAACTTGGTTAGATCTTCCTTCAGTGTCAGCTCTGCCTTTCCAAGTTGGGTTTCTGCTGCCTCCAGTTCTTTGACCCTGACTTTCAAAACTTCCAGCTCACTGGTCAGAACCTTTGACATTGTCCTCTCCTTCTCCAGGTTACTTTTGAGTGAGCTGCATTCTTGTTTGCTCCTGCTGAATGCATCCTCTAATTTTTCCAAGTCCATAATTCTGTGGTTCAGCTTATCGACTTCAGCCTTCAGACTTCGGCTTTGATTGGCCTCTTTCTCCAGTTTCTTGTTGAGGTCCCTGCAGTGGTCCTCCATTCTGATCAACTCTTCGTCCTTTCCCTCCATTTCAAGTACTCTTTTACGTAACTCTTCAAGCTCAGACATGAGGCTGGAGTTTCCACACTCACCACGGCTAATTTTGTCCCTGAGCTCCAGCAGCTCTTCCTCGGCTCTGCGCAGGGTCTTGTTGGTCTCCTCCAGCTCATCAAGCTGCCTGCTGAGAGTTGACAGTTTCTGGCGCAGCTGCCTGCTTTGGGCATCCTCGCTGGTCAATTTGGCAGTCATGGTCTCTTGTTCCAGATGGTATCGACAAGCCTGGTCACGCAGCTCAGACTCCAAGCGAAAGACCTTTTGCTCCTCTTCCTGCAGACGGGCATTAGCTGAGCTCAGCTCCTCCTGGGCTTGTGAAGCACTGGCACTCAGTTCTTGGACCTTGACTGTTTGTTGTTTCAGCTGCTCAGTGACACGCTGCTGTTCATCCACAACCATCAACGCAAATGACTTGAGTTTTGTCAGCTCCTCCTTCAGACTTGTGACCTTTTTACTGTTGTCTTCGTCCTTTCGTTCCTGGTAGGCCTTTTCCTGGTCAATTAACAGCTTCAACCTGTAGAAAAAATGAAAACAAGGAAAAACATGATCTTCAGGCAACCTGATGACGAATGACTTATTAAAATGCATTTTGAAAAAGATTGGCAAGATTTTCAGTGGTGACATAATATTTCCCAATGTAGTCGCACTTTCAGGGGTTTTTATTAACCTTTTGAGTTACTGTCAAGTAAATCAAATCATTGCATTTTTGTCCGTTATTTTTTTTTTTTTTTGGGCTTAAACGAAAGGTGCCTGGGAAAATCTACACCCGACAGTCAATCCCATTGGGTCATCTCCAAGCAATGGCCACATCATAAACACTGTTATTTCTGAGGAGAACTAACGGTTTTCTGTCATGGAAAATTTAACACATCATAAAATACCATTACTTTAACTCTCTGAGGTTTTTAGTCTAAAATACCCGGGGTTCATTTTTTTGTTGCCTTGTTGCCAACTAATTCTCATATGGTTTGGAAACCTGAGTTACTGCTGTAAATATTCGCCCTTGAGGTTAACAATCAGTGAATTTCTAAAAGTTTCCATAGTGTTCAGTGGTGTACAGTAAGACCTGTAATGTTCTCTGGGAAATTAGGAGAAAAGAGTGACACTGAGCCTAATCATGACGTTTACCTGAGAATTATCATCTCTGCAGACAAGGCGTTACATGACTGTTAGCAAAATACAAGGATGTCTCTGACCAGGTTTCATTTTGATAAAATGATTGTCTGCAGCATTCTTACATTAAACATTTAATCATCATTACCTATGTATTCAAGAATTTAGTATGCTCGTACAAACTAAATAAATACTTGATCATATAAATAAAAATAAATATAAATCTATTTGACAGTACAGCATGTGTAATTTAGATTTCCACAATTGTATCTATATACAAAACCCACATGGGGTAAGCATACTCAAATGTGTATGGTACATTACACATGTGTCATTAAGCATGTGTCATTAAATGCAGTTACAGTGCTTTAAGTACAGTGTGTAACCAGGGTCAGTGCGTCTGGCGTATGCATATGTTGCCAGCACGAAGTGTCTGCAGCCCCAGGGGATGGGATGTTATGACTGCTGTGTGTGCAGCTGCCAGGCATTTCCACGCAGATGGCCCACTGGCATGGAACAATCCTTTAATTAAGGGGTTCCTCTACTACCAGCCAGCCTCCCCCTTACCAAAACCACCAGCACCTAGCCTCCCCGTTTTTTTTTTTAGTTTTTTCTTATACATTTTCAGGAATTCCCCCTGCTTCCAAGGGCAATTACAGTCCCACAGAGTTTATACCGAAATCCAAACACACACACACGCACACTCTCAAGGATCACTAACTCCACATGTACTCTGGGGTTGTGGGCCATGATGTAAGTTGTGGTAGGGTGGGTCACTTCTTAGCAGCAGAGTGTATGTCCTTTCTCTCTTCAGTAGCTGGTGAAGGGTGGGAGTGCGCAGGGGGACTCGTTCGACTGGATCCATGTGCTGTACACGAATCTAGACCATACAACACTCAATAAAATATTACAAGGATGTGCATGGTAATTACGTTCATCATTAGTGTGGTTTGGGTGGATTAGGACAAGTTTTTTTTCTTTCTTTTTTTTGGCCATATTTCCAGAAGCAAATAAACTGTAATTATTCATCTTGAATTTTGCTGAAAATGTTGCTCAAAGTTTTGTTTTTTAAAGGGAACTTATTCCTACTGAAATGGATAATTGATTTCTCACAAGGTTGTGCCATTCAGCCAGAGTATATTCAGATAAGTTTGGGCCAAAATGACAGTGAGCACAGCATCAGGTGAAAAAGTCAAACAGTACATTTATTTAAGTCTTCTATTCAAGGAAATATGTCTGCCTAATCTAGAAACATACATGTGTTGAAAAATTACATTTACACTGTGGATGGATATTTTAGAAACCGAAAGTGAAACTGTTACATAACAAGCAGGCATCTCTCTTGCAAACCAGCCTGTCGCCTGTAATCACTGTTTATTCAATGTCTTATCTCAGACCCCACTGTTTTTCTAGTGGTGTCATCAGCCAAAATAGAAAAAAGAAATGTACTTTGTTCCCTCGTAGGACTGGAAACTTTGCCTGTCACTCGTCTCTCTCTCTCTCTCTCTCTCTCTCTCTCTCTCTCAGCTGGACACTGTATGCAAGGCCACTTTACATTGATGAAGGCAAGTCCTTTGAGAGGAAACTGCTTGGAATGCCCAAAAGGCAGTGCTCACACCAGTGAAATCACTTGTAGCCCGTTTACAGGACTGGAAATGTTGGTCCATATTCTTTTGTTCATGTTTTATATAGATGAGGGGATAATAGACGGAGCGACCTTTGGTGAAAAAACTTAATGAGTAGTATTAGCTCAACTGACCAGCTTTTGCAATCTAATACGTCAGTGGAAGCAGCTGCCATATGCATTCAGGGAACACATAAATAATACAGCTAATCTATCGAGCATTTGTCCAAATTTCCATCCCCATCAAGTTTTATCTCAGCGTCGTTTGAAAGAAACCCTTTTGTGTCCACAGTGTCCGAGCAGCTTGAAAGAACATCATTTTTGAGAAAGGCATTGTGAAGTGCACATAGAGTTGGTGACATTCTGCAGCCTGTCGAACCTTTGCAACAGGCAGCACTTTCACACCGGTTTCCCCTGAAAGCGGATGCGCGGCCACCGCTGTGAGTCGTTAAAGTTTCATGGAAAAAATGGGTCGCGCAGAGTGATTTGGTGGATTAGGGTGCAAGAGTGGACGGCATTAACTCTGCAGCGTTTTTTCTGGCTTTGTTGCAAACATATTCCCCCAAACGCAAGGCAACATAAGTGCCGTTAAAAAACCGAACACGAAACCTTCAAGGGAGTTAGGGCCGGCCACACAGGCACACGTTACAGCTTTACAGAGGACATCTCCCTCTCTTCACGTGGCTGCTGAAGCTGGAAACTATGGCTCACCCGCTGCTTAAAGCCGTGTTACATGTTCCGTATGTCAGGGCTGCTGTGCCATTCCCTAACCACGAGTGATTAGGTTATATATGTAGAAACCGATGTATCCTGTGCGTACACACACGACCACCTCCGCTTTAACAAGAGACCTGTAGATGGTGGGCTGAATGTCCTCCTGTTTGAAGGGAGGATGCTGATTAATGCAGCGCATGGACTGTATTTAAAGTCCACACGCTAAGTGATATGCCCCCAGAGTGCAGTCTGCATGTGTGAAATATGTAGCATTGATATTTATTAACTTCCTGCTGGTGGCAATAATGTTAATGGAGTAGTGTGTTACCAGGAGGTCTAGAATAAACTGTCCTAAAATAATAGTTTGTGTTTTTTGTGTGTGAATAAATGAAAAGAGGATTTTTAAAACCCGCAGATACATTTGTGTTATTAAAACACCAGCGCTGTTTTATGATCAGTTACGTGAAGTTCATGTGATGACTTTTTTTTTCCAATTTTATTACTGCAGTAAATGTAATCAGCCACCATGTAAGCAGTAACAATTATACAAGAGCGAACGTCAGTATTTCTATTTTCTGATATTAAAACGGGGATTTCTGCATGTAAAGGAGAGAAAAGATATAGATTCATTGAACTATAATAAGCTTTCAAATGTTCTTCATAGATAAAAAGGCCAAATACCCTTTACGCTAAAAACTAATGGGATGTAAATAACTACACATTTAACACATATATTTTGCACCTCTGAATGCATGGGATACAATTAATCCTGCCTACGTTATTCATCTCTATTCATGTATTTTGTCATCCTGACAAATTATCAAACAATGATACTACATTGTCCATAGTGGGACACGCTAAACACAGCTTTCCTCTGAGATTCAGATTCAAGCCTCATCACTGTTTTAAAATAGTAACTTCCTTCAGTCAAGTTTGCAACGTCTGACTTCTCGGCAAGCATGTAAGAATGGCTACTTTCTCCGTTTCTGAATAGTGAATGACAGTGTGTTTAAAATTTTAAAAAAGGAAATAAAAGCAAATCAATATTAAACAAGTGTGTCACAGTTACTTGCTGTAACACATCAATGAAGTTCCTGCTGCAATTGAAATGAAATTTAATGCATTTTAAAGACTAAAACTTGAACTTGAAGTTCCCTTAAATATTGCTAAAATGTAACTCGTTTAACATTTGATAATGTTGACTTAAAAAAAAATTATTCTACTGATTTACTTGTGAGTTGTTTTACACCCTTCTGTAATTTACATTTAACACACTTATAGTGACTTAGAATTAAAAAGTACACAAGAACACCAGCATGAATGATGCCACGCTGAGCATCTGTATGTTTTCAAGAGATTGACAAGACTTTTAAAAGTTGTAAAAGGTTCTCCCAAATGCAGATGTTTGTGTGTGCCTACCTGTGCCAAAGGCTTTCCCGGCTTCACTGCCATAAGCTCCTTATCTCGCTGTACAACACCCGACCCTCAACTCTTCCTCTGCGTGTGTCTCACTCTCTTAGCAGCAGTAATGTGGGCATTCCTACAGTCAGACCAAACAATAAGGGATGTGCTCCCTGCCTATGGACCATTACATCATCGACATGTCCTTATATGGAGTTTTGCATTGCGGAGGCTCACAAGAAGGGGGTGTGCTTGCTCGTATGTGTAAGCTGTGCTCGTGTGAGTGTTTGAGCGAGTCCGCCGAAGTAACTGTTGAACCGAAGGATGTGGCAGAGATGAGGGAAAGGTTTTTTTGTTGACGCGTGTAATGTGTGAAATATCTGCCCGGCCTGTCACTGCTCCGGAGGCAGGGAAGTAGGTGAAGAGAGACGAGGAGTTCGAGTTACAGTATTTCCTTCTGGCTCTTGTCAACTTAAGTCACTTATTCAGCCAAGGAGGGAGGGAGGGAGGGAAGACAAAAAAGAATCGGCTCACAAAGTTAATAAGGAATTCTTGGATGAGGATTTTGTAATTGAGACCAATGCCGAAGAACAAGAAAAGACATGGGACATATATCTTTGACATGTGAAATATATATTCACAGCCAACACCACGAGATCCCCTGACATTTAAAGTTTGACAAAATGGGTTTGTTTGCAATACAGTCACTGAGTGACAATGGGTACTTGCTGTCATGCCAATGTAGTGTCATAGAGGGATGACAGCACCTGTTTCAGGGAAACTCAAGGTAAAGAAAGATTTAGTCTTGGATATATTTGAGTAATGAAAAGACAACATGTGTCCTTGAACTATTTCTATCATTAATTCTTCACAGTGAGATTAACATAATGTCAGAATACAGTGATAGACGAGGTATCGCCATCCTTGTTAATTAAAATGTCCAATTCAGTTAAAAATACAAAATTACATTATTCAAGTATATAAATTATGTAAAAGTGAGTACTCATCATGTAGAATTGGATGTTTAATAATCTTAATATTCTTATGTTTATCAGAGGAATAATAAAAACAGATGTACGGGTTTTGTTGTTATTTTAACCTTTGTACATAGCCAGCTCTTTCTCCCTGATGTCTTTATGCTAAGCTAACTTGAAATATACTCTAACTAGTACATAAACATATAAGCAGCCCTTACATGTGGAAGCCGACCAAATTTGTGACAATTGCATGAGTGTAAAAAGAACAATTTCCCTACGAAACTTTTCACAAAACTGCACAAAGCTCTTCAGTAAAAGTACCTATTACTTCTTGCAATGGACATTATGTAAATGCAGTATCTGTGGCGAGGGGTTGGGCGATTAAACATCCTACTGTACCTGTGGGTGTAAAAGGCTTTCAGCTAATGGCTCGGCAAACAAAACATTGGATTTTCATGCAGGAGTGTAATCACAGTTTAAGCTGGCACAGATTTATCTTTATCAGTGGCACATTGTTCAGCTCACACAATGCCACAGTCTTTACTTTCATTATCAGATTTCTCTTACCTAACCCGTGAATTTCTCCGGCTATAGCTGGTGACTAGGTCACCGATTATCATATAATGGCGACAATCCATAGCGTACAATAAGACATCAAATTAAACTGTGAATACGTCAAATATAAATATCATCCTGTAAAAAAGGATTCTGTAATGATTTGCTTCGGGCCATACATAGCAGTTATAAATTATCCCAGCAGTGTAATGGAATAACAACAGCAAGACTCTTCCTGCCTCCTGCCCACTAAATAAAATATGTCATGGCTTCACAATGGCTGAGGTCACTGTTACTAAACGTTACGAGCTCCGCCAGCCGAGCTGAGGGAAAGATTTGCTCCATTAATGTAAAGCTTCACCATGCAGGGACTTTTAGGTGAAAGTAAAAACACTAAGTGGCCAATCAACGCACAACGTCCAATCTGACCGTATGACCTGTCCTTTCATTTGAACATCGGCCGTCCCCTTTGTGCTGTCATTAATATCTGGCTTCAAAGGACGTAATTACACGACACAGTTAAAATAATGATCGGAAATGAGGCTGGTGCGTTCAGATCGGGTCAACAAGCGTTGTGCAAACCATATTCCCCAACTTCTTTAAGTCTGAGAATGTAAAACAGAAATCTCCCATATTTGACCAACACTGGTATTCCAAAGCAAAATTAAATTTGGTGTCTTCTGAGACTGCTGACAAATACCACAAACGGCAGCGTGCACACTGTGACTTTGAATCTTGCAGACGGAGCAAGTCACAACTCCCGAATTCCTCAAAAGAAGTAAACCAATAACATGTGTTCTGACGACTTATGTATATAAAAAAAGAATAATAATAATAACAATTAATCACAGATTTTTTGACCAATTGGCGGAGACGGGTGTTGGAGAATGATGAATAAGGCAGTGTGAGAACGTTTGGATATCGTCAGTCTGGGCTCAGAGCGACGATAGAAGCCAAAGATAGCATTTGTTTTTGCCTGTGCAAACACACCAGATTTGATTTTGTTTGAAGAAACCTGTAAGACTTAAACCTGTTATGAACAGAGTGATGGGGTAGACTTTTCCGTATGGCGAGTGTCACGTGTTGTCGACAGTAAGAGTCTAGAGCAGGGGTATCAAACTCTGGCCCGCGGGCAATTATATTTGGCCCGCGAGATAATATAAAATTTCTATTTGGGCTGGCCCGCTGGTAACACATGCACCGCTAATACTACAAATCCCAGAATGCTCTGCTAGCGCCTTGGCGCGTCAAGACCCGCAAGCATCCCCTCCTCTGTTTTCATTCATTCACAACCTCATGCTACCAGTCACCTCGGGCAGATGTCAGACACCCTGCAAGGAAATCTGGGCCATTTTGCGTGCTGCCAAACCATAAAATTGCAGATTTCTACCGCCGTGTTCTCAAGTCTACAGTTTGTTGAAAAACTCAGCGTACTAAGAGCTGAGTTTGCCCATCGATTTGCCGACTTTGAAGCGCAGAAATGTAGATTTGAACTGCTCAAGAATCCGTTTGTAGTTGACGTAGAAAGCGCACCAACTTTGCTACTACGGGGCATGGACTTCAATGGTTGGATTTTCATTGAAGGAAATTATCATCATTGTTATTATTAATTTTGTTGTTGTTGGCCTTTGAAAAAAGATTCCATTGAAAATTAACCGAAAGGCTACAGATGGAGAAAGAGGCATAATATTATTTTTATTATTAAAAAAATTATTATTATTTATTTAAGAAATGAATGCCAATGATGTGTCCTTTATTTGAAATTGATTTCTCAGGTGTTTATAGTATTAAGCTTTGCTTGTTCCAGATTCAGTGTTTAAGTAAAACTTAAGTTTGTTCCCATATGAAAAGGTGCATTATTATATCTAGAAAGAAGGGAAAACATGCTTTTTTTCAATTAATATGAAATCTGGCCCGCGACTTTGTCCCAGTTTTTAATTTTGGCCCACTGCGTATCTGAGTTTGACACCCCTGGTCTAGAGGATCAGAGGCTGAAGGAGTCTCATGGCTGAGCTTCCTGATGATCGAGTCTCGATTCTGTCTTTCAAAAAACCAAGTCTGGCATCCACTTGAAAGTTTGAAAACTTAATTTCTGAGAGAAACTTTTCCCTGAAAAATTCCAAAGTCTTTCAAGTAGCACTGGGGCACTGGTGAACCGTAATGCACACTTGGGTAAAGCAGGATTGACTGCAGGGCAATTTAAAACACAGTATTTAACAGTCTGCAGATTTCATGTCGCAGCGTTCAGCCCCAAACTGTGATGTATTTTAAGTTTGTGTTTTCTCCCTTTTTTCCCTACAACAAACTGTTTGTTCTTGGAACAAACAATTTGGTCATCCAAAATTAGATTCTATTTCTGGGTCTGGACATATTTGGGTCCCTGAGTACTGTACACTTGAAACAGATGTCAGGGATCAAACACGAGAGCAGGCCACACAAACATGTTTGCTGTGACAAGCCTCTGCCAAATGACAAATAGTTGGGAGATGGAGATGTATTATGTAACCTCCATGGGATGACTATTGAGCTGACAATAAACAGAAAAATGAGGAGGTTTGGGATTTGGTTTGGACGAGCATCGTGTGCGGTTTGGCAAGGGAGTCGTTAAATCCAGAGGCTCGGCCTTCCGGCATTTCTTCAGAGCTGGAAATTCCAAGAGTTTACAAATTACAAAACATGAGCGACGTAGATGACTTCGAGGAGGAATTTACTTGGAGAAACAGTCCCGGTCCAATTGTGAGTGCAGTCTAAGCGTGGTTCAGACCAACATGATTATTGTGTCAAAATAAACGCGGCCTCAGGCATCATCTTTGTGGCCTCGCGGTTAACATGGCAACATTATAATTGCAAATTTTCCATTTTGATACTGACTGGGGACCTGTGTTGCGCGTCATAGCCATCTCTCCCTCCTCATGTTTACAGTTTACACCTTTGCTGTCCATTAAAGGAAAAGTGCAAAAAGGAATGTTAAATAAAATACAGGGTTGTCCAAAAAACAAGTTCAAGATCAGCTTCTACCACAACAAAACTCACTTAACTTGCTCGAAATGCTGGAAGTTCCAGAAATATCACAAGATTGCAAAAAAAAGAAGGATTTATTCTTTTTGCTCCACTGGTGGAACAGTGTGTCGACAAAGTGCAACGGGAAAAGTCTTGGTGAATGAATCATGATGCACAAGAAGCTTTGGATAGCTGTGGAGCGATGAGCAGATGAGCAGTAACGGTTCTCAAATTTTATCAAATGAGCATAAATGTAATATTTCCATCAGGTTTCACACACACACACAGAGAAGATTTTTGTTGTTGTGTGATGTTCGTCTGGCTCACTAGTTGTGACATCATCTCGTTGCTCATCGTCTTTTTGTTTTATGTGGTTGAACACGTAATATTGGATATCCCTGATTTCTGTTGCTTGCACAACGTCTCCAACTACACATGAAGAAAAATACAGCTGTCGTACGAGCACATCGGAGAGTTGCCAGTACGTTCAGGCAAAGACACGTTAGAGTTTGTAGTTGCATGTTTGAGTGTATATGTGCACTGGCCGGTACCTGATCTGCGGCGTGAATCTGTAAAACCATTAATGTCCAAACCAGATGGAAACGAGAGATATTGCGGAGTGCAATATGTTTTCCTACCCTGTGTGATAACTACAGGAGGTCTGTCTTTGATTGTTTTTTTATTTGTCCTATAGCAATATGCGTGAGTTAAGAATTGGAACAGCAGTCTGCAGGCTGCACAACCAAACAGAGTCGGAGAGACAGAGACTCGCACTCACTGAGCGCAAGAGTGTTTTGGTGCGACTCCTGTTGCACATCAGACAAACCACCCCTCTGCAGCCGTCCCAGACGAGGCCTGGTCTTGCCCCACACACTCTGACAAGCACATGCTTGTGCGATACGTACAGCCCGGGGGCTGATTACCTGACATACATATATGACATCATCGGCTTGTAATCAAATCCATATGTCTCCTTTTCTCCTCTCTCTCTCTGAGTCCGCTCTGTCTCTCGCTGGAATCCTATCTCTTTGTAAATCCACCCATGACTTTGCCGTCATATTCCTCTTTCTGTTTGTTTTTCTACTTTGCCCTTTTGCCCCCATTTTCTTGTCTCTCTCTCCCCCTCTCTCTCCTTCACAGTCGTTTGTCGGCCGCTCGTTTCTGATCTCAGCCCGGGCCCCAGCATGGGCTCCGCTGTTAAAATGGAACGTGATTTTGATTGCCAGGCCTGAAAACCCTCTTGTGGACATTCGCCGGCCTTTTATGGCAAAAAATCAGGTTTTACGGCCATTCTCTGGCTGAAGGCCTCTTGTTCGTTGTTGTGATGGCATGTTGTAGAGTCAGAATAGCGGTAATTGCCTGTTCAAGGTGGACGTGACTCACTGGTGGTTGCGTTTTCCCCTCTTTAACTTGCATTTCATCGTTTTCCTTGTACTATTTCGTCATGGTTTCATCTCCGCAAGTGCTTTATGGAACTTTTCCTTTATTCTAGCTCTAGTTATTTGCGTCAGTGCACCTCTGTGTCTGTGCCTGGCACAAGTTGTGTGCACAGGCATGTATTTGTGTCAGCTTCTGTCACGAAAAGTGAAAATGACAGTAAACCCAAACATGTTCTTTGCGGTCTGTCTGTACCTGTCTCCATAACTCTCTTTTACTGTTAAATAACTAGGATTTCACAGTCTCATGGAACCTCAAGAGCACTTTTACCTTTTTCACTTGTGTCTCCATATATTTTTTGGAGATTCTTATTCGTGTTCAGCTCAGTTTAACTCAAGTAATTTAAGTTTTCTCATGTATTAATATCAAAAGGATGGTAAAAAATTCTTCTCATCTCCCTAACGAATGGGAGTACGAGCTTACTCAGTTACATTTTCAGTCCACATGGGTTGAGACAAACTATGCTGTTGTGGCAAAGGTACAGCACATGCTCGTTATTCTTGGTTCTTGAAGGAGTAATCTTTCGTTGTTATTTCCCAGAGCCCATGACAGGAACAAATAGTTCCCGACGCTCAACCTCATAGCGAATGAAACACGTCACCCTGCCACGGAGCGATGTAAGATTCTGGGCAGGAATCACTCACGCAGCTTCAGATTGAAGGGCTGGACCAGGCAGACAGGCTGTAATTAACACACTCACAAAATGAATGTGTGTGTGTGTGTGTGTGTGCGCAGTCGACAAAGCGGGCGTGTGCCAGTTGCCCTCGATTGGTACAGCTGATAATCATTACCCCTGCAGCACTGCGGACTTTGATGTAAATCACAAACACTTAAGGAGGATGTTGCGATCACTGTTTGCCCAAATGTGGTCGATTTCAAAGGCCCAAGGCCACACACATTAACCGCCAGCCGCCACACGTACAGTATGGCAAGAGCTCGGCACCGACTGGCTTTACGTAATGTATGGCAGTCTACGAACACAGAGCATGTCACATGAGGTAAAAGGCTGTTGCAGATCCAAACCTTTTTGTAAAATGTGACCCTATCCATCTAGTTTGCAACCGCAAAACTGTTTTTGAAGAAAACAGTTTACGTTTTCTATCAACATAATGAAGACATGTTGATTTTTGTATCTGGTACTGTATGTCGCTTTTCATATGTAATAATTGAGGTTAAGGTCTGGAAAAGACCGTGGTCAGGTTTAATACAGAAAAATCTGCGGTGCCTGGAGACATTTCACTAAATCAACCATCTTTACTAACATTAAACACATAGGTTTGTCAAAAAAAAGAAATAATTGCTTCATGAATGTAATTTTGTCATCGTCGTGCAAAAAAAGAGCAGTAACATGATTGTGTTTCAGACACTTCTTCTCGCTCTGTCAGTCTCAGCTGCTGATATTTCATTTCATGCATGGGGTTGCTGTCGTGTTTTTCTAATTTCAGTTGCGACATGAAACAAAAAGCATCGATTTCTGAGAACATCGGAGGACAGCTGTGAAAGAGGGAAATATATATATATATATATATATGTAATGTGGAATTTTCTATGTTCAGTTGTGTTTTTCCCTAGTAGTTTGACTCATTTGCAGCACACGGTGTTGGGACGTCACTCTGACTCTGTGTCCTGTTCAGTAGGACAATCGTAACTGGAGAGTTACTAATTATCGAGGCAGTAAATAAGCTTCGCTAATCTGCTTCCCAAAGGGCTGATATTTGTGTTCATTTTTCCCCCAGACACAAATATGTGGATGTATTTTTATTTTATCGAATCATTACTTCTGTTTTTATTTTTAATTAGCTGAGTTCTCATCATCCCACGGCAGACGTACCCACTGGGGGTTCAACTACCCCCTGGCTGGGAATCAGTGCCCTACAGCACTGAGGCAACTTCAGCTTTACAGACAGACTCTTTAAACTCACACAAACACATGGTGGCGATTCTTCACACCCCTTCCCAAGAATGACAACAGCTACACAATAGAACAGGGATCTTGTAACTTGTAACAGCAAAATTCATAGGGAAGAATGGAAGCATACACACACGCATACACACACTAATTTGTACAGCTGTCAGGTGAGCAGGGTGGATCTTCCCCCGGAGACACTTTGATGGTTTCCTGATGGATTAGCATTGATCTCACGTCTGTGGAGGAACACAAGAGCTGCGCTCTGATCAGATTCCAACGAGCTGAAGTAAAATAAAAAGCCAGAAAATTTTAAACTTTAAACTTTTAAAATCAGTTTATTTGACCTATACAAGCTGCATATTCACATGTATCTTATGAATTCCAGCCTCGGCCTAATTAATATGTAGGACGAAGCCGCCACACAACCTCTACCTGGCTAATCTCTTAATGTTTGCCTTCCCAGGGGCGACAACCACATCCCAGCCTCACCTCTGTTCTAATCAGCGGCTCAGCCTGCGCCGAATCAAAGGTTGTATTCATGCAGTTGGAGATAACTGAACTTCAAAAGGCTTCCGTGCCGAGACTAAAAGGTTTAAAATGGAGTATATATACAGCCTGCAAATGTGAGTGTGGCCGCTCGCCATATAGCAACTCATTTAAAGGGGCCATATTATGCTCCAGGCACCTTTTCAGCCGCCTCCACGTATATTTGGTTATCTGGGGTGTCTGCCAGCCCACGGAGAATGAAAAGAAAACAATGAGTCGTTGATTCGTGGTTTGGGTTGATCGTGCAGACGGTCTGTAAACGAGCCATTCACAGCCCGGGCGTCAATTGACGTAAGTTGACTCCTGCTACTGGGGCGACCACGCCCCCAACCTGAGCAGCACCTCCCCCCTTGAAGTGCGGAAAAACAGATCGCGTCTACGCCATAATTTTCTCGCAGCTGCCGGTGGAGCTGCCGGCTTGCGGCTGCCAGCGGACCTCGCGGCTGCCGGCAGAGCTCACGGCTTGCGGCTGCCGGCCGGCGTTCTATCGCCCAGCCCCTTGTGCTCTGTGTGTAATTATGGAGAACGTGTTCGCTGTGCCTCCCGGGTCTCTACGTCGTGTATGTGCCTTATTACGTGCGACTGTTGTCATTGCAGCGCAACGCCGTAGTTGCGCAGCAGACCCGGGGAGGAGCGAGGCGGAGCGAGGCGGAACACGAAGGGAGGGGGGCGAGGAGTGAGCAGGAAAGCGCTGGAATCGACCATAGTCTCACAGGGCTGTTTATACAGAAAGAGGAGGGTGCTGTGTGGCTTGATCCTTGAGGTGTTTGGACATGGAATGGCAAAGACATGTAGTGCACACACCTGAAAACCAATGTAACTTGTGTAAAAGGGGGCATAATATGGGCCCTTTAAAGAATTGTTACATTTAACTTACACATCAAGTAAGCCAGCTCATCTCTCTGAGCCAATATGGTTGTCCGCCATAACCACCTACGCTGCTTCCCAGCACATTTTCTGAACAGATGGGTCAAACATACTTCTGTTGAATATTAGGCCCGCGGCAACCGAGGAAACTCGCCGGTCTCTCATCAGCGGTGTGTATCCAACTCCCACGTAGATATCTGCCTCATGTTCTCATCCTCTGACTTATCTACAAACACTGTCCAGCATCTTTAAACACAGGATATGGGTTTCCTAATCTGGTCATCCGTTTCGCCTTCGCGAAAATCCACTGACGGTGGTGTCACCACGTTGCTATTTCAGCACTGGCCGGATTATGGGGACACGTCCAAAGGCTGTGATACATGATCAGAGTGTACTGTAGTTTAGCTGCGAAGCGACAATTTGGATGAGGAAGGACCTAAGGAAGAGATTTTACTATCTCTGTCATAACTTTTTCGTCTCGATCCTCCTATCTACCTTCAACTATCCGTCTGCACTTTCCGTCTGTCACACCCCTGACAGAGGTCAGTGGACATCCTCGTTCGTCATTTTATCCGAAACCCTCTCATAACACTTTGGCTGCGTTCCGCTCAGAGCAGGACCTCCGATGACACATCGTTTTTCAGAAGTAATGGCTCACATGTGAGGGATAAGAGGAAATGATGGGTGATCTGTCACATGTTCTTTTGGGGAAATGGAATCAGACTACAACACATACAGACATACTGTGGGCGAATGAGGTATGACAATGCATGCAAATTGTGGAGCCTAAATGAAAAAATAAGCTGCTTTTTTTCCCCCAGTGCCTAACAAGCAACTCATATGGCTGTTAAGTAAATGTTTTATATGGGTGTAACCTGCCAATTAACCTAATTTAGGTTGCATGCACAGCAAAATGAAGAGCAGTGTGAGCTTCAATGCAAGTCCTTCACACCTAAAACCTTCTGCACAACTCTTCTGCAATAGAAAAGAAAATCGACATAAATGTCCAGTGTGATTGATAACAGTATGACCTTTCCCGTATTATGGCTCTGCCTATTGTAATTACTTCCTTTGCACAGTTTATCAAAGGCGTTGTTCCTCCCTTTCTCCTCCTCCCTTTGTCTGTTACTGTTTCTTTGCTTTTCCCTTCCTTCCCCTCCCCCTTTCTCCTCTTTTCTTTTTTCCATTACAGCCAGTTCGCTGCTCCCTCGCCCCGGATCCTCCCACCCGGCGCTCACCTCTCTCTGTTTCGGGAGGAATGCAAATGATAGTGATTCGGGATGTAGGGTGTGACGCTTGAAATTACATCAGCGAGACAGAGCTGTGATGAAGCGAGTGTGCGTGAGTCTGTCCGACTCCCCTCCCAGAGAGGGATGAGACCCCAGCTGGGCGGCGCGTTGTGATCCTACCTGACACAAACTCTTTCTATTGTCTGCTCACTTCCTGTCCGGGCTTTCATTACCCCTATTACTTGGCAACTTGCCTCGAATTGTCACAGGCCCTAATTTAAAGTGAGGAGAAGCAGACTCACACCACGTCATTGCTTCAATTTCTCATGGATTTGTTGTATGTCATCCCCACATCTGTATTTGTTGTTGCAACATTTCTGTCCGCTCAAAACATGTCTCTCCTGGCCTTGTGTCATCCGTTGTTCTCCTATGTGTTATTTAGTCCATGCAAGAAATAACTGTCATGGGAGGAGGATACATTTGATTAAATTCACTTGTTCAGTGATTCTTGAGCTTCAACATAGTGCACACCTTATTGTGGGAAGTTACTTCCATGCCATGTATCTTGCACTGTAAATTCCAGAATTACAGTTAATGAAATCTAACTGAATTGAATAAAATGAAAGTCAGGTCTGGTGGTTATCAATAATATCGTTGGCAAACTTGGTCTTTGCGAGTCGAAGCTCATGCTATGTTCACATCATATCGTCAGTACTGTAATTATCAGTTTCTCAGTTTTCCTGCGTGATAAAATACCAATTACAAGTCAAGATCTTCCTGGTAATTATGACTAGGAACGTCCAATTTTTTCTGAAGCACCAATATCAGACTTCCCGACAAAAAGTACAGAAAGTCCACTCAGTGCGTCTCCTTGCAACGCCAACCTTCAGACATAAGTCAACTGTTGCAATAAGAACATTTCACCCAGGGGCTCGAAACTTCAGCTGCATTGTTTTGACAAATACGTCTTAAAACTATTTTATCCACTATTGAAATTTTTAAAAATCTAACGTCAGTTTGACAATGCTCTGCCTTAAGGGATTAACTGTAAAATCTTATGAAAATCTCATAGGTTGTAGGTCATAGGTCAGTATGTTTGTATGGAAGCCAGTAAACAGACATTTTCTGAATGCTGTTCTACCCCTATCCTGCAGCCTGGTTTAAACAGGTCACATTTGTGCACTTTCGTAGCCGTCGTGGCTTCGTGCCACGCCAGTCCATTAAGGTTTGAAACCTCTCAGGGAAGTGGGGAAAAAACAAGAGCATGTTAGGGGATAATGTGGTTCAGGGCAGCCGCGGTGTTTTCAGGTCTCTGGGCTACATGAGGCTCCCACGTGGCAGAAAACACTTATGATGTTGATGAAGTGCACCGGCGGGACGTCTTAATGCACGTCAAGGGGCTGCCTGAGAGGATCGGATCAGCAGCGTTATTAATGAAGGGACTGAATATTGGATTTTAGCCCGTCTCTACTCCGGGTGATGTCACCGTCTGGGGAGACACGACTAGTCTCACCTCGGTGACTGAACACAACAGATGTCTCACATCTGGATGGGTTCCAGAGAGTCATTTTAGCACTGAGGGGTTGTGAGGGTTTAGCTCAGTTCCACTGACTCCCAGTAATGATGAGGATTGATGGCATTTTTTTCTTTTCTTTCAGCGCAATTAGCTCTGGCAGGGTGCCTGCATGTTGAGAGGTTTTACAAGATCTTTACAAAAAGAAGAAGGTAAAAACATCTGTTGGTGTAGTTGCATGAATCTTTTTAGTTTAACCATTTTAAAAACACATTTTGTCATCAGTGTTTACTGTTTCATGAATGCAAACAGCTTTTATATCACCATTACAGCGTTAAATAGATGACAAAAAAAACGCTGTATCAAACACTTTATACATAATTAATCTTTTTTAATTAGATTTTTTTTTGATGCAAATGCTAATGAGTCTTGTTATTGAGCATTTTCAGGATTTAATGACAACCTCCATTTCTTTATAGCCCACTGGTTCATTCAGGTAAGGACTATAATTGTATTTTGCTTTAAAATAAACATTTTCTGCAACATTCTGCAGCACGTAGGGTACAGTACACATTCACCAGGGAGAGATTGCTAATGCAACAGCAGTTTCATACCGATGGCCACTTAGGAGCTCCACTTGAGTAACTGGGGCTTAAGTGGGACAATTTGTTGGATCCTTTAATTGTACCCCTCCCAGCAAGAGAGAGGCTAACATTTAAAAACGTAATATTGAAATTTGGATAGGATGCAGTCCTGAAACAGAATAGTTTCAGAAAGGGGGGTTGAGCATAAAACTGGCTGTAATATAGGGCTGGCTCGAAATGTGAGCTCATAATTTTCTTTGTTTGAAAAAAACAAAACAGAGTGTTCCTGAGGAATGATCTCATGCTATACTTACATTAAATTAGAGAGATCCAGGCATAGCATTTATTTTCTCTGGTGTTTGCTCTTTGTCCAAACCACAGATGCCATACCTCCTCCTCGGGCTGAGCTTAAACTTTACGAGATCCCGTCCTAAATTGTTGGATGATTTAAAAAACGGATTACAGGTGAAACCCGTGGCCTGCACCAAAGAAACCAGAACAAATAAAACACTCGGCTCTTTGCGGGAGCCTTGTGCGGTTTTAGTATCCGACCTTCCTTGTCTCCTCACTGACATGGATACTTCCTCTTTCTTTCACTTCACTAAGCCATGGGAGCCTCCTGAAACTGGATCGACCCTCTAAAACTGTTTTTCCACCCTCTCGTCATACTACCCACCTTTGTCGCTGCCAGCGGGATTCGCTCAGTTTCCAGCCCCAAAAAACATTTTTCCCGAGATATCAGCTGCTCCGCTCTGACAAAAGTCTGATTTCATCGCTCTAATCTTTTATGGCATGGCGCACAGGCTGTCGTAAATCCCACCGCATCCCCCATCAAAATATTATCTCCCGGACATCTTCATCCTTCAGTGTTACAAGCGTATCGAACCGAGTGCCAGCCATTTATGGCTCACCAGGTCAACTAAAACGTCAGGAGAGGAGACTTTTGAGTGAAACTAAATTGACTGCATCATTTAATCTTGGAAAAATACGGTGTAATTGAGGTTCTGGGCTCGCGTCAAAAGAACAGCTTGACTCTGGAAATGACTTTTAGGAAGAGTGTGGTTCAGAGTTTTGGGTGGAGGAAGGTGGATGTTGTTTGTTCTGCTGTTATGACGCTGCGGCTCAACTGCACATTTCGCGGTCCATGTATGAAAGTTAATAACTGTCAGAGCCGTCAGGGACGCCGTGCCCCAGTATTAATTAACTTGGCACTGGATTGACATCCTGCCATAAAAAGACAGTATTTTGGTTTTGTGTTAAGTCGTGCATCATATTGAGGGTTCGATTGAATTTCTTTAGTGTTTTTGCAAAAAGCTCAGTGGGATTTGTAAAACATTAAAACTATGAAACATTGCTTCCACATTCTTATATAAAAACGATGTTTCTGTGCACATTACTCAATCGTTAAGTTTTCATTAATTCCCTTGAACTATGAATGAAAACAGTAATTATTATTGGGGAAAAGGTGTGTCTACGACCATAATGTTTGCTATCGTATCTCAACCCTGAAACGGACCAGTCTCCCAACCTTGCAGAAAAAAACATTCTCATCAATCATCAGCACCTTGCGTCGGATCTGGGAGGGAGGGAATTCAAAACCCAGCCGTGGCTCTTATTTGTTGGTTTAATGAGAGTCTTGTCAAGTCCCAAGATGCACTGGGACAGGGTGGTCCCTCTGACAGCTCTCCATTGTTCCCCGCCAAAGAGTCAACCTCCACAGTTCTACATTTTGGTTTCAATATTGCTGCTTGACGCCCGACCACCTCAGTCTCGACAGGTCCTCCTCCAGACCGAGTGTACAGCCTTGAGATTTTTCTTTCTCCCGCAGAAACCACAGACTCTCGTCCTGCTTTCATATACGTGGGTTTACAATTTGGGGAAAACCTGACATCTTGAAATTCCTCTGAGATGATAACCGTTCGAGATTGTAAGATCACTGAATACAAGAAAATCCAACTCCCCCAGCCACGAATATAAGGCTATATTACGAATAACAAGCAACCTAAAAACATCAGTGTTGTCTTTCTCCGTCAGAGAGACTTCGGATAGGGAAAATTAAATTGAACCCCGTATCTTATAAACATCTCTAATTACCAGTAACCATCTCGGAATTAGTCGCTTAGAGCTATTTTCAATTTTACACAAATCCTATAAAGTCCCAACAGTGGCTGCAAACACAATGACTCAAGAACAACAATCTCAATAATGACGTTGAAATATTAATGTTACATTATAGCTTATATTATTGTACGTTTGAGGCACTACTATGACAAAACTTTAGGAGAGTTTATAGATGAGGGGGCAAAGCAACAACACAGGAAAGTGAAAGCGACAACAGTGCCAAAAATCTCAACAAAAAAACCCTGTTCCACTTTGACAGGATGCTGTTATTTGCTGCTTGGTTTACACAGTGAGAAGCGCTGAGAGGTTACGTTCTACGAATGAGATGTGGGACATTTAGCCAGACATGTGCTTAATGTATAATGGCGGGGGCTAATTCAAATATGGACATAGAGGTGGGCCAAATGCAGACCGGTCGCTGAAACGTCATCACCTATGTCGAAGCTTCCCAGTTAGCTGAGGCCAAGGAGCTAAGCTAATAAACTAGGTTAAATGTGAGCCAACGTTAAAGCTAGCTAGCTAATCAGTCTCGAAAAGCTAGCTAGCATGAAAAGCTAGCTAGCACGAAAAGCTAACGTCGTTAGCTTGCGCCAACTTTACCTTCAGCCTCCAGTCAGTCCCCTCGCCTCAGCAGTATTCCCCTACCTTCCCAGAGAAAAAAACTGGTGATGCGAGGCCCTTCGCGCTAATATTTCCATGCTCTCGCGCTTGTAGAGTGAATGTTTTTATTGAATTCAAAGCTCCCTTCAGGCGCGCGCACATGTTCGCAGTTCACTGATAATCTCTGGTATACCTCCATGTCCCGTCCATACCCCCCCAAAGAAAAATATTTTCTTATCGGATCTACTTGTTGTTTACTTCTTTATTTTGGCCTCAAGGGACAAACACAGAAAAACTATAATTCCCCACACCACAGTCGTAAACAGTGCAAAGATTAGGTTTTCACACAGACATTAGTCCGTGGTAGTCTACCTTACCTGTACTGCTATAGACATTACTGTACCAGATTATCACTTTGAATATGACTAAGAAAGGCACTTTTATATTTGTTACAAGATGTTTATTACTTCCAGCACATTGGTTGTTGTTCAGTTCACCTGTGATGCTTCCACTTGCTGCACAAAACAAACCAGTACCAGCTGTCGCTGCTTGACTTTACAGTTTTATAGTCTTTCTAAAAATAAAGTATTAGAGACTGTCATCTATATTCTAAGCTGTAGCTCTTTAGTTCCATTTTATCCTACAGATGTGACATAGCAGTGTTGTCAACATAAAAATGGGAGCTACACTCTTTAGTGGACTTCACATTTTTCATTATCTGAAGCATTTATCACTCATTTATTAATTTTCATCCTACAGTCACAATGTGGACGTGGTGATGAGTTTGTCCGGCGAGGTGTCCAGAGAGCTGCAGACCTTGGCGTGCTGTGTTTGGCTGGTGGACTGTGGTGGAAAAGTCTTCTTCCACTCTGTTTCCACTCCGTGAGGAAGAGCAGCAGCTGACGTCCTCATCATCCACTGTGGTGGCGACAACCTGAGGGAGATCAGTAGCATCAGGCTGTTCAACATGAAGACGACCTGTAGCAGACTCACTTCCAGCACCTTGTGAAGGGGACCTGTTACTGCTACAGTTGGCAGTGTCACTGCTATTGAATTTGGCCTTCAGGTCACACTTTGTTAAGCCTAAACAGATCCCTGACTATCATGGACAGTGTTGAGTTTATTTTATGTTCATCAATGTTGATAAAAAATACCAACTATAGCTACAACACTTATTACCTCTGCTCCCCTACAGTCCCACACTGTATCCCCTTCTCCTCCCACCACATGGACTCTGCATCTCAGGGGTTAATTCTGAGCACAGCTGTTACTCTTTGCACAGGGCCAGTCTGTATATTAAATGTATTCTATAATTTCAATATTGTCCACCTTTTTGTGTTTTGTACCTTCACAAAAAATAAATCTGTGAGTTAATCTATAACTTCTGGTGCTGGCTTATAAATTATGTTTATATCATAACTATTTTTGTCTTTAATACTGACTGAATATGTGAGATTTCACATTCAAATCAGACTATTAATCGACAAATAACTCATACTACACATAAAACCTTAAGCAATAACAGGTTTGTGTGATTTAAATATATTTTAAAAACTGTGTAACAGTACATGTAATGATAAGAACTGAGTGATTATTTTTTCTTCTTTGCTCTTGGAGACAAAACATGGTCAGCACAGTGGACTCCTTCAGGGAGGTCCTTACCTAATAACAAAGACACAAATAAAAAATAGTAAGACACGTTTGTAAATAAAGAGGTTTGTGTGCTTGTGTTCTGTAGATATTCAACTGTATTTGAATGTAGTTTTAGATTTAACAGAGTTCTACCAACACAGTGAATGTACAGTATGTATAGAATATTTAATTGTCATCAATTAAGGATGAGCCCAGTTCAGTTCTGCCTCATGTTGAACTTCCACTGGTCCAGTCTGTCTGGATCATCTGGAGGAAAACTACACAAACAAACCTCATCACAGGCGATCACAACAAGTCTGTTTCTGCATCCTAATTATGTATCGTGTCGGTTTTAGTAAAACATATGAATCAAACTTCTTGTGTTCTTCTCTCTCATTTTTAAGTTACCGTACAGGCGCAATAAAAAAACTCCATCACAACCAACAACACTCTGCATTCCTCTATGTTAACGGTATCTTCTGAAACAAGTCTGATATGTGACATGAACACTACATTACAAACACCTTAGTGTACCTTGACAGTTGCATTAATGTCACGTTAACATTGCATTGCTCATATTTAACGTGGTGGACCATATTTACCATCCACACGCAGACGCCTGTTAACCGGCTTATGTCGGTGTCGTGTTGGTCCCACTAGACTCGTCAATAGAGCCCATTCTCGCTCGAGGCTAACCCCAGCTAGCTGGCTGAGAAGCGCTTTAGCGCTAAGCTAACGAACAGCTACCGAGCGCAGACACCGACACCCGCTAATGACTGCAAACACAGAACAACACCATCATTTAACTTACCGAAGCAACAGGAGCGCAAGCTTCCTGGACTTCTCGGTTGGGACGACTGACAGCAGAGCAGGCGGATTATTCATCCGGTAGTAGCTTGAAATGTTCTCCGCAAGCCACCGACATGGCGGTCGAGAAGTCCCGTTCACTGACCTGGGATTAATTCAGCTGCCAGCGAGCGGCTAGCTGCCAATCAAGTTTCCATGCCCCTAATTATGCAGAATTTCAAATATAATATAAATGGTGGAGTTATAACCCCCCCCCCCCCCCCCCCCCCCCCCCAGTTGTCAAGAAGGGGGGGTTCCGCCATTGGGACCAAAACCGTTTTTTGAACCAGGCTGTAAACATGTTTAATTCTGCTCTAAAGTTGGGCATTTTAACATGGGGCTCTAAGAGGATTTACTCGCTTTTGGAGCCAGCCTCAAGCGGGCATTTAGTGAACTGCAGTTTATAGCACTTCCGCATAGGCTTCATTTCTCAGCCTCAGAGTTGGCCCCTTGGTTGTTGCCTAAGGCCCCGGATAAGCTGGCCTTTCCTCCGACTGGCTGATACAGGAAATCAGATCATGACATGTTTTGACAGGAAGATCCTCAATAGACTGATCTGCCATGGTCTTGGGAATTACTTATCTGTTATCTTTAGTTTTTAACTTTTCCATACATATATACTATTATATATCTACTTTACCCTATCCACAGTATTAGAGTCATAATGAAGGGTTGCTGTAGTGAGATATATGTCGTATCAGTGACCAATCACTGGCTAAAATCATATTTTTGCCTCCAATGTTACCCATACCATAGACAAATACTGACCTGTAGTAGCATATTATTAGCAATTTAAAATTGTTCATAACACTATAATGTTGTCATAAGCAGCACTGAGAACATTCTAAGTTTTAGAAGGGCATTTTTCAATAGCTTTAACTCCTTGTTTGAAGCATTTGCAACTTGTGTATATGTATCATCTGATAGGATAATAACTTTTATACAGGCTATGGATTCAATCATTCATTCACTGTTTTTGAAACATTTACGGGAGCTTCAGGTGAGATGATATGTTGCGTAATAAACTTAAAAATGTCTGTATACTCTGATCTATATTCTTTATTCTATTGTTTGTAAAAAAACAAAACAGTTACACTGCCTGGGAAGAGAGAGTTAAAGAGACACGCATGTTCTTCTTTTCCATCTTGTTGAGGGCTTACTACTGTGCAGCAGTAATCCTGTTTAAAAAAAAGGAAAGGGGAGAAAAGTTGCAACTTTGATTCACTGTCCCCGTTTGCACAGTTCATTGTGGGGCACGTCCTGATAGGCCATTCACCACAATGAGACATTTGATTTGGCAGATCCGGGCAAGCGCTTTTCCTCCCTCCATATTTTCACTCACTATCTCAACCCTGACTTGGCTGCGAGCACAGGCTCATTGTTCAGACGCCACAGCTGCCAGCTCCGAGGACCCAATGTGCGAGTTTTCTCGCTGTTGCTTCCTTCCAGCCTGACGGGACAGGGGCGAAAAAAATGACTTCCCCTCTGCCGTGTTTTGCCTGGATGTAACTCAAGAAGGTGTCCGCTGAAAATAAGAGAGCTCAGCCCCTCGCTGGCAGGGTAAACTTATCCTCTGCAATGTCAAGTTTGCGTGTCATTCTTCTGCCCTCCTCCGCCACTCGATGCAATATGAGTCTCGCCATCACTCCCTGTCTCCAGCTCTGGCAGAGGCCACGCACGGTTCACAGCAAGCGCAGAAATGTCATACTAACTCTACATTGGCCGCATTTTTTCCCGCTTGACCCCGGCCCTGCACATATTTCTTTTCACAAATAGTACATTAGCTCATACATCACTCCTGCAGATTCCCAGTCACCATAGGCATTTGTCAAGCTCTACTCCGTCGGCCATTCAGTTTGTTCCTGCTCTCTTTTTTTCTTTTTTGACCCTGACACATGGTGACTGTAACAAATAAGTTGTCATACTGCTCTAATAAAACTGTTCAGTTAAATGTACTGGAAAACTCCATAATTCATAGTTAGGCGAACTCCCAGGTGCCATGTTGCCAGCACCAAGCACTACGTCACCCACTGCCCTTAGTGTTTATGCCCCTATACGACCTGTGCATGGACACCATTAAGTCTGTTAACCTTGTCCGACCCCATACATAAACCCTTAGGTATTCACTGTCAAACTTCAAGGCTTTTAAAGGACGTTGTGCAAGACTGAAAAATAAAATATGGATATGTCTTTATCACATGCAAAACAGGGCCATTTTAATTTTTTTTTATTTCATGTTCTTGTCAGCTGCTTTAGAGGAACTTGCACAATCGAGTTCACTACTCGAACTGCAGGAATGGCACACAGCATGTAATTTCTATTTTGGGGTTAATTTCTCCTCCTGTTGTAACAAGTCTAAAAAAGGTTGGAAAAAAGGACAAGCAGCGAGTCTCGCGTCCTTGTGGTCGGTGAGGTCTGATCGCCGCATTCTGTCAGGGACATGTAATCACATTACGCCATGCAGTGACGACTCTCTGGGCCCTTAATTACCACCCGGTTCACAGATGTGGCGGAGCAACGTTTTGATGGTGTCGCACATTAAAGCCAAGAGTGTACACGCAGAAAAGGTGCCTTCATTTGAGCGGTGTCTGCTCTGCATTAGCGGCTTCTGTCTCCTGACACGTTTTGACGGGCACCTGCACATCTGCAGCGCAGAGGTGCTCAAAGCGCTCGGAGGAAACCGGGCATCTGTTAGGAGTTGATGCGCCTTGTCTCCTTCAAGGATTTCTCTCATAATGAAAGTAGATAAGATAAAAGGAGACAATGATAACCAGGTAAGATGGCCGGCAATTGCTTGGTTCTCACGCCAGTACCCAAACTAGAACAAAATAAGCCATTTCTTAGTTCTGAGTTCATTGCACAGGTCTGCAATGCAAACGTTGAGGTAATGGTGCCTTCATTTATTTTCAAGATCTGACCAAATGGAAGCAGCATTAACATCGTTGATCGTATTTACATTTCAATGTGATTCGATGCAGGGGAGTGTTGAAAAAGACACAAACGTCTCGTCAGTTTTAAAATCCTGCATCTTTTTTACTTCAAGTATAACATGAAAGCCCTACAGGCCAAAACACATCTCTTGAATAGAAAGTGTTTTTTGATCAGAATATCATTCTTCACACTTTAGATTGATCTTAGACTAAGCAAAACATTATTATCCAGATAAATCTCCCCGCAGAAGGCGCCCTTCAGTTTACGAAGTTGTGCAACTCGACAGCCTTAAAGGTTTACTTAAATGAAAAGGAGGGTGAGTTTGTCTGCGTTGCAGTAGATTCAGACAAATGGGCCTGATGCTGAGGAGGCCGCAGGGCAATCTGTTCGCTATCTGGCCAAAGCAGAAAAGGGAGTGTCGGCTGACGGGGCTCAAATTAGGTCAGTAGCCGCTCAGTTTTTCCTACGGTGTGGGAGTGATGGTGATGAGCTCCTAGATACACAAACAAAGCTGTTGTCCGAGGCAGGAAAACAAATGCAGCCACGTAGGGATTAACCCCTTCTTTTAGTTTCACGTCCATATTTACCTTTTTTGGTTTAGTTTTTTGTATTTTTTGTTCATTTATGAGGACGCAGTGTGATTTCAAATTGGTCAGCTCTTACATAATCTGTTATTTTTAAATGTGAGGCAACGTCACACATTCAGTATGCTCAAACAAAAAGTCTTAAACAGCAAAGTAATTCTCAAATGACGTCTGTTCTTTTGATGATAAATAAATTGAATAGACAGTATTACGTCCTCAAATTGTACTTACATTGGAGTAAATGCGATTAGTTACTTTCCACCACTGACTACAAATTGAAATGATCCATATCCTTTTTTTACATGGACAGTAAAACTGTACAAACTTCTTGGAACTTGGAAACGTTATGAACTCATAAAGGCCAACACATTACATCATTTTTGGCAAGCGAGCCACTGAGCATTAACCATGGCATTAATCGTACTGCAGTGTCGTCTCTGTCTTCATTTGGCCTCATCTGTCTTGATGTAGTTCATCCATGAATCCACTATTTACTTGTTCAATGCTCGGCTAAACTCAAAGACATTCCCATAAAGCTGTACTAAGAAAAGTGATGATTATTTTCAAACCCGTTCACTCTTTTTGTTTGGAGCAAATGAAGCCCAACGATGTAGTGACGTATTTGGAGACAAGGCAGAGTGTTTTTGGAAGACTGTAAAGAGGTGGCCCCATGTCCTGTGTGTGTGTGTGAGTTTTGAGGGTGTTGCTGAATGTGTCATATTTGTGTGATTTTCGACCTCAACATGGGGGCTCACCGAGTACAACTGCAAATATCTGAATAACGTCACATACTGTTCAATCGGCAGCTTGAGGAATAGCTTTCCTTCCCATATAAGGAAATGTTTGACACGAGCGCCTTCTAAAAAAAAAGCTCATGATGGAGACGTGTACTTTCCAGTACCATCGCATGAAAGTTTAGAATATCTCATAGTTTAAAACTGACCAGACAATTCCTGCTATCACATACAGTACATATCTCATCCTCTCATTTATCACATCAAAAGCTCCAGCCGGCTTTGAAGGGGAATGTGGAATATGCACGAGGCTGAAAACATTTTTGTGGTATGAATACAGGTGTCTCTTCACACACAGTTTGTTGGACCACTGATGATATCTTAACGCTGCCGAGGTGAAGACAGATCCTGCTCATGCATGCAGTGGAACATGTGTAGGTTATATGCAGCGCAAGAGTGGCTGAAAAACGTCCTAAAACGAGCTGTCGTTTACAAAACGTCATTTTTTTATTTTGCAAATTTCACAGCCTGCGTCTAAGGTGAACTTGCAGAGGCAAGAAGAGTGATCATCAAAAACCAGATAGCCCAGTTTGTAAAAAAAAAGAAGAAAAAAAATATAAATGGCTGTGTTGTTTCAAAGAACAGGGCAGGTCTGGATAATAAGCATCTCAGCGATGATGAGGGCATCGCCGAGGAATGTTCTCCATCAGATCCACATGAGTGATGTCACCACCGCCGCAGTTAAGTCGACCAGATGGCATGAACATATACCGCGTGCCCTGCAAATCGTTAAAGAGCAGGAAGCAGGGGTCATGTGGTATCATGCTCGCAGCTACCGTGCTTTTTTTATATTAAAAAGCACAGTAACAGTGATTATCACTTACCGTGCCACTAAATTTCAAGAGCACGCTCACTTTTTACTTAGTTTCGAATCTGCGGGCTGTTTCTCAGTCACACACCGTTTGTTTCCATAGCAAAATCACAACTGTTGAACTTCCTCACAAGAGGCCTGGATGCATTGTGCAAGAAAACAGTGACTAACAGGATACAGAAAATTACAATTCTAATATTTGTCTTGGGAAAGTACATGTAATAATGTGAGTCATGGGAAATTGCTGAAATAGAATGATATCCGACACCCAAAGACATCTGACTTCAATGATCCTCGTACGCATTGAGTACGAGTATGCATACTCGTACTCATATATTTGCAATATATATATCCCCGTTTCATATCGATTCAATATCATACATAGGGAATGGGGTTATAAAGGCAAAATATGTATGTAACAGTTGGAGAAATATATAAATTATTTGATTTAAGTTGTAGTTTGTTTCGTTGTGTTGTAAATGTCCCATCATGTGAGCCCTTGTGCTGTAGCAGGCTATCGTCCTGGTGAGGACCTGAGTGTGTCCTCCTCAAAAGAAACTAAAACCTGGCCTCAGTAGACATATTGCCTCTCTTCTCCCTTTGGCATAAAATGATCCCAGACCAGTTGGCTCGGTGAACGTGAGATTACATCACAAGAGCTCTGGGATTCAGAGGTCGTGCCTAATACCAGCCGCTGTCTGCAGACGTCAGCACGTGAGGTAACTTTTAATATTGAAGATGGAAGGATGGATTGGATGTTTGATTCTTGGCTTCTGTTTTCATACATCACATGATGTATTGTATTGTACCAGTATGTTGGTATATTGGTTCATTTTTTAACACTATGCATTACACCAAAGGACACATATGATCATAAAAAATTTGCTCCGTGTCAGTTTGTTCCGTGTTAGTCAGTTAGAACAGAGGCGAGCAAAAGGTCTGTCGTGGCGTAGCTGTGTGCATTGTGTGTGTGTGTGTGTGTGTGTATCTGTGAGCTGAAGTCATGTTTAAAGTAACATCTGTTGATGGTTAGGATGTCGCTCTCGCTCTCACACCCCTGCTGCTCCTGCAGTACCCGACGTGCGATGAGGTCATCACTCATGTGAGGCGGCCTGATCGACTATTAATCAGAGGGAAACCAGGTTCATCCCCAAACCTCTTCCTGGATTTTTACATGCTTTTTAGGGCTTCAAGGGAGGAGGTCGGTCAGAAATAAGGTTTCAAAAAAGAAGGCAGCAGGAGATGAGGAGTTGACAAATGTGAAGTGTGCACAATTGTGTGTGTGTGTGTGTGTGTGTGTGTGTGTGTGTGTGTGTGTGTGTGTGTGTGTGTGTGTGTGTGCATTTAGAAAACGAAAGAAAGTAAGTAAGTGGGGGAGAAAAAGAGTTTGTCCATTTCCAAACCATGCTGCAGGATGCAATCCCGGAAAAAAACGGAAATGATTACATTTATTTAAAATGCGTCGCGCAACTCTGGATTAACACGAGAGAGTGAAACAAAAGCCCGTTGCACTGCGGTGCCTCTCGTACAGCACGGTGAGCCATGGCAGCTGCTCTAAAAAACACACAGAGTGCTGTTTCAGCTTCTCCTCCAACAAGTGATAAGTGCCTTTTCCCTTTTTAGAAGTCAACGCTTGTGGGGGTTTGCAGTTTTGTTTTTTTCTAGCACTCTGTAATAATGTTTTGGAAAGAGCGCAGCGCAGAACAGAAGCCGCTGAACAAACTCTGGGATTTGTGCTCGGGCGATGGACTAAAGCGTCGTTTACTCAAGCTCCTCAGGGATCCTCTGTTTCTTCCTGCCTGAGGCACTCACGATGACATGTCTACCTCAACATCTTTACAGGCTCAACGGACTGTTATATGACAGAAATACATCTTCTCTACGTCTTGTTAAAACTCGCTTGTGATCCGCTCCTGATGTTTCAATAGCATAGTACATCCTAAATTGTACTGACTGCCGGAAAACAGGGTTTTTTTTCAGTATTGTTAGTTGTGTTTTGGTCTGTACCAATCTCTCAATTCTGTCTGAAAAAACATTTTAGGAGCCGTATCACTCACAGATTTGTGGCTGTGGCTCCGTAGAGTCCCCCCAAGTTTGTGTAACTTTGCCCCAAAGAGTTCAATGAGTTACTTTTCAAAGTAGACCAGGGTCGTGACTGTAATCAAAAGGGTCGAAGGCCAGTTTTTATTTTTGGGTACCAAAAAGTGAGCATTCCCAAAACGCCTGAATCCAAAATATCACAGGAAAACAATACAGAGATAAATACGTGAGGTTAAAGTTTAATCAGAATTAATGACCACGACTCCAAAAGACAAAAATTATGATAAATATCCATCCGACAGTGCTGTGAAAACTGACCTTTACAACCCTAGGTAACAGCAACAGTTCAAATGCTGCTCGGCCCCCTCAACCATGAAGGAAAAGGAGCTGAGCCCTCTCATGTACACTTACAGCGAGGCCATATACCTAACTCATAATTATCCATATGGCGGCACTGAAAAACATAACGTCTCATTTGAGGATTGTCTGGACAAACAACTCGGCGAGGGGGAATGAGGTAATAGGACACCTTCTGAACACGCGCATTTACCTGATTACTTCACACGGGCTCGTGTCCACGACTGTAACGGAGTCCTCAGCTACATAAACAAGGCTGCGTCCAACCTCTAGAGACAGATGACAACAGCAGATGTTGAACGCCAACCCACACACACACACACACACACACACACACACACACACACACATTTCTACTTGCATCAATGGACGTGCGCTAAGTCTGTAACTGCAAAAATACACTCCCATCAACTATTTTCACGGTAATCTGGCATCTTGTTGAACATGCAGTGTGATTGATGCTTCTCGGAGCCATTAGGTTGTTCATTTTTTAATTTACTCTCAGTTCAATAAATCTTTCACCTTTTCTCACGCGGTAATTAGCCCGACCCTGGACATAGGCGTATTTTTCATGGCCGCCTGTCCCTTCCTGACGTGCTCAGTGACAAAGCGCGGGCCGCAGTCCCACGGCGCTCCGGTCCAACTCAAACACACTGCCACGGCTGAAGTGTAATGATGCGATTGTCCCAAATAGGTCACGGGCCGATGTCCAGCTGTGTTTCCTTTGTGAAATTAATTGCTGAGGGTGCGTGTGTGTCTGTGTTTTTATGGACGTGCGTCTATCTGAGTGTGTTGTAGGCAAGCTCAGTATTCACTGTGTGCAGCGTAAATATCTGAGTGCGAGGTAAACTGCAAATTCAAGCAATTCTAATTCCTACGAACTCGGGACAGTTTAGGGAGTTACCACATTACAACACATTATGCAACCACTGCATAAACAGTCTGAAATTTTTTAAGTGTCCTTCATCATGAGCGGCTGCCTTTGAGGCAATGAAATGCAGATTCACTCTGGCTGTGTATTAGTTTTCCAAGCTTATGGTTTCACTCTGGTTCACAAATATCCAGAGTGCACCCATGAAGCCGAGTGGTATAATGTAAATCTTATCTTGTGCAGAGTAGTTCAACAGAAGTTGACAATAAAAGTAAAGGATCTTCTACTCGTCATGTCCCGAAGAAAACTGCTCTTGAGCACGTCACTCTGGTCTCAACATTCTTTCAGTGGCCACTCCATCATCACAAGGTCATGGGAAAAGACAAAATTATTAAAATTATTCAAGTGGCCCTCTGACTCTGGAAAACATGCCGACATGGACTCGTAAAGACGCTCGTACTGCAGGGACAGCGAGGAGATGATGGATATTGCAAGAAAAATAGGAAAGCGGCACTCGCTGTAATTCTTGCGGCCGGTTTGATGCCGCACTTAGCTGCTGAATTCAGGCGTTGACTCCAAAGTGTGTGGCGGCGTGGTCACTTGACAATGTCGCTTCCCTTGTATTGCTCTTCAGCGTGTTGGACCTCAATGGGACACGCAGCACGCGTCACAGTGCTCTCTCCGAGGAAACCAACGCAAATACATTTACGATTGTGATCATCGTTCAACGCACACACTGACCTCTCGCGCTCCTGCTCCAGCAGGTTGGTGAACTCGTCGCTCTTCTTCATGAACTCCCCGTGGTTCTTCTTCTCGTCCTCCAGCTTGTACAGCGCCTGTTTGTGCGACTGCTCCACCATCAGCAGCTGCTCCAGCATCCGCCGATGGGTCTCCTTCTGCTTCTCCACTAACTTGTCCAGCTGTGGTGGGGGGGCAGAAAATCTCAGTCACATCTGGACTGCTGTGTTTGAAGGGTATTTTAGACAACAAATTCTTTTTTTTAACCTAATTGACAGTTGATGTTACCTCTAACATGGGCCTCTCATAAATGTCCTCCTGGAAGCCGTCACATTTCTCCTGGATGGCGTCTCTCTGCAGGGCCTGTAGGACCTTCTGGGGTGTGACGAAGCCATACTTGGCCTCCAGCAGGTCCAGGTCAATTTTCTCCGCCTTCAGAACTGTGATCACCTCATCTCTGGCCTGCAGTCGGGGACGATTATGAATTTGGTTAGATTCAACTTCGTGAACTGTAATTTTGTTTGCTTGAAACCATCAACTACTCTTTTTTTTTACATGCCCACTGAGCCACTGTGTCTGACTATATGTCCCACTGGGGTCAGTGCCATGTGTGCAGGCCTGTCTGCTGCCGTTAAACCCATGTTTGATCACGCTTTTGTGTCACCTCTACAGTTTGGATTACCTGCAGCTCTCCCTCCAGCAGGCTCAGCAGAAAGACGAGGTCATCTCGGGAAAGGTCCCTGCCCTTCTCCCTCCGACCTCCTTTCGTAGCACCACTGCCACTGCCGGTCCCACCGGCACATGTGCTGTTCTTTGCCATGTTATAGTTGCGCTGAACAGTGCCAGTGTCATCCGGCAGTTCGCGATAGCGGCCGCGGCGCTCGGCCCTCCCCGAGGGATCCTCTCGCTCCGCGGATCGCTTGCGTGTGTCCGCCTGCTGCTGCTGCTGCACGAGCTTGGCCTTGGTTATGTCCTCCAGACTGTTGCTGCGGGATCGCATGCTCTTCTACCTGTTGAATTAATGCAATATGAAAAGATAAGAATGTTTTTTTTGTATCCTGCAGTTAAGCAGACACACAATTTGTGTATCTTTGCGTGTCTTTTTCATAATTTATCCTTGCGGTAAATCAGAAACAAAAAAGCCAATGGAATACATAATGTGCCAAATATGAATTCACGTCCTTGACTTTGAAGTACCTAAAAAGAACAAAATACTCTAGATGCTTTTACGCCGTCGTATTTAATCTATCTGTGACGTTTAGTGCATTCCAGGAGTTACTTTGTGATTGGTGAAATGCTTTATTTACTTTTTTGGGCCAGAGAATTTGTGCATTAGTGGGCATGGATGCCATTTTCACTCCACCGTCCTCGGCAGCTTAACTCCTACACAGACTTCCCCTTAAACAAACTCTAGACGCCGGACAATAAGACAACACTGCACCAAACAACACAGTGAGGACAAACACGCAAGGTTCGTCAGCGATAGCAGCAGAAATATTAAAGTCTAATGGAGGGAGTGCAGGTTAACATGAATTCTGTTTGCTGCAATACAAACTGTGCAAATGCAGCCTGTCATCATACTGTAAGCGAGACGTAAACCACACCTGCATCATACATCCAGTTCCACATTTGTCATCTGTACTACTCAGCAACATGTTGTCATTGCCTCCAATATAAGTCACTCGGGGGAATAGAGTCATCATCGCCACGGCGTACCGCCGGCCAAAAAAGGACGATTATGCCGCAAACTCTTTGACAGTGCTGTGGCTTATTTGAGTCCTTTTTTTATTTTGTATGTAAAGAGCCAGCCAAATCAGTCTGCCAGAGGATTACGACACTGGAGCGCTGTGATCGTCTTGTGTACCTAATTTGTCCGTTGTACAGATGTTGATTGGTGGTCTGATATGTTTGGGCCCGGAGAGCGAGCGGAAAAAGGGGTAACATCAGCGGATAGGACTTAGTGAGCTATGAATCAAACGCATTGTGGCGACCAAGGTCTGTTTGGAGTGTACAGTGTGTCTTTGTGGCATCTGGTTTATGAATGGGCCATTGAGTGACTCACTGACTCTCAATCAAACGATGATAAATAGATAAATGCTGTAAGCCGCAAAAGCACTGTAAGCTCCTTTGCCAAGTAATTTATTACTTTTTTCAGCAATAGGTTTGACTAAATAAATATATCCAAAAAGGTAAATCAGAACCAAAAGCATGCTGGGACTCATTTCTGAGTGTTTGATGTAAGCGAGAACAATCTGCCCAAAGGTATTACATCATCATCTATCCGGCTCAAAATGTTTCCGACAAACTGAGTTTAAGAGTTGCAGTTTCAGCTAAAGACGGTGTTTCACAACAATGTACTCCGGTTTATTTTGTCATTCGTTACTTGGCAACACAAAAATAATGATGTCACTATTAATAATAATGTACTCCTGACAATAAACGGCTTCCTGTTAGCTCAGAAGTAGGTGATAGTATGAGCTTTTGTCCACGCTTAAGTAGTTCATTCGTTCAGACCACAGAAGTATTTTTTATTTTAATAGTTCAACAGTCAACTGAAAAATCTGTAAAATTATAAATGAGTTTATAATAATTGAAACTGCTGAGTATTTTAGAAAAAGGTATTATTTCTTTTGGAATTTGTAAAATGTCTTGTGACACTAAAAGAATGTGCCAACAACTCCCTTTAATTTCAACTTCTTGACTACTGAAACCTTATTATTTACTTATGCTACATTATAGTTTTACTGCACTAAAAATCAGAGGTAAATAATGTACTTTTCACTATATTTTAAAGACAATTATTAAGCAGATAAATATGTTGTGGACAAAACTTTGGACAGTGATGAATGATATAGGAAAATCAAATCAAATGCGTAGATTAAACTTCCCCATAGAAAACAGTGTTGGTCAATTCTGGCTCTATGTTGCCTATACAGTATATGTCATTAATATTTGGATGCAGGCCTTTTATTTGTGAGTATTCTTACACTGTGGTTTTGCTTCTTTTTTTTACTTCACAGTAACTACTTCAAAAAGCAGCTCAAAAGTAGAGCAAACCTTGTTAGTCTGAGTTTATAACTACTGCCACTGCCAGTCCGAGGTTCTCTAATGCTAAATGGGATATATATCCTGCATTGGCAGCCACCTACACTTGCCTGTACCTGTGTGCACGCTGTTTCAACTTTTTTTTCCCCCGTTTACTGACCGTCCAATAAAAAGGATAACAAAGTTAAAAATTAGAAAAATAATAGTTTTTCCAAGGCTGCCGCTGAGACACAGATTAAAGTCACGTCTCAGCACTCCGACTGCATTTGCCTGAGACGGTCCAGTTGGAGCTTGGGAACAGCGTGTTGCAGACTCCTGCAGTGTGCGTCCAGCCTCTGTGTGTGAGGCCCTCTGACAGTTGTGAGTAAGAAAGATGGCCGGGTGATTGCATTGTGAACACTCCAGGCATGGCGCCACATGATTCAGAGCTGAGGTAATTCCCTGCTGTCTAACACAGACTCCACATCGACTTACTCAGAGCGCTGGGCTACAGGCGATAGACGGAGCTGCTCAAGGTGTGTGTGCGCACGCTCGCTCCCATGAGCGTGTGTGTGTGCATTTGCAAAGATTTAGGCTATGCGTGGATATGAGGAATATCACCAGATAATCAAACAAACGTGATCAAACTCTGCTCAGCAAACGCACACAGACGCTCACACTGACAAACACGTGCGTTCGAGCTTGAGAGTACAGATTTCGAGCTGAGATCGTTCAACAAAACCAAGGGTTCCAGACGTGTAACGCAGCCCCGCTGGGATTCCTACACGTGTAAGTGACACGTATCTGCAAAATCTCCAGAATGGATCAGAAATATATCACATAGTTCCTAAAACGGTTCAGCGAAGGGACAGGAAAAGAGCTTCACATTGGGTTTGACGTATCTCCCAATCAGTCTTTTGCTCTCATGGTTGAATAATAGGTTGCGCAAAGAGTGTATATGTATCTACTGTGTGGTGATTGATGGTGCTGATTTTCCTGAACTGGGTTATTGGTTACGGGAAACTTTTCAAATTGAAAGCACTGGAATGGTGAGCAAATTTCCAAAAGTGCTGTCCAAAAGAAAATAACTGTAGCTACACTGCTCAAAACACCTTTGAAGATTTGAATCACACCAACTATGCCAAAATTGTGTGTCCCAGAATAATTAGTAGAACATATTGAGCTTTAAAAACTCTCACAGATATTGGTCCAAAATAAACTTTTCCAAACGTGACAAAAACAAGACAAATCATTCCTTTTTATCAAGTCAACGTGATAAACTGATTCCCCTGCAGTTGATTTGATAAAACCTGAGTCAATCCAATTTTTCTTCATTATCAAGTTTTAAGTCCCATCAGCTGCAATCGGTTTTACACCAACACAGTCCAAATCTAAATACAGTCTAAATAGTCTAATCTAAATAGGCTCCGGAAGGCAGCGGTGCCAAATGAAAGCACAGGGGGAAGTTTGGAAATATTCCTTTCAGCCATCCTAGAGGAGGCAAAAAAAAAAAAAAAAACACTGGCTCTGAAAATGCTTGTGTACCCTTGTGTGTGCTCATATTTTCTCCATGACCGTGTTGTGGCGGTGTCGTCAGCTCGGTGAAGGTGTGAAAAAAAGACTGCCAAAACACAGAGTTACAAGTTAATGAGCCTCCCTCTGTAACACAAGACGTCAGGTAACGACGCCAGAGCCGGTTTTATCAGATGAAATCAGACATGAATGAATCTGTCCCGGTGACAGAATGGATATTTGAATTAATTAAAAAGATCCTTTTCCTTGGAACACTGATGTAATCGTCAATATCTCAAATGAGGTCACGGCATTACTGAGCGGCCGTCCCGTAGTGTCGTGTTGGTACCTGTGCTTCCAACGCAATAATAGCGCACCATGATTTCCATCATTAGATGTACTAATAGACGATAACAGCGTGAACGAACAGGTCTGGGGGACATTTGAGAAACTGCCCAGAGATGACTTTACCGCATGCTTTGTCCTCTTACTAATCCCATCCAGCACAGTGTCGGAGCAGCATTGAATAAAAGTCCGGTCATTTCTCATTTTGTTGCTCTGGACCGGTGCCAGGAGGTGAAGCTTTCATTAGCAGGTGCTCAGATCTTATGCAACAGACTTGTTTGGTTTGATAATAAAGGCAACGCGCTGAAAAGAATCAGTCAAGCACAGGCCTATGACTTCCCATGTCAGGTATGCATACATTTATATATATGGGCGTATAACGTGTGTGTGCACACACAGGAGCTTTTGTAGAGGATTGGGGTCGTAGAAAGCAGGAAAAAGCTAAAGAGAGTTCTGAAGTAGGTACGCTATCTTTACCACATTACCTATCGATGGTTAGTACGTCAACGTCTGCTTTTTAGCACTTCAAGTCTAAGACCGCCTGAGGTTCACGTGGTGCTTGGATGTGTAAGGAGAGTTGGATAGACGTAGTCACCGCTTCCAGAAAAGTGAAGCCAATGTGGAAGTGCCCAAAGCCTTTAGTCTCTCAAATGACCAGCAGAGGGCGACTCCATTGGTTGCAAAAATAAGCCAGTCTCTATAGAAGTCTATGAAAACTTCTCACTTGATTTTTAAGGCCAGTAAACATTTTCCTGAGGAGTTTATGGCCTCAAGTGGTTGTGTAAAATCTCCTGCAATACAGCACGATGTTCATTTTGTCAACTAAATGGGGGGATAGTGTTTTCATTATCATCCTAATGCATCCATGATACAGACATGGACATATGTTATGGCAATGCATCCAATAATCACATTGCTATCATGGTTTAAAATTAGCGATATTAATTTAAAAAAAACATAGCTTGCTTATTCATTCATAACTTTTTTTTCTTTTTATTCCTCCTCTCCTGGGGCCCTTCCATTACCTCGTGCTCTCATTAGGCAGCGAGGACAACGTCTGAGGCCAAGAGCAAAGCTGTTACTGGAAACTGTTGGCAGTTTGGACAAGTCTAGCCGGGACCACCAAGGTTTCTCCCAACTAGCTACCAGGTCAAAAGGCTCATTCATTCAAAGGCTTTTTAACGCAATGAACTCACTAAGCCAACCAGCCACCCAGCCAGTCACTAGCTCAGAAACCCCATAAAGTCTGTCTATACTGGCCATCAAGTCATTTTATCACACATCTGAACACTTTGGAAAAGCCATTATGCTTATTATTTGGGGATTTTACAATTGTGAACCTTTTCTGTGACTGTTTGGACTCTGGAAACTGGAACAACAACCTTGCCCCATATGCACATAAAAAAAAAAATCCTTTGCCACATGTTTCCCAAATTTTGTCAATATGCTCTAAAGTACACACTCCCCAGGACACCAGAATCTCTTAAAATGAACACTTAAGCTGAAAAAAAAGAAAGAAAAGAGGATGGCCTCTCGTGATGACTTCACTTTTCATGTGAGCTGGAGGTAAAGCGGAGGGAGGGCCGTTAAAAACAAGAAGGTGAAAGGTGAGGAAACAGGTGTGCTTCTAAAAACTATATCTCTTCAGTCCGCACACACACAGGCAAACGACAGCCCATGTGGACAGTTTGGCATGCGGGCAGTAACCCACAGACACGCACAGAACACATGCATACATGTACACCACCGCTGCTGCCGCGCAGGCACACACAAATCACGGAGTAAATTCCTGCCGCCTGACATCATGCTGCTGTCAGTATGATTGAGGGGAAGAGAAATGCAGATCAAAAGGAAGTAGGGTAAGGGAAGAGAGGAGAGGGGGAGCTGTAGGAGCAGCAGCATATATCCCTTGGAGGATCTGCTGGTCGTCTGCAGCTTAGTGGACACATGAAATCTTCACTCGCTGTAACTTTAAGCATGAACTTTCATGCATGGATTTGCAAACAGCTTTCATATGGGTATGAGTAGATTCTTCAAACTATAAACTCAGATCTTGATCTTCTAGCTGTCATCTAGAAAGCTTATGAGCAAATATCCTTAAAGCATATTAGGACAAAACCTGTGAAGGGGTGGAAATTATATTTTAAACTGAGTTATCAGATTATTATTTTTTCTTCTTCGGCCTTTTTAAATTCTGTGAATAATTGTACAGATACAGCAGCGGCCTTCCTCTCTCCATAACCCACACAATCTGGCCTTGGGCCGTGGCCATGAACAATTGTTAATGCACAGGGGGAAGCTGGTTTTCGTAAAGGGGAAGGTGTGACTAAATCAAATTTAATAATGCTCATTTTCACCGCAGCATGTATTGACTCAGGTCAGTCAGCGTGTCGTCCCGCATCATTACTGGAGGCGGCGGTGAACGGCAGCATGTGAAGTCTGATCCGTGTACAATCAGATCAGGTGTCATTCGTCTCTCACACCGTTAATAAGCTACCGGTCGGGTGTGATGAATGTGAAGTGGCCTCCGTGTACATGGCCGTATAATCTGATATCCGTTTTTTAGAGGAGGAGGATATTCATCTCTTTGTGTCTGACATTTTACTGGCAGGAAGGCTTTTGGATTCAGGTTAATTTTGCAGGCGGTGTGATGCCTGTTTTTTTGTTTTTTTTGTATCGTCCTTTGCAATGACTGTGCCTCACATGCTTGCATATTCATGAAATCAGTAATTCATCCATTTTTCTTAGTACTTTCCTTCTGATTAATGTTGCGGCATCTTCATTGTCATCCATGCAGAGTTTTCACCACCATAATGATATGCACGCATGGCTGCAAGGCCATGCACTGAGCGACGAAAAAAAAGAAAAGAAAAGAGAAATAAAACCAGGAGAAATTCACTGTCCGTGATGATTAAGCTACAAACTTGCAGAGCCAGAGGAGGTCAGGCAGCTCCGCGATGCAAAAATCAACACTTTTTGCTTTGGGCTCGGTGGGAGGTTCACATTTATTTGGCAGGGCAGATTGAAAACATCTTGAAATCAGCTCGATAAGAATGTTGAAAGAGAGTTTGTGTGATACATTTTCTCGTTTTCATGGTGCAGGAGTCGGCTGTTTTGCATTGAGCTATCTCGGTTGCATGGTGGCGGTGACCTCTGTGCACTATACTCATCGGAACCCGTGCATGTAACCGTGCCTTTATGACATGCAGACAGATATACTGTTTGAATGGTTTCAGTAAGACCATTAAGTGGCAATAAATATGTACCGCTAGAGAGCACAGGGATTGTTTTGGAAGAATACAGTGGACTAAAGTGTGTCTCCTCCTGCTGATGTAAATATAATATAGTCCTAGTGTTTTTACTTGTGTTTGAAGTGTTATTAAATGGCGTTGAAGGCATTAGTCGAGCCAACGGCGCCCAAAGAATGATCGTTGGAGAGCAGCATGCGGTGCTGCAAGGGGATTTCATCATCAGGCCACAACAGAGAAATGTATACAAACAGCACGGGTGTTGCTGCAGCAACAGGTAGCCTAGTAGCATCATCCCGCCTCAAGGTCAAATGAGGCGCCATAAAACTGTCGGAGATGTTTCCTGCAAGCATTAGCGCTGCTGGACTGCGGAGCAACAAGAGAAGTGGTCTGGGAATTCCCCGGCGCTGAAGTTGTCCACTGCTCAGGGCACGGGTTGTAATTTCCGCAAATGGGCCACGGCGGAATGCTTGGAGATGACCGGGCAGACCAACAGAGATGTTCCTGCTCACATGCAGTACACGCACACTGTACTGTTATTTGAATCTGTTGCATATATGTCACAGTGACTCGCTGCTGCAGAGCTTACAGCAGCAAAAAATTATTGCATGCACTTTTTTTTCCTGTTCTTTTGTGCATTAATGTTTCCTCTCTGCCAGATGATGCAATCCCAGGAAATCTTTGAGACTGGCCAGAAACTCCTGACACCGCCAGCTTTGCACATTTGCCCGACGTGTCTGACAGGGATCGCGGTCGATTACAACTCGCTACACATTTCTGAATCTGATAATATGTTAAAGGCTCATCACTTTGGCAGGGTCAGTCTTCCAGCTGGAAGTGGAGCAGGGAAATTGACTGCGGGCAAAAAAACACTGAATTGACCTATTCATGCGAGCAATTTCCTACACTGAGCATATCAGGGAAGATATCTCCTCTCATTAATAGTTTACCATCCGCTCTTGCAGGACTTATTTATTGCTTCACAATAAGCAGTTGAAGAGCACCTTTTTTTCACCAGGGGGCGCCATGTTGCATTTAAAATGTAAAAACTAAAAGTTTCAGTGTGCATATATCTCAATAAAGTAATCCCTTACTGTACATGTGAAGTGGCACCAGTTAAAGAAAAACAACCTGAGACAGTTTCTGCTTAGTTTTGACCCAATTACTTAATTATGTTCTTATATCTTATTGTAAGTCGCTTTGGACAAAAGTGTCTGCTAAATGAATGTAATGTAATATAATATATATTTCAAAATAGATATTTGAAGACACATGGACAAAAAATGGTCAAATTAAATCTGCTCATTTTCCCACACAAATAAATCTACAAATTAATTGATATGCAAATATTTTTTTTCTTTTCAAAAGTGTAACTACTGGAAACAAGATGTCGCTTCTTCACCAAAAGATCCATGCAGGTGCACGGATGGTTTCAAACGTCCTTGTTTCATTGTTCATTTCATACTGAAGCATGATTGGCTTTCAAACTCATATTTAACACCCAGAGAAAGTTTTCACATGAAGGTGAGAACAAACATCACTCTGTGCCCATATGTCTTCAGAAATCCCCTCTGAGACACAGTTATGATTTTGAGCTGTGCAAAGTAAACTGCTTTGACTTGAGAGAGATTAACCTTTTTACAGACATGTGTAAACAGAAGTCATTTCAGATGAACCTCAGGACCAGATATGAAACCTCGGGGACGAAGAGAAGAAACTCTCCACACGTTCTGAGCCAAAGCAAACCAATCAATCCTTTTTACGATCTCTGAACATATTTCCGGGTAACGCCACATTAAGTCGCTGACTTTGAGGACAATGGAGGTAATGTGTCCCACGGAGCACGGATGGGGACTCACGCTTCCTCCTGCCAGGTTTACATCTGATGGAGTTTTTCAGTCTGGGAGAAGGGCCAAGTCTAATGTTAAACTATGAACTGTGGCCAAACGTACGTGCACTCGGTCCTGCTCGCTGCACTGAATGTGTAAATGCACGATCAAACACACTAACACACACAGACACACATGCAGTCTGGTTGTTTGTTCGCTTTCTAGCGGCAGTGTTGCCATGAGAATGTCTTCCTCGTGATCTCATGGCTGGCTCCAAATGCTGCATTTTAATTTCACTGTGTGCGTGTGTAGGTGTAACAGTGTACACCGCAAGTTGTCCTGTGCTTGCCAAGGTTTAAAATCTAGGATTTGGAAACAGTAGATTGTCTATCTTGTTTCTATCTTTGAAATCATGGCGTATTCTAGTCACGTAAAATGATCTTGCTGCGCACAATCAATTTTCTAGCTTCTACTATCAATATTACACCTGATTCTTCTTTTACTTTCACCACCAGGATGTTTTCTCAGAAGTATCTATAATCAGACTACATCACAGATATGGGACATAAGAACAGAAATGTGATTGTACTGTGCAAAAGCTGCAAAAGTTTACCTTTTGTTTTGATCATTTTCACATTCAAACTTTCTGCCTAAGTTCACGGTCATCTCGCGGAATTTTTCCTGGTAAGGCAACATCTTAAAAACCACAACCTGATCCCCTGTTCCCCCTCCCGCTCCATCACCCCCCTCCAAAGGGCCCCTTGTGCCCAACATGACAGAGCAGCTCCAGACAGATCCGATGGTAGGATGGTGTGAATAGTTGAAATGGAGTCTCACCACAAGGGCCACCAGGGAAGAAGACGAATCACCCACGAGCCCAAACGTCCTCGCACTGCAATCCCCCTGCCCCGTTAGGATCCCAGACAAACACACACAGACGAACACACGCAGACAAAACCAGCAAGTTCAATGATATGAATCATAAAAATATTTCTCTATTTTAACTAATGGTGTCATCAAAAACCCAGGCTCATGTGACAGCACCCCAATAAGGACTTTTTGTGCCACTTCAGTCAAGCTTATGGGAACTGATTCACGCATAAACACAATTACCAATCATACCGCGGGCTATTTATGAGTCATAAATGTCTCTTTTGGATCAATTACAAGCTTCTTAAGTTGAAACTTTCTGGATTTCAAGGTATTTGGGGCCAATTCTGTGCATCATCTCGGTGTTTTTGTCTTAGTTTTAAGTCTTATTCTGAGGGTGTCTTCGTCTGGAACCTTTGCTGTGTTCAGCCAGCAGAGGGCAGCACTTTTGTATTTTTGGGAGTGGCCTTTTGGAGCTTTTGGACACTGAATGATGCTTCAGCCTTCATAAGCAATGGGTTAGGGTATATAAAGAATCTATGCATATAGAGGAATATAAAGACTAGGTTGGAGGAACATTACCGAACTACATGCCAATTAGTTTGTTTCAAACTGGAGACCCCACTGCTTTAAAGTAACAAGGGGTCCAGATCCTTTTTTTTTGCATCAGTCGTCGACAGCAGATTAAAAAGTCAAAGCGTTCATCGGCTGGTCAGCAGTCTGCCACTTTGTCGGTAATAATTGTGTCTGTGGCCGAACGGTCAAAGAAGTTCATCCAAAACCTAATGTTACAATGATTGTGTCTGAGTATCCGCTGTGTCTGGTCAGCTTTACCCTCTGTGAAGTGACTCAAACAAGCAATGAGTTTATCAGTGACATACAGCAGAAGAGCAGCTATTCTCTTTCATTGTTATCTAAAAAAGTTAGGTAAAAGTAGGAGGAGGATTGACTGTGGTGGATTACAGGGTCAGAGCATCCATCAGCTGGTCCCGCATGCTGTTCCTTTGCCCCGGGCGCGCACGCATGACGCTGTTGACTGGAAGATGAACTCTGCTCCAAGAGGTTGCATTTCCTGTGTCAGTCAAGTTGTCACTGTAAGTGTGTGAAACTCTCTGAATGGGAATTTGAAGAATAATATCCGACTACTGTCACTGCCCTTAAAACAGGAACCAGGACAGTGTGATAGTACCCCCGTTGTGATATACTGATTAAGGTGTAAAACGTTGAGCTTTGACAATTTAATTTTTGTATTCAGATGCCCTTTTGGTGCATGTGATTATGCACAATTCTACTCCTCCGACATTGGAGAGCTTAGCTCTGCTCTGATCAAATGAGCCGAGCTTCCAAGTCTGCTTCTAAGGGATTCGTTCCTAAACGTATCTTCGTCTTTGCACAATTCGCCTTTTCCCCCCCTAAACTATTAAAGCACGGAAAAAGCTCCGTGTCAGTCTGGCACGCACACTATGATATTTTTCCCTTGTGTAGAAGAACAATGGATTTGCAGTAACCTGTCTTGTCAGCGTCAATCTTCACATTGTGATGATCTGTTTTATATCCTTTATATCCTTGTTTTTATGAATTGTGTTATTGTGTGTTTATGTCTGCCTGGTTATGAATATGATATTGGTCTGTCTGTGGTGATGATGTTAGGTCCTGGTCTGTGTTCACCTGCCCAGGGACTGAAGATGAAAGATGAGCTGGGAGCTGAATCTGGCACAAAGCATCTTTTTTAAGATGTTTGTATTTTATACACGGTCCCTTATATAAATCAATTTATCAATGAAACAATTAAATAAAACCCATTTTACATTACAGTTACATTTTGCATTGAATCTTTTTTATTTTATTTTAAATTTATCCTGAACTGCACCGACTCTCGGAGGCGTGAGAGAAAAGAACTCTCCCTAAAATATCAAGTCATAAAATGGGGCAGAAATATTTTGCTAATGCCCATTATCTCCCCAGTTAATGCCCCCCGCTTTCTCTCGCCTGTAATCCAAACTGACCAGCAGGCGACAAACCCCCGGGGCTAAAGTTAGAGGTCATCCAACCCCCTGCACAGTCGAGGCAAGGGGAAGGGAAGGAGTGCCGACTGGTGTTGGACTGGACCACGTCCTGCTGAGGAAGTGCACTGTACTCTGCTGCATTTATCCTCCAGCAGCCCAGGTTTTAATTTATCAGGTGTTAGGTACTTTCCACCTCTCGGCTTAAATCACAAAGCAGCGCAGGCTTTTAATTGAGTTGCCGCATATGTGTCCTATATTCAATTAACAAAATGTTTTAAATGAGCGTCGCCGGGAAATTCAAAGCTGCCACTTTTTTGCGGCGGTATGTGAGCATGGTGTTAAGAAGAGGTCTGAGTCAGCAAGTCTCCATCACCTCCTGCAGCTTGAACACACCCGTCTGAGGAAGTAGAGACTCAAATATGATTTCTGGATGACAAAGTCTTTAGAGGGTGCTGTGTGCGGCTTGTTCAGTGTGCATCGTTCAAAACATGTTGTATTTACTGTAGACACGACTCCATGTGTGTGCCCTCATTTGAAACTATACATGGATGACATTTTTGTCCTTGAACTTTTGTCCTTAAATACACAGAAGACTTCTGATCCGTTTTGCAATAAACCTGTTCGATGCTGAATCCACATTACCGACACAGCTTTACTTATGATTAATAATAAGTAAATGCAGCAATGCACAACGAATACAATTACTTTATTGGCAGAGGTATGCAGTGTCTTTCATACTCATTGTGCTTTATGATGCATAACTTTGTCACTATCCTGAGGTGAACACACTACATACTCACATCCCACTTGGTATTAGCACGCAAAATGTGATTGGGACATAGTTAAAAATCCCTTAATGGCTCTCTTTGTGCATACAACTTCCATTTTTTTAACTTAAGAAATGAGCAAACGATAAATGATAACTAAATGTACCAAATTTGTTTTGGTTCCTTCAGTCTTTCCCAGTTCCCCAGAAGTCTCCCCATGAAGCTGCCTGGTGTGTGATGTAATGTGTGATAAAATGTAAGTGACTTTATGACTAACTTAATAATATTAAGTCCTTGTGGGGTCTTATTTACCGGGTGTTTTCACTTTCAATTTGATTATCAATTTGATTATCAATTTTATTGTCATTACCTCCACCCGTCTTCAAATATTGAAAACACCTTTACTGTTAGAGTAACCGAAAAGAAAAATTTTGGGGGCAGCATAATCAATCTGTAAACACAATGCTGCAATTATCGCCTTCTGAGCTGATACGGATAAAGTGTTACTGTAGCAAAGCAGCTGGTTATTTACACATCCAGTAGCTATAGAGCGACGTCGTCATTCATTCGTGCTCATGTTTCCTGTGGACAGATGCATGGGTGTCTGTTTTGGAAGACTATAAACTATGATCCAACCAAAATGGACCTAATCAGAGAGAAGCACCAAATCAAAACCCCAAACAGGACCGTCTACGATATGTCAGTTAACAAAGCATTTGCCTGGGGAATCACTGTAAAGCACAAGAGATGGAATTTTATCCCAAGGTAAGCCCACCCTCATGTGCAGTTTTCTCGCTCTTTCTTTAGCTTTGTTAATATTCAGTTGCTGTACTACTTCCAAACAGCAGACCAGCATTTTTCTCAGTGAGCTGAGTCATGTTTTCTTTTTCACACACACACACACACACACACACACACACACACACACACACACACACACACACACACACACTGAGTATCGGTGCATTGCGTGGTACCACGTTACACCATGAGTCATGGCAACAGAGTCAACATCAGGTGGGAAATAAGTTCTCCTTCAGGGCAGCACCTTCAGAATGAATGCTTTTTGGAGCTGACAGCTGAGTCTCTGTATCTCGGCCTTGCCGCAAAACCCAAGATTCAGGTCGAAAGATGAAAAGGGGCGAAGAGAGAGGACGCAAGGTTGTTTTTGAAAGGAAAAGATGAGCTGCCCAAAGCTGCAGTTGATCTTATTGGTGCTTTGGCCCCCTGCGCTGCTTATGAGTCATCTTGACAGATGGGTGTAATGTACATTACATTCACTGTGTAGACTCTATGTGCTGTCGAGCTGTGGGCCTCATCCCATTCTGACACTGCAGCCGTCCCGACTGAACGCCCACTCAAGACAAATCTGTTTAACTGTCACAGGAGGCGACAGTGACATTTCTCACCGCTGTAACGCTCCTGTCCTTCCCACCTCTGCTCCTCTTTGCCCTCAACCATTGCCTCGTCTCTCCAAAGTAAGAGGGACGGGGGAAAATGTTAGCGGGTCGTCAGAAAATAGCCCCGATAATTGGCCGTGTCGTTTAGAGATGCAGAGGCCTCGCAAAGTCACAGAGCCACGCTAAGCCATCCCAACTCAGCTGAGTCCGTCTCTATAGCGACGGCAAACAGAAGGGGGGAAACAATGGAGGCGCGGGCTCAAAGATGAGCCTTCGCTGCAGGTCTCCTCTGTGTGGGGTTTTTTTGTTGTTTTTTTTGTCCCGTGGCACATATTTAGCACCCGACTGCCACCTGTGTCGCCTTATCCAATCATGTTGCATATGCCAGGAATTTCACGACTGGTGGGTAGACAATGGAGGAATAGCAACGAGGTGAAAGCTGGCTCACGTCGTGGTTTTGCATGACGCAGAACTGTGTTGAGATTTGATTTACACAATTTGTGGCAGCAAATCAAGCTAAGCTAAGCCGTACTTGTGGAGAACAAGCCGCTTTTTCGCAGAATTTAGCAAACCTGTCAATTTTGATTTTGTTTAATCACATTTAATAACAACATGTTAGCTGTTGATACTTATGTTAGATGATTTTACTTCCCATCAAGGTTTTGCCAACAGAATAAAGAGGCGACATGGACAACTGAATAAATGTCACTTTACCATAAATTGATAATATTTAAATGCCAAATCTTTCTTTTAAAGAATGCATGTAGAGAAGAACTCTAGCATGGCTGCCAAGAGCCGCCTCGGACATCATTGTCCGCATGGCCGTGACGGCGTTTTGCTGCATCATGGAAAGCACCGGTCCTGTCAAACAGCCCGGCGGCGGAATGCGACTTCAGTGGACCCTCGCTGTATATTTAACACTGACACTGAATAAAAAAAAACGTGGCGACAAATCCAGGCAATGTACATGTCTTACCGTAATAGCACCAGGAAATAAAAAGACAGCTAGGGTTTAAAATGTCTTCTGCTAATGAATATTTTCTGATAACAAGTTGCTACTTGCTACTAATTATTATCGAGTGGGTTGGCATAAGAAACAAGTTGTCAGTTACATGCAGTATGATAAGCACATATATGTTGTCCATCTATTAATGGATTGTTCATGTCGTAGCACATGGGAGTTATTCCACCACCCTTTTTTTTTTCTTTTGCAGTCCAGATATGTCCAGTATTCCGAATATGAATTAAAATTTTTGGCTCACATGGATCATGTTGGATTTTTCTGCTCGGTGGTCGAGTTGGTCGTCTTTATTAAACTTCCGCTCTTATTTTCATAATTTTTATTTTCATTTAATTAGTCTGGTCTTAAAAGTCTTACTGTTCACACCAAGATTTTAAAGTATCCAGATCATAATTATAAGGCATCAACCTCTCCTACCATTACAGCAATGTTTGCCACAGAAACGACGCCGGCCTGCAAATGCCTGTAGCACATTTTCTTTTTGGAAAAAAAGGCTGAAATGTTTGCTCATTTTACCATCTCCTCCTTCTTCTGATATTCTCACAGTTGACTCTTTTCCTTTTTTCGTTTGACTCGTCACATCGTGTCATGTCTCGTGTGGGCCTGGGAAAATGGCAAATTGAGAAATAATGTGAGCCTTGTTTCAAACATACATCTACAAAGCGTTATCAGATTTGACACAGATCACAGTCAACTTTTTAAGCCACTTCAAACATTGATCTGTGTGCTTTTTGCAGCTTTTTCAATTTCACCATGTTAAATTTCCACACATGATCACTGCCTCCAGCTATCATTCCCCTGCTGATGGCTTTTAATGCCGCGCCGGCAGCCATCCATCACTAATGCTCGGTGGTGCACTGATCCCATCAAGTGAGCAACCACAGAGTTGAGCAGTGACTGTGTCTGTGGCACCACATCACACCGTAACGGCTCGGGCCAGCACAGGCTTAAATGTACGGATGTGGATTATATTATTTAGGCTCCTGGAGGCGAGCTGTTTCTGTTGAGATGCACCTGGGGGTCATCAATAAGATCCAACATAAAGATAATCGAACGACTCTCTCTCCAATGTGTTTTATAAAAATGATACATTAAAGATTGACATCCTGAGCGAACGGGTTGAGCTGAAAACATATTTTCGGACGCTGTATTCCTTTCTACACCTTAAAACAAAGTGCTACCAGCCTTTCTTCCTTTCCCATTTTTACAGCCGCCCATCCCTGGACCTTTTCTGTTTGTGTGTCTTCACTGGCTCACATGGGAACTGCCTCCAGCTGATCTCTCAGTGCCCGCCCCGCCGTACAAACTGATCTCAGCTGACTTATTTTGACTCCACTTGGCAGCGGCGGGCTGCAGGTCAGGCAAGCGAGTAGATAGCCGGAGACTAATGTTGGACAACACCGGGCGTTTCTCTCGCTCAGTATATATAGTACTCTTTTCCCAGAGCCCAGGGTGTTTGGTATTCTGCGTGAGAAACTGGACCCCAGCGATTGAAACAAGTCAGCATGTGTCCCTCAATCTGCACTCTTCGTGGACTGGCCGACCCCACCTCCACCACTCATCGCTTGAAAGCTGCAGCCACACTAATCTACACTAAACTCCACAAAGTTTTCCTAAAATTCTTAAAACTTCTGGCTGGTGGCATCTGAATTATTAAGTTTCATTTGAAACAAAACAGCTGATCTCATCCACACGGCTCAGGAATTCTGATTTACCTTGAGCCGGGTTGCATTACTTCATTGATTCCTATTGGGAATCACACACCCGCGAGCCTATGGTGGATATGAGGAGCCGCCACACGTCAGCCACACGTCAGCCACACGTCAGCCACACGGAATGACAGTTACGACCCATGAACTTCTCACCGTCCATCTCCTCATATTATGTGACAGGGCGATGTGTCAAGACATGATAGGGAGATGAGAACAATAAACTGTGGCTGAGGTGTAATCAATGCTTGATCTGCTTTCAAGGGCTGATCAAGGCGAGACCTGCCTTGATTCTTTCACACACTCTCACCCTGGCGTGGAACGCACCGCTAAGCTCCCCCACTAATGATGAATCATGCGCCTTCGTCAAAGCCTCCGGGCCGGGCCCGTCTAATCCGACCTCCAGCTGGTGAAGCTCAAGGTGCGAGGAGGTTTGCCTTAAATGTGTGTGTGATGTCTAATGATCTCTGCCCCACTACCCTCAAACTGTCAATCACGCTGAAAGAGAAGGAGTTTGAGGCTCAGGTGCATCAACGTCGATGCAGTGATTCAACTACACGCACTCCTAAAATGCGGCGGCGTCCAACGCTGATGCCACGACAGAGGTTGCGTACTGTTTGCCGATGAGTTGTTGCCAGTTCGGCCAAACAATGATATCACCGCGTTTCATTTGAGAGGCGTAAAGATATTAACCTGTTAATCAGTAAACAGCTGTTACTTCTGTTTGTACAGTGGCTTGTGCAGAGCAGGGACAAGGTCTTCCAGGAATTGTACGCCTGTTACACACAATGTGCACATTCACGCGAGAAGATCAATTCTGCCTCCTGGGGACGGTAAAAACGTTATAGATATTTTAACAGGAAAGCGACACAGGCAGGATTTCAGTCGGTCAGTCCGACTGTGAACAGACGGTCAGATGTGTTTGTGAGAGAGCGAGTGAAGGAGTGACAGCGGGGCAAAAGAGCGCCGCACACAGCTCTACAATGAAGCAAAGAAAGATGTCTTTTGTGTTGTTTGGAAATGTTTGTATTATGAAACTGTGGAAGGACAAATATACTGTTGTAGATGTAATGTATATTAAGTAGCCTATATACAACCTGTGTGCAGGGTATGCAATGGCCCATGATGCTTTTCAATTGAACTGGATGAATCCGGAACAAACATAAGAAATATGGGGATCTTGTACGTGCATCCCCATCATCCAGTGCTGCGACATCACAGTAGATGCCTTCACGGACAATGCAGCCGACGAAACTGTCAAGCTCCACTTAGACTCAAATGACCCACACAAAACGAACGCCATTCACCTTCAACTTGCTGATCAATCTGTTTTGGCCCTTGTTGTCTGGTGGCAGATTACAAGCGCCAGAAGGCCGTGGCTCTCCGCCCCGCTGCTGTACGCGCTTAAACAGATTAACCTGTCACTTCCCGGCACATGCCAAATCCCAAGCCTTTTAAAGCTGCATCTGGAGCGTGCCGGGGCGTCCTTCTGTCAGCACACATATTTACTCACTGTACGGAGGTTTGTGGAAGTTGAAAGGGTTTCAACACCTGTTGATTGTTTTTAACGTTTATTGAAGTCTATTTAAAAGCAAAGCCAAATGGGCCATCAGTTGCTCATGCAGCATTTAATGCAGCTATAGGTTTTATTTTTATTCATAGCCTAATAATTCATGCTTGTGATCTTTGAGAGCCATGCTTAATCCTTGTCTTGGTAACATCTCCCTTTTACTGTGCTGACCACCACATACCAGCACATAATCAAACTACAGATGCCAGCGCAGGACATCCTCTCTGAGCCCGTGATGATAGCATGTTCTTTTAATGTTTTTTTTTTAATTTAACATCTGCGTCTGAGTTTCATAGAAAACGCTATAGGCCTGACATTTGACTGTTGTCTCTCTCTCTCCCACTCCTCTCAGTATGTTTCCAAACTGAGACATGAGTGCCGGCCTGGTAACTCGACCCCCTCCCCTCCCCTCCCCTCCTTACACGTCCTCCCTGCACTTGGGTTCTGTATGACACTGTTGCGGGTTCTCATGGACACGCTGCCCTTTGAAAATTCCCCCGGCTGCAGCCACGGGGTGACTCCGGGGGTGACTCCGGGTGTCCACTCAGGACAGTGTCACTGCACAGGAGCTTCGATGTGCTTGGAAAAACTGACATATTGACCACCTCCAGGGCGATATTCTCTTTGGCCCTCATCGGCCAATTAAATTGGATAGCCTGGGTAATTTTCGGCAAATTAAGAACAATTAGGCTTGTTTCATTGCAATCAAAATGAAACGGAGATCTTTTTATCTCCTGTCCATTAATTTCAATCCAATTAGATTAAATTGAGATCAGCAGACATTCCCTCTGACCCACACTCCGGTTGTCTCACCCCTCTGGTCTCTAATCTCTCTATCTGTCTTATTAGCAATAATCTTGCTGAAAAGCTGCCATCGCGAAGATTAGGTCCCACTCTCTAAGTGTTTCTGCAAATTCACTCTACTTAAACATTTCCGTGCATCTCTGATTCAAGCTTTAATCCACAATAATTCAATCTAGCAGTATCTTTGAAGATATAGAATATACGTGGAATCCAGAAAGCTAGATAAGGAAAATATGTCACCGAATATATAGATTTTACCTCTTTGTTATGCATTCGCCGAGAATTTCAATATTTTACCAGAAAGGTGAGACCCCCGCACAGTCACACTGACATGCATCCGATCCTTTCACATTTGCATATTTGCCTCCAAATGAAAGAGAGGAACATTGGATCTGTCAGGGTCTGACCCACACACACACACACACACACACACTCTCCAAGCCAAGCCAGTCTTACCCCTCGCAGCGACGCTTAAGCCCACTGTGCTGTTGTGCCTCTGCAGTGCCACTGGCTGTGCCGTCAGCCTGCCGCCCGCCGCCTCAGATGAAGCTTTATCCTCAGTGTGAATATTTTGCTCTGCTCTCCTCCCCGATGGCGAGCGTCCCTTTTCTCTCTCCTATCGCGTCCTCAGCTGGCCTTGTACAATCCAAGTGGTTGAGAGGAGCGACTCCTGACAGACTGAGGGAGCTGCTGCTGCTGCTGCTGTTGTGTGTGTGTGTGTGTGTGTGCATGTGTGTGTGTGATGATGATGATGATGTCTGTGGCTGGGGACTATGAAGACCGACCGTTTGTGTGTGTGTGTGTGTGTGTGTGTGTGTCTTGTGAGTGTGTGCGTGTGTGTGTGTGTGTGTGAGAGAGAGAGAGAAGGGGGGTAGCAGAGAGGGAGAGACAGGACCTGCCGTGCAGATATCAGCCCTGTTGCGGTTAATTTTAACTCCACCCTCCCTCCTGACACCTTGAGCCACGGCTGCCCTCCCTCTCCAACACACACACACACACACACACACACACACACACAGAGCTCTGATGGTACCATATGGCTCTTGACAGAAGACTGAGACCTGGAGAGTCGGTGACTGTCGCTGAGGAGAGATAGGGGGTGTGCGATGGCAGCAGAAACACTTAGAGAGGAATTTTGGTATTTTTCAATACAAAAAAAAAGTTAGTGGGAAAAATAAAGAACAGATTACAACGATGCTACTGTGTTTACCCTGCAGTGCACTGTTTGCATTTGTGACCAATATGCACACAACACACTGCCTGATGCGTGCGCTTGCTCGCGTGATGCATCAAGAACGTGTTCTTGGTCGTTTTGATATTGAAAGTGGAATCCTCCGATTTTACCCAAACCCAGATTATGAAGTTTTACTTTCCCATGACCTTTAAAGGGCCCATATTATGCCCCCTTTTACACAAGTTACATTGGTTTTCAGGTGTGTGCACTACATGTCTTTGCCATTCCATGTCAAAACACCTCAAGGATCAAGCCACACAGCACCCTCCTCTTTCTGTATAAACAGCCCTGTGAGACTATGGTCGATTCCAGCGCTTTCCTGCTCACTCCTCGCCCCCCTCCCTTCGTGTTCCGCCTCGCTCCTCCTCGCTCCGCCCCGGGTCTGCTGCGCAACTACGGCGTTGCGCTGCCACAACAGTCGCACGTAACAAGGCACATACACAACGTCGAGACCCGGGAGGCTCAGCGAACACGTTCTCCATAATTACACACAGAGCACAAGGGGCTGGGCGATAGAACGTTAGCCGCGAAACGCGAGGTCCGCCGGCAGTCGCAAGCCGGCAGCCGGGAGCCAGCAGCCGCGAGGTCCGCCGGCAGCCGCGAAACGGGAGGTCCGCCGGCAGCCGCGAGAAAATTATGCCGTAGACGCGATCTGTTTTTCTGCACTTCAAGGGGGGAGGTGCTGCTCAGGTTGGGGGCGTGGTCGCCCCAGTAGCAGGAGTCAACTTTCGTCACTTGACGCCCGGGCTGTGAATGGCTCGTTTACAGACCGTCTGCACGATCAACTCAAACCACGAATCAACGACTCATTGTTTTATTTTCATTCTCTGTGGCCTGGCAGACACCCCAGATAACCAAATATACGTGGAGGCGGCTGAAAAGGTGCCTGGAGCATAATATGGCCCCTTTAAACGCTCAATTATGTTGTTTTTTTTAAAATGAGTGGTGTTCTTCTTTAACAAAGCCCCCTCAGGTCTTTTTCACCTTGGAGCAGGATGAGGTGACTCCAAAAATAGGTACCTGACTCTACAGTAGGTGCCAACGCTGCGGTCGGTGTCAAAAACTGGGCTACTTGCTGATGCAGTCTGAGGCAGGAGGGTCACAGACGGTTGAGTCACAGCACTCCCTCAGCAGACGTCACAGCGGTGATACGATTATGGGCATTTTTCGGCTCTAGGTGAAACTGCTTTTAAAACAAATTTTTCAAAGTCTGCTTCTTTCTGAGCGAGAAGAATATCAGAGCGAGGTAGCCAAGTAAAGGCTGACCTGTTGATATGCGTGAATGTGTCTTCCTGTATGTGTGTGTGTGTTGGTGGGTGTGTGCATGACCCCAATTGCGTCGAGACCCCAGCTGTCCATGGTTCCTCTTCCTGACACACTGCCAACTCCCCGTTCTTTCTTTCACCTGTATTTACCCAGGTGTGTGTGTGTGTGTATGTGTGTGTGTGTGGCAATAAGATCACTTTTGACTTGCACTGTATTTAGATAAAATCGTCTGCAGAATGCAATCATGCAAAATTTAGAATTTGAATGTTTATTGTTACTTAATCTGCTAGATTATTTTCCTAAATCCAATTTGTCTACTGTCAGAAAAAAAAATTGTCAGACAGATTGGTATAGAATGACTGATGCTTGCAGGTGTCTGCAGTTGGTAATCCAGATTACCAAACATGTAAACCTTTGTGTCTACGTCATTTTACGTTGAAGGCTTGTACATGAAAAGTGCATTCGGTGCAGAGCAGTGTGTGGGTACGGGAAACATCTCAGAGCTCTCAGTCGGGTAGGAGAGAGCGGGGTGATTCGGTGAGGAGAAAATGATTTCAGATACTTGTTTGAAGAAAAAAGATCACTGAGTTTTCAGCCAGTGGAATTTGGGAAGTGACTCAGCTGTTCTGACTACAGTTTTTTTTTTTTAATTGCGTGCACAGTGTGGTAAAGCTATAAACTAACGAGTTAATTATGTTCCACAGAGGGCAAAGATTGTGCAGGGTTTTACTCTGACACCTTTACTCTTGGCACTCTGTGGCACATTGTCGTCAATCCCCGTTATGTGACTTGTCACAGCTCTGAGCACTGCACAGTTCAATGTTAAATACATTTAGTGGGCAATTTTACATTTGAGTGGATTCCAGTAAAGATAAAAATCATTCAAGCGCCTCAAGAGAGCGGGTGAAGCCGAGGTGAAGCACTGCTGAAAAACAGGACAGAAGAATTTTGTGTTGTATTTTGAATAACACAGCCACAATCAAGCCAAAGTGAATGTGAATGTCTATATTTGTTCTGTAAAGTAGTGCACATCACTGTGGGCTGCTTAGATTCTCTTCACACATGCTATATGTTGTGCAGATATATATCATTTGACAGCTGCTACGTATATGTACAGTGTGTAAAGATACCACATGCACGTGTGGTGAAATTTCATATGTAACGTCGTCAAAAATACTTCCAGCGCTGCTCAAAAGCAGATGAACGGGCCTGAGCTTAGGGACTTCGGACGCACGAACACCGATCTGGGAAACACCTGCAGGGATTTGTAGTTTTTACGTGTCCTTAACGTGCAGGCAGACGATATCAACAACGAGACTGACACCCGGGGTTAGACAAATGACCGGCGGAGGGCACATTACTGGAAATCTGAGCAGAAAACGCACCTAATTGTCAGGTCCAGAGATTGTACAGTGTAAATACCAGGCATGCCAGAGGCATGCGGTAACTTTACCCCGGCCGCCAAATCGCAAACATCACAAAATTAACCCCACTGACAGCTCTGAGAGCAGCACGGCACAAAGTGCAGGCCTAGAAGTTTCCAAACTCGTTGTCTCTCATCACTTGCAGATGGTTGTGTGTGTGACATAGAGAGAGAGAGGGAGGGAGGGTGTGTGTTAATGATTGGAACCTATAAATTGCACATGTACGTGCTCATGTCAATCTCCTGTTACTCTATTTCTTCTTTTCATCCACCACCATATTAAAAAAAATGATTATAAGATCAGATAAAATTATAATATACCACACACACACACACACACACACATAAAAATCATTATCTAAAAACGTAATCCATAAGTAAGTGTGATTAAATTTGCCTGAATAGCTTTTTTTACCTTATCAGTAATTGGGTGATTATACAGTGATCGGTCCGGTGCAGATTTGATGGTCCTCAGTGGTCATTATTAGGATTTTTATGGTCCTAAGTTTTGTTCCCGTCTTATATTATAAAGACAAGAAAGCTGATTTTCATATGCAACATGTGCCATGCATTTGTTCCGTCAGTGAACCAAGACATGGGCACACACACACACACACACACATACACACATACACACACAGACACTTTCAACAGCCTCTTTGCTGACTTTCTAAAAGAAACTGCATTAAATTGAATAATTTCTTTTGTTGCTTTGTGGTTAAAAGGAAAAAACAAACAAAAAACCACTCCATTCCTCTGACATTAAAAGCTCTGATCCGTTTCCCAATAGTCTTCCAGTTAGTCTTTCAGAGCACCTGTGTCTGTCTTCTATCAACAGTCACAGGGGAGTTGTTCGATCGGGCCCTTTACGACCCGTCTGCTCGACCTGTTCAATCCTCCGACTGTCGGAGCTGCTGTAAACGGCCTTCCGGGACACATCTCTGGCACTGGAGAGGCACTGGAGAGATTTTACAGGAAACAGTGGCCAGGTTGGCTTTGTCTCATGTCCTTCAGAAAGAGTACGTGACGGAGTGAATGATGTCTGGTTGAGTCCGTGTACAATCGTTTCCAACCACAGAAATAAACGGACACACGTAGGACAGAGATCCTTACACCAGAGAGGAATTGTCGACATGAGGAAGATGAGAAAAGTAAATTTGAATTCGATTTTTTAATTGGGGAAAATGATTTGTACGCTGCGACGTCAAACCGTGCACATGTTTTCCACTCGGCCGTGCCAAGGCAGCGTCATAAAGGCCCAAATTTATCCGACACACTCTTTGACCCTCTTCCTCCTTCCTCTCCGCCCCACAACTATGGGAGCGGACAGTTTAAAAACAGAGGTATTTACGACTCAGCGCTCGCCTCTAGGGTTCCTGGTGCTTCACACTGGCAGTGTGACACCGCCCGTTTAAAAATAGACAAGGGGTCTGGCTTGGCTATCCGGCTATTTTTCTGCCAGGCTCCATCTGTCTGTCTGGACACCTGCCCGTCTATCTGCCTGTCTGTCTGACTTGTGCAGGCCGGACTATCGTATAAGACAACTAGGAATGTGAAATTGTTACTCACATCATATCTCCGGGAACTATATCTTTGTTTGCAATTTTCAAGTTTTTGCATCCATTATTTGAGTAAAATCAAAAGTACTTCGTCACATTTCATGAGTGTCCTCCTATATATATATATATATTTTTTTTTATTAATAATTGATTTGAAGGTTCAGTATAAGTGAAGTTCAGTATAACTGAAGTAGTATCTCTTTTTTTTTAAAGTTCATTATTAACTTCCTGCAGTTTATTTGACGGCCTGCGGGCGGCTTCATATGAGATGAGCTGTGTGTTATCCAGCGACTTCTACCTGTTACTCGAAACTAAAAGAAGCCTGTCGCCATCTGCTGGTCAAAAGGAGAACAGGTAGTGGTCAGCCAAACCGTCAGCCACAGGTGAAAGTGATGAAGCTGTGATGAGAGTGGGACACGGTCTCCGGCTCCAAACCAAAAGAAAAGCGAGGAGGGAAAAACGACCGCCGCGCCGCAACCCCCGCACCGAGACGCTTTAAGCTTTTTTTATTTGGAGTTCAGAAAAAAACTCAAACATGTCAGTCGGATTGTTGGGCCCAAACGGGGATCTCATTCCGTCGGTTCGACAGCTCCCCAGGACCCCTCCTCTGATGGATGTGACGAGACACTTGGACTTCTGTAACGATGACGATCCAAACGAAGGTCGCGAGCAGCCGAAGCCGAGCGCCGAGGTGCGTGAAGGGATCGTGCACTAGTTCACTGCACACCATTCATCAAACTCTTCTTATGTTATTGCGACGGTGCACAAGTGAATCTGCTGTCCTGCTTGTTACCGACAGGCAGAGGAACGTGACGCTGACAAGAGAAGGACGTTTGTCTTCCACACCCCCGAGACAAAGACAGGTACATTATTGTCGATCTGCAGAACATCATCTGCTCGTTTTAGCCGACTTGCTCGGTGTACTGCCTCAAAACTCCCTCGGGTAATAAAAGCAAGGTGATATTATAATAATGAGCTGTATTTATCGACTCGTGCTTAATGCAGGAGAATTACATTCAAATGACGTCATTTTACAACAGTAATTATCACGTGAAAAGCTTGTAAAGCTCCAGTTGTAATTGCAAAGTTGGTTACTGTAGCTGCACTTAATGGTTTCCTTGTGTTATTGTTGTTGTTTCTTTTCGTCTTCCTCTAGTCTGTCTAGAAGACTCTTCTGAACCCACATTCTCTGACTCCATGCTGAAAGGGATGAAGGGGTACCAGCTGACAGCGGGTGACCTGGACTTCCTCCAAAAGATGAAGGAGGCGAAACTTAGTCGAGAGCTGCAGGTAATTCTGACTTGTGTCTTATTTTGTGCACTTATTTTAAGACCAAAGTTTTGCTGGTGAAATTGGATGTTTTCACTGTCGTCAGGGAGACCTGGAGGAAGGGCAGAGGTCATTGAAGAAGGAAAAGATGGCCTTGGAGCTTGCACGTGCCTCCAGGGACAAAGCACAGGCGGAACGCGACAAGGTGAGTTTCTTTTGAATGGCGCTGAAAAGGAAGGCGGCAGCGGCGACGACGATGACAACGAAACCCTTTATCTCGTGAAAAAGCATGACATGTCGCTTTTCCAGCGCAAGTTTGCGAATAAAACCGTCTTATCTCGGGCTTAAGTTAGTTTTATCGCCGATACTAAGGCACATCTGAACTTTTTAGCACCATAATACTTTCCCTGAATCTTCAAGCACAATACTTTTTTACTAGCTGTTTATATTGTCCCTAAAATGGCTTCTCTTTTATTTCTTCCAAAAAATGTCTTCCCTTTGAAGGTCAACAATGGTGGAAGTTAAAGATGATGGATGGTGCAAGTTCCTTGCACATGAAGTATAGTTGTAAAGAAGACCATAATCCTGCTGATCCTCATGCCTCTCGTTGTTTTTCTGTCAGTTTCCATCCTGCGAAGAGTTCACCGAGTGGGCGACGTTGGTCCTCAATGTGACATCGCCGTTGATCGACTTAGCAGGCCTAGATACCAAGACTCTTCTTGCCATGGTAACGGAAGCAAAAATCCAGAGGGCCATGGACGAGAAGAGGATCGAACTCGCTCCGATGGAGAAGATGGTCGCAGACAAGTAATTAATAGTTAGTTTGCAGTGGTTTGACGCTGTGTGCTGAATTTTTGAGTCACTGAAGGCAACATTTTGAAGGATCTCGCCAGTCCATATTCGTATTTTGTCAACCCTTTTCCAAAGTACACACTTTTTTTTTATACAATCATGATCAGTCTCGTCTTACTTTCAGCAATTTCACAAAATGTGAAACTATTCCTTCAACACCCTCATGTGAAGGCATTATTATTCTCAGTTGGGCGTTTAATCATGTGCTTCGGGGCGTTCACGTGCGTGTGGAAAAGCTCCAACACACAAAACTTTTCTTAAATGAGATGCTCCAATACGCCTCAATTGTCCTTTTCGAAAAACACTGATTATGTTTTGATTGTCTCCCCGATTAAATTTTTCTATCGTTGTAGCTCATGAATAATGTCCAATATCACCTTCACTGTATGTTGAAGATCCACGTAAAAAATAGAGTCAAACTACTAACATGGATTCCACAAAAAAAAACCTCTGTGATAGGAGGAAGGAAGAGGCTAAAGAGAGAGGACGGCTCGAAAAACAAATTGCAACTGAACAGGTGAGGGTGGCTCCAATTTGCTTGATATTTTATTGATGAATTATTATTTTTTACTTTTTTTAAAATTTGTTTTCAGTTGAAGATACAGGGGATGATGAACCAGATATCTGACCTGACGTCCGAACTTGCACAACAAGAGGTGAGAATCAGATTGGATCTTATGCTATACCCGTTTGATTTTGAGTCGTCACTCACAAAAACAATGACTTAGATGGAGAAAAAGCAATCCCCAAGTCAACAGTCAGTCCTGCTTCCTGTAAAGAAAAAATATTGTTTCACAGGAGGCCTATAATGTCTGTCAGATGCTGCTCAAGACCCGCAAAGACATCAAAGAGGAGGCAGGAGCAGGGGCGTCCTCTGAGAAACTGCACATGAAACATGGAAGACAGGAACGAAAGAAAAAGGAAAAGTTGCAAGACAAAACGAACCACAGTAAATTAACGAGGAGTAAACGTGCAGAAGGTAAAATAGACAACCAGGCCAATGTGAAAGAAACTCATCCAAATAAGAGCACAAATGAAACTCTGCAGACATCAGCGACCAAGCAGGCGAAGCAAACGGCCGAAGCCGCGACAGACAAGTTGGCAAAGTCCGTCAAAGCAGCCAGAGGCCCGCTGAAGAGAGTCGAGGAGCAGGAGCCTAAGTCGCAGGAGTCCGTGCAAGCCGGGAGAGGGAGGAGGAAGACACCCTGTTCCACACAGGCCGCAGCGCCACAACCGACGAATCCGACCAAAGCCAAAGCGGGGGAAGACCTGTCCACGTCGCAGCAGTTCACTCCGTCTCGCAGCCGAGGGAAAGCTGCTGCGGCTCAGCGCGACGCTGGAGTGCAGGCACAGGGCTCTGGTCTGAGAAGATCCAAGAGGATAGCAAGCAGGAGGTGAAGGTGCATTGAAGAGCTCCACTGGCAGGCACCAGAAGATCTCAAATACTTATGAAATGCAATAATATGTTGTAAATATTGTAAGTGTTTCAACGGGTTCTGGCAGATGACCCTATGACCCTTATCTCTCGTACCATCAAGAGGTTGACACCAGTGGGCTGATAGTTTATTTCATTCTTTCTTTTATGTTGCCCCTTCAGTTAAAATTTTTATTTATCCAGCACTTTGCTTTACGACCAAATGCCACGCTAGTGTTAGCAATTTAATTAAAGGTAGACTTGCACCAACAGCGTGTTTTTGTATTTTATCATTCAAAGTTATGTTTGGAATTTTTTAGGAACCTATTGACTTTGTCACCATGTGTAAAATAAACAGAAATGGGCCTTTTTTTCTGAATGCAATCTCTCAAAGAGGGATCAAAGGTCAGTCAACTGAAGGACAGCCGAATAAGAACTGACTCGAGGTTTACTCGTTTCTCAAGGATGCCTCGAAAGAGCGAACGCTTGTCGGCACAGGGCCTGAATCCCAAACCCCTGGATGACAAACTGAATTATCTGTGATGTGTTTACGTTTTTATTTCTTTGTATTATTCTTTTTACAAATTGACCCCTGGAGCACATGTTACAAATGGCTCTGTGATTGTTCCCTCCGTAAAATTGGCAATCCAACTCTAATCATAGATCAGTATGTGGGTAATGCCAAGAATATTTTTGGTCATGTGAGTTTATGAGCCTTTTCCCAAGCTGAACTCGACTTCTGCCCGCGCCAGCGGACATTTTATCACACCTCGTCTCTCTCTCTCTCTCTCTCTCTCTCTCTCTCTCTCTCTCTCTCTCTCTCTCCGTCACAGTTGGAAGTGAGTTATGAGCTCTGCCGAGTCTGCTGTAATTTGGGGGTAACACTGTTAATCTTGCATTAGCTCCCAATCAATCGGCCTGTGCGGTGAAGGAGGGCAGCGCGCCACGCATTCACCGCCCGAGTTAGTGGGGGGGGACTTGTTGGGCACCTTCCAGTGTTTGCTTCATCAGCAGCTGCATTCTTACTCGCTACCTCTATCTTAGCAGTAGAGGTGAATTTATATATTTGTTTCTTTCTCTGCATTTTTCCTTACTTTTCCCAGCAATTCTACAGGCAAACCTTCGGCCTGACTGTAAACCTCAGAACCCGACAAGAGGTTTCCCTTCTTCCCCCCTTACAACTATGCGCACACTCAGATATTTTTCTGATGGTCAAGCACGGCGAACCGAGCCAAGACCAAAGTAATACAAGCACAGGGCAGGAACCATAGATCCACATCCTGCTATTAAGTTTAATAGTATAATATCAATAAAGTCACTCTACCTCCTCCAAAAAAATCGTGAGCAAGAGTTCTGCTCTGAAAATGGGTTTAGTTTTGGCTGTGGAGAGTTGATTTTTCTTTAGAAACTTTCTGTTCCTTTTTTTTTTTTTTTTTTCCTGTTTCTTCTCTGTGGCTCCAAGTTCTCTCTGCTCGTGTTTGCCAGACCTGGAACACTGACATGCTTTGCAAAAATCAAGGCATGGGAATGTACCTCAAGTACGTCAATTTCAGAAATCAGATCTTGTTTACGAACCGTGTCCAAGCAGACAGCCAGGATCCTGGCCCAGGGCATTGTGGGTAATGGATTACATACAAATTGTTCGTGTCTTTCGCCTTGTGGCTAGATAAACTTCCCTGCCTATGCGGGCACTTGTGAAGTGACCTCAATATCTTTTCCGATTTATGAAATAGACGTACCCAGCAGCTATTGTATCAGTGGCTTAATTTTCTATTTTTTGAAGGCAATGTATAGACAAATTAAATAGGTTCAACAAGGGATAAGAAGTGCTTAAGTACTGTACTTAAGGAGAAATCAGTTACTTTACATAATTAAATATTTGCATACAAAACATGTTCTTATTAAATATGATGCTCTAATAAAACCCATCTTGAGTATATACAAGTGGAACTGAAATGATTAGTAAAATGAGAGACAAAATTTAATTGGCAACTTACCAAACATTTCATGGTTCCAGCTTCTCAAATGTGAGCCATTTCTTGCCTTTCCTTTTTAATCATTTTAATATTTTCAATCTGCTTTTGCTCATTTTGAGGTTTTGACTGTTGGTTGGACTAAACGAGCGGTGTGAAGAAGTGACTAGGATATTGTTAATTGTGAAAATAATCTTGTCGGCACAATACCCTGCGCCACGATAGAGATGTCAGTGATCCATATTTGACGTTCATAATTATACGCAGATCTTTGCCAGTTGTGGAAGAAACATTCCGTAGTGTAGAAAATACGATGGAACTGTTACAAAATATATATTTATAATTCATGCAAGTGAAGGCTCACATCTGTAAAACCAAATGTCAAGGTTGAGGAGCGCAGCAACAGACTGTCATTGGTGTGACAGTTATTTAGTTACACGCCGTCGTGGACCATCTGTCCTCCCCAGTAACGTTTCCTCTGTTTAGCTTGGACCTCAAGACAAGACTGTCCCCCCGATCCCCTGCCAAGGAAAACCCTGTAAAAGTATATTGGTTTAGAACGAAGGCTGAGAGAAGAGAAGGTGAGAGGCCTGTGACACATGCGTGCGCCGCTGTGCCAAGTCTGGCAAAGGCAGAAAACCCTGCTCACAGATTGCATCTTGGTGTGAAGGCGAAGTGTGAATCCAGCCGCTCGGGTCTCCAGCCAGCTGCACTGTGATCCCAAACCGAGAGAGCCCTTCACAAGAGGAAGCGTCTCTGTCGTGGTTTTTGAAAGGCCAGAGATGACCGCAGACACCGGAGAGCTTTGGTTTAATTCGCTGGAGTGAAGGGTCTGAAATATGATTGCTGTGGAGGAATATTTTCTCAAGAGTAGGAAGCTATAACTCGCATCTAAATTCACGGTTTATTCAAAGATGCAAAAGGCGAGTTTACTAAGGCCGAAAGGGACAAAAACACTTGGTGATGAAGTCATTTGTTTTTTGGGAATCCAACGAAAAGACGACATGTTCGAAACCACACTCAAAAAAGACCAAACATTTGGACAATGCCTGCGTGTGCACATGCAACTTGTGGACAGTGAAAATATGAGGAGAACAATCAAAAGTGTTGCTCAAGCCCCCAAATCCTTTTTGTTAAACACGTCTCCGCCCACAATGAATCCCTGCCGACCTCTGCAAGGGAGCAAGGGGAAGTTCTGTTATTATCACATTAAAGGAATCATTTTTTAGGGTCTATAATAGAAACAGTCAGTCCACCAGCGCAGCGGAAAGTGCAGGCGTGAACAGAATGTAGTTACCCAGGCGAATATTTGACACGGCATCAAAAAATCACCTCGGTAAAGACTTGGCCACCGTCGGAGCAGAGTCATTTGATGACTTTCAAATTTTCCCCTCACTGTTTCACTCGCTCACCAAAAATCTTATTCCTGTAAGTGTCTTTTGTAGGATGAGGAAAGTTAGAAGCATAATTATGTCTTCCGGGAAATACACTCATTCTCTTTCTGGCAGGCTTAAAAAAAGATGATCAATATCAATAAGAGTAATAAAAAAAACAGCCAGAATAGCAGTTCTCCCAAGAAGGCTGAACTGTTAATTTCACACTGGAGGTACAGTAAGAGAGACTAGCATGCCGACCTTTGACCTCTGCGCCGAAACGCCAACATTTTCTGTTTGGTGGTCTGGGGCGGGGGTACATGCTGAGATCTCGATCGGAGGCCAGCACATTTTTTGAAGCAGCCCCTGTGAGAAAAGGCTATAAATACCAGTAGCCCCAAAAAAGAAGGCAAACTGCCTCCGCGCCCACACCTGCAGTCACTTAGCCGCTCGGCCTGCTCCGTCTCTGACTCGGGTTCACTTCAGTCAGGTGGAGCGTGAATTCTCGCATGCAGGATTACTTCAATCTACTCTACAAGGCAACGCGTGCCAGACCTAACCCTAACCCATTACGAACACGTGTAACGTGTCTGGCACAGGGTGGGATACATGTGTGTTCCATTGGACAACCATCAAATCTACAATATGTTCTAGGGGTTGTTTTTTTTCTCTAAATTTATCACGTGCTGCATTTTTGTATCCCTTTGTTATAATTTTTTTTGCATTGGCTTGAGGAAGTGTTTTGGTTAATTTGGAACTGCCTTTATAACTGATTAAAGTCGCCCGAATGTTCATGGTGGGTTTTTCATAATGTTATATTCTGGGAGGGTAAAAACTCCTACAAGAGCAGCTATAGTGTTGATTTTGACCCAATATCAGCAAAATATGCTGTTTATTTGCAGCTGTTAACAGATATTTCACATTTTAATTTTTTTGCATGTATTTTCTTTTGTTTTATAGTTCTTGTGTTTCCAGTTTCATTTTGCTCCATAGTTATGGACTGTTGTTTGAAGAGGAACTCAAAATTTTCAGCATATGTGTGTGAATTAATTTGGGGGCAGGTAAGAAGATGTAGTTCTATCGCACATCATTTTCTTCTTGTTAAAGATTTGATTAGGCATCATTGGGGGAAAAGTTGATGCATAAAAAGGCCATTCTCAAAAGATTGGTCGTCAAAACTTTTGACCTCTCGCATTTATCGGCCGTAGAACAAGCCTCCGTCGCGAACATCTACAGCCGCGACATCTTTCCTCAGTCAACACGGTCTGTGTGTAAGCTCTCTGCAAGTGACTGCGCTCGGCCAACACAAACTTGTCTTCCTGGCGAATGAAGAGAGCGAGCGCGCTCGAGTCCGTCAAAGCTGGACAAACAGTGGCCAGGAGGGAGCTGCTGAGGAGGCGATGACCCACTGCGAAGGCCGGCTGCAGCCGTCTGCCTTTCATTTTCCCTTTTTTCTGCTCTGGCTGCGCTCTTATTATTGTTCTGTCTCTGTTTTGACTCTCTGTCGTTCCCCCTTCACACACTCTTTCGCCGTTCTCATCTCTACACCTGGTCTTTGAAATTACTTACTGTACGCCCTGTGTGGTGAAGTGTTAAAGGCAGCGGGACTGTGTGAGAGCTGGTATCAGCAGTGACAAGGTCAAATTTTGGGGGTCAAATGTTGTGGCTGTGTATAATGTTAACGTTTAATGTCGAGGCAGTGTATAAAAGCAGAGTAGAAGGTGAGAACTTTTATGAGTGCAGGACTCGGGCCTATGGCTGTTACCTGGTGGCAGTAAATACCCGTGTAAACTCGATCTGTATCGAACCTGCGGAAACACCCGCGGAAAGTATTTGGTCGTTCATTTATGGATCCTGCTCCGTTTCATTGCACTTTTTCATTAGACTTCAGAGGAAAACATTGTCTGTTTTGTTACTCCTCCACATTAATTTGACCGGTTACTTTAGAAATTAAAATTCACACGGAAAGCATTGTGAGCTTGTTCGTAGATCCACTATACCAGATCTCCACCTCTCCAGTGCTCTGGCCTTGCGTGGCACAATGAATTATTAAAAGATTTAATGTTAGGTTTTTATAATATCTTTTAAAACCTGTTTTTTCTTAATTTTCTGGTGAAAATTCCGATGATGAAATTATGAAATGAGCCCCAACGCTTTGATCCGAGAGTCAGTGGTGATGAAGTGCATTCTGGGGTTAACACCTCTTGACAGAAGTAGGCAGGCTACGAAACATCGACACAAATGTTTAACGGGAGAAAAGAAAAACTGAAGCATGTGATTGGCTACATATCAACTCTATTGCAATTTTAATAGTTGCGATACAGAAAGTGTAACGGTGGTTGTAACTCATCTCGATACATCTCCGTGCTTCTTACTTGGACGACGTCCCACTGCCGAACGCCCTCGCCCGGGCCTGTGTTGCCAAACGGTGCAGGGGTCAGTTTACTCTGCTCCTCAGAGGAATGCTGGGAATTGTTTGCACTGTCTGCTTCAACTGCTGCTGTTCCTAGTCTGGCTCTCTGTTTCTGGTTGCACACGTACACAACACACTTACAAACATATAGACACGCTGAACTCAAAGTGCCGTCGGTGTTATGGCCCGTGCTTGTCCTAACGGTGTCTGAGACAGACGTCCCACTCGTGTTTCTGTGTGTGAGTGTCTGTGCGTAAACCCGTTTATAAGACAGAATCTGGGATCGACATTCGGTTGCTGAGGCTGGCAAACACGCCGTCTTGGTCTGCTTGGCGAGTTGTAAAAGTGAGCCTGTTTTCAGGATATTCCTGCAAATATTTTTTGCAAAGTGAAGAAATAAAACAGGGCTTTGTGGTTCCATCTGACACACAAGCGGCAAGGAATTCAGCTTTTGCCGAAATCACAGGCAAAAAACCCCATTTAATTCTGTTCAATATCAGGCTCCCTCGCTTGACAAATGTTCCTGAAAACACATGACAAGACTCTGTAATGATAGCTTCAGAACATGGGGCTGGAATACCTGTGGTCGGGTGCTCTTCACAGTTCAAAGCGTGTAATACGTGCTGCAAATTACCAATTTCCCACCCACTACTGCATGACCTGCAAGATCCATCATTTATGTGAAAACTCTGAGGCGTGTTCTGTGTCGTTTTTTTTTTTTTTCAAGCTCACGTGAATGTCAGACAGTTGCCGCTCCCGACTCCGGAGGAAGGTGCGCGCACGCCCAGATATCTGGACATGATGTCTATCAAAAAGCAACTTATTTTGGAGGATTTGTTCAAGTATTAATACGATTTAAAAATAGTAAATAATTCCATAGAAGAAATACGACCTTTCCCTGAACGAACAGAACACTCAGCAAATCACAGCCTCCATTACAATCACAAACATGACTTGAAGGTGTCATTAATCTTGGTTTTAGACATACTCGTGTTATTTGAGTGTGAGAATAGAATGTTTTAACACTTTTATTGTTTTCAAAGCCAATATTTATTTGCTCCCCTGGACATGAGTTCTGGTTCCAGCCTAATTCCTGAATCCACACGTTACTGAACTGCTCACCGCCGTCTCCTCTGAGCAAACTCCAACTCGGCCCAGACTCTGGCCAGACCGCAGGCCAGGTAAAATCTCCTTCGGCTCCACCTAAAGATCGATTAATGAGCTTCCCACCATCGAGCACCATCAAGTTTCTAGTCCCACACATATCTGGCCCCCGTTCCAAGGGCAGCAGAGGAATGGAGCGCAAACCAAGGCATTTGGCTCCAACTCGCAGCCAAATAAATAAAACATTTGAGAGGGAGTCGCTCCTAAAGGCTGCGGTATTCTCTCATGTATGTGCAGTAATCTTGACGGACGTGAGATTACCCTCATGTCCAAGGCCGACGCAGATGGAGTGCTCAGACTCAGATGACAGTATAGTTGACATGATGTGGATGAACATGTATGTAAAGTATATATAACTCTGTGCATATGCTGTGGAAAATATGATTATTAGATTGTCAGAACATCAGAGGGAGCAAATCCAGATATGATGACTTATTTAGTTTTTCATCCGTTATTAATTCTTGGTAATCTGGCAAAAAAAAAAAAAAAAAGCAACGAAATGTTTCATCGCGTGTGTACACAAAACTATTTTCTAGCCTCCAGAATATGTCAAATATACAGTAATGGGGACTTCTTTGATTTCACTATCATGTCATCTTCTCCAGTGAAAATACTGACAAATGTTTCAAACGATATGCAGTCGTGCAGTCTAATGTATTTTCTTTAAATATTCACATATAACTGAGAGTGACCCATTTGTCCTGTACCTTTAATCTAATTACTGTCTGGTCCAGTGAAATTCCTTTGTAAAAGGTTTTTGGCAGTTTGTGTGTGTGTGTGCGTGCGTGCGTGCGTGCGTGCGTGCGTGCGTTTCCATGGACATGAAAGTAGCCAAGCGGTGTGTCGGAGTTGGTGACTGACAGGCTGCAGAGAGGCAGAAAAAGTAAACAGCAATGGATCATATTCGCCTTTTCTCATAATGCAATTACTTTAATCCTGTTGTATGTGCGCCATTACACGCCTGCCCAAAAACACATGGACCCGTGCCACAGCGGTGTGCACAAAAGCTCTATTGATGGAATTGTGTGGCTGCATTAAACAGTCCGTTTTGGCAGAGAGAGAAAGATTTAAGTGGAACTCAATCAGTTGTGCACACATTAGAGAAGATGACTCAGCCAGTGGAAACTGTCTAATATCTTCTGTGGCTCTGGACGAGGTTTTGTCACGTCTGAGAAAATAATCTTAAAGACGTCGTCCTGGTCATCGGTGTTACAAACTGGTTGTAGTATGTTGAGCATTAACAGGCAGCCGGGTTTAAACTAATGTGCAATGATAATTTAGTAACGTTTGTCATTACTTTACTAATACTAATAGATGTGTGTTTTATCAGTATGCATGACAGACGAATGCAGACGTTGGGCATATTTGCCTTTTCAGTTTCCCAATCGAAGTCGCAACTTCGATATCTATATAAATGCGGCTGTACTTACAAGTCAGAAACTGGTCATTGCCAATAGGTGTAATTGTGGGAAATGTAGGATCTAGTGTTTTTTGGAGCTTGATGTAAATCGGAGACTAGAAGTCAAGATACCTCTGCCTCTGATGCACTGATGTTTACCTTCTTTCTTTTTTTACCACTATTCATCAATTCATTCAATAATTCAATGAGCTGCTATTTATATACATACTGTAGAGAGACAAGGGAATTGTCTACTTGCCTTTGGGGGCTACATCCTGGAAAATGTAGGAAATCAATAAAGCGCGACGGGGAATGTTGTGGAAAAAATGGGTGTGCCAGCAAAACTTATTTAAAGACACACATGGAAACAATTTTACATGCTGATAGCTATCGGTGTAGCCGTATGTAAAACAACACTGAAATACTCCAGGACCGACGCTGATTCGGCCGTCCACTTCAGCCAGCAAGTTGATCTAAAATCATCCATTATTCCTCGCTCAGCGCAACCCAGACAATTGCGTCATGGCAAGGAAAACATTAAAGCGGGAATTGGATCTACAGGATGGCCGCCGTCCAGGTCCAGGGTATCCACACACATTCCACGTGTTGACATGTTTCCGGCACAGCGACACTGGCCAAGCAGGAAAGGAGGAATAACACATAGAGACGTACAGAACAGAGTGGGGGTGGTTTGTCCCTGTGGCTGATTCAGCTTCCACTGCTGGCAGAAATGTTGGCAGAGGCAGCTTTGCAGCTAATGATCCTTTTCCTGTGATGTCACGTGGAACTGGTGCGCTTTGCACTGCTCTGTAATTGGTCTGACTTCACCGTGACAAAATGACTACCCAGTGTTTTGTTGTTTTTCCAGCGCTAAGTGACGCGACCAGCATTGTGTTTGCTCAGGCTGTCCCACATGGCATGCCACCGTGAATGGCAGGCTCACGCAGTGCGAGACGTTAATGATAATATTTGACTTTCCAGCAAATTGAGGCCTTTCAAAGAATGGGGTATGGTGTTTGTGTGTGGGGGTTTTTCTTTATTTTCTCAAAAAAATATACCATGCACTTGTAAATTTACGCTTCGGAGCCATAATTTTCACATTATATTTTGCCTTCAAGGGAGGCATCTTAAATTTAGCTCCAGTGATTTTCAGCTGTTGGTCTTGTGAAGCTACAAGGTGTTTTAGATTTGGGAGAACCTCTTCGATTGGCTTTTTTTTGTGTGTGTGTGTGTCTGATGCTTTATCTCTACCCGTTGCATATTTTTTTTCTCCCTCTGCTGTGATTTAAACAAGGTCTGTTCCACAGCGCTGACGTGATGTGCAGTTTGCCATCGGCGATCTGTTTGCGTGAAGCAATGAATCTTGCATCCCGCTGACAACATTGCACTGTTTGGCTACAAAAACGGCTCGGACTAATACAGCCGGTTGAGAGATTGAAAAACCGAGAAAAGAAAATGTAAATATCACAAGCACGTGTGGTAGATTTATCCTATGTTCGTGGAAATCTCGGGGCAGAGAGACTGGACGACATCTGCGACACTGTCTGTTGACAATGTTGTGGACGGACCTAAGTAGCACCTATCATTTTCCTACGGTGACTGTTCAAAAAATCTGGTTTTGCGTCACTGGAGGAAAACTGAAATATTTTTGATGTGAAAGAGAGATGTGGCGCTTGGAGCTGTAGCTCAGTTGTTTTTGTTTTGAGAACTAGATGCCGAGAGCTTTTTGCAACTACGGTGGAAGAAATTTTGTATGAAATTAAATTAAGAATGATAACATTAAGCAGCTACAGATCCAGATATTCAAATCACTCACATTCAAATCACAGCTCAAAGGAGGATGAATGATGAACTTGATAATAACGTCCCTGTCCAGTCAGTTGACTGTGCCTACACAGTACACACTGCAGGGTTAACTGGAGGAGCTGACATGCTTCTCGCTGTTCAGCCAGTTAAGCTGTCTTAAAATCTCACTCCACCACTGTCTGTGCCAGCCGCAGTTTAAGACACAGCTGGGAGCTCGAAAAGAGGCCTTAAATGATTTTCTCCATAAAGTCTGGTGGCGTTCACACACAGACTGCTGGCTTTGATGAAGGTACGAAGACAGAATCTCCCGAAAACCCTTCCGTATCCGGTTGCTCCGCACTCGCCGTCCCGCCGCCAACTCCTCGAAAACCGTCCACCAAAGATGGACAGGAACATTTGGAGTGGCGGCCCTGGTGCGCAGCGGCTTCTGAGACGACCGGATTAACAGCCAGACAAAAAAATTCAGAGGTGGTCATGAGAGAGCAAAACAGCTCGTCACCGCATGGAGTAACTGCTTCCAGCAGTGGGCTTGCTTGTTTCGCTGTGAGGAAGTGCCGCAGACATTACTGTATGCACAACCCTCTTCTTCGCTCGACATATGTATGTTGTGACTGGGAACGTATATGCTCGGTTCTGCCTCATTGCATTAAGGCCATTAGCCTTACTGGCCCCGCAGCCATAGCTTGTATTTAGTTTGCATCGTTTCATGTCATGACGTCATGCAACTGCAGTCAGGGGCCGCATCTGTTGATGGCCGATGTCTTTTTGAGCCAAAATCTTGAGCCAAAAAAGTGAAGCCCACAAAGGACAACGAGCAGATCCACAAAGTCAGACAGAGCTCTGTTGGCCATTCACAAATCACTGCGTGAACATGTGCGCACTCATGAAACGTGGGAGACTTTTTTTCTAAGGTGGTAGAGAGATGTAAAGGTGATGCATGAACATTTGCAAAATGCTGTGAGAGCAGAAGATCCCCTGAGAGCTCACATCTCTTGTCCCAGTCGAGGGCCCGGACGATGGATGAGGACTCAGAGGTGCAGTGTCACAACGGTTTTGCTCTGTAGTTTCTCAGATCGATGTCTGACTGTTTGGCACATTCATTGGGACATTCATTGCCTGCAGCATATGGGCACGCAACACGATGAAGGTCAACCGTTTAAACCACGTGTAAATGGATCTATGGTACCTACAAAAGACATTTTGATGCAAATATCCACTTTTTATCCAGTTGATCTTACAAGAAAGGATGGAATTAAAATATTCATCTGCGCTTCCAGAAGCAAGAAAAGAAATCACAGTGTTGTTATTTGTCTAGTCAACTCCCTAAAAGGCAACAAAAGAAAACAAAAAATTCTTTTGGAGACACATCTGCCAAGTCAGTGGTCACATTTAACACAGCTCATACCCTCTGTTCCCTCCATAACCCAAATGTTTGCCACAGAGTATAGACACAAACTTTAATAGAAAAAGCTTTCGCACTTTTCACAGCGTGTGTCATTTTCCTATCCTAAATCCTTAATGCTTAATTGTTTCCTGAGCACACTGGAAGATGCTGAGTTCCCAGCGATTGGCAAGACAGCCTTTCAACATCGACAGCCAAAAAAGAGTAGGATTAAAGTTAATATGTGTGCCTCCGTTTGGGCAACTGTACTCAAAAATAACACTTTATTACACAAACACTTTTATTACTACAAGTGTAGACTGTTGTTCAAGGGGGAAAACACCAGGGGAATGACCTTTGTATTAGGCTGGGGTCCCTAATTTCGAAATAGACATTTTAGAGTCGAGCGGCGGAAAAGAGTTTGGTTGTAGTCCGTAAACATTTCTGACGTTGAAGTGAACTGTTGCGAAACAAGCGGCGGCCTATGGATGAAGGCACACTGCCAATATATTACACGAATCGCGTGTCCAAATGGAACCAAATCCGACACTGCTCTTCCTTGGGCCCACTAACAATACACACGCCAAGTGTGAAGTGGATGAGAGGAACGGTCTCTTGAGATATATGAGTCACATACAGACTCCGATTCTTCATTTTATAGTTGTGTTTTATGAGCATTTCAAAAAAACTCAAATCATTTGAGAATATTTAGCATTTTTAACATCATTATAGTGTCACGTTATTTTAAATTGGCATTTAAATGGCATTTGGCTGACACAGCACAAAAACAAGGACAAAAGCTAGCAAGTGGGTTAGGATTATACAATCACACCACCCTTCCAAATGTCAAGAATGAGTCTCAATGTTTGAGCTTTGAGAATCACAAGCACAGTGGTCAAAGGTAAATGACTGAGTACCTGGTCATATTCACGGTTCCCTCTAATGACCATGTTAGGTGCCAGGACATTGAAAAATCGGAATGTTTTTCCAATGTCCACTTCACTACATATCAGCGTGGTATTGATTTTGGAGCACATCGCGTTTCAAGTCGTTGCCTAAGTATATTCATTGGCGACTGGACTGATCGCATTTCAGTCAATCACATTGGAGCCGCAGCGTGAGGAAAACATTTGAGCTGTTTGACAGGTCCTGCTTTCATTTTTTTAAGAACGACATCTGTGCCAAAACTCCAAACAAACCGTGTGACCGTCCTGCGGGAGTCATTAGTCTCGCATCACGTATTTCACAGGAACACTGCATGAATCTGAGGACTGAAAAACAGAAAACCAAACCGGGGCTATTGTAACATTGCATCCACCTGTTTGCATTAGTCATGACTGTGAGCTGCCAATCCTCAGATGAAAGCAAGTTGATTGAGGAAACAGGAAACAGGGAGTAATGGGGGTTACAGCCAAGGTTGTCTGTGCTTTTCATGTCGCGGCAGTAATTTGGTTCTTTAATATCTAGCAGGTTGACTGCACGAGCATGCAGACAGGTATGAGGTTAGTGTTTCCACGCAGAAGACTCTGCTTGTTGTTCGGCCTGGTGCATGCTGGGAAAACAGATTCCTGCCCTCGGGTGGAAGAATGTAGCTTTCAGGTTGTCGAGGGAAGTATAGTACAAGTAAGTGCATGATGTCTTGCATTGCAAACATCAACACAATCAAAAACAGATTAATTCATCTGATTTATTAAACCAGCTTTCTCTGGTGGTTCCCTCAGTAGAGTGAACAATTTGGACAGAAGCTGAATATTTTAATATAAGTTTATATAAACTTCACGCCAAGTAGTTGCAAATCTGAGCATTGGTAAAGTATTGTTTGTGGGGGGGGCTACCATGTGACTGACGGGGTCACAGGTGTAGGCGGACGTGCACTCAGTCAGGCCCACTCCCCGCCCACTCCAAGTATGGTTATTTATGGCGCTGGCCAAAATGCTAATCTCAAGGCTTCAAATCATCAGTTCACAAACCAATCGCTGACATCATGGTGGGCTTCCACTTGGCTGAAAACAACATTGCACAGGCAGATGCACGGCTGTAGATTATATTTTACACTACTGGGATCTTAATGCTCAAATAACGGATGAGAGAACGTGAGAAAAGTACAGTTTTAGTAGGTAGTGTGTGTAAAGACTATGCTGCTTTAAAGGTCTTTGGGAAACAGGAATGTGAACAGTCTGAACAGCATTGGCAATGGACGTCGTGGTGAGATTGATATCAACGACTGAATGTGGGCTGTTGCAGTCACAACACCCCCTCCTCTCAGCTCGATTCTTGACCTCAGCCAGCGCGGCCAACCAAAGTGAGACCATGCCCTTAAATCTTTCTGCATGCAAAGAATGCAGCGAGAGGTCCAAGTCAAACAAGAATCTTCCTCCCTGTGATATACAGTTGTGCAGCTGATTGGGTTTCCTGTTTTTTCTCCCCTTGCTAGTTTGCTTCTGTTTATGATAACCTCAAATGCTGCAAACATGTCGATGCAGTAAGTGGTTTCCTTCTCACAGGGACCCTGTTTTCCTCCCTCCTTCTCCCCACATACATGTAGAGATCCAGTGGCTCTCTTCTCCCTCGGCCCGAGCAGCTCCACCCACCTGCAGATAAAAGCCAAGCCCTCACCAGAGCTGCTGTTCGGCGTCTGTCCCAAACTCCTCAGAGCTCTGTGATACTTTCACCCTGCAGCAGCAGCAGCAGCAGCACATGCATAAAGAAAGGTACGTGATGCCTTGACCCCTGGCACTGCAGGATTTGATGTTCTGGTTGGCATGGATGATTCTTTTGGGAGCAGAAGTAGCACTAGTCATAGAATCCAAAGCTGCATGATCAAGTTTAGGGTTTTTTGTTTTTCCTGAATTGTTGTGCAATTGCAATGCCTTGAGTGCAAAATCGCTCTAACCTTTTCTCTTGGCAAATACAGACAAAAGAAGTCATGTCCATTTGAGTTCTTGGAACGCTGCATGAGTAACGTTTGGGATGGCACGTTATTCACAACTAGGTCTCAAGGAAAAAAGGAACATGATATGGGGAGGCTGAGCAAATATCAAAATCATTTGCTTGAATTCCAAAATGTTTCATTCAGGCATTTTATTTCACAGAGCTCACTTCTGTAAACTGAAGTCACTGCAGATGACGTCTGACGGTTTTCTTACTTTACACCTGCACAACAGGTTAAATTTGATAAAATAAAATTCGGTGCAGCATCTTGATAGGATTAAGCACAAGTCGATGGAATGCCTTGATATTTTTTTGACATTTTAGTTGTCCTTCAATACAGAAGGAAAAAATGTAGATAATTCTCTCATCCTGTCTTTGTGAAAGGTGAGGTCATGTGGGTTTTGTACTATTCCACATAACTAGGAGGAAAACGGGATTAAAATCCGTTTTATAAAAAGGAGACTTTGTGGCAGCACACTGGTTCTGAGAAGTGAGTCACAGATGGAAAGTTTGGGCTTCAGAAAATCTTTCTGGTAATTTTCTTTCTCCGCATTTTCTACAGAAAACACGTAGACGTGACTGTTTTCAACCTGATCTTTTTCGCCTCTCTGACCTCTGAGCAGAAGCTGATCGCAGTGTGGCCTATTGCGCACCTGCCAGGAAACATTTGGGAATCCCTGCTTCACACCCACCATGAATTTATCACAATGTTAAACATGTCCAAGGTCTCACCGTTATTCCTTCACCACCCCCTTTCTGCTGCAAGTAATAGGGAATGTGTTATAATAGCCGCTGTAACTCGCATGCAGAAATAGCTTGAGAGAGCACGAAAGCAGATAGGTTTTCGGTGCGAGCAGATGATGTGGAAAAGAAATCTCGGATTCCAGAAATGTCCGTTTTTATGGAGCTGAGCAGTTTTTTTTCTAACTCCCAGCCCTTGATTCCTTTTTAAAATGATCAAGTTTTTTTCCTTTCTCAGCGAGAAAAGTCTTAATTAGGGGAAAATGTGGTGAGAGGAGCTCACGCTGGTTGAGGTCAAATAAGTTGTACAATTAACTCGTTGATAGTTTTTGTTTACCGCAGACACTCGTAATGTATAGTCCTCGGTGTGCAGAGAGGACTGTTGGCATCGGCACAGTGTTGTTATGGGTTTTTGTCATTCCGTGCTGAACAGCAGTGAAAACACACAACGCTGTTCTGCAGATGGGAGAAAGCCAAGAAAGTTCAAATCAAGTGAACACAGGGCTTCAGGATCCTTTGACCTTACCTGCTCATGTTGGAGCAGGTAAGGTCAAGTTCATTGACCTTACTTGGTACCTTACATTTACTGTCACAGTTACTGTACAGTGATCACCATCAACTCTTAATGTTGAGGCAAATAGAGGAGTGCAGTGAGCAGAATATCGCTACAAGTCTTCACAATGGCATTGTGTCTCTCATAAGTCTGTCATTCATTTATCCATAGTATGTGATTTTTGTAGCCTAAAACAATTTGCTTTACCAATTGTCTTCCATTTTACTAAAACCAGTGATTTGAGACACTGCTGAAAAATGGGTGGTATGTCGGTATTTAACATCCAACCCATGCTTTGTTTGACTTTTTACAGGAATAATTTGACATTTTGCAAAATGTGTGTGTTCGCTTTCACTTGGATCAGAGGACTGATGTCAAGGCCAGTTAGCTTAGCTTAGCACAAAGACTGAAAACGGGGGGAAACAGCTAGCCTAGTCTCTGTCCGGACGTTACAATTCCACGGAATGGCTTCTGGTTGAGGCTTCACATTTATCGTACAGATATGAGAGTGGTATGGATCCTCTCATTTAAGTCTCAGCAAGAAACCATTCATTACAGAAAACAGTTTGGTCAAAGGTCAGGGAGCCAGCGAGTTAAATGTGCACGACGGTTGCAGTTACTCATTTGTGTCAGATTGACGTAGTACTATGTCTGTTTTGGGGTATCAGCTGGGGAGCTGGATGCTTTCATGGAGGAGTTTGATGTGCTTGGCTTCTTCTTGTTGTTGAGATGCTGAAGCCTGTTTGCCTTGAGCAGAGGCCGTGGAAAAGAAAAGGTGGCAGAAAGCAAACCCTCAAAGCTGCAGCTTTAAAATCTCCAGACTGTAGGAAAGTCGCTGCAGGATCAGATGCTTCAAGTCAGCAGGCGGTGACTTTATATATTTGTTACGCTGTTAATGTCTCCTCTGACGGGTATTTTTTTTTTCTTCTTCTTCTCTCCGTCTCGCACTCTGACTCCTTCCCAGTTCTCACCTACTGAACAGGAAGTGTTTATGCAGCTCGGAGAGAATGTGTCTCTTGATCCCACAGCTGCAGCCTCTGTGACTCGAGGCCATGTGTCCAAACACCAGTCTGCTACCGGGCAGAGCATTGCCGCCTTCATAGAAGTCTCAAAAGTATGAAGCCTAGCTCACTTTTGCAGTCATTTCACGTTGGGGTTTTTTGTGCCAGTTATTAATCTCTCACATTAGCTGCCGTCCAATTTACACTCTCTTTGTGTGCAGCAAGTGGTATTTCATATCTCACAAATACTATTCTGGAATAACAGCTTTAAATTTTGCAGATTTATTGCAAAGTGTCTCTTATCTAAACTCCTAGTAGACAGAGTCCTAGTCCTTATTATCCCTCGTAAATACTTCACCGCAAAAACATCTGGACAGGAGGAAAAGGGAGGATCGTGTTTTTTCTCGGAGTGGCACATTTTACGTTGTGACTGTGTAACACGTTTCCTGACATTGTTGTCATATATATATACAGCTCCCACCAGTCAACCAATCTGTACATGTTGCAGTAAGCCGTAAATGATCAAGGTGATCCCACTAAATTGATGTGTGTGCAAAAAGAAGTTTGCAATTGCAGACTACTGAAATCCATAATGACGGATCACTTGTAGAAGTCCGCAATACATCGCATTAGAAGATAAGCTGGGTAAACCATCATCAAAGTGGAATAGTCAGCAATAAAACCCGAAGAAACCCTCTCTCAAAACAACATATAATCACCACCTCGTCATTCTCAAATAATACACTGCCCCCACTCTCCAGGCTTCACCAATTATGACCCCTCTGGAAGCGCTGGTGCCGTATTTCAGATGTCCCATTGGTTTCAGTCGCGAAAGCATTCGTCGTAGGGGTGTTGGAAATCTTCGGAGGGACCTTGTGGTCAATTTGTGGCGGAGCATTGGCATTTTTATGCCTTTTGATCTAATCAACTGGCAGTGTTGAAAGATGTATGCAAGTCCTTTCATCAAGTAGAAGTGCCAATATGACAAAAGTGGCTTAAAATGTAAAAGACCTACATCCAAAATTACGACCAAGATGTACTTTAACAACAAAAGTATTATAAATCTGAATGGTCGTGAGATGAACACTGGCAGCAGACAAAAAACATGACATCTGTGTTGACTGATGAGAAGCCTGTTACCTGCCTCAAATGACTATATGAAACAAACATATTAACATGTTTTATACATTAGGTTTCATCGTTTGAGGTTTGACTGACTCTCATTTACTCATGTCATCGTGTGTCTAATTTTGGAATAACAGTAGCGGATGGAAATTCATGTGAATTAGCATTTTCTCTTGCTGCTTTTCTGGAAATCCGTGCCACTGAGGATCACGAGCCAGAATATTTGTGAACCACTGGTTTATTTTCAGTGTGTATTTTATAAGTTTACCTTATGCTTTTAGTATTGAATATTAAAAACTTGGAAGCTACCAGTTGAATGTAATGGAGCGACACTATTTTCAATGAGTAAGGAGTAGTATAAAAAGAAGTACAAACAGATCAAACTTCAAAATTGCAATACTTGTGTACTGCTACTGTTCATTGGAAAGCCTCCGAAACGGAGGAAGGAGACAACATGTGGCCTCCTCTCTGATTCACACTGTACACAAAATGTATTTATGCAGCTGCGATCTGCAGAACTCCCAGCGGACTCCGTGGTTCATTCACAGTACAAAGTGATCAGATCTGATTATTAGCCAAACGTTGTTACTGCCTGTGAAAATAATCATTCACCAAAGGACGAGTTTGAGAGCCAGTGCAAATATGAGAGCCAGTAAAAAAAAAATCAGGCAAAACCACAGGAAGTTCAGGCAAAAACTGCTTAAAGTTAAAGCTTGGAAAAGTCTGAAAAAAAAAACTCTTTCTTTCCCCGCTGTGCAATACAGTGGAACATGTCATGTAGAATAAGTTCTCTCTCTGAGTGAATATCTTCAGATTGGAAAATACATCCGCTTTTGTTTCCCACAGATTGTGTTCTCTAAGGATGTGAAGTACGTAAAAATCCCGAAGTGCTTCTTGACTCTGCGTTGCTCTTAGGTTCTGTCCACTGACACCAGATACTGTGTTTCGACAGAACTCAAAGCTAATAGGAAAATAATTCTCCGATCTTTGCCTGAAATGAAAATTGTGGTCAGACTTTCAGTGACTGATGGTTCCCAGAGCAGCAGGAGGGGGGAAATCTGTCGGTGAGATGGGTGAACAGATCAGGCCATATGTGCGTACGTGCGTGCATGTGTGTGTGTGTGTGTGTGTGTGTGTGTTAATGGGAGGAGGTGTAGGTGCAATTATGTGCATGTATACGTATTAGTTTGTTAAAGGTTTGCAACATGTGTTTGCAACATGTGTTTAAAATGATACCACCTTAAAATTAGGATTTTTTTTTTTTAACCCGCCTCAAGATTAGCGAACCTCTCGTCCGCCTGTTTCGAAAAATCTGAGGCCGGTAGGCGTCTGGGAAGGCGACCCCGGCCTTCGCTCTGCAAAGAGATAGGGTAGGTGTGAAGGAATGCTGAAAAAAGAGCAAAAGAGTTTGGAGAGGAACTGGGGAGGGTGGAGCAGACGTGCAAATAAGATAACCTGGGGTTGCGGGGGAAATGAAAATGTTACTCGATGATTGAGGTGGGATAAATCACCTGCTCAGACACATAGAGGGCAGCGGATTCGTAGAAGGAAAACAGCCCCGTGTCCAGAATATGCTCAAAATATGACTTGTGGTTTGAGAGAATGATGCAGCAATGAGAGACTTGTTGCTCTGCAGACCGTAGATGGAAAACACAAGACACTGCACAAAACTAATATCCAGTATCAATTACAGAAAAAATAACGATCTGACTGTACACCGTCTTCGTCAGAAAAATGTGCCCCCCCCCCCATCACTGAAAGCACACTTAGCTCTCCACCAAGGCTGTGGAAAACACTAGTAAACAAGACCTCAGATACAAGACAAAGAGTATCAATGGAATATAAATGGAGTTTGGTGCCCTCTATTGAACCACCGGCCCCACTGCTGGCTTTGTTTGCTTGGTTATTTTGGGTAAAAGTGTCTCAAATTGACTGTTTCACACCATCTGGAGCTTGAAAACTCTATATTTGACATTTATGAGGATGTATTTACTGCTGCAGCTAACAGATTCTTTTTCCAAAATTGTCAGAAAATGTCAGAAAAGAGAAAAGTGCCTTTTGCCCGAGATAAATGTAACCTGTAATTGTGTTTCATAAAAGTTAAAGAACGGCAGAAACTGTCTCATCTCAGCATTTGAGGGGGGGTTTCTTTGCTTTTAGCTCTTGTGACTATTGCCTGTGTGCACATGGTCGCCTTAGAGTATCACAGTAGAGTAAGAAAGGTTAGATAATACACACACACACACACACACACACACACACACACACACACAGGTGTGCATTCCCCAGATGTTGTATTGGATGCTACAGAAGTCAGCTGTTTTGGTTGCATTCCCCTGTCTGTGTGTGTGTGTGTGTGTGTGTGTGTGTGTGTGTGTGTGTGTGTGTGTGTGTGTGTGTGTGTGTGTGTGTGTGTGTGTGTGTGTGTGTGTGTGTCTGTGTGTGTGTGTGTGTGTGTGTGTGTGTGTGTGCGCGCCCGTGCATGCGTGTGCTAAACTCTTCTGACAGCACTGACTGAATTATTATACGTATTTTTGCAATATTTTGAAAGTGCTGCTGTTAAAAATGTTAAGAGAGGTTATTCTTCACAAAAAAAGTCACCATCCAAGAGTTCTAGCAGGTCAAGCCGGATGATTTGCAGTGTCTGTGTTTGGTGGTCTGATACTCAGACCCAAACTGCTACGTGTATGAGGAGAACTGAAAGGCAATTTAAACAAAAGCATCTGCCAAATTAATGTCAACAACTGTGTTTCCTGCATAAAAAGTACTTTTGTAATGAACAGATCTGAGTCTAAATGTCTGATGCATAGATCAGTGGAACCGATGCCTCTTATTCACTAAGAGTCACTTATTTTTCAAAGTAATCTCTTTATTTTGGTTGTTTCGGTGACGGTGTCTTTTCTGTCCTGTCCTGCACCTCTGTTACTGGCCTGCTCTCATTAGAGAAGAAAGGCCCTGCTGTAATCTGTTTAAAACACAAAAGCCAGGCCTGACCACAAGCAATTAAGACTGGCACCCATATCTGTAAGCAATGACATGCCTCTGCTCCTCATCATTTGTTTATCGAGCGGTATAGAGTCCCCCATCTGGAATCGGTCAGGAGAAGGAACACAGAGGAGAAATGGAAATTTGATTATTTTCAAAGCCAAGCTGGAGGTGATAAAAGACTTGTGGCTCATCACCAAGTGGAGCCGGCTGTGGCTGTAAGTGTTGGCAAAAGAGTTTCAGAGGGTCCAGCATCCATTCTGGGGGCGAGCAGTCCTCGTTGCATGGGATTGTCATCAAGCGAGGGGGCGTGGAGGTGTCGGAAGAGTTCTCATCAAAGTGGAGGCTGGGCACAAGATGAAAGACTGGGGGGAAAAAATGAGCAAGAATGTTGTTTGGAAAATATATTCTACAGTACAAGTACAACCCAGTGCAGCACTGCACTGTTATGCAGTTGAAGTGTAAATCTATGTGCTTTTAATAGCCAGTATGGCGATCCATAACATTTTGTATTGCATAAAAACTCCAGGTAGGTGAGCTCTTCTCATTCTCTGCAGGAAATTGAGGCGCTTACCGGCTTTTTTGACCAGGCGCTGGGATTTGACGGTGACTCAGGTTCCCCCGAGGAGGTCGTGACTGCGCCACTGTGGTGCTGCCCATGCACAGTGGCAAGAAAACCAGTGCCAGTGCAGCAGTGGTACTCCCCGTGGTGGTTCGGATTTTGTCAGTCAGAAAGTCCATGATCCAGTTGCACATAGAGGTTGTTTCAGACCCAGATTGCTCTAATCTCTGTAAGAGTGTGCTGAAAGCTGAACTGAAATAAAACAGTTGAGATTCAGGGGGAATTTTGTTGCGGAAATGGCAAGAACAGTGGTAGTAGGCAGATGTTTTGGAGCAGGGCTGTGTTCCCTCTCTCCCTCCCTCTCTCTCTCTCCTAAAAGTGTTACATTTCTGATTGTTTTGCTTGATTTTCTTCAGTAAAACAGCCTAGGTTATTATCTCTGTTAGGCTAAATTCTGTGGAAATAAAAAAAAAACAAAGGAGGAATCACTTACCATGTGCAATTTTGTTCAGATGAACCACACGAATCTGAAATTTCAAGTCATGGTTACACGCTGCCCGGTCTCCAGCACCATGTCAGTCCATAAACTGCAGCCCCAGTCCCTTGGTGATATCCAAGACTAAAAAACTCTCCAGTTCTGGTAAAAGTTATTTTGTCAGAAACATTGGCTGTACAGTGGCATGTCTGAAATTACAAGGAATTTCAGCTCAACATGTTTGTTTGTTTTTTATTTCAAATTGCACCATAAATCATGCCCATTTGCTGATTGATAAGTTTGAGTTGTAAAGATATGGTTGTCCTGGAAAGTGCCTGTTAAAGCAGTGGGGGGAACTGATCTCAATACAGCACAAAAAAATCACAAAACTATCAATAATTTGAATTGTAGGTATAACTATATTCATCATTTATCCATAAAGTAAATGAAGTATGTATATTTGACCCGAGTATAACGAGAGAACTGAAATGGGTTCAAAAATAATAATGTTTTCCTCATAAAAACAAGCAGTATAAGACTGGATGAACGTCAGTGTTCAGTGAAATGTTCGTCTACGAATCTTTATGCTGAAGCAGAAAATATCCTGCCCCATGTGTCTCCAAGACATTAGGTCACCACAGAAGGAATTCTGCCAAATCCTGCATCCAACCTTTGAAATGAGCTCTGTTAGTCATGCAGCTCTTCCTGTAAATGGGATAGGATGTATTTATTTATTTTTATTTTTTTGTCTGCTTCGTTCCTGTAAGCCGCGAAGCCTTGACGTATCCTTGGAGGTCAGAGGGAACATGTGTTTCAAAGCACCGCTCTGTCCTCCTTGTTTTGCTGACTTATTGTTTTACAGAGGGTCGTCTCGTTTCCTCGCCAAGCATATGTTCCTTTTATTTTTTTGTCTGGAGAGAATAGCTGTCTTTGTATGAGTACAAAGGATTTTTAATACAGCGATGACCGGCCCAACATCCCCATATGTGAAATCATGTTCAATTTAGAAGATCAACACTTGAGGATCAATCCCCTCTTGGTTCTATATCTGAAAAAGATGTTGAACAATTTTTTTTGTTACGGCACTAGGGTTTGGGGAAAAACTTTTAAAAGTATTCATTCTGGTCATAATAGCAGAATGCTATAGTAGCAGCTGTTTTCAATTGAAACTTCCATACTGTCTGTGTTTTATTTTTGTCCCATGTTCTCTACAAAAACATTCATTAGATATTAAAAACCATACAGAATTTTATTTGAGAGACTATTCTCCAATAAAAGGCCAGGTGGTACTTTGTATTTGATTGATTATTCTTTTAATTGCTGTTTGATTTCTACTGTGGTTTTATGAGTACATTTTTCAGCTGTGGTGAAAGAAACAATTTATTAAATAGTGTTTGTGGTTTGGATGATAACATGCTAAATATTGCCATTAATCTAAAAGATGCACAATCACATTTTCATTACATTTTCATTCTCGGGATACATTTTTAGCATCTTTATTAATTTTTATTGTTATTTATAGAGCACATTCAAAACCCAGATTACACAAGGCAACAAATCATAATCAGCAAAGGTTTAAAAATCAAATGTAGAACCTGACCTATATCTTATAATAAAATAGATTCAGGTGCTTTCAGTAATATAAGATAAAAGACATAGGGAGAAGTCAAGTAAAATCAGTTTAACTTCTCATATAAAGTATGTTTTAAGAAAAGGTTTGGTCTGTCCCCTCCAGTTTTATGCAAGACTTCTGGAACATTTTTTAGAAAATCCGCTGCCCAGGGATTTCAAATTATATGCAGGAATGTATCAAGGCTACAGGCTACACATAACTTCAAAAGTATAATCAAAAATGTCATGAAATCAATTCTTAAACATGCTGGGAGCCCATGTAATGAGGCCATGTTGGTTCTGGTTTAAAGCCTGGCAGGTGTGCTCTGCACCGTCTGTAGTCAGTCAATATATTTTAGTATGAAGTGTGAGGAAGCTGTTGCAATCATAATTAATGCAACAGGACAAAAGCATGAAAAAGTGTTATCAATTTTGAATTATGTCATATTTTATTATGTATTTCTAAGACAATAAGAGTAAGTTTTTACATACATGTCTGGAGGTGCTTTCATTGTCTGACTACTGTTTTTGTTGAATTTCAGCAGTTGGGTGGATATATATATACAGAGCCTTTATAATTTCATTAAAGGGTTGAACATTTTAGCTTAAGAGTTCATCATAGTCTGCACTTACAAAGCCCAGCATTAATGCTATCTCACAGACAGGCTGCAAAGACAATTTTACAATTTTACAGTTTTGCTATATTTATTTGTAATAGCCACACTTCCCTGCATTTCTTAAGGATACCTCAAGGTGTGTCTCTGCATAACTGTATCCATGCTGAAATATGTCTACCACGTGGGGATGGCAGCTTAGTGTTACAAACCCCAGGCCTCTGTGAAAGGTCACCCCCTGACATTCATCGAATCTGACATTCATATTTTGGCAGGGAACAGTAGGATCCCAGCGAACACCTGGCATGAATCCCGTGCACGGCCACTATCCCACTAATGCCTTGGAAAATACACGGGCAAGCGACCTAAAGTGAGGGCAACCAAACAAGGCGAAGCAGGCCAGAGAGAGTGGGTGACGACAGACAGTTTGAGAAGAGGACTTGACTTCATTGTGTACATTCCAGTTCATACCATCGATTGGGTGTGTAGTAAATTACCTCCCCCCGAGGAGGTTATGTGATTGGTCCGGTTTTTCTGTCTGTTTGTTTGCTTGTTAGCAGGATTACTCAATTTATTTAAAATATATTTCTTTGTACTTTGTATCTTCCCACAATATCGAAATATTATTTACAGCATTTTTCTTCCAGTTTTTTATATATTCATCACAATCACCCACATTTCAGAAATATCACTGTGCACCTACAATTTAACAGACATTTATACATTTATCTTCCCGTGTCTGAGGTTTCCTTGTTTCATACCCATTTGCATCTGTTACACATTGGCGGTGAAGATTAATTACAAAGAATAGAAAGGGTGTGCTAAAAATATTCAACAGTAATCAAATTCAGCCTGAAGCTACTTTTCTTTGTTTTCTTTACTTCAATAACTGCTCAGAAAAATGTAAGCAAGTCTAATTTCCATTGTTCCAGCCCTCCAAAAATGTTGTTCTCTTTGGTTCTGTTTCAGAACATACAAATACTACAGATGTGGAAATCCTACATTAACTCTTCGCTGTTTATTTTTCACACTGCTCTCTTGGCAACATTTATCCAATCTCTTTAGCAAAGACATGTATAAAGGGTTAGGAATTTTGTTAAAAAACTGACCACATCCCCTGTGGTGCCTCTTAATTATGATATATGTTTTTACCAATGTATGCGATTGTCATTCAAGTCAAGGATATGAGACTGAGAGGCTTTAACACGCGTAAACACAGGAAGGGGGGGGGGTGTTCTAGTTGTTTTTTGGGGGGGAGTTTGAGTTGGACCACAGTGGGTTTCATATAAACCAGTATGAGGCCTTCTAATATATATTTTTTAATTCCTCTGCTTTATGGAAGAGCACAGCCTGCTGGTCACAAACTAATATGAAGGATGCTTAGTAAGGAATATCTGCTTTCATGAGAGTTACATGCCAAGTGTAAGGTTTGGGGCCTACAGATGTATAGCAGGAAGAAAGACATGATCCTGTTGCATTATGAAAAATGTAGTAGTCATACAAGGCACTTAAAAGTCAGGATATCTTAGCCTCTGATGCTATCTGTTTGGGTGTTTATCATGTTACTCCCTGTCCCTTTACTTTAGTGCAATTTTAAAGGAACTTGTACTCTACTTAAGTATTTCTACCCTAAGCCTGGTAAATGTTGTACTTTTTAGTCCAATGCTTTCAGATTAATAATATAAGAAACCATCAATAAATACATTTATATTTGTTATTAGATTATGCATAAATAATAATTATTAAATGATACAATACTATGGGTCATTCTGCATAATAAGTACTTTTACTTTAAATGTTTAAAGGATTTTTGATGCAAATAATTAGAGATGGAAAATACTATACGTTTTAAAGTTATTTGGTCAGGAGTTTGGCAGAGACTTATCTGTTTAAATTTGTATCACATTTTGTCTTTTATTTTATTCTCCACTCCAGAAAAATGGTGGCTGTACACGTCCATTTCTTCACAGTGTTCCAGCTGTGTTTAGTACGCCTGGCCCATGGTGGGGCGTATTATGGACAAAAGCAGCCACATCAACAGCACCAGCCCCTTCCACAGCACAACGATGGGTATCCTCAGCAACAATTTTTGGGGAACGAAATGCCACTCATGCCATTACTGCCACAGTATGGAAAAGAGCTTCCCCAGCTGCCTTTGCAAAAGGGCAAAGAGAGGCCACTGATTGAGGGCAAAGGTGAGGCCAACCAGTTCTTGCAAAATAAGTATTTGATTTAATAAAAGGACAATGCTAATTTACTATCAACCGAAAAACAAAAACAAATCTATTTTTTTGGTTTCATTTCTTTTAAACTGTAGATGCATTTATGATATTGTGAGTATTAGCTTTTTATGGGGTCATAAGAAATATAACTATCAACATTCTCTTAAGCAAATGTCTGGTTTTGACATACCCTCAGAATTTGTGATATCACAAAAACAACAAATATCAGATTACACCAGGACCATTTTTGGTCAGTTTATTTTCTTGATCAGTGTTGAATGATTTACTGGGTCAGTTTTCACCTCTGTCTACCAAATGTTTCCTCTTTTTTTCCAGGACAAACATTCCCTAGAGGGGCCAAAGGCCCGCTCCCTTCTGGCCCTGGTGGAGAAGGTCTCAGAGAGGGACCTCAAGGAATTCAGGGCCCCCCTGGACCAACTGGACCACCAGGACCGCAAGGCCCTGCTGGACAACCAGGCCAGGGATTGCCAGGGTTACCAGGAAAAGCAGGGTCTCCTGGTACACAAGGATACCCAGGAATTGGAAAACCTGGCATTCCAGGATTGCCAGGAAAACCTGGAGGACCAGGATTACCAGGACCAAAAGGTGACCTTGGTCCTAGTGGGGGTGAAGGACCAACTGGACTTTCTGGGCCTGCTGGGCTTCCAGGTCCCCCTGGACTCCCCGGGATCTCCAAAATAGGAGGCCACGGCCTTCCAGGACAGACAGGTCCTCTAGGAGAGCCTGGTCAAAAGGGTCCGTCAGGGCTACCTGGTCCCCCAGGCCCCAAGGGAGACAAAGGACTTGGTCTACCAGGTTTGCCAGGTTTGAAAGGACCTGGAGGACCACCAGGTCCACGTGGACATGTGGGCATCTCTGGCATTGGTAAACCTGGCCTCAATGGTCCACCTGGACAACCAGGAATACCTGGAAAATCAGGTCCTCCTGGAGAGCCAGGGTGGGCAGGACCACAAGGTGAAACAGGTCTACCAGGACCACCAGGCATACCAGGTATTGGAAAACCAGGAAATGATGGTTTTAGAGGTCAACCAGGGATCTCTGGAGGGAAAGGAGAACCAGGTCCTCCTGGTTTACCAGGGAGTCCAGGCTTGCCAGGTTATGGTAAATCAGGGTTTCCAGGACCTAAGGGTCACAAGGGTCATGCTGGTCTTCCTGGGCCTCCAGGCCATAAAGGCGATAAAGGTCATGGAGGTTTTCCAGGGGTTAGTGGTGCCACTGGTCATAGTGGTATGCCTGGCCCACCAGGTCCTATAGGGCCTTCTGGTAGTCTAGGCTTCCCAGGACAAAAAGGAGAGAATGGCGTTGGGGGACCAAAAGGAAATCCTGGAATAAAAGGTGATTTAGGGCCTTCAGGTCTTCCAGGTCAGTCAGGTCGATCAGGAGAGGGTGGACAACCAGGAACAAGAGGTTTACAGGGGCCTATTGGCCCAAAAGGAGAAGCTGGTGTTAGGGGTTTACCTGGTGTCCATGGTGCTGCAGGATTACCGGGACCAAGAGGAGAGGGAGGACAATCTGGAGAGACAGGCCATCAGGGGCCCCAGGGAATTCCAGGTCTTACAGGACCAGGGGGACCAATTGGACCTCCTGGACTGCCAGGGCAAAAAGGCGAATCAGGAATGCATGGTAAACCTGGCTATCCTGGTGATGGAAAGCCAGGACCTGCTGGTCACATTGGCCCTCAAGGTAACCCTGGTCCCAGTGGCCCCCCTGGACTTCCAGGGCAACCAGGACAACCTGGACTCCCTGGCCCTCCAGGACAATCCGCTGTATCGCCTGACCTTGGACAGATCCTCCCTGTGACCGGTCCATACAGTGGCCAAAGACAAGGCTACAGGAAACAGAAGAATGGAGGTGAGATTGGTGGAAATGTCCAGGAGTTGCCTTCATTCACAGCTAAGCTCACAAATCCATTCCCTCTTGTTGGCTCTCCAGTAATCTTCGACAAACTTCTGCACAACGGCAATCAAGACTACAATCCCCAAACAGGTATTTTCACTTGTAGCATACCAGGGATCTACTACTTTGCTTATCACATCCACTGCAAAGGAAGTAATGTGTGGGTGGCACTGATGAAGAACAATGAGCCAGTAATGTACACTTATGACGAGTACAAAAAGGGCTTGCTGGATCAGGCTTCTGGAAGTGCTGTACTCCCATTACGACAAGGAGACACTGTCCATGTACAGCTGCCATCGGACCAAGCTGCAGGACTTTATGCCGGTCAATATGTCCACTCAACTTTTTCTGGATACTTATTGTATCCAATGTAAGAAACATATTTTAAATAAAGGTGGTAGTAATGACATATTGAAGGTTAATTTTACCATATTGATAAGAAAACTACTTCAAGCTCAAAGGCACAATATAGGTCAAATTAAATAGTTTACAATGAGTGGTGAAAGAATAATCTTTATTATAGGAGCCAACATACTTCATTGAATTATTCTTTGCATTATATGCCTCACCTCTGTTTTCACATGCATCATTGGAGTCTAAGAAAAATCTATGAAATATGGAGCACAGTCTGTATATAAATATTGTGATAGACCATCTGGTTGTTGGCTATGATATGTAGGATGCAGCATTTCTTGTAAGGGTTCTGTGTTTCGGATGGCACAGTTCAAAGTGTATTATCAAATATCTCAGCTGTCATAACTGTTTAATATTACATTTATTCTTATATCCATCAACACACAATATATTAATATCCATGACTTGGACTAATTCCTTGAACAATGAGGCTTTAGGTTGCAGAATTGTCTTCACTCTTCACTCATTATTTCTTTTGCTTTACAGTTATAAACTGTACACTGGGCACATACAATCATATCGGTTTTATGGTACTATGCATTTACTCAGTTATCATAACATACAATTCATATTTGGGGGTCATCATGTAGTTATTAAGTTATTGTTTTTTTATGTTATTTGGAAAATGCAGCTTTTTAATACAAGTAAATATTTGTCTCAAAATGTTAAACCATATATCTTATCCAAACAAATGCTATATCTCAGTCCAGAGCAGAAAAAAATACTTTGTAGTTATGCCCACAATTTGGCAGGTAACCTATCTTTGGATTCTTTCCGTATGGCCATCCCATGTCATAAATTTGTTGTGTTTGTACTAAATATGAATTTTTTTGAAAGGTTTTTGTCAATTTGTCAGAATTCTCTGTAATTTATTTGTTTGACTACTGATTACTTGGGATTTGTTTGTTTGTTTGTTTTTATTTTTTGCTAAACACAAAATTATGGAATTCATTCCAAATGCAGAACACAACAAACAAGTTCTATGTCAAAAATAACACATACCCATTTATATCAGTATGTGTCAGTGTTTTACAGTTTAAATTTGTTGGTGTTCAAACAGTTTGTGCTATTTTGGGACGAAATTCTTTGAAACCTTTTTTCCTCCCTTTCGTTCATTTCTTTGGACAATGGTGCACAGCATAAGCAAATTAAAAACTGTGCCTGAATTGATGAATTTTGGCCTGTGTTGCTTTTACTTGTGATTTTAAATAAAGTAATGAAAACATTTGTCTTGGTTGTATTATCATTGTCTTTACACTTATGTCTTAATCACTATATGTACACGGCATGTAGTGAATTAATCACTTCTGAGAGGGAAAGCAGCCCTAGCATCATGAAGACTTAACATGTGCAACTGGACATCTGCTACAAACACCAAATGTCTTTTTCCATCATGCCATTTGGCACTGAACAGACAATACTAAGCTCCAGATGTCTGACACTGAGACTTGTTTTCAGATATTTATTTTCAGACATACACAGATAAAATGACCAGGAAGACACAAAAAAAACAAAAATGCTACCTACAAAGAGAGCCAAAAAAAGCCCCAGAGATGCTGAACAACAAGAGATGAAAAACGTTCCAAAAAATAACCATAAGAGACATTTAATGTCTGCAAACTATGCTGTTTCTTGCTCCTGTATACATCTGGCCGACAGTCTTTTTAGCATGTATTAAAGACATCACAATGATTCTTACCCCAAATGTACAAGATCAGAATGTGGCAACAGGACAATATGCTACCGTCTGAGGGGAAGCCAACACGTGTCACTGGACTGAGCTTTTTCCAAATCTAACTCTAATCATTTAACTATAGCATACAAAAACATGGACTTGCGTGCATGTTGTGAATACTTCCACTTGTATTGCATCCCTTGCGCTATCAATAAAGCTGGTTTGAATTTGAGAGGTTCTGAACCCTACAGGGTTGTGTGCCCAGTGCCAGCAACCCGAAACAATACAACACTTCTTTGTTGAATGTAATAATAAAGAAGATTCTACAATGTGGAGGGAAAGGAAATGGAATAAAAAAGATTTTTTGGACTTCTTGAGAGCCTCTGAACTTATAATAAAGGATCTAATACGAAGATATGAGCATAGTGGAATGAGCCCACAAGGTGGCAGCAATGCATCATTACGGATGCTGGCTGCCGCAAAACTCCAAAGAAGAAGAAGATAGAAGCAGAAGAAGAAGAAGAAGAAGAAGAAGAAGAAGAAGAAGAAGAAGAAGAAGAAGAAGAAGAGATTCTGACCAATCACAGTTTGAGATGTCACACTTCCTGTCTCTCACTCTTCCTGTGGGCATGGACGTAGACAGCTGGCGTCTCTGTACTGTACGTGTTGGCCAACATATTTGAACCTTCCAGGCTTTTATGAGCAGCTCCACAAAGAAGTAAGTGCTGTGTCAAACGACTTGTGTGTTCTCTCTACTTAACAGTCCATGAACTTTTGCGAGGCGCACTATATGTGAACGACCTACAGTAGCTAACAGTTAGCCAGCATTAGCTCGTCTGTATGTTGTCTTTATTTGCTCCCAGCATCTTTTGGAGAATTAAAAACATCAGCTAATCAAATCAAGTAAATATCCATGACGGCAACGTTATTATAGATCGTGTCGAGCGGTTGACTGTCTGATTGACAGCTGCAGGCTGCAGCTCTACTCTGACTGTTACCTTGGCGTGGTTTTGCTCTCAGATATCCACCATGGCGTCTCGAGCAGGTCCGAGAGCAGCAGGCACAGATGGCAGCGACTTCCAGCACCGAGAGCGGGTTGCCTCACACTACCAGATGAGGTGGGTAGGAGTGTGTGTGTGCGCGCGCGCGCGTGTGTGTTCAGATTTAATGTATCAGTCACACATGTTTTGTATGTGCCTGCACCCCCTCATCACCCACCCCTTGGTCTTATTTTGCTCAGCGTTGCCTTGAAGTCTGAAATCCGTAAACTCAACATTGTCCATCTTCTGATCTGGTTGCTGATGGCGGCTCAGGTAATGGAAAAACCACAAGTAGCTGACAGTACTGTTTTTTTATTCACGGGCAGTTACAACAGCTGAGCTGGCGGTAATCAATAATGTCTCTTCTCTCACAGGTAACCGTGAGCCAGCTGAGCCTCGTGTCCCACAAGGTGGTGGCCTCCCCTTACCAGTGGGAGTACCCCTACCTAATAAGTATAATCCCCACAGTCTTCAGCTTCTTGGCGCTGCCCCGCAACAACATCAGCTACCTGGTGATTTCCATGATCAGTGCCGGGCTCTTCTGCGTCGCCCCACTGATCTATGGCAGCATGGAGATGTTCCCGGTGGCACAGCAGCTCTATCGTCACGGCAAAGCCTACCGCTTCATCTTCGGCTTCTCTGCTGTATCGGTCATGTACCTGGTGATCGTCATCGCCGTGCAGGTGCACGGCTGGCAGATCTACTACAGCAAGAAGCTGCTGGACCAGTGGTTCACCACCACACAGGAGAAGAAGAAGGAATGAGTTGTGAAAGTGTAAGTGTGCGTAGTAGCACCGATATCCTCTGCGGGTTTGTAGGCCCTTGTGGGCAAAGATCTTGGAGCTGAACTGGTGAATGAGCCACACAAGACTAAGAGAATAGACTCACAAGTGAGATTGTACTTGTGCCAACTTTTTCTGGATTTATATTTGACAGTTGTTCAACTGTTGACTGAGAATGAGTCCTTTGGACAGCTTGAGACTGCCGCCACCACCCTGTTCATGAATCTGTCTGGCATCTCATCATTAATAATAGCAAATTGTAAAAAGTTTTGTCTGTTTCTCATTATTTCAGGTATTGACAATGTTAACACGCCAGGGACAAGACTGTAATTATGTGTAAGTTGATGTTTTGGAGACAAATCAAAAATAAATCTTGATATCAGTGGGTCATGATTTTTGTTAGCGACGACTACTTCGAAACTTTTTCATTCAGTCTTTTGATGCTGTTTTGTAGGTGATCTCTGGTCTACAAAAATAAATTATAATTACTTGAAAACGTTGAAGTGCAAGAAACTGAATGGAAATCAGTGAAAACAAGCAAGTTAAACTTTTAATTTTAAAAATACTTTTTTATGTTGAAAATCAGACACGTTTAATACACATTTAACTTGTTTAAAGTGTCAGGCCAGTACACTATATGATTAACATTTACAATGTAATTTTATATCATAATAATTTTTTCCAATCCCCTTCATTTGACATTTGCATTAACTATACTAAGATTGATATATGTATACACAAAATCTGGTATATTGTAATCTCAAAACAATTTCAAAAACAGTTCCTTGCCAAAACACATAAGACACTTAAAAAAAGATTTTAAAAAAACAGTCCAAATGATTACATTACAACATATACCAAAACAGCTCTCCAAACTATTTTGAAATGTGGAAAAGAACAACAAAAAAACAACCTTTGAAATAATAATGAAATGTGAGTGAAAGCGAAGACTAGAACACATTTGTTAATTGTAGGGCAATTCTAAACTATCAGCTTAAGGCCTAAAAAATACACAATGACAAAAGATACAAGTCGTAGCGTCACTTACTTTAGAGCATTACATGGTAATGGACAATTAGGCATATTTCACCGAAACAACCAGTATCTGCCTTGTTTTGGCAAACAATAAATTTATAAGAGTGGACTGTCTGACTGACAGTGTTTTTGAGCTTCACTTAAGCATACATATGTTTCCCTTCAGGATCTGCCGCACCTGAGAAAAGACAGAACTCAAATTATAAGTGTGTCACAGCATTCTGGTTCATGCACTGTGTTTTCGAACGCCTTACATTTTGGTCAGTGAATGAATTTATTCGAGTGAAAGGACAACCCAGTCTTTATTTGGAAAACTGACCTTTTGACCAATGGGCCCTCCAGACACCAGCTGAGACGGGAGCTCGTTTTCCAAATTCCTGGTCCCGGGTTCACCTCCATTTCTCATCAGCAACGTCACCGCTTTAACTTGAGTGTGATGATTTTGCAGTGAGCTGGCGATGTGCAGGGGAGTGTTTCCACTGAATGTCTGAGGCATACGGATACAGAAGTCATCAACACAGGCAGTTTGTGTCTACAACTTTAGTAACAGTCTAGAAAAAGTCGACAGTGGTGAAATCAGTACCAAATCTTACTGGTGTCTTGTAAGGTTGTCATGCAACATTTGGAGGTTTAGCAGCCACTTTTTGTAAATTAACTAGTTCTGAAGATGAAACATTTGTTTTAGGGTGATTAAAAACAACAAAGTGACTAACCTTAACATTTACAATGGACAGAGAGTGTGGCTGGTCAAAGATAATTTCCATCAACTCCAAATTTGCCTCCTCAGCGGCCATGTGAAGACAAGTCCGTCCACTCTTGAGATCCTGTGGGGAATGAGACAAGGAACAGTGCAGGATGACAAAGTCATCTTTCAGCCTCCAAGTCAGGTGACACTGATGATGTAACGCTGTGCCTAATATGGTGTTCAACCTCCTTTAGGCTAATATCTGTCAATTGTTAAATTAAGCAAAGAAGACTGAATTTGTCGTGAGGAATTTGATAAGCTGTTATAGTTACCTTGGTCGCAAGGCAGGCACCCATGAGCAGCAGAGTCTTTATAGATTCAACAAAGCTATGTTTCCTCTGCACCAGATGCATCACCATGTAGGAACAGGGACTTTCCAGACGCCTCAGCTCTTCAACGACCGAGTTGTGATACAAAACTGCTGTGTGGAGCGGGGTCAGACCTCCGGAGAGAGAATGAACAGCACTATTCAATCACACATACATGCGTACATGAGCACGTTTTCAGTCAAATAAAAACATTCTCACCATCATAGTTGAACATTTCAATGTCAGTTGGTTGCCCACTCCCCTTTAAGGTCCTCCAGATGGCCTATGAAATAAGTGTTAAAATACAATTTTTAACGAAGCAATAAACAATCTTGGATCTTGAATAAACTATTGACTATATATTTTCTAAACTCACCATACATACACATGTATACTTCAACAGACAATATGATCAAGTAAAAACAACCTGTTAAATAGCATTAACCTTTCTAAACATGTATTTTGCATTAAAATCTCAACAGGGCTGTTTAGTTTTGACTTGATACTGTTTTACAAATCAATGTTAGATTCGTGTTCATTCTAATCGCACTTCAAATACTGAAAAAACAGTCACTATAATCACGTTTAACCTTCACTTAGCTCCACCTGGTGGTCAATGGGATTTACCGCTGACTTTGAAATGAGCAACTGACCGGAATAACACACATTGAGGACGTGTTAAGTAATTATTTATTAAACCTTCTTCAAACTGGCTCATCGCTCATTCAAATTATGAACCTGTCAATAAATTAACGGAAGATGGATTAATAACAATGTTACATAAACTAACTCCATCCATGTGGTCTCAAACTTAGTTAGTACATTCCAAGTTACCCTATAGATTGAATTGGAATCCTCCACTTCCTGTTAGCCAGTCGTGTCTGCCGCAGGAGCCGGTGCACACGAAACAAACATTTGGTAAATACATCTTCAACTTTTAATGTGTCAGTGCTGCTCTTTCACTGTTCACATGTGTTTAAGGGGAAAACCTGGTTGATGTGTTTGCTACTTGTGCTTCAGCCTGACTAGCATCAGGAGATAAACACACCTGGTGCTCGTTCTTCAGTGGTGGAGTACTAACAAACAGACAGAGATTTACTCAAATATAAGAACCACTTCAATTTACACAATAAGACTTTATTTGATTCTACATAGACTTATGGTATTAAAAGTAACACCAGGCTAGCAGCGACACTGCATAACATCTGTTATGAATTCATGTGTTACCTGTCTGCTGTTATTGGATCAGTGGACTAATCCAGCTGTCCTTTGAGTTATTTTCGAAATATGTATAGAAAAATAAACATGTAATGCAATGCATGAAAAAAATGTAGGAGAGTAAAGAGTACTTGTATTTGCTGATACTGTATATGCAGTGGAGTAAATATGTAAATGTACCCAACAAATAAATCTCCACAAGTACAGATACATGAAACTGTACAGTAACACAGAAACTGTACTGATTAATGGATACACTTGTGTGTGGTGCAGTAAGAAGTCGGATCACAAAGTGTTTCACTTGACACGATGAGTCAAGACAAATGAGATTCTCACGTTTGTAGTCTAGGAACTAAAGCAGGTCCAGTTGCCTTTGACTTGATAGTTATTATTATAAACGTACTTGTTATGGACTGAGATGCGGGTTTTGTTCTACTCGAATTCCACTATTATGTTTTGACTTTTCTCATGTTGTTATCACTTAACCTGTCAGATGGAAATGTGAGATTTGTATGGAGGTAACTGTGTGGCAAAATGCAGGCGCTTGTAGACCTGATGTGTGAACTTTTAGAACAAACATTTGAAATTGTGTGTTTAAACATTCACTTGTAAAAAATATTCATACACATGTAACCTGACTTTGAAGTCCCAGAAAAAGAAAAGAAAAACCACTCAAGGTGCAGATTTGTCAACTGTGAATGTTTTTTTTATCTGTGACTTCACATTCAGAACACAGGTGTGTGAAGGGCTGGGCGATAAAACGATAATGATAATTATCACCTGCACTGCAAGCTGTGTCGAAAGCATTTGTAGCAGCTGCAGCAGTTGTATTCATAAAAGTGCATTATACAGCAGCAGTTGTATAATGCTCTATAGTACATTTATCATGTTCAACTTCAAGTATAGTATAGTAGTTCAAGTTTAGTAAGGCATAAAATGTGAAAAAACGGCATTGTGTTTTTAACACATTTTATTGGCATAAAATGTGTTAAAAACAGCATAGTTACAGTAGGGTTCCGGTAGTGACAGATTTGTATTTTAAATTTTTACTCATCTCACAGCGCACTGTCACCAAGCTAACCACTCTAACCGGTGTATCCAACGTTTCTCCGAGTCCTGTAGGGAATCTCACAAGTGAATATCTCTTCACAATGACCACAGAAATTATTTTCTCCTGCTTTCGTCTATCCATTGACAGGAATGCCATGCACTTGAGGAAATTCCAGGTCTGTGTAACGGGATTTCATTCGTTCATGTTTGAGTCTGCTCTCAGTCATGAACCCTGGGTTTCTCGCACCAGTGCCTCGCGTCTTACCACTCAACCCATCTTTTGCACTTCTATGGGTCCAGTTTGTTTTCATGAACATCAGATATTCAAGAGGACAAGTTGTAAAATCCGTCAAAAGTGGGAATTGACCCATGGACCTTAATATGTCCATACCTGTATCATTGCCTGTACGCCACAGAATGAATGCATTATTCTAGTTTGTTCTCATCGAAGCAGCAGCAGCAGCAGAAATTGAAGAGGACAAATTGCAAGAGGTGAGATTTGAACCATGGACCTTAATATGGCCATCCCTGTATCTCTGCCTCTACGCCACAGAAGGAGTACCCAAATGTGAAGTACTTACCTGACGTGTATGTTTTGTTTTGTTTTAATGATTTCACAAAACTTTCACAAGTGGGATTGGATCCATCAACCGTCTACGCAAGAGCCTAAACTCTCACCACTTCACCACCGTCTTACTCGGGAAACATATTTAGTTTGCTGTCGGCTTTAATGAGGACAAACTGCTAAAGTTTTCACCAACTTTTTTGTGTTTTGTAGGATTTAGGTAAATGAAAACACTGCTACAAAGTTCATATTCAACATCTTCACTCAGAAAAAAGTTTAAATGTATGTTTTGTTTAAATGAAATCACAAACATTAGGCTGGAATCGATCTGACAACCTTTTTGCACTGGAGTCTAAAATCTTTCCACTGCACCACCGTCTTACTCACCAATCACAGGTCCAGTTTCTTCAGATTTAACTTGCTGTCAGCTTTCGAGAGGACGAAATGTTAAGTTTTCAGTCAACCTGTTTGTGTTTTGTAGGATTTATGTAGATGAAAACACTGCTACTAAGTTTCTGTTCAACATCTTCACTTTAAAATAAGTGGAAATGGCAGTGCTTGCATTAAAGGATCTCTTGAACATTTTTGCAGAAAGATGGATAAGTAGAGGTCTTGACCCAGGTACTTTGAGGTTTAACATCATGGCCATAAACCACTAGACTACCGAAAATATCTACCTTTAAAAGTCGTTACTCCTATTTGTCACTTTCCTGAACTGACTGGTCAGTCAAACACTCAAAGTAAACAGTCAAGATTGAACCCACACTTCAGAACTAACACTTAACAGTCTGAGCTAATTGATCAAAGGTCCACCTTCCATTTCCTCCAGGTATTGATTTGGGTCATTGCCTTCAAATTTCTCTAAACGAGCTGGGGATTGAACCAACAATGTCAAAACTTCAACCCTCACATTTACCTCACTGAGCTAAAAACTTCAACATTTTATAACCTTTCGGAACTTCTACTTCTAATTTGTTTCCTTTTTTCCTTACTCTTATTTCTAAGAAGTAGAAGTTACGAAAAAATTCACGTCACCTAGATGAGTAGCTCAGTAAGTAGTGTAGATGTAAGAGTTGAAGTTTTGAGATTGAAGGTTCAATCCCCAGCTTGTTTTGAGAAATTGGAAGTCAATAACCCAAAGTATAAAGTACAGTCAATATTCAAGAGTGATTCCACACTTTTAAGTTTCAGAACCATCAATCTGAGCTAATTTATTACATGTCCACTTCTATTTCCTTCCAATATTGACTGTATACTTTGGGTCATTGCTTTCAAATTTCTCTAAACAAGCTGGGGATTGAACCAATAATCTCAAAACTCCAAACTTGACATTTACCTCACTGAGCTACAAAGTTTGACATTACATAAACTTTTCGGAACTTCTACTTATAATTCTTTTTCAACTTCTGCCTCACAAAATAAAATCCCATTCATCATCAGAGTTGCTTGACCTTGAGATTTTTGTGAAGAAGTAGAAGTATATGTTCCGAATTTTTCTCAATTTGTCTGGCTGAGTAGCTCAGTGAGGTAGATCATAGACAGGCATTTTGAGGTTGTTGGTTCAATCCTTGGCTTATTTAGAGAAATTTGAAGTCAATGTTAACACTCAATACTTGGAGGAAATGGAAGGTGGACCTCTGATCAAATTGCTCAGACTGTAAATTGTTTGTTCTGAAACTTTGAAGTGTGGGTTCAATCTTGACTGTTTAGTTTGGGTCTTTGACTGACCAGTCAGTTCAGGAAAGTGACAAATAGGAGTAACTCTGTAGTCTAGTGGTTTATGGCCATGACCTAACACCTTAAAGTACCTAACCAAAAATGTTCAATAGATCCTTTAAAAGTTTCATGTTTTTGCATTATATTTAATGCAAGCACTACCATTTCGAATTTATTTCTGAGGGAAGTTGTTGAACAGAAACTTTGTAGCAATGTTTTCATTAACATTAATCCTACAAAACACAAACAAGTTAACTGAAAACTTCAGCAGTGTGTTCTCTCGAAAGCCGACAGCACCTTCATGTGAAAAAACTGGGCATAACTTTCCTAAGTAAGACAGTGGTGTAGTGGAAAGACACTTGGTTCTTGTGCGAAAGGTTGTGAGATGGAATCCCACCTGTGACAGTTTTGTGAATTAATTCAAACAAAATATTCAAATCTCAGGTAAGTACTTCTCATTTGCGTATTCATTCTGTGGCGGGGCGGCAATGATTCAGGTATGGACATATTAAGGTGAATCCCACCTTCTGGAGAAAGAGTTAAGGAGCAGAGATAGTTATATCAATGTGTCTAAAATTTCAATTGAGGAAAAGATATTTCGCAATAATTATTGTTATCGTTTTATCGCCCAGCCCTACACACACCTGTGTTCTGAATGTGAAGTCACAGGGAAAAAAAACATTCACAGTTGACAAATCTGCACCGTGAGTGTTTTTTCTTTTCATTTTCTGGGACTTCAAAGTCAGGTTACATGTGTATGAATATTCTTGTGAATGTTTAAACACACAAGTTCAAATGTTTGTTCTACAAGTTCAACATCAGGTCTACAAGTGCCTGCATTTTGCCACACAGCCTCCATACAAATCTCACATTTCAAAAATATGTGTCCAAATATTAAAGGGCTCATATTCAGGTTCATACTTTTAAAAAGGGTCACCGCATGAAAAGGTTTACATGCCACAATGTTCAGAAAAGTCTTCAGTGTTCTCATACTGTCCATTCCTCCAGCGGTTCTTTTCACCCTCTGCCTGTCATGCTCGAATTTACTCTCGAGAGTGTTAAGTCAAATTGTTACTGTGTACTTCTTCTAAATGAATTGACTGACTGAATTGCATGTTACTGTAGTCAGGGAAACGTGTGACACTGCATCAGAGTGAGAAAGTGAGAAAAATAAGACCGGTAGGTCTGTTAGCAAATCATGTTGCCAACTACCTGGTAACAACAACAGAAGCACACACCAAACTGTTGTACGAGCGGCGTGGTGGGAGGGGGAGAGAGGAGACTGGCTCGACGCACAACTCTTTTTATTAAATTAGACTAACCTTGCTTGTGTTGGGAAATAAAGAAAGCCCCCGCAAAATATAGCTTGTTATCTAGTTTCTTTGATTAGTGACTAAATCAATTGAACTAAAAGTTGAGCAGATTAATTTTTTTATTCAGCAACAAATTTGTATTTACCCGTTTTACATTGAAACGCATTACTTCTTGGATCAATATTTGTCTAATGCAGGGCTGCTGCCTCAATCATTATTTGCTCCATTAGATCTTGTAAAACTGATCCTTTTTTCCATATTAGGTTCTCAGCGGAATGAATCAGGTCCCGATTCCTCTCAGCTGCAGACCTTGAGCCAAATTGCCCAACTTATACACCCTGCAGAACATCTACAGAATGGACTACGGGCCTCTGAGGTGCAGAACTGAAGAACAGTAAGTTTCTAATTAATAGATGTTATGAGATACAACTGCATAAAATAAAGTAAAAACAGTTTTCAATATATGACAGGATCCACAGAACAAATGAAGAAATGAGAAAAATATTTTTTCTTCAAAATATCTTTATTTTTTGAAAATGTAATGAAACCAGAAATATACACATATACAAAAATATAGCAGGAGAGGCAATTTGCTGCAACTGCAATAATGCCTCATTTTTTTCTTGCAGTTGGTGCTTTGGGACGCCACACCTGGGTCGTCATCCTCCGGATCCGCCAGGAGTTTCCGGATCCAGCTGACCAGTATGTTGGCTTCCGACTCCCCCTTGACTGAAGCCTGACATGTGGCGAGCAACCATTTCCTCCTTTGACGGCCTGTCATATTGGGATGAAGGATGCTTGGGGGTGGGGATTTTTTCATCTACTCCACAAATGGTGCTGGAACCTCAAACACCATCCTCATCAAGTCACCCACATAATCTGTAAAACATTCAATTCCATTGTTAATTTTCTAGTGTTTTCCTGAATCCACCTTTGTCGTATACTTAAAATGTTCAGAATTATGAATTATTCATTTGAATTTGTTATCATGTTTGTAATAATAAATAGTGTTTAACAACTTACTGAATGTGGGTTCTGTTTTAACAGGCTTTGTGGTGGCTTCACCCTTCTTTGTCTTTGGGGAAGAGGGGCTCTTCATTTCCAGGGATGTTTTGAATGTTGTTAAACACTGAAGTCCACTTGGCCACCTTCTCAGGCCCTGAGGATCAAGAGGTTGCACTCCAATATAAATGGTTCTTTAAACCGTGGAACATGGGTGTTGCCGATTGGTGTGATGTACTCTGAAACACAAGGGAAAATAAAACAATAAAAAATTTGCATCTAATGACAACAATCAAAAATATATTTTTTTAAATATATATATATGAAACTGTATATATATATTATATATATATATACGTGCTGTGTAAACTACATAACACACATGCATGTAACCAGACAAAGAGAACACAGGGAAGAAGAAAATAAAATTCTTGCAAGATCGCATTGAACTGGATTCGATCTCACCACAGCAAAAGTCTCAAAACTGAGAGTCCTCGGTAATCACCGTGAGCCACGACAACTCTGTGACATGTAGGTGTCCGTCACATATTGATAGATGATGTCATCCTCAGGGGAACACGTTGATTTGGGTTCACCTGAATCAACTGGTTACCTTCGGCTCCTCTCAGGAAATACACGAACTGATCAAGACTGTACGATACGAGTGGTTGGTAATATTCTTTCCTATCAGCGCATTACTGAAGGCATGGACTTACAGTAATGATATACTGTCACTCTCCCTCCCTTTGTGTCGCTATATTGGGTTGTAAAATACAGATCAAGTGCTCGTCAATACCGTGTTATTTAAGAGCTTTACGCCAAATTAAGTGACCAAGATTACAATCATTACTTATCAGTTTTCAAGCATTTATTACAAGAAAAGGCACGAGAAAAGTCAATTTTCAAAAATACAATTTATTTCCAAAGGCTATCGTATTTGACTCTTCCTGCGGCTCAGCGTTAACAAGTCATTCTTGAGTGTGTTTTGACAGTATATAGTTGGAGTGAGATCGTTACAATTTAAAAGTATTGTTGGCGTAGTGTGTACTGTAATGTGGTGGTAAATGTGGCGGAACCATCGAGAAAACAGTCTTGATCAGTTCGTGTATTTCCTGAGAGGAGCCGAAGGTAACCAGTTGATTCAGGTGAACCCAAATCAACGTGTTCCCCTGAGGATGACATCATCTATCAATATGTGACGGACACCTGCATGTCACAGAGTTGTCGTGAAAATTAGTGCTTACTTATACCATCATATTCGCCGCAGTAGATATGAGATGCGAGCCGATGCGACGTGCAAATTGCCACTAATATGTTTGTGAAAGAGTGACGAATCTGCTGACTGAAGCGGATAACATCTGCTGCTGCTAGGTACGGGAACCAGTTAAATCGGAAACCAGTTGGGCCATAACACCGGAGCCCACAACAGAAACTAACCGCGGTAGCTGTGGTGCTAACTCCGGTAGCTACCCAGCAAACAGTTACTGAAGAGTGCTCATGAAAGACACATGCTTCGATCTCACGTCATCTAACCAACACTCATAGCGTCAACGTTATTGTGGCTGCTCCGGCGACGGAAAGTGACTGAAGCCTGTAACTGCGGTGACAGACGTGATGTTTACATCGGAGGACAGGGTTAGCTTAGGCTAACGCGGCTAAACGAACAAGGCACGAACACTACGAGGACGGACGGGCAAACACGGACAGACACACCCACACACACCCACCCACCCACACACCCCCCCCCACACACACACACACATCGAATTCTTAAAAAAACTTACATGTCTCTCCTCTGTAGCTTCGCCACGGACAGTTGGAATTGCTCCATCTTGCGAAAAAAGTTTTTCTTCCAGTCCGGTGTTGCACTGGCCCAGGCTTGAAGAACAGTCTGACACAAAGTGGTTCCACACACTCGCAGCTTTTCACCGACTGTGGAACATTTCCATCACAAATGAAGTCAATCCACCTGCTCGTGTGTCCTCTGAGGCTGGGAGTCCATGTACAGGTTTATGTTGGTCTGCACAGCCAACGAAGGGCAGACGTTACTAACTCTTTTCGGCATTATGCTAGCTGTCCGTCCGTCGCCTGCCGAGAGAGAACAATGGCGTCGAAGCGGTCCGGTGTCTCGGAGTTCAGGGGCGGAGATTCTCAGGTTGGGGGCGTGGTTACCCCAGGAGCAGCTTCATGTTTCGTAACGGGACGCCCGGGTCGTGACTGGCTCGTTCAGAGCCCGTCTGAAAGGTTGAGGCAATCCACTAAATAACGACTTTGTTTCTTTTTTCACGTTTTGTGGGCCGGCAGGCACCCCACATGCCCCAAAATATGTGCAAAAAGGCTGAAAATTTGTTTTTAGGATAATATGTAATCTTTATCTCAGCATCTCAGTCCATAAAAATTTATATCAATAAGTATCAAGTTAAAGGCAACTGGACCTGCTTTAATTTCTAGACGACAAACGTGAGAATCTCAAGTTCACTTGTGTTGACTCATAGTGTCAAGCAAACACTATGATTCGACTTATTACTGCACCACACATTTTAACTGTGAAAGAGCAGCACCTACAATTAAAAAGGTGAAGATGTATTTTCCAAATGTTCGTTTCGTGTGCGCAGGCTCCTGCGGAAGAAACGACTGGCAAACGGGAAGTGGAGTATTCCAATTCAATCTATAGGGGGAAAACTTGGAATGTACTAACTAAGGTTGAGTCCACATGGATGGAGTTTGTGTTTGTAGTGTAAACTATTCAACTGTCCAAACAACCTGAAACATACTTGAGAATTATTAAGAGATTTAAAAAAAAAAAATGTATCTGCTATATAATTAGATTTGAACTTTCAGTAGTAGATTTTCTTCTTGAGATTAGAAATTATTAATATAGCGTCTGTTTATTATTAACAGTTTCATAACTTGATAATTTGAAATCTAAGAGCCTTTGAGTGACTGCATTGGGTTCAGTACTTCAAAATCAATGCAACGTCACAGGATTTGGACCAAGCCCTCCCTGTTGCTGATTGGTCAACAAGCCTCTGGCATGTGTAGGAAGTTCTCTTGCAGCATGTTCAATGTTGTGTTCCTCTTGTATGTTTTAGTTTAATAGATCTGAATTATTATTCAATGGATCAGTACTTTATAAACTTAAGCCTCAGAACTTACCCTAGCGTGTGTGCTACTATTTGTAAGTTTAAGGATTCATAAAGTTTGAGATTTTTTTAATTGTATGCCGCCATATGGTGGTAAAGTTGCAAACCGAAATCAACTGAGCACCCCAACCACATTCTTCTAAATATTACCCACTCAATAAAAGGGTTAAGAACGGGTAATGATCTTTTACAAAAACTAAATGTATCAATGCCTTATCTACATTTTTATGGTGCAACACTGATGACTAATCACATGACGTTTTAATTCGACCGGTGTTGTCGTAAAAACACTGAATGTTACCTGAAGACTGAGAAAGTGGCCCTTCTCAGCGCACACGTGCAAGGGAGAGCGGCCCCAGGAGTCACGAGTGTTGAATTGTGCTCCGTGTGCCAGCAGGTCACGAACAATTAAGTGTTGATCGGTGGCAGTGGCTATCTGAAGAGCTGTCTGTGTTAAAAACACAACCAAAGAAAAATTAGTTTTATCGTAGCACAATTTAAGTGAGATGAATACAAATGATCTCGTTGAGTGTGTGTACCTGGCCGTTGTGTTCTTTCATGTCCAGAGAGCCACATTGTGACATTTTTTCAGCAAGCACATAGGCCAGAGCCCGTCTGCCCTTTGCCACTGCTATATGCAGATATCTGGCAGTTCAAGAAGAAAATGGCCAATTATAGAAAATCCGCGGGCAAATTACATCCCGCATGTCAACGTTGCGTTACTTAAGTTAGCTTTGTGTTCTTGTTAAAAACCACATAGAGTATTAATTTATTACTTTTGGAACCAGGTCAAAGGTGGACTATGGTAAATCTCCATTTCTCACAAAAACGACTTTCTTCATTAGTACATACGTGTCACCATCTGCATCTTGCATGGTCAGCAGCTCAGGAGAAACTTCTCCAACTCTCTGGGTCTCTCGCTGGATTTGCCAGTGAAATAAAGACATTTTGCCCTCAGCAGTCGGAGCCACGTTTCCCTGGAAACCTGGCTGTTGCATGTGTTCCAGAATAATATCAACACTTTCAGGATAAGCAGGAGGGAAATGAGTGTGGCTGTTTGGGTTCACGGGTGCATGAGGGCCCCACATGTGAGGACTCGCATCACCGGCAAAATTTTCAAGTTTGGCAAATTTAAATCCATGCTCCATGTTGTTGTCCTCCGGTGAGCAGGTCCATTTCTGAAAGAGAAGAATTTACCAACAGTTTTTTATTGTTCAGACTGCGAGGGATTTCATAGAAGAATGTCAACAAAAATTTTTGGAACAAACACGCCTACACTCGGCACATACTTGCATACTAATCTTAACAAGCTCTACTTTGGTATCTGTTGCATCCCTAAAGTAAACCTCTTTCTCATATTCCCCCCTTCCTAGCCCAGACTAACACATATTTTTATGACAAACCCGTTAACAACATCACCTTACAACCAACCTTAAACGCATTTAAATCTCATTTCATCATGTTAATGTCCATGTTGAAACGGAGGTTCACTAACCTGGCGTTTCCTCACTAGCAGTTCTTTCACTGTGTTGTTCCTCTGCATGTCTTGGAAGGATTGTGGTGATCCAGAAAGTTTAGTTACTATGTAAAATCAACAAATAAATGATGACATCTTATTATGAATTTAACTGTCCAGCAATAATACAAATACTTCAAAAGTGTATGTATGTACAGCAGATTAATACATTCATTCAATGTTTTTCCATTACAACAAGCTTGTTTATACTTGAAGCTTATTAATATGTAAGGTAACCTTGTTGTCTAAATAACTATGTAGAAGAAGCTGGGAACCTAAACTGACCACAAAACCAAACTGAAGATAAGGTGTTTCTCATAAAAACATCTATGAGCTCAAACGTACAGTCCCTCTCAGTGGTAAACAGGGATTATAAAGACCAACTCTTTAATATGACTTGGGCTGTAAACATTTTAGGATATTGGAACGTGGACAGTTGGATAACAACGTTGAGTCATTTTGTGCATTATGGGCCTGCACCCTAACGTCAATAGAGTGACAAATTCAAGACAGAAGTAGGTGGACTTCCTTGTTCCCCCCGTTGTCTTGAAAACAACAAGGAGAATCAAATGTACAGGAGCAAGAAGGTTACAGAGTACTGTAAGTGTATGCTGTGTAGTAAATGTTTACCATAACTGAAGACTGACCTTCATAATTCCGGCAGAGGTTGAAGGCCGTTTCTGTGGCCTCATTCACTCCTGGATCCAGCATGTCTTTTATTTATAGAAACGCAACCCCCTACTTGGGACTGAAGTTTCTCTTCTCACACTGAAGCACTAACTGAGCAACATAAACTGAAGTAAAAACTGAACTAAAAGTGTGAATGACAGGGCACGAGAAGAAAAGCGTGCAAGACTGGCTCACCTGGCCGGTTGCAAGATCAGATATGGGCCACACCTGAAACACAACTTCCTGGTTAACATGTCACTGAGGTGGGTCTGATGTAGTTTCAAAATAAAAGTATTAGATGAGAAAAATAGAGATATAAATTTGTTTTTTTTTAAACCATTACATTTGAGGCTAATTCTGAAGCCACAAAGTTCTATAGGGACAACGTGGTCATCTATATCTGCAAATGGTTTGTCAATGTTGAAAATAATAATAATAACAGTAATAAACAGTTGTGGGTATGGGTCAGTTGAGCAAATGAGCTCAATGCTCCGCATACATAAGAAAAACTCATGGATATGTTACCAGAGCTATAAGAATACTATATATTATGAATTAACTATTAATAACATGTTTTTTTAAATATGACTTTTTAAAATATTACCCTACCGTTGAAATCCCATCCTCAAGTTTTCTTTTAATGATGTTTTTTTATGTAATAAAAATAAGCCTCTATGAATTTCTCCCATTCGCTTAAAGTAAAGAGGAAATATTGACTAATTTGCATAATGTTGACACAAACCACTCCACCAGATCATAGTTGTTGGGATTTCCCCCATTAAAAAAAGGCGGGTTGTTTGTTGATTATGACAGTTTGCCATGACAGCGAAGAGGAAATAAGTTCTTATTTTTAAAAAGCTCTCATCAAATCTGTAAGATTGATAGAAATTGGAGATGTTACAAAGTTCGCTTTATGGTTACGCATTAATCTTACAGTCCTTGCACAGCAAAACTCAACAACGTTCACCTGGACACATACAGGTCAATTATCAACTAGTGCAAAAGGACAAATCAGGCAAGGCAAGTTCATTTTTAATTACATTTATTCTCTCATACAACCTTCTTACATGCCTAAGAACTGACAACATACGCTGACAGTTTCCTCATGTTAAAGCAAACACATTTCCGACTTAATCCAACATTTCAGCATCAGCACATCTGTAATATCCGAATTGGGTTTACATGCCCCTTTAATTTGTTCAGCACCTCAACAGATTTCATGCATGTGGTCATTTTAAGTGCATGTATCTTCTTAAATTATTTTAAACACTTCAATCAAATATCAATGCCATTGAATTCAATCCATTAATGAATACCCATTAGGAAACTGTGTTTTTATCCCAAAAGTGCACTTTAATCCTTTACATTGACTGATATCATACAGTACCTTCCAAGGACTGTGCACTTTTAATATGTAAGTGCATAACTACCCAGAAAAAACATTAAACCAATTTGTAAAATAAAAAAACCCGTTCAAATGGAAGCACTCACTTTCTTTCTTTCTTACTGACGCACACAGTAGACAAATATGACAAATGTCGAGCAATAAAATAAATACTGAGATTCTTTTACTCACTTTTAAATAATTTACTCAGGGACAGCAAATTAACCATAGAATCCCTTCACATATCATATAATCATCACCGAAATCGACTCCCAATTCCTTATCATTGCCCTTCATTGCATATTCGCCCATTACAGAATACATTCATTCACTTTTAACAGATATTAAATAATGTTAAAGAACGTCACTTTCACCAAAAGTTGTGGTCCTTCCATCCCTTGTTTTCACACTTTCTACATATATATACACAATAAAGCCTCTTGTTGGTATATAGCTCCCCTCTGTCGAGCTCATAGTGTCTTGAACAATACAACATCACAAGATGACCGTTGGGAGATCGTTCAAAGGTAACAGTGACATGATGAATCACAAAAAGTTATGTTAATTAGACACCACCATGGGTAGAACTTCTACAAATCATACTGTATCAATAGTGTAAAAATAAAAGAAACTGCGTATGCAGAATGATAAGTCTGAATTTAAAACGATGCGAAAAATAGTCCCACGATCCCATGTCATTTCCTAATTGTTGTCGTACCAGTCGGTGGTGAGATTCAGCAAGAGCGACCTTCTTCTGGAATGGTAGTTGGAAGTGGTGGTGAAGCACCAAGAGCGTTTTTTAGTTTTTCCCCCCACCACAAGTCGGAGCCTAGTTGTGGCCTAATGTAGAAAGAAAAATAACAGCATGTTTTATCGATGCCTAAAAACACACCTGACATTTACATAGCTCAGGTGTACATGATGTGGTTCTGATTCGGTTTTTAGGATGGCTGACTAACAAAAATACAGCAGCTGATGTGTCATATAACATCTGCAATCTAACCTAACCCATTTATTAAAATAATCTCTGATGTTTATTTTCACGAACGACAAAAACGAAGTGAATGATTCTTAATGTATTTATTTTGTAATTTCCTGCTCTAACCGTAATAACTATTTGTAAAAACATGTTAACGTAACAATTTGTCATGTACAAAGAAAAAAGACACTATTAACTATACTTACTGAGGTGGACACTGACCTGCAAGGAATTTTGCTCCGATTAACATCAACATGCTGCCCATGATGTAGAAGCCCAGGGGGACGCTGCTGAAGATGCTAGTTTCACCTTCGGACAAAGGGACGATTAGGGTACAACAGAGGAGAGAAACAGAAAAACATAACAGTCAAAAATCAAGATAAATAAGGTCATTTTATTTCATGAGTTTCCTTTTTCTTTCTTAGAACCTATGTATTATCTTAATAATCCTTCAGCCTCTGTGTCAATATCCACGGAAACCAAGCTTTGTCTGTTTTAAGGCAGAACTTAGCTCACATGTGAGCGCGGTGCCGCCTACCTACCGTTTTCACTTCCAACAGGTTCCATCGTCTCCCAGTTCATAGATCTCTGAACCGCCTTCTTCCACCGCGCATACCTCAACTCACTCTCTGCCAGGCGAATACACAGACAGAAACATTTTAAAACCTTTTTACCAAGGGCACACAGAACACGGCCATTCCATCCTTTCTGGCGTGTAAGTCATTGAACCTTCAGGGTTGATCTGAGGCTCGAACTTCTCTGACGTGACTTCGCTCAGGTCCTCCGGGCTCAGACTCCACACGCTCACCCCCTCCGCTGCTCCGGCTGCCATCGCCGCGCCGAGCGCCGTGGTCTCGGGCATGGACGGCTTCACTGAAAACAACTATTGACTCAAGTTTAATTGTCCAAAAGTAAAACTGAAAAAGTGTGATCGGTATGTATGTCTGTATTGACAGGAACTTATTAGTTGTTCTACCCAGAGCCAGCAGGGGCAGTAATTACCAGCATACTACAACTTTTTGAAACGTCAGGACTGCTATGTTTATGAAAAGCTCAATATTTTAAAAAATCACATCACCACTTCCAAATATCAGCTAGCTTTGGACTGCTAATGTGAGGCAAATTAGTTTTTTCCCCCCATCATGTGATGGCTACGCATCAGATAATCGTGTGCAAAGTTTGGCACCTCGGATAAGTGTTGAGGACCTGTCGGTTGAGGAACCAGTTTGGTCATTGCCAGAGTTTGTTTATCATGCAACAGTGTACAGTAGGTTGTCGGCAGTTTCAATTTAAGCATGACACTTGGCACATACTGCATCCACGCCTCACTCGTTTGTGTCTACTGATTTCATCTTAGCCCCTCCCACCGAAGAAGTAAGGAGGATACATGTTGTATGAGCCAAAAATAATTGTTTGCAGTTTCTCATGTACTTTCTTTTTGAGTTAACCCTGAAACACTGCTTTCAAGTATCCTTACTCGCGTCTCCTCGGAGATCAGTCTTCGCTCGACCGAACAGAAATAGGAGCATTTAAACATCCTTCCCGATGGCGAACTGGAACTATTTGTGGCTCAATCGAGGAGCGGGGAACGATCGAATAAGAGGAATTACATTGTTCCCACTAGTCCACTTTTGACTCACACATCACGACAACCTGAAAAAAGAAATCAATGGAAACCTCACCAACAGGGATGCAGAGAATGTCGGCCTGCAGCTGCATCAGCAGTCTGTTGGATGTCATTCCTCCGTCGACCTGGAGCTGAGTCAGCGGGATGCCGCTGTCCTGATTCATGGAGTCCAGTATCTGCATTCAAACAGGTATCCCCCAATTATCACACACACACGTAGCTGCTTTGAATTTAATACAAAAGAAAACAAAGTTTTGCGAAATGACATGTCTCGAGTCTTGATGGGGAATTTTCATAGCGGAGAGTGCTTACCTCTCGGGTCTGGAAACAGACTGCTTCCAGTGCAGCGAACGCGAGGTGACTCTTATTGGTAAACTGAGTTAACCCACATATGATCCTGTGACAGAGATTGAATCAGAGAGAAAAATGTATATCAGCAGGCGGTGTGAATCATTTTACGTAGGTTTACAAACACTGCAAAGTGGCTCTTGGTCTCACCCTCTTGCACTGGGCTCCCAGTACGGTGCGTACAGACCCGAAAAGGCGGGCACAAAGTAGCAACCGTAGGATGTGCCGACTGATGCAGCCAACTTCTCTGCACAGGGAAAGAGACGGTAGAAAACATATCACCAATTCTAAAAGTTCTAAACAAGGTTGATCACCACATTGACTTTTCTGAAAAAAGACGAGCGGAACACACACCAAGCTCCTCAGACGATCCGATGATCCCCAGATTGTCCTGCAGCCAACGAACCACAGCTCCCGCGATGGCTACAGAGCCCTGGCAAGAGGAGGGCAGAAAAGAAAAGTCACCTGAACTTAATGATCCTCACTGCCTCTTATGTCTGTCAACTGCTTTGAGGTTGATTTTTGAAACTGTACCTCTAGTGCATAGCAGGCAGGTTTGTCCCGACCAAGTTTGTACGCCACAGTGGTCAGAAGACCGTGGTCAGATATCACAGGCTGCAAAAACACAAAAACATATCAATGCATGTCAAGTTTGCGGGGATGTCACCATTTAAAAAAGTGTTTAAATTTCAAATATCAAGTAGTGTACCTTGGCTCCAGTGTTAAGCAGGAGAAAGCAGCCAGTTCCGTACCTGAAACACGTGAAATATGTACATTTTTATTGAAAAAAGTACAAATACAAACACACACACACACACACACACACCACACAAAGCTTCTTACGTGTTTTTAGCTTGGCCGTCCTGAAAACACATCTGTCCAACCAGAGCCGCTGACTGGTCGCCAAGACACTGTTTTTAAAGACAATATATTTGATAACAGACTCACAAAATCTAAGAGCACATGATGTGACATAGACAATGTTGGCAAAGTTAAAAAAGGATAAGAGATAAACTCACCCCTGAAATGGGAATACCTGATAGAGCTCCAGATTTCTGTCAAAAGAAAAGATTTATTTCAGAAGTGACATAGAAAGTGAGCATTTTTAAATGTGCCACGTTTTTTTTCTCTCAGCAATTTGTTGTATCTCTTGTTTACCACCACTTTCTGAATATAAAGAAAATGTTCATAAATAGTGTATGAAGTGAATTTGAACTGAATTTCCATTAACAAATTGAAAATAACAGGACTAATTATAACAAACCTGAAATTATACGCCTGGGTACAATTCAGGTGGCCATATTTTCAGTCACTATGAACAACAACCTCTCCCTTATAACGCTGAAAACTAAACTCATTATTTGGCAAAACAAAGCCAAATAACGAAACAACAACAATTTCAAGTCTACCACATTTGTGCATAAAGCGTACGGCAGCTGTGAAAACAAGCAGGTGTGACCCCAATACATTAAAATGTCTTCACTCCTACGTGAGGCCATCGTTTTGGTGAGGTGTTTAAGCACAGGGGACAAAAGTTGGGTTAATATAACTGTGCCAAAGAGTGAAGAGATTTGGGAGGCGTGATGGGACGCCGCGGAGGAGGATGGTCTGTCAGCAAAGCTTTGGGGGCGTCGTCGCGACAACCATCCGAGTTAGCATGACACCACAGAAGTGAATGAGGGAACAGCGGCCATCAAATACATTTCCAACAGAGCGCATATCTATGCCGAGTTAGTTACAACTAAGCCACAGTGAGTGTTACTTTCTCCAATGCTGAGCATCTACATATTTCTACATGACAATCAGATCTGTCAGAAGATAACACCAATCAGTATCAGAAAAAAAAATCAGTGACGTGGGGGGTAAATAAAATAAAAGAAACAGATCAGTTAGCTAAATTTTGAATGAATCTTGGAAATGTGTGATGGTGTATTTACTTTGGCCACGGAAAAGCAGGACAGGTACCTTTGCATGATGAGGTGAAATAGTGATGGCGAGTATTACTTACCCGGCTAGAACATATTTTCTATCGGTGAGAAGGGAAAGACAATGGCACACACACAAAGAAAAGGCCTAAAATAATGTCTTAGTCAACCTTCATGCACTTGAATCATACTTGCGTGGGACACACAAGGCACAGCAATGAAATCACTGGGATAAATAGTTCACATTGACACTCATCGTCATGAAATTTGAAGTCGACCATCCTTTGCAAGATGCTGAAAGATTTTTACGTGCTTACCATGAGGCCGTATATTTCTGAGGAACTCCTCACTCTGGGCAAGATCTCCATGGGAATACCAAAATATCTGACGAAAAAAAAGCGACAGGCTGTGACTGACCAAGTCTCTATTTCATATCAGGAAGCCAAACATGTCAACCTGACTATGGCATTACATTTTTAAGTAAAAAAACATCATCTATTTCAGTAATACTTTTGGGGGCATGATGGATTTAGGGGAATTGAAAGCCAGATGTCCTACTTGCAAAGTTCTGGGTCCCAGTCCAAAGTGTGAATGTTAAACAGCATGGTTCTGCTGGCGTTGGTCACATCTGTGCAGTGGACTCCACCCGACTTGCCCCCAGTCAAACACTGGAGGACAGCCATCGAACACACACACGCAAAAAGTCTCTTAACCAAATCCAACAGCTCCACCATGTCATTGGCACCCATACAACTGCTGAGTCTCTTACCCAAATGAGCCAGGAGTCCACGGTGCCAAACATGGCGCGGTGAGACACGACGGCGTCGCGGACCTCTTCCACGTTGTCCATCAGCCAGCGGAGTTTCACTGCACTGAAGTAGGTGCTGATGGGGAGCCCCGTTTTATGCTCCAGGACGAAAATGACATAATGAATTATATATTTTTTGCTGCCAGCAAAATTATCAGAAGCCTGCGTTGGTTTTTAAACTACAAGGTGCTTATATCAATGTCAAAGAAAATAGAACTCGCCGAAGAGATGAGGAGCTCACCTTCAAATGGTTCTTATTCCTCCCGGGGGTTTTATTAATAAGACGTTCAACTGTCGATTGAGTCCGCAGGTCCAGCCAAACTGAACAGAAACAACGTCATGGCAACCATAATCAGTTCTACAATTCTACAACACAACAGGAGTTCCATCCTAATAAACATTACTTTGCTTATATTATCAACGAATCAGATTAAATCTGTACCAGGAACGATGACGGCAGCGAAGCAAAAATTTACCGATTGCATTGTAGAGGGGTTCACCTGTCTCTTTGTCCCAGACAAGCGTGGTCTCTCTTTGGTTGGTCACTCCAATAGCTGGACAAATTCAAGCAACAAGTTCCAAAGCCGTTAGATCGTAAACACTTCTTTGAAATAAACTGAGGTTCTGTCCAAATGCTGAGAGCGAAAGTAGCAGCGGCATAAGCCCCAGTATGCAAACCTTTGATATTTGAGATGTCTATGTTGAGCAGAGTGAGCTTTTCGCACGTCCGCTCCATGCACTCGTACACCGACTGCAGAATTTCTTTGGGGTCCTCCTCCACCCATCTGAAAATTAGCGGGGGAAAAAACAAAACGTTATCAAAACCGCATGTGCATCTTTCAGGATTTATTTAGTGTGTTCATCTCTGACACAACACAGGTTGAATAAACGTTTTAAGAGACATACCCTTCTTTGGGAAAGCTCTGTTTGATTTCCACCTGATGATGGCTGAGGAGCTCTGCTGTCTTTGAATTGAACACCTTCACAGGGAGAAAACAACATGAGAATAATATAGTAATATAGTAACATAATATAGAATTTAAAAAATTACACATAACTTTATTCTCCATCCGTACAGTGAAAGCTGACTGTCACTCTAACCCAGCTCAAGGCCTCCTGGATCCTGGAAATATTTATCGTTCTCATGTGTTATTTAGCTTTTCTCAGCAGTTGTGAGCTCCAAACTGGCATCTGTCGAATCCCAAACCTGATCTTCCAGATTCCAGGCTACTGCCTGTCAAATATTAACTAAACAGTGGCTTGTTGATTTGTTGACACTAGAACAGACACACTAAAAACTAACAATACAGCAGGGGCTTTATATTTACATTAATGCTACTTTCAAGTGCTGTTATCTGTAAAGGGCAACCAACAATGTCACATGATTTAAAATTAAAATAAAAGGTAAACAGAGAGTTTTTGTGACAACTGTTTTAATATTGCAGCATTGCTATTTTAAGTGGCCTTCTGCATAGATGGAGCTTTCTATTAAAGGTGCTGGTTACACAGCGGCAAGGTGGTTGCAAGCGAACACAATTAATAACAGCAAAGAGTCCGTTTATGGGCCAGACATTGAATGTAACATATTGATAGTCGGCACCGAGGGGATTTTCCCTTACCAGAAATCGAGTGGAGCTCGTCCCCTGGTCGATGGCTGCAACCAACGGCCCCAGTGTTATCCGGTGTGAGGACGCGGCCATAGTGTCGTTCATACAGACAGCCCCGGAGCTTCGGCACCGAGCTGAAGAGGAACCCGATTATCTCAACCGGCAAAAGCCGCTCGGCTCAACCTCAGAGCAAAGTCGGGACTCGGGGAGGTCCGTCGCAGATTTCACACGTCCTGTTTGACTCGGCCATCAGTGATGACGCAGACAGTTTTTCTCCCAGCAACAACAGTGTAAATACAGTCCATATTTTTTATATTCGTCACATTCGGATATATATAAATATATTTCAATATCTGTTGTTGACTTTTTCTTCATCAATCGCTGCAAGCTTTGTGTAATATTAGTTGGCAAAATATGAAATTACTCTTTCTTCGATTTACCTTTGCCTAATACTAAAACAAACACAATTAGGAGTCTGTTGAGCGTTGTCTATGCTTTTTGTTAATATTTAATTATTTTCTGTAAATGAAATTTTTTTCTACATGTACATGAAAAATAAAACAGTTGTTCCCATACCGGGAGTCGAACCCGGGCCGCCTGGGTGAAAACCAGGAATCCTAACCGCTAGACCATATGGGAAGATATATATAGTCAGGAACTTAATAGTATTTAATGACAGAGAAGACACACGTTGATTCATAACTGAGGTAGGGTCAACTGAGGTCAGATTATTCGATCGTTTGAAATGTCAGTTCACAGTAATTTCTATTATGCTTACAATTATCATTTTCATTTACCTTTCATTTCTATATAACATTTCTGTAAATCGTGAATTGGATAAATTCCTGCTCGACGTCCTTACCAAAGCTAGCAACCATTTATGATCGACGTGCTCCACATCCTCAAAAAACATTTTTAGTTATATAAACGTTAATTTATGCGTCCCCTTTAAGAAAATGATTTTACGTCAGCTTGGAGGCTCGTGTGTTCGGCAATGGACGATGACGTCATCACCAACGGACGGTGTTGTCATTCGTGAAGTGTGGGAAGCTGTTGTTTCTTTCTATTTGTTCCGTTTCAAGTTCCTCGCCACACTGTAATTGACCAAAACCCAACTACGATGTAAGTAAATTGATAAACTGGGGATTTTTTTCTGCATGCTATGTGGCACAGCCAGTTACGTATTCCCGTCCTGGGCAGGATTTTTTAAACACTGAGGCGCGTTAGCTGCCAATGCTAATGTTAATCCAACTAATTCACATGTCTGTCAGCTCATAATTGGGGTTTTTGCGTTGTCAGGGCCGACTACTGGAAGTCACAACCGAGGAAATTTTGTCAGTACTGCAAGTGCTGGATCGCGGACAATAAGCCGGTGAGTGGGTCGTAGTATGCTGTTCATTTCGATGAGGACAATATCCGCACACGTGATGCTAATTTCTTACTTTTGTTTTGCTCTTCAGAGCCGCGACTTCCACGAAAGAGGGAAGAATCACAAAGAAAATGTGGCCGCCAAAATTTCAGAGGTATTAACATTCATTTAATGTATTTTGAATGTTTTACTTCAAGGTAGTCATGTTTGAGATTATTACTTGTATAACTGTATTTAGTTAGTGGTGGGATAATTTACTGTCAACATCAAATCTTCATGTTTAAGATGCTAGAAACAGCAAATATTCATCATCTCTGATGACTTAAATTATTATTCAATGATTAAAATAGAAGATACATTTTCTGTCAACCAGTTGGGTGATTGTTGCATCTCAGATTCAAAGTGCAATAAAATACAAATACAAATGTTCTGTAGTCATCAGTTAAGGGTGTTCAGGGACACACACAGGCATGAATACTCACAGCCAAGTAAAACTCGCCTGTCTTGGCACAGCTCTCAGGACTGGCAGGGGAGATAAGGTCCATGCATCAACTCCAGCTTGATGTCTCTCCTCTGATTGGCAACTAGCAGCTGTCACTCATGTCTCCCTATCATTCCTCCGCAGATTAAAAAGAAGAGCATGGACAAGGCAAAGCAGGAGGAAAAAATGTCTAAAGAGTTTGCGGCGATGGAGGACGCGGCGATGAAGGCGTATCAGGAAGACCTGAAGAGGATGGAAAGGGAGGCAGCAGGTAACTATTTGGCATTTCCTTTTAAATAATCTGCAACGTGCAGATGGCATAGGAGAAACTTTTACTCTTTGATAACATTTAAATTGTTTTTGTGTGTTAGGATTGAGTTCACCAGTCCCAACCGCAGCAATCCCACATCGACAACCTCAGGTACAACCTCAGGTAAAACCCCAGTCCAGAAAACAGCAAAAGAAAAAAGAGAAGGGAATCAAAAAGGCCACAAAGCAAACAGAAACACCGGTTTGGGTTGAAGGGCAGACAGAAGATGGACACACATACTTTTACAACGCAGTAACTGGAGGTGAGGAAACTACTGCTTTTCTTTAACATTACAACTGACAACATATGCCAACATATTCCCACAATAGTTTTTTATTATTCAACTGAAACGTTGTCTGTGTATTTTAACTACAGAATCTCGATGGGAAAAGCCAGGGGGTTACCAGGGAGAAGGTTCAACCTCTGCACACACTGGAAAGACTGAGGTTTGTAAGAAAATATTTTTGTCTCTGCATTTCAGTACTATTAATTTTATTTCAAATTGCAACATGCATTTATACAATAATATTGCTTTCTTTTAGAGCTCTTCGGGCTGCCCATGGATGGAAGCCGTCAGTCCTGATGGTTATACATATTACTATAACAAGGAGACTGGAGGTAAAATAAGTTCTTTATGCATTATACTTTCCTTTACTTGCTATTTATTCAATTGTTGCTTTGCTCATATTTCTGGATTTTGTTCTTTGTCTGATAATCATGTGCTTTGTCTTTCTCACCTCACAGAGTCCAGCTGGGTGAAACCAGCAGACATTTCCTCGAATGAGGCTTCTGGATCTGGTTCCAGCAAAGAAGAGAAACAGGAAGAGCCTTCAACCCCTCAGCCTGAGCAACCTTCAGAAGAAGAAGAAGAGAGCTCCAGTGGGGCCCAGGCATCCAAGAAGGCTGAGGTCCCTGAACAAGCAAGTCAGCAGCCCAATGTCCCAAAGATCAGCTTCAGGGTAAGAGGAGTCTTGGTAGACCATGAGAATTAGTAAAAAAAAAGGATTTCTAACATATGTTGGTTAAGATTCTATAAAAAAAAGAATCCAGTCTTCAAACTTGTTCTTTGTTTTCAGAAAAGGAAAGCAGAAGCTGAGCCCTCTGAAAAGGAGAGAGAAGATAAAGCCAGTGATGATGCTCCTAAAGAGAATGCTGAAGAGATAAAAAAAGAGGAAGAGGTCCAAAGCATAGCAGCTCAACCTGAGGAGAAGAAAAAGGAAGAGGTGACACGGAGGGTGACACAAGCCAAAAAGCTGAAGGCTTCAAATCCATATGGCACCTGGGAACAGATCCAGGAAGAGGAGGATCCATAGTAAGTGTACACTTTGAACCTGTTACTGATACTGTTGCACCATGGACTGATCCCAGCAGCCACTGAAAAGGTTGTAACCACTCTTCTTTTTTTTTCCTCCAGTGCCAGTGTCGACTTGCAGTTGCCCCAGGTGGAGGGAAGCACAGCCAGCACTCCAGCCGACCTGCCACCGGAGCCCAAACCCAAGTTCAGGGAACGCATCATCACCTCGCTTGGAGACGAAGGCGGCCTTACTTCGTTCAGGAAAAACAAGACACAGAACGGCAAATCCAGGAGCCTGCGACAGAGAGACAATGACGACTGACCCGAAACACATCGACACTTCGAGGCAGATTAAGACTTTTACACAGATACAACTCTTTCTAGGAAAGACATTCAACATTGATCTTTGAAATGTGCACGTATGTTTTTTGTATACATTTTTGGGACAAATTGGCCTAAGAAACGAGATAAGTGCCGATGTGTCCATACAGATCAATTCAATAACTTTTGTATTTTCCATATCTGTATATTTTTTTTTTACCATGAAATGCTAGTCAGGCATCTGAGTGGAAACATAATTGCAGTCCTTGTCAGCTACAGTGAATGACTATCTTAGTTTATAAGATGAGAGAATGTGATCTCAATAAATGATGAGTGAACAAAGAGGGATCATGATTATCTTCAGGCACCAGTTAGGTTTCATAAAGCCCTGATGGAGAAAACATAAATTTATAGAAATAAAAAAGAGGTTGGATGACCAGAGAAACAACATTGTAGGTCGCTGCTCAGCTGGCACACACATGCAGGGTGTGACATGCTCTTGGTGAGTGTGTGTATAAAGCTGATAGGTGGTTTTACCGCACCCAGAATACTTACCGTCAATAAACAGTAGTTTTCATTCAGCGTAGTCAGTTTTACTGAACTTTACTATGGAGTTTTCATCTTAAAGGTTGTGCTAAATATCATTTAAACTTCCTTATGTTTAAAACATTGATAATTCATAAAACATATTACTAATTTATAAAGCTGTAGCATTAGTTAAGGAATTACCATGACACAAGCACATAATTTAACTTTTTAATACAAAAAGAAACCTCTTTAGTTGCATTCTGTGCAATGAGACTCTTGCAAAAGCATGAATGGCTATATTAATTGGAATATTAACCTAATACACATGGCAGTCACAGTACTGTAGGATTTGTTGAAGACAATCATCCACTACTCAACTGTGTCAGTCTGCAGATTCTGGTTGTGTCAAACTGCTGCTGCTGCATCTCTCAACCATCTCAAGAAGAGCATCCCGCTCTGCTTGTTCAAATACGTCGGAGATCAGATCATCGAGAGCCTCCCCTCCTCTCATGAACTCCTACACATGGACCAGAACACATGGAAATGATTATAACTAATGAGAAAACGGACTAAAAAAAGCAAAAAGATAGTTTCAAATGTTTAAATTTGTTTGACAAAAGTCTGTTTGCTGGTTATAAATCACATGAAAGACAAACAAAATGTTCAGATTTAACAGTTCCTTATCATCACTGCATAATATGCATTCACACTGATACTTATTTCAGTGTCTAACCTTAATATCTCTGGTAACATATCCAGTCCTGTGGTCTGTGACACGATCCTGGCTGAAGTTGTAGGTGCGAATCCTGTCTGACTGAGACCGTGTACCCACCTGTTGTCAGGAATGTAAGAATGAAGACATTGCAAAAAAACGTTAATATTACATCAATATTCCTGGTTAAAAAATAGAAGAAGTTCTCTCACCTGCTGCTTTCGAGCCATATGCCTCTGCTTAGTCTCTTTACCCAGCATGCTCTGGTAGAGCCTGGCCCTCAGTACACGAATGGCGTTGTCTCTGTTTTGCAGCTGAGAGCGAGTCTGCTGACATTCAACGGTGACACCTGTTGGGAGGAGGGTAAGCTAACCATGAGGACTGAAGGCAACCAGGCCTGATGTTTATAAGACATTAAAGCAAACCTGTCTCTTAATGTTTTAAAATCCTAAGAGCCTGGAGCGGCTTGACAGCTCTTCTGGCCTGTTTTTTTTTTACCGGTGGGGAGATGAACAATGCGCACTGCACTATCTGTTGTGTTGACACTCTGGCCCCCTGCACCTCGAGATCTGAATGTGTCGATGCGAAGATCCTTCGGATCAATGTGGACATCAAACTATGTACACAAAACACACAAAAAGCAAGTGATACGTTTTTTATCATGCTAATGAACACTGAGGCTGACGAAAAAGCAGGTGTTGAAGTGGCAAGAGTAAAGCATACCTCCACGGGCTGAGGCAGGATGATGACAGTCATGGTTCCGGTGTGGATACGCTGCATCCTGGACGAGAGGCCCATTTCAGGGATCCTCTGCACCCTGTGTGTTCCTCCTTCGTGCTTCATATGTCTGTACACATTGTCCCCGGCTATTCTCACTGCCGCGTGGTGCAAGCCACCTGAGACGCACGGACAATTATCATTATAAATTCTTCCCTCTTTGGGCATTTTGACCTGCCACAGCAAAGCAGCGTGACAAGTGAGACTAATTACATTAAGGACTGCAATGCAATTCAGTGTTATTAGCTGAAACTGGTGTTTGACAAGTCAAAATATCTGCTGTAAAAAAATGTTTCGTTTCACGTCACATTCATACCTCTTATGTATACCCCTCTGTAATTATGCCCCACTGCATTAATTAGGATTTATGTAAAATGTATGTTGATCCTGCATTAAAAACAACAACAACAACAACAACAACAACAACAACAACAACAACAACAGACACGGGTCTCTCAGGATGAAACCAAAGGGAACGGAAACTGATATTGTTTGATTGTGTGATACAGAAACACAGGAAATAATATTATTTACCATACTCAGCAGGTGTGTAGTTATAAACCTCAAAGTCCCAGTTCTTGTAACAGGCGAACCCCTGGTACATGTCAAACATTTCCTTGGTGAATTGCTGACAGATGTCACCTGAAACCACATAAACAGACAATAGGAAGTAAGAGACACCGTGGATTATGCAGTCCCAACTGTTCAAGTCTTCATTAACAAACCTCCTGTTGTTCGTCCTGATACAACCTCGAGCAGGACATTACTGGAGTTGAGGGGGTCAGCAGGCACGAGGGCTTTAATCAACTGGAGAGAAAGAAGGTCCACTCATTAAAACCGAATGGTCCTACGGCGGCACAGTTCAACACGTGCTTGGTCAGGCCTCCGTGTTCTTACATCTTCTCTTAAGGCCAAAATCTTGGCAGAGATTTGCGCCTCCTCCTCGTTCAACAGCTGGGTCAGTTGTTCGTCTTCACCTTTGGCACCGGCGGAACCTACAGTCGAGAGGAAAGCACAACATGGTGTGTATGGTACGTGGTAAAAGATATCTTGGACACTATCTGCGATTACAGAACAATCGCCTTTTTTTCTCGACAGCTGGGAATTAACATGAATATTCTGACACACAAAAAAATGACATCATATGTACTTGTTGTAGTACCAAAAAAGGGTCAACTGACAATGTATAAACAATTAATAAAAACAGTCTAATAGTGTTGATCGCCTTTATTGCATAATTGTTGCTGTTTTTTCCTTGTACGGGACATGCAAGTCACAGGAAGGGTTTGGGTTTGATTTCTGGCAATGGTGACATAAATACATTTAAAAAATACTCACCATGCAGCAGTGAAACGACTTCCTCGTGGTCTTTCAGCGCTTGTTCAATACCGCCACATATGTTCGCCAGAGGCAGCAGCTCTGTGTGTCTCCTCGTGAGCACCTTCCTGTCCGATTCGCTCAGGTAGGCCTGCTGTAACTTCACGATGAGGTCTCTGTGCTCCTCCGTGAGCTGCTGCAGGTGCCTCTGAACTCTCTCATCCTCATACAAGTCGCCCAGGCCACTGTGACAGAGGCGCGATGACGCTACTGCGCCCCCGTGTGGCACCACCGTGATGATAGCACACTTCCGACTGCTGTGTCCCGCCAATGTCGTCCCCCATCTTCCTCCTCGAACGCTGCCGCTGTGCACTGCACGTCTGCACAGTCGGAGCCAGCGACCGGCGAGCATGTCTATATGTTTACAGAGCAATGGGCGGAGGGAAACAACGCTCACGCGCCTCGCTCAGGTGATGTCATTTGCCACTGTGGCTGGCCGGAAGTCAAGCCGGATGTAGTTTGGGCAACGAGGTCAAGACGCCAGAAAGGAATTGTGGGAGTTGTAGTGACATTGTAACGGTAGTTTGGCCCATTGACATTATACAATAATGACATTATACAATATTGAAATACCAAGTCTCGCAGTTGTGGTAACAACATCATAATACCGACTAGCATTGTTTGTTTGTTTGTTTGTTACATAAAATAACGTCCGCATAGGTGTCAGCCGGTGTCATGACAACCAAGCTAACCGATGTCAAAATGTCAGATTTCCGAGTCAGTGAAGAAGGTAAGATGATATTTAAACTTGTTGCTCACGCCCATTGATAACATCTTAATAATTAAAATTGTCATTTCGCTGTTTAAATTACCAGTTCTATGTAACCACTATGAAGAAAATACACTTATTATTAAGATTAACTTTAACCTCCTAACCCATTATTAGCTAATGTTGGCTTTTTTTTGCACCTGTGCTTAACTCACTATTCATGTTTTTTGTGCCAACTGTAGCTTTCAGCCATGGGCTAGTTAATATTAGTATAAATCCTTAACATCTGTTTTGTGTTTGTAACCCCAAAATCAGACATTGGCACTTGGATATATTATTATTATTATTACTATATATTAGCAAAACCTATATTATTGGCTGCCAACTTACACATTACAAGTGAAAAATGTGATTGCTGACAGGTGGCGTTCCCTTTTAGCTCGTTTTACAGACACTTAAATTAATTGTCCCCTCAGGAGCTCAGGAGAGTCCAGGCTGTTCTTTGACCAGGGCAGTGGAGGATGTGGGTCAACACAGCTATGTCCAGACCGAGGCCCTGAAAGAGAAGCAGGAGACACTCAGCTCCCTGCAGGTTCACCTTTTACACTTCATGTGCACATCATTAACTAGATTAGTCTCAGTGATGCACTTTGACTTTGCATTAGTTATTAGTGGTATTAACATAAACAGTATATTTTACTCTTATCATATCATTACTGCTTTGAGCAAAGGAAGTCAATGGCTCGTTTTCCAGGCGACCCTTTCAGACATCGAGACAAGAGGTGAGACGGCAGAGCAGGAGCTGAGATCCAAAGTGAGGGAAACTCTGGTGCTTGAGGGCGACATGGAGCAGCTGCAGCGGCAGACTAAAGTCCTGCATGGTCGCTACACATCCATCAGCAAAGAAAACACAGAGCTCCAGATTCTTATATGTGAGGAGGAGGACAGTGCCCGCGTGGCACTGGACGGGTTCAACAGCTACCGGTATAAGATGGAGGTTCACAGAGCAGCTGTGTTGCACGCGGCGAGCCACACAGAGGCCTACAAGGAGCTGGAGGAGAAGAGAGCGCTGGTCAGGATGTAGCTGAAGGACGATTTGAAGAGCTCGAATGGAAACACAGCACATACGGCAAAGGTGAAGAACATGACCATACATTATAATTTTTTGTTTTCACAGAGATACTGCAGTATCCGTAACTATTTTTTACATTTATTTTGGCATTTGCTTTTCTGCAGAGAGAGATTGATGTTCTGAAGGAGGAGATCTCTGTAGTAACGAAGATCATAGCTGAGCGGAGGGAGCAATTTCAAAAAGAGTTTGAGACTCATACCCAGATTAAAGAAAGACAAAGAGGTTTGGCAAAGACAAATTACATTTTTATAATATTATGTAATTATTAATTGATATAGTTTATCTGTGTCCTGTGGATGCTCACACCCCAGACAGTATGGTTAATGTTTTCAAATGTCCTGTTGTGTCCAACCAACAGTCCAAAACCCAAGAACATTAAGTGCAACATGGCTACACATCTGATTTTGAAATATAAACAATGAATGAAGATATTAGGATTTAAACTCAAGCTCATAACTTTAAATTTTACTTGTGTCTCCACTGCCTCAGATCCAGAACAGTCGTTATGAGGCCATCGTCAAGCGCCTTCACTGCCAACTGAGCAGGGCCCAGGTTGTGCACAGGTAAAAATAAATACAAATACTACGCCAGTGCAGTGCTTATGTACATTCATTTATGGAAATGGAAACGGCAACATTAAATTTCTTTGTGAAAAAAAAAAGATCAAAAGCCCAACAGATGTGGAAGACAGTTGGTTATTTCAAATACATTTAAAAAGGGAGTTTTAAAATTTGGATTATCAATTAAAACTATCACCCCATCACTTTTTTTAATAGTGCCTTTTATATTGTAGTAACAAGAAGCAATGAAGGCATATCACTCCAATAATGTTCCACACATGACAAGCTTCTGTTTGCTCTACTCTAGGCAAATGTGTGAAGATATCTACCACATGGAGAGGCAGCTCGCAGAGCTTGAGAAGCAGCAGGAGTCATCACAGGACCAGTGAGCTGTAGAGTAAACTTGTCTAATTTCAATATGATTTATGATACAGTTTTATACAGGTTAATTGTCTCCTCGTCAGATTAAATGTAAACTGGTGTGCTAGTATTATTATGGGTCTCTTTGTAAAAGAATTGTTGCTGTTACTAAATTTGAACAGCAGGCGGCAGCAGTGTCAACTAAAATCTAACCTGATCTGTTTAACTTTATCACAAACCCCCTCACCGACACTGGTAAAGACTGGCAGTTTGATACCAGATGTTAAAATGACATGAAATGCTGAATGTGTTCCTCTAAACGCACAAGCTGAGTCTCAGCGAGAAAAAGAGTAGTGTTCAAATATTTGCCTGTTGGTACATTATTAAATGTCCTTCGATAACAGGTCAGAGTGTTCATTTAATAAGGGCTGTCCTGGGACCAGATCGGGGGCAACATCAGCAGGGTATGGGATGGGGTTTTAGGTTGGGTGGTGACGGCGCAATCGGCTTGTCCAGTGTGTGTGTGTGTCCACAACAGTGGCCCAAGGGGAACAAAAGCCAAGTGTCCAAACTGTAACTGTCGACGCGATGGTGTTGTTCTGGAACACGCTGTTCCTAGTGTCCGCTTCACTGGGCTGAATGATGGACTGAGAGATGACAGTCCCACTGTCGACTAACAAGGGCGTGACTGTGCTGCTTTGACACAAGCTCAAAACTGATTAAACGATGAAAATGCCTTTTTAGAATATTTCTCCTCACGAGAATGTTTTTTTTTGTCAGGCTCTGAGTAAAGCTATGACTTGTGAAATTGAGTACATCACCCACATTTATACACTATGTGAATTGTGTTCTTTTAGACCACATGTCCCTTTTCTTTATCAGAACAGTGATATGCACATGTTGGGCGGGGACAACATGTGATGAATTACCCACAAATTAGGGCTGTTTTTATTTTATCCTCTCAACCGCATTAGTCTTCTTCATTTTGGCATCAACCCTCATTTCAAAATATACTTGGCTGATGAAACAGAGAACATAGAGGAGGAGTTCAGGGATTTACTAACCAGCGGAAACCTGAAAAGTGATCAAACGATGAGCATATGTCCATTTAAAAGAGTGGTTTTTCCCCCCTATGAAATACCTAAAACACAAATTCAGCTTTCTACAGCACTAAGAAGTATCTGTTGTTAAAAATTGGAGTGTTCCAATGTGAAAATTGCTTGCTTCCTCTTACCTTGTGCCGACCAACTTCGAAGCTCTCTGACAAACGGCTGAGCTCAGTTATTTCTCTTCAGTAGATGCAACGCACCGTTCATCAATTTTGTCTCTCCAACAAAAATTTGGTCTGTGCAGAAAGTAGTGGAAGGTGAGGAAAGAATATGTTTTCAGTTAAAGGTCATTAAAAAGCAATACTTATACTGAACACAAAAACAATGGGTTAAAAAGCACAGTACAATTACTAGTTGTTTAACTTTAGGTCATAATTTTTTGTTATCACCATTGTTAGCATCTCTCGGGTGATTAAGTGCCTCTGATTGGCACATTTACTGCCATTTGCGCTTTTCGCTAGCGAGCAGCCCGTGTTTGTTATGCCAAGGCAGAGACAGCTGACTTCTGATGCGTGTGAGAAATCAGTGTGTGCATGTGAGGTGTTGGGCTGTGTGTGTAATGAATTCCTGAGCGCTTACCGATGTAGGTTGAGGTGCATTTGCAGCCAACTCTGCAAAAACAAATTAGTATATGTACTGTGAGTGTTTTGCTTGTTGTGACTGGATTATCTAAAACTGCCTGAAGATATCAACAAATGTATGTGTGTGTGTGTGTTGTCGTTGGCGGATTTACTGTCGCCAAATCCAGTTGTAGTTTTTTAATCTCAGCTGCAGAGTTGATGTCTTTGTGTTTGTGTGTTTGCAGGTGTGTGTGGCACTTTGAAAACAAGTCAGAACGGGTGTTCAGATGAAAACATCAACTCAGCTACATGGACAAAACCAAGCAAATTATATCTGGCAAAATCCTTCTGAGAGAAAAAAAACAGCCCATGTTTAATAATTCTATTAGTCTAAATAAAAATACAGACTCCAAGTTGCAGTGGGACAGCTAGAGATGTGATAAACTTAAGTGGCTATTGATTATGTAGTATTCAATCTATAGATCATCAGAAAAATAGTAAAGTGACGACAATTTATTATACAAACAATAATTGTTCAATCTGTTAATTTTCTCTAAAGTGAACATAGCTCTGGGAATTCGTAGTCCAGTTCGTCCAGACAGTTTTGAATGATCAATCAGTCAGAATCGTTGCAGATTAATTTTCTGTCATTGATTAGTCAGCACCACCTCAATCAAATCAGATATACATAAGGCTTCTTCTTTTGTCAAGTCTGCTGTTGCACCTTCTAAAGATAAAAAAAAAATTTCCATCAAAAATGAAAACCCTCTGAAAAGTTTCCAGAGGAATTTGTCCTCTGTGACATTAGAGGCTCACAACACAACAGTCAGCACCCGAGGAAAGGTGCATTGCGCTTTGAAATACGCCCTAAAAACATGAGCAAGCTCCCTCCTCTTCCTGTCAAAGGAGCCAGGTGAGGACACGGGATCCGTTTGCTCTTGCTCTCAGAACCGAGAGTCTAACGAAATATCAATTCCCAGAGAAAACAATATTTCAGTGCTGCCTGTTACTGTGTCACCGTGACTTTGACAGCTTCAGTGCTGTACACAGCCCGAGGCGACAGCTTTAACACAAGCTGAGCTACATTTACCTCTCAAGACCAGAGTTTATTTACCCTCTAGTGTTTGTGTAAGTAATTACTGCCTCTGCAAAGTTCTCCAGACAGCTCTGTCTCACAAAGCTGTAATCCTGATTCACAAGGTCTTCCCCTGGTCTGTGTCGCTGTTTGGTTAGTGTGTGGTTGACCTAATTAAAAGAGGTGATGAGGGGATATCCCACAGAAGCTATGGTTAAAGGCATATGGGAAACCACTGTGCTGCTGTCGGCGTCTAATTGCTCCCATTTGTGCAGGTTCGACTAAACAGCTTGCCAGTTTACCGATAAACCTGCTGACAAGTCAACCAAGTGCCTTAATTTCACGTGGCCTCTATCTGCTCTGCAGGTGATTCACTCTGTCTCTCCTTTTCAAATTAGAGCACATCCATTGGATGAGTCTGGGCGTTTGTTTCAGGTTTCGAGTTGCCAGAGGTTGAGAGCTCTGCCTTTTCCCTGGCATCAGCCGCACACAAGAAACCATCTCAAGGTGTTCAGAGTTATTTCAGGGCGCGGCCTGGCCATTAGCCCACGAGGAATGTTTTGATTTGCACAGGCACAGAAAAAAGGTCCACGGTTGACTGTGACGGTGGGATGAGAGGCCTTTGAGAGCGTGACGTGGCCAAACGGTCTCACTCCACTCCAGGAAGTAGCCCAGGCCAAAAATAAACGCTGTAAAAGAAAAAAACCTTTAACGCGCAAACACGCCCGTAAACCGAGCCTCGCCCTGCCCTGCACCTGAGCAGAGTAAAACAAACACTCACTCACTTTAATGTCCTGGTATCACATGACAGATACTGTGACACAACGTTTTTTTAAATGCATGTTGTGACACATTAATATAAGACATGAGCAGTATGCATGTGTTGTGTTTATATAGCACAACCGCTTACCTCCACATAGCGACAGGTATTGTTACATCTAGTGATTCAATCATACTCACATGAGTCATGAATCAACTATATACATATATATATACAGTATATAAGACTGTTCAGTACTAGTAGGAGTAGCACAATTACCAAGGGGCCAACTCTGAGGCTCTGAGAAATGAAGCCTATGCGGAAGTGCTATAAACTGCAGTTCACTAAATGCCCGCTTGAGGCTGGCTCCAGAAAGGAGCAAATCTCCATAGTGCCCCATGTTAAAATGCCCAACTTTACAGCAGAATTAAACATGTTTACAGCCTGGTACAAAAAACGGTTTTGGTCCCAATGACTAATCACCCCCTTCGTGAATTTTTTTTATAACTCGCCCATTTAGATTATATTAAGGTTTGAAATTCTGCATAATTAGGGGCGTGGATACTTGAGTGACAGGTGACGCCGCTGTTTGGTAGCCGCTCGGTGGTGGCTAGCCGCTGGCAGCGCTAGCTGTCACCTGAGCTAATCCCCGGTCAGTGAACGGGACTTCTTGACCACGCTGTCGGAGCCTTGCGGAGAACATTTCAAGCTACTACCGGATGAATAATACGCCTGCTCTGCGGTCAGTCGTCCCAACAAAGAAGTCCAGGAACCTTGCGCTCTTGTTTTTTCGGTAAGTTAAATGATAGCAGTCATTAGCGGGTGTCGGTGTCTGCGCTCGGTACCTGGCTTGTTAGCCTAGCTCGCTAAATCGCTTATCAGCCAGCTAGCCTGGGGTTAGCCTCCCTGCTGACGAGGCGAGCGGGATCAACACCACGACGACACGAGCCTGTACACAGCGTCTGCGTGTGGTTGGAAATATATGGTCCACCACATTAAATGTGCCATATGAGCAATGCAATGTTAATGTAACATGAATGTTCACTGTCAAGGTACATTAAGGTGTTTGTAACTCAAGTGTTGATGTAACATATCAGCATTGTTTCAGAAGATACCGTTAGCGTAGAGGATGTTCTGGGTTGTGAAGGAGTTTTTTTATTACGCCTGTACGGTAACTTAAAATGAGACAGAAGAACACAAGAAGTTTGATTCATATTTCTTTACTAAAACCGACACAATAGATAATTACGATGCAGGTATGCAGATTTGTCTGTGTAGTTTTCCTCCAGATGATCCAGACAGACTGGACCAGTGGAAGCTCAACATGAGGCAGAACTGAACTGGGCTCATCACTTCAGCACTGACCCAGGTCCACATATGGTTTGTGAATAACTTAATGGTCATATTTTTACCAAGTGAAACTTGAGATGATGGTGCCCGTAAGCTTTTATAACAATTAAATATTCTATACATACTGTACAGTACATTCACTGTGTTGGTAGAACACTGTTTAATCTAAAACTACATTCAAATACAGTTGAATATCTACAGAACACAAGCACACAAACCTCTTTATTTACAAACTTGTCTTACTATTTTTTATTTGTGTCTTTGTTATCAGGGAAGGACCTCCCTGAAGGAGTCCACTGTGCTGACCATGTTCTGTCTCCAAGAGCAAAGAAGAAAAATTAATCACTTAGTTCTTATCATTACATTTTAGCTTTTAAAATATATTTAAATCACACAAACCTGTTATTGCTTAAGGTTTTATCTGTAGTATGAGTTATTTATCAATGAATAGTCAGATTTGAATGTGAAATCTCACATTCAGTCAGTATTAAAGACAAAAATAGTTAAAATATAAACATAATTTATTAGCCAGAACCAGAAATTATAGATTAACTCTCAGATTTATTTTTAGTGAAGTTAGAAAACACAAAATGGTGTTCAATATTAAGGTTATAGAACACATTTAATATACAGACTGGGCCTGTGCAAGCAGTAACAGCTGAGCTCAGAATGAGCCCAAAGGTGCAGAGTCCATGTGGTGGGAGGAGAAGGGGATACAGTGTGGGACTGTAGGGAGGGGAAGAGCAGAGGTAATAAGTGTTGTAGCTATAGTTGGTATTTTTTATCAACATTGATGAACATAAAATAAACTCAACATTGTCCATGATAGTCAGGGATCTGTTTAGGCTTAACAAAGTGTGACCTGAAGGCCAAATTCAATAGCAGTGACACTGCCAACTGTAGCAGTTACAGGTCCCCTTCACAAGGTGCTGGAAGTGAGTCTGCTGCAGGTCGTCTTCATGTTGACCAGCCTGATGCGACTGATCTCCCTCAGGTTGTCGTCACCACAGTGGATGATGAGGACGTCAGCTGCTGCTCTTCCTCACGGAGTGGAAACAGAGTGGAAGAAGACTTTTCCACCACAGTCCACCAGCCAAACACAGCACGCCAAGGTCTGCAGCTCTCTGGACACCTCGCCAGACAAACTCATCACCACGTCCACATTGTGACTGTAGGATTAAAATTAATAAATGAGTGATAAATTCTTCAGATAATGAAAAATGTGAAGTCCACTAAAGAGTGTAGATCACATTTTTATGTTGACAACACTGTTATGTCACAAATGTAGGATAAAATGGAACTAAAGAGCTACAGCTCAGAATATAGATGACAGTCTCTAATACTTTATTTTTAGAAAGACTATATAACTAAAGTCAAGCAGCCACGACTGGTACTGGTTTGTTTTGTGCAGCTAGTGGAAGCATCACAGGTGAACTCAACAACAACCATGTGCTGGAAGTAATAAACATCTTGTAACAAATATAAAAGTGCCTTTCTTACAGTCATATTCAAAGTGATAATCTGGTACAGTCATGTCTATAGCAGTACAGGTAAGGTAGACTACCACCGACTAATGTCTGTGTGAAAACCTAATCTGTGCACTGTTTACGACTGGTGTGGGGAATTATAGTTTTTCCGTTTTCTTGTTTGGTGTATGTGTACGTCCCTCAAGGCCAAAATAAATAAATAAATGACAATAATAACAGACTACAAGCCAGTGTCAATAAAATATTTACTGTATGCCGAGAACACTAACCATCACATTTTAACTTCAGTTAACGTTTATTTGATTTAATTTATTATAATCAAAATATATATTTATTTCAAATGTTGTTCCAGTGTTACTAACCACATGTAACGTTGGCTGGGACGACTGGTACCGGAGCTCACGTTACTGCAGTCAGTAGACCCGGTGCAGCCTCGGGCCGTGGCGCTAGCCGGCTCGCACTTAGCCTAGCTTATTAGCTTAGCACCTTAGCCTCAGCTAATTGGGAAGCATGGACGTAGGTGTGCGTGTTGCAGCGACCGGTCTGCATTTGGCCCACCTCTATGTCCATATTTGGATCAGCCGGGTAAAGGAGGAGTCAGGCCCTGCCAAGATGGCGACGGCTGAGCCGCTGCGGAACCGCCCACTTTGGGCTTCAAAACCGGCCAGCAGAAACCAATGGGTTACGTCACGGACGCTACGTCCATGTTTATATACAGTCTATGACAATTACTGATACTCATTGATAAAAAAAACAAACTGTTGGTCAAAATACTGTTTTATCTACTTTTGTTGGCAAAAGTATAATAATCCTTTATCATTTATCATGCTGCTGGATTTTTGTCACTAATACATTAAACAACATTTTATTGATTATGAGTTTCACCCATCGATCACACGCGTTGCACAAGTCACAGATGCTGTTTGTCTGTGTAGTAATTATGTTTTACACATGCCCGTCTTTGCTGAGGAGGGAAGTTTAGATGAACGTATGATTTGGAATTATGCGTAAAGATATAGATTAAAAAACCTACAATTGAGTCTCATATCAGTGATTGTACACAACAACTGGTTCACTTTACAGCTAATAGTCCTTGTGTTTTAATCTGATGAGGTTCCGGGTCAAGAGCACAAATTGATCCAGATTAAAACGCAGCTCGATCCGAACGTCTTCTCCGAAATGTCATATATTTGAGAGCATATTCGGAGCCAATAGCACCGACACATACCAGCACACCTTTGGCGCTCTACTTATAGACAGTGCGGTGAATAAACAGTGGGACGTGGGTCGTGAGACGGTTCACAAGACGAATGTTTGCAGGCAGCGCTGTAAAAGCTGTGACCTTCCTCAAAACTGCGGCACAAGAGACGAGGAAGCAGATTTTGGAGGCACGAGGAGGCAGATTTTGTTGAAACTAGGGCAGCTCAAGGGAACCGCAGGGAGTCCCGGGTCATCCGTTACGTCACAAGAACTAGTGTTCATGCTAGAAAGAAGAGAGAAGGGGGGGTCGGCATGCCGAGGCTTGTTGCCTCTCTGTATCCTAATTGCAGATGGAACAGTGGGGGCAGTAAATTATGAATGAAACCGAGAGGCAGGCAGAGGAGGGCCGGAACTCAAATTCAGGGATCTTTTCTCTCTCACATGTTGAAATGAGAAAAAAAAGCTCTGCACCGTCCTGCACATACTGTTCCCTATTCATTTCCCCTCACACAGGCCAACAGAAACCACAGCTGCACTTTTATATGAGGCTGCACTCTCACAAACAACATCCTCCTCTTTACTTGCTTGTGTAAATCTCTTATAGGCTTCAGACACTTTTGTACAGTTCCAGTCTAATCCAGTCTTTGCCTGATAAATCAGGCTTTGTGTCACCTAACACACCTTCAAACCAATAGAGACAATGCCACATTCCTAGAGATTGCTGGGTGGATGGTACAGATTAAATTTGCACTATACAATTTTATTTCAAGACAGTTGTGTACTTGCAGATTTGGGACGAAAATACTGTGATTGATATGTGAACATGTCTGAACTTTTCAACATCCCTCACACTCCAGGCTGCAAAAACAAAGACGAAGACGCACCCAAAAAAGAAAAGGCTCCAGACTGAGATAAACACATGCAAACACACCCAGCAGCACTTTCCCACTCCTGCCTATGAAGAGGCTGAGTGTTTACCACAGTGTACTGTACTCCAGGTGTGTGTGGGTGTCAATATTTGCCTTTGTCCTGCTTCCCCCCCCCCCCCGCCATTAATTTGCATGAAGAAGACGAAAACATAACCTCACTCAGTCTTTGCCGTTGCGTCACAATGTTGGGGCATCTCACGACACTAGTTCATCTCAACGTCAGGCGTCGCTTCATGTCAATCCCTCGGCCCCTGCAGATACCCACTCGGTTACTAGTCGTTCAAAACATGTCACATTACAACCTCCACTGTCTCGTCGCTGTCCCCTCTTTGTAAGTCTTGACAGCGGCTTTAACACTCTGTGTTGTTGAAATGACAAACGACATACCACAAACCAGACAATGGGGAGCGAGGAAGAAACATGAAAACACAGATCTTGCTTTTAAGCCAACTGCCCACGCTCTGATCCTGACTGCAGGTGAAGCGCCGACCCTTGCTCCGCTTTGTTTCTTTGCAAAGCTCTCAAAGCTTCCTCTGTGCCTGGTGTTTGTTTTGCGTGAGTTGCACTCACCTTCTGGAGGCTCAGGTGGCGACAAATGAGTGTGCATGTGTGTGTGTGTGTGTGTGTGTGTGTTTGTGTGTGAAAGACACTATTCAAGAATGTTGAAATGGTGGGAAAGTCAATATTTAACAATGCAAAGGTATAATGATATATAATTTATTGTGAATTCGGTGATGATGGCCATTATTAATATTAATAATAATAATTTGTGGCCTGTACACAAAACACGGTTTTGAAAACTGGCAGTTTCCAAGTATTTCATAGTATTTTACACTTTAAGGATGGACTCTTAAACTCTTAAAAAATGATGTCCAGAGTGCAAAACACTATGTTAAGAGACGACTGCAGCCCCTCTTCCCCTCGCAGTGGTGTATTAAGAATTATTTGTGGAAATAAACATAACGGATCTACATCAATGTACTGCAGGATTCTTTTTTGTCCCACCGACGTGACGCTCATATTTTATTTTGCAGCACTCAGCACCTGCTCTGTTTAGAGCGGGACCGACAATGTGAACACTGTGTACTGTTCGAGCGCCCTCCGAGATACATTCTCACGGATGCATGTGTGTGCATGTGTGTTTGTGAATGTGTGCTAGTCAACTGTACTCTGCATGTAAAGACTGTGCTGGAACACCATGTACTTCTCAAAGCCTAAATCCCACTCACTTAAAGGGGGGTGGGTGGGTTTAGGGTCTCTCACTATAGTGTGTTGCCCACAGTGGGCATGTCCTAAATATCAACTCAGCGTATATGTGTCTGACTATTATATCCTTGTTTGGTGTACCTCTTATTCGGACGAATCGATTATTTAAAGAGAAAAAAATGTGATCAGTGTCTCTTTGTTTCAGTTTTAATCTCGGGTCGCTCGGGCTTTCGTCATCTTTCTTTATGGAATGAGTCTGTGACATGAATAAATAAACGCCCCATAAACCAGCTAAAAATACAAAGGTCAAGTAAGGGTGTCAATTTCTATAGCGGAGGCCAATTTGCCTCCAGCTGCGACTTTGGTTCTCTGTCGTGTGAGTCTGTGCTCACGTGAAGCAGAGCTATGAAGAACGATATGGATACAATATGGATACAATAAATTCAGTCACAAGCGTCACATGTCCGTCTGTCTGCCAGTGTCATTGCAGCATCCCGTGGGCCAAGTGCTGCAGCGGCTGGACTGTGTGTATCCACAGAGACGCCTCATTCAGAGATCATCATCCTAGGATGTGTGTCTGTCGCTGCACTACAGTGTCTCTGTGCCTGATATGCTTTTTTTTTCTTCTTGCCCCGGTCTGCATTTTTTCTCCCCGCTGATATTGGCTCCACGTGTCACTGTCTGCTGCCTGGAGCCGCACAAAAAACGTGAGCGGGAACCATCGATTTTCAGGAGGGAGGAATTTAAAGAAACACATCCGATTTTTCTTCTTCTTTCTTTAGGATGAATGTCTAATCTAAGAAGTCAAAGGAAAAGCTATTTCAGTAATACAGGTAGCGGTGGTAATTGGGTTGATTGCCTCCAAAAAAAATGGCTAAGAAATTGCATGCCTTCCCTCAGCGCTTTTCAAAAGACGGATAATGGAAGTGGGAATGAGAAGTGAAGGACGACACGAGGAAGACAGAGAAGTAGCTGCAGATTTCTCTTCCTGTCTGGGAAAAAATAGGAAGCAAACAGGAAGCACTGCAGTGAGGCTGACCTCAGTCTGCGCCTGTTTATATATTTGCATTGCGTGTTGGGGTTGAACACCGTGTGCCACACGTGGGCTGAATGACGGGTTCAAGGACACGGAGGAAGCACAGAAATAGAGTGTCATACGCACTGAAAACGAAAGAGGGAGTTTAAACGCAACGTGCTCACATCTCCGAATGACCTTGATTGGCTCCGTCTAGAGTAAACGGCCATTTATCTGACTGCAGGAGGCAGGAAAACTAAATGACTCCCCAAGCAGCACTGCGACAAAAACTAAACAAAAAACGAGATGCAAAAGAAGCTGTGTTGCGTCTGTGGAAGCACTCGGAGAGGGGAATATGATCTCAGAGCAAATACACTTTGAAGGAAAGTTAGGGTTCGTTTAACTCTGCTGTGTCAAATCATCTGCACACCAACTGAGCACACCCACCCCTCGGTCTCGGCAAACGAAAAGTGGACTTTGTGAGTTTCTGTGAAGGGCTCTGCACTTTCCTGCCAGCGGGTCGGCGCAGACAGGCAAATGTCGACCAGCGTTCAGCTGCTTTATTTACCCATTCAAACCACAAGCTTTCAGAATCCAGGCCGGTCTAGACTGCAAGGTTTTCTTTTTAACCAGATCTGTTCCCTGGCCTCTTTGTGCAGGCGGCCTCTGGCTTTGTCAGCCATTTGGCGCACACCTGCTCAAACACGCCCACTGTGGAGAATCTGCATAAAGGGTAAAAAAAAGAGAAACCCCTCTGTATTTCTCTGCGCACAGCACATGATTAGTTTGACCTGAGAGATCATCAATGCGACATGTCCCTCGGCCCGGGGATCATGCTCATTGACGAGAGGCCCTGACTGGCGCCTGCTGAGTGTTCGAGCTATTTTTGAAATTGCCGTGGTTTTGGGTCACATTACTGTGTCGCACTAGCTTGCCACTTCTCCTTCCTCCTGTCTGAGCTGTGAGCACAGAGTGGATATGTCCATGCGAAGGACACATTTAATGCCCATGTCGGCGTTGTGACAGCCTGTGCGTGCTGATCAGCACATTGTCAGCAGGAGAACGCACGGTCTCGCACTTGACCCTCATGAAACAGTGGAGTCAATAGAGGGATTGGAAATCGATGGCTACCAATGTTTGCTTTGCCCTGTCCACATCTGGCGAGCTTTTTCACTGGCAGTGGCCTGTGATGACTTTAACAGAACCAAACTGACCCCCAGCTGCAATAACAACAACAACAACAACAACAACATTGTGCGACACAGCTCCTGCCTCATGATTTTGTGCTCTCTGTCTTTCCTGTTAGGGTCAGATTACTTGCTACACTCCTTCCTGCGTGAAGAAGTATTCGGATGAATCCTTTGTTCTGACGGTAAACCTATCAAATAAAGTTTAATTCATTAATATCCAATGTGCAGTTTAGAGTAGAATTTATAACAGTTTCTACAAAGGGTTTGGCAAACAAGTCAGTTAACAGAAACACCGGGAATGAGGAAATACGATCAAATTTTCCTTTGAATTCATAAAAAAATTGACAGAAAAAAGTACTGAATTTACCGTACATGCACCGATCAATATATACTAATCTTAAATTTAAGATTACACGCTGACTGAGGTGTATCTCGTGCCATGTCGGTTCAGACACACAGCGCTAACTCACATGGGATGTTGCAGTCACACTATTGTTAAAAGATGTGACACTGATGAAAGGCCCTAAAAGTTTCTTTTAACTCGTGTGTTTTATTGTGTCTGCAGAATATTACATTTCAGACTTCTGGATAATTTTAAACACTTATTCTGACACAAGCTTGAAAAAAAAAACTAAAAAAACACTTGCCAGACAGAAGTTATTCTCTTCACTTCCCTGGACAGCTCTTAAACTTAAAGTCCACTGAGCATCCTTCTAATAAAAGCGGAGCAGTCTGTTGCCATAAACAACCTGATTAGGAGGAAAGCCTTAAGTGAATGTGTTGTTGTCTGTCCTGCTGTGTCAGCTCCACAGTGGTGTAATGACTGTCTGGCAGCACGGAAAGAAAAAGACCCGCGCGCACACATTCGCACGCAGACTCAGAACTCCCAGTATGTCCCGCCAAGACAAACAAAGACCTACAGCGAAGTTCACCGGAGGAGAATCCAAGTGTCGTGTATAGTTACTTCTCTCTGTATAGTTCACCCTTCTCTTTTCTTATGCAAAGAAAGTGTGTGTTTTTACCAAATAGAGGACAAAAATTGAGGAATTGTCCCAATTATCTCAATGATCTCACCTGCGCTTAGATGTGGATATTGTTTCGGTTTCATTATGAATCATCTAGCCAGATGCCCAATACTGTATACACCAGGAATGCTTCTGCTTCTGACAGTGGTACTGCCTAGAAGAAAATAAGTCGCAGGAAACCAGTCAAACCAGACTGACATAATTGCAAAATATTTGAGACAGCTGAGTGAAGAATCATTATTACCAACGCATGTACCAATCACAGTTTGCGTGGAGATGTGAGGATGAAGGCCTTTCCTGTTTCGGCCACTCCTGGGGAGCGAGAGAAGGCGCCGGGGAGAAGAAAAAGTGGAGGGGTTAGGAGAGGGCCGTAATCCCCCATAATCCCCTTCTCCGCACAGTGGGGGAACTAGCTACGTGCCTCCCTCGCCGTGCTCCTGTCTTGTTTGTTTTGTCCGTTTTCAGGAGGGGTCCTCGCTCGGCACTGGGGGCACGTGTCTCCCACAAATGTGACCTTGGATGGTTTCAAAAGCAGCAATAAGAGAGTGTATTTCTGTTTCCTTTTGGTTGTCATCCATGTGAAACGGGTACATTTCCGAAGAGTATTCTGATAATCAAGTGTCACCTAATCTTATCTTATCCGGCAACTTATTGTACAAGCCACCAGTGTCTGACTGACACTGAGGAATGTTAAATATCCATGTCTGACAAGCACTTAGCTTGAAGCCTAATGAGGCCTTCGCAGCACTTGCTTACAAAACAAGACAATTCCCGGGGGTTAAGTTTTGTAACCCTTCAAGAAGACACTCTTTTTTCTCTCTCGTGTGTCTATTTAAGTACAGCCACGTGCTCCTGCCTCCCAAACAAACAGACCCGACCCACATATGGCCTCTTCATTCAATCAGCCGGACATCCACTTAACTGAGGCCGGCCTAGTAGTAGTAGAGCCGCTAATTCCCAGGGAATGTGGACACGCGCGTCTTCGAGGCTTTTTCTCCTATTGGCGTCACAGGGGGACACAAATGACTTGCCCCTCGTCTGCACTCTGTGTGTAATTGGATGCTCAGATTGGGGCAGAGCGGGCGTCCTCGCTCACAGGCCACGTGGCAGGCAGCTCACTCGAGTTGAGGTCCGATAATTAATCGTATCGAGACAAACCAGTCTCTGTCTGTGTTTGACTCCACAGCCCCTTGACGGCCCCTAAAATGGAAGACATGCTCATGTTGAAAAAGTATTTTTTGTCAGGTGGTATTTGGGGACTCGCTGGCGACGAGAGTGCTGTTAACAGGTTTTTCTTTCTGTGTGTGTACAAACACAAAGTGTTTTCCTGACCCCTGGACACTGGACGGGCTAATTCCCCCTGTAGAATCTCGGCGGGGCCCCCCCTGGGAGGTGGAGCCTTACTTACCGACAGTCTGGCCGTTCAGGGGTTTAACCAGCAGGACACTTGCTTTCTCAGCAGTGAGGACTACATCAACAGCACAGAGGGGGGTCAGCATGAGGGGGGTGGAAAAATTTGGGGGTCGATTTTTTGGGGGCAGAAAAGTCTTTGTATGTCTGGGAACAGTCGGCCAGAAGTAGGGGTCTCATGTGCAGACGTTTTTTCTGTCATGTTTAATATACTTTTAAATTCAATGTGACTGTGAGAGAAAACAGCAAAAGTATTTACTACTTCATAAAGTTGAAGTGTGCACATACACATATACAACCTGAATGTGCCATCAGGCCCAAATATGTAAATACTGACCTCTATATTTGTGCCCCCCAAACATGGCCGGCGGCACAAATAGACGAGGGCTAATCCGTGTGTGATCCCTCGGCCCCAGAGTACATCCTGTACCCGTGGCGGCGAGCTTGAAGAAAAACACCTTTTGTCGATGAAATGGGATTTGCGAAAGTGCCATCTGGACGCGGGGGGGAGTCGGCCGGCCGCTCCGAGGTCAGGATGTGGGATCAGACTGACCTGAGCAGAGCAGAGAGGAGGAAGGGAGAGGGAGGGAGGAAGGGGCCTTTAAATAGATACACATCAGATCAAAGACCACTGTTGATTAGATTATACACTATGGCACTGCTAATAAGAGAATCATATGAGTTTTCCCAAGGTATTTGTCTCAACAGGGCTGTGCATTGATTTCAACAACCAATTCAATGAAAACCCTGATTTGTGATGGACTGAGTTTTGACAGCAGGTAAAGTTTAGCCTAGAAAAAGTTCCAACAAATATCACTGAGCCTTGAAATCAAACGTCCGTCACAGAACTTGGCTCAGTCTGATTAATGTATAGAGTGTATAGTTTTATGTATTATATATTAATAACAATGATAATATTATTTATTTTTCAACCCACTGCACACTACTTTTTGCACTCTGTATATATGTACATATCTTTTTGAGAACAGTATTGTTCCTGTATTTTTAATTGTATTTTTAAACCCTGTGTGATACTGTGCTGCAGTGACAAGTGAATTTCCCCGAGCGGGATGAATAAAGTTGTCTATTCTATTCTATTCTATTCTATATTCTATATGTCATTTTATTCTCTCTACAGTCAGATCTTGTTTAAGCTCCACAGTTATATTCTTGTTGATATTAGAACGACTTGATGTCTGCGTAAACATATTATATAGTGTAGCGTTTGCGTAAAAAAAGACGATTTGTAGATCGAAATCCTATAAAAAAAAAAAGCAGTGATTAAAAAGGTAGTTATGTGTCTCTGCAGCTTGGTACAATGCATACGTGACATAACATTCATGCCTCGGTGTATGATTTTTTTTTTTTAACCCACTGTTTTGACCTATATCTTAATTCCCTTTTAAAGCACGTTTTAATACGTGTTATAAAAATGTATTTATTATATTTCTATTATTATCAGTAGCCTATTCTTTTTTTTGGAGGACCACAAATCCCCATAAATAAATGAAAAACATCATCAAATTGATGATGATTCAAGCGTTTCAAGACGCAGCGTGAGCGAGACCATTTCATAGACAAACACTTGCAGTCGCTTCACATGACGTCGCCATATATCGCCGCGCGCTCCCGTTTGCGCGCCCCTAGCTCACAAGCGAGCAGGTCCACGGTGGGCGGGGCAACCGCGGGAAGCTTCAGGGGGCTCGTTCTTATACAGCCAATGAGAGCTGAACATATAGATAAATATTTACATGGCGGATCCCCGTCCCCCCTCTCTACATATGTCATGAGTTCTGAGGAAGAGGCTGCTGTTCCTGCTATGAACTGGGAAGTCTGGGTCAACTGGGCGGCAGAGAAGGGCTGATTATTAACCAGAAGATGTGAAGCGGAGTGGAAAACCAGCTGTGTTTACTTTTAGATTGTGCAACTGGTTTGTTTGGTTGTGGGCCACCTACATTTCTGCCTCAATTAAATGACAAAAAATATAAATTCAACTTTTACCTGCATATTTCCACAGAATATACATCCAGTTTGTTTTCTTTGGCGAAATCGGTCCAGATCATCCATCATCTATACTGCATATCCATCAACGGTTGCAAACGGGCTGCAACCGATCCCAGCCGACATTGGGAGAGGGGGGCGGGGTTCACACTGGACAGGTGGCCAGCCCATCACAGGTCTCAAATTAACCAATCAACTCCAGCTCTGTGTTTCCAACCCGGAACCTTCCTCCTGTTAGGCAACCGTGTCCAGATCATGTGAACATAACTCGACCGGTCAAGGCTTTGCACAGAGAAAGAAAAAACCTGACAACTCTGGCAATTGCTTTTTTATAGATTTCATTTTTATTTGAGGTGCAACTGTCTAGTGCAATTTGAACGTCACATTTGTGATGGGCTGAGGAACATGCACAAAACATCGACATACTATCCTTTCCCCCTCACAATTTTTGTTCAGCGCTCCAGTTGCGCTACACAAGCAACTTAAAACACTTGGCTGTACAAAAGACGATGAGAGCAAAACAAAACAAATTCTTTATAACACCTACACATTGTCCCCACATGATAAAACAGTCAAGATCTTTTGAGTGAATGAGTTTGGACGTGACGGCAGAGGAGAGTGCACGTACAGTAAAAGGCCGTGTGTCACTGCAGGAGAGACAGCCTCTAAGCGTGGAGGTAAATAATCCTCTTCTGGTCCCACCCTGAGTAATGACATCACAGGTAGTTCAAAACCTGGCAAAACCATAGATATATATATATATATATATATATATATATATATATATGTATGTATATACAAATATATGAATTAGTCAACTAAAAAAAGCTTTTATATATGTATCTATGGTTAGAAACCAGGCACTTGGCAGAGTTTAATCGGACATTTTCCTATGTACAAAGTTCAATATCGAGAAAAGTCATGTCCTATTTATTCGCCCCTCTTATTTATTTTTACACTAGGACACTTATTACACCAATAAGAGCAAAAACAGAAAACAGACAAAAAAACAAACAAACAAACTCATCCTCTCCCAGCCCGCCCTAAGAAAAATAAAAAATAAAAACATAGATTCCCTGCATAAATGTTTAATGCTCCATACACAGGGGGCAAGTGCGTCGAGGGTGGGGACGGTTCGTGGGAACCTCAGAAAGAACACAGAGTTCTCAAAGTGAACAATGAGACGCAGATCACATCTATTTATTTTCTTCTTCTTCTTTAAAAACAAATTTAAAAAAAACTCCCCCTCAACCCGGTAATCAAGACCTGTTGTCGTGTTCAGATGCAGAAAAATGTCTGCTGGATTATTTGACTCCCCATTCCAGATGGGGCGCACAAATCTCTACGGTCCGTCCATTGTCAGCATCGTCTGAAAAAAAAGTGCAAAGGGTGGGAAAAGAAAAGAACAAGCTGAGGAGTTTCAAAAAAATTAAATAAAAATTGTGTGCAGATGGACAGCCCTGGGTTGAGGTGGGGTGAGACAATGGCACACTTTCCACGGGTCACACTAGACGAGAGCATGCGGCTCGCTCCCCTGATTAGCCGACACCTACGTTAGCTCCTGGTGACATCTTGACGACATTCAGCTCTGTCCTCCTCCTCCTCCTCCTCCTCCTCCTCAACATCACCACAATGAGCAGTGTGATTGTCTTAAGCAGGTAATAAAAGTCAGAGATGAAGCGGACACAGACACACACACACACACACACACACAGACACACACACACACACACACACACACACACACACACACACACACACACACACACACACACACACACACACACACACACACACACACACACACACACACACACACACACACACACACACACACACACACACACACACACACACACACACACACACACACACACACACAGGCACCGGTGCAACTCCAAAGTCTTTTAGTTAAATTAAATGTGCAACAAAGGAAAAGTCGCTTTTTCATCCGGCGGTTCAGTTGACGTGTCCTTGCGCCGGTGGCCGAGTCGGTCTTGATGGTAGAGTCAGTTCACAGTATGCCAAGACTCCTTCCTCCTCTTCATCTTCTTCCTTCCATCCCCTCTATCTCTCGTCCTCTGGGAGCTCTCCAGTGTGCAAGCTTCTGTGTTACGCAGACGGGCCCGAGTTCTGTGTGGAGGGGGGGGGCTGCGTCGAGCCGGTGGGCACCGGGACCAGAGGCTGGGAGGTGCCGGTCGGGGAGTCGCCGGTTTGGACCAGTGCCTGGAACTGGGCCATCTGCTCGGGGCTGGCCAGGGTCTTGAGCAGGTTGTTCTCCTGCTCCAGCTGTGTGTTGCGCTCATTCAGCTCCTTGATCTGCTCCTTCAGCACCTCCACCTCCTCGCGCACGGCGTACATCAGGTGGCTCTTCACCAGGTCCTGCGGACGGAAAGGGGGGAGGGGGGAGGGAGAAAGAGCGAGAGACGGTTAGCTGAATTATTCATCAGAATCCTTCTTCTGTTTTCCCCCAGCGAGGCAAGAAGACATCTTGTCCAAACCACATTTCTGGTTCAAACCAGTCTCCTTGTTAAACACACACAAAAGAAACCAAAGTAAAATATGCTCCTTCAACTTATTCTGTAATCTGACAGCATCAGTCACCGAAGCAAAGAGTCACGCGATTAATCTGCAAATATTTGCAATTGATCGTTTTTGCCTTTAAGTTAAAAATGCAAAATGTGATCCGGTTCCAGCGTGCTGCTGTTCTCTCATTGACTATATGATATCAAATTTTATATTTTGCAGGTCACAGGCGGTTACTCGAACAAAGAAAAGTCAAGGCGTCACATTAATCTCTGAGGATGTGAGATGAATTTGTATTTTCCACTCAAGACTAAAAATGAGAACTCATTGGATAAGTTGACGTTTTGCTCTTTTCTTTTGTTGAAATTTTTTTTAACTTTAGATACTTTTTGGTTTTTGGACTGTTGGTTTGGTCAGACAAAAGCAATTTGTGAGCGTCACACAAGATTTCGATAAAACAATTGTCACAGTCTATGATGATGATAATAATAATTGGGAATCAAAAGAGTACGACTTTGTTTGCCACAAACAATTATTTCAACCTCAGTGAACATCATTTATACTCCTGTAAAATTTATTTTTGGCTGAACCATGTTTTCTGTTCTTACTATGTTTATAAATCTAGTAACAGAAGCGACTTCTCTTACTGAAGAACTCTGACACATGCTGTTACGCGGACAATGTATGTCAGCCAGAGTCCAAAGGTTGAACTAGCATCATAAATCACAGTCTCGCACAAGGAATGTAAACACAAAATTAATATGTCAGGAAAAATATGGATTTTAAAAAAGATTAGCGGCTTTGTGGTGCACACTCCCGTGATGCTTTTGCTGATGATGAGTGTTGTGTTGAGTCGGCCTGCTGCAGAAGTGTGTGTGTGAGTGTGTGTGGGGGGGGGGTTTGACTTCACTAATCTGAGCATCCCCTCCTCTGCAGACCCGCCCCTCTGTCCTCACTCCTCCTCCTCCTCCTCCTCCCTGTCCCAGGAACAAATTGTTCCTGTGCCGGGGTGGGAGGAGCCAATTGCAAGCAGAGTTATTTATACCGAGCCAGGGGGAGGCTGATGCTTGCCTAGCAACACGGGACAGGGAGAGGGAGAGAGATAGAGAGCGAGGAACTATACATGTTTATGGTGGGGGGCTGGCGTGTGAGCCTTAGCCTGGCCCACATCAAGTTGCCAACAGCCGGAGGTCATCGTTCCAAATCGTGACAGAGCAGGAAGCTCCTGTTGCCTCTAATTCACATACCAGCAGGTGCATGTGTGCGGAAAATTACGTGTTTTTTTTTTTTCCTCCCCTCAGCTTCATTTCCCATTAAAAAGATGTATAGGGAACCGAAGACCACCATCATGCTTTCCACTCGCCCATTCATTCATTCATTGATCTGGAGCAGCTTTATGCTCCCTGTATTTAGACTTGAGATTCCCTTTGTCGTTAAAAAACCAACATTATCTTGTAAATATCATGAATATAAATACAGGGAAGCAGGGGGCGCCTGGTGTAGCTGTGGGAGTCGGTGCACGGGTTACATAACACCAGGTAGCACATGCATGTAGAGCAAGACGTGGGCCTATTTTTTATTTTATTTTTTACAAGCAGTGTGTGTAATGTGACTGGAGGATAGATGATGAGAAACTGCGGCTTACCATCGCCTGTTCAATCTTGTTGTCGATGGCCACAACACTTGCACCCGAAGAGCTGAGGGAGGAAAAAGGGAAAAAAAAGATAAATTATTTGTTGTTAACACTGCAGTGTGTGTGTGTGTGTGTGTGTGTGTGTGTGTGTGTGATGAAAATGTGTCTCCATCAAAGGGCGAGCTGCCAAATGTACAGTACAATGTAAGACGTGTGATCTAATGAAGCAGACATAAAGGGGACAACAGATCTGGATTAATGTCTGCAACAAAGAGAAAGCAAATGGAGGTAGAGTTTTTTGGGTCGTTTTTTGGGGGGTTGGGCAATCAATGAGGCAACATGTCGTGCGTGTTGCCTCATTTCAATCTGCAGCACATCGCTCAGTGAACAGAGCCTCCCGACGGTTACCTATTGTCGAGCCGGACCGATGCGCTCTCCTTGCCGAGCACCGAAGACAGGAACGAGATCGAGAAATTCCTCAGTTGACAAACGCCAAGGTCCATCGCCACCGTGTAACACTGGGAGTTCATGCTACCCCGTCCATCAAAACCCCCGCGGGCGACTCGTCGGCGGCGCAGAGTGCGAGTGTGGCGGTACAAAAGTAGAAAAAATGGCGCATTGTTGAGGGGGAGGATGCTCGGTCCGCTGTCCGGGGCGACCGCGGCGGTGGCAGCTCGGGAGGCACGGGGCACACAAAGAGTGAAGGAGACGAGCAGCGGCTCCGCGCACAGGCGGCTCCCTCCCCGGATGATGGGCGCAGGGAGGCGGAGCGAGAGGCCGCGTGATTGGCTGAGAGCGCTCATAAGCATAATGCATGACCGAAACCGGCGCTGCGGCGCCGCTGATTGGAGGAGAGGCGGCTCCTGGTCATTACTTATGCAGAGTCGCCCTACCTGCTGCAGCGACCTCTATAAAAAGTCGGATCCAACCGAAACGCATCGCCACGTGAAAGGTGGGTTGACTACACGGACGCGGAGTAAACATTAGAAACAAGTTAAGCTTTTAACTGTCTCAAAGAGGAGTCGTTCATGGTCCAATGTGGACTGCAGGTGCAGGGGGAACTTTTAAGTCTCCGATCCCGAGCTGTGCTGTGAAACCATGTCTCCACCTACTGGTTTTAAGTCCTCTAGTAAGACCTCAGGTCCACACACAGGATGCAAACACAGGCATTTGTGTAATATGAGAGAAGCTGATCAATCACCCCGGGCCGACACCTGTGCAGGAGCTGACCTCAGCAGCGTTCCAGCTGTCACACTGTGCAGAAGTATACAAGAGAGTAGTCCATTGGAGACAAAGGGTCAGATGGCAGAAAACAGTGTGATTTCAGAACAGTTTGAGAACACACTGTGCTTTACTGTACAGCAGAACTTCCCCTCCATTATCTGTCCATGACGAGGCATTGTTGTAAACGCTTTGGCAACTGTCTCTGGGTTTTTCTATTTCTGTGACGTGTCGCGAGGGGAACAGGGAGCCGACGGGACAGGAACGAAAATCAATCGGTCCATGAAAAGACTGATGAATCAAGTGGCAACTGCAGCAATAAGTGCAAATTAGCAAATTGTTATCTGAAAAGTTATTTAAGTGTTTATAATAATTGCTCACTTAATAAAATTATTTTGTCATTGCCCGAAGGAAATTCAGAAAAAAAAGTTTGCTCCTGTTCCATCACTTTCCCTATTCTGAGGCAGTCAAATGGGAAATTTCCTCATCATAATCAGATGGAAATAATTGATAGAATAGCAATAAAATGCAAAACAACATAGCTGCAGCCATAATTTAAATAACTGTGGTTCCTGTACCTGTGATATTATCGATTATTGAAACGCATGCGACTGAAACCTTTTATCAAGGAGACTTAAAGCACAAAAGGCAGATTTGATTCGTCCCTTGGGGGTAAATTAATCAAAACAGTTGATCAGATCAATATTCAAATTTAAAGTAGTACTTAAATTATTCATCAGTTTAGCTACACTAATGTGTGGGTGTGTTCTGACGAGGTCGCCATTGAAACCCACGGAGCAGCACACGAAGACAAGGAAGCACAGTGAAGTGTAAACAGTTGTGGTCAAGATAACGAGACTGAAACTGAAAAAACGTTGTCTTGTATGTGCTACTATCAGGGTGTTGCCCTCTTTTCAAACTTCTGACCACACACACTTTTTAATTTAAATGGACAAGAAAAAGAGACGTAGGAGCCTATAACAAAGCTTCAAGCAGCAGTGGGGCGACCTCTGACTGCAGGAGCTCCTTTCAGACACCTGTCCCACCGTAAGCACCTGAGTGGTGTTTATATCTGACTCTACCGGGAACATTCACCGACCAGCACCGAGTACAGGAAGTGGACTTTGGAGATCTGACTTGTCTGGGGAGAAAACAGAACAACACTTAACCCGCTCATGTGTCTGTATTTCGGTGTCCTCCAACTCCTATTAGCTTCAGCTGTATGATCAGCGAAACGGGAACGTCATGGGATCGATTGATTCTTTTTGAATATGAACTGGAAAATAATGTTTGTAGTGGCATCACATGGTTGGATTGTTGTAGAGACACTATTCAAGTATGCTTATGCAAAAAAATTGTTTGAGAAAAAGAAATTAAAAACAGTGGAAAAAGGACTTGGTTTCAAAGCACAAGTACAGGTTGTCAACTGCAGGGGAGTGTTTGTATGTGGGACAGGCTGTGTAGACTTGTTCCATTGGGTTTGGGACACTGATGTCTATTAGTGGCCTGATAACTGAGCAGAGGAAAGCGAATATGGGTTGACAGGATCAACCAAGGAGATGGAACTCGATTCTTATCTAGCAGTATAAACCGGAAAGAAAAAATGAACTGAAATCAGGCAAGAAAACATCGAATAACGTTTAACTAAACGTCCACAACCACAACAATCAGGAGGACACGTCAAAACAAAACCCCCCCTGGCACCAGTCCTCATTAACCCCAGGGTTCAGTGGCAGACCAGCCCCCCAACCCCCACACTAACTCGACCCCCTGACAACATGACAACACTACAGGCATCGTTACCTCTTCAGATGCTTCTCCAGCTCCCAGAAGAGCCGCTTTAGAGCCATGGTGTCCCTGCCCAGCGCTCCTCCTGCCCCGGCCAGCCCCGTCTCTCTCATTGATGCCCACCCCACCAAAAGCACCCCCCCCAAAAAACAAACAAACACCACAACCACTGCACCTCTTCCGTCCTCCTGACCTGCGCCCTTTGGCCCCGACCCCCTTGCTCCCTTCGGCTGTGGGAGCTTCACATGGGGGAATCCTGACCAACAATGGAGACCAGGATGGAGCTGTGTGTAAGATGGGAGTGGGAGTGCGTGTGCATACAGGAGGAGAGCGCGCATCGGTGTGTTAAGTCCTCCTGATTGCTCCCTTCCTAAGCCTGAATCGTATATACACTCTCAGACGATTGGGTGATAGGAGGGTAGGCAGAGATGTCACTGCGCAGGGAGTCATGTCGCCTCCCCCTCTGTTGTTATGTAAACTGTCAACAGAGATTAGGCCGATCCATCCAATGGGATGAGCTACTTTTGACCACACACCCTGTTTGCACGCTCACGGGCCCGCGGATAAGCCATGTCTTTTCTGTCTTGTTTCCTGCAACATCCGCTTGATGATGGCCATGGGTACGGGACTGCGCCCCTACCCAACAGCTCTGTATCCGTTAAAGTGAGGAGTGCGCGCGCCTGCGCTTAAATGCCATGAATACAACACCCACGTTTCCACACACGGCTGAGAAGTTACCCCAAGGGGAATGTGTATGTTGGACCAAGCATGCCCTTAGATGGCCCTGTCACTGCTCGTCAGTGGATGCACGCTGCACACACACAAGCACACACACACACACACACAGCATGGGTCTTGGCTGGAGCAAGCCTCACGTGTACCTCCACGCTGTGGTCAGGCGTGGCCACAGTCGATACGACAGTCTAAACAAAGAAAATCAAAACGAGATGGCTAGCTAGATGCAGCGGATCGAAGAGCTGATGCAGAGCAAACAAATTGAGAGGACAACTCAAATCACCTTCACTGTATCTCAAAGGTGTCGTTGTAGTTTTGAGCAGTGGAACTGTAGACAACAAAGAGGAGCGTCCACCCTGCTTGACGATGGTGCGAACACGTGGGGTACAAAATGGCGGAAAAGGGGCATGCACAGGGAGTTTGTTGGTGAGATTCAGCTGAAACGCGTGCAGTGAAATTATTAACCTCATTAGGTTTAAGGTCACATCTCCCTTTCAACTGCGCGTCACTAATCCTGGAAACACTCTGCAGCCAGAAACATGAGCGGCGAAGCACTGCTGGGCTTATTTGAAAACAACTATTCACACTGTATATCTGTACATTGTGTACTTGGAGGTTTGGGGGTGTGTCATAGTGCGCATGCTCGGTCGGAACAAAAGACTCGACACTGGTCGGAGGGATGTGGAGACAGTTTACTCGCAGCCCGTCGCTGATGGTGCAGCACACCCGGCTCAGCCAATGGCACGTGACGTCATTGCATCGCAGATAGCCCAGATGGGATGCTCTCATTCATTGTGTCCCCGTCCATCCAGAGCTTGTTTGTGTTGCATTTACAAAGGGCTGACCCATATATTACCTAACCGCTGTTATGTTAAAGCTTAATGTATATTTGTACTTAGACTTTTTTTGTGTGTTATAATACTGACAAAGACAGTGAGAGTTTAAACAACTTTAAAGCAAAAATAAAATCTTACTGGCCAGGCTACATTGCTGATATTCCACCAAGATACTATTGATGAGGTAATGAGCTCTATAACTTGTACAACTATGCATAAAACTATTCCATACGCCCTTAAGCCTTCAGCAACACGCAAAAGTCCCCCAATTTAACTCAACCAGAGCGTTATTCATTCTTTCTAGGTCCGATGACTTCATCTTCTACCTTCTCAAAATAAACACAAACATAACTAAACAGGAACGAGAGTGGTGGCAGTTGTCGTCTTTCCCACACCCTGTGGAGATTATATAAGGGTGGATGCAGCAGCAGAAGACGCGGATGTGATAAAGCCAACGAACAGATGGTGCCTGCATTTCCCACATGCTAACTATATTTGAGAAAAGAGACACCTATCATTAAATCCAAATCCTTGGTAGTTTTAGGCCCTGCACTGCTACACATAATAGAATATAAGACTATGACTTCATAACATAGAGAGTGAGCTCTTTCAAAACAGCCCAAGGATACGTACAGATGAGCCACAACAGTAACACCAGTTTTCAGTTTTTATGTTGTGGCTGTTAATCTTAAAGCTCTGGTGGCTTGGATGCTTCAGAAAAGTGAAAAAGTCAATAGTGCTAACAGCAGCTAAAATGCCCTCTTGTGTTTGCTGTATAGTTAAGGTCTCCATCCCTCCTTCTCCTCCTCCTCCTCTTCCTGCTCTTTTACCTCCCTTTATCCATGTTCTCTCTCACAAAAGTGTCCAGCTGAGTGTAAGTAATGTTTCAGCCTCACTTTTATTGTGTGGTTTGAGAGAGAGAGAGAGAGAGAGCACAGAGCCGAGCTCGCTCAGGCTGCAGTGTGAGGTCCTGAAAGAGATCCAACCCTGCCACACAAGTGTAACATGCATGGGAATATGGGGGAAATAAGAAAGTCTTCATGGAGCAAAGCAATGTGATTGGCAACAGAAGGTGCATCAATTAAAAAGTCATCTCCACAAAAACCACAATACAACTGGAAGCAATCAGCTGGTTTAATTTGAAACAAAAGCAGACACTATAATGTGCTCACTTTTATTTCATCCCTCCTGCTTTTTGATTTCTATCTTTTCTGTCCTCAAGGTCCTCTCATTCTCTTTGTGTGTTCCCGCATCCACCAGTGTGCGTGTGTGAGGCTGTGAGTGCAGACTGGCAGAATCCGGTTTGGGAGGCTTTTAACACAAGCATGTACACAGAGGAGAACCGAAGCCGACAGCGAGATCAACGCCACTGCACAAACACGGACCGACACTCCACTTAAGAAAAGGAAGTGTCTCTTCAATTTCCAAATTTAAAGAAAGACAAAAAAACCCGAATAAAACAACGGAAACACTGGAAGGAATCTATGAGTAAGATTAATTGAATTACATGATTAAATCTGGACCTGCAACATGCAATCACTCCTCTGTTTTCAAGGTATAATTCCTTGGGTAAGTGTGACTTCGTAACTGGGGGATAATCTCCCTTGATATTTGCCGAAACACAAGACAAAACAAGGAGCAGGAAATCCATATAGCTCTCATGGCATCACAGAGCTCCAGGGCAGCGGTTCTATGAAGCGTGAGTGCATCAGTCTCTGCACTGCACGCAACGCCTTACATAACCAACCTCTGTACCATATGGGCCATAAAAGAGGGCGAGGGGAAAGGAGACGCAGGCTGAAATCAAACATCTCTTCTAGTTGCGGACACTGCAGCTGTGCCCTGTTCTTCTGATGGACGAGGTTCTAACTTTCAACACACACTAGCACGTTCCCAATCCACGGTGACGCGTTTTTGAAACCGAGATAAAAATAACTGGCGGAGTTTTCAGCTTCCGCATCTAGTGAGGAATGTGTGTGATGCATCAAAACACCGCAAAGATGATATGAATAGAAAAGAAAACAGTCCAGGGAAGAGACGCGGTCACGCATGTTATCAGTGCTGCACAATCACAAGATTGCATTTATCATTTCACGAAACTATAATTTACCAAGTGCCATATATCTATCCATAAATCCATTTTGAAATGATCTTTTAAAACTGTGAATTGTATTAAATGCTTTCAATTCATCCTCAACATTGGATTCACCCCTTTATTCAAATAGTTCTTTTTTTTTAATTAGTCCTTGGCCCTTGGATCGATGAAATAGTTGCTTATCAACATTTCCTGGCGACTGACTGATGAATTTACTTATGCTTACAGCTCCAGCATGTACTGTACTCACCCACAAACACACCGAGGAAAGGAGTCGAGGAGACAGTCGTGCTTGGGATTTGAATTTGGCAAAAATACCGGAGATTAGAGGATTACACAAAATTTGACTAAAATAAACTCATCTCCTCCTGCTTCAGCGTGTGACTAGATGAGTCAAAAACTCGCAAAAAGCATCAGCATACGTACATTTGTAGTTGGAAGAGCTTTGCGCGCACACACATACAATTCATTCCTTGGCTTGGCTCTGTGTGGCAAATTTGCACACGAAAAGTGGGGATTCAACAGCCCCACTTTTCTCAACTCTAATTCAGGCTGCAAAATAAACATTATACAATCAAACATTACACAACCCTATGACACACACTGACAACATACAACGTCACAGGAACTTCTGCTTGCGACCCCCCCCAGTCACATGGACCTGCACAGTGGTCCAGTGTGACAGACTGTCAGTTCTTGAAAAGTGAGGATCTTCTCAGCAGCGGTTGGGAAACTTTGCTCGAGGCTCTCTGCGGCGCGCAGGGCTTCATGTGGCGACCTGAATGTGTTTTAGCAGTCGGAGGGGTCGAGACCAAGACACTAAACAAGCAGAGCCGGCCCTTCGCAGAACTGTTATTTCTTTTTACGAGAAGTGTCACTGTGGGGCAGGGTCAATATTTTCTCTTTGACGGGTAGTGGAGTAGTCATGTTACTGTGCATAAGTGAAATTTCTCCTTTCAGAAGTCGAATTGGAATGAAGGAAGTGGGGAGGAGGCAAGATCCTCCAGGGTGGGTCATTACCTCCACCAAGGAGGTTATGTTTTCACCTCTGTCAGTCTGTTTGTTATTAGTTTAATTGTTTGTCGGGGATTATGCTGATATACTTCAGCCATACAACTACATATTCGTTTTAAAACTGAAACGATCTCAGTGCACACAAACATTTTAGCTCCGTCTCAGTATCAATCCCTGTCCATACGAACACACCTGAAAACGTATATCACGTGTGTATAAACAGCAAACAGACTGTCTACCCTGCAGTTGGTTACTAGGATGAAAGACAGCGTTTTTTAAAAGTTTTCGACTGATCAATTACAGCCAATACTTTCAATAAAATTTGCAAAATAAAATGAGCAATTTTCTCATTTCTGACACGTTTTGATTTTCCTGGTTCAACAAGTATTGTATCTACTTCCTTGGCGGAGACAGTCCCTGCCTGCTAAGTTTCCTGCTGCAGAACCTGACCTGTGACCTCCCTCCGGAGAAAGGAAAACATTCAACAAAGCCTCAGGTTACTTTAATTTCCATCTGGGCCTCCAAGACTGAGTGTGATACACGTCTGGAGACCACTGACACGAAGTCTGTTATGATATTTTATTTGGTAAACAGTTAGCCACATACAGTACACCACTCTGCAGACACCAGTCACTAGCTCTGGCCCTGGCCTTTGATCTAAGATGAAAACTCCACAGAACTTGGTCGTACTTGAAGAACGCAAGTGGCTTGATTAAAACCTGCAATATTTCTCTGGTCTCTTATAACATTGCGTCACGGGGAAAACTTTATACAAGTTCAATTCCTGTATGAAATACATAAAAAAAGAAAAAATAATAATGTCTGCATTCAGGGATTATGCAAGTTAAACAAGACTTTCAGTCATATAGATCAAAATATGACAATGTTGTAATACACAAAATTATTATTATTACAGGTTTGTTATGATGATGATGGACTAACCAGATCCTTAAAATGCTCAATTTGTAACGAGATGATAAGTTTCCAAGAATCTTTATCAAGTAAGCGTGACGGCACTGATGGTGCTGACTGAAGATCAGCCGCCTGTTTGCACAATCCACTGTTGCAACAATCGCACGTTCAGTTCACACATGTGTAGCATCTTCTGACACTGGAATTCAGTCACAACCTGTGCCTTTCCTGAAGGGACAAGTCAAAATGTCTGCCTGTGAAAAAAGGCCTGTTGTGATTTAAGTTAGAGGCTTAAAGACGCCCGCCGTTCCATGTGAACAAAAGCAGCTAGGGAGCTGTGTTCCCTTCTAGCAGTGAGCTCAGCTGGAGTTTTGGCTCCGAGCGTTCAATTAAAGGATCTGAAATATCATCATTACCTTCCTTTCCTGTCATCAAGTGTAAGTGCGGGCAGAAAAAATTTGGCTGTGAGGATAGCCATTGGATTGAATTATGTACGAGGGAAATGACAGAGAGAGGGAAAAATACTGTAACAGTTAAACGTGACGGATGAGTGATCGTGGCACAACCAGTTAAAAGCAGAAATGCAGCCTCTCCTCATCGTTCCTCGTGGTTTTCCCTCACTGTAAAAGCCTGAAGGTGAAGAACACAGTTCAGCATCATCCTCTCTGCAGCTCTACATGAAGATACAAGGCAAACAAAATGTGACACACAGTGGCTGCAGCTACGTGGCTGCAGCCATGGGCTAAGAAGCTGTCCTTTCATCGTGTCAGTAAAATTAATATGTTTGGGGTTCAGATTGATGGTCGAATCAAACAAGACATTTGTAGACATCACCTTGGGCAGCACTGGAGTCTCCTGTAGCCAGTAACCACACAGATCCGACATGATACACTCAACACTGACTGTAGAATCTCCACACACATGTAAAAATACCATTCATTAAAAGCGTGCAGGAAGGACATTTCTGCTGAGCTGCAAGGCAACATTATAGGTCACTGACTATCAAAGTGTGTTAAGATTACATAAACCGCTGTTGACCTGGCGGGGGAGCATTCGTGAGCCGTGACTGCCACCTTGTGGGGAAACGGCAGTCCGACAACAATGAAGAGTAGTAAGACGGTGAAGTGAATGTCTCTCTCTGCCTAAGCATGATTTCAACGTCACGTCTCATTCGCAGACAAACGACCCGAGAACCATCGGCTGTGATTAACTGGTGTTGACAGACAGGAGATGCCTCCCAAGTTGCTCTTCCAACTTCTAATTTCAAGATCCATCAAACAGAGATGAAAAAGCCACAATACAGGTGCCTACTGTGCTTCAGCCAATTCACAATATCGGTTTCAAATGATGTGCAGACAGAAAAGTTTAAAACAGAGGTATCAGAGGAATCATATACTGTGGTAAACGACAAAGATTAGATACAACAAGATAAAATAAAATAAACCACATACCTATCAGAGTTTAGCTTCGTTTGAATTTAAAAATAAGGAGAAAAAGGAATTACAACTCAACATGCCCCTTTAAAATCCCTTTATTTTTCCTCTCGACTTTCCCTCAACTTGTTCTAAATATATTTCACTGTCCTTCCTTCTACAGAAGGATGTGAGCAAATAAAAAGAAACTTGAAGGCTGTATACGCAATCTGCACTACGACTAGATGTGGGGAAAGAATCTTGTGGAAAATAGGTGAACTTAGGAGCTTAACCGACACAGGGAGGGACAACAGTTTCAGAGGGAGGGACTCGCATGCACGAACATGAATGGACGCCTGGGACGGTCACCTAAACAAAAACAAAAAACAGACTGAGTCATTACTCCACTATATCTTAACATAGGAAAATGTTGACGATCAAGGTTTAAAACCTCATAGACATCTTAAAGAAGCCGGGATCAAGTTCAAATCATGTCCTAGCAGCGACCTTCCCTTTGGCAGTAAATGCATTAGTCCATAATTGGTCTTAGCCGCGGGGGACTCCACCTGTCTGCCTCATAAAAGATCCGTTTTGGATGGTGAGCCTATTAAAAACAGGCTCGTCTGTAACAACAGAACCTGAATCATGAGCTAAAGCCTGAGTAACTGCAGCACTCGACAGGCAGCTTATTATCACAAAAAACAAATTCATGCTTTCAGTCTCACACTGACGCAAAGCCATAAAGGGTTCAACAGGGTCAAACCTTTGAATGAGACCTAACATGTGCACTTAAATAAATAAAAGATAAAACCTATGACCATGAGGAAGCCAGAATCGGAAAAAGACAAAACATGATATCCAAAAGTGTCTCGGAATGACAAGAAGTGAACCAAATTGTCAGTACGTATCATAGCAACAAACCAAATGTAAAATAATCAAATCTGTTGCTGATCATCTGCTCTTGCTGCTTATACAAAGCTGCCAAGAGGGCATGTGCAAGTTTTATTGGCAAATAATCACTCTGGTGCACCTCGAACTTTTATGGTTCCTAAAGGATGAGGTCATGCAGATTAACTGCCCGACACAATGCACCACCGCTGTACTTTGACACCTGGACATTAACTTGGCCCTGAAATGGTTTTTAACCACTTCAAAAGATGAGCGTGCATGCTTTCATTTCAGTCTTAAGACTGAAATGAAGCAGCTCAAATTCATATTTCTCTACAAGTTGTTGAAACAGACAGAGGTGTTCGTGTGGACACACGCAGCAGGTAGCAAATGTACTTGTGCGTTTTGAAAGTCATGAGTGTTTTACAGTTAGAGTCAGCTTCTACTGGCACTGGCCTGCAGGCTGAAATTCCAGCTGGGATCCGATGAAACCACTGCCCTGGAGCAATCGCACTGACGCATACAGAAACCTACTGTACAGCAAGCGGGGTGAAAGGAAACAAGCAGACACACCCTCACGTCACAGCTTTACCACGCGGCAGCGGCTCACGCACACTGGACTCTGCCAATTTCAAAAATCAAATCGGACAACTAGTTGCTTCCGTTGTTGACCAATAACTTACTGTTGGAAAATAGAAAAATAAAAAAATAGAGAGGCCATATTCAGACCTGGTGTTTAACATCCATGACATGATCACAAAAGGACAGCTCAGTGATGCACGGAGGACGCAACTGAGATCACATTCAGGGGTGATTTTATTATCACTGTAAACTCCTTGTGCAGTGGTTTTCTCTTCTACCATGGTTGATACAGGTGTTGTTACTGTACTACCTGAGGATAATAACTGTTTACCTGTTTGTACACTCTGTTCATGCTCTGTTCACTCTGCTCTTGACAACTCTCATTAGTAAATACAGGGGGGGACACTGCATGCGAGGAGGGACATTTTAAGAGTGGAAAAGAGAGAACACTGTTGTCTGAGAGAAAAGGGCAGAGGAGAAGAGTTGACATGATGCACTGAGGCCTGCAGAGGGGAGGGAAAGATAGAGAGGCTGACAACCGGAGATAAACAGAACAGGAGGCAGAAAGAGCACGGGGACAGTAACAGAAACACAAAGCCAGACCACACCGTGACATCACCATGACTATTAACAAAGCAGACACAAAGACAGTCTGCAGCTGCAGGACAGGGGGCGATTCACCACAAGAAAACGGGTCAACAAACGGACAGTTTCACAGAAACACATTTACAGAGGAAAGCATGCAGATACCATGCAATCCACACGCGCACTGCCGTGATGGGGTGCCATGGATTTCTGACAATAGCCTCCAGACAGAATACAGCCCAGCTCTGTCTGCAGCCGCGTATGTGACTACATCAACATTGAGCCGGCAGTTATTGCACCACCGTCTCTCTATTCCTCAACTTAGACACAATCTGAAGGCTTGAAAAATACATCAATGGCTTGTTTTAGCACACCGACATCATACTGTGATGAAATGTGAATAACAAGTGCATTCACTTCCTTCCTCTATAACTGCACAATTACTTTTTTCACTATTTTAGCCCTGACGTACAGCATGAGTTTGTCAATTGCATTTGTAGCCAACAGCTAAATAAAGCCGCAACATCCAAAATTATGTTTTTTTTTTATTTTTAGTCATGGGCTCTTGGGTGAGGCTGACCATAGCCAGTTGAACTCCCTTGATCCCCTGCAGTCATTACTGTTGTACTCACAACATGAATATCCTGCCTGACAAGAAAAAAACTGAACACTACTGTAGTGACACTCGACCGCTGCTGCCAAAACAGCTCTGCTCCTCTGCAGCTGGACCTAATCCTATTTATGCAAAACAATTTAGAAACTACTAGCAACTGCAACCAACCACTTTTGAACAGAAAAACTAACAGGGATTGAGTAATTGCACACATAAATAAACCCCTTCTGCATTTCCCACAAAGGCGGGCCGAGAAAAGACGGATAGTGTGCAGCAGAGAACAAAAAGAGTCCCGAGCTGAGGGAGGTGGATATGTGAGGTTCGGGGGTCGATCAGGGCAGTGCATCTGCTGAGTCACCTGTCCCCATCCGTGACTCAGCAGATCCACTGCTTCTATTCCAGTCACTGGTATATTTGTGATGGCAATGTCCAGTGAGCCGTTCATCTGAAGGCTGACAGGGTGACCTCAGGGGACAGGGGATCAAGCACATGTGGCATTTAGACTTTGATCTGAATGACAGAAAATCTGCTGCAGGATGCTGGAACATGCAGAGTTACAGATATGGAGGGGGGAGGATCCTTTAACAGATCAAAAGAATCTGACTTTGTAAATCACGCTGGGCTGTTTCAGAGATGTGATGATTCAAAATGAATGCAGAAGCAAGAACAATGCAGAAGCAAGAACAATGCATCAGCATTGCAGCGGGAACTACAGTGAACCAAGAACACTAACTTCATCTGGAAAACTGAGTTGACATTAGAATAAACAGCGTCTGTCCATCCTCACCTGTCCTCCTCTCCTTGGAAGGCCATGAAATCGCTGGCCACAGCCGACATCCCCATACGGGCCAGTGATCCAGCAGCACCGCTTGCCTCTGAACCCCCCTCTCCAACTGCCGCTACCACCCGCCTGGGTAAACCCAGCAGGCCTTGGTGCTGGAGCAGAAGCCTCTGGGCGTCCTCCAGGTGCGAGGATCTCATGGAGCTCCCTCCTGCAGGGACGTGGGGGAAGGTCGCGCCTGGTGTGAGAAGGGGCTGAAGGTCAGCTTGCAGTGCAGTCAGAGGCATGTAGGGGATCCCATGTGTCGGCGCTACTGGGACTGTGGCAGTGGAGGGGTGCTGGACTTGTGGCTGTGGGTGAGGTAGGGTTTGAGATGGGAGTGTCTGTGGCTGTCCTGCCGCAAAAGATGCTGGAGCACTCGGGGCTACCTGACCTTGATGGGGCAGCTGCTGAGTGGTGCTGACTGCTGCTGGCCATGCAGCAACTCCTGGCACTGGTATTGCTCCTGGTGTACCTTGTTGTATTGGAGGCGTGACCTGAGTCTGGAAGGGAGCAGTGGGCCGGATGAAGTCTGGCTGACGAACGCTTCCTTTGGTCATGACTCCTGCGAGGAGCTGAGGTGTAGGGTAATCTTCCTGGTGTAGAGCCTGGTGGGGATCCACAGCATAGGGCAACTGCTGAGGTATTACAGGTGGGGGCTGACTTCCACCGGCCTGTGGCATTGCTGTAGGGAGAATGACAGTGGCCACTGGTTTTGCCACGTGAGCTCCACCTACAACCTCTTGGGGTGAAACATATGTCAGAGCAGTGGTCTGCGCCAGCCCCTGGGGCGGGCTCAGCATGGCTTGTGGACGAGTGAAATCCAGACTCTGCTGTTGATAGGCCTGCAGTGTGTGAGGTGGCTGCACAGCAGGCATACCTGGGCTAATCCCTGCAGGGCCTGCCTCGGTCTCCGCTGCCAACTCTGCACCTTTCGGTGCCTCTGACGTAGCTGGGGGAGGAATCTCCTTTTCATAGTAGTCAGTACACGTCCACCTTCCTTTGCGGAAGGGCTCACAGTTAGTGTCTAGCTTGACCACCCTGAAACGAGAGCCAGGAGCTGTCTGAGTTTGGGCGTGCTGGGTTTGGGTGTTGGGGGCACCAGCAGAAGGGCCCGTTCCTCCTGCACCAGAAGCGACATACCCACCCACACTAGTGTTGTCAAAACCTGCAGACCCAGGTGGAGGAACTGCAGCAGCAGCAGCAGAAGTCACATTACTAATGTTTATACTGCCCAGTAGATGCGCATCAGTGGTTGTCCCACCAGCAATAGGGCCTAATGGTTGATTTGTCCCACTTGCCGGTTTTGTGTTATCCAACACTGGTGTCCTCTGGGACATGCTGGGCCCAGCTTTGGAGGCCATAGCTGGGCTGGAGCTCGCCAAGGGCGCAGCGGGGAGTGCTGGGGGCTCATCAGAATGATGATGGTGGGCCTGGCTGTGTTGCTGAGGAGGATAATAATGATGATGATGCATGGTCCCATTTACCATGGAGGGGTGCTGCTGAGACCCCTGATGGATGGAATGAGGTTGGAGAGGTTCGTTGGGCGACGCGAGTCCCGGTGTGTCGACTCCGTGGAGACTGTTCAGCGTCTCGTCGGAGGAGCTTCGCTCGGGCACACCTGTGTCCGTGGCCCTGGACACGTTGACGTCCAGCAAATCAGAGGAGGACAGGTCCTCGGTGTGCGACTCATCCATATCGTCGTAACTCTCGGTGTCATCCGCTAAACTGTTGTTGCCACTCACGTTGATCTGAGCCGAGGTGACGCTCGTTATCTGGAAGCCGCTCTTCTTCTTCACCTGAGCGCCGGCCGCCTGGGACTGGGGCTGGTGCTGCAGTCCAGGAGAGGAGGATCCGGCCTGGGCTGGGCTGTCGTCCGCCGGGTTGACTCCACTGCCGCCGGCTGCGGACGAGGCAGACGCACCGCTGCTGCCCCTCCTGTAGTGGGAAGCAGTTCTCCGGCTCCCGGGCGGGTCTCCAGAAAGGTCCTGGTGGTGCATTGTTTTTCTTTTCTTTCTTTCTTTTTTTTTTTTTTTTTTTTTACCGTCAAGGAGCTTGTGAAGGCCGAGCGGAGGCTGACGGTTGCTCGCGCTACCTCCTAGCTAACACAGGTGCTAGCTAGCTGGGTCAGCTGCAGTACCGCGATACTACCGAGCCATCAGTGAGAAGTCAGATGATGTCAGTGTCCTTTACAGAAAAGAGCCGAGGTTACACACCTAGAACCAGCGTCCCCCTTCTCAACTCGAGTATTAATCCGACTCCAGGAGGATGAATCCGACCGCGTCCGATGGAGCAAATACAATAAACAAAGAACGGGGAATTCGGCTAGCCGCTGGTTAGCTTCAGGCTGTGGTTGAGTCGCTCTTGACTATTAGCCACTCCAGCAGAATGTGCTGGACACCTTCACTGGTGATCACAGCTTGCGTATATTGTTATTATTCACAACAGAAAGTAGTCGAGTCCGGAAAAGTTCAGGTGCACCCAAGTGGTCATCCAAGTGGACGTGGAGGCTTCGTAGCTGACCGGTGAATGTCGCAGGAGAGCAGTCGTCGCATCCATTCCCCTCCTCGGACGTCCGAGTCTCCTTTTCCCTTCCCAAGACACGAAAACAAACCCGGCGATGAGTAACCTCCTCCTTGTGACGCCGAAAAGTCCGAGGCGTATGTCCAAAACAAAACAAAAAATTAAACGATTTCCAGTGAAGCCTCGTATCGGAGCTTGATTCGGTCTATCAGAATCACGTGACCAAAGACGTCCGAAGCTTCGCTTCACACCTCTCCACGTGACCGCTTCGAAGTTTATTATTTTTATTGTGTGTTGCATTGGGGGGTTAGGAGCCAGGGTACACCGCGGAGGTCGGTACCACGAAGCAGGCTCTCTTCTCACCGGGGAAAATCACCATGGTGACCTGTGCCGAGCGGCGAACCTGCCCCGGAGCAGGTGAAGTTCCGAGATAGATCAAAGCCAGTCACTAGTCCCAACTACTGGCCAATCAGATCGCGGTCCTCCTCCAATAGACAACAGCGTCTGAATAACGTCCGTCTGGGTCGAACATCGTGCTCGCTGAATCCACCTCGGGTTGTTTCACCGGGTCCGTGTTCGCCGTATCATTGCCGGTGAGCAGCAGCAGCAGCAGCAGCAAACAAGCTGTCAGTCTCAGGGGAGGGAGGGGAAATGCAAACACGGTGACTGCGCATGCGCAAATTCATTTTTCTTTTTCTTTAGCCCGGTGCAACGTTCAGTGTTAAATCGGAATTTACATAATCTACGGGTTTGTGCAGGGCAAGGTGACCCCCCCCCCCCCCCCACAGACACACACACAAAATGATAGTTTAATCGATGTTCTCAAATTATCTTTATTTTGACACTACTGTGTTACAATATCGAGCTTTTCATAACGTTGATATCATTTAAACAAGATGTCAAGGGCTAGGAGTGTCCGTTTCACAGTGTTGACTAAGCAATGGAAGGCAGCATGACGCTCTGGCTTGTGTTTATTTTTTCTGCCTGGAACTCACTGTTTGGCAAGTGCTACTGTACAGCATGTACACTTTACAAACTACACAGCAGCCTATTGATTAATGTTTTTGAGTCTACGTTAAGTATAAATTGATACATGACAGTATATAGATTGGCTCCTATACACAAACATCATAAGACTCAAGTGTAAGTTTCTGTATTTCCTCATTAGAGAAAAGTTTCGTCTTTTTTCTCATACAAATTAACTTTTCTTGCACAAAACAAGTCCTAATGCAAAGATTAAGCTGAGCCACCCCCTCATTTGGGACCAGCTTGTTTTGCCTGTTGTCTCGACACAAATTACTTAACAAATCCCCCCATACATATCTTACATAGCATCAGCCAGTCAGATTCTGAAGAACCTGTTGTGGATTTTGTGCCTGCCTTCTGTCATGTTAAACATATGTAACACCAGGACAGCAGGTTATGCGCTGTCAGAGTTGCAGTAAATTCAACGTCAGAGTTGAGACACACCTGCCTGAGCGTTTCTAAAGTGTCAGCATCACAGCTATTCATAACACATCATATGCACCTGTAGGGGAGGGCGAGTTATGGGAAAGTTCCACTCAGAAGTCCGATTCCAAAGGTTGCGTAACGTTGAAACCACAGAAAGTAAACAGAGAGATGTAAGCCATGCTGCTGTAAAAGTTCAACACGAACGTCAAGACTGTTCCTGGACAGCCTTGGTGTTTACTGATAAAAGAGTTCAGACTGTGTTTACATCGGCTCAACCAAGAAGAGTTACAGTATATGAGCCTTGACTTAAATTAAAATCTGAAAAATCTCATAATCACAGGACATTTTCCTCTTGGTCAGCAATGATTTAATTTTACATCTAATAAAAATAAATATGATCACTTACATACATAAGATTCCACTTTGTCAGATGTAATGATTTGCGTTTGATGTCATTTGAGTGGTCATTTTTTTGTATAAGATTATATGGTAAAATGGTCTTATTAATAATACAGTATCTTTAACAGTGTTGATGTGTCATTGCAGGTGTTTATTATTCAAGACAAGGTGAATTCGTGAAAGTGTGAGGTGAAGTCATTACGTTGATTTGCCCTCTACAAAACCTACACTGTAATTTATAAAGGGGGAACTGCATCATTCAGCACATGCACTTATTCCACTTCCATGTGCCCAACATTATAAATTCCTTTCCAACTGCTCTCTTAACATAATGTCAAGTGTTAATATACTCTCCACACAAAACAACTTCCCCATGTGAGGCTCGAACACACAACCTTCAGATTATGAGACTGACGTGTTGCATACTGCGCTACAGATATAGTGCGTTAGTCAATGTAAGGTACTAATAAGTTACCAACAAATACCAGAATTGTGCCCTCCAATCGCAGGTTCGAATCCCGCTTCTTACGATTACATTATAATGATGTTTACCGGTAGATATGTGCGGGAGCATCTAATGTAAAATAAAATTGTGAAGGGGCCAAACATAAGACCTTTTGTGATGATGATCATTGTTATTTATCTACTTAGTTTAAATTCAGATAATCTTGCCTTGTGAGAGTGAAGTTGAGGTAATAATAACTAAGTATCAATAAGAGGAAGAAAAATCACAACACTGAAATGTCCAAACTCGTTTTATTTCAATGGCAATTATGATAAAAACAATAATGATGATACTACTATTATTACTATTACTACTACACATATAATAGTAATAAAAGCTATAGTAATAATAACAACACTAACAACAATATCAATAACAATAGTATAAATAACAATATTAATGTTAGAAACCAACAATGTTAACAATAATAATCATAAATAAGGTGTCATAAATAAACAAGATAAAAAATAAGTCAAACAAACTCTCATCCTGGGCAACATCTGTTCGATCTGGTGCTTTAATGTGTACAATGTCCTAATATAACATTACTGCCGTAACAGACAGCATAACCACTCTGTTCTTAAAAGTGAAATGAAATGTAAAGGAAATAGTGCAACATCAATAACAAAATGAGCAATACAACCCCACCAAACTCACACGCTTGCAGAAACACACCCAGGCCCACAAAGCGCAGGTAGCAGTGCTCCAAGCTTTCGAGACACCATTTGGGTGGAATCTATGCAGGCTCAGATGTCACAGGCAGGATCAGGACAGATGAGACAGCACTGGCAATCCCCTCGCTCTGTCAGGTACTGGACAGTCTTCTCATCAAAGTAGCTACCTCCACGTCACATGTCAGTTTTGATGTGAGGATGCAAGGGAACTGCATCCTGTGGTCAATGTCAAGCTGGGAGACAATGCCATGGCTCCAGCTGATGACATTCCTCTTGCATCTCCGACAGTCCAGGTGCTTGGATGCAACAGATTACTTCTTCCCCATTCCCACCGTCCCTTCAAAAGGAAAATTGTTTGACTAGTTAAAAAAAAAAATACATTCACCAAAAGCAGTAACAGACCATAAAATGTTGCAGTAAATAATTTTGTGTTCTATGTTTTAAAGATATATAAACTTACGCAACACGTGTCTCCTGTTGCCAGGGTGGTTGAGGGCCTTGCTCCTGCCTCAGTGGATGAGGACGGGAGGGTGAGGGTCCTGCGGCTGCCTCAGTGGACGAAGACGGGTGGGTGAGGGCCCTGAAGCTGCTTCAGTGGATGAGGACGGGAGGGTGAGGGTCCTGCGGCTGCCTCAGTGGACGAAGACGGGTGGGTTAGGGCTGTGCTGCTGCCTGACCCTGGATTTCCACTGGATGCGGAACGGCTGCGAAACGGCGGCGCAGCGTGTCGGTTGCATGTTTCGCCGTACGCCAATCCCCACCACCTCCGCCACAGTGGTGCGCTGCGGTGCGGCCATGACGTCACGAAGACCCACGAGATCTCGGGAATTCAATTGTGATCGCGCAATATAACAGGGTGCAGTTTCTATAAAGAGAACCAAACCAACAAGTTGTTTCCATCATAAATTATTTGGTGATTTTGGACTTGAATAATCAGCATCTTCTCATCCATGGTGTCAACGTGGTGAACTGGTCGGTGAAAACCTCTGACCTGTTGACTTCAGGGCTGTCTCCGCCCATTATGACGTTTTCAAGGTGTAGCGCAGGGAAATATGATCCGCCGTGAGCACGGTGTATTTTATTTTGACAGTCAAAGTATGTTTTATTTTTGTTTCTGTGCTCGATTTCCTGTCCCGCACGACCTGTTTTGTGCTGAATTGCAGCGTGTGTGCTCCGGCGTCCGGCAGAAATAGAAGCCCTGCGTATCTGCTCCGGAGGGCTGCGGAGCGTTGGAGGTGTGACGGAGCCGTGCGGAGTCAGTGGAAATACACACATTGACTTTAATTGACATGTATCGGCTCCGTCACCGTTTCGCAGCCGTTCCGCATCCAGAAGAAATCAGGGGTCAGTGTACGAAGATGGGTGGTTGAGGGTTTATGAGGGCCGTGCGTGTGCCTTGGTCAAAGCTAAAGACAAATGGCAGGACAAACATAAACATCATGAGTATTGAACAGCAATAATACTAAACATAAAAATACTATGTTGATAAATGTTTGCTTACAAGGTTTGGCTTTTTAACAGTACTGGTCAAGCATTAGGGAGCGGAGAGAGGAAGTGGCAGCGAGCTGGGTGGGAGGAGAGACCTGGAAGGTGGCAGCGGAAGTTTTCGCAGCATATTGCTCTTCCTTGATAGTAATGGCAAATCTGCCAGAAGGAAAGAGATCAATGTACTCCCTCAAACACCCCTTCCATCTGGATTAAAAAAGGAAACTATTAGATGAAATGGAAAAAATATATTATTAAGGCAGTTATGTATCACTCCCAGACTTATATTAAGTCTTTAACATCTTGTAATGTTTTTTTTTTTTTATTACCCAGTACATGTATACATTTCCAACAGGCTTAAATATCAGACAACATCCCAGTGTCACTATAAATCATAAGTACTATATGGGAGTGATAGGTGCCATCTCAATTATTATAGTATTAAACACAGCTTATGTCCCACCTGGAACAAAATGATTTAACAAGTCAAAGGGTAGTGGATGAAGGGAAGGGGACCTGGACTGTTACAGTCCACCACCTTCTTATCTTTTTAGTCCAGTGTCCAGGGGTGGAATAAGTATTCAGAACTTGAACTGAGGTCAAAGTACCAATACCACAATCTACAACACTGCATTAATGTGCAAGTATCACGTTAATGTTGCAGCTGGTACAGCTGGAGCAAATACTAACTGTTTCAATCTTCAGAGTAAGTTTGTATTTAAAAATACATGATTATTTTAAAATTATATTTTTTATGAACCATCTAAATCTATAGAGTAACTAGTGAATAAGGCTGTAAACTAAATGTAGTCGAATGAGAAGTACATGATTTCCCTTTTGAAATGTAGTTGAGTATTAGAATAAAATAGAATAAAATGTAAACACTGAAGTACAAGCAGCCTACTTCTTGATTGTACAGCACTTGAGTAAATGTACTACAGTACTTTGCAACACAGTTCCAGTCTGCTCGCTTGGCTCCTCATTCATTCATTCAACTTTTCCTTTTACTGTACTCCACTGGATCAATGTGTGTAGCTCGCCAATGACGTCAACACGCAGCTATATCACTGTGAAACTGACTTAACGTTTCAGTTCGTACTACGTCTCAAACTCACTGTTTATAGTCGCTGTTTACAGTAGCGCCACTGTAACAGGTAACGTTATTACAAGCTACCTGTTAGCTTTACCGAGACGAAGTGATACAACGAGCGATCATTCACGTCACGCTACCTCTTAGCTTTACCGAGCCACATTAAGAGATATAAACCGGTACATATATTCCCCGATGTATTTATATTGACAACCGCTATGAAGATATACTTACTTTCACAGTGTTGATGAGAAGTTATCCGCTTCGCTTTGTCGGCGTTTTAAATCCAGCCCCAACGAGTGTGTCCCGCCCCTCAATGTCAGCACGACGTGCAAATCTTGGCAGGGAGCGCCAATTGGCCATCGTGTCAGAATCTTGGCAGATTCTTGGCAGCGGACTGAAACGCGATTGGCTGTCGCTGCGAAGAATCACCTCAACTCTCGGGTGGCAGGGATATATTGCATTAATCTATGTAAGGTACCAACAAATACCAGAATTGCGCCCTCCGATCGCCGGTTCCAATCCCGCTCGTAACAATGTCGTTTTAATGTTGTTTACCGGTAGATATGTGTGGGAGCATCTAATGTAAAATAAAATTGTTAAGTGGCCAAACCTAAGACCTTTTGTGATGAAGAAGCCAAGGAATATGACAAATATGACAATCATTGTTATTTATCTACTTATTTTAAATTCAGAAAATCTTGCCTTGTGTACATATCAAAAGTTGTATATTTTTTTGAGTGAAGTTGAGGTAATAATAACTAAGTACAATAAGAAGAAGAAATCAAAACATTGAAATGTCCAAAATCATTTTTTTAACAATAATTATGATAAAAACAATAATGATGATACTATTACTACTACACATATAGTAGTTATAATAGTGATAGTAATAGTACCAACATTAACAACAATATCAATAAGAAATAAGAAATAAGGTGTAACATAAATAACATGAGATGTAAACAAGATAAAAAAATAAGTAAAACAAACTCTCATCCTAGGCACCATCTGTTTGATCTGGTACCCTAATGTGCAATATGCACTAATATTAAATGTATACTGTATCATACAGCATAACCATTCTATACTAAAAAGTGAAATGAAAAGAAAACGAAAATCAGAGCAACATCAATAACAAAATGAGCAAAACAAAATAACCCAACCCAACTCACACGCATGCATAAACACCCAGGCCCACACCCCTGGTTTAGGCCTCTGCACTTTAATTGTCTTGCAATGGAAATACAAAAAACGTTTTATTACTGTGCAGCAGGGGACTAGTGGAACCTAGTGACATAGATTATTAATAAATAAAAATGAAATACTTAATAAACAATAAAGACATAAACCAAAACATTAAGAGGCTGGAGGGTTGTCATTTCCTGGCTTCTTTTTCCCAAAACCCAGTTTTTCCAGCCCAGTCCTCCATTCCACATATGTCTGAGTCTCAGACTCTTCACAGTACCAGTTGCCGAAGTACTGGAGATGTGAAGGAGGCTTTCTCTCTCTCTGGCACTTCTTACAGAGAATCACATCAGTCTTCCTTTCATATTTCCTTTTGAAAGTGCCAGTGCGCTCACTCTCTTGTCTCCTTTGTCTGTATTGCTGTGTGATGTAAGGCACAGCTTGAGTCTGTGTCACAGTTGATGGTGGAATAGCTGAGGGCAATGGGAGGTTGAAGAATACCATCTGTGAGGTTCCAGGTACTGCTGGACTCTACACAGATGGTAAAATGAAGGGGAGGGAGCCGGGTGGTGCTGGTGATGGCAAAATGAAGGGGAGGCAGCTGGGTGGTGCTGGTGATGGCAAAATGAAGGGGAGGGAGCCGGTTGGTGCTGGTGATGGCAAAATGAAGGGGAGGGAGCCGGGTGGTGCTGGTGCAATTACAGGAAAGCATTGAGGTGGTGATGGTGGTGGTAGAGCCTGGGAAATGGCCTGAGGTTACAGTCTCCCCTTCAGTTTTGCCTCCCCAGCAGTGTTTGGTGGCAGTGTGAAATTGTATGGAACAGCCAAACTGCCAGAATTCAGAGTTGGTGTTTTCTGCAAAGCCTCAGGCAGCTATAATGGCTGGATCTTTTGGTGCTCTCCACACCTGGTGCCACAATCTTTTTAGTGGCCCTGAATCGTCCCTGTTGAGTACTTTGGTGATGTGATTTGTAAACCGTCTTCTATTTGTCATACTCTCCCATTGCCTGCCACAGAATGATGATCTCGGTGCACTCTTCTCCAGTCAAGGCAAGCTGGTGGTCTCTGAGGCCAACCAAATACTCTGCCAAATTTTGCACAGCCCCATAACCCTAAAGGTTGTCAGGTCCAACAGAATCCTAAAATTAAGATAAGTTTAGAACTTTTGATAGCAGCAATGGATACCATTGATCGTACGAGGGCACTTAAGTAGGAATCGGGTCTTTACATCATGTGAGGTGGACTCTTCAGATGTTTCCGATGTTTCCTCGGGTTCTGCTGCTAATTGTTCAACTGGGACTGCATGAAAAATGATAAATATTTAGTTTTAATTTGTGACAAAAATGACAAATATACATTTAAGGTTAGAATGACAACAAATACAGAAGGTTCATTAAAAACTAACAGCTATGTGCTGGCTTTGACGGAGTGAGCAGCTGAGAGCTGGTTGTATCGGATGGTAGTGATGACAGTGATGAGCTGGAGGAGTTGGAGCTGATGGAATCAGAGACGCTGCTGATGCTTCTGACGATGCAGCAGGGGTACGTCCAGTGTCGAAGGTGGGGACAGTGATGTCCTGAAACTCCTCTAGCGTAACCTTCAACCAGCTCTACATGAACATCAGTGGTCTCTGACTCCTCAATGGCCAACTTGTAGTCCTGCAGGACTTTACCAGTTTGCTGGTAAAGGTATTCAACTCCAATAAGCTCATCTTTAAAACATAAAAACATTGATCAATAATTAGATAATATACAGGACATATAATATAATATATATATATAATAACTTAATAGATAGTGGTATTTGTAAACTTGAATAAAACTGTCACAACTACATAGTTATAGTAACATACCAGTGTATTTCCTTGGCTCGGCGTAAGGGATGATTTTCTTGCCCAGGACCTCCTCTGCAAGGGCATTTACAGCATGGCAGAGGATATGGTTGTAGGAACGTGGCTGCTGCCCCTCAGTTGTTGCTGCCACAGCCCGGTCCTCATTCCACCTTGCAAGTCCATCCAAAAGATGGTCCTGGAAGGTGTCACTTGCAAGTGTACCTGTAAATTAAGAAATGTAAAAAATAAATAAAAATAGTCTAGTATTAGACTATAGTATAATTATCAACTATTTGATCAATTTACAAATAAATATTCTAATGAAGTCACTTGACATTTTTGCCTGGGATGAATCTGTTCATATGTAAGTGAAACGATTCAAGCGACGTGGAACATCTGGCACAGCGATAGGTTGGCAGACGGTGCCTTCCCTTCACTACAGTTCCCATCTGCGTGTAAAGCTGCACCCCTCCTGTGAGTCCCTCTTCATAGCTGCCACAAGGTAACCAGCATATCCCAAGGCATTTTCAATTACCCACTTGAATGTCTGTCCATGATAGACACCAAACTGGATTTCAAAGAAACCCAGCAGGTGCTTTCTATTTGCTGGGTCTCCCTGGTGCTGAATTAAAGCTTTTTTAGCTCTATCCACCACTGCCTCTGGGGACATGGTTCGCATCCATGGCTTTCCTTCCCTCGCTTGCCTCAGTTTTGTTGCATCTGTTGTATCACTCAGATTTAGACTGCCATCAGCACGTTTCCTAAAGCGAGGTTCGATCTGGAATAAAAAAGGAAATTATTAGATGGAAAAAAATATTTGTAACACATACTTAAGGCAGTTGTGTATATTATTCCCTATTATATTCAGTCATGAATATCTTGGTTTTGTATTATGCTATGTTTATGTATATTTTTCCAACAGGCTTAAATATCAGTCAACATCCCAGTGTCACTATAAACATAAGTACTATATGGGAGTGATAGGTGCCATCTCAATTATTATATTATTTTACGCAGCTTATGTCCCACCTGGAACAAAAAGTAGAAATACCACACTGTATAACACTGCATTAATGTGCAAGTATCACATTAATGTTGCAGCTAGTACATGTGGAGCAAATTCTAACAATTTCAATCTTCAGAATAGGTTCATATTTAAAAATACATAATTATAATATTATATTCTGTACGAACCTTCTTAATCTGGAGAGTAACTAGTGAATAAGGCCGTAAACTAAATGTAGTCGAATGAAAAGTACATGATTTCCCTCTGAGATGTAGTTGAGTATTAGTATAAAATAGAATAAAATGTAAACACTGATGTAAAGTACAAGCAGCCTACTTCTTGATTGTACAGTATATTACTTGAGCAAATGTACACAATTCCAGTCTGCTCGCTTGGCTCTTCATTTATCATTTATTTATTCATTCATTCATTCATTTAAGATTGACGTATGAAACTTTAGCAACATGATACAAGCCATGCCGTAACTTTTCATTTCACTGTACTCCACCAGAGTAACTCAAAATCGCCATTACAGTCGCGTCACTGCCACAACAGGTTACGTCATTAGCAAGTAAAATGTTAACTTTACCGAGCCGAACCAGCCTTCGTTCATTAACTCAACTCGCTAACGTCATCAACACGCAGGTTAATTTAGAAGATATATAGCCGTGAAACTGGCCAAACATGACCGCTCGTATTAAGTCTGAAAATCGCCATTACAATCTCTGTTTACAGTCGCCGTTTACAGTAGCGTCACGTCACACTACCTGTTAGCTTTACCAAGCCACATTAAAAGATATAAACAAATATTCCCAATGTATTTATAGTGACAACCGCTATAAAGATATACTTACATTCACAAAGTTCTGATTCAAGCCGGCAACTGGTACGAGTGTGTCCTGCCCCTCAACGTCACGGTAGGTCAATTCTTGGTAGCACGACCCGCGAATCTTCGTAGGGATGCGAGCGCCTATTGGCCAACATGTCAGAATCTTGGTAGATTCTTAGTAGCAGACTGAAACGCCAAGAATCACCTCGACTCTCGGGTGGCAGGGAGCACCAACGAGGCTTAAAATAGCCTTACATCTATGAACAAATCCAAAAAAAGGGTGTATTTTAGAGCACTGTAATGCACAGTGTTGATTTCCAAAAGGCGCCTTGACTGTATTGACTATGAGATCATCTCATCTCATCTTCAACCGCTTAACCAGGGTCGGGGCGCGGGGGGAAGCAGCTCCAGCAGGGGACACCAAACTTCCCTTTCACGGGCCACATTAACCAGCTCCGACTGGGGGATCCTGAGGCTTTCCCAGGCCAGTGTGGAGATATAATCTCTCCACCCAGCCCTGGGTCTTCCCCGAGGTCTCCTCCCAGCTGGACGTGCCTGGAACACCTCCCTGGGAGGCGCCCATGGAGCATCCTTACCAGATGCCTGAAGCACCTCAACTGGCTCCTTTCTACGCAAGGACCACCAGTGTCCACCATGGTGTTCAAGGTTTACCGCCCCCTGGTGCACCTAAGACCTTGAGACCACAGCTCACCGCCTCAGCTTCAGCAATGGAAGCTTTGAACATTGCCTCTAACATCCACAGGGTATGAGATCAGTAAAATGAAAAGGTTGATGCATTGGCCGGGAATCGAACCCGGGCCTCCCGCGTGGCAGGCGAGAATTCTACCACTGAACCACCAATGCTCGATATCACATCAATCACCTCTATTCAAAGAGCTCCCACTAGTGGTTGGCTGCAGCATAGGTCACAAATCCCTATCTCATTACATTACAAGACACAAATACAATTCAATAACCTGAATAATAAAAAAAATAACTAATATCTTCACATATTGGCAAACATGAATGGGCGATACAAATATTCCTGTGAAAGGTCCACATTGGCTAATTTTATCAGCCAGCCGATAATAACGTTCATCCTCTAATAGCAAACATCTGCAGTGAGAAATAAAAGAGATTATTCTAGGATTACATTTTTACAAAGAATGAGGACTGTGTATTTGCCACCCTGAGCAATAGGTGGGGGTCTGGGTATTTTTCCATACCCTGGGGCAACTCAATGTAGCCCTACCAAGGAGGGTCCCCCTGCCTTCAGGACACAGTGGTATTAACTTTGGAGAAGCCTCACTGGTTTCCTGCCTTTGTGGATGTGGATGTCTGTAACATAAGAAAAAATTCTTTAGATGCTTTACAGAAGATAGCAAGGACATTTTCTGGAATTAAATGTATTACTGCAGACAAATCTGATCATCTGGTTCATCTGGTCTCAGTTATGACATTTATTTTGGACTTTCTCTCAGAAACATTAACCACATACATATCAGCAGAAGCATTATTATGGAAACAGAAGCATAGCATTTAAGACCCATATTAATGAAAGCGGAAAACACTGACTTCCAAACTCTTAAAGTGATATTGCACTCAGAATCTCCTTAAGACAATCAAAAGTACCTGCTGGCTGACATTCTCATTCATTCCAAAAACTGCACAAAACAAGTTCAGCTTTGTTTTAATGTTCCTAGCAATGGGTTGGTTCATTGGAAATCAAGTATCAAAGTATCCACAAAACCTTTTAAATCACTACCACACTCTAGGGTTCGGAATCTCTGGTGTGAGGCCAACACAATATTTTTTGAACACTGTTGTGCTGTGTTGATTATGGGATCAGTTAACAGGCAGGGAATCGACCCGCTTACCACGTGGCAGGCGAGAATTCTACCACTGAACCGCCAATGCTTGAAAAACAGATTTCTACCAACATTCAAATTGCTCCCACTAGTGGCTGGCTGCAGTATAGGTTGGAAAATCCCCAAATCCTCGATGTTAAATCCTCATTGAAAACTGTTTAAAAAATATATAAGTTTAAGATGGTCCCACACGTGGAAGGATGTACACACCAACAAAAATGGCATGTGAGAACTCGTCATGGCGCTATCTTGTACTAAATTCTGTGAGTGGGTGCAGTACGAACAGTAAACTCCTACGGGAAGAAGCTTATGGCTAAACCCCAGCAGAACAACATGAGGGACTTGTGGACGGGGATGAAAGTGTCGCCCAGTGTGAGGTGAGAGACAGGCAGATATCAGGAGCCTGGAGAGAGCAAGTGACCTGGAGTCTCATTTATAAATGTGGCATACGCACAAAACGGGGCTGGAAACGTGCATACGCCACTTTCCACGCAGAGGTTGTGATCTATAAAAAACAAACTTGACGGGAGAATGTGCGCACCGTAAGCAAACTCTGAACCGTGCGTACAGTGTACGCACATTCTGGAGACAAGGGGAATAAGCGACACAGATGGTGAGGTCGTGAACTGAAGTCAGATTGTCGAAAGTAAATGTGAGAAGAGCGATTGACACCTCACACAGCGCTCGCAATTCTTTTTTCTTGCTCCGGTGACCAACTTCTTTTACTTCTTCAACAGTGGCACAACACAGAGACACTTCCCCTTCGCCCTGAGGCACTGCAGCATTTACACAGACTGCAAATTCACTACTGCAACTCTGTTTCTTCGGACTTCGCTGCTCACTGATCCCCCCCTCCCACTGTTCGCTCTGTCCAACTGACAGTTGACAGCCGCAGCAACATGTCACCTCTCACACTGCTTCTTTATATTAGTGATCCGCTTCTGTGGCACCAAATAACGCTGTTTTCCAGGCGTCCACCTCCCTACAGGTGAGTCTATGTCAGTGTCTGAGACACGGCTGCCCATTTTGGGGCCCGATTATATTTGGCCCACGCCTTGCCCACTGTATAATCCCCCCCCGGTCAGCGCTCGGTATCTCTCATTGAATATTATTTATTGGTGCATTTCCACTCCTGACCAAAGGATGACATTGTGATACATTGATGGTAGGGTGGCGCTGTCTTTGAAAATTCAAAAACAGTTGGGAACACGATTATCTTTTTACTGAGGTCTATTCCACCGCAGTGTGTCTGTTATGTAAACAGAGGGTCACCGTCGTCGCTATGAAACTAAGCATTCTCACCAGTTCGCAAAATACACAGGTGAGGATCGCAAGGTGAAGGTAGCAGACTTGTTAACAAAGCTAACCACACAGCAGCGAACTTTACTTCAGCCGTCCACTGCACAAGAAAATGCCACTCGGGCAAGTCATCGCATTAGCAACGTCATTGTCAGAAGTGGACGTGCTTTTGCTTTTGTCAAAGAGTGTCTGACAATTGCTGCTGAAGCTGTGTGTCCAAATCAGATGCAGGCTTTTTCTCAGATTAGCCTGTCACAGAACACGGTCACCCGTCGCGTTGAGGACATGGCCGAAGACGTTCGGGGCCAGATAGCCCAAAGAGAAGGTCGGTTTTCTGCTTTCTCCATCACGTGCGATGAAAGCACCGACATATCTGACTCAGCACAGTTGCTGGTGTTTTTGCGAGGCGTCAATGAGGACTTTGAAGTGTGCCAAGAACTAGAGGGCCTTGAAACAATGAAAGGGACAACGAGAGGTATCAATGTTTTTATGGCAGTGCAGCAAGTTATGGACAAACCTTCTCAAGGTGTTGTCCAATTCTACTACTATTCCTGATTTAAAAATGATTGTTCAAACCAGTGAAGAATATATTTTGGTCCCATGGGGGCATGTCTTGTCCCATGTTACTTTGCCTATTGCACTAAATGTCTTTGTATTTGAAGATATAGGCCCAAGGCCTAGTAATGTTCCATGTCTGTCTTCAAATATTCTATAGTGCTTTAATTATTTTTCTAATTTAAAGAAGTCAGTAATTTTTTTAACATAAATGTGAAGCACAATGAACAGTGTCATTCATTTTTCAAAATTAATTTGTGATAGTGTTTATTTTGCACACGTGCATGCTATACCCATATTGAACTTAATGTACTGCAAAATTAACATTTTGACCCACGACCCTCCCCCCAGATTCAATTTTGGCCCCTCCACTGGGAAGAATTTGGGCACCCCTGATCTGAGAACTGAGGGTTTTTTTTCCCCCTCAGCTGTCGGAACGAAAGAACAATTGGATGCCAGGCTCATTAATATACGGATCAGCATTCATTTAACAAGTTTAGCTCACAAACTTTTTTGTCTGCCATCTCATCTACCACACACCCTCCAATGCCTCCAATGCTCCCGCACCTCCCCCCTCACTCCCCTGCGGTGAGTCTGCTGGAGCCAATAACCCCCCGCACACACACCCCTTTACACCTCCTCAAGACAATCATAGGCATCTGTTGGCTAACATTATCATTTGTTCCCATTTATTCACCCCAAAATGCACAAAACAAGTTCAGCTTTGTTTTAATGTTCTTGCAATGGATTGGCTCATTGGAAATTAACAATCAAAGTATCCACTAAGGCTTCTTAGACAACTGCTACGCTCTAGGGTTGGGAATCTCTGGTGTGAGGCCGACACACTGTTATGCTGTGTTGGTTATGGGATCAGCTAACTGAAAAGGATGATGCATTGGCCGGGAATCGAACCCGGGCCTCCCGCGTGGCAGGCGAGAATTCTACCACTGAACCACCAATGCTTGAAATACTGAGGTTTACCAACATTAAAATTGCTGTCTCATCGATGGAGCACAGGCACCTGAAGGAAGTTCTTAAAGTCTATGGATACCCAAACTGGACCTTTGTGACTTGTGACTGGCTTTGATCTCTTATCTCGAACTTCACCTGCTCCGATAGCGTCACTGAAAATCATTTTTTTTTTTTATTTTACGCACCTCAGAGCTTTGCTGTCACAACTGCTACTTCACGTCACTAAGAGAAAGACAATCCAGTCAAAAAAATGCTGAGTGTTGAAGTCAAAATTTATTGTAACAAGTTTTTAAAATTATATGGTTAGAGTCAGGGTTACTCGGGCTGTTGTTGCTGATGGAAAAAATGTTTTGTCTAAACATGTTTTGTGTCTGCCCAATGGTGTCCCAAATTTCAGCCCCCATTGTTGTGATTGTTGGTGCAGGGAATTCATGTATTACATCGATTATTTACTCAAATATAGCAAAAGGATCTTGCATTGGCCGGGAATCGAACCCGGGCCTCCCGCGTGGCAGGCGAGAATTCTACCACTGAACCACCAATGCCTAGATACTATAAAATTGGACGGTTCCCATTTTTTCACTCCAAGCCTAGGTGGGTTTTTTGGACCACCACCAGTATAAATGCATCAAATAATAACGTGAGCTAGCTAGTAAATGTTAGCTGTTGTCTAATCACAGCTTAAGAGCTATGAAACATTGTCCTGTTGATAGCAGAATTTGAGCTTCCCCCCCTGAGCAAGATGTCAGAAAAAGAAAGGTCATTGATGGGATCCAGAGTGTGACCATAATGCATTGCGATGGGCACCGGGTCTAAATTATGAAAGACCGTAGTATCGCTAAGCTCCAACGTCAAAGTATAACTGCATCAAATAGTACCGTGAGCTCGGTAGTGGATGGGTGCTGATGTTGATTGCAACATTTGAGCTTCCCACACTGAGCATGACGTCCAAAATGTGAATATAATGAATGGATTATCCTTCAGTTTCTGCTCTCACAGACTGAATATGTAAACATGATAGGGGAAAAGGTTGTACGCCCAACGTGGGGCTCGAACCCACGACCCTGAGATTAAGAGTCTCATGCTCTACCGACTGAGCTAGCCGGGCTACGTAATTACTGCAAACGCTAGCATTTTAAACACTTATTTCACACACTGTCTTGAATGCACTGAAATAAAATGCATTTCTCTGTGTCCTCTTTGCTATGCGCTGATATATTTGCGCTGCTTACAGGCAACATAAACATCGCCAAATGTGTCTAGTCAACATTGCACTTGCAACTCTGGTAGCAACGCACCCTCTACATGGCTCTGGCAGCAAGTAAGATTAGCACACAATTGGCTAGTAGCTACACCAACACGAGTCAACGAGACAACAAAATACCTGAAGCTAGACGATCCAAAGTGTGTCTATTCCATGCAACAGGATTCCAACAAGGATATGTGGCAAAAGACATGCCCCGTGTGAGGCTCGAACTCACGACCTTCAGATTATGAGACTGACGCGCTGCCTACTGCGCCAACGAGGCCGACCAGTGCATTTGCACAGAGTTTGGTTCAAAAGGCACTACAACACAATTGAAGCGTCAAACTCCTGTAATATATACTGTGTATGTTTTTTACCCCCACAGATAGAATAAAACAGAAAAAATAGGACATACAGCAGAAGATGAAATTTATTGCATTTCCCCTAAATGTCCACCAGACAGATGTGGGCTGCTTCTTACCTACCACTGAGCAACATGTTGTTCTTGTTTCAAATCACTTAGAATCAATAGTTAGGATCAACTGACTGCTAGACATTGAAGAGAGGACTGGGTAGCGATGTTTGGCTACATCGACTAAATTACTTTGATGTGGATTTGGCTTATTTTCTTTGGCAATAGGAAAAACAAATTTGATGGTGAGATATTAGCACAGTATCAGTCTGTTGTGCAGTTTAGTATGAATATATCTTCATCTCTCACACAGACACAGACACACACACAACACACAAACGGGTGAAAACAACACTTCTTCATATCCTCCAGTCTCCAATGATACTGGGCTACAACTGCAGAACTACACAACATATCATACAAATATTCGTACTACATATGTGTGTATATATATAATATATATATATTTAGATCCTAAACTTTGGAGTAATAAAAAAAAGTAAAAGTCGGATGACTAAATGTAAACGTTGTAAATCTATATTTAATTTACCAGTCAAATTGCAGCTCCCCCTTGCGGCTAGTAATGGTGTTTGCAGGCTGCGACCATGACGTACGTCGTCTGCGTCATTGCCACCTGTAAGATCTACAACATTCTCCGTAAAGTTGCTATCGTTTTCTTGGCAAAAACAGGATCATCGCAATTCTCCATAGCGCCACGACACCTCCTGTTTAGACTGGGGCCTCTCGAGTTATGTAACACCCAATTCTTCTCGATAGCGTTATCTTTCAACTATCATCCTGCACGGCCTGGGACTTCGGTTAGCTTCAATTAGCTTATAAACATGTCATGAAAAACAACACGGCTAATAAACATTGTCGTATCAAGCTCGCGGTTACTCACCGGGAAGCGTGGATGATTTTGAAAGAAATCTTTGCTGAATTTTCCTCCAAACAGTTTTCAAAGCAACTTAGCAAACCAAACTAGCAAAGCAGGTCGCAGGGTTGTCGCGAGCTGGTCAGTTTTCTCACTCCGTCGCCGAAAGTTGCTGACGCACACGAGATTTGTCGCTTCTCGACACTGACACTAACTGACAATAACACAAGCGGTTCCGTCAGTTAAAGTTAAATTAAAATAAAAACTCGGCGACTGTCGTTGAGTAGCTCGGAAGACACGACGCTCCTGCATGATGAGTCCGTGAACTCTCCTCCAGACACCGAGGCGCCTTCAATTAAGAGGCGACCAATGGGAGAAGAGCTGCGACCTGCAGCAGCGTCATGTGGTGTTGAAGAGATGCATGTTGAGTCCAGCATCCAGCTGGTGAACACACGCACATCACAAACTACATCCTATGATGACAATCCATAATATTTTTGACATATATTTAAGGAAATTATTGTTGTCATTAATCATAAAGCTCTTTTCTCCAATCGTATTTACTTTCTCATGAAATGATGGTTGTTTTTACTGCCTTGGATCTCTAAAAAATTATTCAAATTAAACAATCTGACCAGGCGGTCTCTGTTGAGACATGCAACGTGTGATGATGGGTCACAAATAGACGTTGCATATTTTTCAAAAAAGAAAACTGATATAGAGTACTTCTGCAACACTGCAGTTCATCTAATGCAGTTAAGTTATGTGTTGGCGTACAAGCATACATAACATTTCAAAGAGTGAATTCAGATATTTGTGAACCGAAAAAAGCCATACTTAATAATTTAATTCCACCATGCATAAACCATATAGAAATTTCTTTACATCAATGACAATAAAAAAAGAAAGACAAAAAGAACACATTTCATGATGCCCCCCCAAAAAAGCAAGCGTCACAGATCACCGAAGGCTCATAAGTTGTACTTGGATTAGTGTGATGGTAGTTAGTACATGGTTAAATCAGCAGGGTTACACGTCACCCTGGGAGGAATGAACAACAGAAAGTCAGACACGGCGGTAAAAAATGAAGAACGTGTGAAAGACAGAAACATTGCCACTATTCGCTGGGAAAATGCTGATGTCTTCTTATATTACAGCCAAAGCAGCACTGGTGCCCTTGATTCTTCACGACTGTAACTGTGGATCTTGGAGCATGTTTCATCCACGCTGCTTTGCAAATTAAACGCATTAGGAATAGATAAGTCAGTGACCCCCGACAGAAATGGGGGTAGAAATAAATATGAAGAGGCTGTTTAGCGGTGTTAGTTGAGTGTAGAAGGCATCCACTCTACACCTCCACCTTTACAAATGGCACTAATTTAAAAAAACAAATACACTGTCATAGCACATATGAGTAACATCCGTATAAGACTCTTGTCATCTGTATAGCATTTGATTGCAAAGGAAAATCTCACCGTCTGTAGAAGGCAGAAGTTAACAATTAAAAAATGGATCAACTAAATCAAATCCAACTGGCTTTCTTTCACAGGCCGTTGTTTAATGGTTGGTGCTGGATATTTCGGTGGAGTCACAATGTGACCTCACTGTCAACTGGTGAGGCAGGGAAGTGCCAAACACCACTTACAAGCCGAGTAATTAACACAAGTGGCTTTTGTTTTATCGAACATCTTTGGGATGAGACACCATTTTAGCTTTTCAAATACTCCGGCATTCAAAAACCACCACCGTCAGCACCAGAGCATCCCACACTTTGTGGCTTTTACAATTAAATCCGACTCAGGCCAAAGAGAGAAGATGCGTTGGAATTTATTATTCGTGTGTTTCAATCTGTTAAAAATCGCACACTTTGCTTTATAACACTGACTGAGTACAATACTGCTTTATAAAAAACAATAAAAGACGAACCTAAGCAAAAACAACACAATGCACTGTTTCACATATACGTTTCAAGTCACTTGCATCGTGTCTCCCTCTCTGCATGGCGGTGTCATTTTTGGAATGGTTTTCACCTTCGGCGAGACAAAGCAGTCAGGTGGAGAAGTGGGATCACATGGGATTGGTTCAGAAACACTTGAAAAATACGTTATCATTCAATTCACAGCTCCAATACTGAGTGTAATTACACAGGGAACAAATCTGGAAAAACATTTCTTAAACAAAGCTTATAATATGACATGAAAAAAGGGTTTAGTGGGCATTTTCTATGTTAGCAACTAAAAACAGCAACCATGTTAGTGTAGGCTTACTGTATAATTACACATCAGTCAATGGAGCACATGCGGGAGGTGTAAAGTTACGAAAAAAAGTTTGGAAAAGGGAACGAAAACACAATAGGTCCAAGTCACTCATTCATTCAGGCAGCTGTCTACTGTAATGACATCAGTGCTTCATCTCCTTCTACTCTCAGGGAGGACTTCACGGACACCATGGATTGATCTTCACCATGATTTTCTTTCTCCCCAAACAGCCTAACAGAACTAACTATAAAAAAGGAAAATACCAAGGCATCCGTTTAAGAAAGAGAAGATATGAACATGAAGATGGATCGCAGTGTTTCCCCAACAGAAACAAAGTACTGTTGGTAAAAATGCCACTTTTCTCTTTTCTCCCAGATCATAAAGAAAACATAATAAGTCTTTTTCTCTGTCGAGTAAGGCTGGAAAATGTCCTTCCCGGTATAGTAATAACATTTTGAAAGCTTCAAGTTTGTGTATTAACTTTGACTTCATAAAAATATGTAGGGAAACACTGCGTCCTTCCATCTCCACAGTTTCTTTTTTTTGTTCCTCCTTCATTGCTCCTTTTATCCACACAGACGTGTCCTATTATTCTCTCCAATCTTTCAAGTTTCTCCTTCATGTCCTCGTCAAAAGTCAACAGGGTTTTCTCCATCTTTTCACAATGCGTACTGTCTTGAGCATCTTCCACGATCCCTCCGTCCTTCCTCTCCTCAGGAGAAGAATCGTTTCCTTCGCTTTTCCGCTCAGAACAGCACGTCTTCGTTGGTAATGAGCGCTTCCACCACCAGTCTCTGATATCGGATGTCATTCAGCGCCGTCATGGCGTCCAGGTCGGGCGCCCTCATAAGTGTCGGCCCGAAGACGATGCCCAGGTTCTCGCTGGACATGAGGTTGTCCTTCTCGCACTGGGTCACCCTGGATGGAGAGGAGAGAGGAGGAGGGGGGATATTAAACCCTTTTTAAACAAGCCAAATAATAACATCTTTCACATCTGCACAACCACATGCATTTGAGGAAGTGAAAGCAGTTCATTCAGACCTCTTGAGGTGAGCCATGAGGTATCGCAGTGCTTCGCAGTGAGCTGGCGGCAGCAGCTTCAAGGCCTCGTGGAGAGACTCCAGACGTTTTTCGGGGTCTGTGATCTCTGTAAAACACAAAAACCCACAAAAAACGCTTAAAAATAACACAATGATATTGGATCAATCATCACAATAAAATCAAAAGATAAACACCTGACAAAATAAATGTTTCTAGTCCCTCCATTCATTCTTGCATCTGGTGTAAAAGACAGAAAGCCAGAGGAACCTACTTGCGGTGTCTATGAAGCGTGGGTAGGCGTCATATGTGATGAGGGGGATAGGCAGCTCTCTGAAGTACAGTTTGAGGGCCCCAGTGATGATGTTGATGTCCTCGTAAGCACTTGAGGAAATGTCGGCCTTTTCTCCGTCTGCAGAGGACAAAAACCAAAACAATTGATCATCAATCGTCGAGGGATTGTGGTGCAAGATGAAATATACATGTCTTCAAATAATCTCTCTGGAGGATTGTATTGATATTTCTGATGCTAAAAAATAACATGAAGGTTCGTCTCCATAAGCGGTCCGATGTTGGTGCTAAGGATAACTTACTGTGCTCGACAAGTATGATAAAAAACTCCAGCAGGGGGCGACACTCACCTCTGTCAAAGGCCAGCTTCACATCTTCAATCAGCTCACTGAAGCCCGATATTCTGTACAAACCCTCTGACTGCAGACCTTGAGGCAGACGAGGAGAAAGGAAGGGACACAACCATTAATACCATGTTTTAACTTGACAAAGAAAAGAAAAGGATAAAAAGACATGTTCGGGGAAAGTGTGGAAGGTGTTTTCGGCTGTTTCCCCGATTCCAGTCAAGTTCAATCACTTCAAGTCAGTTGTCTTCATCGATTTCACATAATAGTTTCAACCAGGTCTTGAATCATAATTAATAAAATCCTGTCTGCAGCAGCTTTTATTCTGCTTGTGCACACACACACACACACACACACACACACACACACACACACACACACACACACACACACACACACACACACACACACACACACACACACACACACACACACACACACACACACACACACACACAGTCTCTCTCTCACCTCTAGCCTCGATTTCCTGTATGCACATATCCACCACCATGGGTCTCTTGGTGTTGTGGGCTCGGACCAGCGTGGTCAGGTCGCAGCTGTACACCTTCTTGACGTGCCGCAGGTCCGGCTGGCAGTCGTTGGGCACGACTTTGGAGCACTGCTTGTGGACGTTCAACCCACAGTCTGACAGAAAGAAAGACAGAGGTCGTACCACATCACTTCATGACCTAAAAATCTCCTTTTCTGCTGCTTTCAACGCATGTCAGGAAAATGCAGTTTTGTCGATAAAGGTCTGATCACGCTTCAGCGTAGGCGCTGCAGAAGCACAGTTCATCACCCACACATCGTAATAATAATAGCACTGCCAGTCTGTACTTTGGCACCAAGTTGAATCTTTAACATTCAAAATCTGCAATACACAGCAGATGAGTCAACAGCTCGAGTGACTAACTTTAGCCTGCTGTCCAAATGTTGAGTCACAGTTTAAAGGGAGAGGAGGTGTGACCTGTTGAGCACAGTGGAGGAGGCGAGACAGGAGCAGAATCCAAAACCTTGTATGGAATTTTCCCTTGTGATAAGTGAAAGATTACTCGGTGCATAATTGACACGAGTGTTGTTACCTGCACACTTGACTCCTTGAGCGATGAGACCCCACATGAAGTTGGCACAGTACTCGCACCAGTGTGGTCCCCTGAATGTATGAACCTGGTACAACAACAACAACAACACATTATGTAATGGAACAAAAATGCTATACAGTATATCTGACCTGGTATACAGTAAGAACAGGGTAAGAAATACATTCATATGAGCCAAAGTGGATCAAGTAATACCAGCAAGAACAGGCACTGACAAAAGTATTGATGGCAACATAATAGAGATGCTGAAAGGGCATTCATAAAAAAACTGTGTGAACAGATTTTTAATTATTGCATAAACTAGTTCTGTGTAATTTGTCTGTCGCTGTGTGTTCGTCCACATGTCCCCTGAGCTCGGTTCACTGTGGCTCTGACCTTTGTGCTTATTTCTAATGGCTGCTTGAATATGGAAATCTATGAGCCACTAAACAAGGGCAAATGAAATGTAAATGTAGAAGTGTGTGTGTGTGTTTGTGTGTGTGTCTGTGTGTTTTTACTCTCTGAGGTCTATTTGAATAAGACCCCATGAGCTGAATCAGCAACTCTGGCATTTTTTCAGTACGCACACACACGCACGCGCGCACACACACACACACACACACACACACACACACACACACACACACACACACACACACACACACACACACACACACACACACACACACACACACACACACACACACACACACACACACACACACACACACACACACACACGCACACACACACACACACACACACACACACACAGAAGGAATTAGGAAAACAAAGCAGTCACTCACCTTGAAGTTGTGGACCTTCTCGTAATTGGGCGCCAAGTCGCTCTCCCTCAGCGTGGCCCGCCGCACCAGCGATGTGAGCTGCGAAAGGGCAAAAGATCTGATTGGTCGCCAGAAGGTGGAAGCAGGGGAGTCGGGTTTAGAGGGGGCCGGCGCCCGCTTGAGCCGGGCTCCCGAGCCCGTGCTGGGGTCCGACGTGATTCCGGAGACTGGCAGGGAGGGAATTGAACCTGCGCTGACATTTAAACCAAGAGCCGCTGTAAACAAAGAGCCCTTCGGAGTCGTTTCCTTCTCGGCTCGCCTGCGTGACTGCTTCTTGCCCCTTTTAATGATGTGCGACTCACGGCTCGGCATTGTGGGGTCTGCCGTTTTGGTGTGGATGTTAAGATAAAAATAAATTTAAAAAACTGTCTCTGAGACTTAAATCTGGATCCCGGTAATAAATACAGTGAGTGAAGTACTCAAATTCGGTAAGAAAAAAAAAAGAGATCCTCAGAATGATTAAAAACAACAAATAAATATGGAAGGACTCTCAAATTAAATCAAAGCTGAACAACAACATCAACAACATCCCAAACCAAGGAGCCAACACAGGACCAATCCTGCTGTTTTTGTACCACAAAGATCAGCCAATCAGAATAGCTCTGCGTACTGACAGGGGCTGCATGGTGCAATTCCCGTTCACAACAAAAAACAAAAGCCAGCGAGCCTAATAACTCATCTGTCCGAGGATGCAAAAAATAAAATAAAATACAACCCCACAAAAAGTTCAATGGATATAAACCAACAGATCTTCACTTCCTGAAATGTGCCGAATCCGTCAAACTGGACTGTTGCGGCAGAATGAGCATTCCCCGTCTCTCGGTCTCGTGTAGGTGAGCGCCTCAGCCCACATGGCTCGGCGTGTGCGTTAATCCGCTTTCCCTCCACACACACACACACACACACACACACACACCAGGCAGAGGCAGAGGCAGCGGAGAGAGAGCGAGGAGAGGAGGGGGGGCGAGCTACAGAGCAGTAATGGATGGATTTAACAGGTCACATTGGGAGGAGAGGGAGCCAATGAGAATTCAGGGATGCTTGTTGTTCGCCACCAATTCTGCCCCCCTCCAATTGTCCCGGGAGAGCGGGAGAAAGAATGAGCTGAGAAACAAGCTGCTATTTTATTCATTCGTTCACACTTATCCTTCCCTCTTTGTTTCCGCTCCATTCTTTTGTCACTTGCGGTAGAAATCCGAGAGTGTGTGTTTCCTCAAATATATATGTATATATAAAAATATTGAATCAAAAGCCCTGCTCCTCCATTAATTTAGATCATAGGAGGGACATTACATAAGAACAGTTTAAGGCTTAATTTCCACTCAGGAAATGCACTTCGTGGGAGGGTGGTTAGACTTTCTTTTGACATTTTTGGCCTATCAACAAACAAAGCAGCGGGGAGGCGTTTTAATCCCGTTACTCTGGGAGAGATTTTGTGACATCTTAAAGTGAATTTTTCAGGAACTGAACCACCACAGTTCCAATCCACTTATACTCAGCTTCATATACGCCACACAGTGAATATGTATGACTGTGGTCATGGATATTTAATGACTGCTTTCATCGCAGGGTCGAGGGAGCTGGGTTGCAAACAAAAGAGCCACTCCATTTACAGATAGGCCTGGAAATATAAAGGACAGAAAAGGGAATCTTTAATCTGTATCCCTCCCACTGGTGCCATAAAAACTGCATTTAACTCAACAATAAACAGTTGCGTGAACTGTTTGAAATATGCGTCTTTCCGATGTTTCACTTGCCCACGGAGAGCCAGCGCTGGTCTCAATGTCACAGCCATACTGCTTTGTCTGCAAATCCACCCAATTATGAAAGCACACACGTACACAGGACCACCCCCACTACACACACGCACGCGCGCGCACACACACACACACACACACACACACACACACACACATAGACAGTGATGTATGAGTTGCAGTGTTGGTGGTCATGCACTGCAGGTCATACAAGGCCTCGGGGGGCTCGGCAACTTGGAAACTGATAAACGCACTGCATCTTGCGCACAATGCTTCGTTCGCAGCCTGTTGGTGTGTTGGTTGGTGTTAAAGACTGTCCCATTACAACTGGACTGTTTTAAGGTCCAGACGCAGAACCACTCTGCAGCAGCAGCCCTGTGATTTGCATCCCGATTGACTCCCGCGTCACGTGCACAAACCTCACATCTCCAAAATTGTCATCACTTCTCCCCCCCCCATACTCCCACGGGAAAAAGTCAATGAATAGAAACTGAACTGAACATGAACGGAATCCAACGAGCCAGCGACAAATTTCGTTCTTGTGGACTCGAGTGGATGGTTTTTGGGGAGATAGCAGGTTTCTGCAGGCAAACTGCTGTTATGTAATTTTACTGCAGAGCCCTTGGCTGGAGGCCATCTCTCCTCTGCATCCATCTTCTTCTTCCTCCTCCTCCTCTTTCTTCTTCTTCTTCTCCTTCTCTCACCATGTTCCTCAACTCTCATCCTTCCATCTAAGCACTGCACATACAGAAACTTCCCTTACGTTTACCCTAATTTCAACTCTACAGTAAGCGCTTTATAAATCAAAGCTTTACAAAGTCAACATTTTCACATACAATACATTTTTTCTGGAAAAATTTCGATGTGATAACATGAACAAGGGTGGCAGATAGTGGAATATATGAAATAACTGGGATCTGGTCTTTTTGGGCCTGAACAGCAACGAGTACTTTTGTTAAACTTCAAAACTCTAAAAGCTGTGAAACGACTTGCCGTCTTTGCCCCCTCACTGTATCTACATAAAGTATAAACACAAGGGACTGTCCTTACCCTCTCCTCTGCATTGCGCTCATCTTTTGCCGGAGCCGGTCCGTCGGGGGCCTCGTGGCTGTGAGGCAGGAGTTTCTTCAGGGTAGGCTCCTGGTTCAGGGTGGTGTAGCCCACACGCTCATAGATGGGGTTTATGGTCATCTTGGCGATGTACTCCGCTGCCTGACAGAGGAGAAGGTCACTTTAAAACATGCCATTTGACACAGATTTTAATAGTTGTAGTAGATTATTATTATCTACCATAATTGTTCTATTAAATCATATTTGACCTCCACAAGGCCTCGACTAAACACGCAACAAAATTCTTCATTTTCCAGCACTGTTCCGTTCTGGTAGATCTGCACAGGTTGTGGACATTTCTCTTTTATGTCCAGTAAACTGAAACAAACGGCTCCTTCGCTCACACTATGCATTTTCAAAGCAGCTTAAGACGGAAGGGGACGTGAATGCAGACAGAAACGCACACCTTTGTCTCAATGTAAAGCGTGATGAGGCCGTCTGTGACCAGGTCGTGGATGGACTCGAACCTCTTCTCTCCGACAAAGTGCTTCCCGTCATGGTAGAGGCGGAAGTTTCTCGTCTGGTTCCCAAACCTGGGATGGGAAAAAGGGAGGAAGTGTGACAAAAAGGCCCAAGAATCTAGGGGTATCATCATAATTAGATTTTTACCGCTCCCTTTTTCGCCCTTAATTGCAAACTTGAATCATAATTTATATTCACCCAATAAACACTGCATCTTTTTCACTAAAATAAAACGGTTCAGACCCTGAACTGGGCCAACTCATCATCTGCTCCTCGGTGGAATGCGATGAAAACCACCGCGAGATAAAACAGCATTGGAACATCATTAACCCAAAATATCAACCTTTCCTTTTCTGCCAACCCAGACTGGGACCCGAGTTTATGAAAGGGTATTTTTGGAATGCAATTATAACCACAGGGGTGGAGGAGAGAAACTGGTGCAGGTGGAAGCACGACACATGTCTATGAATGGAACAAACTGACCCCAAAGCTGAATTCAAATTAAGCCGGGCACCCATTTAAAAAGTATGACACCTACTCTGAGAAAACGATGGCTCCCATTCAAGTAAAACTGACTACGGATATCAAATAAAGTTATTTGCTTACGAGGTTACTAGGCCAAAAGGAACATAGTGGTATTAATGATACAGAAAAGGCTCCTTTTGTGTCAAATCGCCGCGACAACAATCGTCCACACAGCTCAGGTGCCTCTGAGCCACACACAGAATCGGAATAAATGTTTGTAAATCGCATTCAGGAAATAAAGGAAACCACAGATTTACAAAAAATATCTCTCCTCGCGAGGAACGGCTCGCAGGAGGGTGGCGTGTGGAGCCATGTGAGTTTAGAGATGAGCAACTCTGAGCAGCTTAAAGCTCAAATGCTGCGTTTACTGAGGAGGAGGGGGATGAGGAGAAGGAGGAGGAGGGATAAACCCTCACACCTAACAACACCTAAGGGCATTGTGCACACAGCCACATGGCTTCTCTTCTTCTTGCCTTGAAACACAAATATGTGCAGGCTGAGGCGAAGGTGGAGGGATATATGTTTATAGAATTTAGAATCACCGAGCTTGTGTTCTAGATTGTCCGAGTCTCCCTAACACACACACACAAACATACCTGAGTGCCAGTGTGTATGTGCCCGGCTGCCTCTGGCTCTCTCTGATGAGGTAGCTGCCTTCGGCCTGACTCAGTAACTGATCGGCCTCTTCTCTTGAGATCATCCCGTGGTACCTGGACGGAAAGACAACACGGAGTTAAAGAAAAGAAAAAGAGGCTTCAAAACCTTCTTCGCTGTCTGAAATATACCGACAACTCATCTGACAAACACCGAAAAGCGACTTACTCTCTCCCATAGTATTTCGGCCGGTTGTCGACCTGCAGGGAAAAGACAAACGGTGTGAAAAAACTCACTCAGATCACATCAACAGAAAAATCATATCCGTCTGCCAAGGGGAAAACCTCACTGTCAAATTGACACCTGAGAATTCATGAATCTACAGAAGGTGTTGTTTAAATGTTTTCCAAACTGGAATCAATATTCCAAAGGGAGTACAACTGTGCCAACACATGAATAAACAAATCAAGACACACAGAAACAATAGAGAGTGTGAAATGCCACAAGATTATACACACTGTGCACTCTTGCCGAATATTTTCCCCAGACTTTGGCCCATTTTCAAGACTTGCATGTAACAACCTCGCTTGGCACTCAGCGTGTGTCTGAGTTTGTGAGCGCGCGGGCGCAGAGAATACTGCACGAGTCGGATAAAAAAAAGAAAAAAGAAAAAGAAAAGCAGAACATTGTGTTGTTCTCGACAAATTTGCTGTGGGGCCAATAAATCAACAAAGAGCCAACAAACATCGGTGAATGTTAATGTGGATGCTCTGTATTACAGGAGGAGTTTGTTTGTGCATTTGCACATTGCCAGTGGCAATCAGTAAATATTATTTACATTTTACTTTAAAGCACCTAATAATCATAAACAAATGAGATCAAGGTGGTAAAAAGTCAGAGAGGTAGAGAGAACATCAGGCCTCTGTTACAAGGCAACGCACGTGCACCTCTGGACGCCGACCGACACCAGTCTGAGGCCTAATAACCATCGCTAATGCTCGGCAGATGTCCTGCTGAGCTGGAGGGGAAATAAGTCTTTGGAAGAAGAGCATATTTTCAGTCTCCCACTGCGGAGTATGTATTTTAAATGGAATGATGAAATAAAACTAACACGCGGGGAAATGGTGTGCATAGCAGGGACCCGGGGGTAAACACACAAACTCTTATTTTCAGTTTTTGTCTATGGATTTAGGCAAATGGAGCACCCGTTTGGTTTTTTACCTTATATTCGCACAACTTTGTTTTTGTCTAACTGGCGAGCTGTCAAAACATAGAACTCACAGAAGCTTTCCTATGTGTATTTACTTTTTGTTCAAGACCTAACAGTATTTATGGGAGGAAAATGTCAGTTCACAAGCTACAGTTTTATTACATTTACCAAGAGATATAATCGTACTGTAACCCAAGGTCTTCCAGCTAAAAGGACTCATTTATGCCACCCTGTTGCCCGGACATGCCACAAATTAGAAAGTACTAGTACTCTGATAAGTGCTTATCAGTCCATCACTAAATCATATATGGCTGGACTCCCAGCAGACAACATGGGGCTGGTGGCAGCAGGGCAGCGGGGCAGGGGGGCACGGCCACTCCGTCTGTCTGCCAGTCTGCTGCTTTTAACTGGGTCAGCAGCGCCGACTACCTGACCAGGCCAGGGAGTCAACAGCTGTTCGTTTCGCATCTTCGCACACACACGCACACACACACACACGAACAGCAGACGCACAATCCCTCCCAATCTTTAATCCCCATTGGTTTTGCCCCCAAACCTTGCTGCCACACACATCTGGTGATCGCCTCTCCTGTGGGCAAACGTGCTGTTGCGTGACATTTACTGGACGTCAGCAGCATCCCGCGCCACCTGGGCGCCCTCGGCTAGGACGCAGCCTCGGCTGACCAAATGCTTATTTTACCATTTACAAAGAAATAACGAGGTTTGAAATTTTCCCATTTGAAAAATAAAGTCGAATTGGGTTTTAACCAAGTGACGTTGGGTTGCCTTTAATAATGCTTAACTTACTTTTACTAACAGTGTCCTGAGAGAGGATGACTGCTCCAAAGCAATGGATTGGTTGATTCACTCGTGCTACGTCACTGCGATATTACTGGATTTTTCTCGAGGAGAGTAAAATCAGGAAGTGTGTTCTCACCTCAGGGGTGCAGGTGACTCTGCGTGGGTGAGGTGCCTCCTGCTGGAGCTGGTACACTAAAGGAAAAAAAAACACACAGCCACATTCATTCATCCATCCGCAACAACCGAATGCTACCTCCACAAAGAAATACCCAGGAAAAGGGGTGAGAGAATGGAAATCCTAATCGCATAATGCAATCTAGGAAGTAACAGTTATAGTAAAGATTAAAAGGGTTATAATTGGGGTAGTTTATTAAAAAAAGTTCCAGTGATACTTACAGTACGACTTCCACACCGGGGGCCTGTATTCATCATGATCTGAGGGCAGACAACAGCAGATTAAACAGCTGCAACATGTACACAAACATGATTTCCCTTTGCTGCATCGCCCCCAAGTGGAGAAAACACAACAGTGATCAGCTCGGATTTGATCTGGATTCTCTCATCTCACTTAAATGTATTTAAAAAATAGATATGAACTATTTGAAAATTAAAAGAGGGAAGTAACAACAAAAAAGAGGGATTTTACATTCAGTCAAATTCAGAAATTACATGTTTGTCAGAAACATATTGTAGGAATCTATGGCAATCTCATCTCATTTTCTTTTTTAAAGAGCAAACACCAAAACGCTGAAGGGATTTTTGTATTTACTGCCAAGTAAACAAACTACAATAAATAGACAGATGGAAGTCGAGGAAGATGTGTTTACACCGACAGCAAGAGATATGAAGTTGAGGCTTTCAAATACTTTATTTTCCTCTAGTTCGTGTGCATTTACCTCGGGATGCCAGACTGACGGACGGTGTAGGTATTTCCTTTTCACAACAAAAAACTTGCACTGAGCATCAATAGTGACTGAGTGGCTTCATAAATAAATCCACTCTGAAGCATAAAAAATATTCTACATTGCGTCGGACATCACATCAGCGTGTTTCATTGCTGCCCATTTGGCTGCAGCGAACCATAAACAACACGCTGACATTAATATTAGACAGAGTACGACTTCAAAGCGAACCACTTTCGCCCCTGGCACACGTTTGGAGCTTGGCTGAACTCTGTGGTATCTACTGAGCATTTTCAAACTATATAGTCACTATAAGTTATTGTCAAAATCCTTTCAGCAACGCATCAACATTTTCAGCCGTATATGCATTTATCAAAAGGGACTCACGAGTGCAAATTCACATCCCTGTGGCATTATCCACATTTAAAAACGGATTTTTGAAAGTATGAATTAGATTCCCCACTACATATACTGACATTATAGCAAATAAACATCCTATCATGACAAAGGGAGTTCAGGCAAATACACATATACAATATACAGTTTTGCTTTTTCTTATATGCAATTTATCTGGTATAAGCTGCCTCACGCAGCCTTCTACTACAAAACTAACGTCTGCAGCCGTTACCACACTGAAAAAGACCCAACTCAATTTAACGCAGTTTCTTTTCTGCCACCTCTTACAACAACAACAACAACAACATATATTGTTGTGTCTTGTTTTAAGATTCCGCTTTCCTTCAGCCTGCATCTTGTAGTTTCAGGAATACGTCGTCTTCCACCTTCAGACTAACCAGCCCCGTTTCCTGTCTGCTTGCCCTCTGTGTTCGCTCCACAAGCCTTATCTATTCAGCACTTGTCGTCCCAGTATCCTGTCTTCAGAATAACTCAAAATCCTCCCCCGGGTGAATCGCCTCACCCTCCTTCTCAAGGCGACACACAGCCACACAGAAAGACACACGAAAAAAAACAAAAACAAAACACAGACGTATGGACTGCTGCAAATATTGGATTGATCGCAAAAAAAATATCATTAAATATAGTGGCACACTTTAGAATTAGTTTAACAGGAAATGAAGACCTGTGTAACACCTAAGACAGACATGACAATAAATACCGTTTACTAGGTAAAGCATCAACCATTCAAATACTCTATAGCAAATGTCCTGTATTCATGATGTCAAATAAGTAAAAGTAAAAAGTTATGATCAGCAAAATGTACTTAAAAGTATTGAAAGTACTCATCAGACCTGTCAGTGTTTATATTGATATATATCAGTTATTATTGCTGAGGCATTACTGTGTAAGAGGCACTGTAACGCCTGTAGCAGCTCATGAGTACTTTCTACAGTGTTGGACAGTTCAATACATAGAAATGCATCATATCTTATACACTTTGAATGCATAGTCTTCAATTGCAAAGTTTCCAAGTAAGTATGGTGGGTAGGAAGTAAAAACCCTTTGCCTCTGGCACGAGGTGGAGCAGAGGCATGAAATGGAAATTACAAGAATGTCAAATAGCTGGATATGACATATATAAGATAGGAATTATCATAATAATGGATTTTTGGTTGGAGAAACAGACCAAACACGTCATGAATACACTGATATCAGGGCACAGCCGGCTACTGTCTGCTCACCAAAGACATTCAGGGCCATCTTGATCCTCTGATGATGATGATGATGATGATGGACAATCAATCAGCAGATCCAAATTCCCAGCAGATCGGACCCACTTCGTTTAAAGAATCCTGAAAGAGAACAAACACATAGGAGCAGAGAACAGAATAATGTGAAACTATTCAACCACTGGCTGAGATGATGATGATGATGATGATGTGCAATGAACGATCGTGCTCACGTTAAGGAGAGCTAACGTTAGCGTCACTTTCCAGTTGCCAGACTGACCCCGAGGATTAAAACGGAACCGACGTTATCACAAGGAGAAGGAAGAACAAAACCCCATTTGCGCTGCGACACGACGAAGCGGCGGCGGCGGCTCATGAAGTAACGGTGGACGTTCGCTTCGGTTTGATAATCTAACGGCGAGATGATGATGATAATAACACGGACCACTCACACTCACGTCCACTCTGCGTTGTGGTCGCCATCTTGCTGGGTCACGTGAGCCGTCTCGCCCTCTCGCTCCGAAGTAGCTATGGCAACGCGCCTTGCCGTTGCCACGAGCAAAGAGAAATAATGAAAAAAAATCAGTAATTCCCAACGCTACGTCACTGGATGAATGTAAGCAAGCCGAGCCATCTTCTTTGAAATAAGACTTCAACCAAACAAAAACCTGTTGTTGTGTCTATCTTTTCAATAAATTGAGATGTATCTGCCAATGCTGCCCGTGGCCGGTTAGCTCAGTTGGTTAGAGCGTGGTGCTAATAACGCCAAGGTCGCGGGTTCGATCCCCGTACTGGCCAGCGATACTTTTTGTTCTTGTTGCAAGATCTCATTTATCATCGTGTTTTGTTTAAGCTGCAGTGTTTCTTTACTTAAATCACTCAAATAGACAGTTCACAAGCCAAAGGGTGATGTCATGGCGCTTTGCCTCTTGGTTTCGGTGGATGTACTGTTCAACCAGCACTGATCCCAGTCGACCACATGACCCCAATTCTGGCACTGCACTGTGTTAAACTCAGGGTTAATCTTCATTTAACTGTGCAACACTCAGTTTCTATCTGTGCAATTCAATGGGGTTCATGTGCAATCCTTTTACACTGTATATAGTCTGCCATTTGTATACTGACGTTTCTCCTTTGCTCCTGTAAAAGTGCAAATGTCCCCATTGTGAAACCAACAAAGGATCATCTTATCTCACCTTTTGTTTTTCTACGCAGTTGCACAATTAAATAAATTAAATAATATTATAATATATATATATATATAATTATACTTTTATACTTTATACTAATCAAATACTTTCTACTCAACCACATGTTTTTCACATTTCAAATGTCACATGTCTCTGAGATATGTGTATGTATGCTACTTCCAGCAAGAGGCGATACTCTTATAAATACAGATTTAAAAGTGTAAAATCTGTGCATGTTTACTTGTAACAGTATTATAGTATTATAACATTGTCCCACAGGATCTGAGAACTTCTTTCACCACTATATAAACCCAAATTAAGTAACTCATATCAGCACTTAAGTACAGTAATTATTTATTATATTGTGAGCATGTGTTCAGTTGCTGATTTCAAATATTTCATATTTTATTGCCATTTCCACCTGCATCTTCCCCAAACCACCGCGGGGTGTCGCTGTCCGACCGCGGCGGCTCTTACTTTCTTCTGCTGCCTGGCTCTGTGGTGCCGGGGTGCCCGTGCTGCTGGAGGCGGTGTGTGTCGCTCTTCCTGTGGTCGCTCGCTCCTCATTGTTTCGGGAGGAAGGAGCTGCTCGGCGCACGGCACACGGCTTCCCCCCTCCTCGCACTCGTCTCAATGGCCGCCGCGCGGACTCCACGTCCAACCTGAGAGGCTCAGTTGCGAGAACGCACGAACTCTGGCGGCAGGACTTCTTCTTCGTCTTCTGTTTTTTGTTGTACCGCCTGCGCGTCCGGACATTGGAGCTCTCGCCGAGGGACGATCTGAAGACACAGCGGGGGTAAGGCAACCTCGCGATCCGGTGTTATGGAGCGAGGGGTGTACACGAAGCCCGTTCTGGTATAACGTACGTAGCGAAACACTCTCACACTCGGATGTACTTTCAAAAAACAAACGCGTCGGCTTCTTCGTGCAACAGTGCGTTATCCGACGAGCAGGAGCTCGCCTCGGTTGCAGCCTGTTCGTTTCTCCTAATCGGCTGATCTCCAGTAAGGTCCAGCAGAGGGTCTTCTATTCATGTTAGATCAGTGATTTTTTTTTTTTTTTTAACGTTTTTTCACGCACTGGTACCAAAACTACAGTGCTGTAGTTTTTTTTTTTTTAAAGAAAAACCACAGCACTGTAGTTTTTACTTGACTTGGGTTACAATGGTTATAAAGCTTTTCCATTATTCATCACAATCCTACATTGGCCTGAGCTTGTCATTGTACATGCATATTAATATTGAGCAGCACGTACACACACACACACACACACACACACACACACACACACACGCACACACACACACACGCACACACACGCAAACTGGCCTCTTGAGTGTAACAGTGCTGCCCACTGACACCTTCGCTCTGGTGAAAGGATTACTCTGCTAACCTACATTCTGAGACTTGCTCTTTGCCGACTGTACTCTCGATGTGTGTGTGTGTGTGTGTGTGTGTGTGTGTGTGTGTGTCTTTAAATGTGCTTTATCCTTCACGCCACAAAGCTGCTGACAAAGAGTGTCACTCCCACCCCTCCCTCCATGCCTGGTATTGTCAGAGGAAAAAAGCCTTGACCCTTTTCTTCCCTTCCTGGAGAATGCATGTATGCATGGCACCTATTGGGTGTCAGCTGGCAAAAAACACTTTTACTTTATTGATCTCTGGGACACACACACACACACACACGTTCTTTTTGCCCCCCCCCCCCCTCCTCCTCCTTTGAGGTCAGCGCACAGGGGTCAGGCTTGGGAGCAGCTTTGTCCCTGCTTGGTCGGAGACACTTCATTTTGCTAATGGTTGGTGAAGCGCTGGATGAGGCAGGATCTCCCCCATTCACTTTTGCGATCAATATCGCCACCGCCACACCAGTAGAATTGATTCACACACACACACACACACACACACACACACACACACACACACACACACACACACACACACACACACACACATACACCCAGTAGAAATCATCCCCATGGCCATTAGAGCAGCCCACGAGCGGAGGGTGTGTGTCACCTTGATAAAAACGTGGCATCGAAGTGCAGCCACTGATCTGCCCGGGTATCACAGGCGTGTTTGTGTGTCGGTTTGTGGCCTTGATCTCGCCCTTCGCCTGGGCTCGTAAGGCCGCTGTTGACACTCCGGGCTTTCATTGTTCAGGTGAGTCACACAGTCAGCGGCTTTTCTTTTTAAAGAGATCTTCCTGTTGGTAAAAATAATGCAATGGAAGGAGCCATTTCATGGGGTCATTGTGCAATGGAAATTCAGATTTTCTTGTTTGACCATGGAGATTCATTCTTGACATTGTGATTTTATATAAAATGCATATACATTTTCATTTTTACCCGAAAGCCACGTCCTGGTGGCCAATAGAATTTCATGGTGAAAGCAAAAGGCTTATAAAGGACCAATAAGTGTGCAATCAATTATAACATCATAATGACAACAGTTAAAGCCCCCAAAGTTGTATACTTCCACTTCAAACATGAATATTTGAAGATGAAATTGTTTGGACAGTTTTTCTGGAAAACCAGATATTTCCTTGAGCTTTAGGAATTTATAGCAGGCATTTTTAAAAATATTTGACAAAATTTTATAGTTTTTAAACAATCAGATTTATGTCGAAGACTGATGGTTTGGTTAGCCTAGCAGCGTAGCTGTGAAAGACCCTGTCACATAAACACACGTATGTTGCTTGTTATGTAGCCTCCGCGTGAATATTCCCTATTTCAACATGCAAGTATTCAGAATTGCTTATTCTTAATAACGAAAATATGAAAGCCCAGATTTGTGACCTGTGACTGCTTGTGTAACATAAATCTTTCTCTCTAGAGACACTTGTACACACACACAGAGACTCACATCCGATTCTCAGGGCCTGGCTTCCCTCTCACTAACCCTTGGGAAACTTTCAACTAACACCAGTTCAAAGGCTGCTGTAGGGGCCTCGTCCCGCTGAGTTAAGGCCCCACTGCTGGAAGCTCCCACAGTAGCTTCCTTTGTGCCCGTGTGTGCGACCAGCTCGCTCTGTATTCCTCTCTTGCCTCCACCAGCTCTTCGCGTAATCCTCCCCCGGGCCCCGACCGAGCAGAGAATGAAACTTCTGCTTCCAAGACTTTCTCTCTCTTTCGAGATTTGTGTGCCATCGCATCCAAAAATGTGGGGGGGGGGTGTTGATTCTCGAAGGTTTTGTTTTTTGAGAGAAAAGTCAGTGAAAGAAGTTGCGTTGTGCCTTGGATGAGTTTGTGTTGAAAGACGAATGAAGACTGACTGTCTGTAGAATATGATCTACTGGTGTTTGTCAGGGTAATTGGCATATCCCTGTTAGTGGATGATAAGGTAGAGTTATACAACTGTCTCTGAGTCGACACGCGTTTTTCTTTGAAGGGTGGCACAGGGAGAAAGAAGTACCGGTAAGTGAGTGAGTGCAGGGTTTCAAAATTTGAGTACTCAAGCACCGAAATGGCTTAAACGAACTCTGCATCCCTGCCCTTGTTAGTCAAACGGCAAATGCTAAACGTGGAATAAACAAGAGGAGCAGAGTTTTCATTGCTGTCAAAGCAGGAAGGAAAGTGGCTCCAGAGAACAGATTTGTTCCCACAGGTGTAATGAGTAACTTGAATGTCAGGTCCTTTTTTATATTGTCAGGTCACTTCCTTGGCCGGGCTCCAGTTTCCTGCTCCTGCCTTTGTCACTGAGTTTGAAGAGAGGTACTGGGTTTTTATTTGTGTGTGTGTGTGTGTGTGTGTGTGTGTGTGTGTGTGTGTGTGTGCAGGTGGAGGGATTAGTTAAATATAATGTCTTTTCTAAGTCTTGTGTCTCTCATATAACCTTGCCGTGAAGCACCCAGGTGCCTCAGAATCCAAAGGGCCTGAGGAGGTGCGAGAGAACGAAAGGGAACAAGTAGAAAAAGTTGCCTTTTTCACTCTGCAGACTGAACCAGCACCGTCTTCCTTCCCACATAGTGTACAGAGAGACGTCGCCATAAACTTGGATTTCAGGATGGTCCGCAGAAGACCGCAAATGACACACACCGGGGTTTATTCTCCAGATTTGGGTAAAAAGAAAGCCGTACTTCTGTCGGGCACATCTGGACAATCGCCCCATTGATCCAACAATATACCTTTTATTGGTCTTGAAATACAGGCCATTGGTCAGACTTGCTGGCGAAAACTTATAGGAGGCGAATGTTTTGCCATTACGTGGGTCATCCCAGTTCACAGCACCACCCGTCTGCTCCCAAGTGTTTAGAACTGGGAGTGAGTGGCCTATTTTTCACCGTGGCCCCTGCTGATAAAGGATTTTTCGAGGTCGGAATTTGGGCCGTTGATAGATTTCTCTCAATCTATTCTTCACCATCACAAACGCACAAAGCGCCTTCCCAATCAAGGTTGTATGCTGCTCAGGGCAGAGGGACAGATCTAACAACCTGTTAATCAACGGGATGTCCCATAGGAGCAAAAGCAAAGAAAATAGAATCGTCTTGTACACGAACAATGAACTCAGATACCCCAAAAAACTCTGGGGGGCCATTGAAGAAGGTTCAGGTGTTGATCCAAACAAGTGTATTTGTGTGTCGGGGGGGCATGTCCCGACGATGTTCTCAAACATTCCTCAGCCCTGATGTCACCAAGCGTCTGAGAGGATATTTATTGTCTGAGGTTGAGGTTTGTCAAGTGTGGGGAGGAGGTGGGGAGGGGCTGGGAAAGTTTGTGTGTGTGTGTATGTGAAAGAAGAGAGAGAGGGGGAGGTTGAGAGTGTCTGTGTTCTTAGGCCGTATCTCCTCTGCCCTACTTGTGAAGCCCTGGTTCAAGTCTGAACTGGTCTTTTTGAAAGAGCTCTTGTTTTCGGTTGGTAGGGAACCCACAGTAAATCCCACCTGCATGTGCTGTCGCTGGAACAAGTGTGTGCGCACGCGAGCGTCTAGCAAGGTGTGAGACATGTCCGTCTGCTTCTTTCTGCTCACTCACTCTCGCCCTCATGGTTCTTTTTTTTTCGTCGTGCAAGGCCAAATAACTGTGGCAAGACTAATTTACCACAGTTTTGTTTCTCCTGGCAACGTTTCCCTTATTGCCACAACAGAGCCTCTTACTACTTGTATTACTTGAGGCAAATGTCGTATTCTTTTTCCATATTTAAGACAGTTTGTATCAGAAAGCATCTTTTAACCTTCATCCAATGCAGCCACCGTCTCATCTGGTCTGTTTCTGTTCCTCAAAAATTTATTTTTGTCGAACTAAAACCCACAAGAGGCATTTGACAGATTCCTTTAAGAGTCATACAGGAAAACCTTACAAGGGTATTGAGAAAAGAAATGTGCCATCGCACTGGATGTGATGTAACTGTGCTATTTGGGATGAGAGCTTTGTGTAAAAGCTTGGGTGTTAGAAGGAATGCCTGACTATTCTATCTTAAAAACAGCCCGCTGTGTATTTAAGAAGCCCAAAATCTAAAAAATACCCCCAAAATCACAGACTGGGGAGATTGTTGGCTTTGCTGCACATAAAAAAACACAGATGGCAACTCCGAACATTTTGAGAGTAACTATCGCTCTTTATGTTTCCTCCTCCAGACGTGAACAGAGGTCCCCCATCCCCCGCCGCAGCTCGAGACCACCTCACTGCCAGTGCCCCGTCGCCATGGTCGAACCTGCCGAGGGGCCGTCCACAGCCGGACAGAGGCTGGGCGCCCCTGAAAGTTTCGGGGTGTCCACCCTGGAACCAGGCCTGCGTCCTCCTGCTCAGCCTCCCGGGAGACTGGTCTCCATACGGGTGCAGATGCTAGACGACACACAGGAAGTCTTCCAGATATCGGTGAGTGTTATGAGTGGTGTGTGTGTGATTCTGCTGACATGCGCCGCAATTTAGGGATTTTTGTTTTGGTGAGTGATTCAAAATGAGTGTGTAATGTGGTGCTAATCCTCAGGAAACCTGTAAACATGAATCTTGCAGACAAACATATTGGTCAAACAACAGTTGTGCATGGGAATTTGTTTCCCATTCTTCTGTATGACTGAGGAGATTGTTTTTGTCTTTGATTATGATACTTTTGTAAACTATTCACATTCCTGCTTGTTTGTTGTAGCAGTTTTCATCAATAGTTTATTGCCCATGAGGCTGTTATGAGGCCATAGATTAACACGGTATGTTCTGCAAAAAACAGTTTAATGATACCACATCATTAATAAATTAGAAACTAAGCAGTTGACAGTAATGCATTCAGGGATCAGCTGAGCTGCCTCGCCTGCCCCGCTCCTCTGCCTGCATGTCCCTTTTCTTTTGAATCTATCCGTCTCACCTATTCACCCACGTCCTGCTGCACCCTCACATTGACGACGACTGATGCAAATCTTCAAAATAAAACCTGAGGGAGATGTCTTATCGACAGTGGGATATTCAGATACAGTTCTCCTCCATCTCTTTTCACAATCCAGCAGCTGTTTGTGTGGCTGCAGGAGGATGGCTTTCATTTGTGCCTTTCACCTTTGGAGTCCATATCTCCACTTCCTGGAGATACACAGGAAGTGGGGCAGCGGCCAGCCTCCTGTCTAAGCACGCCACACCTACGGACCCCTGATCCTTCCTCATAGACTCCCGTTTCTGTCTTTATCTTATTCCATGTCTTCCTTTTTCTCGCTGCCTCAATCCTTCCCATCATATACTCACTTGCACATGCATTACTGTATGTTGTTTGTAGATTCCTATTCACCCCGATCAGACATCTGAAGTGTGTGTGTTTGTATTTAAGCGAGTTTGAGCCATGTGTTTGTCCACACAGCAGCCCTTTGACTTCCTAATGCTGTTTAGATAAAGGTGTCCTCTGAGAGGCTGCACCCGGCCGGCGGCTTTAATGACATTCGGTGCTGCGGTGCTTTGGTATGTGATCTCTGCAGGGCTGTAGCCTTGGATTCTGAATTCATGTCTGATGGAGAGTTTTGGTTTCATGTGTCAGTGTGTGTCAGAGCCTGAGGATGTGTGCAGTGTCTGAGTGGACAGTTTCACGGCATGCATGTGCGTGTGGGACAGTTTTTTTTTTTTAGCATTCCTAAATGACATTTTCTCAAATTGCTATAAGAACGTGGAGCTTGTGGCAGCAGCATTTGTACTCATGACATGGATGTATCCCCCCTGACACACACACACACACACAAACATACACACAAATAAATGGTCTATCTCTGTGGAACATCTTTGGACGTCACTGCTCAGACTTCATCAGCTGACGACAGCAACACAAACACAAACACAAAATACTAATACTGCGCTCACACGTACACACACACACACACACACACACACACACACACAAACACACACACACAAACACAAACACAAACACACACACACACACTAAGTTGGGGTTGTCCGTTTGCTGTAACAGGAGCCAAATGTGAACCAGCAGAGGACTGGATGAAGGAAGAGTTTAGAAAAAGGAAAAGTGTCGTACTGCTGAAATAAAATAAAAACAGGATAAGAGAGTCATGAGAAGGAAAGCATGGACAACGAACCGACCGAATTAAAGACAGTTGGTTTCACAGCTTATTGCAGAATCTATGAAATAAGGGAAGCATTGTCTTGCGAGCTTGACTCACCTAATCAGGCTTTTTTTTTCTTCTCTTCCTCCTCTTCTAATGCCGGCCGTAGTGTTTGTGCAGTTGGTGTAGACTCGCATGTGAATCAAAAGATAAGCCTACAGCTTACACTAATGTTCACGCTGCAAGGGGGTTGAAGTGTCTTAAAACGTCAGACAGGCCTCTTAAGTTTGGGCTCAGACTTGTCCTGCATTGGACTTTATTTTGTTATTCAGTGATATTTCAGATGGGCATAAAAGGATGCACTGATTCCCAATAAGTAAAATTACGTCTTAGCCTGTACTGATTCAATACTTCCTTTAATCACTCCACCTGTACGTACAGGTAGTTTGTTTTAGTACTTTTTTCCCTTTTAAATCGAAACTGACCTTCTAAACTAATAGATAAATAAAACTAATAGATAAAATCTAAGTTAGAGTGACAGGTTAGAGTCCCAATCTCCAGCTTATTTAGAATAACCGATCATTGATCATCATACTACATAAATGACGCTTTCGTGATGTCATTATGAAATGGCATTCTTACAATATAAAATGTGAGCATTGCCTCACAGCATGCACGTATGGTATGCATCGTCCCTGTGATGCTTTTCATTCGAATTTGTTTTCCACAGAGGATAAAATGAGACCAAGCTAAAATATAATATAATAAACACTCAACACGGGTCCACAAATTCAGTTTCAATGAATTAGATAAGTCCAGATTCCCGTAAGTAACCTGAACCATATAAGAACGAGAGGAGATCCTACAGCGCTGTAGCTCGGCTCTTGTGCTTTAAGAGGCACAAAGCCTGAATACCATTTAAATCTAATTTAGCCATTCCCTCGTATAGAGTTACATGAGAAACGGGCCGCTCGGTATTTGTTCATTGAAGATTAGAATAATTTATTGTCTTTCTCTTTCTCCGACCTTATGTTGAGAAACTCTACATTGTTCATACTATTGTATATTTCATCAATAAAACATCCCGACAAGACATTGGCACACACTACATTAGTGGCCGCTGTGGCTATACACAAGGAGGCTTCATTATTAATTTGCAGTGGAAGCAGCGTGGTGGCGGCGGAGGAGAGTGCAGAACATCATCGCTCACTCCCACCCGGTGAATAATTGAAGGTAGAGCGGATGTGCCGAGCGTGGGACTTTTATCTGTTGTTTGTCTGTTTGCATGCCTGGTGAATAATGGAGGAAGTGCGTTACTCATTTGCTTTGAGTTAGTTGTATGAACTGGCTATGCAAAAGCCAAAAGCATGATTTTCCTCATCCGTTCACACAAATTCAAGCATCCACAAATGTACATATCACACTCCGCTTTTCATATTTAGTGCAGTTACAGTAAAGCTTCTTGCCCCAGATTCGCTAAGTTCATCTTAAGGTCGCAGCAACAGTAACTAAGCTGAAGTTTCCAAAGAAACTAATTTTAGTCTCAGAAGATTCTTAACTCAAGTCAATGCCAGAAACTCATTGCTTCTGCTTGAAATACCAAAAATACACTATTTACTCCTCCTTTAGTATTGGTTTCTAAAAATAGCATTTCTAATAATTCTAGTGAAGTTTGTACCTTTATTTTTGAATTAGGTGACGTGATTTTCATCTTATAGTTAAAGTTGAGTTCCTCAACAGGAATGAAAGGACAGTTGCTAAGTTGCAACGTGACAGAGGTCGGCAGCGTAGGGATGGTGAAATCAAAATTACATGTTTTGAACCCCTCAGTTCTGGAAACAATGGAAACAATGTCCAGCCTGTTTATTTTGTTTTCACTTTTAGCTATGATTTGCACACGTTTCATTCTCTGGTGGGCGTCCGCGGTGGCACCTGTGGCTGTAATTCTCTTCTCCTCCTCGACTTAGCCCACATCACGATGACAAAGATGAAGTACTGCCGATTCCCACGGAGATCGGTTGAGCTCAGTTAAGTCTGTTTCCCCCCACGGCCTTGCCCTCGCTTGAAATATATCATTGGCTCAGCTCATGCATGTGTAATACATGTGCTGATGAAGACCTGCATACGGAGCCACATGTGACCTAACGGAGTTTCATCCCTCTTTCCATCCCATCTAGCCTGTCGTCTGTCACATAGATGATGCAATACAGTCTTTCTATCTTTCAATCAGTGGAGTCTGATTGGTTGATATTTTCCCTGTCTTGTCCAGCATGCTGACCTTAATCCCCACAAGACCGTCCAGTGTTTCCTCGTCAAGTTTTGACTTTCCTAGTGGACCTCAGGAGCTTTAAAAAAAGAAAAGAAAAAGGATGTGTATTTGAGGTGTGCGTGTTCTGGTACTATAAGATCACCGCGAGGGGTTTTGCCGCATGATTGGATTGCGACTTGATGATCTGCGTGGCTCCTGACCTTTTCTCTGTGTCTACTTGTGTGTGTGTATGTGTATTTGTGTTTGTCTAAATTAGAGCTGGGGAACGACACAGGACCACGGGGGGAGGGTTATGAGGATTAGGATGATAGGACTGCTTTATAGACGACATCATTTGATGGACTAGCGGTCCCCCAAGGCCCATGATAGATGAGCTACAAGTCCCCTGCCACATTATGCAAGCACACACACACACACACACACACACACACACACACACACACACACACACACACACACACACACACACACACACACACACACACACACACACACATACACTATACTGAGCGCCAATGTGGAGTAGTTGACATTTCAAATGGATGGGGCTTTGTGCTGCCGGCTGCCTCGGGAGCAAGTGATACATGTGGTAGGAGCAGATCTGAAAGGACTAAGAAAAGAAGGTAGTGAGGCAGTCACACCTTTTTAAAAAGGACAAAAGGAGCGATTAAGTAGCATATTAGGATGCGGTGGCTGACTAAACGTGAATTTTCTTTTTTTATTTCTTCAAAATTACCATTGTTTTGCTGTCTCTGAGTCTTAGACCTTTCTGCTGTGCCTCATCCCTCCTCCACAGCTGAGGCATGACTGTGGCCTCATTGTTGTGCTTCCACCACCGGTACCCTCGGCTCTAACAAGAGCTGAAGAAATTAGTTTTAAATGCAGCACTTCCCATTAGGGGAACTAGACGGTTCCAATTTTCGCCCCAGACTTACTCATAAAGTTGTTGTTAAACTTGCAGGAGTCAGCTAGAGTCCTTGAATTAAAGTCTAGGGATGTTTTTGAATGTGAAGTATTTTTACCCTGAAGCTGGGATTGAATGATTTCCCCTCTCCTCTCCAGAGTCTCTCTCTCTCACACGAGAGCGAGAGAGAGAGCAAAGCGAGGCAGACAAGTCAGTCGATAAAAGAATGATACAAGATAAGAAAATGTCAGTTTTTTGGAGCTTGGAGCCGAATTATGATCATGTTTCTGTATGACTCCTTGTAGTTGGCAGGAGTACTGACTGCACTGACAGCTAAGTGGCGGCGGTCTTTGGATGTGTGGGCCAGTGCCAAGGTGATGTTTAAAGACAGTGTGGTGTAGTTATTTCAGGGCGAGGCTGAAATGCTGGCTTCTCTTCTCTTCTCTTCTCTTCTCTTCTCTTCTCTTCTCTTCTCCTCTCAGAGCTCGTAACAGTAGCGTTGTCAGGCCTCATTCATCATCGTCCACAGAGACCCACTCGGTGTGTTAACCCCCCTCCCCTCCAGTCCCTGCGCAGTCCAGTACTGTAACTCGCCAAACCTACATTGATGCTGTTTATATGGGCTCACGAGGGACACATAAATCCACGTTACATGGATATGTGGGTTTATGGGGCCACGTGCATGAATATATATACTATTCGTGCATGTGTGCAATGCTAAAACCTGCCCAGCGGTTCTACAGATTCTTAGAAACGAGTGAAAGACAGTCCTATTAAAATAAATATTTGATTGGATTTGCAGATGTTGATTCTTGCTCGTAGCTGGATGAACATGAATAAATTATATATATATATTTTTTTTTAATCCTCCCCACTATAGATGAAACAGTGCTCATCATAACAACTCGTACATCAGATCAACCAAATCACCGTGGTGATTACGGCAATTAAAGATTGATATGGTGCAATTAACCGTCTGGAATTTTTACCACGGTTTAGCGCGATGCCGGTTATCGTTTCATCCCTTCTCCCCACTCAGCACAGACCTCCGCAAAACTTCTTATTATGAATATTTGTGCGCAAGGACTGAGCTCCATCTGATAGAATCAGTCATTTCAATGGACAACTTGCTTTTGTTGACTTCTCTGTAAAGTCAATGATTCTTGTTTTAAACCCTAGTGCTAAATCGGCCTCCAGGATTACTGCAAAGTTTGACAGGTGTAATCATGGTAACTACGGGGCATAGCGAAGAGTCAAATGTTGTATGTTGTCCGCCTCTCTGTCGCGTCCCGACTGACCGCAGGATTCAGAAACATGTGGATGCAGCCTGCTCGCATACAGAGGAGCTGCTCTCGTCTTTTGTAATGGTTGGCATTCGCCGTCTCATTCCTGTGGTCAGAGACCTCAGAGAGCGACTTCTGACTTTGGGCCGACTTTCCTCTCAGCTACCTCTTCTTCTTCTCCCTTTCTGTGAAGTTGACCTCAAATTTTGACCCGCCTGTGGAGCAAAGGAAGAGAGAGTTTTTAATACTGATTGGTAAAAGAAAGAGGTTTAAAGAAGAAGATAATTGTATGTTTCTGTTGTCCGTTCACTGTTTCACACACTGGTGTTACATGGTTTCAAATAGAAACATGCCTTTTTGTTATTTTGCTTTTCAGGGGGTGGGGGTGTGCACGCACGGAGCCACGTGGAAGCATTTAGACGTGCTGAGTTCAAAGACGGGGCCACAGACGGAGCTGCCTCTGAGCTATAGGCAGGGAGGGAGCGAGGGGACGAGACAGGAGACATTATTACTTTATAAGTGGAGGACTATCGCTGATGGAGAGACAATTACTGAGAGGCTGCTTCTGAGATGTAGCTCGTTGGGGGTAGGAAAGAAATGAAGAGGGCCCCGATGAGGAAAACGGAGTGTGTGTGTGTGTGTGTGTGTGTGTGTGTGTGTGTGTGTGTGTGTGTGTGTGTGTGTGTGTGTGTGTGTGTGTGTGTGTGTGTGTGTGTGTGTGTGTGTGTGTGTGTGTGTGTGTGTGTGTGTGTGTGTGTGTGTGTGTGTGTGTGTGTGTGTCACTCACTGTGATAGAGAGAGAGCGATGGCAGCACTCGGGGGGAGAGGAAGACGCACACGGACACACATCCGACTCCCACAGAAGCACTTTGCGCTTGCCAGTGAATGAACAAACGCCGTCCGCTCTGCTTGGCCGTAGATTGGATCCTTTTCTCTTTTTTTCGTTTCGTATAATTGCTCTGAATGAAGTCCCCAGTGAGGAGGCCAACAGTGGAAGAGCTGGGACTCTTTTAGGGCAATCACTGTACCTCCGCTCCACTGTGGTACACAAAACCACCATTACAATTTAGTTCTTTTTGTTGTTGTTGCGCATTACAAGTATTGGTTTGGAGCAGGCTGCTGTAGCTGCCGGAGGACGGGGTGCGCTGAAACTTCACTATTTCTTTTACAAATTTTGCCTTGTCGTTATATTCTTACATGTGGGATATTGATTATTATATTATACTATTATCTAACAGCCTCCTTGTCACCTTTTTAAAGTTTTAAACACAAACACTGCCTGGTAGGTTTTTATCATCGCGAGCAGACACGCTGGCCAGCGGCCAAAACTGTATTTGACAAATGAACCTGGCTCAGGTTGAACAACAGAAGCTGTACGGTGTTGCCTAATGAGACGTGTTGCTGTTGGACTCTTTAGTTAGCTTCAGTGAGCAGCAGTTTTAGTTTTTCCTAATCAGACCAGATTTGCTGCATTATGAGGCTTTTTGATTCTTTTTTCGTCTCCACTACCTAGAAACTACAACCTCACAGTATCTGCGAGAGTGAGGTATTTTAGAGAGTGTACAAAATGTCAATCGGGAATCGACCAAAAAGAACCCTTTTACATTTTTCTGTCCCTGGCGTGAGTTTGACAGATGTGTGTGGGTGGAGTCATCAAGTTGTTCCTGCTGTAGCTTTTGCCGCCGCCGTAAATCTTCCCTAGATGAGAGCAGTTGAAGCCTGAGTCTGGGTTTTCCCTTGGCAGAGGCGTTAAAGTCACCACTCAGGTAGATTGGGGAGGAGGGGGGTCATGTGACCACTGAAGAGTAGAGTCAGGATTTTAAAACATCTGCAGTCTGAGCCCAGCCTCAAGTAGTCAGGTTGCATGTTGAGCTGTACTTTGGTAGACTAAACTCAGTGTTAAAGGGCCCATATTATGTCCCCTTTTACACAAGTTACATTGGTTTTCAGGTGTGTGCACTACATGTCTTTGCCACTCCATGTCAAAACACCTCAAGGATCAAGCCACACAGCACCCTCCTCTTTCTGTATAAACAGCCCTGTGAGACTATGGTCGATTCCAGCGCTTGCCTGCTCACTCCTCGCCCCCCTCCCTTCGTGTTCCGCCTCGCTCCTCCTCGCTCCGCCCCGGGGCTGCTGCGCAACTACGGCGTTGCGCTGCCATGACAACAGTCGCACGTAACAAGGCACATACACGACGTAGAGACCCGGGAGGCACAGCGAACACGTTCTCCGTAATTACACACAGAGCACAAGGGGCTGGGCGATAGAACGTTAAGGACATCCCGGCCGGCGGAGCTCACGGCCGGCCGCGAGTCTAGCTACGCCGCGAGCTCCGCTGGCAGCCGGTAGCCGCGAGCTCCGCCGGCAGCCGGTCGTCGTTCGCTTGCGGGGAGAAAATTATGGGGTAGATGCGATCTGTTTTCCCGCACTTCAAGGGGGGAGGTGCTGCTCAGGTTGGGGGCGTGGTCACCCCAGAAGCAGGAGTCAACTTTCGTCACTTGACGTCCGGGCTGTGAATGGCTCGTTTACAGACCGTCTGCACGATCAACCCAAACCACGAATCAACGACTCATTGTTTTCTTTTCATTCTCCGTGGGCTGGCAGACACCCCAGATAACCAAATATACGTGGAGGCAGGCTGAAAAGGTGCCTGGAGCATAATATGGCCCCTTTAATACACTTGTTATGTGACTAGAGAAATGTGTGACTTTAATTAGGAGATTCCTCAACACAGGAGTCTGTCGTTCTTAGTATGGGAACAAGGAAGAAGAGTTTTGAAACCAGCTTCCAACCCCAAAGGCTCATTCAGCCTCTGTCGCAGCAGCTCTGGACCAGGCTCTGTAAATTCACTCCCAGGTCTTTGGACGATGTTGAGTGAGTGAGTGAGTGTGTGGGAGCAAGCAGCGCCAGGCCCTTCTTTCAATAGGTGAAGTGTTTCTTAATCTCTTTCCCCGCTCCCTCCTCGACGCCGTCTGGATGCTTTTATTTTGTCCAATTCAATGGCGTCTCCCCTGCTGCGTGTTTCTCCGAGAAACTAGCGGGAGGAATGTTGGCTCAAATGTGATGTTCTGGAGGATAAAAAAAAAAAGAAAAGGTTTCACCTCTCTCCACCTTTCCTGTTATTTTTCCTCCTACTTTTTTATTATCACCTTTCTTCGCCCCAGACTTCATGCCTCTCTCTCTGTCAAGCCATTTCGTCATGCTTCGATGTCATCAGTCTTGCAGTGGTTAAAGACGATCGCATCGTACTTTACTTTTTTTTAAGGACTTTTCCTTTACATCCCAGACTGGGAAATTCCAGCATTGACGAATCACTCTTTTCACTGTGGTTGATTTAGTTGATTGGATTCTTTTTTAGCTTATCAGTTCTATTTGGGATCATTTCATTTCAAGTTGAACGTCTGCAGAGATTTTAAGGAGATTCATTTCCAGCTGGAATTCATTTTTTAAATAATGATTTGTGCGTTGATTGACATGCTTTTAATGGTGCTGTCATATCCAGATTTAATTAGACTGAAGATTTTTGGGCTGTGCACTAAATCATTTATCAGTCACCCCCAAATATACGTGGAGGCAGGCTGAAAAGTTGCCTGGAGCATAATATGGGCCCTTTAAGATAAAAGCTTGCACCATTTGGTCGAACGTTTTCATTTTATTGTCCCGTCTCTCCGTGGGGCTCCAAATGCTTTTAGGAGACAAAGGAGCCCCGTTGCCAGATTTACAGTCATTATTTCACGAAGCGTTGTGCAAACATATGCGCCGCCGTCCTACACAAGGCGCTAATTGCTTTTCTTAATGGTACAACATTTTGCATTTATTCCCCTCTGCTGCTCAATTTAATTGTCTGCCTCAAGCGTGCTGTGAACCGCACAGACACACACACACACACACACACACGCAAACACACACACACGCATACACACACATGGCCTGCACGCCGACACACACTGGTTGTCTTCATCGCAGCCTGTGGGCATTTTCATCAACCTGCATCAGGGCTGCTGCCAGCTTGATTTCCCACCGCACCTCGCCGTCATCGCAGGACAATGCTAGCAGGTGCATGTGTCAACATGCTGTTTAGTCAACAGTCCAGTTCGGCATATTGTGTGACTGTCTGTGTGCGAACCCCCGAGTCCTTTCCCTTCTGGCAACGTGGAAGAACCGGCCTTGATGCCAGTGGGTTAAGCCATTTAGCCTAATCTTAAAGAGAGAATGTGATAGGCGGGCGCTCGAGGAGGGAGGAAGCCTCACCCAGCTGTCCTGCTGCTCAGTGGTATTTTGTATTCCTCTCTTCTTCTTTTTTTTTTCCTTCAGGGGATATTGTACTGTCCAGCCCAGTGGTTTTATATGTTTGCACGAAAATCACTTGAATGTAAATGTTCCCAAATTTCCTTAATGTCTTGCAGTGGATGAAGTCACGCATTAGAGGCAAAATTGTTGATTCTTCGAACCAGAATTCACCATGTGCACAATTTTTCAAAAGAAATGTTCATCACTCAATCACTCAAGAAGATGCATCAGCCAACACTAACAAGCTGCAGGGAAAGCTCTTTTTTCTGACATTGGCTGAGCGGTTGCTGGGTTACCGAGTGTACATTGCACAGTGGGGGGGGGGGGGGGGGGGGATCTTTGTCATTTGTCTTTAAGCTGCTCCCTTAATTCCAAAGCTGAAGAACCAGGCAGCACCATGGCAGTTACTTTAACATGACACTACCAGAGCAGATTTTTCTGCTCCTGATCCTTTTCAGAAAAAAATGGTCTGTGGCTGTAAAACATCGCCTTCGGGGGCAAAGCCCCCTCAAATATATCTCTTTTCCAATCGTCCTAGCAGCTGGTGTGGAGATGGGGACAAAAAACGCTGGCACGCAAACTAACACGGAGATGGAAGAACCAGCACGACTTAAAAAATAAAGACCATCTTTGGTTTTGAACTTGATGCTCCTCATGAGTTCCTACCGCACATCGCCGTAACCCAAGCTGAGTCTTCTCTGTTGGATGTTGTCCCACTTTAGCATCAGGACACAGCATGCTCTCGGGTATGAAGCATCCATGTTGTCATGATTAGTTTGACCAGAGAAAATTAAAAAAAACAATCAAAAGCACGCAGAGATTTACAGCTTAAAAAAAAGCTCACTGTGTGTGTCTCTTTCTCTTTCTTTCTTTTTCCACGTATGTCTGTCGTTTGTTTAAGGTATACGGTTCGACTAATCAATGTATTTTGTCGGCCTGATAAGGTGCTGTGCTGAAAAGATCCCTGCTGGAATTCATGGCAGGGGACCGAGGGAAGAAACAGAACAACTCTGAGGTGTTGTTTTTCCCCCTCTTTTTTCCCCCCGTGGAGATTTCTTATCATCAGTCTCGCCCATCTGGTTCCTATCCCTGTTGACATTAGTCAAGAGTGCTGCACACCAGACCTGGGCTGCAGAGGAGAAGCACCTCTTCAAACAACCTCTTTCTTCATGCCAGTTTGCTTCAAGACATTTCCTTTTGTTTCATGCACGTGTGGAAATAATGCGTTATTCTAAAAAACACAATTCTGACAAGTCAGATCAGTCCAGTGGTCTTATTTTCAAAAATGTTGTAAGAATCCCAAAAAGATGTCCAGTTGTTTTTTTGTGTGTAATTCATTGGTCATTTGCATCAGTGATGCCTTGGGGCCTCTCTGTAAACCCTCAGCACACCACCACAGATGGTGAGGATATTTTACTTGGCCGTGCATTGCAGTGGAAGAAGGGGGCTGAAGGAAATACCATAAGATGTATAAAATCATTGAGTAAAATATGTCTATACATACTTTTTTAAGATGGTTAAAGGAAATTGACTCTGAGAGAGTATGAGGGCGAGATACAGATTGTTCGTCAAGTTGTGCTCACAAAGACTGACTCCCGGTGTGACCACTTTATTAACTTCTGACTTGCTCCTGGGAGAGGTTTCTTACTGTAATTTATGGATTTTCATTAACTTCTCATCTCTGACATAAAGGGAGCTTTGGCCACAGAGAAAGCACTAACAAGAAGAGAGAATAAGGAGAGGAGCTGAAGTGAAATGTATGTAGGTTTTCTCAGCTGCAGGCCTCAAAGGTCAAAAAGACCCTGACGCAGAGAGCATGAGAGAAGTGTGGGATTAAAGGGAGCATGTGTTTGCTGAATTTGCGTGTGTGTGTGTTTTGTTGGCTGACGATTTCGCAGGGTGGTTTTTGGCAGAAAGACATTCTGATGATTAAACAGACACATTGACAGTAAACAATCTGCTTCCTGTTTACACTGGCGCGCACATGCTCAGTGTGACGTGCGTTTTTAGGCGTGTTGGTATGGACGGGGATACATACTGATACGGAGCTAAAACGCTTGTGCGGCCGGAGATCATTTCAGTTTTAAAAGGAAAACAAAGTAGTGTGGATGAAGCCTGAGATAAAAGTGTTTGCTGGATTTGAATGTGTGTTTGTTTTGTTGGCTGACGATTTCGCAGGGTGGTTTTTGGCAGAAAGACATTCTGATGAGTAAACTGACACATTGACAGCTTCCTGGCCAGTTCCCCCTGATAGGCAAAGAGCCTAACTGTAGCCTGGACGCCACACCAGCGATCTTACTATTAACCATTTTTGTTTCTCATTTTTGCTATTGTATGTAACTAAGTAACCGATTGCAGTGTAAACAATCTGCTTCCTGTTTACACTGGTGCGCACATGCTCAGTGTGACGTGCGTTTTTAGGCGTGTTGGTATGGACGGGGATACATACTGATACGGAGCTAAAAGGCTTGTGCGGCCGGAGATCGTTTCAGTTTTAAAAGGAAAACAAAGTAGTGTGGATGAAGCCTGAGATAAAAGCAAGGCCACGTCTCCCCTGAATCTAGATTTTCATCTCCTAATCATATCCACCGTAACCTGCCAGTTGACCCATGTTGGATATTTTTAGACCCATAATTTGAGTGTAATTTGCTGCAAAAAAAGTAATGTTATGAAAGGTAAACAGCAGGAGGAAGCACAGCTGCAGACTGGTCTCTCTTGTTTTATTGGCTTTTTCCCCCGCCCCTGACTCTCACTTGCTGGAAAATAATTAGTAATTTTACTGCTCTGTATTGTACCATCAATTAAAGGGTGTTGTGTTTTCCTTATTAGCTTCGTTACAAACCAGAACAGTGGATTTTTACATGGAAAAGATGCAGTGCAAAACTAAAGTGCTGCTTTTTTGACCTCTCAAGCCTCTTTGACTTGGATGTTCGGATGCTGGTTGCCAGGCTTGAAGCCAGATTGTGGCTCAGTCCTGCTGCCGGACGGTTGTTTGTTAAGTCTCATTGCTGAAACTGCTCGCCTTCTAATTATCTTTAAAAAAAAAAAGAAGAGCCGTGTCAGTGTAAGTCCCAACAGGACAGCTGTGTGAAACTGGACCCTGCCTTTATGGATGCGACCTTGGCCTTTGCAGGTTGCTTTTACAGTCTGGAGCTGGAGCTAGAAATTCTGACTTCAACTTTTTTTTTTCCCCCCAAGCTCTTCAATGTGCGTGTCATTACACACGCCTGTGGATATTTCACTGTATGCACATGCAATAGGGAAAAGACTTTCTTTGTAAAGCATCATTCCACATCTAGATAACATGAAAAATCAGTGTCTCTCTCTCTCTGTGTGTGTGTGTGTGTGTGTGTGTGTGTGTGTGTGTGTGTGTGTGTGTGTGTGTGTGTGTGTGTGTGTGTGTGTGTGTGTGTGTGTGTGTGTGTGTGTGTGTGTGTGTGTGTGTGTGTGTGTGTATGTGTGTGTGTGTGTGTGTGTGTGTGTGTGTGTGTGTGTGTGTGTGTGTGTGTGTGTGTTTGGCTGACTAAGAAAGGCTCATTGATGGAGGCTGCTGAAAGAAGTGATTGTGATTTGAACTGAAATTACCCCGATCTCGGCTGCTCGGGGGCCTCATCCGCTCTGCTCAGCCGAAAGGTTTCAACACTTGCAGGGCACCGGTTATTTTTAGTCACTTTTAAAAATAATTTAAAACTTGTAGGAGAGATTTCCCTGTGGTCATTAACATCCTCACTTTCCTTATCCCTTCACAGGCAAGTGTGACACAGAGCCTTTATAAATAAACAAAACCTATATGGAATGAATGTATATGTATATATATATATCACGTTTGACCTCGGCAGTGAGTCCATTTCCTCTATTGAAACCGTTGCCAAGGTCAGATTAGATCATGAGAATGGGCCTGATTGTCCAATTTTGAAAGCCACTTTCATTTGGTAAGCACCACTGTTGACTGTATGTGTTAATAGTGAATTCTAGCACTTAACATATGTATTTTTAAAGTTTACAGCCTGAACAAACCATACTTTGAATCAGAAATTCCAGAAAATCTGTTTGAAAACAGTACGAAACTTTAAAACATTCTGTCTGGAAATTTGTGACGAAATGTATGGTCTTCAACATAATGTATGATAGACCAAAGTTTTGTCTCATGGGGGGTTGACCCGAGGAGCTCAGCAGGGAGTGTTTTAGATTTGGATGTTTTGTGTTCACAGTTGCCATCCTGTCCCTAGCACTGGGATGAGATAATAACAATCCTGACATGACTTATATGCCGCTTTCAGACATGCACTGAAGTCTGGACATTTTCCTGAAACGTTCCCGAGGGCCTGCACATGATGCCCCAGACATTTTCCAGAATTATCGCCATGTCCCGCCTCCTGGATGCTCTACCCAGAAGTCACGACTGACAGAATATCGTGATATGTCAAAGGCGAACTCCGGATAACGCCCTGACCCAGTTTTCTGGAGTTCATATCTGAGAACGGCTTCATAGTGACCCAGCCTTGTTCTCTGCTCCCTCCAATGTGCTTTAATACTGAGATGCTTCTGTTGCGCTTGGAGCTTTTTGGTGTGGCCGTCTGCGTGTGGACTGTACCAACAATCTTCTCTCTCGACAGATCTGAATTATGATAAACTTCAATCCCTGTAGTCTTTCTTCATCGTGCACTTTGTCCTGCAGTTGATAAAAATCAAGGAGGAGCAAATGTGACGGAGGCATAAAGATGGTTTCGCCCTGTCAACGTGAGTCGAAGCCTGCTACAGTCAGGAGATCACATCATGGCAGACCGCCGTGCTTGTGGTGACGGCTGACGATGTGGGTTAGAAAACTGAAATGTTATCTTAGTCAACAGGAAACTGTAGCTCTTATTGGAAGGCACTCCTTAGCCACCAGGGTTTACTCAGTATTCTGAGTTACTGTGTCTGTTGCTGCTGGGAAATAATCCCACGGCTCTCTCTCTCATTTCCTTTCTCTCCACTGAAACTATCTAGCGAAAATGAAACCCTCGTTTGGATCCCTGGATTTTTTATTGGTAAAGCGTCTACGTCAGCAAAGCGGTTTTCAGATGGAAGATTTCCCTGCTGTATTCTCACAGGGGCTCACTTGGTTCACTGTGTCTCTGACTGTGTCTCGTGTCTGCCGGTTCACTGTTTTGATTTAATTAAACAATGTCAGGGTTTGCTTCAGAATCGACTCGCCAGGTTCACGACCGGCACGAGTGTCGCACATGAAACAAAGAATGTCTCACGCCACAAGATATTAACCTGCACAGTGACACATCACGTGTTCGAGGACCCTTTGTTATTGTAAGTACTATTGATATTCCCCTCTGCATTCCACTGTCTTACATTACTTAAATGTGACACAGGATATCTCCCTAATGCATTCTCTCAGACTCGCTCTGTATATTGAAGAAGGATTTGCTGATATATGAAGGAAATTGCTTTTTCCATAAACATTGAGGGAATTCAGCCTCTGGTCTATTGTGGAAAACCACCTGTTTCTTCAGATTTCTTCTTCCAATTTTTTTGCCTTACCCCGCCCAGAGTTTCAAGTTGCAAGTTCTTGTTAATGAAGCAATTTAATGGCGACTTCCTGCTTTTTTCCCTTGATTCTCCTTCCAACCCGCTTTCCCACTGTCTTTCCTCCTCTCCCCTCTTAACCTCCGATAAACCCGAGATCGCCACAGCCCAGATCTGGATCTCATCCAAACTTCGAGAGATCCCCGAGCTTTGTGCACGACAGTGGCATCTGTCAGTCCAGCAGCCTCTCTGTCGCAGCACACGACACAGGACGACACTCGGTTTGACATTCAGTCAGTTCAGATGTGTGCATCTGAAGTAGAGCTGACATGATGTGGTCAGTCGCCAGTGTTGTTTTCAGAAGCCTTGATAGTGTGATAGTGTGAAAGTGTGTGTGTCCTATATGTGGGCGGCTGAGTACAGTATGTGGGTGTGTGCCTACAGACAGTCTAAAGTAAACCACAAAGAAACAGATGGACACACACACACACACACACACACACACACACACAGTAGCCAGATGGTGACAGACTTGGCTCACACCTCACCCTTCTCTGCTCTGATTCCTCTCCTCCTCATTTTTCTTCTCACCAGTCCCTCCTGTCTGTGCTTCTCTTTCCCTTTTTTTACCCGGCATCCTATTTGTATCCTGCACTAACTGCTGCTCTCAGTTATAACTAATTCTATGATTAATGAGGTAGCCGCACTCAGAGGTTGTTCTAAAATGCAGTAAAATATGTCTGCAGATAATTATGACAAATATTCACAACTGTTGGAATTGGGTACATGGCCTTTTGAAAATAGACTGGCTATTGCACTATCAAGAGCTGACAGCATAACTGCTCTCAGTCGTGCACTGAAGTCCTGGCATTTTCCCCCCTTTCTCTCCCCTATCCAGAAAATGCCCTCTATCCAGACACCACCCCTCGCACCTGAATGTTCCAGAAATGGTCCTGCTGTTGAGTCAATTTTCTATAAACAGCTCATGCTATTTATTTTACTATGGTCGTCCTAAGCAACAGGCACGTAGCAGATCTAAAATAAGAGAATTTAAAATTTTTGACAACAGTGAAATTAGCCATTCAAGTAAAAGACACATTCATATCCCTTTGATAGACAAACGTTACTAATAGAGTTCAGTATTAAGCATCGAGACTAGCGAGGTGTATGATTAAACCTAAATGGCACCAATAGAGACCAGTATAGAGTTTACCAGACGTAGTCAAACATTGCTGACAATTTTTTTGGAAAATTCTTTTGGAAATTTCATGTGAAATAAATGTTATCTATGACAAATGAGAAAACATATTTGTAAGGGTGGAGGCAGTAGTGCACCACCAGCTGCACCACTCCCATCCCTATTTCTGCATCTTCAGGACACAATTAAACCAAAGCAGTCACAACATTTTGCTTTTTTTTTCTTGTACGTGCCTGTCAAAGGCAGGAATGCACGTCTCCATAACTGCACATGACGTACCTTTTGACTGGAGCCTCGTCAGACCCACTCAACGTTTAATGGTACGGTGCGTCTCCTCAGAAGCTTTGCAGACTCGCAGGGTGGCACCGTTTGGCTCGAAACCGCCAGGGAGTAAATTGCTCCGTGATAATTTTTGGTTTGCTCCCACATCTGGCTCTAGTTTGGGTTCACTTTTGCTCTGTGTGCTGCTGGATGCTTATAATGTCCCTGCTGCAGAAGGAATCCAGGGAAAACAATGGTGCACATCATTTAACGTAGCACGGCTGATACTAATGCCTTGAAGCGCACGTACACGCTTTCCTGGGGCGTTGAACACTCCCAGCTAACCCTGGGCCTCCAGCAATTCAACAGAGCCCAAACCTGAAGCCTAGAGCTCACATCAAGGTCAAAGGTCAGCAGCTTGTTAGGTGAGCATAGGCTCATTAGAGAAATTGTTTTTTTTACCAGCTCGTTTTTTTAGCTGTGTGACAATGTGGCATCTGCATTTACTCTCTCTATCCCCATTATTCAAATTAAATTTTTTGGTCTGCCTCTCCCCTCTCTTCCAGCAACGTTCTCCTGGCAAAGTGTTGTTCGACCTGGTTTGTGTCCATCTCAACCTGACGGAGGGAGACTACTTTGGGCTGGAGTACCAGGACCAGCGCAAGATGATGGTACGACACTCACACACCACAGTCCTTTTTCCTAGATGCAGTCACAATGATTATCTGTCTCGATATCAGGGTCAGAAATCTGCACCAAAGTGCAAAAAACTCAATTTATATTTACTGTTTTTACTCGTTTTAGTGTTGTATTTCTGAAATTTAAAATTATATTCCAATGATAAATATTATAATACACAGATCTACGTTTAGCATTTAAGATGTTTGTACAGTAAATTCAGAAGATTTTCTCTCCTCTCTTTGGTTGGTCTCCTTCACTTTGCTCAAGGTTTCCTTCTCTCTTTCCCACAAGTTAACTTTAGCTTAAATAACATGGCTGCACACGCTTGCACGCAAAGGTTGTGATTAGCCCCGTGAAAATGTAATGGAAGCGGTGAATGCACCACAAGGGGACTCGGCAGGACACTTTCCTTTTCCCTTATCCTCCTTTCGTGGATTTCAGATGTCGCATCTTTCATTAGGTCTCACTTCTTCGACACGTTTCATGCACAGAGGAGCTGGTTGTAGTAATTTACTGGTGTAGATTCTCGGGGGCGTGTCAGCAGTTTCTAATGTCTACTGCTCTTCTGTTTGCTGGAGGACTCTCCGTCAGAGTGTGAAACAGCTAGGGACGAAGGAAAACATAGCTGGAGGTCAACAATAACCTACTTAATCATTAATTTATCAATATGCTCATACGCATACTTCAATGTATTCGAACAAAGATGCTCGCTGTGCATCTCGGTGCCTCGGGCACGGGAGCAGTTTTGAAGTGGACCAGTGGAACAAATGATGAAATGCTGAAGAAATAATGACAACATTTTCAGCAGCACACTTTCAAAGGAAGACACACACACACACACACACACACACACACACACACACACACACACACACACACACACACACACACACACACAAATACATGAAGTTATGTGTTTAATATCTTGTTTATTTTAGTGAGTGTCAATTTTATAGGTGTAATAAATAACCCAGATTGAAAATGTACAAGGAGCATTGGAGGCATCAAGTCTTCATATGCTGACAGTATTGGCTGTACGACGCTGCCGTTATGCATCATAATGAGTTGCTATTGCATTTCCATAATCATATATCCTGGATGTTTTGAACTAATAGAGATACAGTATCATTGTCAGTCAGCTGTGTCAAAGTTGTTCTCTCTCGTCCTCCTCAGGTGTGGCTCGACCTGCTGAAGCCGACGCTGAAACAGATCAGACGTAAGTAGCTCAGCAATGTCGTTTCTTGTCCTTCAAACACATGCACAAAATCGACCAAGAGTTTAATTCTGTCATTTAAATTTACTAACACCATCTTGCGGAATGACTAGTATCTAAAAATATCAAGTTCAGATTTTGGCCCTTGTTTGATTTTGCATTTCGGCAGTACTAACAGCCAGTCGTGCCGTGGGAATTACAGTAATTTAGTAAATGTCCCATAAACGCGGTCTCAAATCTTTCTAAATCAGACCCTCGACACGATTATAAGAGGTGGTAAAATTGTTTTTGCCTGCCTCATTTCTGAATCTTTACTTACCCTCTTCCTTCTCGCCCAAATCCCGTTATTTCCCTCCCACAGGTCCCAAAAACACCATCCTCCGCTTTGTGGTGAAGTTCTTCCCTCCTGACCACACGCAGCTCTTGGAGGAGCTGACTCGGTGAGTCCTCTCGGTGCAGAAACCACACCTTTCTGAAGAAGAACTGCTCATGTAAAAAGACGTGTTGTTTTTTTTCCCTGTCTGGCCAGAGGCTTCCCAGACCTTCGGGGGGATTTTTGTTTCTAAAGCAGCATATATGGTTTGCACCTGCATCTGAACATGAAGCAGCAGAGGCCTTGTTACAATATGTTTGCATTTTGTTTAGTCGTGTTTGTTGGTCTTGTTCTGCCACTTACCTTTTAAAACACATTTATATCCACATGCCACAACATCAAGTTTTTCTTCTTCTTTTCTTTTCTGGACCCAACCCCAAACTTTTAGTCGTCCTGGAACCAGGCTCATAAAAACATTTGTTGTTCCAAACCAATTGAAAGCAGATGAATTCTCTGACTACTTTTGGGAAACGAGCAGTTTTACTGTAGAAGGACTGAAGTATATTATTCTGTGAGTCTTTTTTTGATTTTTGGAGAGGCCGTCAAAGATAAGATTATATAGGATTATAATGGAGACACGTGTACATTCCCATCTCTCGCGACCATCTCGTCTGCCTTTTTTTGGGGTTTTGTTTAGTCTGACTGAACTCATCAGAGTCGTTTTTGTGTTCATCTATAAAAATTCAGCACCTTCCATTCCACTTTCTCACGGTGCTGTGGTTCCCCTCAACGTGCCCAACTGGATTTACTTGACAGCAGGAAGTGCAGACCACGCTGTCGTCTCCCATCTGTGAGGGGTTGCCTTGAGAGGGAAGACTTAAAGTTGTAATCCATCAGGTTTTTGTCAAGTCACACCTCCGCCTTGCCTTCGCACACGCGAGGGATTCAAAGGCAACAAATCGATGCAGCATTTAATCCAATGTTTCCGAGGCTCCAGCTCCTGCTGCTGTTGTTATAGCCAGTAACCACGTATATATCGCCTGATCAACCTGCACTGAAATCTCAAGTGGTATAACATCAATTTAACAACATAATGTCTTCACCAGCTCTGAAATGCTTCACATATTTTCCACTGACATGTGTTTAGCCTCTCAGCTGGTCACTTTACTGGCTCGTAGTGTGCCAGCTGACTCCAGCATTAAACAGGAAGTGGGCACAGCCTTCTTTGTTTTGCTCTCACAGCGTTACAGTGTTGTCAGTGCTTCCTCTGATGGGCAATGTGGCCACATGCAAGAAAGATTTGTTTTTCTGTCATTTGCTTTTTTATTAAAATGAGACACTGGCCAGTCACTGGTGCTTCAATATGATTTAGTTTAGGAGACAGATCATTGTGTAATTCATCTGTTTGCTTTCTCCATAACAGGCATTTCACACTAAATTGGCCTGGCGCTCTTAAATAGTAAAAGTGCCTGCTGTTCTTCTCTCCGGGCTGAAATAAAACGATAGAGACGCTCACCAAAGCCTCGTTAACTTTATTAGCGAGGTAATGACACAGTTATAAAAAAGGTTGAATTGGATATCGCATAAAAAAGCTGCTGTGGATCATTAATCACACATGTATACACACATGGGTGCACTCGGGCGGCTGGGCGGCCGTCGCCCTCGAACAGTTTAGTGACTCAGCCGAGCTCAATGGTTTAAAAGTGCCGGAGGGGGGGATGACAATTAGCTCTGATGAATTTAGTCTATATCTCTTACAGATTGTGCTTTTCTTCTTTCATTCTATCCTTCCTCATTTTCTCAAAAATATTCAGCAAAATCTTCATAACACTACACTGAAAAATGATATGCATTGTACCAGTTATTAGATGGATGATTTACAGCATGTGTGTGTTGAATCAGTTTGTTATTAAGTCCACACACCACGCTTGTCATTATCGTGCTGCCTCTGCTGTTTCTCGACTAAAGTGCAGCGTCATGACCTGGCAACATACACACGTGTGTGTGTGTGTGTGTGTGTGTGTGTGTGTGTTTGTCATGCCATAAGATGCAGACTGTGTAATGATTAACAGAAAGGGGCATTTTCTCAATTAGGGATCGGTTTGTAGTCAGGTGATGCAATATATAAGCAGCGTGTGTGTGTTTGATCGTGTATAAATGTCAAGGTAATGCTTTTAGCATTGTGAGCTGTTAAGTTTATAGAGCGTGCATTAGCCTATTGACCTCCCTGTTGTGTGTCTCTATGTCATCCACTCTCTCTCTCTGTCTCTTAACCTCTGTCTTTCTTCCTCCAGGTATCTGTTTGCGCTGCAGATCAAACGCGACCTCGCCTGTGGTAATCTCATCTGCAACGACACCAGCGCCGCCCTCATGGTTTCCCACATCATTCAGTGTAAGTGCAGCAAGTGTTTTTTTCCTCTTTTCTGCCACTTCCTTTTAACTCGCCACTCCCTTTTTGGTGCCAAATATCAGTATATGTGGCCTGTCATGTCGAACTTAATCTATAATGGTTACCTACAGGTGTATTAAAACAGCAAATACACAAAAATCACAACAGATATTTTGTTTTTAAGATACTCCATGGCATGGACTGTACTAAGAAATTCAATACAAAGCTGCCTTTCTCTGTATTTAACAAAACCTAACAAAACCTAATGGGAAGATGAGCCCAGTTTCTGCTGCTGAGAGATTCGATATGTTGCCCTCCTGCCTCTTTGTCTTTATTCCACAGCGGTTACATTGATCATTAATATTCCCTTACACATAAAACCAGTATCATAAGGCATCATATGGGAGCTGTCCCTCTGTGCGCCTGCTCATTAAACCACTGTTGTTCACCACAGTGACCGCTGTTTTTCAGCTCCGTATGCGGAGGAAATAGAATTTATGGATTTCAGTCTCGCAGGCGGCAGCGGGCTGCAGCACAGCACGCTGAAAGATTTTGCTTGGTTGCCATGGTAACCATCAGTGCTGGTGTGTGTGTGCACCTGCAGGTGGTACAGTACGAGGGGTTATTATTGCTGGTACTGAACAGATGGGAGACACGCATCAGCACACAACGTCTACAACAGACTAGATTGAGATGGACGAAATACAAGATTGAAATGAGCAAAACAGATAATAATAATCCATCCTAATTTTCCTCAATACTCTTGCATATGTATTTATCCCTCTCTTCTCGTCGCCTGTCACCCACTTCCCCATCTCACCCCATTTCTCCCTCACAACGTATATAACAAATTCTCCTTCCCTCTCTGTCCCCCCATCAGCGGAGATCGGCGACTTCGACGAGACCCAGAGCTGGCAGCATCTGCTCCACAACAAGTACCTGCCCGACCAGGACGCCATCAGAGACAAGATCACCGACTGCCACCGCAAGCATGTGTGAGTTGTTGCGTGCACGCAGGCACAGTGTTTTCAGTTAAAAATATATATTTATATTTGGCAAACAATACTGAGCTGAGCTTTAATCTGACTGGGGATCAGTTGCTCTGGTATTAAGGTGTAAGGAGACATTGTTTTTCACGCACAAACACACACTCACGCTGACCCAAAGAGATATTTATCTGTTTATTCAAAGTGCCGCCACACCAACACACACCCAGACAATTACACCCAACCCTGTAACCTCTCTCTCCTGCTGAGATGTTTATCTCTTAAACCACAACTGCTCACACACACACACACACACTCCTGTGCACATGCACACTTTTAATCTCTCCCCCGCAGAGGTGGCGATCTGCAAACGTACTACTTGGCACTGCCCTCATGCCCTTGGGAACACACTAACACAAACACACAAACACACACAGACACACACACACACACACACACACACACACACACACACACACACACACACACACACACCTAGCTGCTCATCTACACTGTAGCTGTGCTTTTCCTCGCCCTGGTTTTCAAATCAATGACAAATGGATTTTATTGTTTTTCTTCTAGAAAATGTAAATTCCCCTTAAACGCACCCTTGACCACAAATAAGAGCTGAAAAACCACAGACTTGTTGGTTATTTGTCAGGGTCACACCGCACAATCCTTTTTTCTCTCTGCGGTCTCCCACCCTCCTCCTCCTCCTCCAGTCCCTCAGCCTCCCCTTTGCCGACGCAGGAAGGAAGTGGCTAATTCAGCAGCTTATACAGGAAACAGGAAGCTATTATCAGACCTTTTCTGAGGAAACAAACTTCTATTGTGGCAGATTTCTTTCCGCCCACAGCGGGCACCGACCATCCGATCCCGTGGCGTATTTCAAGACTGTTTGTCGTTTCTACTTTCACGAATAAAAACCTGGAAATTTGGGCCCCGTCTCACAACTGGCATATGCCAGTACAAACAATGACACATTACCACGTGGTGAAGGAAACTGATTGGGCCCAAATGTTGACAGATCATGTTAAAACCTTAGCTGCTATGAGAGTTAATAAGTCAAGCTAACAGAAGAGAAAAAAAGAAGATGAATGCTTAATTGCCTCAGCTTGAGAAAGACTGAGCTGTTGATTGATGGATAATTTTTGCATTTACTGATCGCCGTACATCCTCTATAGCGGGCAGACTCCTGCAGAGTCGGACTACCAGCTGCTGGAAATCGCTCGGCGGTTGGAGATGTACGGCGTCCGTCTGCACCCAGCCAAGGACAGAGACGGAACCAAGCTCAGCCTGTCGGTGGCACACACAGGGGTGCTGGTGTTCCAGGTAAAGAGACGACTTCTGGACATGCCGCAAAGGATTCTTATAGTTCAACAACCGACCTGAAATAGGATGAGTCAAGCTGAACTTTGTATTTTTTAATCAGCTCCTCACAATGTCCTCTGTTTTCTTTAGGGCTACACTAAGATCAATGCCTTCAACTGGTCTAAGATCCGCAAACTCAGCTTCAAACGCAAACGGTTCCTTATTAAGCTGCGAGCAGACCCCACTGTAAGAATATACAACGCTTCTTTGTACATTCCTTCCTTCTTCTGTACCCTCAATGCATACTCATATCTGCCTCTGCGTCATCCAGCAGAATGCCCACCACGACACGCTGGAGTTCGCCATGGCGAGCAGGGACTGCTGCAAGATCTTCTGGAAGATCTGTGTGGAGTATCACGCCTTCTTCAGGCTCTTCGAGGAGCCCAAGCCCAAACCCAAGCCTATCCTCTTCACCAGAGGTTCCTCCTTCCGCTTCAGGTCAGGAGAGGCTGGGAAGGGTGGAGAGGAAACTATTACTGTTTTGTTCGCATTTGTCTTTTGATTGGTTTTTGTTTTTATTCCATCGCCCGCTTCCCTCTCTTTGTACCTGCAGTGGTCGAACTCAGAAGCAGATCTTCGATTATGTGAAAGACTCAGAGGTCAAGAAAGTTCCATTTGAAAGGTGATGCCCCCTTCCTTCCTTTTGGAGCGGCATTAGCATGAGACAGGCCCTCCAAATCCAAATCCACAGCAGATCAATGTTGTAGCAGGGACACAAATCGTGTTTCTGTTTGCTGATTAGTTGCACATGGTTTGATCTCATTCTGTCCCCTCTACCGTTTTCAGGAAACACAGTAAGGTTTTGTCCCACAGCGGCATGTCCCCTCACTCTTCATCCTTCAGATCACAAGTGCCAAAAGAGGTGAGACACCTTTATTCACCAATGGTCTTGTTCATTCGCTTTTGTTTTCCCTCTGAAAAGTTGTTCATTTAATGGTAAGGGTCTGTTGTTATTACTTCTATGTTTAAATCTGGAGCTGCTCTGTGGCCAAAAGCTCAAAGCTGTTTTTTTGTCCCGAGCAGCTCCAGGAGTGTGTGTTCCTGTGAATAACAAATTATTCAAAGTAGATTATTCAGTTAAAATAATCCAGTTAAATAAGATTTGTTTTGTAAAGATTCTTCTCATTTCACCCTTTTCTCCACTTTAACCCATTGCTCCCTTTTCTCCGTAAAATTCTGCAGAGTGCCATGTCTGTAGCAGACCAGCCTGACTCGGCAAGACTGGCCCTTCGAGCTGAATGTAACGGTTCAGAAGAGCTGCCACTGGTCACAGCCCCCGCCAACGGTTTCCAAGATACACCAGCGGCGTCTGGCTCAGACCCCATTCAGTCCAGACGGAACCACCACATCATCGGGTCGGCGCCGGACCCGCACCTCCTCAACCCAGGTCCATCCTGCAGGGCAAACAAAGGCAGCAGCTCCTCTATTCCTTACATAGACTGCAGCGACATAGACAGTGAATGCGATGTGACAAAGAACAACAGGGCCACCAGGGGCCAAAGCAATGCAAATGACAGCAATGAGGATGAGCCTGCAGCATATGATTATAATAATAAGCATGGGAGTAGCAGTCGCAACGGGGGGCGAGCGGGGAATCTGTTTGGGGCTGTAAATGGGTTTTACCACACCAATCACCAGGGGCTGATGCAGCAGCATCAGCAGCAGCAACAGCAGGGTATGTTGGGTAACCTAAGCAATGTAGATCAGTCTCCTAACAAGTTTAATCATGAGTCAACAGATGATGAAATTCTGTCCAACAGAGGTTCGTTTCACGGCCGCCTTCTGCTCCACAGCACGTTGTTGGATGAGATCTTTCAGGGTCGAGACAAGCGCGGCGTCGCGGTCGGGCGGCCACTAGGATCCGGCACTCGCAGTCAGTGCTCGAGTCCGGTGATCAGCAGCTTCCACCACCGTACCAACTCGCTCAGTCACGCCGAGATGACGAACGGTCACTGTCCGTCGCGCTCAGGCCCACGCTGGGACGACGGCGGGCATCTCTTCAGCAAACGTCCTGGTGCGTTCCCTGCGGAAGCTCCCACTGTCCTGCCGTCGCCCCACACGGCGAACCACTACGGCAGCTACTCACCGATCACCTCCAACCGCACACCGCCACATTTGTACAGCAACAACAACATGAGGAATCGCTCAGACACCGATCCATTCATTCTTAGCCAGCTGACGTCGACTCCCATGCACCAGCGCGACCCTCATCGCTCCGGGCTGCACCTCCAAGCCCCTTGTTCTGCCCCGATGGAGCGTAGGATGATTATCACAAACGGCAATCAAACAGGGAACCTTGTGGTTCCAGGTCAGGCGCGATCCAATACGGTGCAGCGGCTATTTGGCCGTCAGGGAAAACCCCATAACCACAACAACCTGAACCAACCGGTCCAGATGATCGACGGGTCCACCAGCAGCGGCAGCGACACCAGTGACACGGAGTCAGACACAGGCAGCAGCGCGTACAGCCAGCCGCTAATGTACGGCAACCCGGCGGCTGTCAGTTCCCTGAATTCAGTTAACTCGAATGTGGCGCACTCCTCCCCGCTGCCTCGCAGCAAGTTCTCCTTCGGGAGTCTGCAGCTGGAGGAGGGCGAAGACGCTGAGGGGGAGGATGAAGGATGTTACCGCTTTACCGAGGAAGATATCGGTGGTCGGGTTTTTAGCTGTTGAGAGGGAATCGTATAAGAAATAGTGGCGGCTCAACTTATCCATTATTATGCAAAACAAATATAATCCTGTTATGTAGGGATTGTTACATATTAATTTAGTATATGACATAAATTGCTGGTTTTATCCTCTTAAAAAAAATCTATCACCCCGAAAACCAACTGTTGAATATTGAAATAGAAGATTCTGTTCATCTTTTTACAAGAGGTTAACTGTGATACACTTTTTAATCAAAGCAAAAAAACTTTTTGAGGAAAATTTTAACATATTTTTTAGGATGTGAACATTTTTTTACTTATTTCTAACTGTGAATAGAAAGTGACTTAGTGGTAATTTGTCCATCGCTTCTAAACCCGACAATTTTTTGTGTTCAATTTTGAATGCAAGCCCCTTAGCAACCTGCTCACCTTAGTGACACAAAATTTAAAAAAAAACTTTGATCGCTATTTGTCAAAAGGAGAATCGATTAAAAGCCTTGTGGCCGTTTTTACCAGCTCTGTAATAATTTACAGAAAGAGCATCGGTAACCGTCTAAGGAAAACCTTCCTTACAATGTGCCATAACGTTAAAACTGTGCAGGTGTACCCTACAGATGTTAGACTATCATCAAACCTATGTAGAATTTTTGTGAGGAAGATATTGCTATAATTCTTCCACTCCATAATCATTCGATAGCACTGATGTAATCTAAGTCAGTGTAATGCGTTTTAGAGGATTTAGGATTTTTTGTGAATGTGAAAAGACAATGTTCGTCGTTGAGACATTAAGGAGTTGAAGCAAGAGCTGCATTCATTTCCATGTGGCATTGATTTTAGATTACGGTTCATAGCTTGTTAGTTTGTTGTGATGAAGTTTTTCCTATTGTAGCATTTTGTTTTCATAACTATATCATTGTTGTCTTGTGCAATAGAAGGGCTTTGAGATAATAGCTAATAGAGTCCAGTAAGGGTTTCAGTTGGAAGGGGAAGAAGCGTGTGAGTTTGTTCTGACTGTGTCAGACCACATCGATAACTTGACTTGAGAGATAATCTCCCTTGAATTGTACATTATATTTGAGTAACACTGGGCTTGGTAGAGAATGATTTATACTTAGAATAATACCTGACTTGTAGAAGAATGTGTTTTCATGTGTAAGCTATTGGGATCTGTTGGAGGAGGAGTGCTGTAGCTAATGGTATTAGAATAAATATTAGAAGGCATTGCTGCCTTCTAATATTTGGTTTTTGGCCCGAGCTCGAGCCCTTTTCTCCGGAGCACTTTTTTTTCATGATTTCATTTGATGTCTGTCTGTCTGCGTGTATGTCTGTCTGTGGTTGGCAGCTTGCACTGTGATTTGTTTTAGAAACTTTTGTAGTAATTCTCTCTTTTGTATTGACTGTTAGTGGAAGGCCAAGGATTTTATTAGATTTGTAAGTTAAAACGTTCCAGATGATGACGAACATGACCCGAACATTTATATTTGTATTTTTGATAATAACTGAAGATTCACGACATTTCTACTTTAGATGCGTTATACGGCTACTGCTGTTGATTGGTCATGATTTTCTTTTTTCAGTCTTTATTTCTTTCTATCATTCTATTCATCACACACCCGATAAGCAACAATCAAACCCACCAACTGTCGTCCGTACACTTGTGACCACCCACCGCTGTCCACTTTGCTTGGCTTGGCCCTTGGCATGCCATACAACCACACAACAACAACAACAACAACAACAACTCACTGTTATCTCTCTCTTTCTTTTGATGCTGTTTTTCTCTTCTGTCACAATGCTGTTGTTTTAAAGGTGTGCTGGCCTCCCATCCCCATCACTGTCATTTGCTGGCTGTCCGCTCGCCACAACGCACACCCTCGCTTTTGTTTTCACCGGGACAAACTTGGGTGAATGAAGTTGATGAAAGGAAACCTGGGTGCTCTGCCTCCACAAAAACAAACAAAAAATGCTCCTCAACACTTGTTTTCTCACCATTTTCTATTCTTTACTTTGAACGCATGATAATAACCAAGCCCCTGCTTTCCTGTTATCCGGCTCTGCTTTGGCTCACTCCTGTCACTCGCTGTGCACAACGTGCACAAAATGGTTTCACGTTTTTACAAGAGGCTTCAGGTGCAGTGGGATATTACAGTTTTCCTGCCTTTCTCATCACTGCACCCTCATGATCAGTTGGCTGCACCTTGTCTCCTTTTTCAAATGTGTAGAAACCATTTCTTTTTTTTCTCCTCATTGTGTACAAGTGTGAAACAGGGCCTGACTCAACCCCAGTGCTCTTATGTCAGAGCGAGAGCGCGAAGGTAGACAGACACAAGTCAAGTTAAGCTTAATGCAAATGTAAGTGTTAAAAAAAGAAGATAACCTTTGAGAGATTTTGTGAGGTGTGAAAGTCTCAGTATTGTCAGAAGATGGACACACATATACACATAAACCCGAATACTGGAGTTGAGTCCACCTTGTCTTCCCTTTCACTGCCTGTCACCAAGTAGCTCTTGCAGCGAGTTACTTCCATATTTTTTTGTAATTTTGATGTACTGTACAAACGGTAACACACTGATTAGATTGTGGTTTTGTATTGTAATTTGTATTGTTAATGGATTTAATCAGAGCCAAATTCAGTAGATTTACTAAAAAACGGTTAAAGTTAAGTGATAGTTTCTTCTGCGATATACACACTGTGATGATGTGATCGTGTTGGGCTGCTTAAAGCCATTGCTGATTTTGATTCGGGAAATGTGCGTATTTTATTTCTTAGCAGAGGCCAAGATTGATAACACCCCCATGTTTTACTTAGCTTAGCACTGTTGTTTGCAGTTTCATATTAATGCTGAGGTCGTAATGCCGAGTCCCGTGACCCGAGGTGTAATGGAACGCAGCATAAGCCTGCAGACATGAGAGTGGTATATCAATCATCTCAGCCAACCCTCAACAATAAATTCAATACGCCTAATTCCCAAAATGTCCAACTATTTTCTTTAAATTACACTGTTAAAATGGTATACGTTGGTGTTTTAGCATCACATCTGTGCTCCTCTTTCTGTTTTCAAAACAGACTTTTTTTACTGACTTCCTTTCAGGGGATACACCGGCTTTGTGGCGGTATTCTTCTAATTTTATGTTTCGCAGATTGGCTTGCAGCTTCGGCTCGCGTGTCCCGTATTTCCTTGATTTCCCATGGTGCATGACGGAGCTCATGTTTGTTGTTGTTTCTGTTGCCATGGAGATGGTGTAAACAAGGACTTTAATGCAGTAGTGGCTGTAGCACGCAGTGTTTGTCGATCGACGGGCTTTGAAACATCTCTAAAGCATGAAATCATAATAAATGCTGGACATGCCGAGGTCAAACTGCTGCCAATTTAGCTGAAGGAGCTGCAAACAAGTCTTTACATTCCTCTGCAAAGGAAATTATCCGTTTTTCCTTTTTAACGCACTCTGACACACTGTGCTGCCTGAAGACGCTCTTACTCACTGGTTTGCTGTCACTCTTGTAACACTGTATTCCTGCACAACCTGTCCTTTTTGATTTCCATCTCTTCTTCTGACTTCTCTGAGGTTTGTTTTTTTTCCTTTTTCTTTACCCTCCATCTCTCTTTTTCAACACTGTAACTGATTTGGTGCACTAGCGTTAATAAAATAAGACCTTGTATGTTCGAAGAAAAGGGACTCCAGAATTTTTCTGTAGAGGGAACCGGTGTCCCACTACCCCTGCCCCACCCGCTCAAACCCCCCACCCACCTCTCAACCTGCCTGAATTGTGAACCCCTCCCCATGTCTTGTGTCGTGGTAGCTAGTCCGTAGAGTAGTGTTGTGGTTTTGTTTGGTGTTCTCTGTTAGCTCGCCGTTTCACCTGTTTGTCATAGTAGTTTTTAGTTGTCGTCTGTGTGGTCGTGCGTTCTTTTATAGCGTCACCCGTCACAGATCTGCACTCAGTTGGTTGCCATGGTTATACCCATGATCCAGTTTGGTGTGTGACAGTGGACTCTTTGGATGCTTTGCACCTGGGCAAGTATACAGTCACAACTTAGTACCATGTAGTAAACCTCTTTAGTGTCTAGTGTGTAGGTTTGACGTTTTTGTTTTTTTCTTCTTCTTTCCAGATGATGGTATTTTCCCAAAAAGGAGAAATTGATTTCAGACCAGACTCCTGTTAAAAAAACATCTGATTTTAGGCATCACAACTATCTCATAGCCTTGGAAGATCATACTGTATCTATAGTGTATTGTAAGGGAAATGGAAAGACTGATACATACTGTAATCTAATAATCGCTTAATTCAAAAATATTTTGCTTAGCTTTTCAACATGCACAACTCCATTGTTTGTCTTTTCACTTGCCCTTATAATGCACAGATATTCATTAAAGTCTTGGAAATTGACAGACTTGTATAATCCATAGCTCCTAACTAACCAGCTGCTTTACATATCATGATGTTGTTTCCACCTTTCTATCACTCTTTCCAAATAGAGAAATAGAGTAGACGTAGCCTTGTTGAGGGTCGAGGGACTGTAGCGTTTTCGTCATGTGGCCACCTGCTGGAACATGACAGCTGCTCATTTTGGGTCCTGACGCAGAGTTTAAGATTGATTGCGTTGGATTGTCTAATCTTGAAATTCATTGCAGCACACTGGCTGGTTACATGTAGGAGAATATGTCAACATCTTGAAAAAACAAAACAGTAGCCTTGTAAGAATTAAGTGATAAGAAAGATGATTAAACAGTGGCAGCGAATTTCATGAATTCAGCTTTCATATCACACATGTAGACTCCACCTTAACACCATCCCTTATCCTCTCCTGCCATCTTCTCTCTTATCTCACTCTTTGTTCTATTCCCGTCCCTATCTCCCTCCCCTTTCCAATTTTCCTTTTTTTCTCCCCCCTCCTCCCACAGGAAGTCCCGGCTCAGACGACTCTCCGCTGGGAAGTCCCCACGTCGTAGTCAACGGCAACGGCTCAGCGAACGGACAGTGGGTGGACGACGCCGGCGTCCTTGGTCCAGGTCAGATTCCCGAAGGTCAGCAGCTATCGCCGCTCACCAGCCCGCTGCTCACCGAAGCCGGATACGTCCGCAATGAGGACGAGGACGAAGCGAGGAGGAAGGTGGGCTATGTGGATAGGGAGGAGGTGGAAAAATCAAGTCCAGAAAATTTCATAGCTATTCACTATATAACATAGAGTATATACAACTACAGTTCCCTCTCCCCCTTTTACGATCTACTGTTGCAAGAATTTCTTCATTTCTTTTAACATGCAGAATTGAAAGAACAGCGCTCTCTTAGTAGTGTTTCTCATTTTTTCATAATGAATGTGCTGAGGGCTGAATAGATGAGGGGATTTATCAATAGACAGATGGATGGACAGCTGGATTGTTCTTATCTTTCGCTTTGTGTCTAGAAGTATCCCACAGACAAGGCCTACTTCATAGCCAAGGAACTGTTGACCACGGAGAGGACCTACCTCAAAGACCTGCAGGTTGTCACGGAGGTAAGAGCTTCTACATGTCTATCCACATGTTCTGTCTACTTAGTCTGGCCTTTTTTCTTTTCTTCTTCGGCTATGTCCCGTCTAAACACTGAGGCTGATCTCATCTAGCTGAAGGAGGGAGACGCGTGAAGACCAGGAGCTGCTCTGGCCAAGTGTAAAAATTCTCCCTAAAGTACACAGCCCTGCATAGCACGCAGAGACACAGGGAGGCAAATCTGCTCCCTTTAAAGCCTCAGTTCTGGATTTCATGAGTCAAAGCTGGTTAGTCCAAAGCCTGACGTGGAGTAAAGTCTTGTTTAAAGTTCACGTCTTGGGACAGTGAGTCAAGAGCTGGTGAATTAGCTGGGTTTTTTTACAGACTAAAATATCAGTAAAGTGAAAATATTCAGACAGGGAGTTTTTTTCCCCCCTCTTCATCGTGAACCAAAGTATTTTATGTCATGTGACATTAATATTACATTGTGTTATCAGATGCTTTCCCACTATTATTTTTGTAATTCCCGCCCCTGAAAAAAATTGGCTTTCATGTGCATTTAGTTTGGACCAAGCCCCAGGCTCGACATCTGAAGCTTTATGAGCTTTTTCATTGAGCAGGACAGATGACAGGAAACAGAGTTTGGAAGTGAGCATGTTAAAGTTCCTTGTGTTTTAGAAAAGATTACAGTCTTGCTTTGTATGCCTTGTAATTCAGCTCCCTTTCAGCCAGCACGCATGTATCTTGTTTCTTCTTTTGGACTAAATAGACGATTTGATCCCGGCTTCTTGAGTTTACAAGAAAAAAACGCAAAAAATCCAATGACTGCGTTCACAAACACGACATCTGGATGCTGAATCCTAATGTGCATCAGACTCTGTCCCTGTGATTCCGCTCGACTGTCTCTCGCTTTTTACTGCCTGTTACTAACAAACGAGGGGAGAATTAGCAGCAGGAGTAAAGACCAGCAACCGTGGGGGGAACAAGTTGAAGCACCTGCCTGCTGCAGACCCCATCACCTTCATATTGTGAAGCTGACCTTGACATGTGACCTCACCGCGGAGGGGGAGATTTAATGTCACGTTTCCCCTCTCGTGTGTCCGTCTCCCCCTCTCAGCTGTTTTTCTTCTCAACTGTAGTTTCCACCCTCTTTGATGTGGTAGGAAGGCGTGCGCGCTGGCGTTTTTAAAAAAAACCCTCTTAAATATTTTCTTTGGCTGGCACCGCTGAAGCCCGAGGGATCACACCCTTCTCCTCTCCCCCCTTTCTCCTCCCTCACCTCACTGTCACCCTTCCTGCATCCCAGTGAATTGTCCTGCGAAACAGCTGGACGGCCTTCTGTCCGTGGCGGCCGTTGTAATCGTTGGTGATTTATTCTGAGGGAGGGGATATAACACCTCTGTGTCAGGGGTTGTAGGGATTGTGTGTGTGTGTGTGTGTGTGTGTGTGTGTGTGTGTGTGTGTGTGTGTGTGTGTGTGTGTGTGTGTGTGTGTGTGTGTGTGTGTGTGTGTGTGTGTGTGTGTGTGTGTGTGTGTGTGTGTGTGTGTGTGTGTGTGTGTGTGTGTGTGTGTGTGTGTGTGTGTGTGTGTGTGTGTGTGTGTGTGTGTGTGGTTCCCTTTTGAGAACTGCATTCACTTCATTTAATTTAGAAGAGCTCACATATGGTGTTTAAAATTGTTTCAAAGCATAATTCATTTTATGAAACACGACTTATCTGACCTCAGCTAGGGATGCAACCAACAATTATTTGCATTATGATAATTTTCTCTGTTAACTGAATAATCATGTGGTCGACAGATGTTAGAAAAAAGCGTAGAATCCTGAGCTGTCCTGAAGTTCAGAGTGTGGGTTTTTTAATGGTCCCAAGTTACAAACTTTGCATTTTCTTTGTGTTTTGTGTGTCCATCATAGTCCTTCCAGAGTTCTGTGGGGAAAGACGAGGCCTTTCCTGACTCCGTTCAGAACCTGATCTCCGCCAACTACGATCCGGTCCACAAGTTTCACCAGGGCTTCCTCAAAGAGGTGGAGCAGCGGCTGGCACAGTGGTCAGTATCTCTTCATCCCCATGACATACACTACAATTTAAAAAAAAAACACACTATTTAGTCACATACCGCCGACTCTGTGCCATTTTACATCATGTGTGACATGGACCAAGTCACCAAGACCTCAAGTCCTATGTGACATCACTGCATGGGAATTAGTGGGCACACTCAGACTCATGCAGGCCGTTGCTTTCCTCCTTTGGGAATCTTGTCTGTGTTATTATATGTAATGACAGACACGCACACACACACACAAACTCCATGCTTTGTGGCGAGGGCCCAACACTTTGCTGGTCAGATGAATGGGATAGTGGGAATTGATTGAAGATTTTCCATTCCTGTGTGAGAAACTCGGCTCTGGCCTGACATCTACTGGCAAATGTAACTGCGTATGAACAAATAATAAATCATATCTCCATTCTTGACTTGTCTCTCACAGGGAGGGTCGCTCCAACGCCCACATTAAGGGAGACTATCAACGAATCGGCGATGTTTTACTGAAGAACATTCAGGGTCTGAGGGTAACTATGTCTCCCTTGTATTGTTTTGTCCTGTAATTTTCTTTATGATTTCAGGTTTGTTTTGTTCCTTCCTGTCTCTTTTTTTAAAACTGTCTTTTGTCTCTTTTGCATCTACAGCAGTTGACAGTTCATCTGCAGAAACATTCAGAGTGTCTGGTTGAACTGGAACGGGCCTGCAAGTGGGTGCACTATGCAGAACTTGAAGCTAGAATCGAGCAAACTTTTACTTACTAGCAGGTATTTTCCAAGCGGAAAGAAACTACATTTTTATTTTCTTACAACTTTGCGTCCGTCCTCAGGTCCAGTCGGAAGGTGGAGACTCTGTGTCGAGACTTTGAGCAGCAGAGGGTTTGCTACCTGCCCTTCAACATCTTCCTCCTGCGACCTCTGCATCGCCTACTGCACTACAAACTCATCCTGGAGCGGCTCTGCAAGCACTACCCGCCCACGCACGAAGACTTCAGGGACTGCAGAGGTACGGGGCAGGGTGTTTGTGTGTGTGTGCGTTTGTCAGAAATGCCCGCTTGTTTTGCTACAAACATCTTAACGTGTTCCCTCAGCGGCCCTGGCGGACATCTCAGAGATGGTGCTGCAGCTCCAAGGCTGCATGATGAAGATGGAGAACTTCCAGAAGCTCCTGGAGCTGAAGAAAGACCTGACCGGCATCGACAACCTCGCCATCCGCGGCAGGGTTCGTCCATCTGCATTTATTTATTTGGAGAGAGAGAGGACACTTTGATGTTAATGTTTTCATTGTTCTTAGCTAGATAATGAGAGGTGTAAATTATTCACATTTAAGAGGTCAAGCTCTGCAGAAAAGCAGGATTATTATTAAATCAATCATCCAGTCCTGCGATTAAGAGACTCATTCTTCTGATTTATCCATCTTGGCTTTCTCTCTGCTGCTGGAATACTTTTCACAATATGTTTGTGTTCCACTTCCAGGAGTTCATCAGACTCGGCTGCCTCAGCAAGCTCTCGGGGAAGGGCCTTCAGCAGAGGATGTTCTTCCTGGTATGACCTCACAGCTAATACATGAAATATTTGTAATATCAGTGATGGCCATAAAGAATAACAATTTATCTTCCCCTTAGTTCAGTGATTCCTTGGTGTACACCAGCCGAGGGACGACCCCGGCCAACCAGTTTAAAGTTCATGGCCAGCTGCCCCTCTATGGCATGACGGTACGATCTGTTCCCTCTCCCTTGAAAGTGTTTTTTCTTCTCTCTAAGTTTGGTTTGTCGTTAGAAGCAGCTGTGGATTCTGCTCACATGCATGTACTGTGAATATTTCCGACCAGATTTGGGACCAATGAGGTCCACCGCCAGGGATTTGGCACGTGTCAGCACCCTTATTAGATTAGTGCTGGTTTTGTAATTTAATAGCAGTATCCATGGTAGAAACTCAAAATATGATGTTGTCCGTGGATATTTGTATATCTGTGTTATTTCTGAGTTTGTCCCTCCCAAAAAATGTCATGAAAAAAATCTCAAGTGTATGAATATGTGTGTGATGATGCCTTGTTTGTGTGTCTGCAGATCAGAGAAAGTGAGGAGGAGTGGGGAGTCCCTCATTCCTTCACGTTGTTTGGACAGCGCCAGTCTGTTGTGGTGGCGGCCAGGTAAACACACACATACACATTTTACCTAAATCACAATCAACATATTTGGTCCTATAATACTAATAATGATTTAGATGGCGTGACATGATATAAATTTAAGATAATAAAATGAAAACATGACAGGAACAAACAGATTTCCTCATCCGATCATCCATAATGAATAGAAGCTGTGTGTGTCTAAGAAGAACAACTGATTAATACAGGTCAGCCTCATTAAAAATTTAATCTCTTTTCCATGGGACGTCTGCCACACTTTGTGTTTGTCCTCTAATGAAATTTAACCATGTGACCTAGTTTCCATTCAGTTACTCTTTCACTGATTAAAAAGTTTCAACACAGAGGATTTCATTGCTCAATGCCGACTTTATCACGACTTACCCCCCCCCCCCCCCTAATTTTCTCTCCTTTTCTCGATTTGTATCGACTCAGTGTGCAGATACAAAATATACGTATATTTTTAACTGTGTGTGTCAAGCTGCGCGTCGGAGATGGAGCGGTGGGTGGAGGACATCAAGATGGCGATTGACCTGGCGGAACAGAGCAGCAGCCCGACCTCTGACCTGCTCTTCACCAGCCTCCCTGACAACAGTAAGTCGGCCACAGAATAAAACCTTAAACAGGTTATTTTCATTTATTTTTGTAGGTTTTTTTCCCTGGATTTTCCTGCCTGCTCCTCCAACCTGCTACGTTCCCCCTGCTCACACACCACTGGCAGGACCGTCTGGGTCCCTGTGAGAACCAGAACGTTGAGCGAGCTGAGTCATGAAACCCAGTTATTTCTGGAAATGTTTCCACATGTGATTTATCGCCCACAACGGCTCTTCTCGCCGAAAATCTCTCAGAAGCCATGATGTGACGCAGAGACGTCAGCTGGGACCTGTTAGCTTTTACTGACTGGTCATATTTTCTCCCATCAGCTAAGGGACAACCCCCTACCTATAGATATGACTGTCTTCTAACTTTCATCCTCCTTTAGCAGACAGGCGCTTTCTGCACCACAGGAATAATCCCACTGAATTGTTGCAGGTTGTCTTTCGTCCCTGGATATTTGTCGTTCCCGTCGCCAGCTGTCGCCCCTATTTCTCATCTTCTTCTTTTTATTGTCATTCTTGATCTTAAATGCCTGTCACACTGTTCAATGACGCCTCCGTCTGGTGACCTTTGCTTCGATGTCTCTATATTGTCCCTCTGCTGTGAACAGTTTTAACTCAGACAGTTAAAGAGTATTGGCTTACAAGTCACAACAGAAGGGTCATTTTTTCCTCGTCTTTTTTTTGTGTGCGTGTCCAGACTGTATTAAAATTGCTTTGATCACTTTTTTTTTTGGAGCCCAGCTCTTTGTTCTGTGGCTTCTTCATCTGCAGCTACGGTGAAACTAAAATATCTCAACAAGTGTTATTACTGTGTATTCGATAATATTGTTACACACATCCTCAGACTGCTGAGAACTGAATCTTAACATGGCGAGGCTTGCTGGGATAGCTGTAGCCAGGTTATTGCCACATGTTTTACCCGGCGGAGCCCACTTCTCCCTGCTGACCAGTGTTTGTTGTCCCCCAGAGCTGCTGGAGGACGGTGCCGGCGAGCAGGAGTCCGAGGAGGAGCTCTGCGGCTCGCGCACGTCCCTGGAGCGCCAGGGTCACCGTGGCAACACCACCGTGCACGTCTGCTGGCACCGCAACACCAGCGTGTCCATGGTGGACTTCAGCGTTGCCGTCGAGGTAACCCGCTCCGTTTTTTCTCGTGTCTCGTTTCCCTCCCTCCGCGCGTCACACTGCTGTTTTTCCTCTCCTGTCTCTGTCCTGTCGTCTGTTGCTGTCCAGTGTGTAGTGTCTGTCCTGGTGTCTTACTTTTCTGTGTTTACATCCTTTCTTTCTTCTACCACCCCTCCGTCTTCATCCATCTCTTCCACCCTCTGTCTTTCTCTCTCTCTCTGTCTCTCTCTCCATCTTCCATCCCCCTCCCTTCAAATGGGACAGTAGCCTGGCTAGTGAATTGACAAGGCCCCTCAGCAGACATCAGGGGCCCACGTCTCTCTCTCTTTCTGTGGTTTGCTGGTACAGGATGGCCAGCCTGTCCTTTATTGACACCTGCTGGAGTAGTGAGGTACTGCAGCAGCTCAGAATGAAATATGCCTGTAGGGAAATTCACCAAAAAATTACAGGAAAAATAAATATAAAAAAAAAACATGATAAACTCTAATCTATGTATTTTAACCTCATTTCTCTTTTTGTTGCACAACACAATTGGAGTGGTTTTACTTCACCAATCAAATAAAATGTGATCCCAAACTATTCTTACTGTCATGTTACATTGATATTAGAATGCACAGTTGAATGCAAAATACTTGAAAATTAAAAAATCTGAACTTGAGAATTCAACATCACCTAAATTTTTGCATTCAACTGTGTGTCCTGGTTTTGCATGAGTGTAGAAATATAATTATTCCCTTCTTTATCCTTTTCTTCCCGTTTTATCGCTAAAATGAAAATATATTGTGACACTAACACTTTTGCTTCATTGTTTTTTCTCCCTCTGTTTTTCTTTTTGCCTCCAGAACCAGCTGTCAGGTAACTTGCTGAGGAAGTTCAAGAACAGCAATGGCTGGCAGAAGCTCTGGGTGGTTTTCACCAACTTCAGCCTCTTCTTCTACAAGTCACATCAGGTTAGACGCACAGGAGCGAGCTGAGTATGACACAGTAATTCTAATAGCTGCGGTGGATGAGTTGAGTTGTTGAATAAGGGGTTAGTGAGTTGTGACAAGGTTTGTTCTTGTATGAACCTGTTGGATGTGCAAGTCAATCGCTGCTCAATGAAAACGAGTGAGGGAGATGAAAAAGTAAATTTTTCTTCCCCCCGCCTGCAGGATGACTACCCTCTTGCCAGCCTTCCCCTGCTGGGCTACTCCGTCACAGTGCCGTCCGAGTCGGAGAACATCCACAAAGATTACGTCTTCAAACTCCACTTCAAGTCCCACGTCTACTACTTCAGATCAGAGAGCGAGTACACCTTCGAAAGGTACAGCACACACATCGTCCAGAACCTATTTATTTAGTTTGAGTCTCAGCGAGGAGAGCGATGTTGGAGATAAGAATATGTTCGAGGGAAACAGACGGAGAGGTGAGAAAGTCCCTTATTGTTCATGGTGGGTGTAATATATAACTAATAAATGTCCATCTCTTATCTACAGAGGAGATCAAATAATCATAAAGGCTGTTTTACAACACGCCACGTTGCAAGGTCACGTCGTCTACAATGGATTAATTTCGTTTTGACTTTTGTTTCTTTTACTTAAATCCAACTTTCTTGTGAACTAAACCCTGCACTCACAGGTAACAGTGTTCAAAACATGCTTTGGCTGTTGTAATAAAAGAAGATGAATACAAATGTGTGCTTGACTGGCTTTCAGTGCATTTGCTTGATTTATATCACCAACAAAGTTCTTTCTCTTAGTTTAATGTCATTTGTCCCATCTCCAGGTGGATGGAGGTGATCCGCAGTGCCACCTGCTCCTCCAGCCAATCCTTGCCGAGCACCAGGAAGGACCTTTACTGATAAATCTGCTCCATCCTCCTCCTCCTCCTCTTCCTACTTGCTCCTGCACTCACCTGGGTGAAGATCTGGACTTCAGACTGCACAAACACCAGACTCTTTACTACCGCAGACACAGAATCACGCTGCACACAGCAGGCTGTCCCAGTCGACACTAATTAACGCCTCTGAATTGTTGATTCGCGCTCTTCTGACACTTTGCGTCACTCAGACGTCCTGCACACACCCTCTCATTACACACACACACACACTCTGCACCACCAGTGTCTGATTAGAGGCTGGGGTGGAAGTCGCCCACGATGCAAACCATTATGTCATTTGACTTTTTTTCGACACGCGCGCAATATTTTCCTTTTTTGACTTTGTTTTTGCGCCATTGAGTGGTGTTCACACACACATGGATTTAATATTCACACCAACAACATCCCCGTTTACAATAAGTATTCTTTTTTTTTTACTATTTTAGATATTCCTTTAGAACAACACTTTTGTGATAAGGTTTTAAACATTCACACAAATAAGATTAAATAAAACCGAAACCCGGATTTAATGAACTTTTATGTGGAGATCTGTGTTAACGTGAACCCACTCACACTGAATATCTTCCGTTTGTGTGACAATCTATAAATATTTGGATGAATTGAATGTGACGCCAGTGTGGACACGATTAGAAAAACACCCGTCATTTCCCTTTTTTTTTATATAAAGCGACTTTTTGTACAGTACTTTGATACACTGTGAAATGTTCCTCATCTCATTTCTCTTTCCTTTTCATCTTGTTTTCCTGCAAGCTTTGTTAAAAAAAACCAAATGGCTTTAAAACTGCTTCCGACGCCAACAGAGTTTTCACTGGTCCGCTGCCAAAAAAACGTTCTCCTCCGTATTACACCAGTTTTCTTCTTGTTTTTTTTTTATACTATTTTAAATAAAGTTGAGGAAAGATTGTGTTCATAAAAAAACAACTATAAAACGAGAACAACCCAGAAAAGTGATGTCTTCTTTGTGCCTGTGTTCTTTATGGGAACACAGCCCGAGGTCGAAAAAGATTAGCAACACGACATAAAAGGGAACCGAACAGAACTTCTAGGAAAAAACTACTGTAAAAACGAGTTTAATCGTGTCTGCTGTTGGAATTTGGACGTCCCGTGGCCTGCTCCAACAGCATCTTCAGAGCTTAAAACTTGGCTCCTGTCAATATTTATTCTCTGTATTGTAATGAGCGGGTGGTACTGTCAAAAAACTCAAGAGAAACCCGTTCGACGGGTCGGTCTGAAAAAAATACTCACGAAACCTCTGTTTTCTCCAGAGCTTTATTTCATGTGTTTTACAGCAACAAACTTGCCTCAGAGTTTTTCAAACAAACTTTTAAATGTAGTATAGCAATGGTTTTTATTAATATCTACCACATATTCTCAATGCAGAGAGAACATGAGAAAAAACAGAACAGGAGTTCGAGGAAAGGTGCAGCATTTCACAATGGGTTCAAACCTGTTTACTGTTAAGTACTTCAAGTAGAGGAATCACATACTGGGACCAAATTAATTCTACTGCTATTTACATTCTGCTCGACTAATCACGGCATGTTTTTAAAGATACAGTGAACGTTGTAGGAATTACAGTGTAAAACAACGTCTTTCTATTTCGATTTTTAAACTGGTGAATGCACCAGTGAGCTTCATTAGTCTTGCGCTTCTCTGGTCACGTACTCGAGCCCGTGATCTCCGAATGCGTCGTAGTTCTCATAGCCGGGCAGCGAGGGCCAGTCCGGCTGGTACGCGGTTGTGCTGTACACAAACGCCTCCGTGATGCTCCCTGGCGACGACCTCTCCTCGCCCTCCGTCTGCCCCGCCAACGCCTTCACCTCCACACGGACCGGGGTCCGCTGGTACATGGCGGGCACGCCCTCAAAGTCGTCCAGGAACCTCAGCATCTTGTCGTCCACTCTGTAGATCTCCCCGTGGACGCGGCGACCCCGGCCGGGGATGTTGAGGAGGAAAGGGATGTTGTGCTGGCCGGCGATCACCAGCGGGTATTTGTCCGCGGTGAGGGCCGAGGCAAGGAACTCAGCCTTTCCGTTGGTGCTGTCGAACAGACGGTGGTAGTTCGGTTGCCCTTTCTTCAGGGTTCCATAGACGAAGATGCGAGTCATGGTCATGTGGAGGCAGGACGGCACCTGAGAGATAAAGCAAGGGAGAAGTGTTCGGGAGTCATCGTTTCAACACAGGAGCCATTTGGCTCATTCTTATGCCTATTTTGATTTAACACACCATGTTTTTCTTTCAGTACATGTGTGGATGAAAATGTTTGGAGACTGTCAGTACATCTACGTACTGTAAGTAACAAAAATGCAGACCTACAAAATAAAGGAAAACAAAAAGTGTAAAATAAAAAAACATGTTAAAAAAAGGTCTGGGGGCTTCTGCAACATTTGAACAAACAGTTCCATTAGGTGCTTTGCATTCAAATGCAAAAACTACAAAAAAAATCTTGACGTCTTGCATAAAGAGATAATATATTTCCCATGGCATCCATCCCAAAGTCCTGGACTTTGTTATGGAAAAGATAATCTGTGAATCTTTCTTGCACGCACGCAGGCACACACACACAGTAATGGAGGCGGAAGTAGTATTCAGACATTTTACTTAAGTAAATCAACAACATAACTAAAAGTAACAGTCCTGCATTCATATTTTTACTTTAGTAAAACCACAAACTAAAGTACCACAAGTAAAAGTACTCCGTCATGTAGAATGTCTCACTTCTGAATCATGTGTATTATATTGATGAATGATAATCACTGATGCATTAATGTGGTTGCAGCCGGTTAAAGTGCTCTTACCTTTACAAACCGGCTCACCTGGATAGTTCTCCCCTGGGAACGGAGTCTTCACCTGTAAAAAAAAAAACATTATTATAAATTTTGAATACAATATTATCGGTAACTAAAGCTGTCAGGTAAATGTAGCGGAGGTAATGAGTGTACAACTGTTACGTGCTCCTCTGTGCACGACTTGCTTCTTGACACGCACACACTTCACTTCCGGGTTGAGGGAGAGACATGCGCAGTGAAAGTCTAGATAGGTTGGAGAAACAATGAACACCAGGTGGCGCTAAAGCGACGAGGAAAGCCAGAGCCAGTTTCATGGCTGTATTATAGTGAACAGAAACGTATCTTATATTTTCCTATCTTATCTTATACCATATTATATTATCTTTTCTTATTGTATTGTATTTACTCTTCATAAGAAGAAAAATAAACTTGTGTTCAGTAATCAATTATTGTAATAAGAGGACGAAGAAGAAGAAGACATGACATCCTGCCTCACTCCTCTGTCTGCAGATTCACCTGTGAGTGCTGGAAGATTGGAACTGTGACTCTAAATTAAAGTACATTTATCTTTGTCCAAACAGCCACTTTACTTTGATCCGAACAGCTATATTACCAGCTATATTCCGGTATTTCACTATTTTAAGGTGATCGTGGAAAATACAGTACGACAGTGTGTACAACAACTGACATAGGTCCTAGAGTTTGTGACAATAATCAATTATTGTCTCATTATGCTATTGAGGATGCGCCAGAACACGGAGGTGATGGTGGACCAGTATGTGCTGAATGTACCATATATGTGGGTTAATTTATGCTAATGAAGATCTGCCAGAACACGGAGCTGGTTGGTGTATTTATGCTAATAAGGATGCGCCGGAAGACGGCGATGTTTGCTATTGTTTATTATAGTTTGGGAAGTAAGAGATCGTCACTTGTTTTTGTTGGGAGGTTAAATTATTGACTTCCCAGATAGCTTGTTTAGTTTGTTTATGTTCGCCTTTGTTCACCCTGAGTTAAGTTGAACTCCTTATTCAGATTTAATATTTAAAAAAATATTGTAAATAAAACTACTTTACTTTGACATATGTTGTCCTTGTGGCTGCTTGGGACTTGGGAAAGATGGTGCACTTTCATGTCATGTCTTGGACACCTCACAGACAGTCCGTAACTCGTGGCACAACATTTTGAAATTGATCAAGTGAAGTTAAAGTACCACATGAAGTTCACCGCGTCGCTGTGTGGAACCCCTGCGCTCCGAATGTTTTTGAACGGCGCTCTCATGTTGGGTACGCACGATGACGTCAGCGCGTCCGCAGCCTAGCAGCGGCAGCAAACTCGGCGTAAACAAAAGCAGAGAGCTACGAAATGAGCCAATGAGGAAAAACGTCCCAAATGTAGCTGCGTTGGACCGAGAACAACTATTTAATTTTAGTGTGTCTCGGTGAGCACAACTTCACTTTATAGCGACTCTCTCGTGTGCTGAGACTGAATCGAGACGCGTTATCCAGGGACCGTTACAGCTACGTTAGCTTCAACTAGCCTCGTTCAACGGGACACGGAGTTTACATTTAATGACAGTTGTTGTCTTCTCAAAACAACGTCTGTGTGCAGCACATGGCGACGGAAACTTGTCGCATCGGCGAGGATGCGGTCGATCTATTTGTTTTCTTATAAAGATATGCCAACGTCGATTGCATCACTAGTTAGCTCGCTATGTGGCTAATTTACCGCGGGTGAGAGGCGACCAGCTGGCTGCTCGAGGCTCGATCCTGGCCGGGTGACCACTTGACGGCCAGTCATCCGGAGTCGGACTGCGATGTTCAGCCTGATGGCGAATTGCTGCAATTGGCTGAAGCGCTGGCGAGAGCCATCCAGGTGAGTGATGTGATGCTGTGATGCTGTGATTTCTCCTGGAAAAATCAAAACACCGCTACAGGAATGAATGAGATGGAGGCTGAAGTTGATGTTGTCATCCTCTTTCCTCTCGTTCAAAGCAGTTAATTAACATCAGTTCTGCCCTTTTTTTTAATGCAACATATTATAAACTGGAATATCACACAGATCTAAGCCATTAGGACTTGTTAAAATGTTTTGATTGTTTTTAAAAGGCGTCAGATGATCAACACAAACCTGTATCTTGTGATGACGAAGATCATGCCTTTTTGTTTTAGTGTGTTGAATAATAATCCTATTAGTGACTGGTGTGCGATATTATGGAGATACAACTTCTACTACATATACTACTGACTCTTGACTACACGCTGACACTCTTGGCTAAGTCAGCTGAAAGAAAAAAAATTGATAACAGACTTATCAAGTGATTAAATTCTTGCCTTTCTAATGTTAGGATGTGCCGAGTAATTTTAATTATAGATGAAATATCCTTGTGCTCGGGCTGTTGGTTGTACACAACATTTGAAGCTTTGTCGTTTTTTAACTGTCGTACGTCAATAAAACGATCTGCAGATTAATTAATAATGAGCATCATTTAGTGAGTAAGTAATCTGTTCCATAGCAGCCAAATCATTCATCGTGTATTTGAAATGATTGAGTCTCTCTTATCCTGTACTTTTCATGAACATACTATAAGCCTTTATTTTTTTGTTGTTGAGAGCTCCTTGTTGTTGTTGTGTACAAAAAATCAACAAGTGTAAGATGTAACCGACGATGCTGAAACCACGTGGTCCCCGTGAGGCATCTGATCCTTTTGGGATTTAGTCAGAAATCCTCCCTTAATCCTCCTGCAGGTCTGTTCAGTCGCGCTCTTCCCTTGGGCTCGTTGCTGTTAGAGGTTTTCACGGCAGCGGGGAGGACAGGGGGTTATTGGTTAGCAGACGGGAGATACAGACAGACAGCGTCTCGCCTGTTGGAGGTTTGCGTCCAGAGCCGAGCCCCGAGGATGAAGGCCAGTTGGCTCCAGAGGACTGTTAGATGGATTGTGCGCTTGATGTCTCTGCGGCGCAAGTGTCAAAGTTAAGTATGAGGCCGGGAGAAGAAGACGGGGGCCTTTATTGGGAATGATGCGTGTTATTCCAGTGCAAGAATCTAGTGATTGGGATTTTTCAGGGTGCTAAATTTCTCCTTACTTTGTCCTTCTTGGAGGGATCCATTATAAAAGAGGCTCCAGATTCTCAAATATTGTGAGAGCAGTATCTTTTATTTTCGGCAGATTAGCTGGGGCTAGATGGAGTCCGACTGTGATCTTGCGACGTATTTATCGAAGTTGATAAACGATGTTGAGAAACACTGGTGGCAACTTGTTCCCCATGCCATCTTGCAGTCCAGGTGTGTGCATGCCGCTTACCTGCAGAGACAACTGAGTGGGCATCTGTCGCATTGTTTGCCTACGTTTTCCTCCAGGAATCCTCAAAAAAAAAAAAAAAATCCATATCAGTTGCGAAACAATACCAACACCCACATGCATTTGTGTTAGTCTCTGTAGAAATGCAGCTGTCTTACAAACAAGATGTGTTGTTAATTGAAATGTGTACAGTAACACATTCATGGGAGAGAAGTCCACAATCAGCCCAAAACAATAAGAAAGCATTTAATCCTAACAGTATACAGTAATTTGATTGAATATATTAGTTTCACTGGCGTTAGCCGACCATGCTGCCGTTGTTGACTCACTTGGTGGTGCACATTTCTGATTGCGTTTGTCACCCAGATGATTAATTGGCTTATCTGTGCACCCGAACGCGTCACGAGTGCTAATGCCAGGTCAGTTCTCTCTGTACGGGCACTGCACATTTAGATAAGGGCGGCATCAGATGCCCCTCCCGCCCCACGTGTTTTCAGTTCTTTTCCCCTTCTTATCTTACAGGAAAGTGACTCTGTTGATGGTGGGACTGGATAATGCGGGGAAAACGGCCACAGTGCGAGGGATCCAAGGAGGTTAGAACCTTGTTCTCCGTCTTGTTCACTGTGAATAAACTTAAATGTATATTAAACGTTGTATTCGACCGCTTGCAGTTGTGCCCCAGTGCTCTGTCATCACTGTCTGTATCTTTTCCCCCTGTCAGACGATCCCCACGACGTGGCTCCAACCGTGGGTTTTTCCAAGGTTGACCTGAAGCAGGGCAAGTTTGAGGTGACCATCTTTGACCTCGGTGGCGGGAAGAGAATCCGGGGCATCTGGAAGAACTACTACTCTGAGTCGCACGGCGTTGTGTTCGTGGTCGACTCCAGCGACATCCAGCGGATCCAGGAGACGCGCGAGGCCTTGGCTGAGGTCCTTCAGCACCCGCGCATGTCCGGCAAACCTGTGCTCGTGTGAGTGCGCGCTGTCACTAAAATAAATGATTCTGTGATACACACTTAAAAAGTGATAAAATGGTGTATTTCAAATGTGCTGAAGACTGTGAAGGGATTAAAAAAAACTAGGATAACTGTCCTTGCAACTACTTTACCTGCAGCTTGTCTAACATAATCATTTCACTTCTATTTATTTACTTACTCACTAATATCTCCGTATTCCTCTTTGCTCCTTTAGGCTGGCCAACAAGCAGGACCAGGAAGGAGCGCTGGACGAAGTGGACATCATTGATCACCTGTCATTGGAGAAGCTTGTCAGCGAGAACAAGTGTAACTGTCAGATCGTAAGTGCGCGTGCACCTGTTGTGAAATGGCGGTCGAGTGGCATCAAGGGCATTTGTCTTGACTGCAGTTCTTACCCATATATAGACAAAGGGTTTATTTTCCTTCTCTACCACAGCGACGGCGAAAGACAGCGATAGGTTGGAGGATGCTTTCATTCAAAGGCAAAAACCCACGAGTGCTCACAATTTTCTTTTTCAGTCTAATCTTTCAATATATGCTCCCTTTCGCCAGGAGCCGTGCTACGCGGTCCTTGGCCACGGCAATAAGGTGGATAAGTCCATCAAGAAGGGCCTGAACCGGCTCCTCAACAACATCGCCAAGGACTACGAGGCCATCGCCGAGCGCGTGCAGAAGGACACGTCCGAGCAGCGCGCTCAGGAGGAGCAGGACAAGAAGGAGCGGGCGGAGAGGGTGCGGCGGATACGAGAGGAGAGGTGAGGACATGGAGACCACTCTCCGAATAAGAAAACCTAAACATGATAAGGAAAGAAAGGACAAAAGGACAAAGGGGGGAGAAGATGGTCGGAGTCGAATGATAAATAACTAGGGAGAGGTGGAAATGTCAAAATGCAGAGGATAGCGTCGTGTAAAGTCTCCCCTGTCTGCAAAAATACATTTGCCCATGCATTCTTTCTTTGAGATAATAATGGAAAATGACACATTAGTCACAAATCACATTATTACAAAAGAAATAAAACTCCTTCTCAATAGTGGAAATATCAGTTTGAACAAAAGCACATAATTAAATCTTGGTCTGTCTTCAGAGAGCGACAGGAGCGGGAGGAGGCAGAGCGAGAAGGCAGGCCGCTCCAGGGAGAGGAGCCCGGCGACGACGACGACATTCCCAGCCCCTTCATGCCAATCAACAATGTCATCTCTCAGGTCTGTAACTTACACACGGCGGGACGGCGTCGTGTTGCGTCCGCGATTGTCGAGTTGAAGTGGTAAAATTCTGCTTTTCGAAGAGCTCAGGAGTTAAAGCCTTTCGTGCTCCTTTCAGAACGACGATAAGGAAAAGGAGAGCAAGAGGCAAAGGGAGCTGCAGTACGAAAGGACTAAAAGCCCGAAGGCGGACGTCATTGGAGAGCAAGAGGAGGATGACGACGAGGAGGACGACAAGGAACCAGATCACTCGAGCTTGCCGGAAAATGCCAGTTCAGGTGAGTGATGCGTCTATAAATACCACCTCAAAAATGAATCCACAGTCATACGGCCGGGAATAGTTTTACAAAATGATGACTGGACCAGCTGAGGAATTAAAAGATACAACTTGCTCAATTCCAGTGATGGAAAATGATGGGACGACGCAGGAAACGACTTTAACTACGTATATTTATTAGACCCGTGTCGACAAATGCAGTGATTCCTGTATGTGTCAAATCCAGCCGCTTGGTTTTAATGCCCACAATGTGTGTGTACGTTCAGCCTCAGTGGGTGAGCAAAGCAAGAAGAAGATGGGGAAACTTCACCTGAAGAGGAAGCACCGGGTGGACCCACTGAGGACGGAGGACGGGCCGGCAGAGAGCCCCACCCCTCCCGCAGTTCCTCCAGGTGAGTCCCCACGTCCCCGAACGCACCTTCGCAGCCTCGAGCCGAACCTTCGTAGTTTGAGTCCAGCTTGCCTCCCACAATTGCCGTTCACAAAATCTAGCTGCTAGCAAACCAGTTGCTTCTCGTTGCTGCTGCTTCACAATCGATTGTTTTTCCACCTTAGAACCAGCGGGAGGCTCTTATTGTGAAGCAGCTATAGAAATTGCAATGTATTTGTCACAACTGATTTTTTTGTTTGACAACTGATGATGATTTATTGACGAAAGGAGGAACAGGATGGTGACGAGCGATGTTTCTATTTGTAGTATGCAGCATCCCTGTCTTGACGTAGTATCACTTTTTAGCCCCCGTCCTGATAAGCTTTCTTTATTTTGTTTTCTTTTGTTTAGTGGGATGGGCCACACCCAAAGTTTCTAGGCTGCCAAAACTAGAGCCGCTGGGGGACTCGAAACATTCTGGTAACTGCTGCCTGTGAAGTCTGGTCCGCACTTTTAGTTTCACACATTCCATCCTTTGTTTCTGATGTAGCCCAATCAGCCATTAATCTTCATCGCTAACCTGGTCTTTGTGTGGATTAACTCATTCATTAAATGTCTCTGCATCCGACTCAGTGTTTCCTCTGTGCATAATTCGCCGGATTTGGAGCAGCAGCGGTGGTAAAAAAAAAATCTCCCGGCGTGGTTGTTGCAGTGGGGGAAAACACTGAAATCTGCCTTCAGATGTGTGTCGACTGTTAATTAGTATCACAGACCCACATTGCTGTCTTTTTTTTCTTCTTCTTCTTCTTGTCCTGCATTCTACCAGGCATGTGTGTTTCACTGTGTGTGCTTTCCCTTCCTGGTGGCAGACCTCTCAATCGACTCAAAGGCCCGTCTGTGTGTTCATCCGCATGCTCTCACCACGTCTGTGCTGATGACGTTTATCTTCTTTTTTGTTTACAATTGTTAGACTTAGAGTTCTAATTCATTAATTTTATTTCAGGACTCAATAGATATAGTTTACTAATAAAATTTAAACCTTTTTATTTTTTCATGCCCCTCAACAGAAATGAACAAGAAGCCCCTCCCGCCTCTCGCGAACAGGCTGCGGCCTAACGGTGACGCGCACGACGTCATTTTTTAACCTCTTTTTTATTTTTTTTCAAACTGAGGTTGAGTCCCGACCAACTGCTCTCCCTTTTGCTTTCTGTCTCAAGCGATCGGCGTGTAGCCAGTGGGAGCCGGTAAACCCCATTCAAGTGCGGGCCGACTGCAAAACCCAGGGGCAACATGGGAAACGAAATCCCGCTCAGAGGGCGGTCGCACAAACGGACACGGTTTGATGTGAAACGTTTGGACCTGACCGAGCCGAATTTGTCCGGTTCCAATTTCTGGTTCGGCAGAAGTGCAATTGGAGTGTTTTCCACTACCAGAGACTGAAACTTTAATTTTTTAATGACAGTGTTAAGACAGTTTGGACTCCAGCTGTCCAGGGGAAATGCTTTTAATCGAAGAAGAGTGTAAATATGTAAATGATGTCCTTTACATGTGATTTTGTCAAATTTCATTCATTTGTCTTTTACATCTCGAGTGTTGTAAGTGCATATGATATTTTGGAAGTAGCAGAAAATGGGTCAAAATAAGAAAATAAGGTCTTAAATTTTGTCTTTTCAAAATCTCAAACATTTCCCTTTTTACAACAGTGATGTGAAAGAAAACAAACAAAGGAGTTGGATGTACTGTAATATACGATGTAGAACTATACAAGGAAAAGAGCTACACTACACCATGATTTTTAACTGGTCAGTAATGAATGTCTTCACATTTCAATTAATGATTGTAAAGCTTTTTTATGGCCACTGAAAAGAAAAAAACTGTAACAGGGATATTTTTTTTGCCAGCAACCTCATAAAGGGTCATATCGTTTTATTTTAAGTTATTGTTAAAAAAAAGTCGACATGTAAAAGATATATTGGTCTACAGGGCTACAGATTGCTCTGATGCGTTCTGCTGCTCACACTGTGTACCTGCTTTTTAAAGTGATATTTCTCCCAAGGCGCGAATCCTGCCTCCGACTCGCTGCCTCTCTGATCGCCCCGAGGATAGAGGTGGTCTCGTTTGTTGTGCCTGACTCCGACTCCGCCGCCGCCGCTTTCACTTTGAAAAGAGCGGAAAATAGTATCCTCAAAAAGAAAAAAATTTAAAAAGCATAAACGCAAATCTGGACAAAAAAAGAAGATATAGATCTCCGTTGCCCCAGTTAGGTTTGATGTTTGAAGTGTTTCGCGCTGGGACAACAAAGGGAGGAGACCGCATCTCTACACCGACACCTGGAACAGTCAATATTGGGTCACAACACACAGGAGTTTAGAGTAATAGCGGGAAATATCACTTTAAAAAACGCTAATGAGCTCAAGAATTGGAAAAAAATGTATTTTTTTACTCACTTTGAAATTTTATAACCGTACAATTAAAGATGTTTCTCCTCGATTCTCCCCTCATGCGTTATGATCAGCGTGTTTCTGGCTTTATTTTTGGCTCAACATGAACACGGGCTGGTTTGTCACCCAGCCCCTGCTTTACAGACACCTGTGTCTGTCTGTCACTGCTGGTGTTTATCCAGTAGCTGTCATTTTGTGATCAGTTTTTTCTAATGCGAGGACTAAGATTATCGTTTCTACCTACACCACTCTGGACGGTACGTCAGCAGTACCTGAGTACATCGCTTGAGTTAATGTACTTTCCACCACTGGTGTACTCGCCATTGGCTCAAAGGATTGAAATGAACGTACGTCGTGAACGAAAAACACAAATATAAAAGTCTTGGATTAACCCTTGAATAGATTCAGGGTGCATCGGTCCTATGTCCGACTATGTTTGATTTCTACTGCACCACAATCTGTATTTACATATAATCCGAATCATATTACTCTGGTAAACAGTTAAAAGTTACCTCTCTTTGGTTAAGATGATAAAATATAATGAAACACAGCTAAACACAGGTAATATGAATGTATTTGGACATTTTCTATAATGGTTCTTAGTGCGCTGAGATAATCAGTGTACTGCTTCGAAACAAGATTTTTTTTTGGAATGTGCGGGTTCATTACGCAGCTCTTCAAGGAGAACAAAAGACAAAAAAATGAATCAAAGTAAGGGATCAAAACACGAACGAACAATATCCAAACTTTGCATGTTTGACAAATGACTGTAAGACTGTGGCAACTGCTGTCGCATTGAAATGAGCCTTTATTGTGTGTGTGTGTGTGTGTGTGCGTGCGTGCTTGCGTGAGTATAAAGTGTGTTCATGGGCTGTTTCTGGGAGGACAAATGAGTGAGCTCATGACAATTGTAAACACACAGAGCCTGGATAAACCATATATTTTGTGATCACACAGTACATTGGTGATCTGTCACGAATACAAATTAAACTGCCCAAGGCCAAAACATATTTCAGCGTTGAACTAGGCTGAATAAGGGATAAAAACCTGCTCCGCAATGAGAACACACAATGTTTAAACTGTATCAAATTATACTGATGATATTGGCATTAAGAGTAATTCTGAATTAATCAGCAACTATTTTGATAATCGATTAACCTGTTTAAGTAGTTTTAATGGGGAAAAAAAGAGTCAAAATTCTCTAATTCCAGCTTCTTAAATGTGAATATTTTCTGGTGTCTAACTTTTTTTTGGACAAAGCAAAACTGTGCTTCGCGTCGGGCTAAACAATGGCCCTCTACTGTGGTATAAGTAGCGTATACCACGGCCTGTCCTGAGCTATTGCTTAATCGATCCATTGTCGACAAAGTAATTGGAAGTTTTCTGTGCTGGTCTGTGACAGCAGGGAGAACAATGTGTTCCAGTTTTTTTTTTATCAAGACTAAAATAGGCAAAAGAACCTTCGGAGAAAGACGATAAAAAAAAATAATCTAGTATGTGACAATGTGGAAAATGAGCGTCTACAATCTGCTCTTCCCTAGAAAATGGAATGTTTTGCTCTGACTGGCTGTCATGTCTCCTCATTGAGACGTGGTCAAACATCTGTTCCACAGCCCGAGTCACTCCCAACCAGAACATCGTGGAGACGTGTGTCCCTCATTACAGCTCTCCATGTTGTCATCACACAGGCAGGTCTTCATTTCACTGAGCGACACCGGTGACGCGGAGAGCTGGAAGCCGGTGCGATGAGGACGATGTTATGCAGGATGAGCACGGCCAGCGCACCGGTGCCCTTGAGCAGGTGCGTTCAACCATCAACCTCACCCCACTCCCCTCTCTCCGACTCATTGTGTCTTCCTCCACATCCAAAACAAAGATGGTAGCCAGGAATGACATGCTTCCCTGCTCAATTTCTATCATCTGACCATCCTAATAAAATTATACTAGTACATGAAACATTAATAATATGCATGACTAGCTACCAAGATTAGGGAAAGCAGTCATAACTCTGTAAAAAAAAAAGGCAGAATCTTTTATTTTCGTGTTACAGACAATATTTTTTCATGCAGGAGTTTCGAGGAGCCTAATTGTTTCTCCTGGGAGGATTGAAGTTAACCATCTTTATCGACTTAATTTGACTCCAGTCTGATTTTAGCTCTAAGATACATAAGAGTGAATGTGTTTGTGTGGTGTGTGTTTGAAATGAGAGGTGAGGTGCATTGGAAATTAAAAAGTACATCCCTTTTTTTTTCCAGTTGCACTTCAAAGGGGACGATCACGGGGCCGATCATTTTCGTGTGTTTATTTTAAACCACTGCGGCGTCTTTGGTGCTCCCTGCCCAATGCTGTGTTGTTCCCGTGCTGAATTTCCAACTCATCTCCTCTACAGCACCATTTATTTTATTTTATTCTTCCATCTTATTCCAAATAAAACTACGGCTGCTGGAGACATAAAACGGATCAATGCACGAGAGCATTTATCCCTGGAATGACCCCCAGCGCAAGGCACCGAGCATTTAAAACAGCAAAACCAAAAAAGCTTATGTGAGTGGGGAATAGGTCGACATCACAACTGTGTTCAATCACTTGGCAGCAGTGAGCGGCGAAGGGGCCGTGAACTGAGATGGAATCTCTTTGGGCAGCTGTGCTTGCTGGCAGTTCCTCGATCTAGGCCTAAAAGTAAAGGTCAGGTGGTTGCTCCTAAACTTTGGAACTCTGTTTGTTTTTGCTGTCTTCATGTAAGTTACGGGAGAAATATTAGAATTAGCTGTGGATAATTTTTCATTCGAATATGCATAACAATGTTATTTCGCTCTGTTTTCAATCACATGCACTTGGTTTTGAAATGATTTCGTCTTCCCCTGTTACTCCTAGTGAGAATCCTTGTTCTGACCAATTACCCATCCACACAGGTAAGTGAATATGTTTAGCTGCAGAAAAAAAGCACATTAGCTTACAGGTAATCACAGAAGAGAGAAACTGTGGCCGCTGGGAAAATTGTCTCTTGTAACAAATAATAGAAACATGACACACACAACAAAAATGTCACTTCTTCCTGAAAGTCTCCATTAGCACATCTGTCAAACTAAGTGGTCATAAATGTTTGATGGCTGACTCCATATTTTAAACTTAACTGAGTCATTTTTCATCATCAAATGTTGATTGCAAGAATCACAAGGCTTCAAAAATAAATTTCACTCCAGCTCACAAGTGCCACAGCACCTACATGAGACCTCGGTGGCACCTGAGCATTAACATGATCTAACATTGCTTATTATTTTCCTTCCCACACAGTGCTGAAACCCAACTCTGTACAACCCGTCCACTGCTTCAGGCTCCTCCTGATCTCATACTGATCTACTTAAGATTAATTTAGTCTTTTGGGGGGATTTCAGGGATGGGAGTGAACACTGGCAGTTCTCAAAGCTATCCACGATCTACTATATGTGCTCCTTGAGTGAGTAGAAGTAAATCTCCCATATGATGCAGCTTGTAAAGAAAACAAAAAAACAAGCAGATAGGTTTGCAGTGTCTCACTCAAGGGCACGTGGGCTGATGAACGCACTGCATGAGAGTTCAGTTCTTCATGTTATTTAAAGCCGAAAAATATTCCACTTTTTTCCCATAAACTTGTCATTATGATGTTAAAACTGATTGCACAGTGTAATGCCAAACACCATCCGCACTTATATTGGTCCCCTATAAGGTTTGCTCTCACCATTGTAAAACGTCACCATTGTTTAGCCACAACGGTGAGAATAACGTTCTCCCTGTTTCTATCCCCAGTGATGGAAACTCAGAGGGTGAAACAGCGAAGTTGACTATCCTGTTGATGGAGGAACAAATGCGACGGAGAAGGAGAGTGAAGCTAGGACAGGCGGAGAGAGCTCCGGGACTCGAGAGGCTTCAAAAATGACATGCAGTTTGTCTTCTTTCTACTAGATCGGTAAGTAACACAACCAGCCTAAATTGAATTAAATTGGGATTGTTATGATGGTTATGGTTGTATGGTACTCTCTTTTCTCCTCCGTTATCTCCAAAGTTGCCTCGACAACTTCCTCAGGAGCGCTGAGGGAAAAGTACATGCGTTCTTACCGGCGTCTTGCTACCGCAGAGTCATTACGACAGAACAATAATACCACCTGGAACCTGCTAGGGGCACCAACGTTGTCCGTTACCTCCTAAAGTTTTTTTTGTTTTTTTTCTTGCATCACCACAGCTCAGGGAGAGTCCCTCAAACATGAAATATTAATGAGCCGAGAAATGACACCAGCATTGGAAACGCCGTGCCGAAGGAAACACGCCGCAAAAACATCCACCGCCTTCAAATCTGGAACCCAAATATGTATCTCTGGCATCTGCACTAAAATGCGCCCCCCCCCCCCCACAAATATACAGTTTCATGATGCCATCTTATCATTTATCAAACCGTATCTCCTTGAACGCAGCCACAATGCTCGCTGCAGGCATTTGGTCACCGCAGGAAGGCTCATCCTGTGCCAGTAAAGGCGACAGTGAAGAAGACAAACGGCCCACACGAGCGGGAGAGGGTGGCGTTAGGAAGCACAATGATGATAAGTCATCGACATGCACTCCTGCGCTCTTGATCTTGACTCATAACGTAGTGCGGGAATGGGTAACCAGGTCATTACTGCACATACTGTTCTCTTCTGTGCCTTTATGCCAGTATTTATGTGTGTGTTATCTAGAATAATCAGCAGTTTATCCTTATCATACAGTGTAATGGCTTGAAAAAAGACAAAGAGGAAAGAAACTACTGCAGTGTGCGACGGTTCCCCACCTGTCACGATGCCCCGAGGGTTAAATCAAGAGCAAATAATGAACAACTTGTGTTCTGACTTGTGGTTTGTGCATCTGTCTTTAAAATGGGATGGGGGAGATAATAGCTAATTGAGTGTGCTTGTGTGCTGGAGGGGGCTACGCAGCAGTAGGCTCAGTCCATGGAATAAGAGTCGCTGCTGCTGTCTATTTCCTCCACCTGCAGAGGGCAATGCAGCTCCAGGAGTCTGCACGACGTGAGCGCTGGGAATAGTCGACCACACTAGTAAGGACTGCAACTCTTGCCGTTCACCAGAGCTGAGTGCCATCTTTTAGGATGTTTCCAGTGTCTCACCTAAGCCTGTTGACAATAAAGGAGACAAAAACGTAACGCAGGAGAGGCGTGATCCACTGGGTTCTGCCAGGAGGAAGGGGAGGAGGAGGGTGGTTTTAACTAAACTGCACCAAGCTCTCCTCCTTTAATGAAAGCCATGCGATGGCTTATTATGCAACTAAACAGGGTTGGGGAAAGATTTTGACACAGAGCTCCTGGAGGAGGGCACATCCGCAGAGCAGCTGCTAAATGTACACTGACTGGTTGAATGTACATTTAACGCAGCGCGGAGAGATGCCTCAGTGTTTGTGATGACGGGAAGACACGCTTCTTGTCAATCCATTGATCGATGGATCTACTCAGTCGTCACTTTGCTCTAATTTCACATATTCGGTTACCTGGGTAATCGCTCAGCCATTAGAGCAGTGGTACAGTGCCACTTAAAACACAATATGTCCACTTCAGGCCCCCTAATTACAAGTTTGAGTTTTGAGCCGAGCCATCAAATTGACACTCCCATTTTTATCGTTGTTTAACTGATATAATTATGTATAATAAAAGACTGGATATTTCTTATCTTATTTTTCCTTTTTAACTTATGGCCTCAATGGAGGTTGTTCAGTCGTTTTGGATTAATGATTTATTTGTCATCGCCTGACCAAAGTAGGACATTTTGACCACATCAGTCTTTCAGTGTTTGGCATAGAGCGTCGTTCATGAGTTTCCACTCCATTTCCCCTTGACTTATTTCAGCTCCGCGGTTCCAGGCACAGTTAAGTTCAATTAGTTGTCTGCTCTCTCTTTTAAAAAACGCGCATATTAAAGTAATGGTTCGCGATGTTGGTTTAGAAACGTCAAGTTTTAATCCTCTTTATGTGGTGTCACACTGTGCATCCCCTGCGGAGACCCGATCGCCTGCTTGACTGTTTGGCTGCATGTTGGTCTGAAAACCTCTATCATGAGGATGCGTTCACACAAAGGGAAATCAAGGAGCCTTTTTCAAAAAAAACTATTAATCAGTCCATTGGCCGACAAAACCGTTTAATCCTTTAAGTCAGTATTGAACAGAAAAATACCAAACATTTTCTGGCTCCAGCTTCTCAAATGTGAAGATTTTTCCGCATTTCTCCCTTTTTGTATCGTTGCAAATTGAATATCTTTGTTGTTCGGACTGTTGGTCGGACAAAGGAAGCAGTTTCAAGATGTCACCTTGGGCTCTGGGAACGCATTTCTGCTATTTTATCCACTGGGTGTTTCAGTTTGAGCCGAATTAATAATGTTGCGCAGTCGGAGATTGAGCCTCTGTCACAAAACAACATGTAAAACAGTCGCTTTCAGCCAGTTAAAAGATACTATATCTTCTGACTAAGACTGATGGTTCTTTTCACAAGCTAGCCATGATTCTGAAGGGGAATTGGCACAGGCAGGTGTGTCCCACTCCGTAACTACTAGAAAGCCTATAAGTGCTGGCTCATGAGATCCAGGCTCGATTCCACTAAAGCAATTAGCACCTATTGGTTAAGATGAATACAGTTAATGTAAATGAAGAAAATGCCTCGCAAAGCGCTCGAGCCAGAGCCCTCGCTATCTAGTGCCCTTATCTACAAATGCACTTGGCTGCGCTAATGGCGGACCTATTTCAGTGTCACATTATAATATCATCCTGATCCAGTAGCCTCATTGCCTGTTGCATTTACTCATCTAAAACAATGGAGCAGATCCACTCCGCTGTTAGTCGGTTAATTTTCCCACATCGTCCTCGTGGATTTTTCGGTGTGAGTCACCTGATTAGTACACAATGCTAGGCTTGATTGAGGTCAGTAAAATAAAGAAAAGGGGGAGCTTGGCGAATTGCAGGAGGAGATGCACAGCGGCAGTAAAAAAAAAGGGGGGGGGGGGGATTGGGGCAGGAGGGGGCAATGAGAGATGGGGGAGAAGCAGATAAGGAATAATAAGGTGTTCGCGGAAGGAGTGATGGAGGAAAGAAAAGGAAAAAACTATAATAATGGGCAAGTGGTATTTGGGGAGGAGAGGGAGGAGATAAAGGTGAACACAGGAAGGTTACTGTATATCTGGACAGGCTAAGCAAAACAGGGGCTAGGAGTGTGAGCGGGGATAGACGGGAGTCAGACCGAGAGCACAACAGGATTGTGAGAAAGTTCGACATAGATGAAGCCTCCGGCCTTTTGAGTGGGAAGAGAGTGCGAAGCCGTCCCGAGGGAGGCTCGAGGGAACATCTGGGCCAACAATGAGGCAATATGGGAACGAGGTTGCACAGCGAATAGAGCTGTTTTTGGGCTTGGACTCCCGTGACTGAGATTTCCCTACTGTATTCTCAGATGGGCTCGGAAAACTTCAGGAAAATGTCCGGACTGTGTGGAAGCAGCTTACTCATTGTGGCCCTCTGGCACAGAAGCTTTTTTTGTTTTGTGATGAGCAGTGTTGATGATTGCCGACTAACATGAGCCTAAATTCCACTGACACGCTGACAAATGCTCCACTGTGCTGAAACGCCACCAGGAATCCTCTCTCCACACTTGCCCGGATGAACACGGCACACAGTGGACTGGCACTGAGTTTTGCTTCAGGGCCTGTGTTTATCAAACTGCCAAAAGTGAATATTAAGAGTATTAAGTGAAAACCCCTTCACGTTTGCTCTTTTACAAAATCTATTCCACACATTTGCTTTTGACTTGAGGGACTCTTAAATTTGTTAAGAGCAGCTTTAGGGGATCTTAAATGACTACCGGGTAAAAAACGGACGACCAGGCCACTACTAACCCCTGATTTCCACTGGATGCGGAACGGCGACGGAGCCGATAGGTGTCAATTAAAGTCAATGTGTGTATTTCCACAGCTCCGCACGGCTCCGCCACAGCTCCGACGCTCCGCAGCCCTCCGGAGCAGATATGCAGGGCTTCTATTTCTGCCGGACACCGGAGCACACCGTTGCAATTCAGCACAAAACAGGTCGTGCGGCACAGGAAGTCGAGCACAGAAACAAAAATAAAACATATTTTAACTGTCTAAATAAAATACACGGCGGATCATATTTCCCTGCACTACACCTTGAAAACGTCATAATAGGCGGAGACAGCCCTGAAGTCAACAGGTCAGAGGTTTTCAGCGACCAGTTCACCCCGTTGACACCATGGATGAGGAGACCAAATCATTTATGACCCGCTGCATCCTTTTTATAAGGACAACATAAAAAAGGATATGGCATGGAGAACAGTGGCAGGAGTAATGGGTGTGGATGGTAAGTCACTCTTTGTCCAATTAATAATAATAATTATAACTATTGTACTTAGCCATGGTAAAATCACAATAATCTCCACAAAAAAGAGAGTGATCAGCAGGTCAGCACCGAGTTGTTTCCCTTCTACTCTTCTGGATGGAAATAACTTTTTGTTGGTTTGTGGTTCTCTTTATAGAAACTACACCCTGTTATATCGAGCGATCACACGTGAATTCGCGAGATCTCGTGGGTCCTTGTGACATTGTGGCCGCACCGCAGTGCACCACTGTGGCGGAGGTGGTGGGGATTGGCGGACGGCGAAACACGCAGCCGACACACTGCGCCGCTGCCGTTCCGCCGCCGTTCCACATCCAGTGGAAATCAGGGGTTAGACACGTTTGGGGGATGATTGTAGCAAGATATGAAAAAAGTAGGTAATCACTTTGTGTACAAATCTTAATTTTAGTGCTTAATTCCCCTTATTATAACTTTTATGTCATGTACTTCATTAACAAGTAGCAGATTTTTTTGTGCCTTATTTTTCGTCACTCTACAGAGCAACCTAAAGTTTTGGTTTGATAAGATAAATGCCGTTAATATGTTCCCAAGATTTAACAATTTGTTAATTGTTATAAAAGGCTGAGGGGCACCAGGAAGATCATAACACTGTCTCTGTTTCAGAGGCGACCTTTATCCTTTGACCTCTCCCTCCTGCCCCTTGATAGCAACATGTCACAGGGAGACAAACCCCATTTTTCTTTTAGTCATGCTTGTGAGCTTTAGCCTTTCTAGATACTTTTCAAGGTATTTTTGAGACACTAGGTATAAAGAGAATACTTTGTGCAAAAAAGATTCTTGATTGGACCAAAAAAATTAAAACCATTAATCCATGCCTTTAAACCCCCATCCTCTCATTTTCTCCCACAGTCTGATACGAATGATTGTAATGTAAAAGTTGACTGAGCAGATTAACTCTCCGCACCATCTCTGTATTTAAAAATCGAGGCCCAACAGGCCATCGATGGCACACAGGTTTAATTAAAGCACAGCTGCGGGTGCATCAATATACGCCGGATCTTGAGTGCAAATAAAGTATTGGTTTATACGCCCAATGGAGCTGCTGATTAGAGAGGATGGTATGAGGTTGCTCACCGGTCAATGTTCAAGGACAATATAATAAAGATGCATAGACACCTCCTGAATCGCCTCTCCGGGAACCATCACCTTACCGTGGTGGAGGGGTTTGTGTGTCCCTATGAACCTGAGGGCTGTGTTGTCTGGAGCCTAGTGCTCCTGGTAGGGCTTCCCACGGCAGAGTGGTCTCAGGTGAGGGGCCAGAATAAGTATGGTTCAACAAAAGACACCATGGAAGATAGAGGAAGAGGGAAGGGACCCAGCCTGGAGGAAGCCCAGGGCCCCGTCTGGAGCTAGGCCCAGGCGGCGGGCTCGTCGGCGAGTGCCTAGTGGCCGGGTTTGCCACGGAGCCCGGCCGGGCACAGCCCGAAGAAGCTACGTGGCACCTACCCCCTCTCCATCCTGTGGGCCCACCACTCGCAGGAAGAACCACTGGGGTCGGTTGCGCTGTCACACGGGTGGCAGTGGAGGTCGGAGACTGGACCTGGGCTGCAGAAGCTGGCTATGGGAACGTGGAACGTCACATCTCTGTGGGGGAAGGAGCCGGAGCTTGTGCGAGAGGTGGAGCGCTACCAGGTGGATCTGGTGGGGCTTACCTCTACGCACAGCCTTGGTTCTGGAACTGTACGCCTGGATAGGGGTTGGACTCTTTTCTTCTCTGGAGTTGCCCAGGGGGAGAGGCGACGGGCGGGTGTGGGGATACTCACAAACCCCCGGCTGAGCGCCGCTGTGTTGGAGTTTTCCCCGGTGGACAAATGGGTCGCCTCCCTACGCCTTTAGGTGGTGGGGGGGAAATCTCTGACTGTTGTTTGTGCATATGCACCAAACAGCAGTTCAGAGTATTCGGCCTTCTTGGAGACCCTGAATGGAGTCCTGCATAGGACCCCAGTAGGGGACTGTTGTTCTGCTGGGAGACTTCAACGCCCACGTGGGCAATGATGGAGACACCTGGAGAGGCGTGATTGGGAAGAACAGCCTCCCTGATCGGAACCCAAGTGGTTGTTTGTTATTAGACTTCTGTGCTAGCCATGGTTTGTCTATAATGAACACCATGTTCAAACATAAGGATGCTCATAAGTGTACATGGTACCAGAGCACCCTAGGCCGAAGGTCGATGATCGATTTTGTGATCGTTTCATCTGATCTGAGGCCGCATGTTTTGGACACTTGGGTGAAGAGAGGGGCGGAGCTGTCAACTGATCACCATCTGGTGGTGAGTTGGATCTGGGGGTGGGGGAAGACTCTGGATAGACCTGGTAAGCCCAAACATGTAGTGCGGGTGAGCTGGGAACGTCTGGAGGAGGACCCCATCCAGGAGATTTTCAACTCCGCAGCTCCGGCGGTGAGCTGCGGTCTCAAGGTCTTAGGTGCCTCAAGGGGCGGTAACCCTCGAACACCAACTGTCCAACTGAAGAAGGAGTCCTTTAGGGATATGTTATCCCAGAGGACTCCGGAAGCGGTTGCAATATACCGACGGGCCCGATGGGCTGCAGCCTCTGCCGTGTCAGAGGCAAAACAGCGGATGTGGGAGAAGTTCGGAGAAGTCATGGAGAAGGACTTTAGGTCGGCACCAAGATGCTTCTGGAAAACCATTCGACATCCCAGGAGGGGGAAATGGGGAACCATCCACGCTGTGTACAGTAAGGATGGGACACTGTTGACCTCAACTGAGGAGGTAAACGAGCAGTGGAAGGAGCATTTTGAGGAACTCCTGAATCCGACTTACACACCCTCTATGGTAGAGACAGAGCTGGAGGCTGATGGAGGATCATCGTCAATTTCCCTGGCGGAGGTCACTGTGGTAGTCAAACAACTTCACAGTGGCAAAGCCCCGGGTGTCGATGAGATCCGCCCTGAAATGTTGAAAGCTTTGGGTGTGGAGGGGCTGTCTCGGTTGACATGTCTCAGCAACATTGTGTGGAAGTCGGGTACAGTGCCAAACGAGTGGCAGATTGGGGTGGTGGTTCCCCTGTTCAAAAAGGGGGACCAGAGAGTGTGCCAGTTACAGGGGTATCACACTTCTCAGCCTCCCGGGTAAAGTCTACTCCTAGGCGCTGGAAAGGAGGGTTCGGCCAATAGTCAAACCTCAGATTGAAGAGGAACATTGTGGATTCCGTCCTGGATGTGGAACAATGGACAAGCTCTTTACCCTTGCAAGGATCCTGGAGGGGGACTGGGAGTATGCCCATCCAGTCTACATGTGTTTTATGGATTTTGAGAAGGCGTATGACTGGGTCCCCCGGGAGATACTGTGGGAGGTGATGCGGGAGTATGGGGTGAGGGGGTCACTTCTTGGGGCCATCCAATCCCTGTATACTCAAGCAAGAGCTGTGTCCGGGTTCTCGGCAGTAAGTCGGATTTGTTCCCGGTGGGGGTTGGTCTCCGCAAGGGTTGCGCTTTGTCACCAATCCTGTTGATGATATTCATGGACAGGATATCGAGGCGTAGTCGTGGTGGGGTGGGGTTGCAGCTCGGTGGGCTTGGGATCTCATCACTGCTTTTTGCAGATGAAGTGGTCCTGATGGCACCATCGGTCTATGACCTTCATTACTCACTGGATCAGTTCGCAGCCGAGTGTGAAGCAGTTGGGATGAGAATCAGCACCTCAAAATCCGAGGCCATGGTTCTCAGCAGGAAACCTGTGGATTGTCTACTCCAGGTAGGGAATGAGCCCTTACCTCAAGTGAAGTGTTGGTCTTGTTTGCGAGTGAGGGGATAATGGAGCGTGAGATTGGCCGGAGAATTGGAGCAGCCTGGGGCGGTATTGCACTCACTTTGCCGCACCGTTGTGACAAAAAGGGAGCTGAGCCGGAAGGCAAAGCTCTCAATCTACCGGTCAATCTTTGTTCCTACCCTCACCTATGGTCATGAAGGATGGGTAGTGACCGAAAAAACGAGATCGCAAGTACAAGCGGCCAAAATGGTTTTCCTTAGAAAGGTGGCCTTAGAGATAGGGTGAGAAGCTCAGTCATCCGTGAGGAACTCGGGGTAGAGCCGCTGCTCCTTTGCATAGAAAGGAGCCAGTTGAGGTGTTTCGGGCATCTGGTAAGGATGCCCCCTGGGCGCCTCCCCTGGGAGGTGTTCCAGGCACGTCCAGCTGGGAAGAGACCTCGGGGTAGACCCAGGACTAGGTGGAGAGATTATATCTCCACACTGGCCTGGGAACGCCTCGGGATCCCCCAGTCAGAGCTGGTTAATGTGGCCCGGGAAAGGGAAGTTTGGGGCCCCCTACTGAAGCTGCTGCTCCCCCGCGACCCGACCCCGGATAAGCGGTTGAAGATGAGATGAGATGAGATGAATAGACACTGTCACAGGATTGTAAAATTAAAATATGTTTGTCATATAGTGGCTTTTGTGTATTTCATGTGATAAGGTGCAAATCAAACTATGCAGAGCAATAGAAAGGACATTCAGGCCTGAAAAAGGCTGAGTGGAGCATCGAGGCGATATCATTAGGATATAGTTGACAGTGCACCACTAAATAGAGTTTTTATTTGTTTTCTATTTAGATTTCTCTTCCCGTTGGTGTTGTCCTCTTCTGGCTTCTCCTAACTGTTTTCCTGTGGTTTGTGTGTATTTTCATCACTGTCCCACCCGTCATTTAATGTGCAAGCATGCACACAACTGAGATTAATAGTTTAAGAAAAAAAGTGTTATTTTGACACATAACAGTACCAAAAATAACCACAACAGAGTATTCGGTTTCCAAGTGAAAGACCGATCCGTGCCATGTCGGGCCATATTAGCAGACAGCGGCGGACAGGAAAGCCAAAAGAAATCATTCGTGAGCTGTCAGGCACCGGCTACCTGAAACACTCGAATGTCAGTCCTCGGTTGGCTCAGCGAGCCTGAGCTCTGCCAAATAGAGAAGAGGAGAGAGTGACGGGAAGGATCAGACAGAGGATTAAAAAAAAAAAAAATGACAATGACAGATGTGGACCCTTGATGAGAGCAGATAGGTCGAATAAAGCACAAAGAGTAGTCCTAAAGTTTTTGACAACCCTGACGCTACATTGATTGACTTTTAGGAGGTGAACTCTCTATCTAGCTAGATCAGTTTGGGATATATATATATTTACGCTGTCTATGTAGCTTTCTCCTTCCACTCAACTATAGTGATGGAGATCAAGTTCAGGTGGTGTGGTCAGAATCATCTCATCACCGTTTCATGTTGCCTCCATGCTTACTCCCGAACTGCAGAGGTATTTTTCAAGCCACGAGTGTAGCAATTACAGCAATATCAAACATAGCTATTGTGCAGGGAATGACATCTGACGAGATGGATCAGACACGTTGCTTTTCATCTTTGGCTTCCCAAGCTCACAGACACACTGGGTCCACTTCAAGGTCTTGGAAATTGGATTTATTTACAGTGGCAGAAACAAGGTCGTTAAAAAAAGGAGAAGAAGTGGCGAGGAATTAGAGGGGAGTATTTGGGTTGTAAAAAAAAATAAATGTTCTGTTTGGTCAAATCCTGCCATCTTCAAGAGACAATCGGCAGAAGAGGCATCAGTGGGCTGATTTTTTTTTCCCCCTGCTATCTTGAATCTGCACCTGTAGATGGTAATAATTGAAAAGCAGTGATCGGTAAATCATGCAGTGTAACATGATTACATAATGTTTTGACAAAGCAGTGCCTGCTCTGTGTAATTCAAATAAATCAGTGGACAAGCATCCAAATGCCAAACTTCCTTGGAAATGAAGACATTAAGTTCTTCATCAATACCTATGCCAACATTAACAGATCGAAATTGGCTTGTTGCTTCTGTGCTTCACTACGAGAGAGAGAGGGCTTCCAATCAGAGGGCTGCGCTCAATACCAACGGACTGAAAAGAGAGCATTTGCCGAGTGTGATCGGCCATTTGTGCTGCAGAAAAGAGCGAGGTCGCAACGGGTTGTAATCAACGTCTGAGAAGAGGTGGCAAGTCTGTGGTGAGGCCAGGGTGGTGTGTTGTCGTGTTGTCGTGTTGTCGGGTGTGTCGTTGTGTTGTGTTGTTCCTCGGGAAGTGTAGGAACCTATAGCTGGAACTGTGTGGGAAGAAAGCTAAACCCACCAAAGGCCCCACAAATCCAGGAATCTGACAGTCCATTCTTCCATGCACTTTACACGACCGGTAAGGTCAGTGCATGAGCAGATTCTGCAGATATAAAAAAGAAAAGAAAAAGGAGGATAATTTTTCACAGGCTATTTCTTGATGGTCGTAAGGACACATATTCATGGATATCATTTGGCAGTCGGTCGATTCGTCCCATAACGATTTTGGTCTTTAATCAGACTGTTACTTTGCGAACACCCTTTTTCCAGCTCCATCAGTTGAGGCTCAGTGCCAGAGAGCTATAAGTCATCTAAAGAGGGTTTTAGCCCGAAAAATACTGGCAGCCATATAATTATACCTTATTAATATCCCAAACACCATCTAAAAAGTTTCCTCTTATTAAGCTCGTACTGTTGCCATGTCAGTGAAGTCTATCCTGGTTTCGTTCAGCTTACAGTGATACTACGGGCAGATTAATTGTGGAGTCATAAACAAGCAGTCCCAGGTTTCAGACAGTCGTGTGCAAATCAAGGCTTCAGAAGTCTTCAGAAGTCATGGCAATAAAGTAAGGTCATTGTCACTGTATTGAAATTTAGAGGGAGTTAGTCAAAAGAATGATATGGAAACTATTTATCTCATTCAAACATATCTCTGTTTAGTTGTTTCGATAACATACTTGGAAAAGCCAGAGAAATTCATTCTTTACTTTTTACCCCCACAATCATAATGCATGCAGAAGATGCGTGGCAAATGTTGTCTCACATCAGACCCAGTCGGACCCCGGGGATGGCATTTGCTGTTATTTAGTTTGAGCCGGGAAGAAATACATTTTTTTTATCTGGCAATGTCATTTTAGAAGGTTATCTTTCGGCACAAAGACTAAACTCATTAAATTCATCATGCAGACACAAAACGGTCACAGATGTGTGCAACAGCCCCCACTTTCAATTGTCTGGCTGAAATTAGCAGATCTCAGGATCTTAAGACAGAACGAATTTAGTCCGACTCAAATAAAGGGGGAAAGTGACACGTTCAGATGCCTAACACTGGGAGTGTGTATTACTCATATTTGTAAGACACGTTTTATGAAATAAATTGTTGCTGCTTGAACACATGCACAGAGTTTCATCTTTCGAATCATACATTAAGATGGAAACAAATGGAAATCATTGGAGAAGAACGTGCGGTAGAACAAACCGAGAAGAACATAGATGTTGAATCAAGACATGTGTTAACGGAGACAAATTATTTATCTATTCAGTAACTGGCCTTAAAGGGAATACTTTTGACATTTCGAGAGTGGTAGCAATCTTCTCATCCATGTCTCGGCACAATGGCACTCAACTCCTTTCTTATAAATATCCAGTATACTGAGAAAGTCACCGGCCGAAGTGCACCAAGAACACAAACAAGCTCTCCCCTCTGCTTGTTTGTGTATAAATGCATGTATTGATCTGAAACTCCAACTTACTACTCACGAAGCACAGGGCCTTGTGCCTCAGTGTACTGTTGCTCTGATTTATTTACCAGCTATCGGGCCGCCCAAGCTTTCCACTCACAGGATGCCTCGTCATCCCCCCTCATTTGAAATTAAACAGCTCGGAGCAGAGCCTTGGCTCCTTTGCTATCTCTCTTTAACGTCCCTGCAGTCCATCATCAGCTCACTCAGCTCTCACTTTGAAGTTCATAAACTGTGAAGCAAAGGATGGCTGATCTGATGTCAATGCAGCTGAGGCAGGAAGGACCCGGTCAATAAAACCCAGGGAGTGAGATGCCTTTTGCAGAATCAATCACAGACATTAAAAAAAGGGGGGGGGGGGGGGGGGGTCATGCGTCCAAGCACATTTTTACCTTGTACTCTCTTTCCGTCACTCTGTCTGGGAGTGTTGTTTGGATGTGGTGTGGTTAGGCGCTATTCAGGCCACTTCAAGGACATCAGAAAACCTGTGAAAATGAGCTCCCACAGTTATTGGGATTCTTGATTTCTTTTATGTCTTTTTCCTCTTTGACTCTGTGAGATGCTGAGCAACCCCTCAGGGTTTTCTGTTTCATCACAATTTCATGATTTTAAATGGCTGATTTAGTTAATTTTGCTGAAAATCATTGCACTAAAAGGTTCCAGTAAAAATGTGTTTCCATGGCTTTTCTCCCACATTTTAGTCAAAAAAAGGAGATCTTTTATTTTGACATCACCACCTACCGAGACCACCCCACTGCTGTCACATGTAATGTAACCATGCATGAATACATCATGAAAGCACAGGAAATCAGTATTCAGGACCGGGCCTTTAGCTGTTATGGGGTCCGCTGTTCAGACATAATGAATGTGTTAGAGAACAGACATTATGTAAAGTGAATGTGGGGGGAAAAAAATGAAGTTCTCTTGACTTCAATATATCCCCCCGTCATCTCCTTAAAATTGCTTTTGCTTTGGTCCTTCCACATGATATCTTCTTCTTTTTTTCGCCACTCACAAAGAGACACAAAGACCCGCAGATCGCTGCACCGTCAGCGCTGCCGCTGTAGCTATAGGATTGTGCTCGGGAAGCGTGATGCACGTGTGCCAACTCAGCAGCTGTTACTTAAAAGTGAGGAGGGTCAGAGTATGAAAAGGAATCTGCTTTCCATTGACGCTTTTCAAGTTGCAAGAATGGCAAAAAGCGGTGGAGTGGCAGCATGCCCCGGTGGGTAAACAGACTCTCGTCTCTTAAAACTGAGAAACAGACTCAAGCCGCTGTTTTGGAAAGTGTTCACCCCGGCTCAAGAGCTCTTGAGCAGGACACTGAATCCCCAAAGCTGCCGCGAGGATCACTAATCTACAGTATATAATACAGATAGAGCTAGATAGTGCTTGAACCACACAACTTCGTCATCAAATATAAAGTCAGAAGTTGTTTTTGAATGAAGTGCGGGTCCCTTATCCTCAAAGTCGAATAACAACCATCAACCCTTTGTTTGCTACCAGCTGAAATGTGTCTGCGGACAGTTTCAAAACCTTTGTTTTCATTGTCTCCCGGACCCGGATTTTCTTCTAGCTCCAGAAACCGACAAAGGCAGCGGTAAGTATTACTCTCTGCTGTATGTTGTGATTTCACTGTGACTCTTTAGTCTGTGGGTGCTAAACCTCTCACTTACTAAGTTCTTAATATTTCTTCTTCATGTAAAATACCCTGATTCTATAGTTAGTGAACAAGTAAATGAACTGCAGTCTAGAGAGCACAGTTCTGTTCCAACTTTAAATTGACTTTTACATACATTGTTGAAAAGGAAGTTTTTAGCGCAACAATACAATGATAGAAAAGACATGGTTTGAAATGATGGTTGGGAATTTAAAAGTACAGTATTTAAAGTACAGCCAGACTCTGCTGTCGTAGGAAATGTGATATTATTTAAATATGGGGATAACTGCACACATTTTCAGGAATCCCTGGAAGACGTTCACAGCGTTTCACTTTGTTGTGCACGTCAACAGTGACAGAAATAGTTTCATTAAGTTACAGAAATATTCTCTCTGCTTGTTCCACTGTTTTGTTCTGTCCACAAACCCTTGAGAAAAATACCTGGCTTTTTAGCCGCTAAAAGCTCCACCACGTCGCTGACTTCATCCTTCTGCTGGGCAGGTGGAGCGCAGTGGATTCATTGCGATGGCGAGATGGGTGAGATGGGTAGTTGTAGAGTGTGGCAAAAGTGAAATTCTAAATTGAAAGTTAATTACACTTTCAGGTTTGTGAAAACTGTATTTAAGTTTATTACTCAGGGGGAAAATAGTGTTCTATCGTTCTCTGCCCTGAGAAAACACATAATTGCTCCTGTAATGACTCTAAACAGCAATAAAATAGATGTTATGGTGAAGCGCTGCAGTCACAGGCTCAATGATACAGTATGAGCTTATTGAGATGTCACATACTTGATCCGTTTAACGGCCACTATGTCTCTTTATCATATGTATGTTTCACATGAAGACGTTAAGTTAAAATGGATATAATTTGAATACAGGAATTGAAAAACCCTCAACAGCTTGACTGCATTTGTCAGCAGGAACCCATCCAGCAATCTGTGATCGTTGCCAGTCTCGTAAAACGCTCAGGTATCTGCACTTCGAAGGCCAAAGCTCCGTTGTTTACAAGACGATCGTTGCTTTAGTTTTTTTTACCTGCCGAGCCTCAGCTTGTGCTCCCGCTCCTTTTCCAAGCGCTGACTGAAGCAGCAACAAGCTTTGAAGGTTGACTGTTTCTTTTTATTTCTTCTTTCTCTTTATTCCCCCAGTGCTTTGGTTTTAGACTTCAGTCTATTTATGGATCGCTTTTAAAGCAACCTGAAGTTTGATCACGACGGGAAAACATGAAACCGAAAGAGCGGACTCGCACCCAAAATAAGATCCTACAGTATGTAATTTAATGCTTTATTCTGTCATCTTAATCATGACATTACATCATCCCCACCGTGCTTATAATCGCCATTATCACCTCCCGTATACTCCTCTTCCTCCTCCTCCTTATAATCATAAGGATCATAAGTGACATCATCGTGCATTGCCTCTGTAATGGAGATGCTCATGCAATGCGATACACCGGAGGAGTTATAACGTCATTTCAAAAAAGCTGCTCTGGAAACCCTGATTAGCAGCTTGTTTCTTATCAAGGACCATATAACAGAGGGTTGTTTGATGATGCAAACAAAATGATGCAAATGTATGTTTTAATAAGATTATCGGCATTTTCCACACTATATTATGACAATAATATGTCACATTGAATAGTTATGGCCTCGAGGGGAGCGCCTTATTCTAACACACAAGATAAAGCAGAAATGCACGAGGTGAAACTGTGCTGACGTATAAAAATAAAAACGGAGCTTGACTTTTTTTTCTTTGACAGGAAGTGACAGCATGTGTGCAGGTGGTGTAGAGATGTCAGAAGGGGGGTAAGAACGATCCCCAAACCTGGGCTCTACCCTGCTGCACCCAAACAATGTTTCATCATACAGAATTTCATTTTGAAATCCTTCTTGAGAGCCAAAAAGACACCAAACATGCTAGCCTCGATTTTGGGGTAATGTAAAAATATGACACAAGACATTGAGAATTATGATTTTGTTTTCCAGCAATGTTCATATCATCCTTTCAAAATCAAATTGTGTGCTTACAGACTGTTAATCTGAGGTTTATTATTGTATGTTAATTTAACAGTGAAACCACTTCAATTCATCTGTTCACATGAAAAGAAATGCTATCTCTTAGTTTGTATTTTTCTATGTGTTGAATCTGTTGGGCTTTTCCCCTGTGAAGGACTGGGGATGACTTTGAACCTTTAGAAACTCTCCGTTTGGACTTTTTTTGGGATTTATATTTCAGTTGGAAGGACTTTGGACTTTTATTTTGTAGTTTCTTCCCTTTTGGATTTCCCACACCTTCTCTCGCGTCTCTTCTCTCATCTCCAACCACGACTGTTAGCCATTTTTCCCTCCTCAATATTCTTTCTGTTCCTCCCTGCCCTGTGCAACGTCAGGGTGACTTTGTTTCCATTCAGCCACTATCCACAACAGAATCTGCCTGTTTGATAGTTGTATTTTAGTTTTATGCAGCCATTAGTTAGTTTGATTTAGCTACATTCTCTTAACATCTTTATATACATAAATCTGTCTCTTTTGCTCAAAATTTCGCATTCCATTTTGACTATAACTATAAATTATGGTTCATACGGAAAAGAAACTAAAGAAAATGCAGTTTTTCTGGTGTAACTGCCCGACAGTATTTTCACCCTTGGAGAATATATGACCAGACATCGTTTAGGAGACTAATTGAGTATTTGACTTGCTGGACCAGTGTGATAAAATAATACATCTGGATCTTCCATGCATATATTCTCCACAAATGAGAAGCTGTAATTTTTTTATAAATGCAAAATATTGGCTGCCATAAAGACCTGGTACAAGCTGATAGAGAATTTATTCGACAGAAAGTAACAGGATGATTTCTCCAACTGCCACCACCAGACATTTAATTTATTTCTCCCTGCCTTTAAGTAGTTTTGTTTTTTTATTGCCCAGTTATTTTTTTTATCTTTGCATGCCTGCAGTGGTTATCTCTGCTACGACGCCGGTCCCTGTGACAGTAGTCGAGTAAAAGTTTTAAATGAAAGGTACAAAATTTTCAAAGATCAATTTAAAATCAAGACCAATATATTTATACAATTAATAAAAAGACAAGGAACTGATACTGAAGGCAAATCACTTAAAACAGCTTCAAACAGAAGCTTAGATGGGAGTTAATTCTTAGTAGTAATATAAATAAGAAAACACACATTGCCAGTGCGGATAGAAGAGCTAGATACACACATCTACTTTTTAAGATGATTGTGACATCCCCCCCCCTTGTGCGAGTACCAGTGCGGGACACTGATTAGGGAGTCGCAGCAAGGGCGGCTTTTGTGCTCCCACAATCTTAACAGCACTTGCTGTCTGGCTTCTGCAAGTGGACTGAGGGGCGGAAAGGTGGTTAGCCATTGTTGCATAGACAGGTATAGTAATTACATTCCCCTCCATTCAGTTCCTATCTCCGTACAGCACCAGCATGCCCCTCTCAAACTCCATTACACGCTTGCCAAATGGAACAAAAGCCCAACATTCAATGTTTTTTTTGGCTCTCAAAAAGGAGACACTGACCCCTTATGGGGTTAGACAGCAAATTGTGTCATGGTCCGACAGCAGACTAGGACTTTTAATATTTATTCTCAGAGAGGGACATCGTATCAGCCGCTGGATTATCCTCATCTTGGCACGAGTACACTCGAAAGCCCTCACCCTTGCTCCGACCGGTCACTTTGAATTAGTGTTTTTTTTTTTCGGGCAGACCTCCTCTCTCTTATTGTCTTAGAAAAAACAATATTTTTTACAAATATCATGTAAGAGAGCGTGATTATACTGTTGCTCTAGGAATCTGATTGTAATATTTAGTATTTTGGACATGCGAAAACACATCTATGCTCATTATCTTATCCGAAATTAAACCCCCCTCATGTCTTGACATGGCCGGAGCAAATGCATTACATATAATTACAAGCTCTCGCTTAAAATGTCATTAAAACGTTCTTATTCGTCATGGCACTGAAAAGGAAAACGTTTCGTATTTTGGGGTATTTTTCGGGCCCAAGATTTCAGGGGGAAGAATCCTCGGCTCTTGATTGTTTTCCACAGCCTTCTTTTCAGACACGCTCCAAATTACACGGAATTGAAGTGTTCGGGCTCGGTAGACAATTCCTTAATGAATACAAGGGCGTATTGCACGGCAGGCGCAGAGTGCACAGATGTTACAGTGGAGCCTGAAGTAGCACACAAAGCAAGGCACTTGTCTTGTCTGATGAGAAGGCTCATTTGGAAGTGCCATTAGCAGACATATGATTTATGGCTCTTGTCTGCCGCGCCTACAGAAACCACCGCTCTCGCCTCGGCAACACCCCGCCAAGAATATAGAGTCTCTCGCTCTGCTTCTTCTCCTTCTTTCGCTGCTCAAATGTGCACAGTGAGCTTTAGTGGTATGGATGGTTGATAGAGGGAAAAGCTGCCACGTATAATTAAATATGACTTGCTTTAAAAATAGGATGATGAATGGAAATAAAGAGAGGGGTGCTAATTTTCCATATTTTCCATTTTACTTGCAGAAAATGGGGCTTTCTGAGTGAAAGGCTGGGTGATAATTCAGGATGCTGCTTAGAAAAAATGACGTGGGTTGACGAAAAGTCAATTTTTCAATAGTCTCCTGGTGCCAGTTACAGTTGAAATAAACATAATCTAAATCGGGTAAACATGTGGTGGTAATAAAATCACAAATGAGAATTTCCCTGTGAGCTGCACAGCTGTGTTTTGCCCTGTAATCTGTGCATGAAATACCCGAAAAAATTCATAAACGTAACACGTGTGCAAGGCTCAGTTGTGAGATGTTTCCGATGTCAAATTAATTAATAACAAGGTTTTTAGCTTATGTTCAACATGCTTAGCTGCTTCTTTTTTACTTTGGTGACTAAGAAATTATTTAAAAAAAAATGATGAATACAAAGTAATGAAATAGAAAACATAGACTGGGACCAATAAGTGACTGTACATATGATATTTCTATCTTTAAAAAGGGCTCTTAGTGTTGTTACTCCTCTAACAAAAATTCCTCCCTCCTCCTTTTTATCGATATTTTTAGTCCCTGCTTTCCTTTTTGTTATGCTCTAACATAACATGTGTAATTAAGATACATTTGAACTGTGTGGAAATTCCACAGCATGTAGAAGTATTAGCACACAGTATAAGAAATCAATGCACTGCACCAACAGGCCGTGATGCAATACTGTACCGATAAATGACTGCACGTAAAAGCAACTGAAAACCTGCTCAGGTTTTTCTCTAGTGATGTTTGGAGTTGGTTAACTTTACTCCTCTTCTGTAGCTCCCTAGTCTTTGTTCCATCAGTTTTGACATGAGTTTCTACCTCTGCGTGCAGCTGGCTGCCTCTTTTACAGATTTCTCTGTCAGACAGGATTTTCAAGCTAAGACCGTTTCATCATAACTCATCTTCCTCTCTGTGTTTGTATGCTTCCGGGCCAAGTAAGGCGATGTTACAAAGCCAGGCTGTCCCACTTGTGCTGCACATACTGTATCCAACTGAGCCACCCGGATTCTCTGAGGCAATGCTTATTTTATCAAAGAGCGTCATGGCGAAAACACATTAACTCGGTCAGCTGTCACCTTCATTTCAAGTTTTCTTGGGGATTATTTCCCCCCCAGACAGGTCAACCAGTAGTTTTCCCTGACCAGCACAGAACGGAAAACAACATCGGAGTCATTGACACTCTGACAATGACTCATTCATTCTTTCTCTTCTCTCTGTCACTTGCTCACAGTTTCCTCTCTATGAAGAAGGAGGATGCGGAGCCGAGGTGTCGCTCCCTGCCAGGGTGCTCTGCCAGGACACATCTGTCCAGCTGTCAGACATAGAGACCCATCAATCAAACCGCTGAGTGCAGGTGAGTGCGAGGCACAATGAGCAACCATTAATCACTCCGAGACGTGGACACGAGGCGTGTGGGGGGTTAGTGGCGTAAACACATGATGCAAATGTCAAATGTGATCAGTGGATATTTTACCCCTTTTCAGCCGAATAGAGAACTCGCTCAAACGGAGTGTTTGAGTGAGTGTGAATCCCACTTCATGTGTGCTGTCACGAAGAGCCTGAATGCTCTCGATGTGAGCGCATGCGAAGGCGTGCGTCATTGCTGCAATCACCGCTGTGCAAAGGTTCTTGCTGGACGCAAAGTTGTAAATCGTGTTAAAAAGACATCTGAATAACAAGTCTGAATAACATTGGATCATTCGGGCCGAGTTGACATTATGCACGAGTCAACCTTTTAATTGAGCATATTAGTATCAGCTGGGAAAGTCTCTATGTTGTCTTTTCAAAGCTTCCAATAATGCAACATGATGGCTACTATCAGTGAAGTGCCAGAACCAGTTTAACCAAACGTTAAACAGACTTTTACTCAACCAGCAGCCTAGTACGAGATCTGTGGAAAGTCTCACTGAGCCAATGTGCAAACAGATAACGCCGACGCTATAGGCAGAATGCAATGACATCATGAATATGTTGATGGGCTTATTGTGCTTCCACAGTTTTCAACTATGTTCTCAATTTTGTGTAATACACAAGGTTTTGACATAGTCTTGTTTCAGAGTTTTCTGTATTTTTTCCTCCTGTGAAACACTTGATAGAGAGGAGGTCAATGTTCACACCTCATAAGCTGTTTTTCGATATGAACTTTGTCGAGGTGGTTATTGCTTCGTTTTAAAATTAAAATAATTGAGGGGCCACAGGTTTGAGCTGTATCCTCTTTCATCATTTTCATTTTGAGACTGACACAGAAATAGACACTTGGTCATCGTGAGCCCTGTTTGAATCTGGCATCAACATGTGTCTCAGGTGATTCTATCACAAGAGGACAGATCTAAGAATGCCGGGTGACAGCTGGCATTAATATGCATCTGCAAGTGTCCGGAGGGACCACTTGTGAACGGATCCCACTTAATACGCACATAAACAAGTACATCATTGGCATTTGCGAGGAACAAATGCGTTGTTGACTTTAGTCCGACTGTGACAGACGAGTCTGTTGTGTGCGTGTGTGTGTGTGTGCGCGTGTGTATGTGTGTGTGTGCGTGTGCGTGCGTGCGTGAGTGAGAGAGAGTGAGAGAGAGAGAGAGAGAGAGAGAGAGGTGTGCTGTACACGGCTCTACACTGAAATGAAATTTTACTCATTTGAAACGGTGAACAAAATAGAAAATCAATACGTGGCGGTCGGTGTTAATATTGCGTCAGGCCGCCACAAATACATCGATGTAAATGAAACACTGAGAATAATAAAAAATACCTGAGCGGCTTGTGGTAGAAGGGATCGGATCGACGAGGCCCCCCGAACAAGACCTGACACACACTCAGCTTCCCACCTGTCAAGCCAACGCAGTTACAGTTTGGTCTGTTGGTGTGACGCAGCGCTCTCGGGGATGCTGCCTGCTGTGGGAATTCATCACAACAGCATCAAATCCTCTGCTACATGCTAACTAACAGACGAGAAAGAATTTCAATGATCCACCAGTGGGAATTTACATGCCACAGGACTCTGTCAGTAGATGCAGCTGTAAGCAGACCTCAGCAAGACACGCAGGCGTCTTTACAGGACGATGCGTCTGGTGTGGTAGAGTCCTTTCACTAACGGTTCATTTATTTAATTGCAGTTTAATTTTGGTGCTCCTCCAGCCTTTTGTTCTTCAGCGTTTACTTCTCAAGTGTTCGATCAAATTGCATTTTTCCAATTGGTTTGATTTTTCTCTGGTTCCTGCAGGACTGCACCCTCCTCTCTTGAGGCAAACAAAGATAAAATAGTTTTGCAGCTAATAGGAAAAGTTGCCATCTGGAAAAAAGAAAAGAAAATGCAGGTGCTCAGTCTCTGAGAAAGAGGAGCCTGAGCAGTAAATGCAGATGGATAGCAGTATTTGGCTTCCTTATTGCTGTTTTTCGTATTCCCCCTTTTGTTGTTTCGTGCCGTTTGTTGCATTTGAAGCCAAAGAATTGCACAAACAAACGCCTGTCACAGACTGACACCACTGCATTTCCAAAAGAAAACCCTCGCCTTGAAAAGTTGATCTGCTTTTAAGTTTGGTTGCAGCACAACTCAACAGCAGTTTCTCGATAGAGGCAAAGGTGTTAAAAATGCTTTTCATTTGATTTTTTGAAACCTGCCCAAACTCTGCTTGATCCCTAAATTGGGAATTTATAAAGGCACATCCAAAAATCATATTTTTGGCAACTATGCCTGCACTTGAACACATCTTGTTTGTACATTTGCACATTTATAGTTGTTGTTGTTTTTTTAACTGAGGCTGGTTGCCAGAACGAATGCCCACAAGCCAGGTAGAGTAAAACTATGTCCAAGTTATGATGCAATTGTGTCATGTTGCTATTTTTATTGAGGATGCTGCACGTATTCCTGAAATCCAAAAATGAAGAAGAGCTTTCTGCCCCCAAAAAATTAAACACGACTGTTTTTTTTTTTTACAACTGTTGTTCCCTTTTCATGTTCAAGATATTTAACATAATTATTCACACGATTACTAACCCAGTGGAGTGAGTTTGTGTATGTGTTAACATGTTTTCTCACGGTGATATACAAGAACATATTGGCTGCGCTGATTCAAACAGTAAATTGCTTAATAGTGGTGCTGAGAGAGGGCGCGAAATGGTTTATTCATGACTGAAAATTTTCCACTGCTGTTCACCTTGGACCTCTGGATTTGGCCGGCAAGAAAATTCAAAAGCGCTGGAGAGCAATAAGAGCGGGGGGGGGGGGGGGGGTGATAATTTCAAAAACAAATACTGCTAAGCTGTCGAAGGAAACATGCAAAGGCAATAACCCACAGGAAAGAGACATTGATTAATTTTTATGTATAAGTGATTTATAACTTTTCTAAAGGCCCACGAGGTTAAGAAACGTCCATGTTATCTGATTTTTTGATGCTTGTTCTATTCAGATAAACATGTGGCTCTGCAGCATTTGTCGGTGTCCAGCTGCTCAGTATATGAATTATGTGCTTTAATAGAAAATAACTACCCTGAGATCCTCGCTGGAACTGCATGTTTTTCTTTCCTTCCCTGCCAACCGCTGCGTCCCCTGCTCAGAAGCTCGCTGTACTTTTTTTTTTTGCTCAGCCAGCAGAGAGTGCATAAGATGAAGCCTCAGTCTTGTTACATGTGAGTCATCAGACGGATGAGCGATTAATTCCTTTTTGTTTTGGGATTTCAAATGTGCCATTCAAATGTGCCATTCAGCTGTTATTGAAGTCCTTGAAAGCTGTGAAAGTTTCTCAAGCCAGACTTTTCATGCACGATTTGACAATTTTTTTTCCCCCCTGCTTGATCTCCTTGACCAAGCAAACAACCTTTTGCTTTTGAGTCTAGACTTTGAGCTTTTTAAAAAAATGTTTTGCTCTGCAGTTTTGAGCCACGTCGCATTAGACAGTAAGAGCTGAGGGGGCGCAGGACGTGTGTTTGATCTTTACCGTCTTGTCCTCTTGCATGCCCTCACCCTGCCCTGTAATTGAGAAATGGAACAAAAATGTGGAAGTCTGCTCTGTAAAATCCTTGATTTACAGCCAGTTTCAGATAGCGGATTTATTCAGAGAGATCATATGAGGTTGCATCGTGAAATACAGTGCCAGGCTGAGTTGGACTGATGATAGCACCTCATTACAAGCACTGTATGTATATATATATAAAGTCTCCCCAAATCAAAGTTGTCTTGTGCAACCAACTGAGTATGAAGTGGATGTTCCACCTGAGCCATTGATTAAGTCAAAGTGAAATTTGTTCAAGAATAATACCTATATTTATATTCTATTCAATGCTCAAAGCGCAGCTGTAATTTTAATCAAAGTTGTTTGATTTTCCAAATGAAAAGCAATTTATTCTTTGGGTTTTTAAAAGTGGTTTACTGAGAACAATTCTCAAACAAGCAGCAACCTTCAGCTGTCCTTTCTATTTAGTTCAGGTTACTTTTATTTTTTTATGAGGGATGACAGCTTCTTGACATGTTTCCATGAAAAGAGAAGCTACAAAGAAAATTCTGTCCCCAGACTATTGCGAAGAAATTTTTATTTTTATTTTATATTTTTTATCTTGCTGACTGGGATAAAGGGCTGAGTGGTTAACCTTTGGTAACACTTTTTTAGAAAGGTCCAAAAAAATCCTCTCAAACTTCAAGGATAGTTTTGATCTTGACGACAGGATTTTGACCTGATGAAATCCCGGACAGCAGTCTTGATGTGTAGCAATCAGAGGTTATTTACCTGTGAGACCACGGGTGCTGCTGGCAACAAAACAATTAAAAACTTGTGCCCCAGTGTCATTCGGAGCCTTGCCCATTAAAGGGCATCCTACGAAGTCATCCAGTGAGTGTGAGTCCTTGAATGGATGTGGAATTAATCAGAAAATATGAGCAATCAGTCTGAGGGTGAGGACGTCCACAAAGGGGATTGAAAAAGAAATTGCGAGGTGTGAAAAACTGTAAATGACGTTGTGATTCACCAAAGGAACAATGGATGCTCCTTTCTTCATAATACTGTACATCCAGTGAATGGGCGTAGATCTTACTTCAAAAGTACAAAGCTATCTGAAAGTAAAGGCCTTCATTAAAGGTGGGTGTAGAAACCGAGAACAAATGGTTATTTCAGAGAGCTGAAAGGTATTTTTTCTTTTGATAGTCATTACATTTCTAAAAAATTTATTTTTTTGTCATTTAAAACCCGTCTGTCAGTTTGGGACATCGGGACAGAAAGACTTTCCCTGTAGCGCCACCATAAGGTTGACACTGGTTTATCTTGTCAATGGATGGATTGCCATGAAATTGACTACATATATTGTAAACCCATTGAAGACATTGTCAGTGACTGCATAAGCCACAGCCTCACAGAGCCACTAGCAGGGCTGTAAGTTCTCATTCTCGAATGTTCTTCCTCACACTTCCTCACCGCCTCACTGTTTTCACCATGCGTTATTGATTAAATGATAAATTCCAGTAGTTACCCGTAACACAGACAATGAACTTTGCTCATCTGTAGCATTTTCCATTTAGCTCTTTACTTCCTCTTTATGGCACTGATTTTTGCGATGTAAATATATTTAATGATACATGGCTGGTGTTTTCTTTTGGTTTCTCTTTGTCAACAACTTCCGAGAAGTATTTTCTGGTAAATTAGTTTGAACATAAACATTATTTTCAAACTAGAAATCAATGCCGCCTATCGCCCAACTCTCCTGCTGCTGCATGATCGAACCCAGACCATCTGATTTTCACCGTAATTACAGTCCGAAGAAGAAAGGGGGGGGGGGGGGGTCTGAAATGCTGGAACATATTTTTTAAGCCTCCACTCTCCAAACCTACCTGCCCTGATTGCTGGAGCAAATCCACACGAAAATACAATATTGGCATATGACCCGGGCCATCCGCTCCAATGTCACTTCATAAAAGTTCCCTCTGGCAACTGATGCAGATGGTTCAGGTGCAAAAGAGCCATTTTCTGCAGGAGCTTTGCCCCGCCAGAGTCATAGAAATTCTTAAACTCCTTTTATAATTGAAGATTTAATGTTCAGTTTTCACATTTTGGCATCGCCACTGTGGATGAAGTCCTTCACACAGAGGTATTCCCATTGGAATTGGAGGCGGGTGAAACGATTTCACAGCAAAATCAACACTGACAATGACTATTTGGTACTGTTTACTTGTCGACTGACAAATCTATACATTGATAAATTAGACAATTAATAACTAATCAATACGGTCCATTTATAGTTTTACAGACAGAAGAAAATACAATGTTTGCTGTCTGAAAGCTTCTTTTTTTTTACATTTTCACCAATATCTCAGGGAATAACGTATGGACCTTGATGGAATATGGCATATGTAGGGGACTGATATCTACGAGAGTGTGTAATTTGGTGTTGCTGGATTGAATTTAAGGGGACTGTTGGGCCTTGGCGGAGGCATATGCACTCTTCTGAGTTTCATTCTCGTTGTGTAATGTACTTATTTATGCCACTTAATATGTGGAACTGGAACTGCAGTGTTAAATGCAGTAATGCTTTTGTTTCTGAATATTTATAAGGGCCGTGTTCAATTATAAAGAGGGAACATGTTGCAGCACGATGGTTCTGGTGTTTTTAAATCGTTTTTAGATGGCAACAAGTAACACAAACAGAAAAGCTATGTTAGGCTTAGGCTTCTGACAGTGCAGGCAATAAACCCTTGTTAATACATTGAGAATAATTTGTTAGAGGCTGTGGTCTCATCAGGAGATTTGATGATTGTAAATAAAAGCATTGCACTTGACCTTTTCTACACGGCCCGGCTTTGGCCGACGATCTCTTGGCTATGGTCAATTGTCCCGTTAACCTCGTCAAAACGAGGACGGCCTTGTGTGGACGCACGCAAATGAGCTTTTCGGTGCCTAAAACGCCCTTGGCTCCTCTGACAGCTGAATGGACTGTAGTGTGCTCCTCCTGGGCTCCCCAGGGGCGAAACAAGCGCTCCACTTAAACAAACTCGCCCTCCACAGCCAGATGGGATTTTGATGTTTGTGGGTGGTTGGAACAGTGGGGCAAGGATCAGGGATGTTGAATATATGCCTCTATTAAAAATATAGAATTGAAACTACTATAGCAGGGGAGCTATTACCTTTAGTGCACATTTTGAAATGCAGTTGATTTTATTTTGTCACTCATGTGCGACCGTGCTCGGCTCCCCCTTAGTTCCCCAGGGTCTATAATTCAGTAAAGAGCCTCAGCAGAAAATATAGCTTTTAATTTTTTGTCACACCTCAATCCCCCCCCGGTAATACACCACCAACACAACTTCACAGTCTGCTCATGCTGATTATATATAAAGTATTGGTATAAATCATGCACTTTCTCCAAAAGGTCTTGCCTCGTAGTCATGACCTCTTGTACTTCACCTGTTCCGCGGTGAGTCTTTCAACACTCACACATAGCACTTAATATTCATTTGGAATTTTGGCAGCTTTGCAGATAGAGTGCAGAGACTTCAAATGTTCACCCTGTGGCCCAAACAGAAAGAAAAGGTCCTCATTATATTACATTCATTTAGCTGACACTGTTGTCCAAAGTGAGTTACAATAAGTGCAGTAACATTTGTCATTAGTGATGATGAAGCATAATCATCATTTTTAATCCCTTTTTTTTTTTTAAATGGAATTGAACCGCAAACTTTCCTCAAGGTAATTTTTTCATTTTGTAATTGCAATTGTTAAGCTTTCTTATGTGATAGTGTGAGTGTTGTTAGTCGACTGGCTCTGCGTGTGCACTGTCTTGCATGCAGGGAGTGCGGTGGTTGTTTGATTTTCACAGCTACTTGGGCCTTTGAATGTACAAAAACATACTCGGGCATATACTGTTATAAAAATGTATTCATCTGTATCACATTGTTTTTCAACTGCATACAGGAGTGTGGTTGTAGTCTGAGCTGGAATTGCAAGATAGCGTGATGCTGCAGTAAGATCAAATATTACACTGCAGTCCTGACATTGAACTTTGAAGGTCTTTGCTCCAAATCAGTTTAGACTAATTTCACACTGTCATTCTAAGTCAGCAGAAGGAGCCGTCAAACACAGCAAGGCTAATACTGTATGTTGTTCCTTCGCTAATGGCTGACAGCTTGGCTCAGATCTCAGCGCCTTTTGAAGTCGTGCTTGCCTTGAGTTGATAAGTGTTACTAAGAACCGACAGTGGATTGCGATGGAGGAACAGCGATGTTGTTAAAAGTAATAGATGTGCTATCTCACTAATGCACTTCAAACTTTACGGCCGTCGGAGGGTGGCTGTGGATGGTTTCGGGGGACAACAGCTGACGCCTGTTAGATGCATTTCTCACAGCCGCTACTCAAGACGGTGCTTGTGGTATTTTACGGAGCTGCGGCTCGTCTCGCAGTCACCGTGTATTGGGGAGAAATGAATTGCACAACACCAGCGCCGTGCCTAATGAACATAAATCATGAATGATGACTTGGGAGCCACACTGAATTATATGGTGCAGCATCAATCCTGAGCATTTGTGGGGTCGCGGGTTCTTGAACCCAGATCCTCACCCAGATTTGAAGTAGCATATATGTTTCTTGTTTCAATACTGCGGAGTAATATGATGTAGATCAGAAATGACCAGGGGGGGAAATGGAGCTTGTAGTGAACCAGAGCAAAATTGGAAAGTTGTTATAAATGCACTGTAGAATATTTTGGTTGACATTATGTAAAACCTCAAGTGGAGTAAATTGATTCGCTGATTTTGGTTTCTATGATTTGACCTTATGGCTAACACTAGGTCTTTAAAAACAGAGGTAAAACCACATACAAATGCCTTTTTCACAGGTCATAAGAGTAAAGCACAAGTCTTACTGGTTTAGTTCAAGTGCCAATACCAAGACCCTGAAACTGAAGCAGCGGAATGAAATTCAGGACTTTTTTATGAACCGGTTTCTCCCTTTGTTTCTCCCCTGGATATGTAAAAAGCAAGTTCATGGACATGAAAAAAAAATGCCTGTGTGATGGTTTTGGGCTGTAATCGCAGCGGATTTTAAAACGACAGGTGCATGTGCAACCTTCTGGCAAGGCTTGGCACTTCAAACATTTGAATGAACTCTTACAGAATTTTAAAATCACTACTTATTCAAACAAATTAAATTTATCCGCAGCTTTCTCACCGTAGTCTTCCTGATCAGCTGCCTGTCCCGGGCCTCGCGGTCATTGGCATGCGTGCGTCCAGGGAGGTTAAAACAGTGATTACACACCAGCTGGCATGCCTCCACTTTTAACATCAGCCCCTCTTCACCTGTGTCTTGCGGGAAATCTGTCTCTCACGCTGCTGCAGTCTGCATAAAGTGGATTGGAGAAAAAATAAATCTTTTTTGCACTTTGCAAAGACAGGACTGCAGCCCTCCCTCTCACAGCAATTGTTCTAATCATAGCTTGGTAAATGTAAGTAGGCACAGCAAGTCTGTCAAGCTTTTCTTTGGCCGTTGAAATCCTTATCTGAAAAGCCTTTCCTCTTGAAATTGAAAAACATGGGTTTTAACTATGTACAGCCAAGCAGTATATTTAGTTTACTTATCATACCCGGAGAAACTAGGTCTACACTGTAATTCAAGAATGATGCTTTTAAAATATAGCTTTAAAAGTTTTTGTCTGCCGTATGGAAAACGGACGACATGATGGTTCTGCAAATCATCTCAAATCATTTCCCCCTTGTGGCTGTATTCGAGTAAAGGTCACGAACCCCGCCTCCTGCAAGTTTAATAGATTTTTCTCAAAGATGGTTTCTGTCATTTTAAATAGTTCTTATGAGAGTGATGTATGTTAAATTTAGTTTTGAAAAAAATGTGTGTTTCACTTACAGGGACTAGCATATTAGTGCTTAGGGAACGATAAATTCTAAGGTAATAAAGGGAGAAGAAGAGAGTTTGAAAATATTGATGGATTTTTGACATCAGGTTATCAGTAAGAATATTTTACAATACTGAGTCGACTGTATTATTTTGGATATAAAGCTCAGTTGAGATGTAGAGCTTGTGAGCACTGATCTGAGGACGCTCGACAGAGCTTTTCCATAATTAGTCTTGTTCACTTGTTCAGCTGAACTTGATGAATTTGATTGATAATTCCCACATCAGAGGAGTCTTCTGGCTGCTGTTCCCATGGTAACCATATTCCTTCCCAGCCATTTATGTCTGCGCTTACTCATATCTTTGAAATTATTTGGCCATTTATAGAACATATGTCGGCCTCCCGTGTCAGACATTGTCTGGGAAAGAGTGAGAGAATCATTACTTTGGAGTTGCCTGTTCCAGATAGATTGAAAGTTGTTTTTCTTCTCCAGTGTTGTGTTGACAATGGGTCTCCCCGCCGACTCAGTGATCCACGTCGAATGTGGTCATGTTGATTTCCTTTCTTTTCTGTCTGTTCCTCAAACTTTCTTCGACAGTTGAGGCAAAGATCTCAAAAACATCTATATGTAGCTAGAACTCTGCACTTTGAACAGAATATGAAATAATAGTTTTCCTATAACAATTGTCATTCTGACTGATTGTTATAACAGGGATGCAGGGATTAAGCTAGTGAAGAATGAATAAATACAATTTTTGTTTAGTCTAAGCCAAAAATAAAAATTCATATAGCGAGGCAACCGAGAGCGGAACCTGTCGCGAGACATCAATTCACATCATGTCCCTCTGCTGGCTGCTGCTCTCTGTCAGTGATCTACACAAGCGCGACCTGTATGAGCTGAAGAGGAGCAGGAGCAGGAGCGGGGAACAACAGCGTAACAGGAGTTTGACAGTCACTCCCTCCCTCCTCCTCCTCCGCACTCACCCCGCCCAACCCCCCTACCCCACTCTGGTCATTCTCAGAAGAGTTGTCCCCTGCCCAGTGGCATGTGGATGTGTATAATGGAGATGGATGGTGGCTGGCTCTGCCACGCCATGGAACAGACGGCCTCCTCCCTAAACGCCTGTCTGCCAGCCTCCATCAGTCTCCCTCTGACAGCCCACTCTGTAGTGGGTTTCTTTTTTATATGCGTTTAATATCTTATCTCAGATAACACTCAAGGCTGCAGCAATGATGAATCAACAGTGATGTTTTAACCACAGAGACAACAACCCGAGACTCTTTTATTTTGATTTCACTTGCATACTTTGGTTTCATGGTCTCGATTTTTTTAAAATCACAACAAAATCTTTTTGACAAGTGTGTAGGATCACAAACTCATCAAAAAAACTAGGAAAAAAACGATGACTGTGCCTGATAAAGGCCAGAGAACGGAAATGTTAATCTAGTGAGTAATAGTGATGGACAGTGCACAGGATCCGTAGTTTCCCCGTCAATTGTTTGGACAATGGTCTTGCTCTATTGCACAAATGAATAACTTCTGATTCTGGCTGTATAGACAATATAGACCATTTCTATATATATATTCTCCCCTGATGGTTTTGTCGAGTTGATTGTTGCGGTCAGCCACTCTCCGGCCTTCACTTTCCTCCTTACAAATGGATTCTGTTTATGTAAAGAGGTGTGGGTGGCGGAGATCGCATGGCGCTCCGGCTACCGTGCCACATGTGTTTCATGGCTGCTGACCGACCGGCCAATTCGTCAACATTAGCTGTGAATGAAAGTACCAGCTGTTCAACATAAAGAATCTCCATTTGTGTTTGTGGCTCATTTGAAAAAAAACAACAACAACACAGGCCTGTACACAATACAAAAACAGCAAGCAAACCAATTGGCAGCTGGACCACAGAATGTATGCAGTCAGATAATCACACTCACACTTACTGAACACTGTATTTTCCTATATTTAACATCATATAAGATCCTATTGATCTTGATCACAAAGAGTAAAGCCTAAATTATGTTTTGCATAACTTAATGTTTTCTTGTTAGCAGGCTTGTACAGTGCTTGAGTGTTGTGGATTAATGAGCTTGAACTGCTTCCGATGAGCTCCCAGGCTGTTTAGCATCCTACGATTAGCACAATTCATTATGTCCATAAGATGTTATCTTGTTTTCAGTGTCATTGTCCTTTTCTTGCTCAGTCACACAATTTGAAGCTTGCCTAGCCTATCCGTGACCCAAACTCAATCAATGCCCTTCCCATCCGGACATCAGTTTGATTGGGAGTCTTCTATCTTTCGAGTGAAGCCTTTAGTGTCTTTGATGCTATTCTTTCTGTCTTTCATCTGCCTGGGCAAAGAGACTTCAGGTCATAAAAAAAACTATTTTGTCTACCTGAGGTCAGGAAGGATTGTTTTAAAAAAGTCAGTGAAAGAAGGCCTTGCAATAGAAAGGAAGAGAGAAAATAGAGGCATCGCTGACTTAATAGACTGGTGATCTTGGCACTGGAACGAGACACAGGCCAATGAAATTGCCGTCTCTTCTCTACACTCTATCCCGGTGTTGATGGAACTGACAGGCCACCTGTCGCTCTGGGATTCCCGTTCGGGTGGGGGGAGACAACTGGTTCCTGAGGCTATATTCAACCGTCCTGGCTCATCACTCTCAGATTCTCTGTACCCAAATGGAGCCGGCAGGTTCAGTGGCGAACAGGAGCCCCCTTAAACACGGAGCCGGTGGAGAGCAACTGACGGAACTGTGACAGTAATGCAAACGTTCCAGCCGAAATCCCGTCAGCAATATTTAGTCAAAAGAAAGGAGCAAATTGCCTTGTTTGTGGCTGTGTTTCTGGTGGGATTTTGGCTTTTATGGAACTCAACAGCTTTCAGAATATGCGGCTTGCTTTGCTGAAAGAAATTGCGGTATGTGTCGGACAAGTCCAAAATGTCTTTAGCATATTAGCTATAAACATAGCTTTGGCATGTCATCTCCTCATATACCCATTTGTTTGAAGCCAGTTACTTTTTGAACGATGTGAAAAACTCCCTGGAGCAATTCAGTGTTTCTATAGAGGATTACAAACTTCAGTAACTAAATTTCAAACAATCGAATACCTAACATTGCTTGAGTTGTGTTTGTTAACTGCGCTTCCCAAGGTCAGAAATTAACTTTTTACCTCAAATCCAGATGACTACACGACAGTGTGTTGCTGCCTCACACTGTATGGGGACGCGGAGCAGTAAAGTAGGATTGATTATGACAATTATTAGAACATAATTGCCGCCTGAAGCCTCAATAAATAATGTTCTTTAGTGAAGCAGCCTTTATATGCTTCAGAGCAGGATAGAGATGGAGCTGCTGTCGTTGCTATGAACGACTGCCGACAAGAAACTGATTGGGAGAATGTGCTAAGTGGCCAATGGCAACTTCAATATAAGTATTTATTACTGTTATTTGTACGTTTGCGGGAAATCTTGACCCCCCCCCCACACAAACATATCTATGGCTGTTGCTGAGAAAAAGATCAAGCTTTTCACTGCAGCCGCTTTGACTTATTCTGTCTGGACAACAATAGAAGATCATCCTCTCGGTCAAAGAGTGGATACATGTTGTCATTGCGTTTGAACATACTCTGGGTCTAACGCAGTTAGGTCTGCTGCTTCAAAAACATTGCTCAGCAATTTAGCGTCAGGAATTTCAACTCGAGTTGCACAAGTGCAGTGCATTAGCAGGACGGGGCCATGCAGCGGCCTCGCCGAGCGTGCTATTCTAAGCTGTAGCTCTCTACAACAAGGTCTCTGGATTGTATTGGAGTGATCCCGATGTCGAAAATTTGATTCATACAGTAATAGTCCTTAACTGGTGTTTTCTGTATCATCCATCAAGAGGCTTGAAATTGTCCTCAAAAATCACCTCTGAGGGTTAGTGCCTGTCAGCGGTGTTATTGGTATATAGTTTCACAATATTACCACTGATCTATTTTTCCATACTTGGTAAGAGAAAGTACATACTGTACAGTAAATCTGAAATGCAATGGTGTTAAACCAGCTATAAGACAAAATAAGATAAAATAATGCTTTATTTTGCCCCATGGGGGTAATTCCCCCCTGGTTACAGACAAACCTGTTGAGTCAGAATTATCTTTTGTGCTACTTCTCTGATTTTACTGTGATTGGCCCGGGCACAGAAACAACAGGCTTCAGGATGTCAAAATCCCGCGGCCAATCAATTTCTTTGACTGTATTTGGTTCTACTTGTGTTCTTCTGAGGAAAGTCTCACGGAAACGTTCCCGAGTCTAAGTCTGTTGCTCTCAGTTTGGCTGGACCCCACCTTTAGGAGTCCTGGTGGGTCCACACTTTTTTTTTTCATTTCACAATTATTGTGCTACTGGGAACACTCAAAGCTTTAGAAATGGTTTTGTACGCTTGCCCTGATCTATGTCTCGCCACAATTTTTTTTATCGCAGAGGTCTAGAGAGAGTTCATTGGACTTCATGGCTTGGTTTTGGCCCTGACAGAGCGTGTGAATTGTGGGACCTGATATATACTCGGGTGTGTGCCGTTCTAAACGATGTCCAATCAATCCAGTTTGCCAGAGGTGGACACCAGTCAGGTTGTAGACACATCTCAAAGATGATTAGGGCCAACAGGATGTGCCACAACAAAGAGTCTGAATGCTTTTATTACTGAGGTATTTTAGTAATTTAAGTATGCAAGAGTTAAATTCAGCATTATCGAATATTTAGCGTAGATTGATGGGCAAAAATTCAAAGGTTATCCACTTGAAATATCTACAACAATTCTGAATACTTTGTGCTTTGTGATTTTTCACTGTCATAAAACATGCTGACACAATATCACATTATAACTGAAGAGGTAACAGACAGGAAGTTTTAATTGGCAAAAACTGTTCAGGACATGCAGATACAGGACAGCAGTGGCAAAAACAGGCACAGATTCTTTTTTTATACTGCCAAAAAACAATATATACATACCACACTTGACAGAATATAGAGTCAAGTGACATATTTGACAGAATAGGGTTATGTACACAGTGTTCATATGTTTTTGTTGTTTTACTCACTCTGTAAAACAGCGTTGGGTACCTTGAAATATGGTATATATAAGTCCAATATATTATTATCATTATGATACAAAACACAAAATGGAAAAATGGCATAAATGTGTGATAATAATCATGATAAACATAACGAAATATAACACAACATATATGATTCACAATGGAAATGATAATGGACATGATAAAGACTAAAGAAAGTGACTAAAATGGGTGTTAATATGTATGTATTCATATGTAGCTTCAACAGAAAAGGTTATTTATGATGTTTAATTTTTTAACAGAAGCAGGGTAGTGACTAAAAGGCCCAGCTCTGCTCTGAAACCTGTGACTTCACTCGGTATTGGCCAGTTAAAGTGTGTGAGTGCCGCAGTGGAAACAGTCAGTAATGGAGGGGGAGAGACAGGGACGGGGCATGACAAACGGGACTCGTAAGTAAGTAGGGGAGATTACACTGGTTGCTAAACTCTCCGTGGGGAAAACATTAAGCAGATCCAATGGATGAAGTAATTCAATTTGAGCCCCTGAATAATAGCATCATTTGCCATGGAATTAGCATCCGCCACTATCAATCAATGCAGTGACAGACTAACACGGGCTGCGCCCACCAAGGACATGTGCTTTCTGTGAAATTCAACTCATTCATCAGGCTAACTTGACTGTTGTCGCACCAGGTGGGCAGGGCAAGAATTTATGCTCATTCTTAATAATGAACGCATTTTCCAAGTCACATCCGTTGGCACTGTTGTGGAATCCTGAGCATATTTTTCCTCTTCTCTGATACATTTTCACTCATTTTATGTATTTGTTTTCATATTATTATTGGTTTTTGTTTTAGTTGTGCACTGATCCTGAATCTGTGGTCACAGTGTGACACTATACGAGCTCTTAAAAATTACACAGATTAAAAAAGTGCACACATGAGTATTTTTATGCTGATGGTAAAGAAAACCTCTGAAGAAAATATAATCAACCTTATCAATAATGTAACTTTAGCATTATTCTTGTACAACATGCAAGGATAAAAAAAGAGAATTGAAGCAGATGAAAATGTCAAACTAAAAGTTAGTTTAACAATATAGTCGGAAGCAATAAGTATCTCTTAGTCCAGGAAAATCATTATCCATTAAGCCCAAACTATGACTTTTATAGCGGATAAGTGGAACAAAACAAGTGGCTGGGCTTCCTAAAAAGACATTTTCAAGTTATTACAAAGTGATTAAGAGTGTGATTATAATTATTTATTTAACATTGTTTTGCTCACATGATCACAGCAGTTTGAAGGTGTAATTATAGCTTTAAAGAACTGAATAAAAATAAAACAATCATAGGTTTGTATGGGAAATATGAAAATCAGTAAAGTAATAACAACAAACTCCATCCATGAGGAAAACCTTCCCACATTTGAAAGCTCTGGGGGAAGAAAGCGATTCAACCTTTAGTTAAACTTTAAAAAAAAAATTCCTAACGTTGTTCCCAGGGTCAGGAATAAAATTTCACATGGATAGAGTGGATCAGCTACAAAACAAAATTATATAAATAAAAGCGAAGACCAAACACACATTCTCCTGCTGATGTTTATTAATTATTTATTATTATAAAACTTTGCCGTCGCAGTGACTTTCCTCCAGTGCTTCCATGATCTGTATCACGTGCCTCTATGGCGTCGCTATTATACGTTCAGGGGTTGCAGAGGGTTGGGTTTGACGGCGCCGAGGCAGACTCTTGATGTGATTTCTGCTAAATTGAAAATTCCTCTCCCGGCTCAACAAATTGGTAGCCTTTCAGTAGCGAAACTCCAACAAAATTAGATGCTGCTGGCTACATTCAAGAAACAGAAGGGATGTACATTTTTGTCAAGAATATATTTTATTGAGGAGAATGCAGAGTTGACAGTCGTCTCAACACAAGCCCATTATTAATGTCACTTCTTCTCAGAAAACACTGCCGCTCATTGAAAGCCTTTGTTTTCCCTGCTGATTTAAATGGAATAATATCTGAAAGCATAAAGGAGGTTGCGGTCATATTTTCCGAATGCACGCCCCTACCTACTCCGCATACTAATTGTCAGAGCAAGCATCTCTAAACTGGACCGATTTGCTTACAAACGGTTACAAATTCTCGCTGCCGAGGAGACGCTCAACGCTCCAGCGCGGCCTGACATTTGTTAGATTTGTGACACCTCACAGGAATATGCAGGCTGCAGAACTTTCTCATTTAATAAATGCAGATACAAGTGGGAGAGAGAAACTGTCACTGTATGCCGCAGCTCACCTTGACTTCCTTAAAAAGTGTCGAAATATGCTTTGCTTGAGCTTACCTTCTTCTTTCATCTGTTAACAGTAACTTTTATGGCTGTGACACAGAGAAGTCACAAAGTTCTTTTTTCCAGTTAAATGAAAATCAAAACGTGCTTGAAAAAAATGGTTTCATATTCCTCTTTTCTATTGTCGCGGGACACCATTATTTTCCGCGCGAGGTCACCCACTGAAGAGAGTGTTGTCTTCTTCTATAAAGAAGAGACGATGTTGTGTAGGAGCTTGCTGTGAGATGACCGGGTCATCCTTATCACTGAGCGGGGCTGGTGCCCCCCCCCCCCCCCCCCCCCCCCCACCTCCAAAATCCGCTTAGGAGGAGGATGATCAGCACTCGGAAAACTTTAGAAATCACCTTTTTTTTGTTCTTTTTTTGTTTTTTTGTACTTTAAAAACCAAAGTTCACCTTCCATCAGCGACTATGCCTAATGCATATGTCATATTTTACATATTCTAAATTGTCGGTGTGCGTGGTTTTGTAATATACATTTTTAATTGTGTTAGTACGGATGTAAATTAATACTGATACAGAGCTGTGTGGACGGAGATTGTTTCTTGTAGTTGTATGGATTTGGAGCAGCTGAACGAGAACATTTTTAGCAAGTGAACGGAGATGTAATGTCCCGTTATTCTGTGTTTGCCACATGTGGCTGCTCTCGTTTTAAGACGAGCCTTGTGTGAACGCTCTGAGCTTGTTTTGGGCAGCTAAGACTTTGGCTGAAGTTTGCATTTGAACTGGATGAAGGATTCATTATAAGGGTGAAGTAAGTTGGAGATGAATTTAGGTCGTGATAAAAATGTTCCAGATGATAGTTTGTTGCAGCGGGAATAACTTCAGCTGGTTATGGGGGATGAGGTGAAAGGTTACTCCGTTGTTGCAAGCATTAAGTGGAAAAAGGACTTGATGACTAACTGATGCATTGTATCACAAAGTGTAGACAACTGTACATTTCCAACGAGTATTTACTTAAAGTAAATGAAGCACTACCTCACAGTCTAATACAATGGCCGTACATATCAAATGCTCCGCGCTGTTATTTTTGAATTTGGTCTTTTGTTACTGTATATAAGCACAAATTATAGGACATGTAAAGTCAATGATACTCTAAGCCAATAGCATATGGTTCGCAGTTAGCTCAGCACACCTCTGTAGTGTGGCCGTAGACTTTTTCCTCTTGTCTTTTTTTTCCTTTTGTCTTTCATCTGTAACACTGCAATGCAAGGTAATAACTCTAATACATAATTAGTTAGCTACAGATTTGGCATTTGTGCTGGCAGCTGTTCTTGTTTTCATTTTCTTCCATCTAAACTGCCTTTTCCCAAAAATCTTCAAGCAGACAAGAAGTGACTCAAGGGGAAGTGTGAAAGCCCAAACAATGCCGAAAATCCCACTGCTCCGCATCCAAAGAAAGCTTGAAAGCCTCGGCCTCGGCCACAGTGTTGACATACTTGGGCGATGCTTTCTTGTAAAAAACAAGGTTTGTAATTACCAGAGTCTCTGTGACCTGGGGCACAAATGACACGCTAATTATAAATAATTGGAGCCGCGCAGATTGAATAACTTGGCACAAACAAGTGCCGCTGTTTACACTTACAATGGGAGAGTCAACAGTCCATCTCATTACGTTGCCAGTTAACTGGGGGACTTGGCCAGATATTTGGGAAACCGTGCCGGTTTACAAATACATTTCCATTACCAGTGATGACCTGTGTGGCCAGGTAGAAGAGGGGGTTACACAGAGAAGCAAATCTTGGTGCTGGTAATATTTGTTGTCTTGCTCAAGGTTGCCTGTAACAACATAAATGCTGAATGGGGGGGATTCTTTTTTTACTTTCTTGGCTAGAAAAAGTCTGTCTGCAGTTGTACATACTTTTACAGATCTTTATATTATTTGAAGTGTTAAGAGGCTTAGATTTTTTTTATTCCAAACGGTGGCTTTGGCTACAAAATAAACCTTCAGTTAACAAAAAAAAACAGGAAAAAAAATATATTTGAAACTTCTGCCAAAAAAAAATTGACATCTAATAAACGTTTAATCTAGATAAATGCCCTCATGCACATATTTCCATAACCTATTGGAGTGAAAGCAAATCATGTATTATAGTTGTATCATAGCTTAGATTTGCAAACATGAACCCCAAGGCCAAGAAATCCTAAAAAGGAAAAAAAAATAAAAGGAAGGCAGATACACCTTTTGTGGATACAGTTCATTTTCCCGAGGAGGTTTTACAAAGATGTGTGAACATTTTCTGCCTTAAAAAAAAGGCAGCAAGATTAAAGCAAGCTCATTTTGAATGGAAGAGCACACAGTTTCAGAGAGTTCATAAAGTCGATGTGTGACACATCAGCTTTCGTGCACGCAGCAGCTTGTGCATAGATTTCGAGTCATGATCTTTACAGAGACAAATGAACCACGTATAAACTCACCGCGTATCGTCGTCACACTGCTGAAAACGATGCCGTGTCTTTCTTTTTGTTTTGGAATAATATGATTAACGAGGGAAGGCATCAATTTGTTAAATTTCACATAACCTTTTGATAATTAGATGCTTGCACTTCATAAATGCATGTTACTGTAGGGTACATGTTGTCTTGTGTGCTATGAGCAAGGTCTTATTTTAAGCGTTGTGTTTGTTTTGTGCCTTCTAGACTGGGGTTAGTTGTGGTTCTTAAAGCACCTGTGCTTTGGGCGGAAGAAGTATTTTCAGAAACTGTATTCATGAAGTGAAATGTCAGGGGGAAAACATCCCCCTGACAAAAATAAAATAATATGAATTTTCAAAATATTTAAACCTGTAAAAATGTTTTAAATCTGGCTGGAGAAAAGTTAAGCTTGAGCTTCTTCCTAATTAAAAATAAATAAATAAATTGCCATCAATAATATTTTTTTATAGTTAAAAAACAACCTGGGTTCCTGGCATCGCCTCTGCTATAATGTGTCCTTAATGAGATGTAATCATTTTATTGATTTGCATGTAGTATTATATCTATAATTCAAGTGTAAAAGTGTTGGATCATGTGCTCGGCATTTGTCAGTGTTCACTGGTCGTACGCATTATGTTGATGATGCGGAGTCACCTTGACACGTGTAGACACCTCTGCCCTCTTTTAGCACCCAGCCACCACTTTTTCTTTTCTTGTGAAAGCTGCTCAGCTTTCACGGTGCTCACGTAAACAGCAGGTCAGAAATGTGAGACAAACAGGGCTGCAACATTCTGAAAGGGAATGCCCCAGTAGTTAATTAAATATAACAGACGTACTCTTCATATTATAGTATCCCCCCCCCCCCCCCACACACACACACACACAGACACAGACAATCCCAGCCCTCACTCTTTTATTTACATCTAAGAATAGCAGTGCTCTGCCCGGCAAATTCTGCCGTAGTTTTTTTTGGGGTGACATTTATAAAAGTTTCATTGCAGCAATATAAAACATTACATGTCGTGCTCTCATGAATCATTTGTGCCATGGATCATTGCTTCAGAGCCAGACCGGAGCGCTAACAGGGGACGATAATAGGAAGCAACTCCCCGACTTTGGGGAGTCTCTGCTTCCGTTTGTGACGGATGCACCGAGTGGCGCAGACTGGTAAAGCTGATCAAATGGACAATATGTCATCCAGAATTATTTTTCTTTAGGTAGTGATTATAATTTCCTTGCATGTGCCTCTCTGGGGAGGACATTTATTTTTACAACCAGCTCACAGGAAGGGAAACAAAGTAATCTAAATTGTAGATGTAATTTACACCAAATAGTGTAAATGCCTTATACTTTGACTTTTCAATTTGACCCATGTGACAGGGAGGGGGCCCACCAGGGGGTGCTTAAAACTTCACTCTTAGGAGTTGTCAAAAGGAGCTGCCTCTGCATGCATAACGCATACAACTGTGTTGAATCATTTAAAGTATTGGTTCTTGGCAATCATTGCATCATTAATTCAGGGTTTTATTGAATGACTGTGTTGTTTCACGTTTATTTGTGTTTCTCTTATTCACCTAATACAGAGGCTCTGTCTCACGGGCCCCTGGGCTTGTACCTGGCAGACGATGAGGGATATTAAGAAGCCAACTATCGACCCCACTGGTGCCACTCCTCTGGCCGACGCCATTGTTCAGGAGCCATTTTCATACATTAGCTTCGGTCTCTTTATCGTTCAGAGGCACATTCTGTATTTGATCAAATGTGACAGAGCAATAAGTTCAGTCAAAGTGACTGATAAATAAAATTACGCTGGTGTCCCTACCCCCATGTTCAGCTGCTGCTTTTCACGTGGATGTCTCTGCTCGGCAGATGAATGAAAGGAAATTAACCTGATATTGGACTCAAAAGGGAATATTATTTAGAAGTGTGTTATATGGCAGTCAGCCATGTACCTCCACATTGCTGAACTTTATTCTCCCCAGCTCTGTCTGATCTGTATCAAATGCTCCATTGAGTAAGACCTGTAAGGAGAAACGTTTAAGGGGAAACTACGAGATTCGATTTAGATGGTCGGCCTCCAAACTGAATCCCCAATGCCGTTATTACGGGAATGGAGTGGAGCGCACTTTATACACAATTACTTTTCTATTCGAGTGTTTGATGACCTAAAATGCATTGGTGCAGGATTAACATGAGCTACAGGAAAGCATATTATTACAAGAGAAAGCTCCTCACTCCCGTTTGAGTCTCAGTCCCACGTGAAACAAGTAGGGATTCATCTTTGCTCTCTGCTACACGGTATGTTCAAGCTTTTTGAAATACTGCAGTCACTCTAGTATTTAGCTTTTATCGCGGTGCACAGCATGAAAGTTGAAAGGGAATTAAAGTAGGAGAGAGTGAGTGATACTGAATCCTAGGAGTGCAAACTGAGTTGGACTTACTGGAAAGAAAGAAAAAAACAAATCTCTGATTTTTGAAAAGTTCGCAAATAATATTTTATGAAGGTGTGGAGTAGAGCTGTCTCTTTATTTCAAAAGTTCAAACAAAGTTCGAATGACATTTACTTTGTTCAAATGCATTTTGAATCGAAAACTGTCGGTGTAGTAGAAGCACCTCAAATCTATCCTTAAGCGGAATACTCGAGTTAATGAACGTATCACCACTCTACAATAATAAGTGCACTTAAGAAAAGAGTGGGGACTTACTATTCCACCCTAACACTTCTCCCTCACACATTTGTCGCAGTTTCAGCAAACTTTGCATGATACACTGACCTTTGAGACATAACATGTCCTTGACCAGCACATCACTTAAACATGTGTCTACAATCTGACCACCACCTCTGACGTACTTGTGGAGGCAAGCCGATGTGAAGAGAATCTCTCTGACTGGTGTCAGAAGAGAATTATTACATTACTTGTTGATATTGTCAGTGCATCAAATTAATTCTTGCAGAGGTTGAGAGCTGAGTTGATGAAGATCTCTGCCCGCTGTGATTTCATCTGTGTGTATATCTTATTGTTTGATGCCTCTGAGACTCAGTTCAGGGAAACGAAAGCAACATGTTTCTACATGTTTTTATTGTTTAAGAATCCAGTCATTTATTTTAAAAAGCATTTTCTAAATTAGATACACGAATGCGAGCATATTGACAAGACACCCGACGTGAATATTTACACTTTTAGCAGAAGGTCACATTGCTTTAAAGCTGCTCCATTGAAAGAAGCATGGACAAACAAAATGCAAATTTTTAATTTAATTTTGCCGAGGCAATTCCATATGGCCTATTATAATATATAGTAGAAATATATAATAAAGTGCGCATAGTGTATAAGTATATGTGTGCCCAGTGACAGTCAGTATAAGATGGTCATAAGTCACAAGTTCCATTAAGAATGAATGAGATTTTGACAGGCCTTGGGGAGGAAGTGGGCTGGTGGATATGTGAGGTAAATGAGCACCCGGCTACCCGGGAACTTCCCTGTAAGACTTGTGTTGCCAAACAACTTAACAGACTTGTTGTAAATCACATCATTCCCACCTCGCCCACAGTGACGAAATGGTCCAAGCAGGTTCTAGAGCTTAAAGCAGATTCTTCCGAGCTCCTGTAGGTTTTACTTGGATTCCCTGCTCTTACTTTGGAGCCAAAGGAGGCTTTCGTTGCATAAAATTTTGATTCTTAATGTCGCCATGAGATTGGAAATGATTACACAGCAGGTGTCCCTGTGAGTGATTAGTTTTCTATAAAGTGGGTTTATTAAAAGCCAAAATCATAATGTTTCAATGACTTAAAATCTGTTAGAAATCTCATTCATCTAACCAGATTGCATTTTATAATGAAACACACTTAGTTTCCCCCCCCCCCCCTTTTTTTGTTTGTTTTTGCTGTGTTGGCTGCAGTCATCAAATGTATGTTTTGGCTCCAGTGTGCAGCAGTGGAAAGAAAACCGGTTGGCTGTGAAAGTTTTGGGCAACTCTTAAAGCACCAGCTGGCTGCTTACAAGACTTGGCTGGTATAGCTGATAAGCTGATAAGAGTCGACTTCGCAGATCAAAACCCGGGAGAGATGTCGAAGATTGGATCTTACATCCTGCCCCCCCTCCCCCCAAAGAAATTATTCACAAATAACATTCAGACTATCTTATCTGCAGCGATTAACCTCGGTAAATACTGGAAATGAGACGTTGGCGGAATGTGTCTCTCTGTTGGAGCCAAATAAAAGGCAGCACAAAAGGGGAAGGGTATGCAAATATTGTTTTTTCCTAAGGGATGATGGGTATTAGCAGTGTGGCGACACCTGGGAGAGCACAAGGCTGCTTTTGGAAAGTTAATGTTTGGTTGACACAATCTTCTATTCCAACCATTCCCATATGCACTCATTAAATCCATAATTTCCAAAACAAGCACAAAGTGTAGCCCCAATATGATGGAGTAGAAACCAACTACGTTGGTTGGAACCAATCATTGTCAAGTTCTGACACACTGGTCATAAAGGTTTGAATCTATTGTTTGTTTTTTTCGAAAAGTTTATTCCATCCTATTTCAATTTTAAAGTGAATATATGAAGATTACTATTTATTGTCATTAGCCACATATGCTCTGAAGGTTTGAAGAAAATCTATTACGAAACCACAGAAGGACTTTAAGAATACACGTAGGCTGTCCCATGTCTATGATTGGTAATAGATCAGGTCTCAATGGGTTGATTGTACAACCACTGTCCATCAGTGAACCACATGTTGTATGTGCAAACTAAGATAAATAACAGTTTTTTCTTTATTAAAATTATGTCTCTAAGATTTTCTTTCATTCTAACGGGATGAATTCCTCAATGTCATTCACGCGTTTTTCTCTTCTCAACTTCTAAATGACGCCCTTGAATAATAATTTTACATAAATACTGTTGTCTTTTGCATTGCTTTTTGACACCCTATCATAATTCTTTCATTTCCACTGCCAGTTAGGCTCGTCATTGTCATATTTCTCAACTCTTCACCAGATTTTCTTTAGCCGCGATGGCTTCTCGGTACCATTTATTTCAAACTGCCCTTTTTACGAAGACGCCCTGACAACTATTTTAAATTCGCTCTCAATTGAGAGTTTAAAAATAACACATCAGAAGAAAATGTACCTTTCAGAAATGTATCACAGACAATCTAATGAAGGGTGTAAATTGTGTGAATTTTCAACAAGGCTTAGCTGTCCAATATAAAAGGAAAAGGTCAAAAATGCTTTTATTGGCAGCTGTCAACTATTTAAGAAACTACCGTTGTGGCTGTCATGGTGATGATATTTGAAATGCATTGGATCTCTTGAAACTAAGACATCCAATGATATTCAACACATAAGAGCAGAGTTAAAGGCTTTAAAACCACTGTTCAAAGAAGACAGCGGACGCTTTGTAAAGCCTCACCTCAATCAGATCAGGCATTGCAAATTCATGTTTATTTGGGTACATTTCTAACGGGAAGTCTCACTGGTAATGGTTGAATGTTGGAGTTATGGTATATCATATTTCATAAATTAAATATCTTTATAATCAATGCTATCAATGGTAAACCATAAATACTTTTTTCTATCGAGCCTTACTGATAGGTAAGATATGGCAAAATATGGAAATTTAAGTGAAACACAAAGATTTTAATTTGGAACCTCCCTGTTGAGACCCACTTATATAAAAGATGATGAAATGAGTTAACCCAAATTACAACATATCCTTAAATTAACTTTTTGCAGCTGTTTTAAACCTCAACCTAATTCTTTGTGTGCCCAAACATAACGATCAAAATGTTAAATAAACCTGCAAGGGCATATGTTCAGGGTTAACTCATTTGTGCCTCGACATATAAAAGGCAAGTAGTTAAAGATGCAGTCGAACATTTTGTGTTTTTTCCTTATCTTCACTTGCAATAGCGTATCTGCTTTGAGCCACTGAAGCTTAATTAAACCTGCAGTGTTTTATGGTTGTGCTTAGGCAAGCCTAACACTTGGTTAAGGCTGTGGGAAGATTGTGGTTTAATACAGAAAAGGTCCACAGTGACTTGAAACACAAGACACAAACTTTGTTAATATTTGAACAAAGCCACACGCTTCCTCTCAACCTTTAGCAAAGTTCCTCTGTTGCTTAAATAGAACAACACACGAGACACCCTGGACACTTCAGGTACACTTGTGCAGTCTGATAAACACAATACTTTTCTGGCTTGCAGAATATACCGTAAAACAAAGTTGCAAGAGGAGAGATGAATATTTCCTGATCAGACTAACTGAAGTACACATTTGCCTTTATATCCTTAGGGTGAGTTACATAATCCGTAGGGAGCCCTGTTTCCTCTTTGTGCGACTGTGGACACACAGTTTTCACATACTTTTTTAAGGCGCTCGAACCACATCCGGAGGTGTGATATTACATTTGGTTTGAGTTGCATCCCCAGTTGTACACTATATGTGTGTGTTCCCCTAAACTCATCACCTGGTTTTCATTCAGTCAGAGGCAAATTTTGTAAGCAAACTTTATGATCCTTACAGAAAACTGCGAGAAAACACAAAAATAAAAATGCAAAGTACAAGTACAATATTCCAAACTCTCTTTTTCCTAGAGTTCTCCGCCTTAAATTTATGATCCCAATCTCTCTGCAGTATCCACCCTGGTTTCAAAGCAATAGTTCCACATTTTGGGGAATACAGCTATTTGCTTTCTTGCCAAGAGTTGGACAAAGAGTGATAGCACTTTTATTATATATATCTGTTGGTTAAATGTGAAGCTACAGCCAGCAGCTGTATAGCTTAGCTTAGCATAAAGAGTGGAAACAGAGGGGGGCAGCTAGCCCGGCTCTGTCTATTTTTGGACATGGCCATGCAAGCTGCTTCCCTTCGTTTGTAATCTTTATGCTGAGCTCAGATAACTGGCTGCAGAAATACTGGTAGCAACTTCCTGCTTTCTTACAGTGCAGACGCTTTGCTGCTTTGCTCCCGTTTCTGCTTGCATTTTTCTGTTGAAACTCCTTTTATCTTTTCTTTTTTTCTTTTTCTCTTGGCACAGATTCCTAAATCACTGTGACTTTAAATTTTATAGATTTGGTAGGCTACTGCCATTTTCAACATTTTTAAGACCTTCTCATTATTACATGAGTGTGGCCTACTAATAGCACAACCCTGTGCTACAATAACTGGAGACGTTACACAGCGTATTAGCAGCAAGATGCCTCCCTTCTCCGTGGATGACTACCACAAACTTTTACAGAAGATTGCAGTACTGGAAACGAAAATTCATCGGCTAGAAGGGAATGTGGAAGTAAATGGACAATATGGGAATGATACCACTTTACCATGGAACCAAAACAGCGGACAAGATAATGCTAACACAAGGCTAGTTAGCACTACAGAGAAAAGGGAGGGCCGCGCGCAGGTGAATATATCTACAAATTATCTTTGGAACTCTCATGGTGCAAGGCCTGAGAATAAATTACCTCACTGTGATATGGGAAGACAAGTTACAGGCAGAGCTCAGCGCAGTGAGATTTGTGATGCGACTGGCTGGCCTGCTTTACCATCTCGGGGCAGCGCTTCCTCAACCCCTACTCCAAGCAGGAGACAACCCTGGACAGCTGCTAAAGGGAGAAATATCAACATGCCTCCCCAACAACCATGTGTACAACTGGAGAACAGATTTGCTCCCATGCTGCAGGATCCTGGATCTCCGCCTGACAACCGGGATAATCTTCCGTCTGCTTACAACAGGGTTAGAGCTGAAAGTAACTCAGAAAGTAAAAGGCTACAGAGCAAGCTAATGGCACGGCCTCAGACCCTGATTGTGGGTGACTCTGCTGTGAAGGATATAAGAAGCTTGTGCAACAAAAACACCAAAGGTTTGTGCTTTCCTAAAGACATGGTATCTGACATGAGAGAAAAAATCCTGGATATCGTCATTTCGCATCCATCAGTGAAAAAACAAATTTTGCACATCGGGTCAAATGATATTGTGAAACAGCAGTCTGAAGTACTGAAGCAAGACTTTACTGATCTGTTGAACATAGTCAGCTGTCTGAATACTGAAGTGTTCAGCAGTGGGCCCCTGCCACCGATCAGAAAAGGAGTTGAGAAATTCTCAAGACTTTTGAGTCTGTACACGTGGCTCTCAACTGCATGCAATGTCAATTCTGTTCATTTTATTGACAATTTTAACTTTTTCTGGGACCGAAGACATCTTTTTAAAGAAGATGGACTATGCCTAAAAAGAATTGAGGGGAAAACTATTCCTCCCTAACATATTTTATCTCCTGCGTCACCCATCTGTTCCCTCTGCCAAGGACACCAGACAGGAGGAATCAAAACAAGAAGGCGCCATAACAAAACATGGCAAAAGCCCTGAAAGAAAGCCAGTTCAGACCCCACCTGAAGAGGGCGTTGACCATTATGGACACCAGCGCCGAGAGGAAGTGTCCCCACCTCCCCCCCTTACCAACAAATCCACCTTCCTCACCACCCCAAACCCCATCCAGGTCACCCTCCTCCTCAGCCACCCTTTCCCCCTCCTCCCCCTTCTTGGAGTTCACTGACCAGATGAAAGAGCTGGTCACTACTGGGACCAAATTCACACCCCGCCCTACTTCCAGGTTCTACCATTTAAATGCCCCACTGCCTCCTCTTTCACCATTGGATTTAAGTCCTCATCCAGCTCTGGCAAAATTATCAAAGATACAAAGTAATTCTGCTAATTTAGCAAACTTTGCATCCATTCCTCATCAGCCACAGCCAGCAGTCCCAAAACATGGGGCAGATAATGATTTTGACAAACTAAATCTAGCTTTACTAAACGTCAAGTCTTTGGCAGGAAAAACATTTTTAGTCAATGATTTTATTATCAAGCACAAACTTGATTGTTTTTTCTTAACTGAAACTTGGTTAGATCAAAAGAACAGTGTTGCTCTTATCAAATCAGCTCCTCTCAACTTCAGTTTCATGAGTGAAGCTAGAGTGCATAAGATATCTTCAGTTGAATTCCTCCACCAGAGTTATGTTCCTTAATATCTACAGGCCACCTCAATACTGTGCAACCTTATTTGATGACTTTTCTGAACTATTGTCTATAATCTGTATTGACTTTGACTGTGTAGTTATTGTTGGTGACTTTAACATTCATGTTGACAAACCCCTGGACATAGGGACTAAAGAACTGTGTTGTGTCCTTGATAACTATGGACTGACTCAGCATGTGACGGAGCCCACACACAACAAAGGTCACACTCTGGACCTTATCATTTCCAAGGGTGTGAACATGTCTGAGGTTGTTGTGATTGACATCTACAAAGAAAGGGTATGCATCTCCAACTTGGAACTGAGAAATGCAAGGCAATCCTTCTTCTCCGACATCATTGCCAAAAACAATAATAATGCACGTGCCTTGTTCACTTCTGTCGACAGTCTAACACACCCTCCTGTGTCTGCAATGAATTTGCCTCCTTCACTGACAAAATTCAGAAAATTAGGCAAGCAGTCAGTGCCTCCACATCAGGTCCAAGACATGTGTTGTCCATGTGTCCACTGAAAATCAATTTAAACATCATGATACTATTTCATATGATCAACCATAAAAACTTGGAGGACATTATACAACATCTATAATCCTCCTCATGTTGCCTTGATATTCTGCCAACAGGCTTTTTCAAAAATGTTTCAAACTACATGGCCTCAGATCTTCTACAGATTGTAAACACGTCTCTTCTCTCAGGTGTCTTCCCACAGGCCCTGAAAACTACAGTTATCAAGCCACTCTTAAAAAAGAACAATTTTGACACTTCACTAATGAACAATTATAGGCCGATATCAAACCTCCCATTTCTTAACAAAATCATTGAAAATGGTGTTTTTAAGCAGCTGAATGACTTCATGGCAATGAACAACTGTTTTGATGTATTCCAGTCTGGATTTAGACCACACCACAGCACTGAGGCGGCTCTTGTTAAGGTCTTCAATGACATCCATTTAAACACAGACAATGGCAAAATTTCAGTCTTGGTTTTACTGGATCTCAGTGCTGCATTCGACACAGTCGATCACAACATATTACTACACCGGCTGGAAAACTGGATGGGACTTTCTGGCACAGTATTAAACTGGTTTGAATCATATTTGAAAGACAGGGATTACTTTGTGTCCATAGGTAACATAACATCTGAGCGGGCAAAAATTACATGTGGAGTTCCCCAAGGCTCCATTCTGGGGCCTCTTCTGTTCAACATCTACATGCTCCCACTGGCTCAGATCATGGAAAACAACAAAATATGTTACCATAATTACGCAGACGACACACAAATTTATATAACTTTACCCCCTGGGGACTATGGTCCAATTCAAGCACTGAGTAAATGCATTGAGGAAAATCAACGACTGGATGCACCAACATTTTCTTCAAATAAACAAAGAAAAAACTGAAATAAATGTTTTTCGGAGCCAAGAATGAACAATTTAAAGTTAGCACCCAGATTCAAACGGTGATTTTAAAAAGCACAAATCAAGCCAGAAATCTGGGTGTAGTCATGGACTCAGACCTCAACTTCAGCCACATTAAAACAATTACAAAGTCAGCCTACTATCACCTAAAGAATATATCAAGGATTAAAGGACTTATGTCTCAGCAGCATTAGGAAAAACTCGTCCATGCATTCATCTTCAGCAGACTCGACTACTGTAACAGTGTCCTCACAGGTCTCCCTAAAAAGTCAATTAGACAGCTGCAGTTAATTCAGAACGCTGCTCCTTGAGTCCTCACTAAGACCAAAAAAGTAGATCATATTACCCCAGTCCTCAGATGCTGACAAAGCACTGAATGGTTTAGGGCCAAAATACATTCCTGATCTTCTGCCTTGCTACAAACCATCCAGACCTCTGAGGTCGTCTGGGACAGGTCTGCTCTCTGTCCCCAGAGTAAGAACTAAACATGGTGAGGCAGCATTCAGTTTCTATGCTCCACAGATCTGGAACAAACTCCCAGAAAAGTGCAGGACAGCTGCAACTCTCAGTTCTTTTAAATCAAGACTGAAGACTTTTCTGTTTGCTGCTGCTTTCCAGTAAATTAACTATCTAAGCATTTCTTTTACTGCACTGTAACTTTTATCACCTGTTTTTATTTTTTCTCTTTTTAATTATTGTATTTTCAATACAATTTTATTGTATTTTCAATACAATTTTATGTGTTCCCTCCCAATGCTTTTAATGTTTTATGTAAAGCACATTGAATTGCCTTGTTGTTGAAATGTGCTATACAAATAAACTTGCTTTGCCTTGCCTAGATTCCTCTGTATGTTAAAATATTTCTTACAATCTCTTATTTCTTATTAGTCCAGGTTCACTTTCAATTACATTTGCAGTTTTCGATTGCTTTTGATAGTGCGATGATAATGTTGATAGCGATGGAAGCAGTGCCCAACAGGCCCCATCTTTTTCAAACAGAACTCCCCCAGCTGAGCTGAGCTGAGCTGACCAAGAGCGCTCATCGAGCGTGGCCCATGCCAGCCGGGGCTAAAAGACAGCTTTGATGCATTCCCATATGATGAAGATAAAAGACGCTTCAGCCTTGTGTGGTATAAAGGCACAAACACATTGGACAGACCATGATTGATTTACTCTCCAAAATGCAATCGCCTCTATTGCTTTCGGTTGCAGGAGGGTAAACAAAATGAAAGAATTGGGCGGCAGTGGGCGAAACCCTACACGTGGCCTCTCAAGGTTTAAAAAGGCGGAGAGAAAAACCGGAGAAGTCTGCTGCACATTGAGAGGTAAAAGAAAATGCTAATCGTAACCAAGTTTCCCCCCTCTGTCGGGGCAACACAGTGGCAGAAGGAGAGGGAGCAGATTGAGAGAAACAGGAGGATTTTACATTTACTGCCTGACAGGCACCTTGTTTTTATCACAGGGCTTGGCATTTGGGAGCCCCTTCCTCTAACGAGGGAACCTTCTTGCAGCTCCTGAAGCAGCCAGCTCTGGTCGATTCTCTCCGAGAAGAATGCACAAGAACCACCCCGGGGCGTGTCGGCGACCTGAGCCATCCGTCTCAAAATGAATTAATTTTAGCCCTCGGCTGACAAGACACTGAGCTACATCGTAACAGAAGTTTAAGCGGCAAAGTTTCACTCTCTTTGACTCCACCGTTGACATTACCCCGGATGGGTCGCTTCTCGCTCTCCCTCAGGTTTTCCCACTGAATAAACTTGTCAGAGTATCATGTGCTTTAGTTCCAAGAGCTTAAATGTGCGGTGGCAATTTGCTGAATAAGAAGAGCAAAAAAAAAGTCCACTGGTATTTCCGTAAGTTTCATTCGCTGTCTCATGAGACATTCAAGTACATTTTTGCGCAAATGAGGACAGAGAAAAAGCTGGTCTCCACCCTGACACCTGCTTCTCTCGGTTATAATATCTTGTCCTGTTTTTGGACAATGAGTGAGGCGCAGGTGTCTGCATATTTTACATCTGCATCAATTTGTCCATCTAGGGCCGATGGTGATAGAAAAATACACATGAAGAATACATCAGATCGGAAAATGTCTACTATTCAAGCAGCAAATGCAGATTCATTTAATGATATACTTACACATGTCAGTACTGTAAATATTTCCAGAATATGTTGGAATTTATTTGATTTCAAATGTGTCGCGGGCTTTAGATAATTGACTCTTCACGTAGGCTACAACGGACATGTTCTTTTTGCTGGGTTGGATTCAAACTGACAGCTGCTGGAGGAAAAAAAAATCATTGATATGTAGTGTTATATTCATGACTTGTGATAACATAGGCTTGTCATAGCTGCCTGGCCTTTTTTCAGAAAATGACATGCCGCTTGTGTGGCACACCACCGTGTCTGTTCAGATGGGTTTGTTGTCTTGGCTCTGTATGGCATCCAACATGAATGTCAAACTGTGTATTCATTTGATCCTTGGCTGTCTGCCCTGCTAGTTAGTCTGCGTTATGCTTTTTAAAAAAAAATTATTATCCTTTTATCTGACTGAGGTTTGAGCAAATTATTGGTAAAAATTCATAGCGCTGACTATGATTTGGAAATAGCCTATCAGCGGCCGTGCTGCTTAAATCAGCGGGTTTAAGGATAAATCCATGGCACTGTCCATGGTGCTGAAATGAAACACCTCGTCGTAGTCCACATTTCTCTCTTGTTCTGCTCTTCCACCTCTACAGGTTTCCCCTTGGATCTGTCTTACATCTCGATCCAACCGACAATAGGCTGCATAAGTGGCTGCTACAGGTCCTCGTCCCCTCTGCAAGGGTCACAAACAAACAATAAAAAGCACAATACGGTATATGCAGTACAGATTACAATTAATGTCCTGTGCTTGTTTGATCTTTAAAAATGACCACAGTTTTTCTGCAAAAAAGTTTTAAATAGTAGCCAATCACAGGTCGTCTTCAAAGGCCACTTGTGTTTTGTCAGTTGGATATGAGGGCGTTAATTTGATTAAATGTTCTCACCAGAGTCACACTTCCATTTTTCAAATGGAACAGTGAAAACACAACCTTTATGCAACTTCACCGTTGTATTAAAGTATGGTAATATTTTTCATTTTTAAAAAAGCTATTTTTGAGTGAAGTTTGCACATCCCACTTTTAATTTTTTTTCAATTCTAATTCTAATTCTTTTAATTCTTAAGTGAGTAGGACGTAAATTCATCTAAAGTGTCAATTCCTGCCAAATTCTATGTCAATTACTGACAGGATCACAAACTGTTGTAACTCGGATTTAAATCTAATGCAATACTTTCTTTTTGTAAGTAGATGTGTGGCCTTGGGGTGGAACCATGGTCATGATGTGGGTTAGTACTTGATGAAGCATGTGTCTCTTCGAAAGGTTTTGGATGATTGATGGTTTGTCTTTAGAGCATTTATATCACCCCATTTCTTAATATCTTACACACACTGTGTGTGTGTGTGTGTGTGTGTGTGTGTGTGTGTTGAGACATTTATTTTTTAAATTAGCGTATTTGTCATGATCCGCAAGGAGCTTTTATTGTGTATCTGTTATTTGAGTGCTTTTGATCCCTTGTGTTTGGTTCCTGTTTTATTTTGAAGTAGTTCCTGTGTCTCCTGCCCCTGTGATTGTCTGCACCTGTTCCTACTGTGTCTCACCTGTGTTCTATTTGCCCCGCCCTCCTTGTGTGTGTTTAGTCTCTGTGCTTCCCTTTGTCTGGGTTGGATCGTCTGTTTTCCTTGTTGTCTTCCCCGGTATGTTCCTAGTGTTTTCTCCCAGTCTGTTCCTGAACTTCTGTCCCTGTGATTTTTCCCCTGGCTACAGTGTTCCAGTTTTTTCCTGTTTTGCTACATGTCGTGGACACCTTTAGTTGGACTTTGGTTTTGTTTTACTTTGAGCCTCCGTAAGTTTGGTTTCTTTTCAGTTGATTAAAGACTATTTAAAGTGCACCTCTGCATTGGGTCCTGCTTCCTGCAAACCGTGACAATATTGGGATTTATAATACACTTTGACTTTGCTTATGTGCATGGTGTTTTCTGTGCTGCATGCTTTTGGTACGTTGCTCAGTTTGCTTCCTCACTGATCAATCTTCAGACTTCAGACCAAACCTTTTTTTCTTAATTTCAAGCCAAATAGGGAAAAAAACTTTTTTTTTAAATCACGTAAGAAGTGGATCAAACCTGGTCAAATCCTCTGTGATAGTGTCCTCATAGGTACAAGCACAGGTCACCACACTTGTGTGACCCGCTGCACACCGGACAGATTAGTCGTGATATTTGCTGGAACGGTGAAATATTTATTTCTGCAGAGGAAAATGGGGAAAAAAGAATGATGGATGTCAATAGAGTATACCACTCACCATGCCATAGATCATTTCTTCTCGGAGAGAAAAAGAGGGGGTTGGGCTCCCTCTCTGAGGTTGCCATGGCAATGTGGCCGTTTGTTCAAAGTAAGCCTACATTGTTTGCTGAGAGATGAGAAATATCAGTTATCAAGTGTCTGCAGTTTACCTCAGATGTTCTCCAAACATGAAGAAAAACACTTACTCAGTTTGTTGACTTGTTTAGAGGCATTTTCAAGAAGAATCTGTGGATAAGTCGCATTAAGAAGCCTAATAAGTGTTGCTTAATACATTTGATGGAGTCACTTATTTCCAAAGTACTGTATGTAGTACTGAGTATGCTGAATCCTGCATTCCAGACAATGCAAGCTGATAATGTACTCTCTGTAAGTACAGGAGTACTGGCCATTTTTGTGAACAGCTCCTTTAATTCTGTCACTTCAACCCTTTTCCATTCAGAGATTTTCTTCACCCCAACGGACACGCAGAGATTCTGTCTTTCCCCGCATGATTTGTGCTGCACGTAATGACTCACAATGTGTAATGATACCTCATTGAACCAATGACATTACTCCAGTTTCACATCTGGTGAACACGACAGGGGACTGCAGCAGTGCGCTTGAAGAGATGATGGACTTTAAATTGCGTTTCTGGACCACACCCAGACTCCGGCAATGGCTTGTATTCTCCTGATTGCTCAGCAAATGGTCTCAGGAGAGGAAATAAACAATGGACCACCACAGGATTTCGGTGTTAAAAAGGAGCTGTTAAAGTCGACGCAGTAAAAGAAAACAGTATTGGTGTCCTGACTATAAATGATGAAAGCGTGGTTGTTTTCAACTTAATTTCCAGTGAATTTTACTGTAGATATTCGATTTCCCCAATTTTGTACTCATTTTGTACTGGAATGTTTAGAGAGCTGAGATGACAAATGAGAGAGAGAGAGAGAGAGAGGGGAAGCTAATTTGTATTTAACTTTCACAAACCTTTATTTGATTTGTACCACTCTGCTCTTCTTCCACAGATAATTGATTTTTTTTTAATCGAAATGGCCTATTTGTCTTTCCAAGACACTTGTCACATTTTGCCAGATATGTATGGTGACTTCTAGATAAAGCTCACACATTTTTAAACCCAGAGTAATAAAACAAAATCCTATTTTAATCTAATATTTATTCTATCCACCGTAATGATTTCATTGAGTGAGGTTCGTAATGGTCCATGAAACACAACATTTTCTTTATTAGAGGTTAGATTTCATTTATTCTGTTTTGTATTATTCTTATCACGATGCGGGCTGGTATGCAGATCAGTCTTTAGCCGCAAAGAGGTTTTATTTTTTTCCAATGAAAGGCACAGAGCCAACTGATAAAGAGGCTCTCTGTTTTTGTTGTAGTTGAGAGGCAAAAAATTACACTCTGATTGGTTTAATTAAACGTGCCAGTGTGACAGCACATTCGGGGATGGCCAATTTGAAAACGATCAGTGTAATCACACACTCATCGCAATTGGACGGGAGGAATTTCCATCAAACCGCAGGACGGCCACACTGGCGATTTGTTCACCGATGGCATGCGAACTGAAAGTATTTGTGTGGATTTTGGGGCGGAGATGATTGCAACTGGCGCTTAAATCCAATTTTTTTCGCACTTTTTCACATTTGAATAATTTGGATCATCAGCAACGTTGTATATACTTTCTCTTCCTCTTGGTAACGAGGAGGAGGGGAAACTGACACACATTTAAATGTCAAATTATGTATTCACATATCAGGTCCATCTTAAAACAATGCTTAATATTTATAAATCCACTGAGCGATTGAGAGCATATAAACTCTGCTATTTCTCATAGTCTTCTTTAGGGACTGGCTTCTCTGCTGGTCCTTCGTGGGAATACAGGTTTTTTGGCACTTCAGCATTGGCTTCACCCTCCGGACCTGGTGACTACGTCCATTTTTATATACAGTCTACGCATGAAGGAACTGGTGGAGTGTCCCTTTTTACAAAAATCAAGTTTTATAAAATGCTCGGCTGCAACCCGAGAAACTGATCATCTAGATGTGCAAAACTGTTCAAGAATGCACAATAAATGACAAATGACATGAACATAAGTAAGCAACAGAATTATACACCATTTACTGTGCCTGGAGCAACAGTTGGACATCTGCAGCTGTTAAATGAGTCATGTGTCAGTTTGTTGCCTTTAGAGCAAACAGAGACTTTATGAAAATGCATAGCTTCATAACATCATAGTAGTGTACAATTTTTTTAGCACATTCATATTTCCTACACTTGAACTGTCATTCATAAAAAAAAATGTTTCTGAAGTAACTGCCTGTGAGGGAGCTATTTTATCGAGATCAACAGATATAAAAAAGGGGCAGACAATATTTTGTTGCTTCTTCTTTATGAGACTCCCTCTCATATTGTAAATACTGTAATACTGCTTCTCATTCAGTATGTTGAGTGTTGGTGTGTGATGGCTCGGTCTCTTGGGTGAGAACATTGTTATTGATTGAAACATTTCCCAAAGGGGGCTGGGTTGATTTGACAATTCAGTAAGACACCTCTCATGTGACAGCAGCCCCCCTCCAGAAATAAAGGAATGCAGTCTATTTAAAAATTAATCTCATCATTTTGTCGTCTAAAAGATGTTATGGTAAACTATGGGCTAAAAACAGTAGCCCATAGTTTTCCTGCCACTGCACAGCTGAGACGTTGGTCACTCTCACCTTCAAGAGTGTCTCACTCATCTGTCACGATGTATTTAGTTTGTGTTTCAACGGACTCCCTCCTGCCAAGGACTGAAAAATTTAGATAAACAGTGTAACTTTTTTTTTTTTTCGTGTAAAGTTGGAGAAAAATATTGAACGTTGGTCAGCAATATGGATTGCAGGCGGTTCACATTTCCCTCCTTCTGTTGCTTTTCAAAGTAGAAGCCCAAGGGTCACAGTGAAACCCTGGTGCAACTTCACCTGTGACTCACAGCGTATACACAACTTCAATGACGAGTTACGGTATATTAATCTAGGCCCCACGTGATTTTTCTTCAAATTAGATTACGTCGAGTATTAATTGAACTCATCTGGATTAAATTGAATTTGCTCAGCCATTTCCAGAGTGGATGGGAAGCGTTATCACACAGTTGTTTTGGACTGATATGCCTCTCTCCCCTCTGGGTGTAGTTTTGATTGACGTGTACTCGTGTGCTTGGGCTGGCCAGTGAGCTGTAGATTAAAGACCAGAGACCATCTCAGGAACCCAAAACAAACCAGATAGCTGTTTGGGGGTTTCACTATTTCTGTCTGTCTACAAGCAATGAGACACGTCCACCGTCTCCTGGAATTCCAACTACCTGACAGACAAATTGCAGTGTCCGACTGTGGGTGAGTGGTACGAGAGATCCCGCTGTCTCCCTTCCTGTTCCCCTCATACTCCTCAGACTTGAACAACCCCTCCTCGCCACCTAAGGGACAGGGAGCGCAGCAATTTTTTTCCAAAACAGGAAATCTTTCCTGTCCACAGCAAAATAACTCTTTACAAGCTCTTAACCTTTCTTAAGAGGTGGGGTTTCAAGTCGTTTCCAGAGATGGGGCGTTGTGGAGTTCTGCCGGGACAGAGTTCCAGAGGGTGGGGGCTGCCGCACTCAGTGCACTGTCACCAAAGGTTCTCAGGCAGCAACAGGGGATGGCGAGCAGACCCGTGTCTGAGGAGCGCAGGGTTCTGGGCTGGGGTAAAGGGTTGGAGGAGGTCAGACAGGTATCTCTCCAGGGCATGGAGAGATTTATAGGTGAGGAGGAGGACTATGCATATAATGAGGGACTTGACTGGAAGCCAATGCAGATAGATTTGCTGCCAGGGCTTGGTTCGAGTTCGAAAACTTGACAGCTGAGTTCTACACATACTGGAGCTTGTGCATCCGTCCAACCGTCGGTCCATAGGTCAAGTTTCCTAACAGACTTTGTTTGGCTTCTTTTGTCCTGTGTCCCTTTTTTTTCATTATTCATCAAGAGGAAATGAACCTTCATTTCTTTTGAAAATATAATTTAGTTTAACTTCAATACAGAAATGGTTCCTAAGTGTAGTGGCATACATTAAATACGTAATAGATCATACCCTAAAGGTGTTAGTGTCCTCAAGTGCAAAATTAGTCCGATTTTATTCATATATGCCACTTATATAACATTTATGCACTCAATTGATACTTGATACAACTGGGCAGAGTAGGCAACTGCCCCAAGGTTCACAGTGTGACTTCTGGAAACATGATTAATGGGGGAACAGGACTCACCACTATGATAATGGTCCATGACTATAATACATGGTCAAGCTTTATTACCTACTTTTAATGCCCTGCATTATGAAATCTAAAATATTAGAAATATCATATAATATAAATAAGCATTTAAACTTAAATGGTGCTCACTTGGTGCATATACTTATAAAGGTCCGTTCTGTTCGTTAACATTGAAAATCATTGCATCTCATTTTATTGAATAAATGGGGGTTCGCATAGATGGACAATTGTACCGAAATTTTAATGCGACTACAGTATGTATTCACAGTTCCTCCCTTTTATCCCAAATTATTTGTGCAATGATTTACACACCAGAATAATGGAATGTAAAAAATAATTCTCAGTTGTGGGGAATTGTCCATTAGGGCCAGCAGCTAATTCCCCCCCCCCCCCCGGCCCTGAAGTGGGTTAACACAGCCATGACATTCATGCAGATCAAGGATGAGGGAACATGTTGTCTGGATGTGATGTCCTGCTGAAGGAAACCTGGTGAGGAGTCCTCAACATTTAGATTGTGGGACACTCCCCTTAACAACGCCACCACCTTGGCACAGCCCATTACTGTCACGGATAATGCCTGCCTTCCTGCAGATAATTACATCTGTTTGTAATATTTCCGCATGCATGTAGTTGTTGATTTACTAATTCATGATGTGCGAGTTCGCTGTCGGGGGGCCAATTTGAAGATCCTTTATGATAAATGATGGTATCTATCGGAGCCAGCGGTGTGAGACTGGGTTATGACTAAGGTCACTCCAAATGGAGTTTGCAGGACTGTAGGTGCTTGCAAGTCGGTGTCATCAACATAGATCACGGAGCCCCCCGAATGACCGAGCCGCTCCGCCGGCTTTTAAGTGCTGCTACAAAGACAGAGGGGGAAGACGGAGAAAGACGCTTGTGTTTTTGTGGGATTGCAGGCAACTGAGACAAAATGGGGGAAAGAGTCGGGGAGACGGCGCTGACGGAAGGCGTTTAGTTGTTCAAGAGCACAAGTAGTGGTCTGGCTTGGCCTGCCCTCAGTGGCTCCTTGATTTATCTTGAGCGAACGCCGTTAAATGCAGGTTTTAGTGTAGCCACATAGGATACCTATCTCCCCCTCCACTCCTACACCACCTCATGATAGTTATGTCATTTGTTTATGATCCAAAGCACTCTCATAATGGCCCGTTTGGCGTAATGCTATCCATCAGTCTTCCCAATGGCCTACTTCAGCATGGACACCTTTCCCCCCTCCTCTGTGATGCATTAACACGGAAATGTGTTAAACCAACGATTGACTTTGAAATAGTGACATGAGGACGTAGGTGTGTTTTCAGGAAGGCGGAATCATTGCCACTGAAGAGGACCCTAATGTGTCCTACGACTATTTGGCAAGTGCAGCCAACTTTATGTTTTTGCAAGATCTTAACGCGAATGAGAGGGGAATGCGTCTGGAAAGAGCTGGAGGTAATGGACACTGGGAGCTGAAAATGGCAGGGAATCTATTTCACATTCAGCGTGTGTACCAGCCGCCTTGTTGTGGCTTTTAAATGCTTCTCATTGCAGCACAAAAAAAAAATCACACTTTGATAGTATTATCAGCCAAAATGAAAAATTAAATTCAATCCCTTATCTTCTGCACGCTCCCTTTTGGCATTTTGAAATTTAGTTGTTTTTCTGTTTTTGGACTCTCATTTTCACCAAAGTCGCTTTGTAACCTTGTTAAAATTCCTCGTTTTGTCCGAGGGCCACGGCTTTGGAAATGTCAAGGTATCACATGAATCACGCGGCTATCTCACAAAGCGTCTTTAAATGCTGAACATTGTCCACGGCCAGGAATAACTCCACGTGAGCACAGTATCTACTGACATTTGGTGTCTGGAGCGAGGGGATCAGTGTCAGGTTTTCTAATGATGACCCGCAGTATTATTTGAGCCTTTGAGAACGTCAGTGTATGTGACGTGATATAAGGGATTGAATGTTTTATTTGCTGCTACATGGCCTGACCCCATTTTTTTTTTTTACAGGCCCACAGCCAGGCTGGTTACTGGAAATGTCATAGCACTCGTGTGCTGATTGCCCGTGTTCGGGTCGCGGAGTGCAGTGGAACCGGCGGAGGCCTGACATAATAAAGCCAACCTTTACATGCTGATGCAGATGAGTGGCAGCACATACAGAAGCCGCCACGATAGGTTAAACTAGTATAAGATACACCTTCAGCTGCCTATCTGCTCTTACAGTAGGTACGGAATGTATTTAATTTTTTTAAGCCCATGAAGTAGATAATTCATTTTAGAATCCCATGTAAAAGTTGGAGACAAGAAAATAGATTTTTGCTGGAGGCACTCGTTAATAAAACATTTTTTTTTCTGTCTCGGCGAAGCTCCTGAACTTCTATTTATAATGTGTTGCCCAAGCATGGAGACATTTTGTCAGAACTGGTTAACAAGCTGGTGACACCTTGTATAGCAGATGTGGTAAGCCTTTATATTTGGATTTTTAGAAATGTATCACTCACATCTCAGTGGCAATGTGACTGACTATGCAATGGGAGTTATACTGTTTGTCTGTAGAACATGTTTGCCCTACGACGACACTATGGGACATGAATGGGCCTGTAGCATCTCTATCATGACCATTTAATCATGATAAATAATATTTATTAATTAACAAGACCCTTCCCTAACCTTGGCCAAGTGTTCGGAAAGTGTTGCCTCGTCTTAAAGCCACCATAGTCGATCATTTTTAATTTAACAATGCATCACATTATATATTTTTGTGAAAGGGACCTGTCATAGTGACACTGTCATTAAGTTAGGATTTAAATTAATTACACCAATAGAGTTTTTTACTTGACAAAAGTTCAATATCAGTCTGGTTCATGGGCCTAATTAATTACACAAATACCCACGAGGTAGAAAAATGCACAAAAGCTTGATCCATCTTCAGTTCGACAGTGTTGTCGTAGTAGTCACTTTTAGTCTTGGTGATCACGTCAAGATGTCAGCGTCTATGCCTTTATCCAATTCATGATCCACGTGCTTTATCACAGGTGTGGAGTCTCTCCTGCAGTCTGACATTGATGTGCGTCGTTTCTGGCATTTTCTCTCCTCCCCTTTCGTTCTTCTTCCAGGATTTGCAGTGTGGCAAAGCTGTCCAAGGTTTTGGAGGGACGCCTCCTGGAGAATGTTTTCATCTGGACTGTGATTTTTTTAATGGTTTTTGGAGGTCCAGCTTTTGGCCAAGATGCAGTGGACCAGGCAAGATTTTCACAGGCTCTCATTAGGGATGCTTGTGAACTGCCTTAGCCAGCACAGATGGACTGTGGTTGGAATGTGTTAAGATGTATTCCACTGTTAGAACTGAATTACATATGTGTGGCCAATGCTTCGCATGTGGGGAATACATCCATTGGCAGGTTGGTTTTGCAAATGCAGGCTCGGCCAGATCACCAGTCCATCAAACCCAGTTTTAAACATCCTGTGAGCATAACACTTTTTGGTGGTTGCACCATCTGCGTTTGATTTCTTTGACTTGCCCATAAAACAGCAGGGCAGTGAGTAGTTGATGCCAAGGTGCATATACGCAGTTTATACTTGGTGGACCTACACATTACCAAAACCTGAAAATCCTTCATTATAGACCAGAGCATGGGCTGCACAGAGACGTGGAAGGAGCCCTGGTGATGGAGAGCTCGACAGCTGCAGAGAACTGTTAGGTGTGTGTGTGTGTGTGTGTGTGTGTGTGTGTGTGTGTGTGTGTGTGTGTGTATGTAATGGGCTGTAAACAGATGGGTGACAGCCACACACCTACCATCTAACTGTTTCCATCCAATCCCACGCTATACATGCCGATCACGTATAAAGAACACAGCAGGAGATTGTCTCAGTCAGACACTGTTACAGTTCCAGGAAAAACTTTCTGGACATTCAGGTGAGGGATGGCGCCTGGGTACACTCCCCCATCGCTCGCCGTGGATCTTCCAGATCATTTTTCCTGCTGTATTCTCACATGGGCTCACTCTGACATTTTCCATCAGGAAAAGTTCCAGAAAATGTTTGGGGTCAATTTTTCCACCCACTTGAGTGTTTTCTAGAATTAATCAGCCCTTAAAGTGTTTTGATCGCCTGGTTTAGGCTGCAGGACTTTGTGATGGCTCTTGGTGGAGCAAAAAACATGTCAAAAAGTGTCTTCTGACATTCCATAAATCGACCATTGACTGAATCAGTTACCTGTCATAGTTTAGGAGGAGCCTTTGAGGATGATGACTCTCTTGTCCTTGGATTGATGGTATCTCAGGGTGACTTGCCCAACAAGACAAGTCTGACAGTGTATCATACCTTCAACAAGTATTTGGAAAAAAAAACATCTTTGAAGTGACGGTCGTCTTAAATCTAGGCCAATAGAAACACAGTTGACTGGCGTTTAGGTGAACTAGTCCTTTTGGCAGACGGCCTGCTGCTCCCTTTGAATCCCTTTGAATCTTCATGCCACTTTTGAAGCTGCATGAATGTAGGATGATTCTGATGTGCGCAGAGTATCAGACAGATGAAATGCAATTTGTCTGTGCCGCCGACGCTACATACACTACAGTCGGCGGAGGCATCCGCTGCGACGGACAGGTGCTGGTGTGTGATTTAGGCCGGCCTGACGGAGCGCCGAGCAGCGGCACAGGCAGCTTTCGCATGTGTTCATTAGCGTGTGCTCGGGAAGCTTATCATTCTGAATGGCCTCATTAGTGATAGGGATTAATGTGAGGCAGGTTCATTATAGAGACGGGCGGCAGTGTGTTGCCAGAATGGCAAGAAGGACTGGACTGGCCCCTACCTCTTGTGTCGTATCAGCCCCTGACAAAAAAAAACCCAAAACACTGAAGAGTTTTTTTTATTGTAGCAGATGACACAGTGTGTGTTAATGTAGAATATGAATTATAACAAACACTTGTTGGAGTTCGTCAGCACTGAAAGATTAAAAAAACAGCACCATGTTGGATTGTGTTAACGCTGCTGCACAGTTTAACAAATGATTCTGGCTGTTGTCTCACTATGAAGGTGAAGCCTTGCATAGACAAAATGCTCGGTGGTGTTTTAATTGTAATCACTTGCCTGACGGTGGTGGGTAATTGTAATGAATCACAAGCACGACGCAGACTTTTAAAGAGCACGCCGTGGCATGCTAATTGATTAGTAGCATATTATAGTGCTGTTTTACTCCTAATAAACCTCTGATTTATGTAGTAATGATGATAAACTATAACATGAGCCAACGTTTGGTAGTAGTCCCATACACTCAACTCCAATTCTTTTTTGTCATTGTTATTTTGCATAGTAGTGATTTGTGTTTTCTTACGTCAGCCTCAACATTTGACTTTTCATTATCTTGTGCATAAAAGCCATTGGAGTGAAGGTGAAGGTGAGAGGCAGAATCCCCTGCTTCAGAAAAATGAAGTTGTACATCTTGTGTTTCATTTGGCAGGGGGAAAAAAATCATTTTCCAGATCAAAACCTATTGTATCGCACTCAGTGGAAACTTCATCTACAGCAATGCTATAAATATTCAGATTGCTAGGCTGAACTATTCATACAAACATTGTCGTCTCTTTGCATTTGAATGACTCGGAGCTGCTTGTGGTGCCCAACTGCATGCCCGTCCCTGTGCCAGTAGCATGCTGAGAAAGGGGACTTGTGCTGCACATGTCTGTGCGGCACATGAAATAATAATTGCAGCGCTATCGTGTGCTCCTTTCGTTCATTAAATATTTCACCGGCCGAGATTCGATGCCCGGTTTTCCGTCTTTGTACGGAGCTTCAGAAATGCCCATGGGTCAGAAAAGCCTCTGCAGACACACTTTGCTGCATCAGTCTTCACAGCAAACTCAGAAGAACGACCCTGACACATGGATCTGCCGTGTTTGACTTTGTGTGTCTCTTCTATTCTATCTTGCATTTCATATCATAATCATCCAGTCCCATCGGGGCCATATTAAGTGTTACATTGTATTGAACAATAGAAAAACTAGAAAAACTAGAACAACTTTTTCGTTATTTCCATTCTATTAGTTTCTCTATAGAAAGAGTTTCAGTGAATCTGTCATGATCCGCGGGGATCATGGACTGTTCAGTTGAGTTGAGTTGTTTGAGTTGTTTGTTTTGTTGTTCCCTTTGTTGTACTTTTCCTTGTGTGTCGGTTGTATTGCTTTCTTGATCCCTTGTTGTTGTTTCCTGTTTTATTTTGAAGTCCTTTTCCTTGTGTTGCTGCACTTCCTTTCCCGTGTCTTGTTTCTGGTGTTTTTGCCCCTGTGATTGTCTGCACCTGTTCCTAATGTGTCTCACCTGTGTTCCATTAGCCCCGCCCTCCTTGTGTGTATTCAGTCTCTGTGCTTCCGTTTGTCGGTTCGTCTGTTATACTCCCCCCCTGTTTCTGCTGCTTTCCCCGAGTCTGTACCTGTGATTGTCTCCCGATCTGTCCTTGTGATTTTGTTCCAGTCTGTTCCTGTGATTTCCCCCCTGGCTCCAGTGTTTTAGTTTTACCTGTTTGCTACATGTTGTGGATACCTTTGGTTGGATTTTGATTTTTCAATTTGTTATTAAATATCCTTTTTCACCACGTCTGCATTTGGGTCCAGTTCCTGCTCAACCCCGACAGAAACACTAACTGGGTATGTAAGGGCACTTTCATACCTGCTGAATTGACAACAAGCACATGCCCTCTACAAACAGATCAATATGAAGTACAGGCAGATGCAGATAGGGTGACGAATGTCATAAAAAAAATATTTAGTGCGTTCCCTAAAATGCAATGTGAAGCCAAAACTAACAAATGTATAATATGTAACTAAGACATGAACCTTGGTTCGGATCCTGGTCCACACTTTCAGGTGGGAAAATGACCTAAGGTAAGAAAACGGCATGTTCGGGACTAAGAGGTGACTTGATCCATGTGATGAACAAATCTGCCATTAGTGTATAACCTAGAGCAGCTAGTGTCCTTCATACTATGCTTTAGTATTGTTCATTGTGTGAGGGATAGTGTGCCAGGCTATTTATTCTTCCAGGTGTGCGCACAATTAAAGTCAACATATAACAGCTTTTATTTATGTGAAGTTGTTTGTCTCCTTTTCATGACACAGATATTATAAAAATGACTCATAAGCCTGTTGGTGCCCAGTCGGCACCTTGTAAGTATTTATTATCTACAAAGTAATTAGACAAGGTATAATTTCTTTCTTCCAACTGAACACAAATCTGTTTACCCTTTAGTCCGCGTACTTCCAACCAGACACCCACTATTTCACTGCAAAACATAGTTTATTTACACTGTGATTTGTGGGCTTTGGTTTAAAGCCATTTAGTTTTACCTTTAAAAAAAATCTATATACACTTTGTTCCTTTTATTTTACAAGTTTTGACAGTTGCACCTGTTCACTCGAAGATAATGGTAATAAATTAACCAATGTAGGAGCATTACAAGTGTAGACTCAAAAGCCCAAATCTGTTTTGTAACATTCCCCTCTTTTCTGTTCAAAATCAAAATAGTAACTTGTGTTTGTTAGCTCCAGCAAAATCACAGCCACCCTCCAGTGGCGAGTCTTTAGTATGCAACAGATGTTGCGCGGCGTCCGTGTTCCTCCTTTGCAAAGACAGCAACAGAGCATCAAAAACCAACTCCAACTCAGATGTGCTCTACAGTAGACGAGGGAGCAGAAAGAGGTTGGGGCGAACCGGTGGTTTGCCGGGCTCTGCTCGTCTGATAACTGTCTCTTTTCCAAGCTTACAGTGAATTCAGGAGCCAGAGGTGTTACACCTGTTGGGGAGAAGACAAGGCACCTGAAAGGGAATAGATTTGCTTTTCATAAATGATCATAAAAGTCTGCGGGCGCACAACACACAAGTTCTCGGTCCTGGAGCTGGAGGGAATTTTTATACAATGTGTGAACATTTTGCGAGCAGTCTGGCCTCTCTTTGCCGTCTATTATCTCTGCTCGATCACGTTCCTTCCATGATGCATTTCTTTTGGTCATTACAAGTGAGGCATGAGTCATTTTGGACGACATGTGATGCTCAAAATATGTCACTGCCTTCTGGATAATCCGACATGATCCAAATTTAATGTGCACTGAGCGTCTTTGGGAGACGGAGCAGCAGTGTGTGATGCATAATTCCCCGCTGTCATCGTGAAGACGGAAAGCCAGAATGACCACTCCGAGGCATTATGCTGCCTGTGATTAGTGTTGACCTTTTCTTTTTAGAGATGCCAAACCAGAAGCCGGAGAGGGCGATTCACACCAGCGAAAAGCTCCCGAGACGGCTTTCTTTTGGTGATGAGGTTATTTTGTTCACGGCCCGTGTTGTGATGGAATGTCGGCAGCAAACAATTCGAAAATCAAATGTGATTGGCTGCTGTTTTCACAAACGAGGCCTTATTTCTACTTCCTACCGACTCTGTGTGCATCTGTCATGATCTTCAACTCTGTGTGTGCCTGAACGCAGCGCTGATTCATGCTGTTGTTTCGACATGTTTGGTGCACCAGCATCCACATGGAAAAAATATGCCAAACATGAATTAAATATAACAAAATAATGAGCAGGCAGTGGTTGCAATAGCAACATTTTTCATACATATATATTTATTTCCTCCCAAGTAATGGCAGGATATTGCTGATAAACCTGCCTCTAGATTGAATTCACACCCAAACTTAAATGGATGCGCTTTATTTATATGGAAATAAGCAGCATGATCATGAATGTTATAAGTTGGCAAATGAGCGAGTGATGAAAGTGCGGCGGTCCCTGGATTTTCCAATGTGTTGTGGTTCTGCCGGCATAATAGCTCAACCGAGAAACTTTGACCTGAATAACAACACCGCGCATCTCGGCCATGCTAACACAAGCATAATGGACCCCCCCCCCCCTGTTTTATTGGTCTCATTTGCATTAGGAAATTATAAATACACTATATGTGCTATCTAAAAATAGCCGTGAATGAGGGAATTTCATTGGCCGCGTTAAAATTGAATTCTTAAGATGACTGAAGCCGACACCTGTGTCAGTTTTATTTACCTCCGAGCCAACATGGAGCTCGGCATGTCTGATTCAGGGATGACAGATAACTTTTTTCTTGATGTGTTTTTTTTCTTTCAAAATGTTAAGCTCACAGATATTTTCTTAGCTGCTGATGAAGCCGTTACCTGATGATGTCTGTAATGAGACCTGGTGGACAATTTGACAGAAGTTGGGATGTGTTGCTCTTCCCTGGTGCTATTTCTTTTAAATTACACCTTCTACTTTCTTACCCAAACATATTTATTATGGTGGGGAATAAAACACTAATGTTGTGGCATTTGGGGTGATAAATGACGATCTAATTCTTGCATCCAAATTAAGGTTTAATTTCATTAGAAGTTCTGCAGACTCTCAATAATGCTCATCTCAAGGTCAGCCGGCAAAATCCACTGTTTCCGGCCAGACACGAGAAGCAGCCTTTGTTTGCTTGTGTGTGGAATATAGGGATCCACAATTTTTTTATTTATTTTTTGGTAAATCTGCAAACATTTTCAAACTCCATATGTGCTGTGTTTGAGAATTTGAAAATAACTTATGGCAGTCGGGCAAAAAGCACAAATTTGATTAATGAAATCATCTGATGCTTTAGTCTATTGATAAACATATATAAATAAGGCACACTTTTTTATTATTAAAAAAACAACTCTTTTGTAGATATGTAGTTTTATCTGGCCGCAGCACTTTTCGTGACCACTGATGGAAAATTAACAACAGCTTAAGCTCGGGCAGAGTAAAGCTCTGTTTGCTTATCTGTGTGTGTACACGTTTTTGTCACAGCAAACAAGGCAGGCGGGTGTTGGGTTTTCCAGACGTCGGACAGATCGCAGACCAACAAAAAGCAGTCCAGATCAACACAAACAATCCCCGCAGTGGCAGAATCGCTTGTCCTTTACCCGCAAGCAGTGTTATTTGTTTCAAGAACATGGGCGATAAAGGGCAGCTTCATCCGTTTGGCATGACAAAGGAGGGCAGAGGCACAGACACACAGTACATTATTAGCAGCGAGATAGAAGATTGCAGGAATAAGGACGGCGCGGAAGCACAGTGACTCCAGAACTTTACAAACACATGTTCAGACACATAACAGCCATGAGTTGCATCATACCTCAGGCTGCTGTTAAGCAAGTGATAAATTGTGGAAATATTTGAAAACTCACTCATACAAGTTTATATAATGTTTTTTTAATAACTGGGACAAACTGGGACTATGTTACTTGGCACTGTTTTTTTAAAGATTGTCTGCCACAGGTTTGTAATTACCTATCAACTTTTGCAAAGTTTGCTCAGGAGTTCAAAAGCTGATTCTCTTTGATAAACGTAAAATTTGGAACTCATGTCTTTCGTAGCCTACAAGCATTAATCCATCAATTTCTGGCGCCCGTCTTAAGATTCCACAATATGAAGGAGCGCCAAAGGAGACAAAATGATGAAACAGAAGATAACGCATAATAATATAATATGATAAATGGAACAATGATTTTGTTTCAAGTGCTTCCACACACAGATTTGAGAATGTCTGAACGAGTAGTGGCAGTGTTACTGAAGACAAAGAACTGCACAAGAACCCCTTTCTCCTTTAGAATTTATCTTTACACGCTACTAATTAGCATTTTGGAGGAAACCAAACTCCTGCAGATTACATTTTTATCAATTAGGTGCGGTAAAGTTAATGAATGCTAATAACCTTAATGAACGTGTCTGCAGAAGTTCACTGATGATAAATTGCATTTAGTTCCTGCACAGTGTGGCCAGAAGCACTCGAGGCACTTGGTCAACGCTAATTTGCTGCATATACAGTAAATTGTCCCTCAAATGTAATATATACTAACAATGGAAGGATGAATGATTTGGAGGATGTCAGCTCTCAAAAGATTAAAAAATGTGGGAGATATGTAGGATAATATACAAAAAAACCCATTAAGCTGCTACCAAACAAACACAATATCAGTAGTGCTGGATTATAACATAAATCCACAATCTCATTATAAAATCTCACAATATTGATATGATCTAGTGGGTCCATATGTACTGTAGGTTTTACATTCATTACATTTCATTCATGAGGATTTAAACATAAATGTTGGCTTTACTTCATGCTCCTGCACACGTATAAAAGAGAATTCCCTCAATTAAACATGGTGTTATCAAAGACGTGGATGATGTTGTGACAGTGGGTCTTTGCACACATTGCATGACGGATAAAAGCTGTAACTTTCCTCCTCAATAATCCTTCAGAAATTATGGAATTACTCTTTGAGGTATCTCGGCAACCCACTTTGCATTTGCAGAAAGGTTACATCTGTTGTTGTTTTTTGTGTGTGTGTGTGTGTGTGTGTGTGTGTGTGTGTGTGTGTGTGTGTGTGTGTGTGTGTTTACACCTTCCTCTGCAAATGCCAAACACCTGGTTCAAGGAACAGAAACAGTCTTGTTCACCACAGCTTGTTATTACACAGAAATCCTTCTGGTGCTGCAATCATGTTTTAAAATGATACATAAATATGTAGCAGCATATTTAACATAAGCGAATAATACAAACTTTTTCCTCTGACATCGAATATACAGAGAGATTAAATGCAACACATAATGCCCATCAGGTCTCCTCAATCAACATGTTTCCAGTTCTATGTTTGGCAATTAAAAGCCATTTGATGATAATGGAAAAGCAATTTCTCAGTATTGCAGTATTTGAACCTAATTCAATTCTAAATCTTGTTGCAAGTGCAGTTAATTTACACCAGTTTCCCCGCAGGGCAACCAGTAAATTGCACCCAGTCTTCGTTCTGCATATTGTGTCACTTTGAAAAGTGAAGACAAAACTTTTGCAGAGGCTGATGAAAGCAGACCGTTTATTTTAACCAATAGCAGAAGGCGTATTGTGCTCTATTAGCTTCAATAATGCTGACAATATGATTGCCTTATTTGTACGTCATATGGCAGTAAACAACATGTTTTGGTGTGTGAGGTCACAGCCATGCCAGTGGCTCTGTGGATCCTCAGGGAGACATGTATGTCGTCGTGACATTTCACAGGACAAGTGGACCTCGTGGTGGCACTAGTGGAAAAAAAGTAATTGGGTTTCATTTGGTTTTGGGATCATCAGTTTAATTCGTCCTGTGGCCATGGATGTCTGAACAGAATTTCATCTGAATCAAACAAAAAAGTTGTTGAGGTCAAATTTGTAGCAAATAAATGTATCATCTATGTCACTGTCCTGGCTTTGTTGAAAAAGGAGCGATTGCCGATGTTGATTCCACTTGAAACAATTGCAAGTTTTTACATTCCACGAAATGCGGGGGGGCCTGTTTGCTGACTAACCACCCAGCTCAGTCGTAAACTGTCCGAGTCGGCTGTCTCATACCGCCTGGACATGACCGTCCACTGTACCTCCGAATAAATCTCAAATCTCTGTGTCTCTCGAACAGAGGTCACACTTTGGCAGCGCCACATAAAACATTCAGAGGCGGATGATACAAATAATGGGTCAGGCAGAAATGAATGATGACAGATATTATCGTTCCAAGTTCCTAGTGTTAGCGACAAGGTGACGATCACGGCAAAGGTTGTATTGGCTGCCAATATAATGCAACACGTTACGTCCTACAGGGTCACAATTGATTTAAGATTTTTTTTCAAAGTTGCTTCCGCAGATGTTCATTTTTTGTTCGAATCTATCACTTTCGGGAACGTGATGGAGATGGAAACAATTATCCCTTGGAATGGTTAAATCCAATCCTATTAAAAAAGTGTGGTACACTTTGATGTCTCGCTTAATGTAGGATTTAACTGAAAAGTGATAACCGCAGATTACTTCATAAAAACACAATTTTGAAGGATTATGAAGGGATGCATTTTGCCCGCGCATGATACGGGCAGAGAGTCTCATTTAAATGTAAATCGCACTGACTAGCCTCGGACCAAACTCAGCCGAAATGGTCGCATGTAAACAGACAAAGGAGGAAGGAAAGAGAAAAACGCTGCCTTTGGATTAACTACTGCGGATGAAGAAATGTGCCCCAAAAGTAGTGGATGTGGTGCAGGATTTGATGATCTGGCCATGTTCAGTGTCTCTTCAAACTCGCAGGACACTTTTGAAGACTCACACTCCTTGCTGTTAGTTAATAATAATGTCACCGAAGGGCACATCTATGATATTAATGATGGTGAAGGCAACACCTGCCTTTGTGCAAGTATTTCTTCCCTTCCCTCCCTCATGAAAAAGCAGTTTAAGCTCATCCATAGGTAATGTGCCTCGTGGCATCCTCAGATTTGTGATGAGACGCACTGTAGCTCTGCGACCTATATCATCTCGGACGGTCAGAGGCCGGCTGTCCGTGTGTGAGGTGGTATCAAATGTGTGCCAGGCTCACTTGCCTTTCCGATAAAAATGCAGCACATTTATATGAAACGTATCTATTCGGAGAGACAACAGTAGATTTAAAAGAAGTTAAAGAAAAAATGAGAAACAAAAAATCCTTTCCACAAAAAGAAATCTGCAATTGAGTTATGTCTGGAAAGCTTTTTATTGATGTAATTAATTTCAAGCTACATTGACTGCAGCCCCTGTCTACATGACAGCAACTGTAGCAGATGCTGTCTCAGATCTGACAGTTGACGTGCTAAGTTGTTTGTTTTATTTGGGGCAAAGAAGCAGAATGTTTCCTAAAGATTGTAAATTTTGGCCACAACAGTTAGTGGATGAGACAAACTGCTACATGTAAATGCTGCAAAGGCTTTTTGCAAATTTCATTTTATTTTATAACCTATAGAAGTTCCACCTCCAACTCGGATTCATCTCCAGTTAAAACCCTGCAACAATTGGAGCATACTGTGACCAATGTTCAATGTTTACACATTGCATCATTGTATTGAATTTTTTCCCCGTACATGGTTTTAACTAAAGAGAGACTTTAGCTGCACAGGAATCATTCATCAAGTGCCCCCACTCCACTGAACTCCACCCCATTGGTGCTTGTCCTACCTTAGGATTTAATGAGGTAGGAGGAGGGTCTCTCGCTGTGGATTTGTAAAAATGATTGAACTCATTATTCACATAACACTGCGTCTCGCCCACATGAACACTTGTAAACTACAAACACACAGAAACAGCAATGGCATGTATCACGCAGAGTGTAATTGCTGTAAATACTGTACTACCACAAACTATAACAGACAGTCCATTGGTTGAAGCTATACTTAACATGGATGGTTTGATACCATAAATATAAGGCTTTCCTCTGTCCACATTACATGCCAGGAACTATATGGCATGATATCACCAGACCTCTGTGTGTGGAGTGCACAGAGAAAACAAAATCCTGCACAAGGAATCCACAAACCAAAGTTGTCTGTGACATTACTCTTTGCTTTTCATTACTCAGCCCAACTCCATCACAGGCGCCAAAAAACAACCCCAAAGCCTCCAAAAATCATACACTGCATCTTCTGTATTTATTTCAGGGCAGAAAAACAAACACTGCGGATGAACAATCAGCCAGTCTGTGGTTTGAGGGGTGTCTTTCTTCTTTTTTTTTCCATTGACGCTGACAATAAGCGTTTCCTTACCTCAACCAAGCGCGTAATGCTTGGATCACTGTGCAGTTCACACCACACGACTCATCGGCCTGTGATGGGGTCACACACTACATGATCTTTCACCAGGAGACTAGTATGTCTGTTCTCCAAAACACACACACACACACACACAAAAGCTTCTGCAGCTCTATGTCGTCATCCAACTTCCTCTTGCAGCCGATGCGCAGATTCAAATATGCATTTGCAAATCTCGGTACACATTTGCAGACTCTTTTACACATTTACAAATGTGATTACGCGCACAACACACACGCACACGGGCCAGCTTCGACTTAAACCAGCAGTATTTTCCACACCTGCTCCATTGTGGTAGCAATTTAGTGTCTAATGCCAAATACCGCAACGACACTTGGAGGGGTTTGTCTGTTTTTGATTTACTTGCACTATTCTTGCAAGAATCTGCTCTCCATTCGGGGATGAGACCATCAATCTCTCTTTGTCTCTTTCACACTTTCTGTCTGCCTCTCACTTTTCTGTTTTTTTTTCTTCTACTGTCTCGGATTTTTCAGTCCATGCTACTCTGCGGCAGCATTTACCAGAACAACACCTGCAACACTTTGAAACCTAATGAAACCGATTGTATGGAACACAAGGGTTAATCGCCCCTTCCTTGTCAATGAGTCCACCCCACTTGTATGAAATGTAAGTTATTAAGTCTGCTGCCGCTGAACGTCTACATTATTAATGAAAGGTTACAAGAACGCGAATAAGAGGAATATTGATTGATTGTTTTCCTCCCCCAATTGTCGAGGTGAGATTAGTTGATGCAAAAATGCTCAACCTGATGAAATTATAGTCAACCTACAAATCTGCCACTCATTTGGCCTTTGAAGCAATCACAGTCACTTTTAGCTCTGTGTACTTACTTGTATATTACAGGGACAAATGTCGGCAATTTCTCACTCAGATAAATACTGCCCGCTTGCCGGCGAAAGAAAACTAATTAACTCCACCACCTATTGTATCAACGTGGCATCTGTACGTATTGCCGATAGTGACTGGATCAAATTAATGCCTGGCATGGTGGCAATGCCATTTATTTCATGGATGTATCAGGAAAAAAAAAAGAAAAAAAAATAGGCTGTGTGGTCAGATTAGATAATGAACCAAACAAGAAAATGGTTTGTCAACCAAACAGGTTGGGGTTTCTTTTTTTTCTTTTTTTTTACTCATAACGGTAAGAGGGAAATAATAATTGCTTGTTAGAGCAAACACATTTTCAAACAGATGCTTTCTTACCTCCTGCCAAGACCTCAAAAGGATAGTTTAAGACATGAATATATTTCCATTAATTTCGCCGGACAGATACATAGACGTTATTGACTTAATTTCATTTTGCAACAACAAAAAATTTATATTACATATTCTATATGGTATTCACATCTGGACACAGCAGTGCTATTGTGTTGTCGGCCTGCTCTTTAGGCGCACGTATGGGATATAGTCTGAAACCAACCAACCACAACAAAAAATTGTATGTGAGTAAAAAATCTAAATTGAGCACACAAGCTTGCGGTGTGAACGTAGCCTTACTCTAGGTTCACTGAAGCCGTTTTGAGATTCTTTTATTTGTGATTGAGTAGAATTTAGCTCTTTTGCACTCAATTTACTGCTAAACAGACTATAGCTGTGCGGAAGTGATGTGTAACCTTAAGGCTGACCTTAATTCATTAAAATTTGGTCACTCATTCACTCAGCACAAGTTGTACATGTGGATATGATCGTCAAGAGCAAAGTTGGAAATCTATAAATCAAGAATTCAATGTGTGCAACTGATGTTAAGACTAATTGAGGCTCAGTAATTTAAAGCACAAATGAAAAGCACCTCAACATGTCTCCATTCCAGTCTGAAAATAAGCTTAGTAAAAGTACTTATCTAATACACATTATTCTTTTTCTACTCCAGGTACTAAAAAAAAAAAAAAAAAGACATCCTGATTGGCCTCGTGTGCACGAGCCAAGAAATTCTAACAAGTGCAAGAATTATGGAGTTTAGCAGAACAAATGTAAGAAACCGCGGCAAGGCCATTACAGTTTAATGTCCGCTGTCCTCATGAATCAGGCACCCTGTGCAGGGACTCATTCGGGGGGTGGGAGTGCTTATGGCTTGTCCCAGGGGGCCTTTTCTCAGTTTGGCATCCCCAAGGTGAACATCCTATTAACCCCTTGATGTTTGTGGAGAGACGGATTGGTCCAGTGCCAACGGACCAGCACATGCCCGCAATTCTCTCTCTCATACACACACACACACACACACACGAACACACACACACACACACACACACACACACACACACACACACACACACACACACACACAAACTGTAAGCATTCCCATGGCTTGTGAACTTCTTAACAGCCCCAAAAAGGTTTTGGTTGAGACAAAACGAAAGTAGATAAATGAGCCTTGAATGAATTAACATTCATATTTTTCCAGCTGTTTGGATCTTAAATTTACATAATTCAATTTCCCCATGATTCTGAAGGATTTTAAAAGCAATGGATCATGGCTTTTTCTTGTTTAACTAAATTTAGTCGATGTTTTTTTTCCTCATTTGGCAGCCAAACACATCGCATTCTCCCTTCAACGAAGATGAAATGCTGCACAGAAGGTTCGTCCTATACGCAGCTTAAGCCTCAGTCTGGTTCTTTTATCCGCATTCGCCGGTCCGTCTTTAATTGTTTACTTGACTTTTTCCTCGTCATTCTGATCGAAATGTGCAACACTACTCCCTGCAGTACAGTATTGACCTGTGGCTAGTAACACAGTGTGGTCCAACAATGGCTTTGCACAGAGAAAGGATTGTAAATCATCAGAAACAGTGAGGGCATCTGTGGGAATTTGCATGAACCTTCACCGCTTCGTTTACTTCCATTTCTGCAGGAAAGCTGTGAGGGTTTTTCTTTTGTACCATCGAAGGTTGTGCTCTAAACTTTTGACCAGTCTTAAGCAGAAGTTGTGGTCGCCTTAAAAGTTAGAAAACTCATTTTACAGTAATATGCATGGGGAAGGGAGACATTTGCTGCCAAATGTTCCTTCCCCTTGGTCTTTGCCCACACAGTAACAATGTGTCCACAGCTCTATTGGCAGAAATGGTGCAGAATATAAAGTGCATGAATCTGCTGCTCATTACTTTCGACACTGACCCCTTTCTGTGATCGTGGTGTGTATCATACAGCACTAAATCTTACAAAGGCAAAACATTTATATGAGTCCATAGCATTTGATCCCGACAGACTTGCGCAAGTCTGTCATCAAAATGGGCAAAACAAACTCCAGACGTCCACGGCTCATTGTTGAGGAGGTGTCACAGCTTGCGTGGCCGGCATTTCCTCGACGTCCAGCAAACACCGTTAGCTTTGGAATCGGAGGGGTGAGATTCCGGTAATGAGAGGGGAGCTCCGAGTTCCCAGCTGCTTTTTACCTTAGCTGTCTGTCAGGAGCCTCATTATCTCGGCTTTCTACTGCTGGTCAGCCTTGTTATCCTTAAGTCCTGTCTATTGCCTTATTACTTATAAGGAGGAAGAACCAGTGTCATATTAGAAGACTGGGCCGTGGGCCAAATTCCATCACACTACTTTGCTTGCAGGGGATTAGCTGCTGTCCTTTGCGCAGCTGAAATTACCAGTTGTATTACAGTGAGGGAATACCGGTAGCATCACCTGATAGCAGGTTCAGAAACCAGCAATGCCCCGACGTCGGATCTTCCAATCCGGCGATCGCCTGTCCCCCGCCTGAAACTGGATTACCTGCACAGCTGTGTTGTCTGACAAGATCATAACCTCGAGGTCACGTGTTACTCATTAGCTGGTGATTGTCAAAGTATTGCGCCGGTCCTGTGACAGGTCCCCCCCCCCCCCTCCCCCCCTCACACAAGTTTCAGATATCCTCACTTTCCTGAAAAAAAGAAGGGACTCTCTTCGTCGTCAAGACTTTTTTCTCCACAAGTGTCACTGCTCGGAGCAGTGTTTGCTCTGAGAAGCCGAGAACACGGCAGCCGGTTTGAATTAGAATGGCTTCCTCCTGACTAAACAACACGCCAATCATCTGAATAGCACTCAGACAGACTACATATTTGATGAATGCCTGATGAAAGTTTTCATAAGAAAAATGGATTTTGTTTCTTAAGGAAGTATTTTGACTTGATTTGGGTGCCTTTTATTTAACTGGTCACATTCATCGAGGACAAATACGCTATTTAATATTTAAGTTTCTCAAAGCCTCCTTGATGTGAAAAGGGGGCTTTAATTAAACAAAAGACAAAAACACTATAGACTTTAGTGGCTGTATCTCTTCAATACACGCAGTCCTCTCGGTTTATCACAAATAAGCAGGAGCTCAGTGGTCGGCTTTGGAGCATACAACACATTGTCTGAAAATAAAAATAAATCTTATAACCAAAGCGTAACCTCGAAAAAATAAAGACCTTATTTTAAATAAGGAGCAACACACAGACATTTCTGCAGCCATTCAATGGAGGATGACTTTGTTGAATTTGAGTGAGCACCACTGATCCACACATGACCCAACAGCTTCCAGTCCAATTAAGAAACGCATTAATTACTCACCGCGTATCATTCACGCCGTCACCCTCTGCGTCCGTGTTTCAGTGAGCGTCTTGTCACAAACAATTATGATGGAATATAAAGATGGAAGTTAATTAAATCAAGGGCAGCGACGTGTCATTCGTTGCAAAGTCATTACAATCAGACAAACTGGGTGATGAAGGAGGGACAAACGTTGCTTTCTATACATCGACCCAGCGTGTGCATAGGTTTCCCTTGACCGGGATTGTATCACCCTGGTGGACAAGGTATCTGAATCCACTGAAGCATGATGCAGATAAACCAGAGAGCTTTACCTGAGGGCTGATTGTAGTTCAAAGACTTCCGTATCCAAACATCATCTAACCATATGTTGCGCTTCGTTACACCTAGGCCTTCATCGTGATGCCGGTCAGTTTCACTTGAGTGAATCAACGAGATATCTTGCAAAGCTAACATGAATTTCATCCATCCAATCTCCGACTGATAAACTTCCAACCAAAGTTTAAATGTCTCTCTTCAAATTATGTTTCCCCAAAGGGTTGAAATGTAAGTTTAAGTCAGGTACACCTATATTTGTACTTTCATCACAAGAGCCTCCTTGCGGAAGCCTGTATCAACTGCATAGAAATATCAGTTGAAATAGTGTTTTCTCTCTTCACTGACTCGGACGAAAATCAAAAGACTGCAATCTTTGCTGGACAATAACAATACTAATGAGGGGTTTGGGTCTTGCAGCTCTGGGGTCAGAGATACACTAGGAGAGATAGAAAACACAAACAGGGTTAGTGACATGTACTGTAAACATATCGGGGGATAGGGGGGTTGTATAACAGTTGCTTTAATTTCTACCAGACTGATACTTATAATTAATGAAAACTGACACTTATAAATACAATGATATTATTAATAATAATAATAGTAATAATAATGATAATAATGACGGGTTTGGATCCTGCAGCTCTGGGGTCAGATCTACTAGGAGAGAGAGAAAACAGAGTTAGTGACATGTAATGTAGATACATGGGGGCAGAGAGAGAGAGAGAGAGAGAGAGATCGAAAAAGTGGGAGAAGGAGAGAGAGATAAAGAGAGAGAGAGAGGGGGGGGAAGGAGAGGGAGAAAGATGCTCATGATATAAGTTCCCTCAGCAGTCTAGGCCTATAGCAGTATAATAAAGAAATGGTTTATTAAACACCTGAGTCGCTCTAACTATAAGTTTTATCAAAGAGGAATGTTTTAAGTTTAACTTTAAATGTAGAGAGGGTATCTGCCTCCCTGACACAAACTGGGAGCTGGTTCCAGAGGAGAGGAGCCTGGTGGCTGAAGGCTCTGCCTCCCATTCTACTTTTACAGACTCTGGGAACCACAAGTAGTCCTGCATTTACAGAGCGAAGTGATCTATTGGGATAATATGAAACTATGAGCTCTCTAAGATATGATGGAGCTTGATTATTAAGGGCTTTGTAGGTTAGGAGCAGTATTTTGAATTCTATTCTGAATTGTACAGGAAGCCAATGCAGAGATTCTAACACTGGAGAAATATGATCTCTTTTTCTAGTTCCTGTCAGAACTTGTGCTGCGGCATTGGGGCATCCTAGCAGTAATGAATTACAGTAGTCCAGTCTAGAAGTAACAAATGCATGGACTAGTTTTTCAGCATCCTTTTGAGATAGGATGTTTCTAATGTACTTGATATTGGAGGCCAAGGTAATGCCATCCAAGGTAACTATATTATCAGATAATGTTTCTCTGAGGTGTTCAGGGCCGAGTATAATGACCTCAGTTTTTTCTGAATTTAGAAGTAAAAAATTTAGAAGTAAAAAATTCAAAGTCATCCAGGCCTTTATGTCTTTAAGACACTCCTGAAGTTTGTCTACCTGATTAGTTTCATCTGGCTTGATAGATAAATACAGCTGGGTATCATCAGCGTAGCAATGGAAATTGATGTGGTGTTTTCTTAAAATATTGCCTAAAGGAAGCATATATAAAGTGAAAAGTATCGGTCCCAGTACAGAACCTTGTGGTACTCCATGTCTCACTTTTGTATGAATGGAAGATTTGTTATTAACGTTAACAAACTGAAATCTATCAGATAAGTAGGACTTAAACCATTCTAGTGCTGTTCCTTTAATCCCGATGTGTCCTAGTCTCTGTAACAGTATTTTGTGATCGATTGTATCAAATGCAGCACTAAGATATAAAAGGACGAGAATAGAAACATGTCCACTGTCTGAGGCCATGAGAAGGTTGTTGGTAACCTTCAGTAGTGCTGTTTCTGTACTATGATGTTTTCTAAACCCTGACTGAAAGTCTTCAAGCAGACTATTCCTGTGTAAATAGTCACATAACTGGTTAGCAACAGTTTTTTCAAAGATTTTAGAGATAAAGGGGAGGTTTGATATGGGTCTATAGTTAGCTAAGATATCTGGGTCCAGAGTCGGTTTTTTGAGCAGAGGTTTAACTACTGCCACCTTAAAGGCCTTTGGTACATTGCCTGTTAATGTAGATAAATTGATCTGATCTAATATGGAATTATTAATTAAAGGTAATACATCCTTAAATAGCCTTGATGGAATAGGATCTAAAAGACAGGTTGATGGCTTGGATGAAGTGAAGTCAGCTCAGCCAGATCTATAGGGGAGAAGCATTCTAAATATAACTTAGGTGATACTATTGGTTCAGAAGCTACTGTACTGGACAGTGTGTCTGTGCTATTAGTGGGAAGAAGCTGATAATTTTTTTCTCTGATGGTAATAATCTTATTAGTAAAGAAGCTCATGAAATCATAGTTACTCAGAGTTGGAGGAATAGACTGTTCAGTAGAGCTTTTACTCTCTGTCAGCCTGGCTACAGTGCTGAAGAGGAACCTGGGGTTGTTTTTATTTTCCTCTATTAGTGAAGAATAATAATTGGTTCTGGCATTTCGGAGGGCTTTCTTATATGTAATTAAACTACTTTTCCAGTCTAGGTGAGAATCATCTAGACTATTGGAACGCCACTTCCTTTCTAACCTACGTGAGGTCTGTTTTAAAGCACGTGTCTGTGCATTAAACCATGGAGCTATCCTCCTCTGTTTGACTGTCTTCTTTTTCAGAGGGGCGACAGTGTCAAGTGTGGAACGTAGTGAAGCTGCTGCACTATCAACAACATCATCAATTTGTGTGGGAGTAAAGTTTTGATAACTATCCTGCACTGTATCGACACATGGCAGTGGAGTAAATAACGAAGGAACTTTTTCTTTGAATTAACTAACAGTTTTCTGATAGACACCTGCTGTAATAGAACTTTTCTCCAAATTCAGTAAAGTTAATAATGGAGAATTCAAATGTAACTAAGAAGTGGGCTTCAGTTTAGGACTATGCCTCTTATTGCGGACAGACACCCAGCCGCCCTGTCCTCCCATCTGCTGGGGGAGCTGAAGGAGCTAAAGAAGCTACACTGGAGCGGCTAGCACCGGCTAGCGGGGACTGGCTAACAGTATCAGCTAACGACTTACTCTCCATGGTGCAGAGCCGCGCTTCTAACAGACTGAACCTCGCCTCCATCCTAGCAAACAAACTACGCTTACTACAAGTATCACTATCGCTAAAGGATGCAGAGGAGTAACTAAACATGGAGCAAACAGAGCAGGAGAGGAAGAAGCCATTGTTAGCTGCTAAAGCTAACTAGCTAAGCTACGGTGCGGAGCGCAGATAAGAGCGTGTCAACCGCTGTTAGTTAGCGAGTGAGTTGCTAAAAGAGGAGGAGAGCTTGAGTGTTTAGACTAAACAAGGGAGAGTGGAGCGGATAGTTGTCCCAATAGTTAGAGGAAACCGCAGTGTTAAAGAGAGACGAGGAGGAGCGGTGGATAAACACAGTTCACAGAAGCGACAACAACCGGAAGTGACACCATACGTTACCGCGAGAGTGACAGACCCACACGAATATAACATTGTCTTATCGCTTTGGTATATTACAAAGGTTATAAAACTCTCTCCTCCATATGCTTGTACAGGGCAGCACATGTGAATGTGTGTAAGGCATCATCCTAGCACTTGAAGGTAAAACAGAGTAAAAGTTTGCATAAGGCCTCCGGAAAGTTAGAAGCAGTGCTTTCAATGAATCACGTTAACACGATGTTGGAGAATGCGACTTGATTTAAGTTTTCGGGGATGAGGGTGGACGGCAGATTTTTATGCTACAGCTTGTTCCAGTTCACACTGTGTGAACCATCTGTTCGCCCTGACCCTACGCCCTTGTGGCTTATACGTTTTTTGCATATTTTAGTGTCTTGAGTTCATCAGCATGTCAATAACAGTTTATGGATAACAGGAAACTTTGAAAAAAAATAGATTTACCACAAATTACCAGATATGTTTTTGGCGTTTTGTAATGAATCATTTCGAATTTCAATGAGTAAATCATCAAACTTAGCGAGCCAACATTATGTAGAAGGAAAGATGCATAAGTGCTGTAAATGTATGATACATTTCTCATTGTAAACCATAATTTGAAATGTGTTTGTTTTTGAAATGTGGACTCATGCAATACTTAACTATTTAATGTGACAAAACAACGGATACCCATGTTCATATTAAATTAATGATTTAGATGCAAAAAAATATTAAATAATTTGTTTAACATATATTTTGCAAGTAACAAGATAAATAAACAACCCTCTATCACACATTGTTAAACATAACTAAATGATAAATGCAGGAATATGCATTTTGGTCTATAAAGTTTTTGGGGGGTAAAAAAGGCAAGATTCATGACAAAATGAAATGCTACAACTTGCTCAAAGTGTGATAGGTGATACATGCATATTTAACCCACATATTGCTCATACACACAGAGTGTTGTTTTTAATTCGAGGCGAGAAGGATTAATGAATGCATTACATGCCTTGTTGATCCCTGCTGTGAAATATCTGTTTTTTGCTCAGCCCCGCTCTTCAGGAAGGTCAGAGCACATGGTCAGCTACAGGAAAACGCCCTGGGAGCTAATGGGGCTTCGTACAGAAAGAAAAGTGAAGCGGGCTGGATTCCGGCCACGGCGCTAAGCGTGACCTTGGGTTCGCGTGTTGAACGGTCGCCTGGCAAACACATGAACACAAGAGAGCAAATGTTGTCAAAGCAAAGATTAAAAAATGAGAAAACGGCATATCATTGCCGCGAGGCTATCAACTCTCCGATAGTAAAAAACGGCATTCAGGCATGTTAATATGATGCCAACACCTCATTAACTGAAGAACAGAAATCCGGTAGGTCTCAGCAGCCCCTCTGCGGTCAGGGTTATCCACAGGTTGTTCGGCAGCATCATGTCTCTGCCTCTCTGTCTTGTGTTGCCAGGCATGGGGGCCCCATCTGCTGTCACACAGGGGGATATGAGGCAGAAACAGCAAAAAAGAAATGGCACACAGCCTTTTCCCGAAACTCCAAGCCACTTGGGTCTGAGTCAGAAACGCAGGGTTTGGACACTTCCCTGCCCTGGTGTGAATGCACAAACAGCATCATGTAACACGCGTTCAAGTCACTGCCTTTGCTCCCCGTCTCCTCCAAAACTCACTTTTTTTCTCATTGAACCTCTCTTGCATGTAGAAATCATCTAAACACCTTCTTCTGCAACATTTCCTTTCCTTCTCAGTTGTTGATTTTATGTTTGGCTTATATTCCTTTTTCCTGTTTGACTTTGTTTTGTCAAATCACCTAGCTACTCACTGACTCGTCATGGCAGGTCATTATTAATGTTATAAGTAGTAACAGCAGAATTATTGCTATTAATAACACGGGGCATTGTGTGACTTTTAGGTGATGTCTCTGACATCTTACAAGGCAATCCTCTGTGGAACATCTTCCTCACAGCAGATGTTTTGCTAGTATTGAAATGTGTGTTTCTACAGTATGTAGTTCCTGAAACATCACCACAGGCCTCAAAAAAACTGGCCTAGCTTTATCTCTCTTCTCACAGTTCTTCTTCTCAAAAAGACCGCATATCAAACCCAGGCCTGCAGGCTGATGGGAGAAACTCTGCTTCAGAACAAAAAACTCAACCATACTTGCAGTTTACATTTACTGACCCAAGGAAGGATTCTTCTCAACACATGCTGCTTCTTTGAAAGAAACATTGCCACGGTGCGTCTGTTCTCCAACTAGGGAGCAGGTGTGCTTTCAGCTGTGCAGAGAGCAGTGATGCATCACTTTAGTCTCTCTTTGGGGCCGAGCAAACGCTGGAGTAACAGCCCAGTATCCCAGGGTTGCGTTCATATTGGTTTCAGAGTTTCACAATGAATGGCCAAAGCCATCGTTTTGCCATTGTGTCCCATCACAGAATTTCATCACCCGTTTTTGTTTTTAACCGTGACGGAGATCTTTCTCTGCAACAGGCAGCTCTGTTCAGCAAGAAAGCTCTAAAAATCCATTGTGCACTAAATGCAAGGCTAAGTCGGTGAGTTGCTTCAATTATTGATGGAGCTCCAAACAGAGTTTTAAGCATGGTGAACATGAGTGAAAGATAATAATAAGTCATTGTTATCCACACCAAACACAAAGTTAATTGTTTGTGTGAAGAAAATAAATACAAGGTCAATGCAAAAATGCAAGTAGACTCCCCCGTGGCGACACAAATGACAAGTTCAATACTTGCCTGTCGCGAATTAGCGTTGAGATTCTCCCAAAGTCACTGACGTCCGCAATAAAATGGCCGAATATTCGCAAGATGTGTTTACTCGTGAGTAATGTGATGCAAAAAATTGCTTTGCGTTTCTTTCTGCTGCACCCATATGGCCCAAAAAACAAAATGATAACCCCAAAACACCTGTTCAAATAAAATAACCTTTCTTAACCATAATCTAGTCTGATTTACTGGATGTAGACTGCGAGGATGTTGAGGCGCCTATTCGCAGCGAAGGAGCTCAGTCTGTTCCGGACAGAAGTGACGTGGTGCTGTGGGAGGAAGGTTAGGGCTTCTGAAGCTTCCACTTTTTAGTGCTGGTATTTCCCTTAGGAGTTTTTGGTGCATTTCAAATTTCATTTGATGTAGAGAGGGAGGACCGGAAGAGTAAGTGACGGGTGTAACATGCAATAAATGTCCAATTCCAGACTTACTAGAATCTGTCTGGACACAGGATTTAAAAAAATAATATATTTTATTTAGGTGCACAACAAAGCGCGACTCGCACTGGCTTTCACATAGACTTAGTCTATGTATCTCATGGTGTTCAGTTTGACATCTCTGAGGTAGGTTCAATGTAGAGTCCCATGTTTTCAATCTATATTATATATGTGACCCTGACTAAGATTTTATCCAAACAGTGTGAGGACACTGCGTTTGTTATGTCCTTGACGAAACCCTACCCTGCCTTCACAACAATTCACAAGCTAGAAGTGTTCTTTCTCTCTTTATAATTTATACACTGTATTGTTGAGAAGAAAAGATTGTTTTTCTGTTTCAGCTGACTGGATTCAGAAATGCCTCCAAAATGCTCTCATGACTGCTGGTGATTGCACTGAAATGATTGTAATGTTGGAATATGAATACAGGAGACTATGGAAATTTTGCATATGCTTGGATTGGTGGTGTCATGAATTGACAACGAGCTGGGAAATTTTCCTGTAAACGAAATGCCAAATATTTAAGCATCTGACCACCGGTCCATCATTATCTAAGACATTACTGTTGCCCACAGGGTTCATCCCAGGGAGATATGTAGATACTGTATGGACCATATTGGACTCTAATAATAATCACAAAATGTATCCTCTGTGATATCTTCCGGCTCGTCTCTTTGAGACAAACCCCAAAAGGATTGAAGAGGAGAGTAACACACAGAAACTTTGTTCCGCAATACTTGTCAACAGTGAAATTATTACAACAATAACCTCTGGCTCCCATCTGCACCAGACTAGGTGCATTTGGGAAGGGAGATATATGTGATATCTGTGGTCAAAGTGTAATATCTTTGGATTTAGGCTGAAAAACCTGGTTAATTTGTCTGCAGCGTTGATCCAAACGCCCGAAACAGCGACCTTGTGGTGACGGAGTGCGCTTCTAATCATAATCTTCAAGCGAGCAAGGACAAGAAGTGGGAAAAGACAGAAAAGTGAACAAGAACAGCTCCATGGCAACTTGGCAACTTGATTCAAAGCTCCGGAACGACTACTAAATGTACCACCGATGTAAGGTGATGAATTGTGGACACTGATCACATGTGAAAGCCGTGTTGGTTCTTCTGTGAGAGTTGTGGTGTGATTGTACTTTCTCCAAGGTCAAGAATGAACTCTGCATCTTAATGTGACTGTGATGTTCTGCGTACAAAAGGTTAGACGGAACACCTCGAGACTGAATGGACACGTTAAAGAAATGTAATTATAGTGTTTCTTGTTTGTGTTGTATTCCAATCCGTAATTTGTCCCCCAGACCAATTTACAGAACAAATCACTATACTAATAGTCTTACCCCCGTTTTGAACACCTATCATTTATTCTTGGTGCCTGCCACATAATAAAGCTCCCAAAGCTCTTACATGGAAAACTAATTTCAACTAATAACCTTTATCATTAAATTGACTACGCTGCGAGCTTTTGTTAGCCCTTTGATAGTCTACAACCCTTTACCAGAGCTGTTATCCCTATTCATTTTTTTATTCTATTATTAGCTGTGTTAATTTGCCTTTTTGGGGACTTGGTCACATCAAGTTGTTAACCCCCATGGGAGTTGGATATCGAGTGAGTTGGCGTCCCTGGTGGTCAGGTCTCCCCCGTCCTCTGCTGATCACACTCGAAACAGGAGCTGCCTGATTCACGGTGTGATGGAGATACGCTGAACAAAAATTTTTCCAACATAGTGCCTTCCCATTAACCCATCGTATCCTCGCCATGGATGCCCCCCTCTCTCCCCGCCACCTTCCCGAGTCGCCATGCATGTAATAAAGATTGTGTCACTCTGCGGCTTGATACGGTTGTCTGAACCTATCAAGGTCCAGCTTCCTCGGGGAGAAATGAAAAAAGGATTGAGAGAGGCTGATCTGTAGAAGCTGGGTAAAATGAGATTGAGAGCTCTCTTCCTTTTTTTATTTTTATTGTCTAGATATTTTGAACTGATGTTCCACTTTTATAGCGGCATAGTGACATAAGCGCTGCAAATTCACGGGCATTGGGAGATAAGTGGAGGGAGTCATTCAGGAGATTTTAGGCGTGATTGTTTCAAATTGGGATTTTGGAGAAACGTGTTGGCACATTTTTATAGGGTTGGCTCTTCATTTGAAATCCCATGAATGTATTCAAATTAGTGGGCGCTGTGTGAAGGTAAAGGCAGGGGGAGGCATACTGATAACACGCTTCTGATAGATCTACATACAAGCAGTTTTTATGTGCTTGACCTCCTCTGCCTCCCACACGCCCACAAACTCTACTTTGAGACAAAGTTGTTTGCCCCGAGGTTACTTGCCTCATTGGCTGCAGGCTAATAGCACTGACCTCAGCCACAATGAAAGCCTTTTCAGTGCCTTGTACTTTGCTAACTAAAACGCTTCGCAGACCTCCTCCTTGACACCATTTTGCCTTCGATCGAGCGCAATACAGTCGAAAACTGGCCTCAACTTTGGCGTACTTTGTTCACTTTGCCTTAACCGGCCCCTGAAGGAGGCATAATGTGCAGCGCATGTGGAGAGAAGCGGAGCGACTACACAGATTTTAAAGGGAACGAGCAGACAAGGGAGCGATGTTGTGTTGAGCTGCTGTTGTTATTGAAAGGCTCACAACAGGCAATGGATCAGGAACAGTGTGCTGCAGCTGTGTTGCACTCTGAGGTGGATGTCGGTGGAGAAATGGGTGCTGTAGGATGTGATGGAGTGATGGATCTAGAAAAAAATGCTCTTTATTCAAACTCAAACTTGCTTTTTATCCTTTGATGCCAGGAATAGGAAATCCCTTGGTGTGATGCCACAAAAACAGGACAAACCAAGCCACCAATCAACAAAATACACCCACATGTTTTTGACATTTCATTAAAAATTATGGAAGTAAAAATGTACAATCGAACAACTTGTAATTTCGAGTCTTTGCCTGTTCGTCAAAAAACACAACATCATGCAGCAGCAGCTCAGCCATTGATATATTTTTTATCCAGATTAATAACATAAGCATCACTTTTTGCTTTTAAATGTTATTAAGTCTGAATTTCAGCCTAGGACTTGGGACTCCCAGTACCCATCATGACTTTACAGCCAAGTCACAGCATGAACATATTCAAATTCTTATCCTAAACCACCTTTACCTCCTGAATGTTCCCCATCAGACTCAACAAACTATTCACTGCGCAAACGTATCCCATAGTAAATTGATCATTTAAATTTGATTGATGTGATCCTATATCACACCGACACTTTTTAGCCCCCCAAAAAACTGGTCACCGTGTCTTGTCACGTATATGAGACAGTTCTTGCATCCGGGAGTCCACCGATATCTCGGTGTGACCTCGTCATGCCGCAGGGAAATATTTCTCACCCGAGGGGCCTGTACTATGAAAATTCCTGATCTGCTTTAGAATCTGTGTTGTTGTATGCTCAGGGAAAAACCAAGGAGAGCTTCTTGCATTGCCGTTCAACACCTTCAGTGTCAAAATCCTGATGAACACGTTTCTTTGAAGTACAACTTGACAGTAACAATAACAACGTACCTCAAGAATTTTGCACCATTACGATAGAATAGATTGCACCTACATGGACGTCAATATTTTCCTCTCTCTCTTCCATCACAACGGTGCCCGTTTTCATTTTTCATGAGAGGCTCGCTGTTGCTTTGTTAGTACAAGAGGCAGCGTAAGGAGATAGACGGCGCTTTTAAAAATACTTTTAGACAGCTGGAGACGGGCGTATTGGAGAGAAATTGCAAATCTGTCTCCTCACACTTTTCATTATCTAACATCATGACAAAGTGAGAATACCCAGGGGAAGTGACAACAGATATAGCAGCGGGTATCAATAATTCATGCACTCATATATTGGACAAATACGAGCTCAGTATTATCAGGCCGTTAGATATAATGTAACTGGAATGGAGAGGAAAGAGCCAGAAGCAATCTCAAATGGCACAGTGATCGTTATTCGGTGGCGGTTAATTGTGCTAATTCAGGAAAGGCTACAACATGCCTCTGCAGACCAATGAAATTAATGTGTGGGGGAAGAAGTCCTCTGTTGTTTAAGAAATTAATTACAAACGCTTAATGAAAAAGAAATATTCCATTTTGCGTTTTCGTGACTTGAACATCCAATAAATCTCACACTGATGTAGATCGACGGGGACTTTTTTTCCCCCTCCTTTGACCACATGCCATGAACATTTAACCTGCCATATATAGTCGTAAAGATATAATGTCTTATTTACTGGTTTGGTGTGGCGCTTTTTGAATGGCACTTCTCCACAAGTTACGTCAATTAACCTCCCACACACTCATGCACTTAAAAATGTCGCCGCCGTGCCATTGTTCAGACACTCAGAAACGCTCCTTCCTGTACTGACTGGACGCGCCCACGTTCTTTTTGGAACCATCTCCACCTGGAGATGAAAAAAACATTTTCAAGTATCCAGGACATTCCAATGATGCTGCAAATTTATGGAGATGTTGTTTTGAGGGCCGTTTTTGACTCCAACATGATGGCAAACTACCCGGAGGACACCTGGTAATGGATTGCACAATATGTTCGCCGACCCGCTAAACATCAGTCACTACCCGAGAGGCAAACGGAACTGGGGGTGCGAGGTCTCTCATTTTGATTAGGAGTGCCTCACTCCCTCGCTTGTTGTGCCAGAGGCCTGAGGTCTGAGTTTTGAAAGCATGGGACCGTCAGTGATCTCCAACAGTTTGTTTTTAACAAGCAGTGACAAACAACATCATCTCCTTCCCCCTTCCCCTCGCCTAGCCTGTGCTCCCTCTCTCCGGACTTTTATCTTTGCTCAGCCTTTGAACCAGGCCTCCAGGCAGCCGCGCTGCAACAGACACGGCCCAGAGGAAGCCTCACTTCAGACAGACTGCCCTCTAATGTGGGGGTATTTCTTCCATGCAAAACAGCCGAGTGACCATAGTGAGGGGAAAATGGTGCCATTGTTTCTCTATTCTGTAATATCTGTAATGTCCTTTACTCCAGGTGCTATTTTTGAGACAAACCCAATATGGTTAAAGTCAAGTGTTTTGAAGGATTAAATCGGCAGAGATATTGGTTCCTTTCGCCTTCCTCTGATTGACTCTGTCAGATCCAACTTCAGGCATCCGCTGTCCACTTTTAATCTGTTTGTAATTTCTCCGGGGGACCCGGCAGGACTCGGTAAAAGATTGGGGGTGTCACATAGAGAGAAGAGACTCTCTCAAACTGAAGTGTTTCCATTCAAAACCAACTTCATGTGGATTCATGTTTTTAAGTGTCTTTGATTTTCTCCCCGACATTTAGTGTCAAAAAAGACATGGCATGAATCTGCCTGAACATTACATCCTCTCTGCTCAAGTGCTTGGCATTCATCAAGGTTTACAGCAAAACACACTTTTTTTGTAGATAGCACAAATTATATGACAAATTTAAAGAAAAGTGTAACTTTAAAATAATATGTTTGTCTGTCTAAAATGTTCGTATTTTTTTTAGAAGCAAAGCATTTGTGTAGTTCGTCATTTGTGTTGTTTATGATGCAAAAAAAATGAGCAACATGTTGAAGTCCCAAAATGGCAGATTTTCAGCCAAAAACGGCCACATATTAATTTACATAAATCACTCTAAAAGCTTTATTTTTTTCTTTTCTTTGTTGCCTTTCCCACTTTCACATCCAGAGCTGAGTAGTTTGTCTGTCTAAGACAAATCACCAAAGAGCTCATGCATCTTAATGGAGGCAGAGGAAAACAAACCTTATGGTCTCTACTAACATAAATCAGACGCGGCACAAAGAAGACAATTAGTCCAATAGCCAGTGATGAGGTGACTGCCTGTATCCCCACATGTCCCGAGCTTCTTCAAGGACACATCATGTTTACATACATAACTTACCTGAGAATTTTTCTTTATTCTTGACCCTGCGAACATGCAGTGATGTTCAGCTTTCTACAGCATTTTTTGGCTTTACGTGTCCAACACATGACCTTTTTATCTCCTGACCAGGCTGCCAATCATACTAGTTTAATTTTTTGACCATGAGACGCAAATGAAGTGGGACTTTGAGTTTAGCGTATTTTGACAAAAAACTGTCAATGTATATTTGACATATTATACTTAATTTAAGTCATTATATGTAACGGGGAAATGCTGCTGTACATTTCTAACCAATTTTCTCGGCTGGTACACGATGTGCTGAAAGAGGAACAAACTGGAGGCTAACTCTGGTGACATTATCATCTGAAACAGTGAGGCTAGAACGGCTTGACTAGAGAGATCCGCCATGTTCACAAAGTTCCGCGAACGTTGTCTACTCCCTCTGACTGATGTCTAATTTACATCACTCCGTCATCCTTGCTGCATGCAGCCGCAAGGCCCCACTGATAAAAAAAAGAATTAAATATTATTTGGCTCACCTGACATTCATTTTGATTTCTGATTTAAGTTTCTCTGTATATTTTACAATGCTAATGGGTCAACAGCGAGATACGAAAAGGCTCATTTCCATCGCTTGTCCCTTGTTAGATGTGTACATAATACCACATGCTTATGCTCGACGGGAACAGCCAGCCACGCCTGGATATACTGCCACACCATCATATGCCATTAATTTGTGTCAAATCACCTTCCGAATCCAGGGGAGTGTAATTCACCCACAGTTGACAACGGCCCTGCAAAGATATGCACTTGCTGCATTGCATCCTGGTCTACTGAGGGTACTGTCAGCGAGGAAATTGCTATCCGATCCTCGTCCGTGATGGATCTCTCCCTGTGTGATCATTGAGTGCCGATGTGAAATGGCGGCTCTGGGAAGGAGCTCTTCGCTCTTTGATTCCGAGGGGCTCTGAAATTCTGATGTGTTTTTCGCAGATGTTTTACAATCACTTCCTCCCATCATATGCTGGAAAAACCTTGATGTAATGTCGCGTTGTCTGTTTGGCGTGTCATCTGCACCACCGACCACAAAATGGACTCGGAAATGGAAGCATTAGTGTTTTAGGGAACATTTTCAAGACATTTTTTCGTGGCTTATCAGTTTTTCCACCTTTTAGATATGTGTAAAATATGTGAAGAAAACCCTGAATCCTAAATCCCTCTCTTTTGTTTTTTTGTTGTTTTTTTCCCGCGGAACAGTCAGTTAACTTTAGTTTGTCTTTGTAAGGTAAGAAAAAATATTTCTTTTTGAGCTCTGTTAGTTTGGTGATGCAGCTGGAAGAGACGGGCTGCACCTTATGTAGAACGCATCAACAAGTGCGTGTAAATGATTGTAGATCATCAACAGAGCAAACTCAGAGAGGGTCGGCCACTGTATACATCTGCAATTCCAAGCTGAAATAGCCTTTTTAAAAAATAAGGCAAATAAAATCACAAGTACATCAGTTTTTGCCCCCATGGGTCTAATAAAGGTGTATGTGTTATTCTCTCATGACTCTCATGAAAACAGAGCAGGATGGATTTTTGTGTGCTTGAGCGCGTCTCTTTCTGACATATGGATGCACGTTCAGTGAGAATACATTAGCCGATGCAGAGTGGGCTTAATTTTCTCTATCTTACTTTCCTTTCTCTGTGATTTCTACAGACCGAACACACCCTGAAATGAATGAGAAAACAACTTAATTGAGTGGCAGAGGGCTCAGCAGGACCCTAACGATTCTCACCGGCACCAGGCTATTTGGAGATCGAAATCTAATTCACACGCTGCCTTAATCCAATTCAAACACCACGACAAAGATTCTCATCATTACAACTTGGCATTTAATTATAGATGGCGTATATGCGCTGATCGACTTAAAGAGAGAACGCCCTGCGAATTTAAAAGTTATGTTGCACGTCCGACATGCGCTATCCGAGCATCCCTTCTGTCAGAAAAGGATTCGTATGTGGTCATATTTGCAGCAGTATATACGTTGGTTGTTGTCAGAGGATTTGGGGAAAAAGGTGAGCAGGGTGTGCTGGCTTTCTAACGGGCTGTCAGCGGTGAGCGATGTCGCCTTTTTCCTGAGCCGCGACGACAACCGACAGTATCATCCACTTCACTCTGCACTGTTGTCTTATCTGCTCAAGATTCTGCATCATCTGAAGCCTTTTCCACGCTGTGAATTTCAGTGATGCTGCAGCTGTTCCCAGGAAAAAAAGTACTAGGCATATGAAACGCAGGGGATGAATAATTTTAGTTTTTTGTTTCATTCTGCGTTTACATACGTTTTTTAAGTTTTACACTGCAGCAACAGTTCAGGCTTTATTTATTGCCTTTTCTGACTGTTTGGAATTTTAAATCTCGTAGCTGAGTTATCATTGTACAAATACGATGACTATGAATATGATTCTCTATTTAGCTTATTGGTAAACTTTATTCTCTAATCTCCTAATATTTTTTCCCCGATATGGCCTAGTACGTCGTCAAATGAAGATTTTTATTTTTACAGGAGATATGTTGTAAGTGTAACTAATAACATTCACAATAGGTTCCATTGAATGGTTCCATTAAACGGTTCTATTATAAGACATTATAAGTGGGTGGGAATAAACAGGGCACTTCATAGCAATGGTTATTAATGGTATTAATTACATCACATTAACCTATTTGATAAAAAGGTAGAATTCAAATTAGGAATGCTGTCTTGAGAATAACGCTGAACATGAAAATGGAGACTTATTCTAAGGGTGAAGGCGGATACAGCCACGAAGCAGCTGTGAGCCATCACATGAGTATCGCACTTGTCATTGCTTTATAATATAGATGTCCTGGCACATGAAATTATTTTTACCTTCACTTGCCAAATGCACTGAAATGCATTTTAACAAAGGACTTGAAATGTGGCCACTAAGTGACAGAGAAAGGCCCCGTTGTGACGCCCACAGACCAACTGGAGCAAAATCAAGAGCTCTTAGTTCAGTCCAGCTGAACAGATCATTTAAAAAAACAACAACAACAAAACATCTACTTTAAAGATGACTGTCCTCACCACTGTGGTTATTCTGTGAGGTAACTGCAAGCAAACATTTTGGAAAATGAGCTCGCAGAAGAATCGTGGCCTAGAACGGCGCTGGCCTGCGTGATTCTTCCCGTGTCAGCTGTGGTCACGTTGATGAGAGATGAATGGAGTAGTCTCCATCTCTCTAGTTTAAAGTAGTCTCTGGCCTTACAGGATTTCTCTCACTTGTTTGTCTCCCCTTCCTTTCTCTCCTCCCTGTCCCGCATTCTCTCTCATAAAAGCAGACTCAGTCTTTATATCCTCTCTCGCCCGTCCCTTTTCATTTAATTACCGTTGGTATTTTTTGCCTGACCTTGCCGCGTTAATGTCAATGTGGTGTAAAATGTTTGTAGTTGATGAGCAGTCTCCAGTCTCTTCAACGGGTCCTGTTGGATCAGATCAAAGTGTTGCACTATATTACAGAGAGAGGGAATATTTGGACATTTCTCATTAAACGTGAAAGATAAATGGGTGAAAATGATCTGGCTGTGACTCATCAAAGTTTCTGCTCAAACATCGTTTAAAGGACAGGAATAGGATGATTTTGCTTTTTGGCTCATTACCAGCTTCAAGTAAGCTACACTTCCTCATCCTCTCTCTGTCCCACTTCTCAGTAGAGCCGATTCCACTACTTGTTTGAGAGGAGTAATCTCAACATAGCAAAAATGAAGAGGATATGAATGTACTGTAAATACCACGGTTTAATGCTAACATTCTGAATTGGTACATATCTATTTCTCTTGGCAGTGAGAGACATAAGAGGAGGGTATTCTATGTTTGTAAAAGCATCGAAAGGGAGATGTATACCCTGCTCAAGCGCTGTGTAGAGGCAACTAAATATACACTATATAACAGTGCTGTGCCATTAGGTATGTACTAGTGTCACATAAAGGATCTGATGTTGCCTGTTTGCATTCATTGTTAAATTAGGCCCTATTTTGGCAGCAGCAGCAGGTTGTCTCCGAATGCTAGCTCGACTGCCAGCCATTCCATTTCTTTGTGTTTTTCCGTCATCACCTGCAAAATATTGCAAGTGAAGGTATATAAGGTACGATGTTTACTCACCAGCCTCTCCGCTTTGCGTTTGGAAGGTGTTGCGTCTTGCGCTTTTCTGAGGAAAAGCCTTTTGCCGGTGGGGTTGTTTGGTTAACACTGGACTGCACAGAAGCCAGAAGGTGGGTGGAGGTTCTCTTTGTTCTCAGTCTTTATGCTCCAAATAATGAAAGAGGCCATTTCCTTATTCCTACTCAGAAACTCTCGCTGAACGATGAAACCAAAAAAAACAACAAAAAAAACTGACCCAGTGTATTGTTTATTTTTTAATTAGCTGGACAAAATGTCATGCTCCAAAGCTTTTATCTGTGATCTGTATAAAAATTTGCGTCTTGCGCTTTTCTGAGGTGTACTGTTAAATTAAATTTGGTTTCTGCTAAAAACCCTGTCCCGTTCATTAGTTGCCTAGCAGCTGTAGAAATTGCTCCCGCTGAAAAGGATGAAGATTTATTTAGTTCTATTTTTCTTTTTTTCTTTTTTCTTTACCTGGCTGCAGCGTCTAGGACACGTTGTTCCACATAAACACTGTTAAGTAATCGACTTGGTGTTTGATGTATTTTATCAAATAAGCCTCGTGAATTCCTGTTTGAACAGCTTTGTGTTTGAACTTGTCGCACAGAGGAAACTAATTACGGTGTTAGTGGTGTATTGGCGGAGCACTACAGTAGATCCAAGCTCTAATTTACCGTTTGTGACAAACATCTAGTTTTTGATCTGGTTATACGCTCCTCTTCAGCCAATTTTTTTCATCAAGGTACAGACTGTGGAATGTGAGCTAAGAAAACCAATCAGAATCAATGTTAACATCGGCAGATTCTCTTAAAAAAGATCGGAAATCGAACCCCCCAAACTTCCAAACGAGCAATTAAACCCTGTAGTAAGCAGCAGATACTTAGTATTCACATCTGAGAACACACACAGAGCACTAAATTTAATGTTTAAAGATAACTGCAGTGATAAGAAGTAATGTTTCATGATGTGCAGGGATTAACATCAGCATTTACAGTCACTGGAGCTCTTACAATGGCTGACTTATAATTGGCAATTACTATTTAATGAGTGAATGAGACATGCAAGGAAAGAAAAAAGGGGAAGAAAATGAGATGCATATCACACAGCCTCCCGATAGTTGACTTTGTTTTAGTGACACCTTTGTATTCCACAATGAATTTTACTAACCCCTTTAAATCATATGCGAGTTAATAGTTGGCCACATGTTAAAGAGAAATCAGGGTGTCTCCTCTTGGCATTTTGGATGGCACATCAAAGTTCACTCTCCCCATGACTGCTGCCCCGTCATAGTGAGGAAAAGTGGAGAAAACGCCTATCACGAGGTAAAGGCAGCTCGTGTATCACTCACAACAAAGCTGCACTCATCTCATTTGCTGAGTCTTACGGAATCAGATAGACTTAGGTGAGTGACTTAACAGGGATGATATTTGGTTAACTACTTAATATTGTTGCAGTTTGAAGCATGATAATTAGACAACAGCATGTTTTATTTGGCTCACTCCATTATTTAGGCCTGTGGTCTTGAAGTTTTACTACGCCCACAGTCCCGATGAAGCATTTTAAAACACGAATGGAGATTAAACCCAGCAAATCCCGCAGCATCTCCATTGTCAAGGGCCAGATCGTAAATGAGAGGTTCCACATCAATAACGAGCTGATACAAACTATCCTGGAGAACCCCATCAAAAGCCTTGGTCGGTGGTACAAACCAGATCTCAAAGACTCTGAACAGGTGGAACAACTTAAGCATGATGCCATCAGTGGCCTGAAGCAGATCAACAGCACTGCTCTCCCAGGGAAGCTGAAGCTCTGGTGCTTTCAGTTCGGACTGCTGGCCCGCCTCATGTGGCCAATATCCATGTATGAGGTCACCCTATCCCACGCCAATCAGTTGGAGAGCGATTGGTGAATGTGCAGGTGAGAAAGTGGCTTGGACTACCCTGATGCCTCAGCAGCATAGGCCTGTACGGCAATGGAGCCCTCTCTCTTCCAATCTCATGCCTGGTGGAGGAGTACAAATGGTCTAAAGCAAGGCTTGAAATGACCCTCACAGAATCCCGAGATCCCTTCATCAGAGGTGCTGCTCCACAGGGAGGAGGTGGAGGCCAGGTGCAGCAGTGGCACAGGCAAAGTCTGCTCTGAGACACCGGGACATAGTGGGCCAAGTCCAACATGGCAGAGGGGGCCTAGGGTTGGGAGAAACAACACCCACATGGCAGAAGGCTACTCCAGCTGAACGCTGGCGCCTGGTGGTTGTCGAGGTGCGCCACCAGGAGGAAGCGGACAGGTGTGCCAGAGCAGTGTCCCAAGCCAAGCAAGGCCGCTGGATGAGGTGGGATTGGGTGGAGAGGAGGAAGATCACTTGGAGCGAGCTGTGGAACAAGGAATCCAATATGCTGAGCTTTACATTCAGAGCTACATATGATGTCCTGCCCTCTCCAACCATCCTACATCTCTGGTATGGAGAGGATCCAGCCTGTCTCCAGTGTCTTGCCCCAGCAACCCTGAAACACATCCTGGTGGGTTGCAAGACAAGCCTTACGCAAGGCAGATACACCTGGCGCCACAACCAAGTGCTGAAGTGCCTGGCTGCTACACTGGAGAGTAAGAGGGTAACCGTCAACGCCATGCCCCTAGAAGCCCAGACTACCTTATGGCAACCAACATCCTTCGTCCGGGAAGGGGAGAAACGGTCGACCAACCTCTCTAAGCCTCTAGACTCATGCCCACTGAACGCAGCCCGGGACTGGGAAATGCAGTGTAGACGTAAGTCAGAGGCTCATCTTCCCACCCAAAATTGCAGCGACCAATCTGCGCCGAGACCTGGTCCTTTGGTCCAAATCCTGTCGACATGTCTTTATAGTGGAGTTGACAGTCCCATGGGAGCAAGCCATCGATGAGGCATTTGAAAGGAAAAGGTTGCGATATTCAAACTTGGCTACCAAAGCAGAGGACCGGGGCTGGAAGGTAAACGTGCGTTCAGTGGAAGTGGGCTGCAGGGGCTTTGTAGCTAGTTCCACCACAAGGCTACAAAAAAAGGTTGGAATCAGAGGACAGGCTCAGCGGAAGACCATCAAAGACCTTGCAGCTGCTGCCGAAACAAGCAGTCACTGGCTGTGGCTGAAGCAGAAGGAGACTGTATGGGCTGCCAAGTGATTTCATGGAGCCTCCAGTGCGACACACACCCAGGTCTGATCAGCCTGCGGTGGGCCAGCCTCGGGTGAGGGTGTATTGTGATAAAAGGCCGAAACACCCAATGAGGCCGGGCTGCACAACTGATGAGGTGTCATATTGGAAGCACCAGGCGGTCATCCCCCAATCCAACCCCACCCAAGAGGACATCTCCAACAACAGCGCTTGTGCTGAATATCAAGGGATTCTAACATCTAGTCCTAGTAAGCATACATATTACTTATTAAAATATTTGTTTTCCCTCTGTCAATCGTTTAATTATTTTGGATAATCATTTATTCATCGTCTATTTCAGGAAGTTACTGCTCCTGGCCGAAGAATAAAAAAGCCCAGCATATAACACACTTTAAAACCACACTCGTATCAAAAGTGCATTGTTCTGTACTGCCAAAACTGATTAAAAAAATGAGGTGTTCCATATTAATTACTTAATTTTTAGGAGTCCCTGATTATATTATTTTTGGACCGAGCCAGAATCAAATGCATAAAATCCAGCTTTAAATCAACAATGAATGAATAAAACAAGACGATGCAAAGACAATACAATATTGGAATCTATTGTAAAGTTAGGGAGCGCTTAACAAGCATGCATTTATTTGCACTTATTTACAGCATTAGCGGTTAATGCCATGACTGTGTGCTGTGAAACAAATTACTCTTAAATGAATAATTAGCTTCATATCAGCACATTCACGCAAATTCATGTCTTTGACATCTGCGTCATGCATCTCCCTGAAGCTCACTCTGTATTTGTGTTAATTGCTGCGTAACGATGGCCTGGGAGAGGGCTGCAGAATAAATGAGAGGGGGGGAAATAGAAGGGAAAAAGAAGAGCGGAAGTATAGTCACCATCTGTTGTCAAAGTCATTTGCCACACGATAAACACATCCATCATTACCAGAAAATGTTCACAGTCAACTGGAAATGGAGTCGTTAGTCTTGGTGACATTTCACATTCAATATTTTGGATCATTGTGCAGTATAACAGTGCTGTAAAGACCTGATATAATCACCAGACCGGATACAATCACGTATTTGATCTTTAATTCATGACAGCGACAGCGACAGCACCGGTTTCTTTTCAACCATTAAAGGCAGCGTTTTGATAAGTCAGCAGCACAAGTCGGCCCGTACTCTCAGGCAGCCTTCTGCTTCCTTGCTTGACATTCTCTGTATAACCTCTTTGGGAATCATCTAGCAAATCAGGGAAACTCTGACTAAAACTGGTATAATGCCCGACATCCTGTCAGTCATGCATACAGAATTTCAGATTTGTCTCATCTGAAATAGCAAAGTAAGGATAAGGCTCTGTCTCGACAGGTAAGTGCAGTCCATCTGCAGATGCCGAATCAAAAGCACAAAAAGACCAAGTGGACTTTGGTCTTTCTATCCAGCAAATTACCACCACGTTACCTGGTGGTGAAATGCACGATAAGACTCATAAGATCACACATTTATATTCTGCGCAGGGAGAAACTTAAAGTAGATTTTCTTTTTACTTTCATGCCATCTAATTAAAAGCAAAGCAGTATTTATAAACCAAACATGGAAATAGTTTAGTAACCTGCCATCCTGCCTAAATTAGAGCTTTTTCTTGGCAGGGGGAGTCGAAACAAATTAAATTTCAGCCTGTGTAACTTTAATTAAGTATGATGGACCTGCCCGCGCTCTTTATCATAATTTTCCTTCTTTGGTTTTCATGTCGTGTTCGTTCCTCTGCCTACGCAGCGAAGAAGCATTTCACTCCCTCCCTGCATTTAGACGAGAAGCAACTTCTGGCTGCTGATGTTAAGATCTGTCTTCTTATACCTGCTGTACGCACAGATCCCAGTGTCTCACCAGAGTCTGAACGACCCGACATGGTTGAACTTATCCAGTTAGAGGAGAAAAATCCTTTCAAATGTGCTTATTGTACATGAGCTCTTGAACATGTTTCTCGTCTCTCTCATCTGAGGGTGCTACGCTAGTTCATTCAATCCTGTGCATTATTAAACATCTCATTCATAGAAAAATGTCATAAATATGCATGACATGATTTACAGGCCTAACTTATATTGTCTGAAGAAAGGAAAAAAGTCCAAAACTTGGAATATTGTTGAATAACCCCTTCCATACCTACCTAAAAAAAGATCATTGGTAATCATTTCACTACAAACTATAGACTTTAAGCTATTTATGCAATTTTTTAAAAATCTTTTATAGAAATCAGCTTTCTGGCACGAACACAAATATTCAGAATTAAGAGGCGAGAATGTCCCTTCTTTTCCTTTCAAAGCGTTCAGTTTACTCAATTTGTCCCTGATTTAAGAATTCACTCTGCATCCAATATTCAATGTCCTCAACAGTTAAATCCTCGGAACTTATTTGATTGGTTTCATTTTAGCTCCGCTTGTTCTGTTTTTTTAAATGACTGTCTTATAAATAAGCTGAATAAATGAATAAATGTCACCTATTACTCTGTGGAAAGAGCCTGTGATTGTTGCTAGTGGTTTGTCAAAGTCACACACACACACACACACACACACACACACACACAGAGTAACATTGTCTCAATAACCTGTCTTTAAATCTGTAAACATCACCGCAGTGCCCTGCTTACATGTAGCAGCAATGATAAATTGTCCGGAAACTTGCCAGAGGCTCTCTCTTATTGGTTTTTTAAAGCAAACATGAAGTCCCATAGGAGAGTAGGTCTGACCCAATAACAACACAAATGGATTTATGATAAAAAGGAACAAGAAATGTTGCTGTGGAAAAGCAAACAACTGAGGGGAATCTCTGTGGAGAGAGGAAACAAACAACAAACCCCCCAAAAAATTTTTTTGGGGCTTCTCAAATTTTTGTTTGTGATACCTGAAGGGCAAGGTAGATGGAAATTGAACTTGCAGTTTTAATTAACATTGAAAGCCATTGTTATTAGTTGCTTTTATGTTACCCAGAGAGGTTGTTACCATTTGTTTTTTTTCCTTTTTTTTCGTGTTGTTGTCATGTACAGAATGCTGCCCTGGAAGAAAAATGTCCATTCAGCACAAATGCATGGAAACTACAATACCCACGAGGACGTGCTTTGTTTGGAATGCTGACATTATATCTCACATGGCGTGAGGCAAACAGCACCAGGGTATTTTTGCTGACGACAAAGTATGAAAAGAAAAACGTGATTAGATTCTTTGATTTTAAAGTGAATTTTGTTGGCAACCGGTGCATTTAAATGCTGAGCTAATGACTTTTGTTCTTTCTTTCTGGCCACTCGGAGCACTGTGCAACAACACGTTGCTTGCAAGCATGTTGTCACACTCGCTTTAATTTGGAGTCGAGATGGCACAAAGATGCTAAAACAATCTGTTGAGCTGAGGGAAAGTGCAGAGTTGGGAGATAATCCCCTGTGGGAGTCGGAGACACAACTTCAATATCACACACTGTACACAACAGATATTCTCATATTCTTTTTGATGGTTGCCGTTGGTGGCACCTGCCAGGAAATGCATGATAATAGTAAATTGAAGAAAAGAACACATGGTACTGCACAGTGTGTGAGGACGGCTTTGAATGTCCTTGATAAATGCACAGCAGATCGTGTTCTTTTGATTGTGTAATCTTTACCCGCCGCGTTGGTTTGCGGGTTTTGCAGGCGCTACACTTTCACTTCAAACACTGAATTCGAAACAATCACATACATTACAATTACATTACATAAAATAAATGCTGTCTAATGTATAATCTCGTATCATGTGACACTGACATGAGTTTGGACACTGCTTCCACACGGAGATGATCAGCAAAAGTAAGAGGCTTTCACAATTAGATATAAGAAGTCGTCTACTATATGCACGTCATTAAGACAATCCACCCTTCGTGCTCTTAGTAAATCCAAAGGAGCACAGCTCGGTGAGTGAATCAGGGCAGAATTATCAAGCTGTCACCACACACTGAGACTTAAATCCCGGAATAACAAACCCTGGCTGTCCTTTGATATGAGACCCTGGTCAGTGAGGAAATAGAGCAGCCATCCGCCCCTGTCCTCTCACTAACCCTGCATTGTTAATGCTAAGTTGATGTGCGGACATGAAAGAATGCTCCGCTCTGCAGCTTTCACAGCGGTGACACAGCGCTGGGAGGCCGGCAGGAGCTCTGGTTACAGCAGAGGGCAGGTCAAACCATTCACTGACAAGTTTATAAGTGGCTGATAGCGAGAAGACATACCAGTGTTTGGAAAAGGCTGGTCCCAAAGCGGCAAAGGGCAACTTCTCCCGGCAGCACAAGGACAGGCGCCGAACACAAGAGCTGTGGAGGCCGGGGTCCACCGCACCAGGCAGGACCTCATGTGCCGGCTTTGCAGAGACGCCCCCTTGAGACCATCCACTCCCAAGGTCAAAATGGACAACACCCCGAGAGGTGGTGAAGAATGACCAAGCTAAAATCCTGTGGGACTTGACGGCTATCAAACCGGACATCGCGGTGATCAACAAACAACAGAGCAAGGCAGTCGTGATAGATGTAGCAACCCCAAGCGACAGCAACATCAAGAAGGAAGTCGAGAAGCTCCATATATATATATATATATATATATAGTACATGCTGCAGCTGTCAAACCATGCTTTTATATGCCAACTTATCACTTACTTTCTGACGACATTGACTGACGCCCTCAAACACACAGACATAAAGACATTAGGATTCTTTAACACACACACATTCATTGACATACATGGACACCCACATTCTGTACTGAATCACAAAGACACTACACACACACACACACACAGGCACACACGGATGCTCCTGAACTTAGTCATGCCATCCTTCAATGCACAGTCATGCTTCATCCCCCTACTGTGAATGAGCTTGTTGGCATGAAAGTTTGATTTATCCTCGTAATATCCATCAGGTCAGTGGGACCTTGGGAAGGCTTGGCCATAAAATCAGGGCTCTGGCTGGGCCCTTTTTTAATACAGTCTCAGTAAAATGGCTGAAGGTCAGCAGCACTCTCACTCAATCAGATGGAAACAAACTCCTGCAGCTGGCTCAACTCGTGCTGCGTTAGAGTTGGACTGGTACACTGCAGTAACACTGCTCTGAATAAAATATGTTTGCCCACTGGGTAGACAGACTGACTGACTGGTAGAATGACTGCGAGGTGTTCCGCAGTAGACACGCAGCTCTGAGAGGAGGGTGTCCCCCCACCCACAGTGAAGACACTGTGGTAAAAGATTTCAGATCTATCGTGGGAAAACAGAGAAAGATGTATGTTCTGCTGAAGAAAATACAACTCTGGGTAAAGCATCTGCTCCCCGGTCGAGACACTGAACAGGAGATCTGTTTCCCCAGTAGAAACACTGCAAATACTTTTCAAATGAAGTTTCCCTCGCTTGTTTACTCTGAAATTTGCCATATGTGTCTAGTCCACATAAAAAATAGCTCAGTGTGAGGAAATTATTCCTTAATCTTCAGTCAGAAGTCGCAAATCTCAAATTCCATAGCGATTCAATTATTGACTCCACACCTTTGTGTGAGCTGCATTTGTCTAAATCAATCATCATCTATAGAAGATGCTTGGCAGCAGGTTGAGGGATCAGACGCTGCACAGAGTGAATGAATTAGGCACAGTCCCGATGTGGATAGTTCTCTTATGGATGCATATCATACCATAATTTGATTTACATATAACTATCTACATACGTGACGACTGAGGCACATTACGACTCTATTGGCATTTTAGTGATGTGAAGTGATTTGTGGGTGCTTTGCTCTGGTGATGCTGGACCTAGGTAAATCATATTTGGGTACCACTTTCTAATAATCTCTTTCTTAATGGGTCAGGGTCAGGGGGGTTACAGTAAAAAGACAAAACAAGTGTCATGTCTGAGGTGAACTAACACCAGCCACCATCTGTCAACACAATAGTATGTATTTGTAAATGTGTAAATTATTTACTAACCGTTATTAATCCTCCCTCTACCCTAACCTCCTCCTTATGAGATGTAAGCTGTTGTGTTGTTCATGTATGTTCACACCTATCTGTGATTTTGTACCGTTACAGTACCCACCCAATTCCCCTGGGTGAAGAATTAGGATCAACAAGGTGTATAGACACTGGGTAAATCATATATGTTCTCAAATTTTAAAATTTTAAAAACTGAAACTGGGTTAGACATTTGTTCAACAGAAAGAGTGAAAGAAATGAATCTTTCAGCAGAACCTAAACCACACTTGTAAAAACTGCTCTGACACTGTGTAATTTAATAAAACCATATTTGTTTTCCCAGAAGAGTAAATTTGGTTAAAGACAACTTGTCATTCAGTAAAAATTGTGGGGAAACAACAACACTCTTTTTTTATTTTAGCAATATTTCAATTACTGTGATCAAGTGTTTCTCAAGGACGTCAGTGTGATGACAATCTGAGAGATGACTGCATCTGGATGTGGGGGGGGGGGAAAGCCCAGCAGCTGCTTTTCTCATCACACTCAGTCAATATCTGAAGACTTAGTGTGGATTTGTGCTGTTGGTGGCAACTGGTGTTTTGTTTTGGTGAATAAATTAAAAGTGAATTCAGAAAGCAGCGATTTCAGCTGAAGGCGCTGGAGAAAAACAAACGGAACGAGCGCGCAGAGAAAGAGGCGACGGCGGTGACTAATTGTGTGTAACTTTCCTTCCGTCAGTTTTTGGGGAGCGCCTCTGACAGATGAATAATGTCTGATGTTCACAGCTCAATTACTGTATATATATATATATATATATATATATATATATATATATAGAGTGAGAGAGAGAGAGAGAGAGAGAGAGCATTGAGATCCAGAGGGAATGAAAAACATAGTTAACCACAGCTGTCCTTCTCTCATTCAATATACTGTATATCATAGAAGATTCTATATATAAACATGTTGAATAGAAATGTTTGTAAAACAAAGACACTTTCTCGAACTTCATTTGTTCTCAAATGGTCTTTGGTTTCAGTGAAGTAGGGAATGCTGCGGTGGCCCTGAAGTGCAAATCATAACGACAGTTGGGAAAGTACGACAGCAAATCAAAATACACACCCATTAAAATTATTATTTCGTCACATCATCATTACAGGTTGTATAGAAACAATGGTTTGTAATCATAGTAATAACTGATTATGAATATGGTCAAAACTGTCGAAATTGTTGGTGAACAATATTTATGACATGCAGAAGTGTGAAGAAGAAACATTGGGATAAAGAAAGATGATAAAAGGAACTGTTGCTGTTTGAAAAGCTTTAGTCCCAGCAGCAGCCAGTGTCCCTATACAGTCATGTTTTCCTTTGACATTACACACCTGCTGCTGAAACTCTCAGGAAATATGAAGAAATATCTAAAAATATGAATGGCACAGCTAATGTCCTCGGACAACCATACGATAATGGGACAATCGATGCCTGCTCCTGGTTAATAGTGTCAGCTTTGCTTCTGTGTGGGTATCGTGGTACTTTAACTGATCTAAAAAGAAACGTGCACACTTCTCCTTGTGAGGCACTGTCAGGCCAGCTTACCGTCATTTAGAATGACCTTGTCACTCGCACTCGGCAGATCTTTGAATTACACCCCCCCCCCCACCCCCCTCTAATGCTATCATTACCATTATTAATGGGACATGTCACAAGTCATTGCCACACATAACAGTCTCCCACAACCGAGGAGTAATGGCTTTCCTCTGATGTAATGCCGGCGAAGTCAAATGTTGAGAGTGTGGTACTGCGGATCTAACAATGAGAGTGTGGTCCAACAGACGTCCCACACAAGAAATCAAATCCACATCCGTCCGCTGGTGCGATGATGTGAATTAAACGCCTCCACCTCTACTTTGTGTCAAACACATCTTTACCAATACAATTGGCTCCGGACATTGATTGAAAAAGGCACCGCTGTGCAGGAATTCATATGCGGGTGTACAGTTGACAGCGCCGTGATCAATATCTCTGTGGGGCGTGTTTGGTTTGATCCTAAATCATTCCTGATTACATGTCAATTATGAAACACATCCAGTTTTTCTAATTGCTCTCAATACATGGAATGGAATTTAGCATTAAATCAAACGGCGTGAGCTGTATGTTGAACGTGTCGCTATGTGGCTTTTTGCGCTCAGCCACAGAAAATCTTTTTCCGCCTCCATGTTGTGTAATAGTTTTAACTGCTGAAAGGTTTTCCTGTTTGCAATGCATTCATTTTTTTTCCCATTATAGTTACCCTTATTAAGTGATTTCAAATGCAAGAATGTTTGTGGCAATGTACTGTATGTCTACATATATAAATATATATATATATAGAGAGAGAGAGAGAGAGCCACAGTGTAAGTGCAGGACACACTTTCTTCTCCTTTTTTTACAACCGCATATTGTAGTTTTTTGTTTCCATGTGGGTGTATACTGTATATACATTCATATGCATTGCAACATTGCAGAAATTGCTGTCTGTTATTTTGACCCCGTGTGGTTTTTATCCTTCGTAGATGTGAAAGTTTTACAGATTTCAAGGACAATACAGCGGAATTTCAGGATGTGAAGAGTGCGCCCCGGGCAATCATTATATGCGAGTGATCACTGTGTGCATGCGTGTCTGTGTGTGTGTGTGTGTGTGTGTGTGTGTGTAGGTGGGTGAAGGATGAGGGTTAAGGATGTTTTGTTGCTTGTGACGACCACTGCGTTACCAGCCTCATTATAGGCTACATCTTAATGACTCTACGGTTGCTATCTATTCTATAGAAGCTAAAGGTCAGACCAGCATCTTAATGCGCTACCCTGCAGCCTCCTGACCCAGATGCTAACTTTGATCACTTTGGCTCAGACCCACGTACTATAGCATGCTCAGTGGCCTGCAGAATGTATAAATCAATTTTCATTTAATGGCAGCTCATTTAATTAAAACTTGACATTTGTTCGAGGAGACCTTGCGAGGATCACCAGCAGCAGATGAGCCAGTGGGTTCTGGCTTTATCACGACGGTATCATAACACGTTCAGTCATTTTAAAATGTGTGTGGGACTCTAAGAAGCATATATGTGGGAAATGGCCAAAAGTATGTGGACTCGTGTTGGTCTGATATTTTTTTATGTTGGAGTTTGAAAAGTTGGAAGAAAAAGCTGAAATTCACCAACAGAGGAATAAAGGCAAAACACCAGAGAGAAGTAAAAAAGTATTTTTCTGTTTTTGCTTTTACGCATTAAGAAGAAACCTTCCGAAGAGCACAAAAGGAAAATAATAAAAAATAAAAAATTGAACTTCTGTTGGAACCCAGGAGGGCCTACATCTGTCTCCTTTGAGCATCACGCATGATTTAAAAAAAAAATAAGAACTCAACAATCTGAATCTGAAAGTTGCTGCATGAGAAAAAAAAAAGTACGTGCAGATTTTTCTGCTGTTCCCATTTCAGTCTTGACTTTCCAATTTGTCTCATCCTTTGGGCAAAAATAATGTCTTAACTGACCAAAGAATGAAATCAGCATAACTTAAAATAAAAAATAAAAATGTTTAAAAGCTGAAACTCTGGATTGAAAATATATTCTCGGGGGTGACCGTGAGGACCTGAGCCATGCGACTTTGAAATATAAATGAGATGTCGTCTGGGACCAAGTGACACTGGTTGACGTGAATATCAGTTGCTATACTTTACTTGCTCTACAATATGCCGTTGCTGTCGCTGCAGACTGAAGAATGAGCATTTCCTGGATTAGGAATCTGAATTAGGTGTCAATTGCACTGATTTATCTCTAAGTAATCTCATTAAATGCTTCTGCAGGTTTTGAGAACATTCATAAGAGACAGGTTAAAGGGATATATATATAAATATATATATATAAAATAGTACACACACTATAACAGTGTGTGTACTAGCAGCAGTACACGGTTTGCACAGCGGTGTACGGTTTAGCAGCTATAACTCTCTCTGTCGGCTTGTCGCCGAGGCTGCGATTTCAGCCCCGGTAAAATACACGTCTCATTCTGGAGCTTTCTTCTTTTTTACCTCTGAGCCTCGCTGCCACTCCGACACAGTAATTACCTCATCCTCCTTTACTTCTAATGAGAAGGTAAAATATGAGCGTCTGGCAACCACAGTCATTTGCAACCCTCGCTCGCTCCTGGCAGGAGTAGAGAGGCAGAGAGAGAGAGAGAAACTAATTTCTACCCACAAGCCACCACTGAATGACGCTATCGGTCCTCAACCCCGTCCGCAGACCTCGCCAGCTAGTGTCCTTTCAATTGTCCCAAAAAACAAGTGTGAGTAGAAAAAATTGACCGCACACACTTTTCCACAGCACCGTTGATATCGCGTCAGCATGCGGGAAAAAAGAACTTGAACGCAGTTCCAGTTCGGGGGAAGGGTTTTAGATGGACGACACTTCTCCGCCATCTTGTGCTTTTGACGTCAGTCAGTCATGACGTTTCACCCCATTAATATAGCATCAGATAACTAATTTGAACCAAACTTACCTAAAAACTACCTTACAATGACCACAGAGGGGGGGGACATTATTTAATGTGTACTTTGACTCTTTAGTTTGGTTCATGTCAAAATAAAAATGTACTGTAGTGTCTTTTTGTCCATGTATGGAATGAGAGGGGAATATGGGCTTACATCTCTTTCTTTGGAATGTTATGCAAGGGGTCTTTCAAGGACCCTTACCACTCCTTTTCTTGGCCTTGAAAGTTACACGTCTCACATAGCATAACTTGATTCGAACCAGGTGTTCCTTGTCAAGCCAACGATGGGCCTATAAATGTAACCCCCAAGAAGAGTCGGGAGGGTTGTCTTTTTGGCCGGACACTCTCCAAGTTCTGCAGTGCTTGTAATCGATGCTGGTCTTTTTGTAATAAACCTTTATATACAATCAAGATGTGTCGGCGGACTTCTCTTCAATACATCTTCACATCATCGCTACTTAGTATACAACAGTACCTAAAATATCCCAGATACGGGCGCCACCATCTTGCGCTTCTGACGTATTCGGGGAGTGGAGCCACCTTGGTCCATGTCCCATCTGCTAACCTGTGGTGCAGCCAGCCAACAGGAGGCGATCAGGATGATTTGGCTTCTCTTTGAGGGGAGCTGTCATGTCATCCGTCTTGATATACAGTCTATGGTATGGAAATATTAACAAATAAATAAACAGGACTTTTGAGATAGCCAACCCTGTGCAATTGCAGTACAGTACATGACCTTAATGTGTGACTGTGGCTTCAATTCGATCTCTCAAAATCAGCCTTCATCTCCTATCAGCAAAAAACCATGAACATTCAAATACAATCAAAATGAAGTGCATGCCTTATGGACCCATAGGAGTCTTCATTCAAAAGCCAATACATTTTTCCATGTCGTTGCAAGCTCTCCTCGATTTCCATTATCCTCTTTTTATCTGAAAGGAAATAAATCAGGGTTTTCCCAGTGTCAGGAACAAAAGCCATATTCATGTTGAAGGTTACAGAGAAGCAGCGTGATGTAAGGGGAAAAGATTACATTGGTGCCCTTCGGATAGACTCCAATGTCACACATGAGGGGGCAAAAAATTTCATCACGGCAGCGGTTGGTTTTTGAAGGCAATCAGAGACATTTTATGCTCTTAGCGGAGCTTCATCTTTGCCATAAAATCTTAGCGATTCACTCCCAGCCCTAACCACTGGGGCGAAAGAAAATCAAATTAGATTGGGGAAAAAAAACAAAACAGCAAGGGACTTCATAACAGAGAATGCTGATGAATGTATTGCAATTCAGTATGACTATTTTAGTTCTGGATGTCACAGCCAGGCCACGAGAAAATTCAATTAATTCCAGAGGGTCTTGCGAATGCTAATGTTTACTGGTTATACAGACACGTCCATTAGAAAACGATTAGCGGGGCGATTACAATGATTAACTGAAAATTGTCTTACCGCATCACCTTACTGGTGCACTGAAACTACTGACCGTATCGCAATGTGGTTACCAGACTATGAGGACAACTTGTTTCAGTGTCTTTTCAACAAAACTAGAAACAGGCTCAATCTGCAGTAAGAGCTGTCTGGGAAAGACTGACTGGATTTAAAAAACCACATATTAGTCTATGTCAATACGATGTTAACGCAGCAAACCCAACGGCCCGCAGGATCATTATATTTCTTAAAATCTCCCTGCTCGAGTGCTTCGCGTTTGTTAAAGCAATGTGGCCAAATATCCAGATGAGTTTGAGGTAATTGTGGGTGAGTGTCGGTGCATGGGGCGTGGGGCAAACTCATTTGCCCATAACTGTGGTCCATCTGATTTGGCTATATTTTGAGCCAGTTAATAGCACCTTGTCAGCTTTGGGCACACAGGAGCAGACTATGTGCCGATCGGGGGGTGACTTTGGCGTGTTGTGAATCACAGGGCTCCACAAAGAAACAGTGGGAAGTTAGACTTAATGAAAACACGAGGGGGAGCTGTTCGGTGAAGTGAAGAGGCACAATCAAATGTTTTTGCAACTACTCAGGTTGTTTCCAGTTCCCTGCTCGCCTCAAGGCAGAATACCTTTTGACTTTGACCAAGAAGCCAGAATACTCCAAAATAAGTGCTTATTGGACGGCACAACGACGTCTGACACTGGCTCCACCTTCACCTTTCTGTCATTGGGACTGTGGGTGGCTTCGTCGTCACAATTCTTTTTTTTTTTTTTAAATTTTCCAGAAATAACGCTTTAGACATTCATTTCCACTTCACACGGCCACTTTACAGGCGCGTGGGTGTGTGCAAAGTAAGCACGGATTCAACAGGGCTTTTCTCTCTTCACTCAACAGCTTCCCTCACTTTTCCTGTGCACAAAAAATAAAAAAATTGCAACATTATGAATTTTCTTCCAGGGGAAACGCAAGCGACGATTCACCTTCATGATAAACTTCCCTTTCTGTGTGGTCAGTTGACGTGCTTGTCCTTTTCAAGCGTTCCTCTGCCTCTGCCCTGCTGTGCTGATAATGAGGAGGAGGTCCCCTCGCCGCTGGTTGAAATCCTCTTTTCTGCCCTTTATAGCTTTTGGTGCCTGTGTGCAAAAATTGAGGAGATTAAATGTTTACATTTTTCCTCCATTGAACCATTCCCCCTCCATTTTTTTCTTATTTTTGATGCATCAGGGTCTCTTTTGGAACTGGCAAGCAGGCGTACTACACAAAATAGGTCGTTGTTAGGCCAAGCTTTTTTGGATAACAAATATTTATTCATAATAAAATGTGCTTGCTGAATAGTGATGAAAAATTAAAAATACCTCCGACAAGGAGGTTAAGTGATTGGTTCTGTTTCTTTGTCTGTCTGTTTTTGCAGGATTACTCAAAAAGTTAGGGACGGAATTGCATCAAAATTTCATTAAAGATGGGTCTCAGCCATGGTAACGGGCAATTGGATTTGGAGCCAAATCCAGATCTGGATCCAGGAATCTTTTTGAAGGTGAAACGGCATACAGGTGGATGATTGCTCAAGCCTTGGTGGAGCTCTGTGCTCTCTTGAGTGCTCGTGTTTTTGTTTTTGAAAAACCCATATGCACTTAGTTCCCCACCTGAATTCACCCCTTTCCAATACATTGCTGTGGAAACGCCCTGAAGATAGAACAACAGGTCATCGGTGGTAATGATTTTTGATGGCCACCACAGAGTGGTTTGCACTCCTCTGTAGGCAAAGTGGAAGCAAACAAGCATTTTAGAAATATATATATTTTTTTTATCCAAGCCCTCTGAGGTGGTGCATACTTAGAAAATAAAAAGAACCCTCTGCAACCCCCGCCCCCACAACACTTGTAATTACTGTAAATGGGTGCTTGTACATCATCATCTGTACAGCATCTGTCTGTCTCAGCCGTTCATCGTGTGCAGTTTCTCTAATTGTCTCAAAGTCCACAATCTGCCCTCAAAGTCGTGAATGCAAGCAGCACCAATCCTCTTGAGAATTAAATGCAAGAATTCAATATAAGCAGACACAGTGGCTGCCGAGGCTCTCAAACATTGTAATCGCGGCGTATGTAATCTTAATGAAATCTGCTTCGTCAGATTAACCTCAACCAATCTATTGTGATTGTTGATTTGATTCATATTTTTTTTTCGCTTTTGCTTCGCTAGATTCTAGGACATTTCCTTTTTTGGCTCTTACTAGATTGAATTGCTTCGACTGAAGTCCTATATCTACTGTAGATTATAATTGTGGTAGAGTTGTGTAGAGGGTGAAGCCATGTTCACCAATACATGACAAAAATATTACATTAATAATAGTTTTTTCTTTCCGTTTTCAGTTGTTGTTTTGTACTCGTTAGACATCTAAGGTGTTGATGATTCAACAGGAAGAGTTCCGTGTCCTTGTGAGCTGTGGAATTACTCCCACTCACGTTGTTTATGAAGAAAATTAATGGGACCGATCGGGAGTCGTGTGGCACCTGACAAAAAAACCTCCAACATTAAAACCACAATGAATATTGAAAGGTTGGGAATTGAGGCAATGCTTGGCAGACATAGAAAAGGATCTGGATCTTCTCAACTTGCAACACCAAAAATATTTTTTGGGGTAATTTAAATATTTATGCTTTCATTCATTCATGAGTTGTTTCCAGAGTTCAGGAGTTTTAGAAATGTTTTATCAAATCTCTGATGCAAATCCTGACGAGTTTGTTCAAATATTGTCTTTACTATATTTAGGCAAAGATTGTTCTTGTCCTTGAATTGTAGCTGTCACCATTACTGTTTCCATTTGAATTGTAACTGTCTTTTTTTTTTTGCAAGGCCTCTAACGCCCAGAGCCTGATGAAAGCGCAATGCCATAAAGCTAACCGGATCAGAAAATGACATCTCCCTATTCAGATTGACTGATTCCTGTCGAGGCGTGGGCGTGAAAAGTGCATTCTCCGAGTGGCCGGTACAGAAGGCTAACCACATGCAGATAAGGGCCAGCTTGGCTGGTGACACGCGCCCGGGATGGGAAAGAAAAGCAAATCGTTCAGGACAATCTATTCTCACTGCTGCCAGTCACTTCGCTGCTGTCAATTCAATGCCGTGTGCTCCGGGTGCAACACAGTGGCCTGTGAATACCATTTCCATATAATTATGACCTACATAAATGGCAGACTGCTTGCCGTTTCATCAACCTTTTGGGCCACACATACAGGCGAGCAGATAAATAAATAAATAACCTTCTCTAGTCAATATAGTGAAGGGGTGAGCAAAAGCTAATGGAATCGAGTGTCCTGCAAATGGGCAACAGGAAGCGCTTTGTAGCTGCGCTCATGTTCATTGTTGGATAGAATGACCCCTGCTTGGAAAAAACAAATGTCACAAATATTTCTTTTTTCTTTTGTGGGGACAGAGATGAGGGCTCTGTGCAAATCAACAGACGACACAAGTGAGAAAATAGGCTGCAGGTATGAGAGGATATACTTAAAGAATACAAATGGGAAAGGCCTTGAAGGTCAAATTAAAACAATTGGAGGAGGAACCTCTGTTCTCACCATGTAGTAGTTTTTGTTGAGTCAGAATGCCCTTCCTGCGCTGATTAAAGTTGCCCTGACACACAGAGAGGAGATGAGGAGGTCTGCATTAAACCCAGCACAGTTTTACCTCATTATCAGCTTCATGGTTTTTCATCTCGTTCATCTTCTTTTTTTTTTTTAGAATTTTGTGATTCGCTGCTGCTTAATGCGAAACGCAGGCCAAAGAAAACGCGATGCATCTGTCACCGCGGCCCGTGTTTGACAGTGATCAAAAATGTGTCTACAAACTAACACATCACTCAGGTGTGCTGTAAACAAACACACCGGTTGGCTCTCTGTTGTGTTGAGGTAACAGGGGCGGGCAACTGAATGTTTCCGGCGGCTGCGGACCATGAAAAGTTCAGCTGCGGCGAATTATTCTCCAGCCGACAAGCTCGCCGGTCGTTCATACATCAGTGTTTTCCGGCCGACCTCCCCCAGCTGTAAACCTGTAAACAGCTTTTTTGCCACTGAGGAGACATGATGTGAATACCTCATGCCCACTTAAGGAAACACCCACACTCACCAAAGCGCACGAGATCTGATGGAAAATGAATCAGAGCCAGTGCACCAGATAAGTAATTCACCGGACCTGAGGTCTCTGTTCAGGTCAGACCCATCATGCGACAACACCGCGGGTACTTAGTCAGTGTTACACAAGGACGAGAGATTGTGTTTAAATTGCATATCTATTTACTTAGCTCACGATCATCATTCACAAATGCTCTTTGCTGGCAGTCATTAGACCCCCATGAGCTCTCTTGCTTGTACCTCCTCAGGCCCGCAGATCTGCATTGCCAATAATCGTTATAATTGATGTTTCCCTTCGAAGGCTCTAATGATGTTTTCAGTATTTATGGTTACAGACAGCCCGGCAAGCTGATTCATAATAGTCTCCTACTGCCATTTTATTGGCATGGCGTTTCTCACATTCACATCAGTAAATTAATTTTGACCCGGCGACGCCATATATCACGGCCAACCACTGCACGCCGTCTCTCTGTGACCAGGTTTTCTTAAGCTGTTGTCGTAAAGAATGGTTTATCGATCCTCCCCGGCTGACGCTTTAATAAGTGCTTTGCATAACAAGTGTTTTACTGCAGGATAAATCACGTGGGCCAGCGGCGGCCGTCAACTGCACAAGTACACACCCATATGTATACACAAAGCAGTCGGGGAGTGTGCAGAAGGGAGAGGTTGTTTTATTCCAAACAAAAAAGAAATTCACGTAAAAAAAGAGAGAGGGTAAACAAAAGAAAGTTTAGGCTTGTTTTAGTTTTGCCGCAGAGAGTTACATATTCATGCAGAGGGAAAACTGTCAGGATGATACTCCAAAATGCATATCTGCTTTCACCCACTTAAATAATGTCTTGCCTGTTGCTAGCGAGCAAGCCAGTGCCAGCAGATCTATTCGGAAGTGGAGGGATTCAATCAGGGAGATCCATGGGCCAGTGCGGAGGCCCCTGAGTGAGATCGATGGCTCGAGAAGCAGGTCGACGAAGGGGCAGCTCCCTTGGCGCGGCGTTTCATCCCTGTCCTTTTGCCACCCCTGCTTGGGGAGGGTAATACCAGGTGGAGGGGAAGGAGGGGAGACCACAAGCAACGCAACACCCAGACCCCAGAGGCTCAGTCCAGCCCAGGCCGACCAGAATAATATAATTTAATGTCAGGCACGGATGAAACTTTCTCCAACTTGGGGAGGGTTGATTGATGGCCGCTGTAAATCATTGTTGAGAGCGTTGGATGGGATTTTATAGCATATGGGGGAAATTGTCCTGGTTCAGTACCAGTACCAATCAGCACCAATGCCTTGTGGAGAGGCACTACCTTCCCAAGAAGCGATCAGTTACCACGGAACCTAAAAAAGAAAAAAAACATCAAAGATTGTGATTAGTCTGTTGCTACACAATCAGATGAGATATAAAAATATGTCACGCTCAAAGGGAAAGAGAAGAAATAACTGACAAGATGTAAGAATAGGAAGGGAAAATAAATATGCAAAAAAAAAGACACGGGCGTGTGTGTGTTGAGTATGTTTTCAAAGAGACAGTAGAGGTAAAAGTCATGTCAGTCACATGTTTGTGTTCTCAAAGAGATAAAGAAAACAGAGGGACTTCTGGGAAAATAACAACTTTTGATCACAGTTTTTTTTTAAATTCTAGAGATAGCCATTAGATTAGAATAATAATGCATTATATAACTACAATGATAAAATAGTCAAATACACATTTATCTGCTGAGAGTCAACGGGACTTCAACACTTTTTTTTCTTTTTATAGTCATAATTGTATTTTTTACAGCCTGCAAAACTAAAGTATCTGCTTCAAAGTCCAGTTACGGTTTTATTTCATTTATTCATGATTGTTTCATTTTAATGCATAATGATTTTACATCCAGTGGCTATATAGATGTTGCCGTTCGGTATTGCGTGCTTGATGCTCGATAAAGGTCAACACTATTACTGAAATGTACATTTCAGATGAAAGAAGGCCGTGGGTGTAGAAGGTGTGCAGGATTTCAATAAATTATGCTAAAGAAGCTACACAAGAAAATTCATTTGTCACATATTTAGAGGCTTCTCGCTATTTTCATTCCAAAATGCGGTCTGTCTGCAGCTAACTTGGTTTATTCCATTATAATTACACAGCTGCAATATGCAGACAGATGCAATGTGTTGTTTTGCGTGTATTTTGCATTTGCAGTTTGTTTGTTTTGAGGACCCCATAGTAAGATGGGGTCATTATTGTACTTTGCACTTTCATTCAAACGTTAAACCTTGGGGAAAAAAAGGGCTGTATTTTGCTTTTGCAATCTGACCAATTTCGTGTTCTTTTTTCTTCGTCTGTCACTGTCGAACCAGTTAGTGACACACACACACACACTTTCCCACATCAAGATAAGTGGAGAGAGGGAAGGCATTATCGGCCGCAGAGAAAGATAAGAGCTGCGTCGTCGGGCCAGGTGTCCTGCGTAGAAATCCAAAGGTCACCCGAGCTTGACTTCACACCAGCAGTCATGGAGACACTGAAGGTCAGCGAGATGGAAGGGGGTAATCCATTCACAATGATGACAACGGCACCTCTGGTTTCAGCCGAGTCCATTTTGTCAGAGCTATACACAAGATTGTATCCTTTTGTGTTTTTGTTAATGGCTGATAAGATAAGAAATTACAGCGATTACCCACCCAGAAAGGTGACAGAGGCACCAGCAGCGGGCAAAACTAAACCTGACGCAGAGCACTGAACCCTGGTAGTATCAAGTAGCATATTAATTCTAGTGGAGCACCCGGGATAAGTGGGGCCCTTGGGGCGGCGCACACTCGTGTAATCATGAAGTCACCGCGGTCGATAGCATAATAAAATATACAATATAATGCTAAACTGTGAAATGGATTGTAAACAATCCAGCAGGAAAGACAATCGCGGAAATGGAAATTGCAAGGGTTTTTCTAAGGTGAGCTTGTAGAAGTCTATTGCAGTGAAAGTTAGTTATTATAATTATTATCGTTATTATTATTAGAGTGTTACCACACTGGGCCATGCAGGCTCATTAATGGAAACATGAGATTCTTCCAAAAATCTGAAAACAACAATCAGTTCAGAGGCATTAGATGTGAAAGGCTTTGCATCTAAATCCAGGCATTATAACAGTAAAGAAGTCAGTTCTATCTACTGTTAATTTATCTGCCTCAAATATTGTAGCATATTTTAAAACCTGCACAATGGTTCATAATGGCATTACATCTTGTCTTCACACTGAGAAAAAATCCTTTGTGTACCGTCAAGCCTGTTTACGCTCGTTGCTGGACCCACACTGCGGACCAATTTCCCCTTTAGTGTAGTTTGCTTTTGCAGCATAGGTCATTCAAAACAAATAAATAACCCCGCTGAAGGGACTGACGGTGCAGGTCTCAGTCGTGTTCTGAGTCTACTGTGCTGTGGTGCAGTTTGTCAGAAGCAGGGATGAAATACAAGCTCCTACAGCTTGTGCTGGACAAACTATACAGTCTCAGAATAAAAAAAATGTATGGATGTTTACTTATGATAGCCAGCGGTTCCTCATTTTTACTGGAGAGGTTCATGTGCATTAAAGAAACCAGTTGTGGTTCAGTTTGACCAAGATGGGAGGAGACCTAGAGGAGAGCCCAAAAGATTCTGAATGGATAATACATCCAATTTGGATAGGAATTTGCCAGGTATAGCTAAAAGGAAGTAACTAGGAAGAAGAGCACAGGGGCTGCTCTCCTTAGCCTGATAAAAAATGGATGAGTGGGTGGAGCCGTAGAGCTTGGTTACAGGGACTCTACCAAACGTTGTCGGATAAGCAATATCCTGGCGAATTCTTCTTTAAAAGCAGAGTTTTGCTTGTAATCAGATTCTGTGCATTCAGATAAAGTGAAAACAAAACACAGCAAGATTGCATTTTCCTGCGGCACACACCAACCAAAAAACTAACTTGCAGCCACGATCAAAGGTGCCTCAGGTGCACGTCGCAATATTTTTGATGCCATTAGTTCTTGGCCATTACCTATGACATCGTCCCAGCTTTAAGACAGTTGCCACCCATTGTGGGACCCTTAAGGATGAGAGGTTCTCCAGGGGCTTAGACCCCCCCCCACACTCGAGTACCCCCTCAGCCTCTGGCCCTCTGACTGTGCCTCGTGTTGGCTGAGGCTAATCTGACAGGGTGCTAATAGATGGTCTAATGAACATAATGTCCATCCATTAGGAGTGGTTAACCTTTGACTCATCCCACTGACAGCGATAATGGGAGAAGCAGGAACAAGCACACTGATGCTCATGCACTATGAACTTATGACATGTATTATATCATTTTCACGGGGGGGGGGGGGTCATATCGTTGACTTAATTCTTTCACACACACACACACACACACAGAGAGAGAGAGAGAGATGTACCGATACTGTCCACATCACTGTGCATAATGACTCAGTTTCAGCCACCATAGACAGTGGGAGCACAGAGCGGTCAGGTCATCGTCATTTCACCTTACTGAACTGCTGTCACCGTTTCACCCATTACAAAAAAAAACTTGACCACTTCCACCACTTTTTTGAACTTTGGTTTGCTCTCCAGTGTACCTCACACACGCACACACACACACACACACACACACACACACACACACACACACACACACACGCGCGCGCACACAGTCCACAAACACATCCATGCGTCCTAACCACTGATCCGCCATGACGTCTCATTCCACCTCATTCCCTCAGACCCTTGCCTCGTTTCTAATTGAGGCGGCAGCGAATACAATTATGGTGAGAATCATCCCGGACTGATGTGAGGATGGATTAACGGGATTAAGAAAATAATCTGTTGACCCTCTGCCCCCGGCGCAGTATGAGGCTGGGAAGGCAATTTGAAGCAGAGAGGAGAAGAGATAGGGGGGGGGGGGGGGGGCTTTAATGAGCGAGCTGACGAAAGCCTCTGACCACTGAGAGGCTTGCCCGGCGTGCCGCTGGGGGATTACTTTCTGCAACAGCCCCATCCACAATCTCACCTAACCCCTCACATCCTACCCTGCTGCCCGCACACTCATGCTTGTTTCAAGGATTTTCAGGAACAGCCCCCATGCATGTGCCACCAATGGTTGTTTAAAACAGCGACTGGCATGCTATATGAGGAATAGAGCCCAAATTGCTATTATTGATTATCTTCCGGTCTTTATGCCTGCTTGAGTCATGGAGGTTCAGACCGAGGGTATGTAAAGGATGAATTTTTTTTTAGGGAGACGTAAATTGTAATTTTCTGGAAAACAACTTTGATGGGGACTATAAACAAATTTTAAGATTTCCCTTCTGTCTGCTTGGTCCAACCTTAAGGCAGCATTAACGGACTTGCACTTGATGGCAGCGTAAAAAAAAGATGCTAACACGACAGCAACATATTGTCACTTCATAAAGTTGATATGGCAACATCTAAACAGGTGCCTGTTTACTCATCCAGCCAACAGGTAGTGTTTTTAACTTGTATCTCACCCTTAGACTTACATAAAAATGGACAAAGTCACCGGTGGGTTGCCCCTTGATTGAGTCAAATAATTACTCTCCTTGTAACTCTGTTTTGGTCCTCACCAGTGGCTGTGGGAAATGTCCTGCCTGTGAGCTTGTGAAAATCTATGTTCATCACTTTGTTGCTGGATTAATCTGGTGCTGGTCGTGTACAGTGGGATTATCTCAGATTCCTTTTGGTGAAATTATTGATTAATGCAAAAGGCTTTATCCTGTGGTTTTAAAGTGCTGCATACAGTAATCGATGATGCAGGCATCTTAAAGTCCTAATTGTGGTGTTGAATTACCCCATAAACTGTGTTAACAAAAGAGGTTTCCAGCTCTTGTGTGACCGTGGACACTGTCGGTCAGAGTAAGAGCAAAGTTTGTGGCTCCACGTATCTCTCCATAAAAAACGTAATGCTTCAAGTACAGCACATGCCAGATGTCATGTCCCAATGGGGTTTGGTGCAAGTATAAACAAAAACTTGAGAGATGCATCAGAACGGCCACCAACAGAACAAAGGATGAGAAAAAAAATCCTGTTAGAAACCGCTAATAGAACATTTTATTAACAAAGAGACAATTTTTCAGTCCGATAAGGATCCTCCTCAAGTCTCTCCCATTTTTGATCTTCCAGCTGTGAGCAGGATTAACTTTTATCTTTTGCGCCGCACGTGAACTATATTTCTTGAATTACTTTTCATCATACGACCTGTCGGGTATCATCCAGCGCAAACCCTTTTAATTTAATAGCTGCGATACAGTTGTTGATCTGTGGCACTCTGGATCAATGGACTGCAGATTAAACACGATTTCAATGACGTTTGATGAGTTTAAGTGTTGCTTTTGACTCGAGCTGCAACTCGTCTTCCCTTTGCTGTCAGACAAAACTGTCTAAGAGTTTCGGAATGAAAGCCTTTCCTTCAGAATGTGGTTTTCCTCCTTGACACCTATCTTGTTCGTTTCAAGGAATGATAATTACGGTGATAGCTGGACAAAATGAATACTGATTTCAAGGAATCTCTTATGGAAAATATGCTGTAAATATTGTAAAAAGTTGTAGAGAAGTGTGGAGGTTCAGGCATAAAAAAAGACATCCCAAAGACATCAGTAATTCACAACATGCTTTTGTAAAGATGGATGGTAGATGTGATGCTTTATCATATACTTCATACTCTTCACAACTCAGTTGTAAAAGCCATTGTTTTTTCTACTGCTCATATTTTAGACAATATGACATGACTCCCATGTTCCGGGGAATTTCAGGTGGAACACTTTCTTTTGTTTTGCTCGATGCCCGAAAAGTTCAACCCACCTTTAATGTCAAGTTGTCACTTGTCCCATTTGTTCTGTTGCGCTCCAGCAGCGCTCCACCTATGACCACCGCCACCTCGGCACACGGCGCTGATAGACATTCCTAATGCAATTAGACAAGGGATTTGTAATGGATTTTTCTTGTGTGCAGGACGCCACTGAGCATGGAAATGTTGAAGAAAGCGAGACGACTCCAAGATTGTGTTCAGGCTCTCCGTGATATTTATTTTCCAGAAGTTCAGTGATATCTCTATCTGCTGTCCACAATGCACGCTGAGTCGAGAGGCTGTTTTCTGTTTGTTTTTTTTCCAATCGCAGCCTTGTGCACAGTGACTGGTGTCCCCTCTCGGCCAAAAGATAGGACTGACTCGCACTGCTGTTGTTTTCTGAGGCCACAATAAATGAGAGTCAATACAGTGTTGAACAAGTGGGCCTTTCAGCCATTACCCCCCTCATACCTAACATGAACACTCTGCTCGTATGTGAAACTGGTGCGACGTCGCTCACATGCTGCGAGTTTCCTTTACAGTTCGGGTCAAAGTCATTTGCACCCCCTGAATTTCAAGTGCATTTTCTGGAATATCTAAAAATTTGTAGAGCCAGAATATTCTGATAAAATGTGCCAAGGTTACTCAACAACAATAAAAAAAGACTTTGCACAATGGTGCAAAAGTACGAAGATAAAATGTAACAGGACAGTGTGTTATTATCCGCACCCTTCAGTAACATTTGGTTGCAAAACCTTTTGCAACAATGACAGCCTCTTGAGAGTTTTTGCAAACATTAGTCGTTGCCTTTTCCTTGGCCTACTTGGCTTCATTGGTGGTGCGTGGCTGAAACCACCACTCAACATTACTCCAGGCCAGGCTGAAGCTCTCGGATGTCTGGCTGGGTTTTTTTTTGCGTAAATTCGCACCAACCTTTCGTTGGGTTTTTATTCTTCGAGTCAGATTCCTGGGAGCGTCTCGACAGTTTTAATGGACGGTAAACTTCTTGGATGTCATTATGAACTTTTGACACTATTTCTGATAATAGCATTTCTGAGGCGTCAAACTCATCTGCAGGACGAGGATGTGAACACTTCTCCACTGAGCATAATCCAGGCAGCAACTATTTCTTCCATGTGTTTGGCACAGTATGAAATATTAGAAAAGGGGATGAGTTTGTATGTTTTTAATGCCATTGTTGCACTTTTCTTATTTGGTGTTCTTTGTATGGTTTCCAGGGAATTTGCTTTGAATCAGTTATTCCCATAATGAGGGATCTGTGTTTTGCTGATGAATCCAAACCGTATTTTGTTTTTTTACCTAGGTGAAAAAATAAATGTATTTTCCAAAGGGCAGCACTGCAACAGAACTTGTAAACAAAGCACACACGTGCCAATTTGGATACTCCCTTCTCTTGTTAATGTTTCCGTTCAGGCTCCGTAAAACAGCATGCTGAGGTTGACAGTCTGAGCGTGTGCTCTGAAGGGGATGACCATCTGGAAGTTGCTTTCAGCCTGACAGCCATTTCAATTTATCTAAGTCTACATCACTCTGGTCCATTTAGTGTTCACACATACACAAACAAACACATACACGTACACACACACATACACACACACACACACACACACACACGTAATTTTTCTGAATTTTTCACTTGCTTAAAAACATCCGTGCACCACATTAATCATAATAATCCCGCTTTACTTGTGTGGAATATAAAGTACAGGGGTATTTTTTTGGTTTGTTTGTTTGAGGAGTTGCTGAGGCAAGCATTTTTAACTACTTTTTTTCACCACCTCAGTTTCCCCAGATACACAATGCTTTTTCTTCACTGGAGAGAAAAAAAAAAACAGTACACTACTACTCAAACTCTACATTTCTTTATATATTTTTCCAAGTGTGCTCACATCCACGCAAAATCACTGCACTGCATGACATTCAATTAAGGGAGCGGCACTTTTGACACGCAACGTTCACCCTCTCACCCTTCACTTTCAGAGGATTATATAAATAATGTACCTCTTTCTTTGGGGAGATGCGTGCAGATGAGGAAAAATGTTAATATGTTTTGAAATACAGACACAAAGGCCTTCCCTTGACCTCGTGTCACGGTGCATGTCAGTGCACTATATGTGTGTTGAATCCCAGAGGGATGGGCTCTTGGGAGACTTGGGCTCATAGAAATATGAAGAAAAATAAAAGTGAAAAAAGTAGCTCTCAATGTCCTCAGACCCGTACTTTAGTACAGACCTTGAAGGAGAAACTGCACACGTTGTGTCTAGTTGTGCAAAAGTATTAATGGACTCTAACTTATAATTTGTGATATTGGCTGTGATATTTGCAAAGGTCATGGTAAACATAGAGGAACAACAGTGTTGACAAAACTTATGAATATACAGGGCAATGCACATTTGTTCAGAGAAAATGCGATGAAAGCTCTTCGTGCCCCATGCAGTGAAGTCGCGGGAATGGTTTGCCCTCGGCTCACGTCGAACATAACATTTGCGTCAGTGTCTTTATTTTGAAAAATTGCAGCTCTTGATCTGACGGGGGGCGTTGTAATTGTAGGTCAGTTGTAAATATAGCCCTTTGAAATATAGTATTTGCTGCTCTTCGTGAATGTGTTGGGGGGGGGCATGTTGACTTGTTTATGCTTTACAAAGACCTCAACAATGAGTTATCTGTGCATGCATCTCCAGTGCGAGGGCTCACTCCTCAATGCAGCCATTTAACTTGGTTGCCATGGCAGCGAGGCTTCCTTGGCTGACAGAGGTGATGACGGAGCGAACGCTGACTGATTTCCGACTTCAACACAGGCCACAAGTTCTTCCACTCGCTGCAAAACAACAGACCAAAGTCAAGTCACAGACCAAAAATTTAGTTATTGTTGTTCTGAAATAAACCAAGAGAGGGCCAGTATAGATTGAAGTCCATCTGACAATCAAACGTGACATTTCCTTCGACATCAATGATTTTTTTTGATTTTCTGGCTGAAACGGAGTCGCTCATCCCAGTTTTCTGCGTAGATCAACATACAATTCCCAACTGAAGTCTCCATAGTTTTTAATATCCTGAATTATTTATGTTTCCATGGCTTAGTGAATCAGTGTTTTGTCAGTTTTATTTCACCACTTTATTTGCTCCCAACAGGGATGTTTGCTATTCTGCGCTCTCTTACTCCGATTCCATGAGAGATGATAATCACTGCCTTCACGGATCCAAATATATCTCGTCGCACACTATACTGCTGTTATTAATGTTGTTTGTGTGGAGTAATTCTTTTAGATGGTCAGTTGCAGAGTATTCTGTCAAAATGAGTGCTGTTAGTATTGCCTTTATTTATTCAATTCAATCCAATTCAACTTTATTTGTGATTAACCAAGTAATAGCACTGGTGACCCAGATGCTCACATTTTGGCAAAACACTGCTCTTGTGAACTGCATTAAAGGGATAGTCCAGTGATTTTGAAGTGGGGTTGTATGAGTTACTTATGCATAGCTAAATGACATCTGGAACATTTGATTAATGGCACAATTTCATCTTGTCTCTTCACTACTTTGCAGTTATGAGAAAGAGGTGTTGACGGGGTTGTTGAAATGCTCTGAACACATTAATACAACACATATTGTTAACAGCATCCTTTGGTATTTTCCCCCCACGTTTCGACGTCGAAGCACGTGAAGTCAGAACAGCAACTTCACAACTCGGGTAGAGGGACGCGAATGCACAATTTGAGATAGCGGGAACTGTGCTTGCAACTTAGGAGACATGCACAAGAAGATTTTCCGCCGAGCCTTATTTTGGTCACTGCCGATCGGAGCTGGAGGAATCCCGCTTGATAGGAAACTGTCGGGTCGGCTGCTGATGTAACCTTCGAGACAGGTTAAATCTCTACACTCGGCATAAACTTCAAAGAAACATGTTTCTTGCATGAGCCGATCGGTTGGAGGGGAAAGGTCTGGGAGCACCTGCGTTATTCACATGGGGCAACGTTTTCCATACTGTGCACGTTTGCCTGGATTTCCCGGGATAAAACAGGCTCTTGCTGTTCCTGGGAGGGATGTTTATTGGCAGATGTGTTCCAGGGGCCCAAAGCTGGAAGGGACTCCAGGCGTAGCTGGTTTCCTGCTTAGAGGATTTCAAGACTTTGGGAGTAAAGAGAGGCTATTTCCTTTCAACTTAAACGCCCCTTCTAACGATACTTGTTTTTAAAATGCCAAATAAAGTCATTTAACATTGAATTTCTCCTTGTTTGTCTTCCACCAACAGCTTCCAGTGTGGTTGGAGGGGGGGGGGGGGGGGGGGGGGGGAAGCTCCTCCTCAGCGCAGCGCTGGCACGGTGAACGAGCGGCGAGCGGGAGCGCGCGCATAGGAAGGAAGGGACGGAAGGAGCCGAGGCAGACCAGTCGCCAGCGGAGCCCCAGACGGCGCTTGAACCGGAGCCGAACGCCGTGTGTGCGTGTGTCTGTGTTTCGCCCTCGTCGTCTCCCACAGCAGCCGAAAGCAGCGTCCGGCGGCCCCGCGACCTGCCCGCAAAATGATGCTCAAACTCGTCCACCTCCTCGGGATGCTCGCCTGCGGCGGCCAAGGTAAGGGGGCGCGTTGGACGAGTGCGCCACAGCCCCCCCTCGGGCTCGGTGACTTTGTGGACAAGTTGAGCGCAATTTGCCATCGTGATCTGCGGCAGGCAGAGAGGGGGAGAGAGAGAAAGAGAACTGCTGCTGCTGCTGCTGCGAGAGAGAGAGAGAGAGAGGGAGAGAGAGAGAGAGAGGGGGAGAGGGAGAGAGAGAGAGAGAGGGAGAGGGGGCTGGATTGTTTAACTGGACGTTGTTTGGTAATTGAAGCACGTCCCGCAGGGGCCACAATGCTTTCTTAATGAAAAGGGGGATTATGATGGGGGGGGGGTCCCTGTTTTTTTCTTCTTCTTCTTTTAGAGTGGGTGAGCTGGTGAGACCCACTACTCACTGCACTCCTCAGACACGAGCTGTCATCCCTTCATCGTTTAACATCGCTGCCCATGTATTAGTCCTTCATCCATGTCTGGGAGCAGCCTTTAAGGGTGCTGCCTTATTTTGGTGCATGGGTCTTATTCGCCGATGCAGCCTCGCCACAACCTGATTTAATCAAGATGATATCTCCCAACTTTAACCGGCATCATGCATAGGGGACGTTGACTCCAGCGCCATATTCTGGATCATGTCAGACCACCACCTGTCTTGTTCCCCCCCCCGCCCACTCGCTCTCGCCGTGTGTGCACTGTACAAAAACCCACTGTAGATGGCAGATTGCGCGGCGGACCATTTACATCTGTGTGCGCAGGGCTGCGCGTGATGACATCAGGCCCGCGGCCGCTTTGGAAAGTTCGGATATACGAGCTGCATTTCGTGACAGTTAATGGAGTTTCACGTGCGCGGCGCGGGACACCTGATGTCTGAGGCGCGGCCTCTTGTTCATTGGTTCCTGTCTCGGGTGGGAAAGAAGGAAGTTACCTGACTGACAGCTGCAAAAAACGAAAAAAACCAAACATTGATTGAGAGAGTTTTACAAAGCTGCATTTTGCCCGTTTGCGCCTGTGTGTGTGTTTGTCAGTGTCACCTCGGTGCCCTGCGTGCACCATGCAAAAATCATCAACTGCTTCAGCTTCAGATTCAGTGTAACTCCAAGAAATACTTGAAATACAGGATGAAGTCATTTCAGGAATGGGCTTGTCTATCCAAAAACGTCAAATTGCATCCAGGATAGGACGCTTAAATGTGCCCCACTTGGCGATATTTCCCCTCTTGTTTTTAAAAAAAAAGAAGAAAAAAAAAGGGACTCGTTAGTTCGATGGGCATTTTTTGCAGGGTTGCCATGGGTGCCTGGCGCACGACGGCAGGTGGGGGTAAAGTGCTGCAAAGTGGTTCCAAGAGTGAAGCCTGAAGCCACCGGTAGTTGAAGCATGTTGCATCTCATTCTTTCAGACTGCTCATCTGAACTCCTTCAGGGTAAAGTGGGTCTCAAAGGGGGGTCGGGGGTCCTTGAGGAGGGTCCAACAGTAAGAAATGGAGAATATCGGACATATTTTAACATTACAGTTTGCTTCACATAACCAGAATTGGAGGGTATGTAAAAAATACTATGCATGTGAACATCAGGTCCATTTGAGACTGCCCATTATTATTTAAATGCTTGATGCATATAACTTTGATTATAAACCAGTAGGCATCTTATGGGCGGATTTCTGGAACAAAACTGCGTCTAATGCGAGTCCACGTGGTTTCATAGGAGTTTATTTTGGTGGTTAGTGGCATGAAAACAGACGCAAGACCCTCAAGAGACGCAGTGTTTGAGTATGCTCAAATTTTATAAAAGGACTACTGTTCAATTCATATTCACACAATTAGAAAGTGTTGATAGAGACAAAGAGGAGGATGAGCAGGATGATACATTCAGAAGATCGGGAAATTGTATTTTAATTCACTATTAAATTGAATCCCACTGATGTCAAACAAAGAGACGTAGGCCACTGCTCGTGAGCCTAAACTGGAACAGTCGCTGCTCTGCTACTTTCCCTTTGTTGCACCGGTATAACATCATCTCACCAACCAATTTCTGTCCTTATCGTATTTTTCGTGATAGCACAGTCCACACAGTTTGACCTATAAGACAATGCTGTAATGTGAACAATAACGAAGGGTGTGTATTGGTATGAGTAGCCATGTCTAACTCCCAGTGTTTCCTATCGCCGCGGGGCCCTGGAGAAGACACCAAACCATCGGTAAAAGGACCAGAACCAGTTTTATTCGCTTTCACTAATTCATGACAGAAGCTTTTTTTTTGTTTTTCAGCGAGGTGCCTTGCGTCCCTCCACACTAACTCTGCAGATATCCTCTCTTCTACCCCCTCTGGCTTCTGAAGGAAAAAATTTGGTTTTGAAGTCCCAGCTCACAGTCTACCCTGCACCACCCTGCATCCTCGACGTTTTATGTATTTGGCTTTTACCGATGCTTAGCACAATGAATTATATGCTTGCTTGGGTTCACCCGGGACTCACCGATGTGATGTTAAGTGGCGTAATTAAGATTTCTGTATCTCTTGGGGGGAAATGTCAGAGCCTCAGAGTTGAAAAGATTTATACCCCTGCGCTTAAGTGTCTCTCATTGCACCCCAAAGCCTTGGCTTAAGCATGTGTTTGCTTACATCCTGTAGTTCTGGTTTGTGTGCACGCTCACATGAGAAAGCATAAATGCAGGTGTGCACACACACTTATACCACTTTCACACCAAAATGTCTGTGTAGACCCGGGTTTTTTAAACACGGGTCGACCCGCATTTAATCGGCAATTGGCCGCTTTCACACTGGGAGCAGACCAGGGTCTGAGGATCGTGTAGTGACAGTTGGCGGCCATAGATGGCGGTAGAGAGCGGTGCGCGCCGTTAAACAAAGAAGAAGAACAGTGTAGTAGACAACAGAAAGCCTGGCAGCCAGTGAGCCGGTGGTCAACGTTACCTTATATCTTGTACTTGTCACTCTTTCAAAGTTTACAAACTCAGTGCAGTGTTACGAACCGACCCTGGCCCTTTAAGCAGGTGGCCATATGGGGTTTGAAGTGTGTGTGTATGAGAGAAGAAGGATGGCGCTGTGTTTGTGTACGTAGCTGCAGCCAGAAGGAGAATGGGCTCCGCACATCATCCATGTTACCAACAGTTTATGGCCACTGTGTAATGAGAGACCGCCTGCTGAGGCCGTGTGTGTCCACCAAAGGGTTGAAATAAAGTGCCCCGTTCTAAACCTCATCGATGATCTAGATTGTGTTAGTTGTTACCACCAACGTGCCAAAGCTAGGCTAAGCGAGCTAGCTACAAGCGAGAGGTCTCTTTACTACAGCTGGTGAGGTGACAGCAGTTACCGACAGAGGAGTCGAGCCTTCGTAGCCTCCGTCATCGCGCAAAATAGCGGGTTCACCCGGTCTTGACGTTCACATCAGTGTTGATCGGAGGTGAAGCCGATTATTACCCGGTTCTATTGCAGTCATTTGACCCGGGGCTGAATGCCGATTAAATGTTTTCACACTGCAGAAACGCCGGGTGTTCGGGGATTTAAACAGGTTTTTTGGCCAGTTTGAAAGGGGCTTTACTCTTACACATACGCTTAGCCTCGAACTATTCGAAATAATCATCTGTCATTTATTTATAGGGGTAGTGCGGATTCTTTTTTTTTTCTTCAGAAATTCAGTCCACTAGTCCAACTTGATCCTGGAACAATGCCGCACACAATTCTTAACACCATGCACCACCAATCATAAACTCCTATTAAAGACATGCAAAGCTGTTCACAAAAGAAATAGCCTGTGTCTTGGTCCTGTAAAGTGAAATTGATTGCATTATTTGATTAATAGAGTAGGACGGAGAGTACACGTATAGAGAGCCAGTGTATGTACGAAATGGAATCGCCCCCTTGAGGCAGCAGCGTATGAGAAATCAATTTAAGGAATGACTGGAGTCAGCAGGCCTGGGAATTGTACAAAGGGCAATCTCAGTGTTATGTATACGCTATTTATTTGCCTGTAAGTTTTTGATTTCTCATGTGTGCCCTTTAGCGCTCGAACAAACCGAGTTGCAGCCTTAGCATTGAATTTGTGCATATAAGAGTGTTATTTTCGAAACACCTGGATACACGAGAAAAGCCCTGCCAAACATCTGTGCTCCAGGGCTTGTTGTCAGCTCGCTGCGAATGAAAATGGCAGAGCCATAGAGCACAGCCTCTAATTTAAGTGACCTAACATTTCTTGCACAAAGACACACAAAATGACCAGAGGTGACTTGGAACGACCAGCACACTATAACCGCAACCATGCACAAAACGACAACAAAGAGACCCAAAACAACCACTAACAGACACAATAGGACCACAAGGAGGAAGAAAAGGATAACTAAGACCAAAACTACCACCACAAGACTCACAGGGACCTTAAAATCACCACAAAAACCGACAACCACAAAGACATTTGAAATTAGCACAGAGAGAGACACAATTACAATACATAGTTTTGAACATTTTTATGTCCAGTTTGTTTTCTAATTCTTCTATGTATTTTCTGTAGCCCCTTCATGTATGTTATACACAATAACATACATGTTTACATACAAATGCATCTCCATGCTGCTTTCTGCACTTGGCACTTTTCTATATTGCACTTTTTATTATTATTGCACCCCAATAACTTACCTCAAAACTTGAATACTCTGGCACAGTGTGAATATCTTATAACACGTATATGTCCATTGTCATTCTGCATATGTTATGTCTATTTGTTGTTGTCCTTGCACTACTATCCTACATATTGTGTGTTATATTTTACTGCACATTTAGAGTATGGGGAAACGCAATTTTAATCCTCTGTGTGACAACTGTTGCATTGTTTTGATTAACGATAAAGTTCACTTTGACTTTGACTGATTGGGAGGTTTCGAGGTCAACCGTAGTGCTGTACCTAAAAAGAAATGAACTGCCTAGCTCAAGGGTAGTTTGGAAGGCTCTGTGTGTACACGCTTGTACAGTCATCAGGTCACAGCTCCGTTAACAGGATTAGTATCAGGGATTAAGAAACCTCTGTAACAAATAGATTCATACTTACTTGAAGGCGTTTTGTCTGTTAATTGACACATTTTTGGTTCTTTAGGCAACTTAGGCAGTAGCAGCATCTCCTAGAGGTGAGTCAATACTAAAACAAGCTCTTCTAGTTGAACATTGGGCTTATTTAAAAAAAAAAAAAAATATATATATATATATAATAATAATGATAAAATATATATATATATATATTTGTGATTCATGGAGCAAAAACAGCAACATGTTCAAGAATGCCCTCTGTCAACCTTGGTCTATTTCAACTCAAATTACCCATTATTATCATGGAAGCCCATGATAATAATGGGCTTCCATGATAATGGAAGCCACACACACACACACACACACACGCTGGGAGAGACTCCTCAGGGAGTCTCTCCCAGCCAGAAGCCAAAAAAATGTGGATACGCAGAGCAGTCGGGGTTCTCTCACAGGACGAGTGTGGCGTCGCTCATTATATTCTATCTTCTGAATCGCAGTCAGGGAAAAAATTGGGGAGGAAGGAGTGAGCAACAACAAGATTTATACAGTGGGAGGAAGGAGGATGAGATAATGTTTAAAATTCATTCAGTTCAAGTGAATCTGATTGCATCTAGTTAAATTGCACTGCCAGAGATCGAATCAAACTCCGCAGAGTTGCAGTGTCTCAAAATTAATCAAATGTAATTGAATCCTGTCGAGATGGAATCAAGTTAGGCCGAAGTGATGTGATTGGAGGAGGCAGCTGCTACATGTTGCCATGTGCTCCTGTGGGTTTGTAGACTGTTCGACATCAGCTTGGTGCGAGCCAAGCAGGAGACCCTTTGGCTCCTGCTTACGTGTGTCCTTCCAGTCTAAACGCCAGTCTAACTAGACTAATAGGCAGAGCCAGGATGCCAGTGTGACAACAGAGTCAGTAGGCACACTGACTGACTGACAGATGGATGTGGGGAAAGTGGTCGCATTGGTCTTCCTCTCCCTCTCCTGTTGCTCGGTTTATTTCTGTAGCTTATGAATTCACACCCTTCAAAGTCTGCTCCTCCAAAAGCACATCCTGTCACGGGACGCTGCACTGTTGGTCAGGGGCTTACTGCTGGGTTCGGGCACTGGCAGGCGTGATTAAATGAAGAACAGAGGGATCAGAGAAATGGCAGAAGAGTTTCAGAACCACTCCAGTTTGGGCTGTGACCCACTTAGACCATATTAATAACTACACCAAAGCATCTGGGTTTGCTTCCGAGTGAGCTAGTGTAAATCATGTGTGAAACACAAACTTTTTCCATGACATTAGACATGCATAAACACAATTAAACAGCAGCAGTAGTGACAACAGTCAGACAATTCTCAGGTGGTTCTTTTAAGCCAAAACACCAAGTGAGATTTCCTTACGTAACAATAATTTTATGAAATATACAGATGTATGTTTTTGGGACGGGAGGGTTAATGGGTGCAAATGTGTGATTATATGCGCCCATATAATCAAAGTGTTAAATTAACATGAATACACATTGGGACATTGACATGTAAGCTTGTTGAAAAGGGGAGACAACTATGAAAAAAATGCCATATAAAGTAACTTCAGATATAAATTAATTTTATTCTGATGTGAAATTTAGTTGATTAGGTTATTTATCTGTTTTGAAGAAAGACTCTTTTGTATTCTGATTCACTTGCTGTACCTCATTTGTTTCCTCATTGGAATGTATTTATTCTTAGAGAAAGGCACAGATATGCTGATGTGGTCCGGAAGTAAAATAGGCAAGTCGTCAGAAAAAATATCATCTACAATCCTTGTTTTGTTTTTTTAAAAAGACAAACGGTATGCATACCAAATGTTCACATTATTACTTGTGGCATATATAGTTAAATGCAATGGAGTGCAATGCTTTTTTTTTCTTCAAATTTTGCATCCTTTCTGGTATAAAACGTTTCTACAAAACCTTTCTCAGGTATGGAGTGTTGACTGGGGTGTTAATGACACAACAACAGGTGGAGGATGCCTAAAATGGTTGGGGAGACGAAGGCTCTCCTGAAACTCGATTAATAAATTGGTATGGAAAGTGACTGAGACTGAGTAAGAGGCTGCACCGCGCAAACACACAGAGGAATAATAAAACCAGTCCTCATTAAAAAGAGTTTTTTCATGGAAGGGCACCAATGTACTGAAGCAGGCGGAGTATTGGAGAGGTACCAAGAGAGTGACAGATGAAATTTTGGGCTCAGAAGGCACTGGGATTGACACAGACGGATGACAGGGAGAGGTGGCTGGGTGACAGATTAACGGACAGCTGCATGTGCTTACGGTGAGACAGATAGAACCATAGTGAAGAAGAGCCGTCCACTGACAGCCAAAGAACAATCTTTTTCAGCGTCTTACGGGCTGGATTTGTGCATTAGTGTGAGGGGAGTGAGGGAGTGGTTTTTATTGCTCCCAGTAATCTTAAATTTGTGTGTGTCTGTGGCCATAAATGCAGAAAAAGACATCTTTGTTTAAAGGAAAAGCCTTGGAGTCTTCAACTTGGTAGGATTTGGATTTGGACCTGTTTAGAGCTTAATGAAATATGTCTATAACACTAAGTAAAAAAATATAAACAATGTTTTTAATAATCTTGTTTAGTTATTCTCTGTTCATGGGTCCTGTTGTCAATATTTCAATTCATAGACTAGTTTATTCAGAAAAAAAAGTTTCTGTATATCGAGAACTTTGGATTCTTTTTTTGGAAAAGCTTTTGATTTTATCACAAGCTCTTCCTCAGCAGATTGAGAATTGGACTACAAGTATGTATTTTTTGTGATGACTTAAATGACTTTTTGTCCACCTTGTGCAAGTAGAATTTTAAAGAGTTGCATGAAGCGTAGTGTATTAAATGTTCTCTAGCCATTAAAGGATACAATCCATATTGGTTTTCATGTATCCTTCTGGGAGCTTTTCCCTTTATCTTTGATACGGAGCAAAATGATGGTGACTGGAAATGAGATAAGGCAGGGAGGAGACGGGAGAGAGGTCTCTGGCTACCCTCAAATTGGGGACGTTGTCATTATGGAGTCTGCATCTTATACCCCAAAGCCACCCAGACAAACTTGTTTAAAGCTTAGATAATAACGTTACAGCAACCAATAGACTCTGTCAGCTGAGATACTGTTTAAATACAACTGAAAACAGTTCTGCAGTAGTTAACTAAATGTTGTGGACCAGTCTCTCTCCGTTGGTTTGCATCAGCTGCTTCTCTGCTGTCCTTCCAGTCTGACTTTCCCTTTGGGCCTCCCAGTATTAAATTATCTTCTGCCAGATTGTATTGTGTTGTATCCATCATATTTCCTTGTATCCATTCATTCATCCAGACAGTGGTCCCTTGTCTTGTCATTCCTGCTGGTTAATTAAGCCAAATTGTGATTGATGGACTCTCAAGTGAACAGCGTGTGGTCTCGTTGCTGACCCGCCCAAGGAGATCAGTCCTGCTGCCAAACACACCTCACCATTGTCATGTAAGCAGTGGCCGGGACACTATGTGTAACAATGTAGGCATATTCTGGTTTAACCACCCTCTCACGGGTACTTCCCAGCATTAAGATGACTTCAGGTTGTCCAGTGTCCTCACGGAATTGGTTCTGCTTGGAAATGCACAGGAAAAGGAATCAATCTTCTCAGATTTCTTGCCTGGTGGCGAATATCCTTGTGTATGGGAGGCAGTACTTGATGAGGCACAGATGAGAGAGAGAGTGAGCGATAGATGAGAGAGAAAGATGGGGGGAGGAGGAGGAGGATGAGGGACACTTGAGATGTGGTCACAGTGCAGTGGAATGGCTCGCAGTGAGGTCATATCTCCTCTCTTGATTGCCTCTCCATGCCAGACAATCTTCAAAGGGAATCTCCTCATGCAATGTGGGCCAGCTTATTTTTGTTTCTATCTCTTCTCATTTGACTCCCCTCTCTTCCACATTTTTCCCCCCTTTCATTTCTTCTTCTTTTCATGTGCTTGCTCTGTTTCGTGTTACGCCCACACTAGTCTCATCAACAGTGTCTGTGGGGGGAAGATATCCTTTTCTCCCCTACGTGGAAAGCTTTTCAAACACCACCCAAGCTTAATGTTATTTGCTCGGTAAGCTAATGATGTTTGTTGTTCTGCTGCTCAATATATTTATTAGACCTATGGATTTTATGTTTGTTCGTCTTCTGCACAACAGTGGTCAGGAATCTTTCAAGTACAGCTATTTCAGGGTTGCTCTGCCAAGCCTGTTATTGTCTCTCAAAGTCATAATGATCATCTTGCAAGCACTCATAAGGTGCACCAGGCAAACTGTAGGCATGTTTTTAATTACTTTGTATATTTGCACAGCTTCACATGATTCCTAGTTGGCCTACTCCCAATGTGGGCACTCTGGGATTGCTGTCTTCCCGCCCACCATCCGAAGAGTTCCCAAGGACGCGTGCCTCTATGGGAATACACAAAGCATTTCTCAGTAATTAAAGAACCTGTCTTATCTTTACTTAGATCAGATGGTGTGTTTACTGACATTCTGTCTCTCCTGGCGAAATGAGCTTCTCCACGTGTCAGCCCCAGGCCTTCTTCGCCTTTGAAATCAGTGGATCCCTCATGCGGCTCTGGGCTGAGGATATTTTGGATAGACTCCACTGCCCTACCTACTAAACTCCATATTTCAGTGCCTGTTTTTCGTCCATACTTCTTTTCTAAACTCGTCAAACGAGAAATACGTCAAATCTACAGATGGCCGTTGTTTGTCACTAATTGGACCACATTCGTTATGTTTGTGCATATTTAATAATGGAGCGAGATGAAGAAGGATGTTGGAAGAGGGTTCACTGGAAGAGGGCCAGTGTTGGCGATCCTTTCATGTGAATCTATATGCTTCAGGGCTTGAGTCTTAAGAGAGCCTTGTGATCTCACACATGCCTTTGTAGCCAGCAGGTTTCTTGTTGAAAAGCCTGATTGTAACGAGCGCCATAGCAACCAAAACCCAGATCATCTAGAGAAAAAAATAAATTGGAAACAGCTTTTGTCATTGATAAATTCTTAAGCATATTAAATTTTGTCTCCAACATATTCATAATTAGGAAGATCTGTTGAGAGGTTGTTGTCTTTGTCCATTCTGCAACCATTCGCAGCAGGTAGCAGCTCATAAAACTCCACCCCAGTTATCTTGTTAGCTTGACATTCCTCTTGTGGTTTTACTTTTCAACAAAATCAGATTAGCTTTCTGCGAGCATGCCATGTTGCAGGCACACTGTATTCCAGCTAGTTCAAGCCTGTGCATTGTTCCAAGAACCATGATTACTTTTATTTCACGCTGCTCTTCATCCATCCTGTCAAGTCTGCAGTGGAGAAGCAAAGAGATGATAGATCATCCTGGCACTTGAGTTGTAAGCCAAAGCTGCGTACATGGAGAAACATTGCACTGCGGCCCCTCGGTCAATAAGCAACACGAATCTTTGCTGGAAGCTGCAAAGGGGATGCTGCACTGACTGTGGCAGCTCTCTCCCCAAGGAGGCGGCCTAAACCACAAATTAACAGAGCGCTCCCACATGATCGGGGAGTTTCATTTGGAACCGTCACGCTACATAAAGCCCCACAGAAATGAGGAGTTCACAGAGGTTCCCATCTACTCCCCCAGGAGTCCCCAAATAACCTGTATGATTGTAACACTCTGCCCACTGCCAGCCCACCTTCTTTCACCTCACTCCTTGAAACTCCTGGGCAAAGCTTTGCCCATCCTCATACGGGTCACTACAACTTGTCGTCTCCTTGTCACATTTACCGTTGCCCCTTTCGTTTGCATTGTTAACAAAATACATCTGCGCTTTTCCTGAAATACTGATAATTTATGTAATATGTTATGTAATATTTTCAGTGTTAAAAGCTCTACAGAAGAATCCAGAGAAAGCTATACATTCTAACAATTAAAAAGGGGAAAAGACTTTAATGTCATCTGCCTGCCCTGATTTATTGCCATACAAATTTAACGTTTGCACATTTTGCATTCATGCAGATTTGTCTCTTCCTTACAGACATCCCACAAACATTGTTTGATAACAGTGTGAAATTCTCGGTGACACACATGGAAAGTGGTGTGCCCCTGAGGCCTGTTTTACTCTTATCATTATCTCTGCCTCACCCAAGATTCGACACAGCAACCAGCTCTCTCCCAGCGACGTGCCCCATTCACTCAACTCACTGGACACAAAGCATTGCGTACTGATTCATATTTTCTCAGTCTCCTTAAGGAAAGGAGATTTTCACTCCTTGGTCCCCTTCTTACACGCTTCATCATCTTAGTTATTATGTTCATAAGAGTGAGATGAATTGTTTTTGAATTGTTTTTGAATAACCTTTTTGAATCCCTCTTTGTTAGCAGCCTTGATTCAGGTGGCAACAAAGATGGAGGCCAATTTAGCTGAAAAACATCAGTTTATATCTGAGCAATTATCAGTGGGAATAGAAAAAAATACAAGACAAAACAGTCCTTGAATTGAAAAGAATATTTGCAAAAGCACTTTTTAAACATTGTTGGAATGTTGATGATAATGACATGACTGCAGGGAATGTCAAAACAGCCAACATGCAAGTCCTCTGGTCACAGACTTATCTATTTCTCAAAGCTCCACCCTAAAATCCTCACATTGGGTTTTACAAAACATACGGTTTTGTAGATATATAAGCAATTTATTTCTGTGAGTAATTAACTGACATACAGAATGTGATGTATTCCTTTCAGTGTTACCACTTTGACTCCTTGTGTTGTTTGCCACAGATGCAGTATACTGTAACAATCTTCACCATATTGCAGGCTGGGCCCTATTGATCTATTTTCTCAGACAGTAGCAAACAATTTGGTCCTCCTCCTTCGAAGAATGACCATCTCTTAGCTCAATGAATACTGATCACTGCTCTCTGCTCCTTCCACGCGAGTTGTTGTGGAGAAAAAAAGAGTCAAATCCCAGGAACAGAAAAGAATCCTCTTTTAAGAACAACAATTATCGCTGGGGTCAAAATGGAGTTGGTGGTAAACATTGTGTGCTGGGAAAGGGAACGCTTTTGATTGCATTCTTTATAGTGTCAACGATGATTGACATATATTTCTCAGATAAAAGACTTGCAACAATAATGGGATTTACGGGATGAGAAGTTTCCACTCTGCTCTAAGTCCAAGCTCCAAAATATCTGCGGCCCCGCTTTTTTTAGCATTGTACTTACATGACCACTCATTATTATAAGCTGAGAAACGGGGAGCAGAAAGAGAAAGTCCATACAGTATCCTAGGGTGCTCCACCAGGCCTCCAAAACAAAACCATTTGTTATGTGGCTGGGCACAACACTCCGGGATTTCGAGGATTTGAAAGTGTTTTCTGTGATGGAGCGTGTGGAGCTTGGCGTGACGCATGGCCCAGGCTCTGGCAGATGCTGTGTCAGTCCAAGGTTGTTTAATGGTAGTCTTTTGCCTGTTATAGATTTGGACTACGTGACTTGGAGGCTTCAGCACCTGAGCGCTGCATCATAGCGTCAGGAGCTGCCTTTTTGGGGGGTTTGTGTTCGTCTGCATACGAGTCGATCTAAAGCTCATGGGTCATCCCAATGTGACGTTTGACACTGTGTGTATGAGTAAATCAAATATGATTCTTGCAAGGAGCTGCTAAAGTGGAAAATTAGTTTTAAGGGGGATATATTTCAGCTGTGTGTGTGTGTGTGTGTGTGTGTGTGTGTGTGTGTTTGTGCCCATATTTATTTCAGGATTCTGCTTACTCTTTGATTTTTGCTGTTTTGGGTTTTGCCCCTTTCTAGCTCAAGGCTCTGTGAGTTGAGTGAAGATGCAGTGCCTGTATCTGCCTGCATCAGCAAAACAATATGCAAAACAACATTTGCACAGGCAGAGTTACACACACACACACACACACACACACACACACTCACACACACACACACACACACACACACACACACACACGCATTTAACATTTCCTGGAATTCCTGTGTCTCATATTTCGCCCAGCTTGAAGTGTTTGGGTAATTGCAAAAGTTTTAATTTGATGTTCAGCCATGTGATGCGTGTCCCTGCAATGACAAGAAAATCTGATAAGTGGAGGAGAGGGTTCAAGCACTGAATCAAAATCAGGACCTCCCAGCTAGCCGGTGATTATAGTTCAATCAGAAAGTCTTGGCGCAATCCCTGCTTCAGTGAATGATCATGAGGAGGCCCGATGGTCCATCAGCAGCACAGAGGGAGGCCGACGCTCTCTGTGTGACCGTGCTCAACATGCTCAGCCATCTGCAGTGATGCCGTTGCAACAATGAGCTGCTGAACTCCTGTAGTTTTTTGGGAGAGGTTGTAGAAAAAAACGCGAGGAATAGAAATTGACTTACTCTGCCCTTTGTGAAATGCAAACGTATGAATATATGTCGTTGTACTTGTCATCTTGCTCGTCTCTGCGGAGCAAACTAAGATTCAATTAGATTATTTCCCAGTTGCGGATAATCCTGCAAGTTAAAGAGCAGTCAGAGAGCGATTTGGCATGCAGATTATCTGACGGCACGTGCCGGGCGTATGTTTGTGCTTGTGTTGTGAGCCGTGGCTCGGCACAAACGTTCACAAAGCACAAATGTTCCCAAAGCAGCTTGACATCTGAGCGGCAGAAATCATCCGCTCCCACCTCTGCAGGAGCTGTAAGTCGCTTTGAATTTCACTCTTGCCTGGTTTTTGACACCTATCTTGTAATGCTATTTCGCCTGCTGCTATTTGTTGAAGAAACGCCCCGTATGCCGTGATATGGAACCTGCACCACCTTTTGCCCAAATCAAACACATCAAATGGAAGGTTTGTGTCCAACGGGACTGCAGAAGGAGAAGAGTGGAGTGATTCATAGAAAACATTTCTGTCATCATTTAACAGTAAATCATGTGCTCTGACCACAGGAATTGACTTAACACTCTGACTGTATTTGTGCATTAAAAAACACAGGTTTTCACAGTGTACCCCAGTGAGAGTCATACGAAATGCCCCTGCGTCAATGCATGAGACGGAGAGAGCGGCTAATGTTTGTCGTCCAGGTCCAGCGATGCTATCGCTGTCAATCTGCTGACTGGGTTATTGTGCCGCGAGCAGGAGAGATGGCACCGCTTCATATGACCCTCAGTGACGGCCTGTAAGAGGGTTCAGGGTGTGCGACAGTGGGCATATGTGCATTGTGGGCGAGCTGTGTGTGCACTGCCTGTGTGTGTTCCGTATTCTGAGAGAAAACAATGTTGAGTGTGAGGACCTTCCATTTATCGTCAGCCAGGTTCGGTGGGTGTTTGAACACCAGAACTGATGTCTGCCGTCCTTTTGCATTGGGGGCAGATTTAAAAAAAAAATATATATATTGTTAGTGGGTCTACTGTCAAGGTCCGTTTAGGAGATTTACCAAATGTCAATTAAAAGAATAGCATGAAAGCGATGGTAGGAATGTTCATCATGTTGCAAATCTACACATTTGCCCAGTAGGGCATTTGCCCAGTAGGGCATATGTGCAATATGTGCAACATCGCGATGCATCGCGATGCATAACAATGCCTTGCCCTCTCAATTTTCTATTTAACTGAACATGGCTACATTTTCGTCTGTTAATACAAGCAGTCAGACTCTAAGCACTCCCTTTCTACTTTTATTTTATCCAAGAAAGGACACTTCTTGAATGTGGAAAAAAACCCACAACAACACTTAAGTCTGAACACAGCAGACAACAGGAGTATTTACAACAGTAAATACTAAAATGGCATCAAACTGTTAGTTTATATAGTGCACTTATTCATAAAAGAAAATATTTAAATGTTAAAATAAATGTCTTAACATTAAATTAAACTATAAATCAAAATAAATAGAGGCTAAGCTTACCATCTACATTATTAGTGTGAAAATGGTCATCAAAACAAAACATAAATCCTTAGGTTTTGGAAAGGTGCAATAAATTACAGTACTGCCGTAACCTGTATTCTACAAAATATCACAGGACAAGAGCACTTCCTGATTGTGACTAACATCACAATGAATCTGGAACACAAAAGTACAGGTAGCATTGAATAGGGGTGTGAATCTTCACTGGTCTCATGATTTGATTCGATTATGATTTTCCTGTCAACGATACGATTATATTCGATTTCACGATGCATCAGGATGCATCACAATGCGAAGCATCTTCCATCATGGCTACGTTTTCATGAATCAAAAGCAGTCAGATATATATGAACTCCCTTTTTAATTTTATTATTCTAACCTAAAAAAGGACACTTAGCAAACAGCAACGTAGTGTAAGCTAATTTATTTATGTAACGTTACATTTTAATTGGAATCTTTTTTTGGGTCGCCTCAGCAAAATGCTGAGTGATTTTAAGTTGAGGTTTTATTGTGAAGGGCAGAACGGAAGAAGGGAGTGGATGCGCTGTAGTGTTTGACGGTGATAAATAAAGTTGTTGATGTTCCTTCTTGGATCACGCTGGTTCATACGACGGTCTCCGTGTCATTATTTTGTATAAATGATACAGTACAGGCTGTAACAATAAAAGCTTGGTTACAGCATCAATTCTTGGCAGAGCTGGTTCCGCTATGTCCTTGACAGGCGCTACTTCTACCAGGTAGTAATTTTGAACTCTAAAACTTTATTGTGCCACGGTCAGAAAATCAACAAGTTACGGCAGTAATCTATAATCGATTATTGTCCGTCACTGCATCGATGCAGCATCGTCCACTTCCGCATCGCGATGCATCGTAGAAACGATTAATTTTAACACCCCTAATGCCCAGGTGTGCAGTGTAAAAAAAGGGCCAAACATTGTTCCGATGGTACAAGTCTCTAGAGGGCTATGATGGAATTCTGAGGAAGAATGAGTGAAATCATCTCATAAAATATCCGCCCCTAAATATCTCTTGGTTAAATTTTTAAGTCCCTGCTGGTTGCACAAATTAATAACAGACTATTTTGACAAAACAAACCTTTCAAATTTGGGGCATTCAGTTGATTCAGCTATTCAGTTTTGAGGATTTGCTGCTTTTCTTTGTCCTTATGTGATGATAAATTGAATACCGTTTGGATTTTTGACTGTCGGACTAAACATTTGAAGTTATCACCTTTCCTTTATTTCCTTTTGGACATTGAAATTCAAATTTTCTACTCTAGGCCCGAAGATTTATTGATTTAGAAATGCGTGATGAAAAGAATCATCACCGAGCCCCAGTCGTGACCTCAGTGTGCTCGCTCCCATCTTCGTACAAAATTATTACTATGTCTATGACCTGGCAGCAGGTGTGCTCAGATTTATTCATTCACCCCCTGGTTGCCTGTTGTCCACATGTTGGAACCGTTTAGTCCCTCCGATGTTCAATCTCTCCTTCAGTCATGTCAGGATGATGTAAACAACAAGCGGGGCTGGCGAGGAGAATCAATGGCGGCGGTGGAAGAGTGAAATGCATTAATGAGTTCTCTGCTCATCACTGGACTGACATCGGTTCACTCCCATCGCTCAAACTCCTCGTGGAGGTCATTATCATCCTCTTTGCATTTTTATTGCCTCATCACACAAATGAAAATAAACTGTGGGGATTCTTTGCATACATGTAAACTATATTAAATCTATGACTCTTCTTGAACATTATGAAAGTATGACCGGCCTTATTTACAGTGGCTTTATGAGACAGGGTGTGCAAGTGTAAGTGTGTGTGTCCTCCAGGCCTTCAAATTGGTTGTAGAGTATTTGAGTGTGTATTAAAGGCATGTGGCTGATGGCTCTATTTGAAAGGGAGTGTGTGTATACGCGCGCGTAGACGTGCATAGACCCATGTGAACAAGTGATTTATGGGCTGTTTTTAATCAGGCAGTAGAAAATGTTATTAGACAGCCTCCTCACATGCCCTCCGCCTGCAAATGAGCCGGCCCCTAGTGCACCCTGGGAAAGCCTCCTGTAATTAGTTCTGGGAACTCACCTGTTACTGAGCGAGAATGAGGGAGAGGGAGGGGAGCGAAGGGCATTAGTAGAGGACGGAATGAGCTGGTAACAAGGAGAGCGATAAACAAACAGAGAGGGGAGAGACTGGGGGAGGAGGTGAGGGAGGTCGAGGTTGAAACCGAGGACTAGAGGAGAAGAGGAGGGGGTTCAAGTGTGAGGAAAGAAAGAAGCTGACCTCGACACATGCACGGCTCAAGTTTGGTAGTCCTCTAACAAGCTGGAAAGCCTCTACCTGTCTTTTCCAGAAGACACGAGGATCGTACGATGCTGGGAAAAAGCACTTTGTACCCATCTCGTTCTGACTACTGGAGCTCTGTGAAAACCTGCTCTCAGGCGTAGAGACCCGAGAGTTATATAACCACCACAACAACAACTTTCCTTCACTAATAAGATCTCGCCATAATAAACAATTACTATCATTTTTTTCCCCTCACACTTTCAGACTAATTGTCAAACTGAATACAATTAACTGGATTCAGCCAAAGTAATGTCATTCCATTGTTTATTGTTTGGCCTTCAAGGGGAACCGTTGTTGTTGATATCAAGTCTGAATTAAGGCTGTTGCGATAAAGAAATTACAATAATAATTTTTATTTTTTTAAATATTTTATCCCAATATCTTCAGAAAATGTGAGTCATATTAATAATAATTATCTCAGTCAAAAGAAGAAGGTAAAAAACACAAACTCTGTTTTCTGTTGTCTTTCTTACACTACGCAGATACTGGTTGTTACAGACTGTCGCTTTTCCACTTTAAATTAAAATTGTATTTTTTTCCAATTTGGAAGAAACTTGCCACCCTGACAAAGTCATCATGTGGCCTGCCTGCTCCCTGGTGCATCACTGAGCTGAGGGCTCAGAGTAGCTGCAGGCCACATGCTCTCCAGTGAGCACTGCCTTGACAGCCAATCACTGTAGTGGCCTGTCACTCCGAGCCACACACACTCGCTCACACACAGACACAGGTAGGAAAAACCAAACTGAAATCCTCAGCACACATACAGTTTTCAATCTGCACATATGCAGAGACAGACACGGCACAAACACACCCACATATATATACACATGCTGCATTTCTCCGATGCTCCTGTCAGGCCAGTGAAAACATTTTTGAAATATTCAGTGAGTCTCTGTGGTTCAGGTTCTACCTGTCTCAGCTCTTCCCATTCCTTTGCGTGTGTTTGTTTGAATCAGGGAACAGGAGATGCTGTCTATGCCTATGCTGGCCTCAGCTTCGTGCAGACTTTTTCCTCCCCACGGGTATACTCAGGGTAAATATGTGAGTATGTCTGTGCCTGTGTACAGAGATTGTGTCTTTGTTTGTACATGTTTGCAGTATCTCTCAATTCTTGCTGTCACAATTCTGCGTAATTGGGTCTGAGCCAGCCGAAACTTTTGCCAAATGGACATTCTCGGAACCGGATTTCTCAGACGCTTTATAGTCGGCCCTTAAGCTTGTATAGGCCATTTTTGTCGTCCTTTTACAACAGAAGGCAGTTATGGATGCCAGTGACCTTTTAATGACCTGTCATGCTAGAACTGCTGTATCAAAATTACTTTTGTCACTGTCACTTAGAGGTTCCCCCTGTAAAATGTGAGGAGTTTGTAAATAACTCAGAATTCAGACATTTCCCTCAACCAAAGCGGAAGACTGTAGTTTTTGTTTTGTAGGGGAGATTTACTTCAAACACCGTACAGCAGTGCAAGCCCGTCCTGGACACCTTGTATTTATGTATGTATATAATTTACACCTGCTCTACCTCAGTCCCCGGACATCAGCTGACACTTTACTGGTGTCGGAGAATGGTTTGCTAAACTGGAGATTGCTCTTTGATTGCAGTTTAACTTTTGAAAGGTTCAAGGTGGTATCTTTCCCGTACCTCCTGTGTCTTTGAAAATGACCTCTCTGTTACCTGCAGCTGCCGTCTGTAAGAAGGTATATCCTCATGATTACTCATTTCTAGTTCAGTTTCCTCTCCCTTGACTCAGACTTAGATGACTCCCATTGGGGTGGTTGTCTGCAGATTCACACACCATTTCACCACTGTTAACACCTGTGTACAGATGAGCGAGCCACTTTACTGGTGTTTAGAGTGCAAATAAATGGGCATTGGTGGTCATAATCCTTGATGGAGTAGCACAATGGCCATTTATTCGTATGCAAGACTTGGAAATTCTAAGGCCTTATGAGACATACACATTATTATAATAACCAAACACATGAGGAACCAACTTAAAGCTTGATAGTTATTTATTTTGTGTTGTGGAAAGACATAAAGAAAAGAAAAGTGGAGACAGCCAGTGATGACAAGTCCTTCAGATCGATGCAACCTTCAAATTAAGACAAACGTGATCTAAAACTTTAACCACATGTTTATTAGTGTTATCCTGACAACAACCCAAACCACGATCTTTCCATTAACCTAATTGATATGTTACTTATTTTTCCAAGGTGATGTTCAGCAGTTTTTTCTTTGGCTGCTGGAGGGAAATGCTCATAAGGCTCATATCAGAGGGTAAGAACAAACAACCTATGTGGTACAAGTCGGAGGCAATTCACAGGACACGTTCACTCGTTTGCCAAGAATAGCGAGGTTCATACCACTCTCATGTCTGTATGCTAAATATGTATAGACTTGAAATGGGGACTGTCACGTCAGTAGTAGTCCATAGTTTATAATGTTGTTTCTTAGATGCATTTATTTCCCTCAGGCATTCGGTGCATTTAGTATGTTTGGTGTGTTTAGAAAACCATCACTATGACAGCGTGTCATAGCTGGAGAGACATGATTGGCGTAGCTTGAAAGCCATGGGGGCTAAAGAGTTTTTCACTCAAAGGGGGAATATTGACAAGACTTTTTTTCCACACTGTGCATTTTAACAGCTTCATTGAATAGAATCCAGGCCAGACTAAGAAACAATAACAATGTACCTGGACACATACAGTCAACATGGAAAATCCTGCACACATTCAAATACACACACACATACAGTATACACATGTATACAATATCGATATTTTACATAAAGATATGTAGCTTTAGCTCGTGATGCCCCCCTGTCTTTGAAAGGATCACCATTCCCGGGGAGAGAGAAAAAAAGAAGCCATCTGTGGCAGCCTCTCAGCTCCTGCTGTGCTTTGAAAGCCTGTTCACATTCACCAAGACATATCAGTCAGCAAAGTGCTGCAAGGGAGAAAAAAAAGCCTGTCAAAGCATCCACTTTTCTCTATTCTCTATGCCAAATACATCACAGTGACTGACTGATTTCTGTAAACATTTCCTTGATCAGTCCGTACTTTTCTGTAAGAGTAAATGTGCAACAGGTAAAAAATGGTTTTTGAAGATCTATTTAAGGTCTAGTGATGTTTGTTATTCTTTGTTGACACATACTTTGCAAGAAGCTTTACACACATTTGGAGTCTTCAGGGGGATAGTGGCGAAGCACTCAAAAAGGAATAAATGGCATGTTTTGAATTGTTGAGTCTGGATTCTCCATCCCTCCATCCGTCCATTAGCTACACTGCTTAGCCTTTGAGGATTGCGTGGAAGCTGGAGCACATCCAAGCTGACATTGAGCAGGAGTTACACCCTAGCAGGGTCGCTACACTATCACAGGGCTGATGTATAGAGACAGACATTCACGTGGAGAACCCAGAGAAAAGCCAAATGTGTTAACTGGCCCTAGTCGATCTGTGATTCAAACCCAGAAACCTTCTTACTGTGATATGATGATGGTGATAACACAAAGCCAAGTTGTCTATTTAATCTCTTGATTGATCCGATTTAAATGTAGTGAAGTCAACCACCAAATCTATTTTAGAAACAGTAAAGTGCCTAACCTTAAAACATTTAACAGATGAAAACATCTCCTTTTAATTTTCTCATCAGTAGAATCTATTATTTATTTAGAGTCTAATGAGAACTATTGCACAAGCACAGCTCGGTTCCCTGCTCTGGACTGATGACATTTAGCTGCAAGAGCGCAGCGGGAGTCTCGAGCTTCGCGTCGTTGTCAGGTGAAAATCATGAAAGCATGTTTTGCTTCAGTTGGGGGGATTACGTGGGCCTCCTCAGACCGAGGGATAAAAACAACAACAACAAACACCATCTTTCTATAAACAGGTACCGATTTCCATAATTCTTTAAAAGTTTCCATTTTTGAATACTCCATGCATGATCAATTTTACCTTCTGCTAATGCCTACCTGGCGCACACCACTGGGTGATATGGTGCCAGGCTGCAGAAGCAACATATGCATGTAATGAGATTACACTGAGCTACTATAAAAATGGTAACTTTAATCGCTGTAAAAAATTGCAGTAGTTGACAAAAATAATTACTATTTGATTCGAGTTTGTTCGATCGTAGAGGAGGATGTTTGGCAGAACATAAAGTGTCAGGTTAGACTGTAAAATGGCCAATTTGGGCAGTTAACATAAGCAGAAATAGGTTCAGGTGCTCGACAATGGCTACCTGTAAGTTTTATTCCTATCCTGGCCTAATATTTTAATCTGATCAACTAAATAACGATGCACATTGAACTCATTCGTTGTGCTTATGTTTACAGACTAAACGCTACCTAGCAGATGGATAACAACAGTGCCTTCACTTTCCATTAGCAGTTATGATACAATGTCCGAGGCCCCCCTCCTCAAAGACAGAGTGATGGGTGAACACAGCACCCCCCCATTCCAAACACATGTCGAGTAGCATTCATTAGTCCCACTGTTCTGAGAGGTTCATAAATCACAGCCATCTAGGGCGTTCACAATGCTGCATAGCAGGCACGCTCTGTGCACAGCTCCCCCAACTCCCTCCCACCCTATGGCGGTGGCCAACAGCCAATCAGACGGCAAATCCTGTAGTGGCACGTCACGGCTGAGCCAACACAACAGAGTTTCTGTACCGGAACTTTTGTCCTGCTAAACGTCGACAGAGTTGCACTTGGGTTTTTGAGTGTTTCACTGTGCATCCGACGGAAAAGCTGATTTATATAGAAAACTTAATATGACCTGAGCAGAGGTGCTGATTTGTAATTACAGACGCACCGCGACTGATGTCATTTGTAAAGGGTAAGAGGGTTTTACTCCAGGACCCAGCACACAATTGGGGGTTAAACTCCACTTTTACTGCCTCATTTACTCCACATTGTTTGTCACATAGTTGCAGTCAGTTGAGTCATTATTTTTTCTCTCAGGCTGGAGACACACACATGCTGATATGTACATTGAACGTGCCCTGGAGATGATTCATGGGAGAGGAAATTCTCTTGGTCTTCTGCAAAAATGCACTGTAAAGTTTACCTGAAACTAATGAGCATTTTTATTAAAGACTGCAGGTGCATGAAGTAAGACAATATGTAAGCAAATTACTTCATTGCTTTTTATCACAGGTCTAGTATTTTATTTATCATTTTCTTCTAAAAAATTCAAGTTAAAAAAAGTAGAAAGTTATTCAATAGGTTAGTAAAAATAGTTCATAAAAATGTTAGAATCAAACTGCATTTCCTCGAAATTTTAAAAAAATTAGGGGAAACACATGCACCTATCCACATAACAACACAGGACATTGTCTGCACATCCAAAGAGTCATTCATTATCTTGATTGAATTGAAATTAGCATCAACATGTGGCACCAGTTGTACTTTACTATTAGTTCAAGTAGTGGGAATAAATTATGGTCATTTTCTTTTCAGATGACACTTTAAAAGCTAGAATTAGGCATGTTTGCGTTTGTGAGTCTTCTGACGAATATGTGACACTTAAATGTCTGTGTGTGTGTGTATTTTGGTGCATGTCTGAGTGTGGTTGTGTGTATGTGTGTGTGTGTGTGTGTGTGTTTGCATATACAGTTCAACACCTGTAACTCCCGCTGAGCATGAAATGGCTTATTTGCTTGCAGAGACTCACTTCTAGTGTTTGTTATGTGTTCTCCGTGTTTTGGGGAGCTGCACTTATCAATCACACACACACACACACACACACACACACACACACACACACACACACCCACCTGTAACAGGTATTGAAATTTGCTGGATGTAATTTATCCTTGATAGATCTTGCTCCGATGACGTTTGTTTGCCGCCGTGTTATCTGCTGATCCACAAACGTAAAGAGGAAATCGAAGGGAAAACAATATGAGCGTGATTCCCGTATTAAGATTCAAGATGAGCAGCAGTGGGAGTGGAGTTATTTGATCTGACATTTATATTGTCCCACTCCATCTGGATGCTGTCAAACTGAGTGAAACTTCCAAAGGGGAATGATACAGCAGCAGCAAAACGGAAAGAGACATTTCCAGCTACAAGCAAATCCTCTCCCTGCCCCGCAACCTCAATTCTCCGGGGAAATCACCCACAGGGGAGAGGCGAGAGATGTTGTTTTCTATTCACTCGAGCACTGCGTTACCCCTCTCTCTTTTCTGTCCACCTCTGCCCACCTTTACCCTTCCAGCATCATAATATTAACCCACTCACATGATGTAATCTAACGCTTCCCCCTCTTATCGCCTTCTCTTTCATTCATCCTCGCTTTGACTTACTGATCCTCTGCCATCCCTTCTTCTCCCCCATCCCTCAATTACAGCCTCATCGTCCTCCCCCTCTCCCTCATTAGCCCCCACCCTGCTGCATCTTCTCTGCCTCCCCTTGCGTTGGCAGCAGAACCCCAACAGGCTATTATTGATCATCTTAATCGTAGGTGTTAGGAGGCAATTCCACCTGCCTTCTCCGCTTCATAACTCGGTGGGGCGTTCGATAACGTTTAGATGCTCTGATGCAGATGTGGGCGAAGTGTCAGTTGTCTGCGGCGAAGGGGGAGGGCGAAGGGAGGGACGGTGCTAATGATGAGCCTCCGTCTTCACGCTCCCTTAGTCTTTTTCTTCTCACTTGTCAAAACCAAATCTCTCTCTTTTGGCTTTTTCCCCCATTCACCCTCCTCAGTCTGCTTTTTTCTCCACCGTCTTTGTCTTATTTACCCATCTGAGTCAGTGCATCTATCCCCGATCCCCTCTTTTTTTGTTTTTGTTTTCCCGGTTCATCTCCATCTTCCTGTCTCATTGTGGCTGAGAGGGGATATTTGGAACAGATGGGATCCCGTATTGATATTCAAATAATTCTCCTCCGGGAGATAAGAGAGGCCATTGTTTCCCATCCTTGATGTGTAAACTGCTGTAATTCCCCCCTTTTGTCTCCCTCCAATCTTGCATGCACGAAACAAATCCCAGACTGACTGTGAATATCTCGTCGCGTTTTCCGATCCATCAGCGACTTTTGTGCAGGTACCCTTGAGCAACACTTTTAATCCGCAGATTTAATCCCCACTTTTGTGCAGCACCCAGCAGTACGAGATTAGCAGTGTTAGGGGCTGTTCACAGGTATGAAAGCATTTTACATCATCATCCTGTGATGCATTGATACAAACCAGCATCTGGGAGCTGACCAGTGCAGCTGCCATCTGTGTCCCCACTTTCCCTCAGTGTGCTTTATCTTTTCCCACTTTAGCTTTACACATTTTGACAGCTCCCAGGCGGCAGATGTGCACTTGTTACATTCAGGGGTGAGTTACGTGCGTAGCCCAAGTGACAGCATAAATAGAGGACTTGAGTAGGGGTTAAGTCTTCAAGGCGGCATTGTGTTCTGGTGTTTTGAAGGTATAGTGGAGAAATTCTTATTTTCTTTTGTCAAAGAAGATGTGTAGATTAAAGATGAAAAACGGAGTGCTGTCGAGGTGTGATTTGCACATGAATGCCAAGCAATCCGTTGTTTATTTATCGAATGTCTGCTCCCATTGTGGATCAACAGGCTGTAACAAAGGACATTTTCCCTCCAAGCAACTGCGAGGCCACATCTCACCAAGAAAAGCATGCAGTACACATATGCATTATGGTTTTCTAATTAATTAGCAGCCGTCTTCAGTGTCTGATTTATGAAGGCAGCAGCATTTATCCATTCATTAATTTTCCCTTTATAGTTGATGTTGACATTGTGAGAAACCAGGTTGCCAGGGGGACAGAATATTAGAAACGCCTCAGTATAATGCAGTCCAGTACTTACATCACCGCAGTAGAAAAAATAAAATAAAATTGAATTAACACCTTTATGGCTGTGTCAACAAAAACTGACCATTATAAATGTCATAAAGTTGAATTTCATGGCAGAGCAGTTGTATTGAATTGCATTAGACTATCCAGGTGTGCATCCAAGTGACCACTGAGTGTATATACAGTATGTCTGATCAAAAGTGTAAAGCTGTTTAATGTATACAAATCATAATAAAATATAATTCTGAAGTGCAATTGAATCCCAACCTGCAAGAGGCAGCTGCAAGGTATCCTGTCTGCTGGAAACCCAGAAGATTTACAAAATAATCATGAATATTGTTTTTCCCCCTCCATTTGGTTTCTAGCAACTTAATTTAGTTTGGTTTTGTATTTTAATTTCTTTTCCTATGTGTTCGCGAACGATTGTTAAATATTTGAACACATTTCGATTCCAATAATTTTGAGGCACCAAAGACATTGCTGTTTTTACAGTGATGAGGGAAAAGAACAGATTTATTTGTTCTCAAAATTTCTGTGATGATATCCACTGAAGTCAAGACACAACTTACAGCAAGAGCAGTTTTATACCACTATTAGGCTTCAGGCTGGATTTCTCTTCAACATCCTCCAATATAGACAGTCAACCTGAGCAACTGAATGAAACGTACTCTGTGTATTCCAATTAACAGTCACAGCAGTGAGCTTTTTATCCATTTTTATTTTGATTTCAAAGAGATCCCTGGCGACCCTCAGCAGAGCTACTGCACCCGGCTCGGCTGGCGTGCCGAGTCCTCGCGGTGCGAAAGTAACCGGTGCGTCAGCTTAGGACGAGGACTCACTTTGAACCTAATTCATGTGAATGCCTCTGTGTCTGCTTGCATCAAAGCACTCAGCCTCTTGTTGTCTCACCGCCTCAGTTGATTAGTCCGGCTCGCTCAATTTTGCCGACGCTTTAACAACTAGTTTAATCCTGCGGTCGGTACTCTACAATTTATGAGATTGTGTAGTGGTGGTGGTCTGGAATGGTCCCAGGGTTAGTGGTTAATTTGGATTTCTTAGATAGCAACAGTTCTTACTGCCTGAGGAGTTTAACAAATAAAATATCTGAATAGCTCTTAACTTTTCACCCAAGTGTCGGTGCCAAGTTTTGACAGAAATATGCAACCTTTTGAAATTTTTATTTCTCTTTCAGTAATTCCTCATTGTTTTAAGTTGAGCACCTCTTTTGGCCTCGGCACTTTGGCTCTTCCATTCCCCTCTCCCGCTCGTTTACCTTCCCTTTCTGCTTGGCAGGCAGGCAGCGCTGGTGCAGCCGATTGTCCTTGAACCTGGCGTTCTCCTCGAAACAATTTGAACTCCTTTCACATTTCGTTACTCCCAAAGAAAAGCACTTCCACTCACTATTTCTCATCTCATTGACTTTAAAGAAAAAAACCTTGTTAAGGGAATTCTGACCGAGTTCTCATCCTCTCTTACAACTGTGCCCTCCTTCACACTCGCACTGTAACAAATCGTGACACTGTTGATGCTCTGTACAACTGCCTTCCACTACTGTCGGCCACTTGACTATTCCCCCCCGGAGGCAGGTGGAGTGCGGTAACTTGCTCAAGGGCACCTCTACGGGAGATGTTAAGGGAGCGGAAAGCCTTTCTCACTCAATTTCCCCACATAGTTTCTCCCAGCCGGTCTGGGACTGAAAAAAGCTGACCTTGGGATAACAAGCTCACTGCTGAACCCCCAGGGCATCATCCCACTGTACCACTGTCCCAGCACTGTGACTACAAGGTTCACAGGAAGGACACCACTTGATAAGTGTGTGTCAGTGTGTGTGCGGACAACTTGCCATCATAGCTCTGTTGCCTTCTTTGTACTTGTATTTTAGGTTGAGATGAAGTTGACAGTGTAAGCCTTTTATATCCTCCACCGTGTAGTGGGACATCTCACCTTTGAGTAAATATATGTTTGATCCGAAAAGAAATATCAAAATACTTCCAAAATATTTTGTTTGACACATGCTAAAGTGTATGAAATGCAGCGGGGGAGAGGCATGGAAAAGATCTTCTCACCTACCCGGGTTGTTTGCTCTGGTCTGGCCAGGAGTCCGGCTGGAAGGGGCAACTGTCCAGCTGCCAGTGCTGAATCTAGCAGCAGCAGCTGGACCGCTTCTGTGGTGCTGAAAAACAGCTTCCTTAAAGGGCCCATATTATGCCCCCTTTTACACAAGTTACATTGGTTTTCAGGTGTGTGCACTACATGTCTTTGCCATTCCATGTCAAAACACCTCAAGGATCAAGCCACACAGCACCCTCCTCTTTCTGTATAAACAGCCCTATGAGACTATGGTCGATTCCAGCGCTTTCCTGCTCACTCCTCGCCCCCCCTCCCTTCGTGTTCCTCCTCGCTCCTCCTCGCTCCTCCCCGGGTCTGCTGCGCAACTACGGCGTTGCCCTGCTATGACAACAGTCGCACGTAATAAGGCACATACACGACGTAGAGACCCGGGAGGCACAGCGAACACGTTCTCCATAATTACACACAGAGCACAAGGGGCTGGGCGATAGAACGTTAACGATATCCCGGCCGCGAGTCTAGCTACGCCGGTAGCCAGTAGCCGCGAGCTCCACTGCAAGCCGGCAGCCGCGAGGTCCGCCGGCAGCAAGCCGGCAGCCGCGACCGACCGCCGGCGGCCGCGACCGACCGCCGGCAGCCGCGAGAAAATTATGGCGTACACGTGATCTGTTTTTCCGCACTTCAAGGGGGGAGGAGCTGCTCAGGTTGGGGGCGTGGTCGCCCCAGTAGCAGGAGTCAACTTACGTCACTTGACGCCCGGGCTGTGAATGGCTCGTTTGCAGACCGTCTGCACGATCAACCCAAACCACGAATCAACGACTCATTGTTTTCTTTTCATTCTCCGTGGCCTGGCAGACACCCCAGATAACCAAATATACGTGGAGGCGGCTGAAAAGGTGCCTGGAGCATAATATGGGCCCTTTAAACTCCGAGATGGAAGCAGCTCAGCCTACCAACGCCTGGCTCTGCCCGGCCCTGTCAGTAATGACGGCCGATGGGAACAGGGGCGGATCCTCTGTGATACAATTTTCATGTAACTGTGTGGATGACATGAGCAACACATCTCTCCTTTTTTTGTTGTGTCTTTCTCAGTGGAATGATGGAGGCAAGGAGCAGAGAGAGGGGGGAAAAAAAGCAACAGGAATGTGAGTCTCTGACAGGAATACAGCATTTCGAGGCAGGCATGTGAAACGGTTAAGAGACTGTTTCCCCGCTGGATGTCTGTGCCTGAGCACAGCGACTCAGGATGCAGTGACACGAGGAACCAGAACTCCGCTCTCACAGCCAGAGCGAGCCAAGAATACCAATGTGTGCGTGTGGAAAAGGAGAAAGAGGAAAAAGGTTTTTTTCTGAAGTAGAGTCTGGGTAAGAGAGGCTCAAAGAGGTGAGGCGCAGTGTGGTGCTGTTTACCCAGTTTGACACAGCAACCTCCTGCCACCATACCTGACCTCTCGAGTGAAAGGTTTTCACCTCGTGACATGCTGTCCGAAAGGGAGCATTTCACTTTCATAGACTCTGAAAGGGACCCAAGTTTTTTTTCTTTTTCAGAGTGGAAGCAGACATTGACGGAGCTGGTGGAAATCAGTAGGCATGAAATGGCTTTAAAGTGATTTTCCCCACTATTTCTACTATTTCTCAACTTTGACAGCTACTTTATACAGAGGAACATAATTTATCCTAAATTGTCCTGGACGTGTAGCCACCCTGACTTTCTTTAGCACTGCAGACAAAAGTTGCTCGAGTGGCGTGAAACAACCCCTGGATTCGAGTTTTCTAATCATTCTTCAAAAAACATGGCATCTCATGTGTAATCCCCCATGTCCTTTATACTGCTGGAGAGAAGAATAGGGCGCCATGAGGAGGAGAAAATGATAGATTAACCCCCCTGCTGGAAATCACACCCTTCTAACTCTCAAAATGCCATTAGCGTTGACTTTGATTTATGTGAACCACCCTCAGTTTGGGCAAGAAATAAGTTAATTTTAGCCACTCACACTTAGATTAGCAAAAATCACAACAAACGCCTCAATGCGGCCGTCGTGTTGCCACAGCGTCAGCAAAACAACATTTTCAGATGCATTTCCGTCTTCAAGGAACACGTCAAAGTTGTGTAATCGGCTCAGCCTGTTTGATTTGACTCATCTCTTCCTTTTTTTCCCTCTCTCCCTTTGCCGAAATCAAAAGTTGCCACGATTACCATAATCATACAAATCTGACAAGATGTTTAATCAAGATCAAACAGGGAAGAGATTAGTGTTTTCATTCAGATGTTAGTCTTTTGCACTTGATGCGTGGATGCGTTTAGCGGCGGAGGTAATCCGTGAAAAATTGGTGTTGCTGAAGCTGTTTAACGCTGCAGATGAAAAGTTCTCAAAAAGCCGCACACACCAGCATACGCTTGCACACGCATGCACACACACTCTGGCTGCTAACACACACTCGCAAAAAACCCACAATCACGAGCATCCAAACAAAACAGCTTCAAACTGTGAAAGGAAAGGACACAAAAGATGGAAAAATTGTGAGTGCAGATTACCAGAGAGAAGACTAAGGGAGAGCTGGGCAGGACTTCATTAATATTAGACTTCTTGTTTGAATGTTTAATTATAAGGCTCAGTGGTTTCTCAGCTCGTAACCTTCAAATGGAATCTGGCAGTCGAGTCCAGCGGAGCAGGCACAAAGCACATTTAATGTTGTCCAATACAACTTTATGCGGGCGCAATAAATGCCACGGACAAGCGCGACTCTCACTTTAGCAATGAAACGCGACCCTTTAATCATTTTTATTTTTACGAGGATTATTTCATTGCGTCTTATCGTAAAGCAGCAGAATGATCTGTGGCATGTATTTAAAAAAATGACAGCCCCCCTGTCCGTGTTGATAAACATGAAAGAAGCTAGTAAAAGTTGTCGAAACATGCAAGAAAGAAAGACAGGCGGCTGTAAAAAGGTTCTTCCATCAGCGTCGTTGTATCGACTCCCGTTGCAATGTGATGCAAACACTTCAAGTCATTTTTTTTTTGTTCACTTCAAATCTGCTGAGCTTCATTAGTAAAACATCTTGTTTCAGCCAATACGAACTTTTGCATGAATAATGTGGTTCCTGTGGTGGATATTAAACAGATGACCCACGTATTCCTCTCTTTCATTCAATCGTCTTCTTTAATATTCCCTGGTGGCAGGGCTGACTCAACCGGTCCACGCCGACTCCGCTGTGAAAGAGAGAGAAAAAACTATTTTTTTTGAAGAGGGCAGCATGCTAATGAAGACCAAATTCTGTGAAGCAACGGCGGGTTTGGAGAGTCGTGAGAGGACAAATAACCAGTAAATTCCACTTGAAAGACAAACAAGTTCATCAAGTGCATTGTTTACGGCCAGAATAGATAGAGGGGGAAAAAAATTATATGCTCTTCTTTTTATTTGCATTTACTCATTAGATCTTCAAACTGGAATCTGCATTTTTTTTTTTTTATCCAGAAAACACAAGAATGTGTTTCTAAGCTTGTATCTTTTTTGTTTTTGTTATCTTACTGTAACTCCTACAGTAATTACTGACATATTTTCCTAAATGTCACTAGTAAAACTTCACAACATCTGTTATACAGGCCTGACCTCTGTCTTACCTCATTAACTCTTGGCATGCTGTGGTCTCCTCCTCTCAACCCCACTTGAACCCCCCCCCCCACCTGCTGGAGTGCATGAAGAGCTGCTACTTGAAAGTGAAGGAGTCAAACGCGTCACCGACCTTTTGCCGTCGCAAGGGCAAGTGCCTGACTCAGCCGAGCTTAAACACCTGCATGTGCTCGCCGGGGATAGCCGCCCTGCCATCAGTGCACTCCACCACCACCCTCCGAGCCTCCACTCGTCCCTCCTCTCCCTCTCCGGCTTGTCATTAGCATATGGGAAGACAGGCATAGTTAAAGGATGCATATGAGGCCGAGCACAGGCGTTCATATTTATTTGGGCTGCTGGCGCCGGGGGGGGGGGAGTCTGATAGCTGAAATTTTTACATTAACCCAGACACCCACGCGTAAACATGACCGTGTAGACGGGGTTCTGTGACCCCAATTACCTGCTCATATTTGTGCTCCAGTTGTGCGAGAGGTTTCTCGTGTCTGTGTGCTTGGTGGCATCGTCAGAAGAGGGCAAAATTGCGTGTCGCCCGTAGGGCTGGGACGACTCGTCGACGTAATCGACTACATAAATTTGTCGACTCAAATAATTTGCGTCGATGAATCGCTCCAAACAACTAGATTAACTCTTGTCCCATGCTCCAGTCCAGTGGTGGCGTTTGTTTCGGTGCAGAAGGCTGCGAAGGCTTCAAGCTCTGGGTTGCAAGCACGGCGTTTTACAAACTCCTCGCACTGCGGTTTATGGCGCTGTTGTAAATGGTGGTAGAGATTCGTCATGCTGTTTGCGGGATTCTCTACACATCTGAAACTTGGAATCCACCTCCAAAGGATCGAGCCAGTATTTGTAATAATCTTCGGCTGCTTTCCTCTCGTTTGTGTCTGTTTCTGTGTTGGTGCTGCATGCAGGACTTGTGTGTGTGTGAGTGAGTGGGTAGGGGAGGGGCTCTGAGAGGAAGAGGGGCGGGGCCAGGCGAAGTTGCGTGCGAGGGACAGACAGGGAGAGGAGAAACAGGCGAACTGGCGGCTCCGCGAATGAAACTTATAACGTTATTTTAACGCAACATAAATCTCGATATACACGATATTGTCTTATCCTATATCGTGTTTGAAAATATATCAATATATTTGAAAAACTCGATATATCGCCCAGCCCTACCAAGGAGTCTAACGCACGTGCGAGGGCTCGCTACTCAAAACCCTGTGGCGCAATGAAAGTGAGGGCCGGCGCGCGCCACTGGCCCAAAAAAATTAGCGTTAGATTAGTCGATTAATCGAAAAAATAATCCCTGATTAATTGTTTGTAAAATAATCGTTTGGGACAGCTCTAGTCGCACGTTTGACACAACTCCCCAATTGTTTGGTGAGTAAGAGCGTGTTTGGGTGTAAGCCTGTAAAGAGATCTTTGTCCATGTGCACCAGCAGAATTCAGTCAATTAGTGAGACTTGATGATCTGAAGTCTAATTCTCCTCGGTACACGTTTATAATGAATCAGTATTCTTCTTTTGGATGGGGCAATACTTTCCTGAATGCCCGTAACTGGCTGAGTTTGTGATTGAAATAAGTTCTGACCATTAGGGCGGCTGAGTGCTGCTTGACTGTTTAACAATTACACCATTGGTGTGGGGAGTCTTGGTCGTTTCCCCTTTGGCCGTTATTCTTTCAAAATGAATTGATGCGTCAAGTTCCTCTTACATCATCAGGGGGCATTTACTGGCACTGTTACTAACTTAACGCATCTGTCACTTCATTTATCATCTTTTTACATCCCTTTAGTGAAAAATCCAGCATAGACAGTACATGCAGCAGTTTTGTGTGTGTGTGTGTGTGTGTGTGCGCGCGTGCGCTGCTCCGAAAAAGTATTTTTTTGGTTTGCTCCCGATCTGAGCCCCTCAGATAATGGGTATCAGCTGATCCTGAGCCCAATCTGATACATTACATTTACTTGAATGTGGAATATCTACCACCTAATCTTACACTCTCTATTTTTTTCACAAACCACTACATCCAAACACTGATGGCCCAGGTAGCTTGAACAATGGAGTTAAAGCTGGGGAGAATGCTACTCTTGAAACTGATGTGACCCGACCCACCAAAGAGAAGATGTCTCACTCTGTTGGCGTTGTGAACCACAGACACACTAGCGATTGCACAGTGGTGTTACCGAGCAATGGTCCTTCTCTCACAGATGATCTGTGGATGAGTGCAGACGCAGAGATCGCCTTAACCCGACAACAGACAGCTTTTATTTTTACCTGTCATTTTTAACAAGCGAAAAACAATAGTTAGACGCTGTCAGTGGGGAGAGCGGCACCATGACACAGCCAAAACACAGTAAAGCTCAGTGAAGAAGTGTAGAACCCAATAATGTACTATATCCCAGCAAGGAAATAACTAGTTATAAAAATATCCACTAAACTCCATCAAAAATGTAATAAAACCTCATAATGTAACATGTCGTAAACCATAATAACCAATAAATAATGTAGATGGGAAAAGACATATTCTTCATATTTGATATTATTTCACAGAATTATAGCTTTGCTTATTTGAGAATAATGTTGAATTTACATGAACAAAGCAAAGATAAAAAAAAGTCCCCTGTGCAGTTACACGAGTCATCTGCTGCTCCACACAGGGCTTCATTCAGCTGCTGTCAAGTGAGCGAGTTAGTCCTGCTTCTCTCGAGTGAATCTTTTACACAGCGAGTTTATTGTCTGCCGCTGGCCTTGGGTGACAAAGCACAGGGCAAACAGCCACCACATCGGCGCACTCAGAAGGGACTTGAATGGGCTCAATTGGTTGAAAGGTTTTGTTGAGTGGGCACGGCGCCATCTCCTGTGGATTTTAGTGATTAAAAGAAGGAAAGAGGTCACATTTAAATGCGTAGAACATCTTTTTTTTTCCCTGTTTGTTTCACGAGCGAACACTCTGTCAGTGCGCCTTCACATAAAGCCAGGATGATGGAGGAGAAGAAGTTTGCAACATCAGCATCAGAATCACTGCGAGCACTGCGGTGATGGATAAAAGCAGCATATCAAGTCACAGCAGTCCACCGCTGTTGGCAAGACAACAATAAGTTAAAGTTTTACAGTATTCCGTAAAGCAAATTGTCACTAGTAAGGGACAGAGCAGCAGGAAGCAGATGCAGTCCATCATGTATCTATAATGCAGCCTACAGACAACAATATACAGTACTGCACAGAGCCTATTTTCTCATTTCGCTCCATGTCACTGAGATTCGACTGCTCCTTCAGTTACTTCATCTCCTGGCTCATGAAAATTTGAAGTGGCAACTTCCAGGGAGCATGTGCTGATCTAGTTACACTTTGGGGAGGAGGAGTATTCTGAATGTGTTGAGGAAAGGTTTACCATCGCAGCATCTGGAAGCGATGTCTCCAGCTTTTTCTATTGCATTTACACCTGTGACTGTAAACAGCCACTTCATGCAGGGCCACTTCATGCAGGGCCACCTCATGCAGGGCCACCTGAGCGGCCCCTGGGCCTCGCTCTGTAAGTCATCCATGCAAATGGTTGATTATCTCAAGCGTGAGACTTGGGTTTCATGGTGATGATACTGAAATGAATGGAAATCAGTGACGGCCCGAAAAGACTGAAATCAATGGAGAAACTCAAGATTTGCTTTTGAAAATGATCAGCAGAAAGTTAAAGTGTCCATAATTCACAGTTAATGGGGTAATAGTCCTTTAAAACCATCTTTTGAATCACCTCATTAGTAAAAAAACAAAAAACCATCCAACATAATAGACCCGTTTAAAGAGTTTCCTGCAGACAGACTCTTCACTCAAACCATTTCATGGAGCTGCAGGGCTCTGCTCCATTTTTTTTTTGTGTTGCACTGCCGCTGCATGAGGGCTGCGGCGTCCGTTTGAGTGAGAGCTCGGGGAAAGAGTCTGGTGAGAGGGACATACATAGGTCAGTGTCTCTGTGGCCGCTGTACAACAGTAAGTCCTGCAGCACACAAGATGGTAAACGATTAAAATCATACATACTTACTGTACACGAAGTGAATGCAGCCAAGTGACACCATAATGCAGATATAGGTCACTGCACACATACACACACATATATGGAGGCATCTTAACTCGACAAAGAGAAATTCCATCCCAGCCTCTATTACATCAAAGGGAAAATCACTGGCGCTGTAATAAATCAAGCCAACAAGGTTCATGCCGCCCTATGGCCCCGGAGCCCTGATGGCGTGATGTGTAGGGTGTTATTACCCCTAAGCCCCAGCGTTTGTCTGAAAAGGCCCTCGGGTCCCCCATGGCCGGTGAGGAGGTGAGGCGCGAGCGCTCCCAGGCCAAGGTGACGCTGGCGTGGAGCGTCGCACGTCTGCACGGCCAAGGTGACTTTAAGAGACAGAGGTAGAGAGCAGCTGATTTTCTACATCAACGATGACCCGCCCAGCAGTGTAATACTCTCTCGCTCATTAGGTTCCGTTGGAATCGACTGCCTCAGGCCAGAGACAGCGAGAGCATGTGTAATGGGAACGGACTGAGTGGGTTTTTGTGTCTCAGTGATTGAATATAAAAGCCTCATATGGAGGTTTTTGCGCTTGTTTGTACCGATTATATGAGCTCAATGATTCGACCCGTGACTTGCCTCCTGGTGGGTGATATGTATTTTCTCACAGATGACTTCGGAAACATCTTCGCAGATTCTTTCTTAACATGTTAAAAGAAAAAATATATTTCAAAAAATGTAATGTAGCAGCCTGAGGCAGTTTGGAAAGAAAAGTGACAGAAACACAAGCTTGGTAAATGCTAACATTCTACAGATGAACATCCCTGCTGTTCTTTTCTGTTAACATAGTGAAGTGCTTTTCATGTAGACTGTGGCCTCCCAACCAATTCATCTTTAATTATCATAGTGCGTGTTTGACATTTTGGCAAATACATTGTAGGTTTTTTTATGATAAAGCATTTTAACATCAGCCTGTCGGGTTGGTTATTTTCATTTTTATTTTTCTGAGCACTTGAAAGGACTTGGGAGTTTCACAGCTCATTGTTGACCTTGAAAAGAAAATCTGCTGTTTCCTAGATCAAGAATCCAAAGTTATAAAAGCAAAGTAAACTTTGACAGATCCTCTTTTTTTAAATCAATATAGCGATCTTGATGGAAAGCAGTTGCTTATTTACTCGTCCGGCAGTTAAGGAGCAGCATTACCATTCATTTAAGTCAGCATTAGCTGTTTTTGGTTTCCTGAGAGAAATGCTGCTACTGGCTAAAGGTTAAATGATCCACCGAAAACATTTGTTTTTCACATTGTTATTTCATATATAGTGTATAATTACAAAAGATCAGTTATATTGCTCCTGTTTTTGAAAAGTGCCTTCCATTTGTTTCAAATGTCAGGAGTGGACATGCCCAGCCTTAAACGTCTATCAAAGAGGGCGTCAGAGGTCGCCCCTGTCCCCCTGTTCGTCTTTGTCCTCTACCACGACAGTAAAATAAATCATGTGTAAGATTTAAATTAGAAGGCTATATTGCAGCCTTACAATCCGCTTCGAATTTGGAGGACGTGCAAAAAAAAAGTTTGACTCCTGCAGTGGAGGAACATTGTGTTGCCTGACAGACAAAGTGTAGTTTGGTGTTATTCTTGTTTACTTACCACAGGAATTAAAGAGAACTTCCTGTCTCCAGCATGTTCCCTTACTACCTTTGACTTCTTTTGCTGTTTTTTTCTTAATGCCAATTACAGGCATCAAACAGTTTCAGTTTGATTCACACTGTTACAGCGACATCTCTGTAAGGTCAAAATAAATCTCACATATGGTACTTTACAGAAGGTTTGAGCAGTTTCACCTTGAGCAGCTGCAGAATCTGTTCCGTCGAAGGCATGTTCGACAAATGTACTGCTAAATCATTATGGTTTGTGACTTTGAGAGTACAAGTTAACATTCATGGCAGAAACATCTTTATTGCCATGAATCATTACATGAAAGGTTAGTGATAGATTAGTGTGTTTTATGCATCTACAACGTTTTCATTGAAACTCCCCCACTACTCTGAGACTTTAAACAAAGCTTTGTAAAAAATTTCAAAAAACCTTAAAAATGTCCGTGCCCAGAGCAGACAGGAAATACGAGGCAGAACCTGGCCCGAGACATTTCTTTATACACTCCCAGATGGAGTTTATGGTCACCTTGTACTGTGCATACAGTAAAGAAACAAAACATAAAATTGACAGATGGTAGATAAATTTGACAACCACTGGAATAAAAAGCTGTTGAAATAAACGGCAACAACCATCTGTTCCACATCATACCCTCCCTCATTGACTTTCTCCTTATCTTTTCAACACCCCCCCCCCCCACACACATACACACACACTTCACTCGTGGTCGTGTTTCTCCACCCCGTGCCCAGTGGATGAGATGGGACAAGTGTGACTGATTCAGATACATAGAGTCGGGGGTTCCTTCCTTCGCAACCAGGCAGAACCTGCTGTCAAGTGTGTTCACGATGGATGGGACGGGGAGAGTGAGGGAGAGAGACATTTGCCATGAACTCCCAGTGAACCTTGCACTCCCCTGCTGACATTTTACACCACCCCCTCCTGCTAATACACCCCTTTTGCGCGCGCACACACACACACACACACACAGTTTGCACTTCCACACATGTTTTACATGATCACACATCGTCTCCACACACACAAGTGTCACCTTTTTTTCAGCATTGCGAGCCGTAACGCCGCTAATGGGTTCCGGTGGCTGACTGTGCGCACTGCATTTGACTGTCACTTAGTCCAATGAGGAGCGACAGGCTGCCCTAGTGGCACCCTTGCCCCGCTGATGGATTAGGTAAGGATGGGACAGGTGTCTCTCACAGTCATGGCTACAGGCGGAAGGGGGGAATACGATCCTGAGGGCAATAAGGCAGCGATCTGATTGACCTCTACTTTCATGCACAAACATTTCACGCGACACATACGCAGCACGTACATGAGAACGTCTGTCTGTTGTGAGCAGAGGTCTGGGTTGGAGACAAAGAGACTCCCCAGCCTCCCATTCAGTTCCAGAAGCACTTCCATCAGTACATCTCGAATGATTTGGATAAAGGCTCGCCGATTGGCCTTGATTGCAGATGATCATCGCCAGTGATTCAATTATTGGCCGCAGTTAACGCTCTGATTCTGCAATTTAAAGCACATCAGCGGCAACGAAAACAACAGCAACGCACTGCAAAATGGATTTTAACACAGTTCAAGAAACTTTGGGGATTTTTGATGGAGTCCAGTGTGGAAAACACCAAAAGAACATTTTATGGGTATTTACTAAATGTTGGTGCAGCTAAATATCTGAAAGCACAAAACAAAAACTGATCTAATCCACTAGTGTGTAATAAGATCATAACGAAACCTGTTTTAGCTTTGGTTTTCACTTTCTATTATTTACAGGCATATAATTGGCTCTCGCCTTGTGTTAAATAGGGCTGCCGCGTATTTATGAGGTAAATTTCAGGAAGCAGATGTTCTCATATTTATTCACACATTTATACCAGAACAAAGAGAGGAAATGGGGACAACAAACATACGGCTGAGCTCCTTTGTCTGAGTCCAATCACACTGTCAGGTCTGCTGGTGAGCATCAGTGTGCAGGAGGATGGGAACTAATATACATGTTATAGTTTTTAAAATGTTCATGAAGATAGCTTTACTAAATTTGAAATAGTGTTTCCGGTACACGCATTTAACTCATGTTAATGGGGTATTCTTATCTTTTGGTTAGTACACTAATAGTAGAATTATTTTCATTATTGATTCTTCAGAAGATGACTCTTTCTGATCAATTATTTTCCCTACAAAAATCATATTAGATATTGTTAGTGGGCATCCATACATTTAATCTATAAATGTCAAACCAGAAGTGGAAAACTCAAATATATTCAATTCACTCACTAAAAACAGAGAAAAGCAAGAAATACTCACATTTAAGACATGGACATTTGGGGATAATATTTATTTTGACTATTGAGGCACAATCTGAAACTATCTTGTACAGATTAGTACGTTACGTCTTCTCTGTGGATTTATGGATGTTTATCATCCACGTGCCGACTCGAACTGTGAGTTCTGTATGTTGTCTGAGTGTATCACTTTGACAAACTTCAGTGTCATTAAGTGATCAAATGCATTTACGCATTCTATGGGCTAAGTAAAAATGCATTGTTGCTCTGTAGCACGGGTCTATCACAGTACTTGACAGTCTGATTGATTCAGAGTTGGTGTTGGCGTATCTATTGAGGTTGAAGTAAACAAATCAAGTGAAAATTACAGACACGGCTGTCTTTAATGTCAGTGCACAGCCATATGGCGCCAGGCCACATTTTGACTCCTCTTTGCATTTGAGATGAATCAGCACATTAGGTGACGCGCAGCGTGGTGTTTCCCAGAGTCCCTGGGCCGCTCTCTTTTCTCGCCATCCACAGGGATCGCTTTAATACCGCTCAGTGTTAATGAAGACGAATCATCCAATGAAATCGATCGATGATGGAGTCACTGGTCCTGTAGTCCCAAAGAGTGCGTGGAAATGCCACACGTGCAGAAAACTTGGAGCACCTTGTGCATGGAGACACGCCCACATATACAGTACACACACACATGCACAGAGGTTGCGTGTGGAGCTGTGCAGTTCCAGAAAACGTCTCCGGTTTGACAGTGGCACAAGCGTATCACAAACCTGCACTTGACTGGAATTCAAATTCACACTCAACTTCGTCAAGCTGTTTTTTTTAGGACACCAGAACTCATTTTCTTCTCTCAGCATTGTCGCTGGGAGTCGGGAGGAATAAAGCATCAAGGCCAGATCAAAGTGAGCTCAAACTGCAGCGAGGGAAAGGAGAAATCTGAGCTTCAACCCACTGCCACTGTGAGCGTGTGTGTTAGTAGAACAGTAATCTGTGTGTGTGTGCTTTCTCTGAGGAAAGAGTCTCTGAAAAACTTTGCGTCAGTTTTATTTCTTATATTTTCTTGATGCCTCATTATACAACATGCTCATGGACGAAGCACTTGAGTTTTCAAGGAGGCTGAGTGCATTTTATAACCACATTAATTTAGTTTAATACCACGAATGATTCATAACGGTTGACTAGCAACCAACACTCCAGTAAGCCAAGCACAAAGAAGGGGAAGTCTATGAATTTTGTCACTTTAAAGGCATTATTTTTGTCAAATCTAATTTCATCCTACAAAGGAAAGTGCAATATTGATTTCCTCCCCCCGCTTTTTTTTGTCACCGTCCATCCTTTTCAGTCGAGATGGAGGTTTTCTCCTGCACACTGAGGGAAACAGATATAGAATTATATTTGTTTTCTTATAATGTATTCTCCTGCACATATAGAGACAATCAAAACACAGGGGCTGCAGAGTGATTTCCACTTGGGGTTGCGTCCCTGTGCAAACCCAAAACAATGTTTGATGGTTTCACTTCAATATTCTCTTGTTTACTTGAGGTTAACAGTACAATAACAGGAAGCTGCTGCGGCAGAGGAGGAGACACTTATTTGTCTCCATTTTTATATCCCCACCAATAAAATATCTAGTGGTGCTTTAACAACAAATATTATCTGTGCGGTATTGTTGTTTCACTTAAGACCTCTCTGATAATAAAAAAAAAGCTCTTGATGTGATTTGTTGGTCAAAATAATGGAGGGGTACAAAGACGGAGGCATGCCTGTTTCTATCCTTTTAGAAATCGGAACTCAAATTTAAAAATCATTTTTGTTTGGGGGAAGAAAAAAATTGTATATAATGTATATAATGACAATGTGTCAGGAAAAGTGCTGAGGCACAACCTTCAAATGCTCCCGAAAAAATGTTCTGCCTCACTAGACAAAAAAAGAAAAGAAAAATAGATTTAGATTGTGTTCACATGGCATTATATTGTTTGAGGAAAAAGTCCTGCTTGGAGCACTTTTCTTGGGGAGTAAAAAAGAGCAGCAGACTGTTCATTTAACCTTGTTGTGAGGGCAAAGCAATACAATAAATTATTTCTATTACTATATATGTCTCCATTTTTCCACCTACTGTAAAGGTTTTCCATTCACCATCCATTGATGATTAAGAAAACCATCACATATTAATTAAAGAAACTGGAAAGTTTCCCTTTTTTCCAGGCCATTATTTTGATGGCCAACTTTCTTCTGATTAGTCACAGTATAGTGAGTAATTGTATAAATAATTGTGTTGAAATGTTTCAGTACAGTAAATCTCTGTTGCCCGTTTTGATTTATCCACCAATAGAAACGTTCCGGGCCTGGCAGGTGTTTAACTCAGACACGTGTACATGACCGAAATTAGATTAGTTTTTAATGAATCCCACGGGGAAACTGGTTAAAGTTTGCTGCTACGTCAGTGACTTCGGGGGCAGGAGCCTAATTCCACAGAGCCCTCCGCTGTCCGCCAGCTTCCATACCCAGCTGGTGTTGGGGGAAGGATTTTCACACGTATAGGCTTCACAATCTCAGGTCGGGAAATGGGAAAGTGTTGGATTCACACCTGACTCACTGTTGCCTGTTTTTCTCTCCTTGCCACAAAATATCATCCAAACCGGCAGGACTTGCCTTCATGCACACACACACATTCAAATCTCGAGAAGGTTCAAAATAATTTTTTTCTGCTTTTTAATTTGACATAAGGTTTACAAAGTCGCGTTAAACTCGAAGCAATTAACTCAGCAGCGCGAAAGGGAAAATTAAGAGCTGTAAGGCCGAGAGCTGCAATGTAATCAAGTCATACAAAAAGTTTAATAATTCGTGTGAGAGATTTACCAAGTCATTGGTGATAAAATTAGGTGATTAAATGTAATTAGTCAGATCTGATAGAATGCGTTCGCTTAGAGAAATAAACATTTGAACCAATGAGAAAAACAGGGGCCGCCTCTTTTTTTGTTTTAATGTTTACCCTCATGTTCCAACCTGCCCTGCACTAGAGCACTCAGACTGAGGGAGGCAACAGACGCGAGAGAGCAGACTGAAGGCAAAAAGGACGAGAGCAGCAGGGGAGAGCGAAGACTTCCCGCTGCTCCTGTGGCTGAACAAAACGTGGCATTTGCAGTTCATAAAACGGCATATAAAAAAGGTTTCCGGGTGAAAGCTCTTGTTACATTAATGTTAAATGTGATTTGTTGGTCAAAATAATGGAGGGGTACAAAGACGGAGGCATGCCTGTTTCTATCCTTTTAGAAATCGAAATTCAAATTTAAATATCACTTTTGGTCGGGGGAAGAAGAAAAAGATATATAATGTATATAATGACAATGTGTCAGGAAAAGTGCTGAGGCACAACCTTCAAATGCTCCCGGAAAAAAAATATGAATTTCGCTTAAGCCTTCAATATAGCCTATTCCTCTTGCAAGTGTTCTCGCTGCTGCCTTGAAGAAACTGCCGCAGATAAAGAGCCCAGCAGCACCACTGAGTGAGGAAAGAGAAAACCTCAAGGGAAACAAACTTTCAGTTGAGTGATATCGCGGATTAATCCATTTCACTCGGATGTGTAATTCTTCAGTGTACTATATAGTTCAGTGTTGGTCTTCAGCATTCTGGTGAAACAGTGAGTGGGAGGAGGAGGATATTTATGGCACAATTAAGGCTCGTTTTCAGCGTTCCTCATGAAGCTACCGAGCGTCTTCAACAGGAGCTGATCGTTTAACACAGGTTTACACCTACATGGTATGTACTGATGATCCTCAAAGCGGTTAGAGACTTCTGCAAGAAGTCACAGTTTAATGCAATTCATAGCAATCACAACTTTTCTCATTAAACTACAACATTCAACACAAAGTATTTATAGCAGCAGTGAGTCATTTTTGAACATTAGGGGGCAGGAAAAAAATACAGCTACACATCCATTATGTACTATTAGATTAACAAGTTATCATGGGTAATGTATTTGCATACAATCAGCTTCCCCGCATCTATCAGAAGTAAAGCATCCCTTTGGTTTGTAGTCCAATATTCACTTCCAATGTTCCAGTTTTACAAGTTTAAGACCTTGGTGACCACTTGCCTTCACCAACAAGATTCTACCACTTCCAACACATGCAACTCTCACCATTTAGCCTCCCGATGTCTTTGTCAATAAAATGTTAGCAAGAGTTCATGTCATGCTGCCGCCATGTCCCAGAGAGGTCAGTGTGGTTGAGTAAAAGTGAAGAAGCGCTCGCAGCTAGTTTTAAATTTCATGGTCACTTGTCAGATGTCAACTTGGAGGCATATGCAGTTTATACCAAGTTAAAGTTCATCATTCACATAAAACTGAATTAAATTTGGAACTTGATTTAGGTACCAGGCCTTCGTCATCATACTTATGATAATAAAACTGATCACTTTCAAAGTTTCAAAGGAACAAGCACAAACAATGGGTTTAGTAAGTCAGATCTTAACCCAAACCTGATGTCATGCACATTAAGGGAAACTTAATTCCCTGTGCTCCCTCTAGAAAACGTCTTATTTCCAAAGGATTAACAGGAGATTGCTTCAAATCATTATAATAATGCTCTGACTTCTTTAAAACAAGTGAAACATACATTTTAAGGACTAATTGGCTTCTTCACATTACCAACTCCCACTGCACATGAAACTGCAAACAGAAGGTCAGATTCCTGTTATATATAATATAGTCGTCACAGCTGGGAGTGAAGTCAGTCAAATCCCACTCGACTTGTATCGTAAAATTGGCAGTGAGTAAGCGGGAGTGTAAGTGAGGGTGAGGCTGCCGATGACGGACTGATTCAGCATGGCTGAGTGAGTGAGTAGAGATGGCTGAATGATGGATGAATGTGTTCAAATAACCCTCTGATGATTTTGTCTTCAGTTTGCCTATTGCTGTTTAACTATATTTTGTGCGAACTTTAGACCTTTTATAATATCGCCTCAAGGTGCCATTTTTGTCAGGACGTAGAGCAGGAAGCAGGACCCAAATGCAGGATGTGGCAAAAATGTATATTTAATAATAAAACGATCAACTCAAAAATCCAAACAAGGGTGTCCACACTACGTTGTGAAAAGGAAAACTGAAACACTGGAGCCAGGGGAAAAATCACAGCGAACAGACTCGGGGTAAACAGCAGAAACAGACCTGGGAAGACAACAGGAACCGACCAGGGAAAACCACAGGAACAGACGACTCAGGACAGACTGGGGGAAAAACAACAGACGATCGGAAGCACAGAGACTAAATACACACGAGGAGGGCAGGGCAAATTGAACATAGGTGAGACACATTAGGAACAGGTGCAGACAATCACAGGGGCAGGAGACACAGAAAAAACAAAGTGAACAGACTCGAGCCACGGAAACAGGAAGTACAAAACACGGAATCATGACAATTTTCATGTAAAACGCAGGAGGTTGAAATAGTTTCCTCTTACAAATATCTGGGGTTTCGTATCGATATGAAATTGAGCTGGTCAGAAAATGTTAAATATTTTCTGTCAGTGTTTTTATCCCAGTAACTGCTTCTCTCTCTGCAGTGCCACTACTGTTGCTAAGGCCGTAGGCCATTGCCTTGATTGCAACTTGAACAACTTTTTTTCCTTCCTTGACTGCCTTCCTCCGTGTGGATCATCGTGCATTTCATCGGTCACGTGTTTTCAGAGCTACAACATGAAATGTGCTCTTGACTCACCTGGCTCAAAAAGCTCAAAACCCGGCTTCAGTGGGTTAACAGATCTCATTTCCTTAGCAACCGTACATTTTGTAGTGGTCTGAAAATCCTGAGTGTTCCCTTAGAATTTGTGGGATTCAACTCAAAAGGGCTTTACACATTTGGATGAGTGTTCCAGCACGAAAACCCCACATCCATAATCACACACTTGGCAGGCACAAGCTGTAATTTACTTACGCTGCGCCCCCTCATTTGCATACAAAGACGTCTCTCTTGCATACCAGCGCTAATGAAATTAGCATGTAGTGTAGAGGCCCTTGGAGAAGTCTTATTGCTCTGCAGCAACATGTTAATACTTAATGCATTCTGTCAACGAACTCCTTGATGGGTGTCTGTGGCACGTCACTGTGAACGTGGAGGGACTGAGAAATCACAACTGCCTCTTTTCTCCCCCTCAGCCCCTCTCTTTTTTTCTCGCCCTGTCATTTTCAAATGGCGCCGCAGACTCATCCCTCTCAGATCCTACTTTCTTCAAGAAATATTTGCCTTCTGCTCTTTCTTTGGATTTTTTGTCATCCGCCACCGCGTCTCCATCCATCACTGCTAAATCCACATTTTCTTTCAAATTCCGACTCAACTTTGAGCTTTGTGTCTAACTCTCTTCCTTCTCCGTTTCTCTTGTGTTGTCATTCTCGGTATCAGCTGCTGTTTTACCCTCAGGGAAACTGAATCATGCTTAGCTGAGTCCTGGCTATCAAGGACACACAGAGGCCGTTATAAAAAGAGCTGAATCGCTTCTCTGTAAATTACAAATTTGACTCTGAAAGGCCATCACTTGCCCTTGGCTGATGTTAACATTATCCTTATGTAAACCTGATCTCCTCGAGTGTCAAGAGAGTCTTAATAGGTGACAGCTCTTTGTGTGTGTGTGTTTGTGTGTGTGTATGCACTCTGAGGAGAAAGTTTCCTGGGATCTTGCAGATGTGATACTTGAAGAGCCTCTCTGTCCTGTAGCCAGATGTTTGAATGTTTCCGCTAAGCCTGGGCAATTAAATGTAATCTATCCTTTCAACAATTAAAAGTGCATGTAGTGATTTGATAGAAGTGACGCGATCTGCATGTCGTGTTCTTCCTTTTCAAGCTAAAACCCAGAAATAGAACAAGGCAGTAGAAGTGAAAACAACATTTACATATCACTCTTTCAGAGGAACTAAACCATTAAGCTCATGAATTGAGTATATTTAATTTATTATGAAAAATTACTTCAATAATGATGTAATGTTGCTGTGTACATTGTCAATTCTGGTTTAATTTCATAGGATAGGATCATCCCCCCCCCCCCCCCCCCCCCCCCCCCCCCCCCCCCGCCCAGATAAGGAGGTCGTGTTGATGTGGACGTGCTACTTGCAAATACAGAGATGATGAAATGCAACCCTCAAGTGCCTGTTTGACTCATAAGTGTGTCGCTCAATGGGTTGAAAGTGCCATCAGATGGGATTTGACAACTCTAGAAAGTTGTTACAGCAACATTCTTTTTATCGTTGACTATCAAAAAGAAAACAGCATTATTACGAATTAAGTAACACACCAGGACTTGATGATGTTGGGTTGCAGTAACCTTTTAGAGGCAAAAAATAAATAAATCAGGAATGCATTCATTAGCTGCACAACCAGGACACAACCTGCTGAAATTATAAGCAGTACAATCAATCATTAAACTGGGGCGACAACAATAGATCCAAGCTACAAAGAGCACTGAGTAATATTAAGGTACAGCAGCTCCAAAATAAAGAAATAATTGTGTCCTTGAGACGGAGAGAAATGATTGTGATACATAGATCGGATCAAGATATTTAGCAGAGTAATGAAGATGAGCATTTCTATCACAGCCACGCCGTCTTATATCCATTGTTTGTCTGATTATTGTCAGACCCTTCAACTGATTATGACCCTTGTTCATTATTTTGATAATATTATCGTAATGATAAGTGGGCCTCGTTAGATTTTGACATAATGAGATGCCATCAAACACACGGATGTGTTCGGAGACGGGGAGAGGAGCGCGAGGGGTGGAGATGGAGGGGAGGAAAATGGGAAGCGACGCGTTGACAGCTCCTCAACGAGGCACAATCAGCGCTGCACTTCATCATATCTGAATCCCCTGCAACGTCTCGGCAGAGCGATACCTGCAGCATTGTTTCCATTACTGACCCAATTATTTGCCGCGATCAATAGCCGCTCGCACCACCTAAATACTCAGATTGCTGGATTGCGATGGGTTGAGCTGTTGTCTCAGGTTGCCTTAATACCCTGTTACGAAGACGTCAGTGTCCTCAAAAGTTTGGTTAGCAGTTGCTCGGCCCTAACACCCCCTCAATGCACTTGGGAAAGGAAAGTAATTCCGCCAGATGGGCGAAGGATAATGTGTTCTGTGGTCCATTAGCGGAGGAAAGAGGTTTGAATAGCAGAAGCTCCGCTGATTATTGCTCTTCATCTGACCTCCGCATTCACAGCTCAAATCATTCGAGATACCTTGTGGTGTTTCTAAAGTGATTAGCGATGGCTGACACCCTGTAACCTACAGCTATCTTAGGCCGCAGTTTCATGGTTAGGCTGCAAGCGATTTTGTCAGTACTCTCGACCTTTATAACAAAATTAAACACTCGGGGGGGGGGGGGGGGGGGGGGGGGACGGACCTTTGAATGCAAACTTAATTGTAAATTATTACCTTGCTGTAATCAGCTCATTTACGGCAAAATTAATATAATTTGCTGATTGTGAAACATCAACATCACAAGCATTTTTTTTGCATATTGACAGCTTGCTCTTCCATTAAACATGAGTATTAGTCTGAAGCCACAGCTTTATTTCCAACAAAGTCTCTTTTCTGTGAGGACACGGAAGAACCTTTGGCCATATATGTTCTAATCATACCCAGGATGAAGTTGATTCTATGTATGTACAGTATCAAAAATGCAAAAGCTCAAAGCTGGGTTTAGCAGGATGGAAAATGATGCAACTGCAACAATGGACCCACTGTTAAAACCAGCCCCTCCTGATCCCCCCACACTGACAATCACCCTGGTCGATGGAGTGCAGTTGCGTTTTTGGAGCCGATTTCTTTTGAGAGCTGCGAGCATGTACTGTAAATTGCTCCGGTGAACCCATTGACAAGATTCTGGTCAGAAATGATTGCCGTGATTGAAAATAGATGAGAAAATTGCTCCCGGTGACAAATTGACTGAGTTGTGCCGTAAATACTAGAAAGCAGATGACCTGTGGCCATGGCGGTAATAGTCTGCAGGCGTCTCAGCATTGCAGTTTGGCTTTAGGACGAGTCCACCAGAAATAGCATTGCCTCAATTGTTGGAAGGTTTAGGTATCTCTCCTGCCAAAACATTTGGTCTCTAGTCAGGGTTACCTCAGGCCAAGGCCCATCAAATCACCAAACATGACTGACAGGTGGAAGACGAATGACAGCCATCGTAGTGGAAGTAGCAGGGATGATTAGAAGAAGTAGGTGGCTGTACCATGGCCAAGAGAAAAAAAACGATGGGTTTCATCCACTGGAGGCTGTCCAGGATTGACTCATTCCCTTACAGTTATTATTCTCTTTTCATCTCTTTCTCACATGCTGTTTACCCCACAGTTACACACAAATATCATCAGTCTGTCGTCTTCTGTGTCTTGTGCTCATTTTTTCAAAACAAATTCTTTCCCGTATCACATGTTATAACGCACTGAGACCTGAGGCGCCCTCGAAAAAAGAATTATAAAACCTAAGCATTGTTCGAAAACAGCCTCTTAAAACCTGGGGGGGGTTTCTGAGTAAATAAAAAAAATATATATTTGAGGGCTGCCAAACAACAAGCACAGTTCAATTTAAGTTTCACTGTTTATAGATTTTTTATGTTAATGAACATAAGGGCAAAGGCAACAACTCAAACCAAAACGTTTAGGCTCTCAATTTCTTATTTCTTGTTTCTACCTTCTTCATAGGCTGGGAAATAAGTGTTAGTCACCCTGTAATGGTGCTGCATTAGATCCTTGTCATTGTTGTTCCTCAAAATCAAATCAAGAATATGAGCGAATCTCGATGCGTGTCCCAAGTCGCGTGACTTTAAAGTGACAGGCTGCTGCTGAACATCATGGCTGCTCAGCTTACACTTCCCCTCTTTAAACTGATATTGGTTTCATTAAGCAGGGAAAAGCTGCTGTTAAACCTTGAGGTTGTATTTTCACACATGTCACAGGAAAAGAGCGAAGGACCGGACAATGTGATGGCACAGAGCTTAACACACTCATCTAAACTTAGCAGCAGCTCACACATTCTGGTTGTCACGGCACAAGAGGCACCGTCTCTGTCCGTCTGTCCTTCGATTTTCTCGGCAACCGCTCATCCGACTTCAAACTTGGCCGTGGTGTGTCACTGTGGACCAAAGGAAGTGCACGGTTGACCGTGAAGTTTTTGGACGAGCGCTTCGTGAGTAAATCGATTCCTACATCCTATGGATTGGTCAACATATGTGTGTCTGTCTCTGTCTCTCTTTGTCTTTGATTTTGTCAACAACTGTTCTTCGGATCGGCTTCAAACTTCTGCCTCTCGTCTCTTGTGCGATTGTGAACTGAATGCATTTGGCTTTTGCACTTCAGTTAGAACACAACAAGAAATTTGAAGACATCACATTCGGATTTAGTCCATTGTGATGCACATTTTGGTGAATGAATCAACCATTTATGTTGATGAAGTAAAACAAATTAAGCTTTGTCTAATTGTGATACTCACTACCTGTCTAAAAGTTCTGTAAACATTGAAGACTTCTAGTTTCTTAATTTACCTTACATTAGTATCCGGCTGTGTCAGTTTTGACTGGACTTTCTACAAATGCTCATTTGAAAATGGATGCGAGAATATAACACCTTTGTGTTTTTATATGTGGTACACTGCTGCTCTCCTCACTTTGTGATCATTATTATTATTAACCAGTTATTCTTCTTTAAATCTGTTTGGACCTCCCCTAACTATCCCCCTCCCGCACACCGATTCTCCCCAGCTCTTCCTCTGTACATCATCTTTCGTTTCCCTAATTATGTGCATCGAGGACATCAAAAGTACAGTATATCGGCAATCACTATGGAACCTGCCTTGCTTTATTTTACACGTTTGCTAATTGCCACGTTTGCCATAGCCCGTTTTCCCCCTGGAGGCCCCATCTCTCTCTCCGCTACCTCCCCTCCTCTGCGCTCCATCAATCATGACTTGGGGAAAAGTAAACTTTCCCAGTGCTTTTGGTTTATTTTTCTTCTTCCACCCTGATGATTCCCAGTTGAGTGGCCTGTTTGTGGGGGCACTAGCAAAGATACTAATTTGTTCTTGACTAGTGGAGTAAAAATCATTAAGAAGTACCTCAACACCCAAGAGGGGGAGGAGACAGCAGGTACGGGAGGGGGGCAGGGGGATGTGTGCGCAAAAAGAGGATTCCACTGTGTGAAAGCTGAAGCTGTGGGACTTTCAACAACAGTGTTAGATCAAAGTCAGTCTAATGTTGACAAAGCATATCACACAATTTCCTAATAACACTTTGTTAATCTATTGATATTGTGTTAAAAAGATCTGATTGCTGAACTCACAAGCTTTCTCTTTCTTTTTTGTTTCATGCCTTCTTCCCTGTGTGGATTCTCTACATAGGTAAGTCAACCATGCAGCTTCTCATCTACACACACACACACATCCAGCCATTGTTTGTCTTTGTCTTAGCTGTCAGCGCTTTACATCGTCCGCGCCATCTGCACTGGAGAATCTGACTTTCTCTAATGCACGGTTATTGATATCTTGGCGATTGCGAGAGTGGAGGGTATTGTTCATATTCAAGTATGACAGATGTGTGTATCCCGTTAAGGAGGTGCACGGCTCTTGCGAATGAATACACACGGCTATGGTACTGCAGGAGCCGTGACTGTGAGGGTGTTTGACTGAAGCGCGTGACATTTCTGGTGCACCCATTTGTTGTGGCAGCGGTCTCACATGTCATGAATTTTTATCACCTGTGAAAAAAAAGGGTCAGCAGGATTCCGAGTCTGCTCTTAAAAATTTCAGGGGGTGAAGGGAAGTGAAAAGTGGAAAGATTTTTCTGGGATTTTGTGGCAGAAAATAGCTCATGCATTTTCTATCAAGGGGCCAGCTTTGAATCATGGATCGGTTTTTACAAACGCTATCGCTCCTTTTTTCTCTGACCATAACGTGGGACAAATTATATTGAGGTTTGGCGAATGCACTGTGGACAATGTTGGTTTACTCTCAGCCAGGGTAGGTACTGGTAGAACTGAATATAATTAAGTGTTTCAGCTGCTGGAGCCATGTTCATGCTGCATGGAAACAGGCTACTTTAGTTGGTAACACTGTTGTGGTTTCTCACTGTAGCTAGTTCAAACTCCAGCCCAAGTGATGCAGGAGCTATTCCAGAGAAAGTATTGCATGCCAAATCATTCAACCTGTATGGATAGTACTGAATCACATTTTCTCCATGTATGCAGGATTCTCATATTTTTCAGGGAATGATACAAATTCAAGTAAAGATAGTTACTACAGCATTGTAAAAATATCTGGTATTGGAAAGATTGAAACATCGTTCACATCGTCATTATGTGGAGATAAAAATGTAATTGAACAGCTGAATGAATAACCTAATGCGGTAATGTTACAGCCCTGTACACACAATTTACATTCCATTGTGATCTTTAATAATGAGTGTTTCCGCGTGTACGCCATCCTGTCATTTTGCACTCGTTTATTTTTGTGCACATTTCCTCGTTTGACTTTGACTTTAAATTGAGTGTAACTGCTACGCTGTAAACTGAAATGTAAATAGAAAGACTCCAGTATCCAGAAATAAATACCGGCAATTGGTGTGTCAGTACATTGTCAGGATAGGATAGTAAAAGACAAATTTAATTTCCACTGCAACTTCTTCTGTCAATGATTTTTTGGTATCTAAACGTGTGGGCCCCAGAATGATCAGATTCCCTTTTCCAGCACTCATGCGGCACATTCTTTTAATAGCAACAGTAATCACTTGTTAAAACCCGCCACCAGCACTCATTTGGCACTATGGTTGGATGAGCTGCAAGCTGTTCTTGAGGTATTTGTTTTGGGACACACGAGGAAACGCCTAGAGAAGAGAAGCAAAAGCTGTTATTTAAAAAAAAACAACCAAAAAACAAGATTCATCTACTTAAAAATATCCAAAGAACAACTTCAACAAAAACAGAAATAACATTGCCTCAATTCGCCATACCTTGAATCAGCTGAGAAATAATAAACTCCAAACATTATATCCGCATCACTTTCACTGGGGACAAAGCTTATAGTCGACGCTCACATTTCTATTGTGCCACTCCTTACTCAATCACAGCCAGCCTCATAGCGGATCGCACCAGCCCATAATTTATTGTCCGCACTGTAATTTTGTTCCCCAGAAGTTGGAAAGGTTACCTTTCATCCTCAAAAATTGCACATTACTGCACCGAGTGCTTTTTTTCACTGCCACGTGCTATCATCCAAGCTTAAACTGGCTACAGATATATTAAAAGCCTTTTCTAAGTATGGTGGGTGGAGGGTCATTTGAAGAAGTGCCATATCTACAGCACTCTCCTCCCTCGCAAATCTCTGGAGCGCTTTTATCCTTCTTAAGAGCCATTATCACGTCACAGGATATTTTTTCCCACATCTTTGTCATGTGTTAGCAGATACATAAAACTCTCTTGTCTCATAAACGGCTCCGATTGCTCATATGACACTGATAAAATCACAAAAGTGGGGAGTGGTGGAGACTTAAGGTTGTCCTGCCACAACGTAATTGTCTGTGGGATAACAGACTTCTGTTCCATCCTTGTGATTTCCAAAGGAAACAGATGAGGACCCAAATGCACACGATGAAGGAAATTAACCATCAAAAACTCAAGTCTTTAATTCAAGGAGGTTCAACACACCCGGACTCAGTCGACAAACAGGCAGATGAATCGGAAATGACAGCTCGGGGAAAGGCAAAATCCGATAATCAAGGAAGCTGAGCTATGCTTCGTGCTAAGCTAACCAATTGCTATGACAGAATCACAATCATGTCGGGACCTTGTCAGTAGGGGCCAATGACCTTGTGGATAAGGCCAGCTGCAGAGCGGAAAAAATGTTTTTGTGGCGTGAGGTTCTCGGTTCTGATGGACTGCAGCTTTCTGCCGGAGGGTCTCAAACTGTTTTTGTCTGCGGTGGGAGGAGTCGGCCACGATCTCACCTGCACGCCTCAGGGTCCCGGAGGCGAATGATATGCTGCAGTCTGCACTGCAGATGTCAGACGTGTCATTGTACTTTAGGCAAGGAAGCAAATAGTGGAAATAGAGAAAAATAGGTCATTTCAGGGATTTGTTTTATCTGAATCTCCTGCTGTAGCGGTGTATCATCAATTATTTTACTGCTGGCAACATGATCCATAACAGATGTGTGATGATCACACTATCAGCAGATTACGATTACACCAAAAAGTGCTATTTCCTCAAAAAAGTTACTTTAATAGATGTGTCTGCATCTGTGCACCTGCCCAAGTTTTGCGAAAGGTTTCTTGATGCCCTGATTGTGAAATAAATTCTCCTGTAGAGGCAGTCAAGGTTTCAAGATAACCTCTGCTATCGGGGAAGGAGCCACTCACCATTTTCTGATCCTCAGCTATTGTATTCATTGAGCTCTCAGCTGGAGTGTCGTCCCCATGCCCAGCTTGCTGCCTTTCTCTTCTCAGAGACGTGGAAGGTCAATTGCGATGGGGGCACATCCTGACACATTTAAAGAAAGAATGATATGGGGAATATTTCTGCGGCAAACAAGGCAGACGGATCGAACGTAGCAATTTCTGATAGCTCCTCTCCTGAAAACGTGAAAAGAAAATGCACAAAAATGCCGTGTAAAGACGGAGGGATGTGTCGCAAGGATATAATGAAGGGCAGATGTCATTGGGGAGGTTCCTGGAAATTGGCTGGCCCTCAGGGTCTGTGACATTTCTATGAAACTGCTTTGGCCAGCAAATTCCAGCTCTGACTCACTTTGTTTGGCGCGCTGCTCAGATGATGGAGTATGTCTGAAAAGAATCACTAAATGACTGAATGAAACCACCTTTTCTTGGACTTGCATACGCTCCCGCATTGAGTAGGTTTCATCACCAAATAAGTGATTCATCGAAAAGACCGCCGTCTATACTCTATACAGGTGTAACTGAAATAATATATTACAGAAATATAATACAGGTAGATGATTAATTTAATTTACAAGCAAAAATAAAGAATTAATACATTGAAATTAACTAGTCAAGCGTGAAGTGTGAAGACAGGTCTTTATACAATTTATACAGCTGACAGGTTTTGTTAAATCTTAGAACAAATTCGCAGGAGGTTTGGCATGATAATAAAATAATGATAAATTGTTAGAAAAAAATCGTTTTAGAATAGTATATTCATTCATTTATGGGTTTTGGTTAGGTTGACTCTATCTTACATTTTAAGGGACAAACTCTTGACTTACACATTCTGGCTCTGGCCCTATAGGCTGTCTTCAGGGTGGTGTCCCTCCACCTCAGTCCACCGTGACCTGCAGCATTTCACACATTGTCGCATCGGATCATGTGCTGTTAGAGAGGTATAGGCTTTACGCACTTTAGTGTCACCGTTCAGGTCGGGGGTCTCTTGGCTGTGAGCGAGGGCTTCCTTCAGGAGCGCTGTGAGTGTTAGTTTGAATTGGTCATTTGTTATATTGATGGCGCACTGAAGGCTTCCCATTGATTTCCCATCGATGTGTAGGTAAGCAGTAGATAAGCCAGCAGAAGGAGGGAGATAAGCGCCTGTCGTTTTCCCTGACAGCCACGGACACCACAAAGGACGACACAAAGTCAGATGTCTCCCAAAGTCACTCACTGATCTTACCCCCCCCCCCCCCCCCCCCCCCCCCCCCCACACACACACACACACACACACACTCCCACTTACACACAAGCTCTGAAGCAAAAGCACTCATCATCTTCGTTAGGGATGCACCGATCCAGCTTTTTCAGTCCCGATCCGATACCGATACCTGGGCTTAGCGTATTGGCCGATAACCGTTACCGATCCAATACCACTGTATTAATATAAACTATTAGTATATAGTATATAGTATATATAATATAACTGTACACCAGGGTTCCCCAATTAGTTTTAAATGTTCTTCTATACACCAACGCAAAAAAATAAAATAAATAAAAGCACCCTGGCAGGCTAACACCTTTTTACATCTGTGACTCAAGTAAGAAGCATTTTAATTTACAGCACCCACATAGAGGCTCAACATAAAGGAAGACAATGAGGGAGCAGTAGTTCAAAAGGTCCTAGGTGTGTGGGATATATTCTGATATTCACAACAGCAAAAAGCATTTTTAATAATACATTAATAACACTATAGCAAGCGGCACACAGATATGCATGCCATCAATACCATTAGTGCAGATTTTTAAACCCATCTGCAAAATGTCCACAAATACAGCTGTCACCAGCATCTGTACAACCCTTCACCTCAAGAAGAGCAAAGCGAGCGACTGTGTGAGACACACACACGTAAACAGAGAGAGAGAGAGGGAGGGGGAGAGAGGGAGAGAGAGCGCGTCAGCTGTCAGTTTGTCACTCTCAGCGTCGGCATGGTCCGGTAAAATAAAACAAATCTCATCAGTCCAGTCACTTTGCCACCTTTTGGTGCGGGCCATGTTATTAATTATCTGACTTACTTGGATATTTCACTCAGAGGACAAGCGGATCAGCTGGTGTGTTTGCGCGGGATATGATCCTTTTTTTCTTTCTCCATCGCGTGGTACGTCTTCACGTGTACGCACTCTCTACACAAGCGGAGGTCGACGTATAGCGTGGGATGACATCAAAATAATGTAGAGCAGTGCGCACCTTATCGGTCATGTTGCTCACTTAGTTTCATATTAAGACAGGTGCGTCAGAGCCAGTGGATCATCGTGGACTTGCGGGTCAGACACTTGGCTCCTACGGGCTGGATGTGGCCCGTGGGCCGTCTAATGGGCTTGGCTGCTGGTCACCTCGCCATGTGGAAGACAGTGAAGGCATCAGGCTGGACTCTAACATTACTTTCCTAATTTTGTAAAATGTTGTTGCTCTGTGTTTGTTACTGCGCATGCGACGGACACGTGTTGTAGGGGCATCACTAACATAGAATTGAAGTGAATAGATCGGCTCATGGATCGACCTCATTTATCCAATATCCGATCCAGCTAATTAGTCAATACCTTGTCCAACCTCTCGCCATCGATCACGCAAGGCTGCTATATTGAATTAGCTATTGTCTCTGTCACATTAGAAGTCCTCGTCCCCCGACAGCAACGTATCAATCAACTGATTCATTCTTATTAGATTAAACTGAGGGGGTGTCACGTTGTTAATGTGAAAAATGGGACGTTGGAGCGAGAGGTTGGAAAATCTATTTCAAAAAAGGGCCAGAAGTCAAACAGGAACGTCAAATGTTTCTTATGATAATGTTTGGAATTTGAACTAAGGACATTAATATTGATTGAACGATACCTTAATCTGTCTTCATACATAAAAATTTCTGCAGGGAACCTCGGAGTGACATTTCCTTTCTGAAAACTCTTAAAAGGGAACAAGACTCCCACTGTGACTGAAATCCCATGGGTTACATCAACCAGCTAGATGATAATTATATTTGGGTGCTAATGTTTTTGTAGCAGAAAGCAGAAATGGCCCATAAATACTTAGTCCCTAATCATTTTTTTCTTTCAAATTGCACCACCAAAATGTGCTCAGCTATTTATGCTTTGACGCGTTATTTAAAGATGACTCAGTCCAGCATGTTTCATTCTCAGCAACTCTAATTTTAGAAGCAAAACGGAAATATTTGAGTCGAGTCCTCAAGCTTGGTTCAGAGACTTGAGAACATCAAACCTGTTCATGTATGTGTGAAAAGCAACTCTCTATTGTCGGACAGAGACGTCCGCACAAATTCAACTCACTTACAGAGCAAAGAGCAAAACTTTAGTCTAAAGTGTTGTTTGGCAAAGCCAAAAAATGGCCCCAGTTTTCTGGGCCAGAGGCAGGCTCCATGCTGTGTTTGTGTGCCAAATTTCGCAACCTTGTAAATGGCCATTAAAATAGGTTGTTAAAAAATGAATAGGGAATGTTGCCAGTTACAGTAGTTGTTTTGTCTGCTGTTGCCCTCTCTTGGTCTCACTCATGGCAACACAGAATCATATGGTCAAACGAGTACAGTCAAAGACACGTTGTCTCCTCTCAGCTTGCATTTGCCAACCCCGGGAGAAGTGAGAAATATTTGCCCACCTGGGCCTAAGCGAGAGCAGAGGGGGAGAGGGTGGTGATCTAAGAAATGATCGGATGGGAGACAGAAAACAGGGTGAAGATTGGTGAGTCAGGAAGAAGAGAAATGAGGGAGCTGCAGTGGGAAGTGTGTTGTGGCAGCGCAGAGACTTTGGTTGCTCCTCAGTGGCCTCTTTTTTTTCCCTTCAACTGTATCATCCGAGTCACCAGTCCCTGAGGGGGTGTTTGAAAGAAGTGATTTACCTCTTTTCTCCGTTTTTTTTCCCAGCCGCACACAGTGTTGGTTGGGACCTCAGGGGAACTTGAGTCTTGGGAGAGTCGGGCTTGGTCTCCATATTGATGCCATGTTGTGGAGACAGTTGCATTTCTGAAATGTATGTTTGTCCTATTTTTATTTAGATCTGAAAATACTGCAAGCTTTAAGATTTCATTACCTCTAATGATGCCATTATTGACGCCTGGTTAATGCATTTGTTTTAATGAGTTCCGTGCAGCACTGGCCTGCATTATCTGTTCTCTCTCGTGTTTTGAATATTAACAGATTAGATTAATTATGGTAAAAATACTTCTCTGTGTGATCTTTTTTGGGGGGGAGAACAAACTGTCTGCAAACAATTGAAGCTGATCTTCGTGTTGAAAGGAGCTGCAAAGTTGTGTTTCAATTTGGAGAAAGTAACACTTGCACCTTGTCTACATATTCACCGTGAAAGCAGCACCTCAGTGGTGCAACGTCAACAGATGCAAGTTCTTCTCAGTGTGTTCACAGAAATCCTTTATAGCTAAGTGAGGCTTGGTGTTTTCAAAAGCATTCTAATAATCTCGATTGTGTGCATCAACGGGTGCGGACTTAACCAGACCATGACTATTCAACGAACTTACCCATGTGATTATTATAGCCGCAATGACAAAAGTCAGCTACACCTGCCACCATAGGGCCACTGTTGTAGGACATGCTCATGTCTGGTCAATCGGGTTGGACGACTTGTTGGCACACAACAGTGTTGGATCCTTTGCAATCAAAGACTGAGGAAAGAAGTTAACATAACTGTGCAAGTCATTGACTATATTACATTATATATCTTCAGGGTATCACACGGTTGTTTGATAGATAATAATTACAGAGAGAATCCTTTATATCACAGCGATACAGCAAAGCAGTTGCTGTGTGTGTGGCAAGGACTCATACGGAGGGTGCAAATGTACAAACTGTGAACCCAGATCTTGCACAGAAAACACACCTCTTACTGTTGGTTGCTAGGAAATGAAAGGCAGGTGTCCGCGTGGTGGAAATGCAGTCGCACTCTTGGCAGCCTCTGGCGGGGTTATTGATGAGTCCTGGTGGCAGCAGTGATGGGATCAGCTCAAGCTCCATCTCCTAGCAGGAGGGACCTGCTACTCCTCTTTCTGCATTGCACACATGCACAGATATGAAACTCCTACACTCAGAGTTCGTGAAAAATACATCCACGTACTGTATAAGCAAACACAGGACCAGATGCAAAATTTGCATCAGAGCACTGTTTCTTGCAGTTGTGTGCATGTCGTTCATAGAAAAGCCCTCCCTGTCTGCAGACTTTTCTGTTTACACACACACACACACACACACACACACACACACACACACACACACACACTTCTCACACCACTTGAATAACAATTCAAATTATCTGCACACACAGATAAGCGGCATAAATTAGATGACACCACACATGGTTCTGTAGCTGCTATCAGTTTTAAAGAGATGCCACTCTGCATGCAACAAGCCGGATTCCTCTCATTGAGGATGTAATCAGTGCATTTGTCCCTCCATCTGCTCCACGTTAGACACCGTCTTTAAGATTTTTTCTACCCGGCTACAGCGCACTCACTCCCCCACAGCGAGGGTCATTACTGCTGCTACACCACAGTGATTTGTAGCACAGTCTCGGCCACCAGCCGTACTGCTGTAATTGTGTAGCTTTAGATTCCATTTAGCATAGGTTTCCATATGTATCGAGGAGATTTCCATATATTATGACTATCGCCAGAAGAGGTCGGGGCACCGAGAGCTAATGTGTATTATTAGCATGGCTGTGAGAGGGTATAGGAGGGGGGAGGGGCGCTGCCAGGGAGGAAGCTGGTGAAAGATGCACTTTTGATTCTGCCTCCCGTCAAATGAATCTTGGCCTCAGGTGACCTAATTAGGCCGGTAATAAATCAACGCGCCCCATAGGCTTTTGCGTTCTGTTGGTGTGAGATATGTCAGTGACCCTCAGGGGAGGCCGGGACAACCTTCATCACTTCCTTGAATCAAGGTTAGCACTGAAAATCAAGGACTGTCTGCCAACTATCAACTTTTTGGCAGACACTCACATATCTAACTTAGTCATAAGATGGCAGTACAAATTTTTTTTTGCTATTTTGCTGGACTAATATATATCATTAAGAATTCTCAGAGTTTAAGCAGTGATGATGGGACCACGGAAAGTTCTCTTTTTTTCATCAAGGCATATTTTATGGAACAATTTGTGAAAAGAACTGTCATAGTTAATTTCAAGCCGCACTTATTATCTTGGTTTAATATCACAACTGCTGCTCACAGTCACATAACCACAGTGTTCCTTTCAGCCGTGCGGTGCGGTTTACAATCTTTTTTTAGCTCACCGATTTGGTTTTACCACCTGAACCTTTGGTTCAGTCTCACCGCTCTCACTCTCTGACATTCTCTGGAGATTTCCGCGTCCACAACAGCAAAATAATCTTGGGAGCATTCTGTGGCGTCTGGGTAGAGAATGCAAGAGGGAGGACCAGACTATAACTCGTGTGAATACTCCAGAGATTCTCCTGCTATATTCTCACATGGGCTCACTCTGTCTTTCTCCTGACATTCGACTAGGGGGGCTGACAGCATCTGTGGATATCAGCGTTCTCACATACAGCCCCTCCAGAGAAGTTCAGGACCACATCTGGACTTCCCTGCATGTCTGAAAGCAGCTTAAGATACACATGAGGTGACCATACGCCAACAGTTAATTGGCTTCCTACAGTTCCTTCCAAAAAAATGTTCTTCCCTCGTTTGTTAAGTTGCCAAACCAGTGATGCACCCCGATAGCATATTTGAAAAAAAAAAACAGGTTCATAAAACGTTTTCCTGCTGTAACACTTTCACTTAACTTAATTATGTTTATAGAGGATGACTAACCAAAGGTTCCAAATGTTGAGGATGAACCAAACAGCCCTTTGTCAGGCCTATTCTAAGAACCGTTGTTGCAGCACAAACTAATGAAACCAGCGAAGCCCGAAGACCAAGTGACTTATTGACTTCAGCCACACACACACAGAGACTACAAAAACAACAACAACAGCAGCAGCATGTCTCGAATGTGGCTCTGGGTGCTGTATGCACACTATATTGCTCGGAGGCTGTTAGTTTAGATAGTTCGAGGCTCAGGTTGACAGGTGTGACAGCCCTCGCGCTCTGAGGGAAGGCGGCTTGCAACCCTGATAGGCCAATACCTCAGCTCGGAGCCCTCTGGGAAATGTCCAGCTGCCGGTCTCATTGGTGGGAAGATGAAGCTGATAGGTCGTAGAGGATGGCACTCGGTGCAATGCCTTCTCCTTCTCAATCACACTCTCTCTCCCTCAATCTCCCCTCTGTTTCCATCTGCTTTTTACTGGCCTGAATGTCTCCTGGTGTTTTTTTGAGCTGGTAAAGCAGCAATATCTGCCAGGTAGATAATGGAATTAGAAACTTGACTCACTGTCATGAACTGTAAATCTCATACTCACTGCCACTGCTATTCACAATGCTAATGCAGCCTTATTGTTTGATATGCAGGGAATGATGAGGGAATAATGAAAGACAATGTTTCATTATGGGAATCAGACACAAGAATTCCATCTGGGGCTGGATTATTATCCATGCTTTATTAAAAAATCCTCACATTTTTTTTTGTGATGTTTCTTGGAAATGTTATTTGTGACATTTTCTTTCAATGGAAACTCTCCCCAAGGTCATGCTTAGGTTAAAATTATATTTGTCACTTAAATTACAGGCTTTCACTTGAAATGGTTTGTTATATATTGGCTGTTGATGCCACTACCACTTTACAGATTCACACACACAAGCACACACTGACACCAGCCTGTCAAACTTGCTTTACTCATACCGACCCATTTAATCTTCAAGCTCAAGCATCTGCGGATGGAGCATAAGAATAGTGATAACAATGAATTATCGTGGAGTGTCATTGAGTGTGTCTGTTAATACGCAACTTCAAAATGTCAATGGAATTATGCACACGATGGATGGAAAAAGAATCCGAAATGTTTGAATAAATCATACTTTGAAGGTAAGACATGACTCACCAAGGACAGGAAATGTATTTCAAAGTTGCAAATCTGTTATCTGAGCGCAAGGGTATGTAAATGCACACGTGCAATCTCAATAGGAGTCGACGTCAAATGACACTGCGGGCAAATCGTGTCTTCCTCACCGTCAGCCCGAGCGGGCTTGTTTTTCCCACAAACAATTTTGTTTCGCCCAAGGTCACAAGCTGGAAGTGGGGCGCCGTACCCTTCTGTATCCTTCATCAGGCTGGAACACACACTGCAACTCGCCGCTTGGCTTACCATGCAGCAGAAACAGAGGGAGAAATAAGAGGCAAGGGAGGAAAAAAAGTAAATAGAAAAAAGTGTGAAGAATTTGCAGAGAAACACTAGAAAAACATTACGTGCTCTCCTTCTGTGAACAATATCCTAATATTTTCACACTGCTTTTTTATATAGCCTACATCAACTGTGAAAAGATTATTTTAAAGACATGGAACGGTGATGAAAGATTGATGGGGGCCTAACGAATCACTCACTCTGTGAATCACTCACTGTGTTTTAGCAGCTCCTTTGGTGTCCCGTCTGGGGCCTTCAGGGAGAGAAAAGTGACGTTGACATTGGAATTGAGGCAAACATAGTGTAGATGTGCACTGTTTTTAGTGTAGCTCTTAATGTTCACCCTGAGTGAAGTTTAATTATTAAACCGGAAGTGCAATTAGACTCTTTTTAGACGCAGCTCCCCTTTAGAGAGCGTATAAAAATGACATCATCTGCATCCTGTTACTAAGCCCCTCCCCTGTGGCTTTGAGTGACAGCTCCTGGCGGCAGGGCCCCCGGGCAGTGAGTCTTACACACAGTGCTCAGACCCACACAGTCAAAGAGCCCAGAGCTATGCCAGCTGCCGCGTTGATACCCCTCTGTGGGGTGCCAGCACTGTCGCTGAGCGGGCGTACGTGCACGACTGGAGACGGGGATGTGTGTTTTTGGTTTCATTTGTCTTCTGTTTGTGTACGAGGTAGGGATTGTGTGTGTGTGTGTGTGTGTTTAAGAAAAGGATAAGAGACAGTGCTACCGAGGCAGTTCAGGGTGTTCACTTTTAATTATGTGGGTTTTTTTACCCCCTTTCTCAGCAGCGAATGCGGTTTTCTATTAATTATGCACAGGAAATGTCCCGTGGGTTTTCACAGGCACTGAGATATGCCTTTTGTCCATCCCCACATTTTCCTTCTATTGACTTTGAGCAGATGAACGAGGTGTGTTTGTTTCGTATTCAGCCGCTGTCAATGGATCGTGTTTAATGTCTGCTATTACGAATGATTAGGTTCGGATTAGCTCGAGCTTTTGTCTCGTCAGCCCGCTTTGTGTTTCATGTCCATTTCAAATCCAAGTCATTTGGAGAAGTGGCTCTTTAGTATTGTATCTTAACCCAATCAAAAGCGCAGTAACAAAGGGAAAAGAGAAAAAACAACACTGCAACTTTACTCAGAACTGAATGTTTGCTGAACATAACGCAGGCTGTCGATATGCCCATTGTGTGTTTGTCAAAACGTGGATGATAGTTGTATCCTCTCATGGCACAGTGGATGGTTAAGTGTTATTAATATTTTAATTAAAGATTAAATCAATAAAGAATCACATCAGGGAGAAAATTGCTGCTCTCCATATTCTGCTATAACATGTAGTACTTGCCAATCACTAATATCAAAACAAATGTTTTCTCATCTGCAATCAAAAGCAACCAACAAGGGACATTAGCATAATACCGACCATAGATTCCACATTAAACAAACTAGCCTTTGCTTAATAAAACCATCTATATATTCCTTTTACATGCAGTTTATAAATCACAATTAATTTGATAGTTTGTGCACGTACACAAATCCCACGCCCTGCACCATTACCTCCCACAATTCGCAATAAATGGTTAATGAAATGACTATTGTGAGTATTGACATGCATATCAATCGGCGTGTTATTGATGGAGAAAATATAGGCATTTAGACTCAAAATAGTAATGACTGTTTTTTAATTTGAGGCAAATGTCGAGCTAATAGGTTACTAAAAGAAATACGACTGGAGAGCATCTGCACAACTAAAACTTAAAAAATAACATTCACATCAAAAAGTACTGTGTTTAAGGATCACTGAATATTTTAGGATTGATACCCTACAACAAAGTCCAAGAAAACATGAGTCACTGGAAGACAGGGAAATGTACAAAATAATGCAGTGGTAAAAATTCCAACTTTTCCTGCATTGAGTTTCTATGGTAAAAAATCAAACAAACACCAAACAGTTTCCTGACCTTTTCATTAACAGAATCAGACAACCATCTGGCATGTTTCAAGAACATTTTTGTAGTGTGCAAATACAATTCTCCTTTTTAGAAATCACCAAATTATGTTTTGTCAGATGTACATCAGAGCATCATTGGTGAATGTTTTCTTTTAATCATTATTCATAAGGTATTGATTCTATGGAGTGAATATTGTAGAAGTTGTTTGTTGCTGTGTGAAGCCTTCCTGTGTGTCTGAATGTGTTGCATGTGGTCTGCCAGGACTGCTGCTTGTTGACATATTTCTCACCTGTGTGATTCAACAATCATCCCGAGAGTCCCACAGTGAGAGCAGCTGATGGGGAAGGAGTGTTATTAATGAATTCACTATTAATTATATTTGCATCTCTTAATTTTTCCAAGGTTTGTTGGATACACAATAGCTAAAGGCATGAATCCCTAGATTTGTGTAGCTGCCTGGCATTCGGCAAAGCGGATACCCTGGGGTGTAGTTTGATTAGTTGTTCTGTATTCTGGAAGAGATAACAAGCTATTTTGAGAATGTGTGCTAATTGATAGGTTTGTTAGGTAAGCAATAAGTTGCCCTGCTCTCGGCTCCGAGCGAGAAATGGCCAATTTAATTGTGATACAAATCAAAGTGATTGTGAATTGTGAATGTCGTAAACTGCACCCAGGAGTGACTCATGAAGGATTCCTCCTTGAATCATGAATCCAAAAACTGTCAAGCTTTAGTTCATGTTGAAATGAAAACTTTCACAGAGGTCTGTTGTCTGCTTCTTTTCCCTCAACTCCCCTCGCCAAACCTAGATGTACATCATGATTTAGAAATCTGTTTGTCTTCAACCAGTAAAGCATCTCGGAAATATAGACTTCAATGCTGTGATTTTCATTGAAAGCCAGCCGAGCTGTGGCCTGTCAAGGGTTGGCTGTGACTCTCGCTTTCGTTCAGCTGTGGCTTCGTCCCCCATTGTGTGGAGTCAACAGTCGCGGCGCTATCATTGCAGGTAATCATCTCCACGCTCCGCTGCATCCTGAGAGACGAGCCAAACACCCTTCCCCAACTCGTGTTGAGGCCACTCGACTGACCGACATGTGGCGATGTAAACACACGCTCCTCTGTGTCGCAGAAGGAAGACATCCGCTCAGAGGGGTGTGTGTGTGTGTGTGTGTGTGTGTGTGTGTGTGGGAGGGAGGGAGGGGAATCCAATTACCTAAGCTGCGATTAGAAGTGAGGGGAAATGCCGGCAGAGGTTGCACACACACCGGTACCCTGGAGACAGACAGACGGCTGCTTTTCCCAGTAGAGTCTCCTTCCCATACATATAATATACTCACACACACACACAAACACACACTGAGCTCAAGCTTATTTATGCACTTGCTCAGTCAACCTTTAAGTCACTGCTGCACCTCGATGTGTGTGTGTGGCTTTCTCAGAGTTTCTGAGCTATATTTGAATCGCATGTGTAGAGAAAAACAAAATTGACAAAAAAAAAGTCAAAACAAAAGATTTTCAGGCCGACAAATGTTTGGAACCACTCGGAAATATTTCTTTGAGATGACTGGCGTGGGCAGGTAATGTGATCTGACAGCTCTTACATATGCTCTAAATGAGGCCGCGTAGATTCCCTCCTTTGGAAGTGGATAGTCGATCATGAAGCGGAGGTCGTATCTCTGCTTGGCTCCGTGTTCGCCGTTTGTCTGTTATTGATGTGCTTGAAAAATGAAAAGAACTTTGAATGTGTTGGTTCAGAGAAATGTTTAGATATGGCCTCCAGCTCACCTATTTATTTAAAAAAACACTAGTAGGAAAGTAGAGATAAAAAGAAGGAATGATAAATGAATTTATTGTGGAGCAAAAATATTTTCTGTATGCAACATTATACAGCTAAAATGCAGCATTCACATAACGGCACATATAGTCACATTATGCTCAAGAGTTTTCTTCCACCAACTATTCCACACTTCACTTGGACCTAAACAGTTGAGTTTGTAATCACAGTCAGTGACATTAAATGGCCTCCTTTTTTATCGTTAACTCAGTTTACTCTAATTAGATCAGCTCATCAGATTTCAGGTCAACTTCAGTAGAGTTGAACATGGGGTGGTGGGACTATTTCAGGCATCCCTGGGTTTTTTTATAACTCACAGTTTGAATTTGCCTGTGGCCTGAATAGAAAATACTTAATACTGCTTTAGAAAATACGTGGTTCTTTCATAAAAAAGTCAAAGGAACATATTTGAAAATTCTGTTTCATGCATCGCTTACTTTGGGTGGAAGCTGAAGATCACACTGTCGTGTAATGCAACACAAATCAATTCACCTTTCAGTTCTGGGTCAAATTTGGGGGAATTGGGCGACCATGAACTTGAAGGATGTTTACATTGCCATTACATTGTGAAATGATACATTATATACAAGTACATCTAACTCGGAGTATGTTAAGTTGAACACATTTTAAAGAAAATGTGGAAATGAATTTGTATTTTTCTGTGCAGCTGATTTCAATGTAAGCTCGCCGACTGTGATAATTTGCAGTAGTTATACTCTTGGGCAATAGCCAGCTGCTAAGTGTTAACTATTCTCAAAAGTAAGTGCCTCATATTTGTATGTTTGTACAGTGTGCACTTATTGTAATGCGACAGTCTTGTAAGCACAGTAAGTGCTTGTGGATTATGCTTCTCTGTTCTGTCAGTGGCGTAGTGTGTTGTAAAGTTTGCCCATGTGCGCTGGGAGTTATATGTCCTCTCTTACCTCTGGGACGGTCATCAATGGCCCCTATCCCCACCAGCCTAATTCAGGAGTGCTTGTGCAGGCCATCATACTGTCTCTTACCAAGCTACCCTGTTTGTTGTCACACAGGTTAAATCATTCACACAAACACACACACACACACACAATAAGTCGCTCTATATCAGCTAAAGACAGAGGAACTCACACACAGCCTCCTTGACCCTCTGGTGGTTATGTAGATTGTGTGTCCACCACCACCATTCTAATTGCTGACAATAGCAGATAAGACTGTAATTACAACTCCTGTCTAAGGAAAAGCGCGTGTGCTGTCAATCTTCTTCTCTGCTGCCAATCTTTTCAGTCCACACCATCATATAGAAACCAAAACATCCGTGCGGCTTCTTGCTAATTTGTGTGAATTACATTATCTTTGTTTATGGCAATGTGTTTTGAGACGTTGTGCTCCGTGTGTGTTTTTGCAATCCAACGAGATGAAATGAGACGTAACATCAGGCAGGAACATGGTGAGAGTGTTGATGACAACATCTAGATTCAGTGAATTCAGTTTGCGTCGTATATTAGATCCGTTTTCCTGAGTATGAGAAATAGCTGAAGAAAATCTCGCCACTGGATCCACGCTGTAGCTGTTCTCAAGCTGTCAATCAGTAGATGGATTATTAGCAGTTGTAATGAAATTGCTGATTTATACATTTCCATTTTTATTTCGGCTGGGCTTTAATGACTTCTATTCAGAGTTTGTTTCCCCACTTCAGAATGAACGTTGAACCCTCTGACACCGCAGGGAGACTTATTCATATGTTCCAATGTTGGAATTCGATTTTTTTTGTGTGTTTTGCAGTTGTTGCAGTGTTACTCTGGTGCTAAGGAGCTAGTTTAGTCTTCATTAAAAAATAAATAAATAATAGTAATAAAAATAAATACAAATTGGCCTTTACAATCATAAAACCCTTAATGTCTTACCGCGAAATGTCTCTTAGATATGACTCTTGGGTTTGAGACAGAGCCAAGTTTCTTATAGGGACTACAGGAGCTGTCCATGTTGCTGAACTCATAACTCTAATACAATAACTTTAGAAAAGACACTGGACTGTGTGCGTAGTGCAGCCTCCTTATACATCCCTAGAGAGGATTCAATTTTCATATTTTCCTTAATTATTGTACAGTATTACTTAATCCATTATGTATTGATGAGCTGTCAAAGTCAAGCGTTCTTCCTCTGGACTTATTTCTGCCCGGTGTGTGGATGTCAGCTGAGTGTAACCCATGTCTTGTTCTGGCTCCAGGATGATTCTCACATTATTTGGTCAACTGTTGTAATGCAACAGTACATCACTGACTATAATACATAAGAAGCCTGGTACATGTCAAGACTGATCAGCTGAAGAAAGACTGTGTTGATGCTTTAATTCCTGTTTCACATTAGCCTTTGTCTTTCACTGACATTGGACTAAAAGAAAGCTAAACAAAGTGTGAAGGCAAGTTATATGGGTGTGTGTGTGTGCGCGCGCTTAAATGACAGTGACAGATAAAACGAGCTTAAGAAGCAGTTTGTTGGAGAACCTAGCAGGTGACAGGGGCTTAAAGACACCCGCCTGTCGAGAGGACCCATTTGTCGAGGGCAAGAGCAGCATGAGGCCACATTTCTGCACTTGTTTCTGTGGACTAGTTTTGAAAAATCCCACTTGTCTCAGTGAAGAATACGATTGTAGAAGAAGTTGAACATCCACTCATGTTGACAAATGCACATTTATGCACCGCGGAGGCTCTCATACACCCACACACACAGCGAGACTAACATTTTTAGAGATGACCGCGCAACACTCTCTCTCACACACACACACACACACACACACACACACACACACACACAGACATAGTCATAGACAGGAGGGAGGGGGGGCTCAGAATGATGTGGGAGTGGAGTGCGCATCAAACAAGCGAAATGACAAAAGCAGCTCAGACAGATGAATCAGCCCAGTCGCTGTGAAAGGAGCGTGAAAGAGATGTTCACATTCATCCATCTATCCTCGTCAGCAGCCAGCGAGCCACCCGGCTGTCCCCCAACCTGACGCCTGACACATCCAAACACACACGGACACACACATATTCACACTGGAGACGACATGCGCCGACATCAGATACACACACTTGTGTACTTTTTGTGGTTTTAAAATATGTGTAGTCGTGCAAACAGCAATATTCTCACAACACACACGCACACACACACTATCATGGCTGGGTGTGGGGTGTTTGCCACATCTTGTTGACATTTTCATAGGCACTGGGCGTAATTTATGTAAGGTTAGCTCGCTCCCAGTGCAGTGGGCCAGAACACAGTAAAAGCAAACAGAGGGAGAAAGAGAACAAATTGCTTTTTTAAATTGCTCAGACAAGGGGTGCTCTTTTTGCTCTATTAGGACAAAGTGCAAAGACTGCTACAAAGCAGGGGAGCAAACCCCCTGTGTGACTAAATCTAATAAAAATTCCATTTGTCAACATGGATACCAATGGACTGTCGGCATCTGCATTGAAACAGTTTGATTTGGATGGAAAACATTATGAGCGTGTGCAGCGCAAAAGTGAACTTAATACCTGGAGCTAGCATTTACCTACCAACTAGTCTATTTTGAGCCAACAATGCAGAGGGAGTACTCTGTGTCATGAGGGACAGAGCAGGGATAGTCTAAACATATCAACAAAATATACCACCTTTTTCTATCCTGTCTCCAAATAGAATTTGCTCGAAAAATGCTGCAACTTTGCCCAAACATCCTCTGACTTAAGACATTAAAAATGTACATTAAATTCTATAGGTAATAGCCATAATATTCCTCAGACTCTGATAATTTCAGTGACATATGCCTCCTCAAAATGCACTGTTTATAATTACATATGCAGGTTTTTCATTCATATCCTGAAAATGTGTTTGTGGATGTGAATTTTCTTTTCTATATTAATGCCGGACACACCCACCCCTGTGTGTACATGTGCATCTCCATGTATGTCGACAATTTCATTTGACCCCGCGCTGTAAACACATCGTGTTTCACATTTAATTACCAGCTACAAATGTATACTTTTCTCCCATTAGAGAGGGGTATAATCGTAAATAATTACAGAATGCTATGAGGCCGACAGGCCGCTGAGGTTACTGATGTTTCCTTTATTCTTGCAGTACTTGGTTCACTGTTGTCATAGGGCTTACACAGGGGAAATGGTTGAGAATAAATCAATGCACCATGGAAACTTAAATCAATGCACCATGGAAACTTAAACCGATTTAAATGTGAACTTACATCGTGTGTGGTGCTGTTTGGTGGGTTATTTGATTTGGTTATTGGAAATGCATTCATGATGCCCTTAAAATGTCTTATATTTAACTTGAAGACTTTGCACCTGCAGAAAAAGAGGTCATCATTTCACAAGAATCTGTTGCTTGCTTCGCTGTATCTCAGGTTCTGATTCCATTAGATAAGGTATTCTGCAAAGTGGCAGTATGGCAAGAGGTCGATCAGATTGTATTTTCAATCAATCAATCAAAGTACAATAAAATACCCTTTTCCCAATTTGGCACAGTTTTAGATTGGGATCATTGACCTTGTCTTAACAGTGATCACTATTGGCCTGAGCATAAAATCAATGAACAGATTTTTATTTTCTCCCAGGCAGATGTTTCTTCGGGGCTGTTATTCTTTAAGCCTGTAGCGCAACAAAACAAAACCGTACAATACAAAGCCTTTACCACTAAATGTAGTAAATGACACTTGACCATGTAATATTTAGCAGCTGACAAAGCAACTGAAGAAATTGAGCAAATGGGAAAAAAGCCCAAGAGGAATGGAAGAAAAACCAGTAGTCCTCCCCTTACATTGTATCTATCTGGAATTTAATGTGGCGAGCAGATTAAGCAAATAAATCCAACAAATTAATTATGTGGAAACAGCTGATAGCCTTGGAGATTTCCACTTTCCCTGCGTGTTTCCTGGCCGGGCTCCTCTTCCTGGCCACCACAGCACCACCTACCCCTGTGGAGACAGGGAGGTATTGGCTATCCACAGGAAGCACCCCCTGGTGCTGCCGTGCCCTGTCCACGGCCCAAATTGGGCTGAGCCTCAACGGATGCATGTAATCTTGTTCCGCTCATGTGTTTGTTTAGACTCAGCAAGGTCCGCCGTTTGGAGAGAGATTGACGTTGTTGGGTGACGAGAAGGACATCTGGCTTTCCCCTCGCACTGAACCGAGCTCAGAAATCAAGGTCAACACACTCACCGAGCACACAGTGCAGAATCAGTGCTCATGGAGTGAAACAAAAAAGGGTTCGAGTGAATGTACATCAAATTAAAGCCAGCGAGAAAAGAGATTTTTTTTAATAATCATACCATGTTGCTGTTTGTCCCATTCATGATTTTCACCCCAAAATTATATCCACTTAAAAGGAAATTACTGGAGCAAAAAAAACAAAACCAAAAAAGCTAAGAAATGTGCCTTTTAATGAATTTGCACTGGGATGAATTTGCTCACTAGCTCTCACAAATCTCTTGTGTGCGCTTACAGGCAAACATCCATCCATACATGCACGCTTCAGACTCTCACCTTTGAGCATGTACACTCCGAGTGAGAAGCTTTTAACCCACTGGTTTTGATGAACTGCTAGTAAGGCTTTGCCATGCACGGACAAGCGGAATATTAGCAGTGACAGATACTTCTCTGGCTGTCTGCTACTGGGGCAAAGACGGGCTTTCATCTCCAAAAAGTGTGCTAACACTGCCCACTTTTTTTTGGTGCTAATATGCCCCTGTGATCTTGCTCGCTGAAACGCAGAACACTCAAAAGTGTCAAGAGTCCTTCAATGCGTGTCATTTTCTCGGCAAGGCTGCGCAGTGCATTCTGGGTAGAGAGGAGCCACTACCGGCTCCGTGATTTATCCTTGCAGGTGATGAAATATACATTTATCAGAGGGGGACATGGAGCTGGTCCCAGCGAATGAGGCATTTGCAACGATAAGACAATGATATACTCTGGGTGGAGTTCAAGAGGGCGAATCCGCAACACATTAACTATGATATACTATCTTCTCCCTGTTAAAGTGGAGCTCCACTGCAGCCAGGGGAAAGAAACAGTAATATGTTTGTATGTTTCTTATTGGGATTATTCATGAGTATTAGAAACTATTGAATATTTTCTCTTCAGCTTTGGACAGTTTGGACAGAAATTCTGTTCATGGCATATTTACATAGTCTATGGGCCCTATGCTGTTGTGCCTTACGATGCTGTTGAATAGTAAATGGCTGCTCAGTTGCACCTGTTCTAGATGGAACCAGGTTCTGAATGCTCTGGTAAGTTCCAGGGGATGGTTGTTGCATTGTCCAGGGGACAGATGAAAATGTTCTGGAATGAGTGCTCAGGAGAGATGCTTCTTCTTAACCCGATTCCAGCGATGCAGATACTCTTTTGTCAGCAGCAACACCTTTCGTTTAGGAGAAGACTGCACCGTGTCAGGCGCCCCCTGAAGCGCAAGCATAAAATAGAGGTCACAGGTATATTTCCAGCTTTTCCCTTAATCTATAAAAGTGTCAAGTTTTCCTTTACAACGGTTATGACGGTTCTGTTGCATAACCTGGTTGAGGCAATCCTGCTACGATGGTCTCTTTATTTTCCCTCCACCCAACCTGCTCCTTTCTCTATCTTCCTGTCATCTTGTCGATTCTCCTCCTGCCCTGGAACAGTGTGTTCCTCCCCTGCATCTGTGGAAATATGAGGAATGCTGCTCCGCTGACAGCCAGCCTGCATCACAGAAAGGTGCTGCTATCTTTAGTCTAAGGCTGACTGTAAAACCCTCTTGATAGTTTTTTGTTTTTTTTCTTGAGCTGGCAGCTTTATTTAAATATATACTGTATGTAAGGTTTTCATGAGTGTCCGGGTGTTTCCATCTTCTTCCATTCGTTGCTTTAAGTGCTGCAGTAGCCATTATATAAACTGCTATATACATTTGAGGTGAATTTGACTCAGGGTGTTTATGAAGTAGGTGGGTAAATGTCAATCAAATGTGAACTTTTGTTCTAATAAATGTGTAAAATAATTGCTGCCTTTCTTCACGTTTCTCGCCATAAATGTGCAGAGACACTTGTCAGTGACAGCTCTAATTCCACCATTGCCTCAAGTAGTGAGTAAGTGTGTGCTATAATATTTTTTTTATTTGTATTTCCTCCCAGACTTTTGTTGCTGATAATGTGATAATATGAGGTTCCTGCACGTGTTGTGGGGTATCCCACTGCAGCCACGGTGCACTATTGTTTTATGGCAGTCCACAAAAGAAAGACAGCACATCTCTGTCTTTAATGGCAGAAAATGCTCACCACGCTAATCTTTACCTTGATTTACACGCAACTCAATCACACCCGCTCTCAGACTAATGGCGTCTCTTTTCTGCACTTCATTTCATGAGGTTAAATGGCACTTTAATTGTTTGCATTTAATAAGAATCAGAGAAACAAATCTACAAAGACAGACCTAGAGGTACATATTACAGGTAGAGAGAAGTTAATTTCTTAGACAGGAATGTGTTGGAGGAACATAAAGGAGAGGAACACACCAGAGAGAATGTCCTTTCAGAACCTAATCAGACGTCTATAGCGGTGCATTAATAATCGCTGTTAAACTCATAATTGATTGTCTCGGGACAAGTCAGTTTTGCATGCAAGCTGAGGGTGAGGGGGGGTGGTGCATGTTTTTTTGAGGGAGTAGTAAATACAGGTAAGAGAACAGGGGGGTGACATGCTGCAAAACAAGGAATGCTAAAATAAAAGACATAAACACTGAATTTGAGGAGAAAATGACTTACAAGTTATCTGTCCATGCAAGCAAGATCATTTTACTTGACAAGTAATCTTGAATTACTTTGTTTCATTCTATGAAAAGTAGACTCTGATAAGTTCACAGAAAGAAAATAACTATTAATACAAGATAATTAATCTCATATATTTCCAAATGTTAGATTTAAAATCTTGGCGAGCACAGAGCAATTTGCAGTGCACATGGTGCGAGCCCTCACTACTCAGCCATCAGGTATCCCTCTTTGCATGCAATTATTCCTCCACGGTACCACATCAACTTTCATGAGCAAACAAGAGACCTCCTGGAAATGTCAGAGGAGAACAAAGGTGTCTATGGAGCAGCAATTTGTGACTCCCCGTAATGGAAGGTTGCTTTCGCAGCCGTATTGAATGATCCATCTTGTGCTAAGTGTAAGAAAATGTCCAGATTTAGACCCGACATAATAGCTCCTTGCTCCCATGTAACATTCATCCTTTTTTTGCCTTTGATGAAATGATTTTAGGTGAGGTGATGCCAGGTCATAGACGGCTGACGGACTAACCCCTGATTTCCACTGGATGCGGAACGGCTGCGAAACGGCGACAGAGCCGATACGTGTCAATTAAAGTCAATGTGTGTATTTCCACTGACTCCGCACGGCTCCGTCACAGCTCCGACGCTCCGCAGCCCTCCGGAGCAGATAGGCAGGGCTTCTATTTCTGCCGGACGCCGGAGCACACACGCTGCAATTCAGCACAAAACAGGTCGTGCGGGACAGGAAGTCGAGCACAGAAACAAAAATAAAACATACTTTAACTGTCAAAATAAAATACACCGTGCTCACGGCGGATCATATTCCCCTGCGCTACACCTTGAAAACGTCATAATGGGCGGAGACAGCCCTGAAGTCAACAGGTCAGAGGTTTTCAGGGACCAGTTCACCCCGTTGACACCATGGATGAGAAGATGCTGATCATTCAAGTCCAAAATCACCAAATCATTTATGATGGAAATAACTTGTTGGTTTGTGATTCTCTTTATAGAAACTACACCCTGTTATATCTCGCGATCATACGTGAATTCGCGAGATCTCGTGGGTCCTCGTGACGTCATGGCTGCACCGCAGAGCAGCACTGTGGCGGAGGCGGTGGGGATTTGGCGGACGGCGAAACACGCAACCGAAACGCTGCGCCCCGTTTCGCAGCCGTTCCGCATCCAGTGGAAATCCAGGGTCAAGCCATTCATCAGTCATGTGTTTTTTTTCTTAGTTTGTCAGCCCTTGTTATCCACCCATCACAGCTCAGTCTGATCGATCTCCTCCCAGTCAAACACGGGCTCTGTAAATCTGATTGCCACCATCGGTGATTGTGAATCTTTAAACCACCTTGCTCCAACAGCTGCAGTCCGGCCACACAATCAGTGCAGTATTTAACACATGTTCCACCCACAGCACCCTGTATGGTATTGAAAGCTGTGGCATAAAGTACTTTAACAAGTCTTGTATATAATTTTATTTTCCCCCCCATGACTTTCAATCTTCCTGAATGAGCTCTTCAACATATCCCAAAACTAGGAGAAATGAAGGTTTTGACGTGGAGCTAATGAAGAAAACAGCCGCGAAAACTGACGAATGTCAAATCTGAAAATGACTCTACCCTGGTGTGAAACCCTACCTGAGATCAACAACGGGGGCACTAGCACGAGAGCTGTAATCCATTGTTGTTAATAGCAAGCCGGAGATGTATGGCGGCAACATACAGGACAATATCACACTAATATTCTCATTTCTATTGGCGGCAATTTTCAGCGCCACACTGTTATTTATTCCTGGTGCGTAAAAGTGGGCTAAATAAATCTAATGCAGCAAGTGAACGAGTCATATCTTATGTGTTGCTTCTGTGTCTTTATATTGCAATGATGGATTACGGCTTTTAAAGAAAAAACAGCATCTCTCTTTCCAGTGGTTTGGATGTCAGAACTGAATATAACACTAAATTAACACAGCGAACAGTAAAATATGAGTGGGGGAAAATAACAACTGTTTGTTTGTTTGTACCCTGAACCATGGTGCTGTATCACGGAGTGAAAAAAATCTAATCCCATATATAGGTGAGCGAGGATAATTAAATTTTGACGTAGAAAAAGCATCAGGAGCGCTTCTGACATGGTATGTGAAGCAGTGGGAGAATGTGGCGTCGTTACTTACATTATGCATCAGACTTATGACTTTCGGTACCTTACATTTGCATTTTATAAAATGAATACCAGTGCTACATGGATAACCACCTCAACAAATAGATGCCTCTAAGTGGCTGTATTCTTTTTAAAGGGCCCATATTATGCCCCCTTTTACACAAGTTACATTGGTTTTCAGGTGTGTGCACTACATGTCTTTGCCATTCCATGTCAAAACACCTCAAGGATCAAGCCACACAGCACCCTCCTCTTTCTGTATAAACAGCCCTGTGAGACTATGGTCGATTCCAGCGCTTTCCTGCTCACTCCTCGCCCCCCTCCCTTCGTGTTCCGCAAAGCTCCGCCTCGCTCCTCCCCGGGGCTGCTGCGCAACTACGGCGTTGCGCTGCCATGACAACAGTCGCACGTGACAAGGCACAAACACGACATAGAGACCCGGGAGGCACAGCGAACACAGCGGCCTGCGTAGCTCGCGAGTCTGGCTACGCCGCAAGCCGAGAAAATTATGGCGTAGACGCGATCTGTTTTTCCGCACTTCAAGGGGGGAGGAGCTGCTCAGGTTGGGGGCGTGGTCACCCTAGTAGCAGGAGTCAACTTGCGTCACTTGACGCCCGGGCTGTGAATGGCTCGTTTACAGACCGTCTGCACGGCCAACCCAAACCACGAATCAAAGACTCATTGTTTTCTTTTCATTCTCCGTGGGCTGGCAGACACCCAAGATAACCAAATATACGTTGAGGCAGGCGGAAAAGGTGCCTGGAGCATAATATGGGCCCTTTAATACCTTTGCATATATGTTGTTATTGCCTATAAGATTAAAAACTAATATAAACATTTGTAACAAAAGCAACACTGGCTCTATGATGCAGAACAGCACTACTTATTATGCATACATATCTTATATGTAGCATATACAAAAGCTCTTTACCTAGATTCTCATTTAATCAGGATAGTAATTCAGTGTTATTTGTGTTTAAGTACCCTTGAATCAGTTTGGACATCATGCCAGGTTCAAGAGAGCTTCAGTGATTATGATTGTGATGCAGCAGAACGAACCAGCGAGCTCTGGGTTGCTGGTCAGAACGTGACCGTGTCCAGGCAGCGCACCGCTCGTACACCCAGTGAGCCAGTTCTCCCGACGCTCTGGCATCTGTCTGCTCAGGCAAATTCAAAACAAGTCAGGAGAGAAGGACTGATTGGGTAGGGACTGTAGAGAGATGACGGATATTGAGGACGAGAAAACAGAGTGAGGAGAGGGTTATAGGCAGGGCTTATAACCCAGATAGGCAGGGCTTCTATTTCTGCCGGACGCCGGAGCACAAACGCTAAAAATTCAGCACAAAACAGGTCGTGCGGGACAGGAAGTCGAGCACAGAAACAAAAATAAAACATACTTTAACTGTCAAAATAAAATACACCGTGCTCACGGCGGATCCTATTTCCCTGCGCTACACCTTGAAAACGTCATAATGGGCGGAGATCCTGAAGTTCGGGGGTAGGAACTGTAGAGAGATGACGGATATTGAGGACGAGAAAACAGAGTGAGGAGAGGTGAACCGAGTGAAGGGGAGCACAGGCGAGGAATGCAGAAGGAGATAAGTGAACCTTGGTTTCTAATCCTTCTCCTCAGCCTGTTTTCCCATCTACAGCAAAACAGACGAGGGCCAACTCATTTACATCCCAGCGCACGTTTGCCTCCCGACAGCCTCTGGAGGATCTCTAATCAGCCACAATTGGAGAGATGGATTTCTCAAAACGAGCCTTTGATGTGAGGGTTTAACATTTGTTTTTTTGTGTTTTTTTTTATCTAATTATATAATAGACAGGCCAGTCATGTCAGGGGCAAAGCAGGCACATGTCTCTTCAATGAAACGGCAAACCAGAACAATGCAGTTTTTGTCTGACGGGGAAACAACTCCTGAAATGTTGTGAGGGAACAGGAGGACTTAATGTCTTTGAAGTTTTTTTATAGGTATATATATATATAATATTCCTCCTTCCAAGAATATTATAAGGTAGCAACGCAGAGGTTTACCCATGATGGTACCTTACATCTTTAGGATTCTATCTTTAATTATTGGGGGCACGTTCTCCTGTGCCTCTGTGTGTGTGTGTGTGTGTGTGTTTGTGTGTGTGTGTGTGTGTGTGTGAGCGAGCGTGAGCGCACTTGAGAATATACAGTATCTGTGGGGTTTTTTTGAATTGTGAAGGCACTTTTAAGCAATTCTGGAAAAGATTATTCACTACTTAGATATGCAATATTAGGGCTTGAGATCATAATGAGGACTGGTGTAAGGTGAAGCAAGCCTCCAAGCCATGTGCATGTACTCTGAACGCCACACATCTTAATTGAGTTTTGGGTTTAAACAGGATGTTCGTGCAGGGCACAATAGACCAGGGGGATGTATTCAGTCGTGTGCAGGTTGTGCTGCCAAATACTAAGTATAAGTGGAGCAGTGTGGGAGAAAATAAATGTTGTGGCAAAGTGCTGTTTTGTTCAGCAGTAGCAGATTATGAATTTCACTTTCAAAACAATAAATACATTCCAGACACACTGTGTAATTACCTCAAGAAACTGTAGTGTACAGTACAAAAAGAAAAACAAAACAATACACTTTCGGTTAATGAATCGGTTTAGTTGTACAATGTCAGAGTAAACTTGACTAAATCTTGCCTTTTTCACTAAGAATGGATTTATCTTTACTTTCTTATCCTTACATTCAATACATCTGTAAACAGGTTGGCCCAATCCCCAAGATCACCTCTCTTCATATGCATCTGTACAAGTAGACTCATAACTAATCTTCAGGGATTACACCAGAGGATTTAAACTACCTCTTCCTAAACCGTGAAATATAGGAAACCATGAATAATGCCTTTGAAGTTAGTCGCTGAAAACCCTAATATATTCCAGAAGACCGTCTTTCAAACGTATAAGATTAAAGCACAAGAATTAAACATGACTTGTAAAATGCTCATCAAATACTTTTTTTTTTTTTTTACAAAATTTGCCTTTTCCAGTAACTTTTGCTTAAATATCTAAGGGCTCTCAATAACATAATTTAGAGGTGAGGCAAAAAACATATTTATATAACTACTTCTGATCGCATAAATTATTTGAATGAATTGTGTGTGAGTTAAACTCTTTATAAACATAAACAACCACCAAAACTTTTAACTAATTGTTGCTAAGTTAGTCATGACTTTTTTTTAATGTCACAGAAAAATTCTCAGGATTTGAAAATCCTTTTCAGGGGCTTTAAGATGACATGGGCAGAAAGATGCCCCTGCACAAAAGCTGTCGTATCAGGGGAGGCTGTAGCTCTGCTCCTTCTCTCATGAATGGAAAACTACGTGAAAAAAATAAAATAACGATGCAGCCGAGTACAAGATGACAAATTATATGAAATATAGCTTGAGGTTACAAGTCCCCACCATTCCACAGGAACTCCAAAGCAGTTCTCTGCCAAAGAAACATGCCTCTCAACAAATCAATTTCAAACACAAAGCCCCCACTCCCTATCAGAACTCCCCAAAGTAAACAAGCTGAAGCAAGGCAATCTGTTTGGTTAAGTTCATTAGAGACAAAGGCAACAAAGTTTTTCTGACATTTTCCTTTTGTTTTTGACTTGGGGGAGCCTGGGGAAGAACCCACTGTTAATGTTTATTAGCGCCATTGTCTTTTATCTCATCAGTGGTCATCTTCCTCACGCGCGCTTTAATCCCACAGTTTGAGTCAAAGCAATTATCGAAATAACTTGACTAATTACTCGGTTGTTGCTCAGTGGGAACATAAAAGTTTCATGGATGATTAAGAGTCGATAGAGATCTGTGGAACATTAGAAAAAGTTTCACCCCTTTGACAGTTAGTAATTGGAACATTCAAATTATTGAATTTCGCATTTGATTCACCTCTCATTGCAGTCTGCTTATACGGTGGATACTCATTAAACTGAAGGTTGTTGGAATAATTCCCATTTCATCACTGAGAGAGAATCCTTGATTCGGTTGTGACTTGTTTTGTTGACCTCACTCTTCATTTTCTGTTCCTTTCATCTGCGTCTTTGTGTTCTTCTCAGTGGAGACAAGTGCTCTTAGTAAAGCAGCGACATACTATAATACGCAGCACTGTAGCAGAGGAAATGTTTGCTGTGCACACCCGCTCTCGTTTTGCTGTTCTGGATTGAAATATGGCTAGATTCCTAATTTTGTCAAGTGTAATTGTGTATGTACAATTAGGATCTGTACATCCTGCTAACAGTAGGACATGGCAATCCTAATATCAACAACAGGTGCTGTGTATCTCTCTCTCTTGAAGATTTGGAGCTCCTCCATAATGCATGGGGAGTGCAACAGGCTCCTGGGTGATGTGGGTGAAAAGAGGAGCTGACATGAGGTAGACTGGTCCAGGTGCTGACACGCCTGTCCTGCTCCTACAGTCCTAATTGGCCAGAGATCGTCTCCCTTGTGCTACCTGTAGTCGTGTGGACATGCAGCATGTCTTTGCACGTCTTTTTTGTAAACACATTTAGGTCTGTGTATCCAGTACAGAGTGGGGGTTGTCCTCCTTTTGGCGGGAGGATACAGCACAGCCTCATTAGCCAATGTGATAACCTCTAGAAATGGATATGTGACCATGGTCGAGGTGAGATGCACTATTTATCTCACCCTCTGCTGCAACCTGTCTTTCTCAAGGGCACCTAAAGAGGTTTAGTAACCCTCATAGGGGCTTATAACCATTTTTATCCGGTTGAGGGATGGTCTCTCTAATCCACACTGCTCAATTCAGCACCATTGATCTCTCTGTCTGCCAGCTCTCTGCAAGCGCACATTTATCAGTTAATTGGGCTTAAAGCGACTCTTCTTGGCCAGGGTGCATTCTGGCGACAACTCAATACGGCCCAGACGACTGCCTACGGTGTTATGAGTTTCGAAACAAAGGCCACCTTCCTCCATCGCCTCTTGCCTCATGTGCCTGGGGTGAAGTCTGTAACTAACTTTTGATCTTATACTGGGACCACGAGGAATGCTGGTAGGATAGCACGATTCTGTGCAAAGCCATTTAACTCCACATAAACCCTGTAACTAATCTTAAACTGATCTCCATTGTCTCAAAAACCGGACGCAAAAATTATTATAAATGGCTTTTTAGTGCATGTGAAGCTGCTTAGGATTCCCCACCTTTCCCCTGCTCCCTTTGCTCGCACCAATCAGATGCTATCGCAAAAATAAACCCATTGTCACTGTTATTATCCTGCTAGTGAAACAGTCAATGTCGTGTTACTCATAACAAGCAGGCGAATGTATAGTGGCTGTGGCTCAGTCACAGTAGCATGGTGACTGATATAAATGCACTTAACATTTCAACCACGCTTAGATTCTAATCGGTTCGACATAAACACAGGAGAAGTGCGGCTAATGCTAATCTACAATAGGACACAGCTATCATTCCCAATATTGTTTGCTGCTGGTGCAGAGCCACCCACGGGATTTCATATCTCACACTGCTCACATTTGTCACGGCCAAAACATTGTGCTACTTTTTAAGCTGTTTTAAAAGGATTATTAACATCAGTGGAGGGTTACCTCATTCCTTTGTTGGAGTGTTGAACCCGGCCACCGTTTGAATATTCTGTCAGTGTTCCTCGTCCTGAGAGATCATCAGCGGGCAGAACTCATTTGTTGAATGGGATTCATCGGTGATTGATTTGCCGGCGGGTGCAGACCGTGCGGGCCTCTCTGGAGCTCATATTGTGTCTGAGGTTGGCAGCTTTACTGCTCCGTCGCCATAGGGACAGCCTGCACTTTCACAGCTTCATATTCCGTCCCCCATTGCCCCCTCCAAACACTCAACCTGCCAACACAGAAATAAAGAAAACAACTAGCATTAATCTGGACTGTATGAGGCTTTTTACAAACTAAGAAAGCTGTGGTGTTTAACCCCCTACGGTCTTGTGCTGATGGTAAATGGTGTTTGTTAAAGGCCAAGAAAAGGCTCCGTTCCAAGGCTGGATTTTCAGTTTTTTCGTGTTACAATAAATGTGAATGGGATTTTTTTATGAGGTTTTCTCACGCCTTACTATTGCCTCTGCTGCATCTGAAGCTATAGCTGGTAATCCACACTCTGAACCTCTGTCAGAGATGGAAATGAAGTCGGAGCCTCTGGGAATTAAGTCACTCTTCATATTGGATAGTAACACACACAAAAAAGAAAATATCCATTCTACATGTTAAACTCAAATCGTGACCAACAACACAAGCTGCATATGTCACTTTGGTTCTCTGGAATCTTGAAGACTGCCAGATGTGATATCTTAAAATGACTTATCAGCAGAGAAGTGTCAGTGTATAAGATCATGGAGAAAGATAAAGGGATGCTGGAACAACGGTCTGACCGTGTGAAGTGTGAGTCTGTGTTGGGATGCATAAAGAGGATTTGCTCAAGCCAAACTAGATTGTTAAATTCCCCTTTAAAAAATACTCCTCCATCATTCACCATTTTCATTAAGCCTACGCTCTCCCTGGCCTCTATCCATTGTAAAGTGATTTGTCTGATAAGGACATCTTGTTGCCGTGGCATGAGAAAAACTGAATTACCATAAAATATCTGAACGCATGCTGGGTGACTGGAGCGAATGTGTCTCGGACAACCATTATCACAGCACCGGCTCCTGTAAATCACAATGCCCTAAATGTCATAAAAAGAAAATATGAGCAGCCTTTGCTTAATGGCAACATAAAAATCTGATGATTCTGTCTGAGACTAAAACAGCCATGCGGAGGGCTTTTGGTTTTTAAAGCCACCGCACGAGGCTAATTCTGTGCGACCCCCCCCATCACCGCACACTGATGAACAGTCAAATTTGACAGAACTAACAGTGTTTCAGTTTGACGATACATTTCCAGTGTGCCTGAGCAGCCTTTTGAAACAGTTTGCAGAGCATGCATTTCATATTAACGATACCATTTTTTTGAGAACAATGACTTTTTAGTTTCCAGTCCTAGAGACGGGTATCTTACTAATAACAAAAAAATAGACTCTATGTTTTCATTTTTTGCACATAGAGCACCTCTGTATTAGAGTCTTGGGTTTTGAAAGCAGATGGGATGAATTCCTTAGGGAGTAATCTCAAGTACCATTTTTAATTGTAATGAAGTATTTTCACAATAAGATATTAGTTCTTCCTCCACTGGTGTGTTCTTTTCAGACAGTTTCATTTAGACTATGCTCTGAGTCCAGGGTGAGTAAAACCATGCAGCATTTCATGAAAAAATGAAAAGGATAATTAGAGAACATAATTTTGCGTAGCATAATTTTACCCAGTTATTCAACTCTCATAGACTAATTATTGTCGTGGTTCAAAATCCTCTGAGAACCTTTGCTGTCATTCCCCTCTTTTTTTAATTGTCCTAAAAAAAACAACCAAAACGGATACTGTAATTTTTTAATCTGTGACTACAAACAATTGTAATGACAAACTCAGTGCTTGATTAAAATGTTATGCTTGACACCAAAAAAAAAAAGATTCAATAGGCTACTTAAACTTAATGATTTCTGACCCATAATTTCCAGGAACCATGAATTCATACAGATATGATTTAATCCTATCGAGGTCGTGGAGAACTGATAGTGCTCATGTCTGTTCTGTTACGATGATACAGCTGCAACTGATGTCTAGCCTACAAATTATTTTCTCGATCCACAGATGGCATCAATCAAATATGTGGAAATTATCTATGGTCAGTTCAAGGGATGGTGCTCAAAATACAAAGTAGGGCTTTGACTCCGAACTTCGTTATTCAAATATAATTCGAATATTATTTTTTTTAATAATATTCCAACGAATATTAGGCAGCCCTTAATATTCGAACCTGTTTTGGGCATTATTTTTTATAAATGTGTTTGCTTGAACATCGTTTTTAATTCAGATTCCGAGCCTTTTTCGCGCCTTGTGAAGTTGTGAATCGCGAGTTCATTAGCGAGGCTATTATTGGTCATCTGGGCTCCTGAAGGTGACGTTAGCGTCCTGGTTAGCGCCTTTAGCAAAGCAATGGCCGCGCCAACGCCGACAACAGCCCCTGAGGAGGAGGTCAAAATTTACATGCCAGACAGTTTTAAAAACAAACGTGTGGCGCTACTCTGGGTTCCCAAAGATACCGGGGAAAAACACAGGTAAGGATAAAGTAATATGTAAAATATGTAGGACCAAACTCGCATACCACGCGACAACCAGCAACTTGAGAGCCCACCTGTAAACACTACATCACGGCAAGCTGGAAGAGGTGGAGGGGGTGGAGGGGGAGGGGGAGGGATCGGGGCCAAGGCAGGCAGGAATCGATTAATCAGTTAATGGGCCGAATATATTCGAATATATTCGAATATTATTATATTAATAAACAAACGAACTTCGAATATGATTTTTGGGCAAAAGTCTAAGCCCTAATACAAAGCTGTATTAGCATATATTAAGTGCACATTGAATGCTGTTTTTGTAAAAAAAAAAAAAAAGTCATAAACCATAAACCGTCTGACATTTGCAGTAATCATTATGGTGTATCAGCAACTGTTTTCCTGGTACAACTTATTTCTCTGCCTCCACTTCATAAAAGTGTAATTTCCAGGACTCGTAATCATTTTAATAAATCGCATGTGCGCCGGGGAAGAATGAGCTGATTAAGCTACAATCGAGTTCTGACTGTTGCACATAGAGACCACATCGCAGCATGCATCACAAGACCCCAGTTGTTGAGCCAGAAGGACAGCCAGACACACAGAGGTTTATTCTGAGCGCTTGTACTTGGTCAAAAAAAATGTGCATTTCTAATTGTGTCAAATTCACCAGAAAATCTCTTGTAAAACCAAGGGATGACATCATAGTTAAGCCTCGCAAGCAGTGCTGCCATATCACCAGCCATTGTGTTTTGCTCTGTCTACTTCGATTTTGCTTTGAAAAAACACTAACCGGTTAACACCCCAGCTCTTTCTTCTACACACAAACACACATACACAGCTGCTCCCACACATGTATACAAGCCGACACGCTGATCCCCACGCAGTCTACCAAAATTTTCCAACACTTCCACTTTCTTAGGGATTGTTGGCGTGAAGCAGAAACATAAATCAATAATACATCTTGGCCTATCCGGGAGACAGGGGTGTTGCCAGCTGAGACCAGTTTGAGCCAAGGCAGCATCAGTCTCTTTGGCCATTTCTCAATGTGCGTTCTTCTCTGTACTTGTGTTCTCGTGAAACGTCATCAGTCTCGGCCAAAGTACTGTTCCAATACAAAGAACACGTCGAGCCAAGAACAGTCCACATTCCCGGATGTTGCCGCGCCCCCTTACCAAGGATGCATCGGAGGAGACTTGTGTGTTCTTGGGAGAGCCAAGTATCCCAGAATGTATTTCGCGACAACAAACGGCAGCAAGGGGAAGGAGAAAAGTCTCAGCCGTAAGTTAAAACTTTTGAAATAAATCTGCTGTTGTGTCCCGAAATGTACTTAAAGATGTTTTGAGGCGAGAATATAGTTGTTTTGACTTTATATATATGGTTGATTTATCAAGTTAGAGCCTATTAAAACATTTGCTCAGACGTTTTCGGAGTTGATAAGCGGCCTCGTCGACCATCCAGATGACCGGGCAGTCAGCGCTGTCGGTGCCCGCCGAGAGCAGCCTCATCTCGGCAAGTCCTTGCAGAAAGTCCTGCTGGGTCTGTCGCGGTTTAACATGAGCAAATTTTCTGTTTTGGGTAAATCGAACGATCAATCACTGGTCTCAGAGCTTATAGGTATTTTCCCTTATATTTTTGTCAGAGGGCAAAGTTAACGTTCGTAGTTTTAGTTGTTTATTTAATTAGAGAAGTTGTGGTGAGAGGAGAGGGAGAGCAGAGGTGTGCCTGTCTCTGTCGGACACACTTGTAAATAAGTTGTAAATAAATACTGTTCATGTTCTTATTTATCCAGGAGATTCATTCTTGGAAAGCAACGGTGGCTTATATGCGGTGTATATATATTTGCAACCAAACAAAAGAAATCCCAAACTTCTATAATATACAGTGATATCTTTTTTGTTTTTTTTCCATTAAAATTCACGTTTTAAATGTTTACTTTATTTCAAAGTCACCAAAGTTATAATCTGCTTTGTTTCGTGTGTCTGTTTAGGTCTATTCTGTGAATCTTTAGGAGGAAGAATCCTGATGTGGCACCAGCATCATGGCAGAACGCGTCATGACCAGCAAGACGAGAAGCTGGCCTCCACCTCATTCACCTCCTCCATCTCCTCTGGTTTGGGGAAATGAGTCACTTTGTGCAGGACGGTCGTAATTTTCTGCACAACAGCATGTTGATGCTGTTCCTGGAAGCCTGAATGTTTCACATCAACCCTTTTGCTTAGTTGTGTCTTTAGAATTTTATACATATTCATTCAACTATTTAATAAATTTAACTAAATGAATTGTCTGATATGAATTGTTGATAGATACCAGATTAAGGCGGCTCAGCCGTCTGTAAATGCGCTATAGAAATAAAATTGACTTGACTTGACTTGACTTGACTTAAATGTTCCTCTAACATCTGACCTGTGTGGTCATGTGTCTGCTTGAGAGATTTCTGTCTTTCTTGATAAGCAGTGAAATCGCTCAGGTCAAAAAGTATGTTTATAAATGACTAATGATGTATGTGACACAGATGAGGTACAGGTACTTCTTACATTTATACATATGTTTGTGGGCCTAATTGTATGAGTCCTGTTTGCGTTCCAAGAAGACAAACAACAGGAGGTACGTATGTGGAATGTAGGCTAATCTATTTCAATATGATTACATTATTAAAATACCAAACCTCTGTACCTGTCAGTTTATTAGGTATATCTAGATAAAGCTGAAGTTATGCAGCCGTCCTGCCTCAACCAGTTTTTATTATTTTGCTTTTTATGTGATCAGTTTTTGAGTGTTGGCTGTCCGTCCCATATGAATGAGTATAGACCAAATATTAGACACACCTCTCAGTAAAACTCAGTACAGTTTGATGGCAGTGATTTTGATGTTGTGGATGATGGGGTTGTAGACAGTATATATATATGTGTGTGTGTGTGTGTGTGTGTGTGTGAATGTAGACAGTATTAAACTGCATTAGTTTTTATATTGGTATACCAAAAGAACTGTGAGGTCTAAATATATGGGTCTACCCATATATTGTTTAAAAAATGCATATTGTTTAGTAATGCTATAATATGTAAATATAAAACATAATATTTGTATTGAAAAGAAATGCTACAACGTCCTGGCTGGCAAGTACGCTCCTGTGCCCACTGCACAATGACCGAACTGCGTTTTCCCGTTCTCGGGAGAATGTTCTCCCGACTTGAACTCCCAAGTACGTTCTTGGAAAGAACACGAGTACATACTACTATAGTAAAATGGCCTTTGCCTTCCACTGACGAGAGGCTGCAGTGTTTGTCCTCCCCCTGCACACTCGCCAAGACTTTTTTGATTGGTCAAGCGAAAGAACAGTCTTTGATCAGGGTGCCTTAGTTGTACTGCTTTTAAGTCACAGACTGTGTGTAATGATGGACGACTCGTCTCCACTTCCTCCTGCTTCAAAAATGAAGCTAAAATACCCCAGACACGCGTGCCGCCATCTTGTGTTTTTGAGGTGATTATGCGCACAGGTCTGCGTAGTAGTATAGTATCGAGGTCCCACCGAAACGCAAACTCGACCAATCGCATGTCAGTCTCTGGCAATCATGATGTTCCAACCTGTTTTTATAGCATCGAATAACTAATTAAAACCAAACTTACCAGAAAAGATAACACATACACATGAGTGTAAGAACACAGAAATGACAGAAACCCTCTTTGAGAATTAATTAATTTTACATGTACTTTGTCTTTTTAGTTTGCTCCATGTCCCATCCACTAATATGAAGAGGTGGGGTTTATGACCTATCCTTGTCTGTATTTAATCACGCAATTTGTGCCTCTACTCGTGTATGTGACTATCATTGACAAATTATCCGTTGATTGTAACCCCGGAATGGGGGGATTAATGTAAAACAATGTTTGGCACGGACTCGTACTAAAAATTACCATTTTGAAGTCATGGTCATCTTTTACAGACAGAGCCAAATGTTTGCTTTTCGTCCCAGGAGTCGGGATAAAGGCTTTAATCTGGTCTGAATGCGCACAAGGACAGACGTGGCTGTGGTAAGCCACAAAGCTGGTGTAAATCCAGCACAGATGAAATCCTGGGGTAGCACCTGAGTCCATGTCATCCGGGCGGTGTGGCTTTTCAAGGTGTCAGATTTGTTTCCAATTACAGCGTCAGTTGCAGTTGCAGTGAAAGTTCCATTCAGTTATTGGAATATATTTAATTTAACAATTATGATATAGAGGATCATTTCTGTTAATGAAGCTTGAGTTGCATTAAAATGTTTAGTTTTGTACAAAATAACCCCGCTGAAACATTTCGTCTTTTTGTGGTAAAAGAAAAAAAGACGGAACCGATGAAGCTGTTACGGCTAATGGAGTTTTGCAGTGGCAGGGTCTTAAACATTAATATAATCTTCAAAATCTCATTTGCAGTAGTTTCCCAGCAGAGATGGGATCAGCACATATATCTGATAACATAACACGAAACAGATACTCTATAAATACATTAAAATCACTACACAGTCAAAATCAATCCTTGTACTGTAAATAAAAGACACATGCAACTAATTTGAATTATCCTAAGCCATCACAGCTCAGACGATAAATATGTTCAACTGACTAAACAGGATATATAGTAAAGGCGTCTATATGGTTTACTGTGCAACATATACTCGCTCGCAATTTAATATAAACCTTGACCCATGCGATGTCCTACTGAGACCTGAGAATGAACTGTACAGATGGAAACCTTGTATCTCGGTGTACTCTGGCTCACACGTGTCACTGATAACAAACCACAGGTATTTAATATGCAAAGATTTTTTTTCTTTCTTAATGTGATGTTTATAGAAAAAATTGCTAACTGAGGAGATACCACAAGTCCGGGAGGATTGTTAGTGAGGGATCAGTAGCCAAACACACTCAAGGCAAAGTCTCCTGCCCTTGCCCTCCTCTCTGTATTCTACTGCTTGCTAGCCGGTGGCAGTGCTTGGCCCCTCTTCTCTAATCTTGCTCTCACTTTTCATTCCTTCATTCTCTGTGTCTTTCTGCGAGGATTAGCTATAATATCTACCAAGGAAGACTGGGCCGACGGAATCACAACCATGCCACACAGGGTTTACAGTTGGGAAACAAGCTCTAAGAGAGGTGGGGAGGGTTAAGGATGAAACCCCGCTAAAGAGCAATGTATGCTCAGGAGTGTGCGTGCACGTTTGTGTATACAACTGGGTCAGACAAAATGTAAGGCAGCTACATAAATAGATAGACAGTAGCTAAAAGTGTGGAAAAGGTTAAGAGTAAGGGTGCATTTCCTTCCACACACCGAGGGAATCGGGCGGAGACACCTGTAGGACCAGACCGAGTCAAATTTTTAACCCGTCTCCTCTCTTTAATGCGCACACTTCTCTCTTTTGTTGTTCCCTCTTTGCCACAGACTTTTCACCCACACACCCTCACTTCTCCTCTCATTCTCTTGTTGCTCACCGTACTCCCCTGCACTCCCTTTCTTTGTCATAAAAGCCTGCAGATGCTATTCATTTCACAAGCAGGGTGTAGGTGGAACCATTCTACCCAGAGCGGTGCGTCTGAGGAATAGCTGCCAATGTTTGTACGCACACATACACTGTGGCTCAGTCTGATTTAAACCAGCTGCCTCCTTTCCCTCCATTTTTTTTTTTGCTGGCCCTATTCGTGTCCAATATTAATGACATCCGAAGTCGCAAAACAGTAAAATTTAAAATAAAATGATGGTGGCTTTGTCACTGAGACTGCAGAACTACCTTTGTCAGTATACAATGTAATTACATCTTCCAACAGTCTTTCTACAAATAAATGAGCTCTCAGTGTTGCTTCTTTTACCGCTCGAGCTTGGAAGAGAATGGAGGGGAGGCTGAATGGCTTGTTTGTCTCCCAGTCAAGAAAATATGGAGATGTTTTAACTGTGGTCATCCAACAAGTCCCACTGGATAACCTTGAGGCGACAAGTGTCTGTAAATAATAGTTAGCTCAGAAAGGATCATTTAATTTTCGTATCCAGATGACAATGACTCAAGCAAAAGATCTCTGCAGTAAGGGCTAACATCTTCAAATATTTACCACTCAGTCTCCTAAGTCTGTTTACATGTCGCTGAAATTTCACCCTTAAGTCACAGGATAAACAAGGAGCTATCTCCACAGCAACTGAGGTAACTATGTCTGCCGGAGAAGGCCACCGGATGTACTGTAGAGAAGTTGCAGTAAGAGGACTTATAGACTTATTGATTTGTCAGAATATGGATTTCCAGGTGTGGTTGTGCATGGCTTAACAGGCTGAGAGTCGGCCGTTAAAGTTCTATATTATTATTATTTGGAGATGTCACTCGTCAGTGTTTTTCTCCTCCTGGTGGAAAAAAAAAATATTTGCCACTTAAAGGATAAGGCTGTAACAGACCAAAACAAATAAATTAGTCCGTCGCAGTATTGTCTGTGTTTTTGGACTTCCATCCATTCTGCCCCAAACCTGTTTGGTCTCAGTGGAGAAGCAGCAAGTAAACAGTATACAAAAGTCCTTTATGCTCAAATTAAGTCTTGTATACATTGTGTGAGTATAAAAGAAAAGTGGTTTCAGTTCTTTGACAAATCTATTTCATGATAACATCTCTGTATGAATGACGAGGAGGGGATATTAGTATTTTAAAAAGCCTCTTTTTTAGAGGAAGCATATTTGGCAATAATTGCACAAATTGCAGGACTACACCAGTGACAATGAAGTTGCAGTAAAGATATATACAATTGCAAATAAGATGTTGTCAAGCAGAGCGTGCTTTGTAGCATATATCCAGTCAGACACTGGGTTTAAAGATAAAATGTCACACGGCACACATCTTAATTAAATTTGACCAAAGCCTGAAATGCAATCTTCAGGAAATGGAGGTCATACTGACTAATCTACTGTAAGAAGATAACCTGAAAGTGCTCTGCTTGACTAATGACGTCCGTGTCGCAGCGTCGAATGCTTTCCCCATCCGTGTGTTACTTGGCGGAGGCAGCACATGCACATCGGCAAATGACAAAGGCGAAGAGGGAGAGGGACGGATTGTGCAGTTGTAGCCGATGTGGATTCTGCGTTGTGTTCTTTGTTTAATTGAAGGACTCCACACATCAGCTTGCATCTGGTCTGATTTATTGCTGGTAGCTAAAAAAATAAACGGTCCTGGTCAGCAACGGAGGATACAGCACACAAACACCCAGTCATCCACGGGCACGCTCCTCGTGAACTAGCCGCGCTCAGATTACCATACATTACATTTAAATTGAACAGAAATGAAGCAAATACAAGATGTACCTGGTAAATAGAAAAATAAACGGTCCTGGTCAGCCACGGAGGACACAGCACACACACACCCAGTCATCCTATAACAGATAAATAAAAATAAATTAGCAATCTAGCATGCTATGCTAACTACTGTTACCTAAATGCTTCCCGTAAATCATACACAATAACCCTTCCAGTGTGCATAATTACATCGCTACTTTCTACGGTAGCACGTATGGATCAAGGCAAGTAAATTAAATAATATTAAAAGAAATGATCAAAATATGCCTATGACTGGGTGCGATCCAACATACCACGGGCATGCTCCTCGTGAACTAGCACAGCCCAGTCACGTACCAGTGCATATATCTACGGAGGAGACGCCCACTGACCAATCACAATACCATAAAATGTCAATAAAACATCTTTGAATCGGTTGTTATTCAATGACAAGTAGAATCATATATAACTCTGTTACACAGTGTGTCCAGGACAAACTCAGACAAAGTAAGATATCTGACCTCAAAAAGCCACAGCAAGAGGACGCCCACCTGGTGCCACAATATGCAGAGGGCAATTTTCTTTTATTCTCCAAGGGTTCATTCCCCTCATTGGACGAGAGGAAGGACGCCCGGAGCAGCAGGCGGTCCGATCGATACCCACCAGGCCTTGGCAATACAAGGGGTCAGCTTATTGAGCAGATGAACAGTGGAAAGCCCAAAATAACGTACAGCCTGTCACCCCATCTGCAACCCTATCATTGAAACAGCACTTGACTAGATGGGGGCAACATCAACAAGTACAGACACCAGAATTGAGCTATATTGGATTTTTAGCTCCTCGGTCGGATCCATTTTACTTTCTGATTTCAAGTGCTCTCTCCTCTGGTTGGTACATCGCGCCCGTTTCGATTGCGGTGAACTTGGTTTGTGTTTGTCTGTCTCTCGCAGAGAGGAACCTACACACATCTGTACCATCTCTTTTCTTCCTCCAGGATGGACCTCGCTGTGGGGTCCTGAGCCAGTGAGACATTAAATTGCTAAACAGCCCCTTCCACGATGAGGACATCCCACCTAGCTGTTTATGTACCTGGTCATGACACAGCCTTTCTTAACAGCGAACACCCTCCATCCATCCGTCCTACCATTCTAAACACCTTAAATAAATCCCCTGTCCATCTCTGATGACAAGATAAATACCATCTACCTTCCCACATGACAGAGAAACCTGTCCACCCCCAGGGGAGCAAGCATTCACTTCTCTAAAGGGGCGATAAGGATAAGTGATGGTTTGTGAACCAACACAAGCTCTTAAAGATAGAGTGGAGCTTTTGAGAAATAAGCTTAGGACCTCATGAGGGATTTTTTGACCCCAGACAAAGGGCAGTTATCATTACAAGTGTTTATGATAACTGATGATAAATATCTGCTCAGCTGAGTTTGCTGGGGGATTATTTAACATTCATCTGAGCGTAATACATTTTTTGATTCATCAGGACAAACATAGCTCCCCTCTGCTGGTATTGAGCCAAAGCAGCAAGGGATAAAGGGAAAAAAAAATCCTGACAATTGCGTTTTTGTAGTGCCTTTTATATTTTTATCCCCCACCAAACAGACATGCTGTGATTTAAAATACATCCAGCAATTCCATAATGGAATTTCAAAGCAGAAAAATGTTTTTCTATCAGTTAAATTTTCTCCAACCCAATTGCCTCATAGACCAAAATAAAATACCACAGGCATGCAGGAAATCACTGATTCAAGTAGAGGTGGAACGTCACAAAACCACCTTTATGGTGAATTGATCATTGTGATGTTTTGTTTGTTTTCAAAAGCTTATTTTTTAAAACCTCTTTTCTATCTGTATTTTTCGGTGTTGCCCGTAAAACGGTGACATAGATATATTTACTTAAGGGTCTATCTTTGTGCTTTAGCTTAAAGAAAACCACACATGCACAAATGTTATCTGATTGTACCTTTTTCCGAGACACCAGGCAGCCATTTGAGCTTACAGAATGATCAATGTTGCTTCTTTATATGAATATTAAGCTTTTCAATCTGGAAAGGATAGTTGCACAACACCTGTTCCAAGTCTCCCTGAACTGTAATGAAGTGCAATTAGGTGTGCCGAGTATGGAGTAGGAGTAGCCCAACACACCGACGGCAGATGTGGAAAGGCTGCTGGGATGACTCATGTGGGGACGCTCTGTGTCGGCGTCCCAGAAGATCGGGCGATGGGGCCGGTCCGCTGCAAACGTCTCATCGGCACGGCGTGGTTTTCATTAGCTACTAAAGCAGATGTGACGGTCACCACTAGCGGTCATCACAGATGCCGAAGGGAGCGGAGGGCTGAGGCGAGATTTGCAATTAGTTGTGAAGCCATCATGACGGGGGGATGCATGTTCCCCTCGCACAACCACCGGCCTCGTTAGTTATGATTGAAAATTGACCGCTATACACGAGCACACTGGATGACTCATCCAGCGTAATATTTTGTTCTCATCCCTCTACAGACCTCACTGTGTAAACTCCAGATTTGGAGATGCATCGTATTTCTTTGGACATGTTGGACAGTTATACAAGTTTGGACATAGTTGTTTGTGAATTTAAAATTGTGATGAGCACTTATTCTAATTTTTTTTTACCTTTTCAGTATTTGTAGCTGAAAAAAATATATGTGTCTGTGGGAGTCTAACTTGACCTTGGTGTGAGGGGGCAGGTTGTTGGCCACACAGGGAGAAGTTTGGACGGCAAGTGTCGGCACTGTGCCAGAACAGAGGTTCTTTGATATTCACATCTTGTGGGGGCAAGACGCTATGGTGTTAAGAGAATGATGGGTATGGAGCAGGGAAGAAATAGGCAGAGAAATGAGGTGGAGACAAAAAAGAGTGAGGAGGAAGATGGGCATGTTAATGAAGACAGGGGGGGAGGAGGAGGAAGGGGAAGACGGAGATGTGCTGTAGTTTGGTTTGACAGCAGCACGGCCTGTGGTGGAGGGTGGGTAAGGTGGGGTAAGGAGGGAGCGGTATGGTGTTCACTTACCTGTTTATAATATTATCTCTGCCTTTCCTCTTGCCCACGACCTTCCCCCTGCTTTCTCTCTTGTTTGTCTCGCACGTCTTTTGTTTAATTTCCCCCATCAGTTATTGCCAGCTATTTACTCCTTTTTGCTTTCTGTCATTGTTTTATTTGTGCACCATTCCTCGGCTTCTTTCTTTTTTTCTTTCTCTCTCCCTCTCTCTGTCCGTGCTGTCACTTGCTCCATCTCCTGCTGCAGCTCCACTTTATTACTGCAGAACAATCCTCTTTCACACTCCAGGGGCTAGTTATCCTTTAACATACACATGGGCTATGCAGGTGCTTCGCTCCCAGTCTCCTTTACCCTTCCAATACCTGTTAGCATTGCAGAGTGATCACTTCATCCCACCGCTAAAAGACACGCGACCTAAAATGTAAAACCATAAAAGATTACTTCATGTTAAGAAATCAAAAAATGGAAGTGGCTTGGTAAAAGTTCTGAGTGGAGTCCAACCATGTGACACCCTGCCTCTCCATGTTGGACCCCCTGCCATGTGTCCTGCTGCACTCCACATTCAGACAACTGACATGACTCTGAGTAAACAGTGCAGAAACTAGGAGCGGCTTATTTTAGATTCTGCAAAAAGAGGAGGAGAGGTGGAACGAGACCACATTAGCCATGAATCAGAAACTTCTCTGGGATTTTGAAAATGTATCTCTCCTCTTGTTGCTCTTGGCATGATGTTGAGATAAAAAACAAAACAATGTATTAGATGAAAAATGCCATGTTAGCGAGTTCAATTTGTATCAGGCGAGTTCTCATAGATGGCTAAGAAAATGTGCTTCCTGCATATGTGCGAGCAGCGCGAGTCGCAGTGTTTTGTCTCTTTCTTTTTGTTTTACAGCTACCTGAGGTCCAATGTAAAAACCTTCTCCCCCTTAACTTGGCATTGACCCGTCAGAAGAAATACAACATAGTAAAATCTAGTAGTAAATGCTGTAAAACGTCCAGGTGTTGCTTTAATTTCGCCCCGGAAGCTGGAAGTGACTGCAAGCAGCAATGTGCGATGGGAAGTTTTACACAGGGACCCATTCAGGGGGTCGGTGCCAAATAAACAAAGACAGAAGGCAGCAAGAAGCAAAATGAGGTGCGACAGCAGCACTGATTGAGGATGCATGTGTGTGTGTGTGTGTGTGTGTGTGTGTGTGTCTTTGCCTGCAGGGCCCTCAATAAGGACATCTCACTGTCCAAACCCAAACCCTACCAAACACGCACGCACACACGTGCACACACACACACACAAAGCCTAAACCTGATAGATTCTGATTGGCTAATTCGGCCACATTCCCTATCAGTGCCTTGGATCTCCCCCTCGCATCTCTTTATTTCCAAGTTACAGAGCGAGGAAACAAATTAATGGACTCTGTGTCTCCTCTTCAGAGGCCATTAGATTCACTGCTTATTACTATTCAAGCTGGCCCCATTCTATGAAATACAACTTCCATTACAACATTATGCTTTTGCGATAATCAAAATATGCTGTAATTATGGGTCCATGGTTTTTAAATATCTATAAGTCTACACACAAGCAGCAGCAGCATCTCAGTGTGCATGCAGTGACTCAAGCAAAGTCTTCTCCGCATGTTGATGCTGATGCGAGAGCTTGTGGGCTTACCTGCCTCACAGATGCACAATTCGGTCTTCTATCTAAACACACAGAGAATCAGACCAAATGGACATGGGGTACGTTGCAGTGGTCACACCTGCCGAAGATATTGCACAAAGAGCCACAGCAAGCTGGCAGAGCAAAATATAAATACAACCGCAAATGTCAATAAATCCATCAGTCCAAATGTCAGGCCCATGTTGAGGAAGTGTCTTTGTCTCGTGCTAATGGGGCAGCTTTCCAGGCGAGTGATGCTGAAGCGTAGCCGACCTGCAGAGAACGGTGCTGAGCGTGCAGACACATGGACACAGTGGAAACAGGCCACGGCCTGGCAGTTCAGCAGGGGAGAGCTGCATGGCACGGCATATTTAAAAAAACGCACAACACATGCAAATCCTTTCATTAAGTTGTCCTGCGTGGTACAATCAAACCAAGCTCTTAACATCCAATCGTGTGCTAAGATATGTATACAAATGCCCCGCCCGCTTCGATCGCTGTTGCTGTGTTGTTGTGAGGAGACACCACCCTCCAACTTCTTTACATATGGAATTTCATTCACTTTTGATGTAGGGATTTTTATCCTGAGGGCATTTATGTCGTCCAGATTGAGATAACAATGCCCCCACCTGCAGGTCAGCAGTGATCACTGTCAGGCCTCTCACAGAGTATTCGCACTTCACTGATACACTTACTGTCACTTTCCTTTTTTTTCTCCTTTTATTTGTCACCCATCTGCAACATTGTGATCAATAAAGTGCCGCAACCTTACGGCACAGACTACAGAGTTTGACGTGGCTCATGCATCAACTTGTCAGTTTCATACTTCCCTGTCCCCTGCGATTTGATCTGGTGTCACACTGCCCAAGTCCCTGAGCACCGCAGCAGCTAACTTCTATCTCATTAGCTGGTATTAGCTATCCTGTCCATAAAAAAAAAATGGATAACACCACCCCCTGCTTTTCTCACTAATGTGCCTCTGTCAGTTGAGAGCAGCTTCACTCGGCGTCTCCTGGACATCTTTAACTGTGACAGAGAGGCTATGAGGAGGGGGAAAGGTTGTGTGTGGGCAACCTTCAGTGTACATTGTCGCACTAAATAAGCGTGCACCTCCCTCCTCCAGTGGCAGTGGCCTTTATCACATGATCCAAACTGACATCTAACAGGTAGCAGCATTAATATTCAAGATGTGGGTGTATACGTAGACACGTGCACTTGTGGCTTTTTAGAGAGAGTGTGTGTGTTTGTGTGTGTGTGTGTGTGCGTGCTGCTCTCTTTGATGCCTATGTAGGTTGTCACAACAGCCACAGCATTAACTGTGAATGTGGATGACTGTTTCCAGGACAGGCCACATTAACACTGTTTGCGTGTTATGTGTGTGTGTGTTTGTGTGTGTTTCTGGAAAAGATATGAGGATCATAAATACCACAACTGTAGACATGCACAGTGCATTACAAAATCCCAAATCCCTTCAGTAATCAAGGCTATTCAGAGTGTTCAAAATGATAGAATGGAATATCTGGGCTTATATATTATAAAACATTAATGTAATAAGCATTGAGCCAGCAGAAATACATGTGAGCGAGGGAGCAGGGATTACATGTATCATGTACGGCACACAAACAGGCTGTTGAAGCATGGCAATGTGGACTAACTGGTTTATAAACCTAGGGTTAAACCGACTGCTCCAAAGCTTAGACCATCGCCATGGTAATCAGTGTTCAAATGCTGCATTTTATATCATTATCATTATATGCATTAACTCAAAAATTCCAAATAGCACCTGGAGTAGGAAACTGTATTTGCATCACCATTCATTATTTGTAGTTCTCATCCAAGATTATTAGGAATGAAACCAGCTACTTACTGTAAATTTTGGGATTGTGGATCATCTGTTTTGATGCGGCTTCTAACCACAAGTGTTCTTTTCTCTTGCTGGGAAACGCCAAACAAATAAAACAGTTAAAGCTGTCAAGGGGGCAAAGCCTATTACAGGAATCAATTCTTGATGTTAAGAAAGTGGAGACTGACGAGGTCAGCCCAGCGACACGTTTTCCATGTTTTCCCTGGCTGCTTTCTAACACTCTGGGATTATTAGAAAGTGTCAGCGTGGTTGTTGTGACAGAGTGTGAGGAGGCGATGCCCTGCTGTGCGTCTGGATTGCCCGTAGTTCATCTTCAACCTGCACATCTCCAGGGCAATCTGTCTTTGAAAATCAAGCCTCTTTGCTGAATTCTCGCCCCGATTACATCTCGAGGAGACAAGCGAGTGTGTGTTTAACATTGTTTTTGAAACAACAAAAAGCCAACTTAAGATGTCTGGGGGTGGTGGGGGGTTCAGCATCCCTTTGACACCAGGATCTGTGGACCGTGTAGTGCAGAGCAGGAGCCGGATAGAAGAGCAGCGCAGTCACAGGATTAACAGCAGAGCTAGTGGCTAAAGCGTTGCCCACAGGTCAGATTAACAGAATGTAAAGCTTGCACCCCTTACACTGCACTTTGAAGTGGGGCTTAAATCCTTGGCTTTATCCTATCAAGAAGTGGAGTCAGTGGTGAAAGGAAACATCATTTCAGATTTTTTTTGAGGGGGGGGGGGGGGGGGGGGGGTGAAGGGGACACGTGGGTTTTCTTGAGGGTGATGAGCAGTGAAGGATCGCGGCAGTAAGTAGCAGCTGGCGGTGACTCAGCCGGGACTCTAATTGTCACAGAGTCTTGTGTTAGCTGAGAGTAGGAGGGTTATCCCTGCGTTTCATATCATCTCCCTGTTCTTCTCTGCTACTTGTGATATTTTTTACTATATTTTTCAACTATTTTGAAATGTTCTAGCAAAAAATACCAAACATTCCTTAATTCCAGCTTCTCGTTTGCCTTTGTGTGAAAGGCAAAGGAAAGGGAAACTCAATATTTGGGGGGGTTTTAAACAGTTTACTTGACCAAAAAAAGCTTTTTGAAGACATCACACTGAAATGTGTTTTTACTCCATTCTTTGACATTTTATCATGCATATGCCACAGCTGATGGCAGCGGCACAGACGGGGAGGACTCAAACACACGTAGGCAGAATCATTGAAGGAATTTTCATCGATGAAGTGTTAAAAACCATCCTTTAGACGGACAGATGGATGGACTGGTAGGCAGGTATGAAAAATAGTGAATAGTTTGCGAATGGGCAGGGAGGCTCCGACTGGAAATAGGAGACAGGCGAGCAAGTGGATCAGGCAGTGGGGTGACTGGAGTAGGGTTTTTTTTATTTATGGGGTTTTTTTTTCTAAAGGGACAATGCACATTAATCATGTAAATGTTCCAGATTTAGCCATGCGGGCTGGTTTTCATCAGCAGTCACTGGCAGTTTGATGGTAACATGGAAAACCCTCACAAAGCCACAAAAGTATGAAACTACAAATCAATATCAGTAAAACAACAACATGGCCGAACCATTCCATATGATGATTTGTTTGAGTGTCCAATAGCAATTATTATTTTATAGAATTGGAGAAGGATTTTTATAGTTGTGATGTTCCTTAACTCTTTGGACGTATATGCCCCTGAATAAGAAAAGGCTGACAGTGCAAAGGTACTTTTTTCTCTATATAGTATTTTACAATGTTGTCTGGCAGTCGCTCTGGTAGATAAGTAGATTAGTAGATGGATGGAGAGATGAAGTCCCCCCAAAAAAATATAACCGAAGGCATTGTAAGTCCAAAGGTAGGAACGAGTCGAATTGTGACACCAAACGATCAATCAAGAAAATAATTGTTAGATTCATCGGCTGATTTGAATCGTCTATTTTACAGTTGAAGGAGCCACCGGTTGAACTGATTAAACCCTGAGAAACAAATATGCTAATGTGCTTGCTCCCCATTTGGACAATTAGAGAAGTCACTGTTTTTAAAAATAGAATCATTTTGACTCTAAGCGGGGATTTAAAACCGAGACATCCAGGGGATTCACTGCAGCTGCAGAGTGGAGCTTAGTGAGACGAGGAGAAAAGACAGGAGTGCAAGAGGATCTGCTCGTAATTAGGCTGATTCATTATGTGCATAATTTCATACCATATTCATCTTAAATGCACACAATTTAATAGCACTGAATGTAAATGTGGAGGGATTTGTGTGGTCCACATTAAATTATATGTCTTGTGACAGCTGTGACCGGAGGCATTATGTTTTTGGGTTGTCCGGCCCACTCTCGGGAATGTGATATCTCAGAAACGCTTCCAGGGAACCCTTTTAAAACTCAGCGCAAACATTTTCTTTGAGTTAAGGATGAACTGATGAACTTGAATTTCCTCAAAGTCTCCTCGAAATGTTTCATTGGGTCGTCTGAACGTACGTCTATACAACCGCCCCATTCTTGTCAACTGTTTGTCTCTGGAACCCTGGAGGGAATTTCATCCCATTTGGTACAAACATCCACTTGGACTCAAATTATGTATTTTGGCATAACTCAAGCATTCATATGCTAATTATGACAACATAGATGCAATACATTTTAATGAAATTCCTACAGATACTATGGGTCTGGGAAGATATTTACATGAATTGCAGTGTGACAGGCTTGCAAATGGCAGTAGAGTTAATTAGTATTTTAAAAACAGCGAGCAAAATTGCCCAAACCAATGTGGTTTACATAGTAGTGATCTTTTCTTCCTGTCTTGCATCATCATTTATACAAGTCATAGTCTAATTTATGGCTCATTTGACAGTTGAAATGCTAAATAAAATATAGCAGGCCTGCTAAACTGATAGATTAACTGTATGTTGAGGAGATAATCAGACATAATCACCCTGCACTGAGATTTGTAAAAACCTAACTGGCATATAAAACGCCTATGATGGAGCAGATATAAATCCCCCCTCATCCTGATCCAGATGATACAGTGTAATAACTTCAGTCCCTCAAGAATCTGCGTTTGATGTCAGCCCCTTCTCTGAGGTGATTGGAAAGTAATGCGTGTTGAAATTGTCCAACAACGAAGCCCTTCGGTGAATGATTAAACACAACTCTGTGAAATAATGGCGATAGAAATGATAAAGAGCCATGACACAAGGCCTCAGTGGGATAATTCTGAGGAAATGATATTTTGAAACTGGCAAATTTGTTTCAGATCTGTTCAGCGGCAAACCTTTTGGGGAATTCACATATCAGCAAACATTTTATGGGGTTATTACAGTGGTGAAGGTCTTTCTCTTTCACAATGTTACGTGGCTCTCAGAGTGAAACACATGAATCACAGTGTGGACCGTTCCATCAATTTTTAAGGGAAATGAGAGGTTGTACTACAGCAGGAAACGGGAGCAGAAAGGCTTTAATTTATAAGAAGAGACAAAAGTTGGATACGCTCCAGTGACAGTGAATTTGAAAAAGGACTCTGCGGGCCACTAATGCAATGTTTGTGTGAACTGTCTGAACATTCAAGTGAACTTTGTTTTACTGTAGTGCTGAGACAACAGAAACCGAAGCCAGATCGTCATGAAATTACCCAGATCACCGTTTCCACTCTTTCCTCTCACTGGTGTTTAATGATGCGTTCATTTGCTGCCACCACTAACAACTGCGATTACAGGATAAAGGCAAGAATGGATGAAAACACTGAGATTGTACTTACTAAATTTCTCTCGGGTACAAACAATGCCCTAGTGACCCCGTAAAAAAAAGTTTCACTTAGATTTAATTCTGGAAACGTTTCAAACTAAATAAAGCCAGATTTGCCTTCCTCTGTCATGTTGCCTGCTCTCTAGTACTTATTAAAACTAATTACAGAGAACTTTATCATAGATTGGATTTCAACAGTAGAATACATTATGTCTAGTAGTAAAATACTCACTTTAGTAAAAGTAATATTGCTGACATTACTGCACAATTCTCTATTTTTTAGCTGCTTAATTAAAGTATCAGATGGAAGCGTATTAATAAGAGTTCTGTTTTCAATTTTTCAGTGTTATTATGCCATTCTGGTTTGCTGTGATTATTTTTATGGATGCAACATAGATGCATCGTATCTTAGTAATGTCTTGGAGTCAAAAACAGTCTCAGTACACATGGGAACAAGGATATCCTCTTGTTATCTGCTATGTTGTTTGGCACGTGTCACGTCCCCGTTCGACGTACTAATTGAACGAGGAGACTTAAATCCACTAAATCATGCAAATTGTCTTTCTGCAGCATCTTAAACTTTATTGTTATATGATGGATTTCATGTTTTCAGTTCAGTTTGAAAATCCGGTTCTCTGTCGTCCTCTTTGCACTTTACACTTCAATAATGTACCATCCTCTCATTTGTAAAACTGGAACTCATGAAATATACAAACACACAGAGTGTACTTGTTTTTCTTACTAATGAGCTTTTTGTTTTCCTCTTGTCTCCTTTGGTCTCTGTGTGACCAATGTGATTCCTACGCATCGTCTCACGTGTTTTCCACTGGCCAATGGTGACGCCCCGTTTCTGCTGACACCACTAGGTAAGAAACACAAAACTAGAGATACAGCGAAAACATTGCTTAACATGACAATTGGCCATATTGTTTATTTATGTTCTGTTTTTGTGATTTTTTAAAATATTTTCTGCTTTGACAACACATGGGGGCGTGGCTTTTTGCAAGGGCTTCTTTGTGACTTGATCTCTGATTAATTCCTGAGCAGAGGTATGCTTGATCATTTGGGGTATTTCTCTGGGTCTTGGTGGTTCAATTTACGTACAAGGCAAGGTAGAAAGAAAACAGATGACTCAGCAGAGATTTACAAAATGGATTTATAAGAGCTCAACTTAAAAAAAGAAAGAAATGGCATCAAAAGAAATCAAGATGATGAGCCAAAAGCTCAGTATGACTGCGCTGGCTTGAATTCTAGTCGACTCTTCAGTGAAATAACCAGCCAAGCAAAATCAGAGCTACAAGCAGGCTTAAGAGCCTTTTTAATAATTGATAGTTTGTTCTGCTCTTGGCTGCATTGATAAGCTGCCCGCTTAACATATTGAGATCATGAATAAGTGAAAATCTGATTCACACAAGCACTTGCCCACAAGCTGCAAACCAAACAAAGGGCTTGAGTGCATGGCTTGGAGGTATAACACGAGCAGGCGTGATCCAAACATCTTTGCAAAATGGGAGATTTTTGGAACAGCTAGTGAATCCAGAATGGTTGGGCGCCGACGCTGATGGGAGCTGCAGTTCAAGTGGAGGTTTCAGAAGTGTCACAAGCGGCAGAACTGATACACTCCTCATCAATACGACACCACGGCCCTTCAAAAGTTCCTTTTTTTTTGTCGCCTCGGGCACCGGGGCCTCCGCTCGTACAGTGATTTGCTTCAAGTCTGATCATCAGCACCAGCTGAGAGCAGAGTTTATATGAAGGAACTGAACCCACGTTGCTTTCATCCACAGCATCCTGGTCATCGTTACAAAAGAAGCTCGAAGTTGTGTTGATTGTTGTTTTCAGAACGAGGACTTGCGATCCTCCCATAATTTTTTTATTTTATTTTGTGGTTGTTTTTTTTATTGTACTTCTGTATTATCTCATACAGGTACACCGCCCGAAGCCTCAGCCTGTGCATCAAGCACTGAGTTTGTGCTGCTGTTGTGCCTTTTTGTAGTTTTTTCCCCGTTATAGATGAGTTAGGTCCAAGATGAAAAAAAGCCCTTCAAAGAATATTTTCTTGGTCGACACTTTGAAATCAGCTGCTTCGTGCTCAGGTTGAGAATTGAGGTCGATTTAAGGTGACGGGAGTTTAGTGGTTTGTTTGTGTAATGGTGTTAAGCCTGAGTTTAGGGGTTAATGAACAAGTGTAAGTCAGAGAGATGCTCCCAACAAAATGTGTACGTCTTTTGTGTGTGCACGTGCACGTGTATGTGCTCGAGCTCTTAATCCTTTAACGGGATTACAAGCTGCATTGTCCTTTGTTCACTTGTTCCTTTCCTCCCACGTACGCTGGTAGAGGAGATGTCAGAGCCCACATCCAGGATTACAATATAATGGGCTCTCGATAGGGTGAGAGGGAAGCCTGCTGGTTAGATTTTCATTTTAGCATCTTCGCTTAATCCATCATAATTTAGTAATGCAACCTGAGATACGAATATAGTTTTGCTTGCTTGACTCAGAGGGAATGTATAAATCAAACAGTTTTGTCTGTCATATTTTTTATAAATTTTAATACTTAGTGAAATAAGGCTTCTGCATTTTCCACATACATACATTCTTCTTAAACTGCTTTCAGTCATGCACGGAAGTCCAGACATGTCCCTGGACTTCTCTGGAGGGGCTGTATGTGAGAACGCAAATGCCTGAAAAAGGTGGCTCCAGGCCTTGTGCGGAGTTTAATCTCCAGAAAATGGGGGGGCTGTTACATGTTTGTGACCAGGGGTGCACAGTTTGATCATCGGTCCATGGGGGAGATTCAAGAGTGTCAGCTTTTCCCATGTGCGTTTAGCAGCTATAGAGGGTTGAGGATCGATGATTTCAGGATCACCACCTGGAGATGTTCGCGATCCATTAAGCATCTTCAGCTCTTCTGCGGCCTTTACCAACACATTCAGGCGCTCCAGTGGCCTCGTTGCTGTTATTCTAAAAATAACCGGATTGCAGTGCACGCTGCTTGCTTTACCAAGCCACTGAGTTGCATTACGAGTTAAGCTACAGAGATGCGTGTGAGTGAACACCTGTCCATGTTTAACTTCAGTGAGGCTCTTTCTCGTAGTGAAATGAACCTAAATCACCTTCAGCATATGCAAATAAATGCAGGCGCCTCAGTCCGTGTGTGCTTGTGTTATTTAACTGAACTTGCCGGCAGTTTTACATGTTTTAGACCATTAACTTCAAATTGCGTTCAGCTTTGCCTTCGAGTTTTCCCATTTCCCAAAGCATAGAATAAGGAGGATTTTAGATGTCTTTTCATGTTTCCATTCTTTCAACTTACATTTGGGTTCCTTTTTGTTAAATGTGTTATCTTTGTGGGGGTAATTCATTCATTGATATTTTTTTCTCATGCTGCTATTTAACATTCCTAAATGCCTCAAACAACCACAGTTACAAAACCGGCGCATGTTTACTTATTGGTCGTCTCCTGTGAAAGCTCAGGAATACAGATAATTATTTATACTAAGCTTTATTTATATAGCACCCTTAAAAACAGGGTTTACAAAGTACTTAGGGCCAGTCTCAAAAATGGATTGACACGAATAAAGCATAACAATTGAAGGCAGCAATAGGACAACATCACGTAAAAAAGGTAAATAAAATAATGAAAATTAAAAGAAAAGGACAATATTCTGTAAAAGCATATACATATGGATTAAAGAATACAAGCAATAGAAGACTTTGCACAAAAGTTGAGGTCATTTTGAAATTACCAGTCATGCATCTCTTGTCCCACTGAGCGATATGGTTGTATTCCACTACAACAGAAAATCATGGATATGCCCCTAAACACAACACGGTCAGAGATCAAGTGTTGAGTGGGCACTTAGCGGGGCTCTGGGTGCAGGTAAGAGCTGCACTGGTGAGGTAATGACAAGCTGGTGCTGCGTCCAAAGTCAACAACGGAAATAGTGATGGAAGAGCCCAAATTATCTCCCAGGGAGCCGCGGGTTGGGGATCAATCAGTACGTTTCTGCATATATGACTGACACTTAAACTTGAGGGTCGTGTTTTTGGCGAGCATATCGACTGCGGAGCTAAAAGATGAAAGTGGTCTGAGCTCATCTAGTGATTCACAGTGGCTTATGGAGACATGGATTTTTCAGTAGATCAAAAGACAGAAAAAAGGCCAGGTCAATTCCATTAAAGACACAAACTCTGATCCACGTCTAAACATTAATCCCCAGTCTGCTTATTACTGTTTTTTGAGGCTGTGAGTTTTTTTGTTTTGTTTGTTCTTTAAGCAAACTGGAGTAAACAAAAATTATCATTCTTAACACTCGATATCAATCTGCAAGTATTTTACACTTAGCGTCTGATTGAAACAAAGATATTCCTTCTCCCTGTCATAACCCTGTCGACACGGGGGCATGGGCGGCTGTGGCTTCGGAGGTAGAGACGGTCGTCCACTAACCAGCTCGATCCCCGCAATGTAAATACAGTCCATTTACTAAACATACAGGCATATGATGTGCATGTTCTAAGTTCATCCTGCTCTGCTGTGTCAAGCGTGGACAAATGTCCATAAATCTGCCTAAAAACCACCATGCCATGAAAGTACCTGCCTGACAATCGCAATTGATATTGATTTGTACATGCAGCGGTACAGTGCAAAAATGGACTGATGATAGATAATTTGGCATAAAGTGACAGAAAATTACTGATTGCGCAATTCATTTTGAAATGCACCATAAAAGGAAAAAAATAGGGCACACAACAAAGTGATAATGGGAAGTATATTGTACTTATTCATACCTCTCGACACGAGTGGATGTGTAATTAGTTTGTTTGTCTACTTTTCCCTCCTCTGCTTAACATGCCTGCTCACACCATGGTGCAAACAACCTCCTTGAAAATCTCTGCAGTCAGGACAAAATGGGAAAAAAAAGGAGGCTGCATCTACTGTCAATTAGTGTTTTCCCACCATATGTGATGCTCAGTTATTCTGTTTGTGAGCCGCAGCGCGGAAATGTCATATCCCGTCTTCCGTAATCCAGCAGAGCACCACGGTGGCCCTGTGGCGGAGGCTCGGGCTTTTGCTTTTGTGAACACTAATCAATAATGAATTACTTTACAAGAAACCCACATGCCCATTGCAAACATAACTTTAACACGCTAATATATATTCTGAGGCGTGTGTGCGCTTAAGCCTAATTACTGCTGGGTTCTGTGGCCTTTGCTCTCATGTCAATTTTAATATTAGTTCATTGTCAGTTTATTCATGCATATATGGATATTTGCATGTGTTGGATGTATTCAAAAGATGCACATCAACAGCTCATGCTGCAACCAATTTTAATCTGTTTCTCAATCACGTGATGTCTTTTTTTTATGAAGAACATCATTCCATAAAAAAATAATTTTAAGTGAAGTGCACAACAGTAATATGGAATAGTGATTTTAAAGCTGCAATAATTTTTTCCCCCTTATGGTTAAATTATATTTACCTATTTGTTTTTATTAAGTCCTGCTTCGTTAACTTTTCACTGTTAATTTCGGCTCGGTTTGGTCTCACCTTTCCCAAATTAAATATCTGGCTCTTCTGCTGCTTAATGTTCCGCCATGTTCAACAGCTGGTTGCTAACTTTGTCTTTGTGTGCCGTCTGATGCTGGACAGGCAGCGCATATGGTGAGGTTATCAGACCTGTTCGACAGCTGCTGTGGCTCCAAGGAAAGGTGATGAGCAGTGAGAGTGAACCTGACAGGAAAGCCAAAATAAATGAGCTTTAGGCTTCTAATATGTGCGGTAGACCTGAGGGGAGTTGTCATTTCAGGCTAACACTTACAGAGCAACATTACAAATGCAGTATCTCCTGGGCTTTAAAAGACAATGTCTGGTAGTTTAACAGTGTAATAAATCATAGAAAATTGTCTAATATTCAAAAACTGTCAAAACATTTCTAAAAAAAAGCACAAAGAGCATGTCACGCTGTGAATTTTAGTTTGCTGTTGAGCACAGAAGCCAATCTCTTTAAAAAATGAATCCTTTACTGGTATTTTCGAGTCGTCGGTCATCACGCTTCATGTTTTTCAGAGAAACGCTCTGTAATGACAGAGTTAATCAATTCGTTCCGCTCACCGGCACACCTGCACAAGGACGGCAGAGGTCAGGGCGAAGGAGTAAATTAGCGCGTGGATCCTCGCCGTGATGGAAGGAAAGCAGACGAAAAATGACACAGGAATCAGTGACCAAGAGAGAAGAGAGAAACCAACCAGAGAGATCGAGGAGTTGTGTGGTCAACACAGCGACGGGCAGTGAGGCGCAAAGTTCGAGGTGTGTGTGTGCACAGTGGGGAAAAAAGATGGGGGTGGAGGGCTGTTATTCTTAACTGAGACAAACTGGAGCTATTAGAGGGCCTATTGTTGCCCGACTGGCCCCTGAAAGAGCAGCTTGTCCTCGCACTTATTCACTGAATAGATGTGGTCAGCACTCCCGGCTATCTTGGCTGATCGTACAGATCAATCTGGCTCAGGAACCTGCCGCAGCTGTATAGGAAAGTGTGTGTGTGTTTGTGTGTTAACATATACAATTGTTGAATGATTGCTTGTTTATCTCTGTACTGTATATAGATAGATTGTTATAATACAAAGTCACTAGGCACTTTGCATAATTTTGCATCTGAATGTCTAATTTCCTCAGACTGATTCAAGCCAACTGGAACTTCAAGGCCCTGGGAAAAAACAATTTCCTCTCTCTTGCACTGAAAATGGGGTTCGGCTAAAGTTATAACAGTTTCACATGGGAGATTTCTGTCTGTGCCACTCTCGCTTTCATGTTGAACAAGAAAATGTCATGTAGACCTACTTCACCAGTGAGGAAGTGGAAATATCATTATGCGTTGACATTTGTGGGGCTGTTTGATCATGATGTCAGGCTGCCGTCAATCAGAGCATTTAAAATCCTGACCAAGCAGATTACTGTTCTTCACTGCATAAAAAATATGCAAACAGTTTTATTTTGTATTTATATAGTTATGAATATCAGTGTTTTTGAGAAAGACATGGATAATTGTTATAATTGTTGTTGTGGATACAGTGGATTTTTACCTCAAATATTTCTTGCCTTATTAAATTAGATTTTTAGCAATGATGAACATCTCATTTACATTTGTCAGTTTAGTTTAGTATCATAAGTCATCACCCATCAGGCTGTTGAACCAGCTAGTTTGAACATTGTGTGGGAGCTGTAGCTGTAATTCTCTAAGACCAGTTTTCTGAACAGTTTACATCCATTTATGTTTATGGTGACTCACTGACACATTAGGTAACTCATGGGATCACATATAATAGCAGACATAAGTGCAGTGCAATGTGAACCTTACCATTCCCAGTGTAGCCGTTGCAACGGGCCACAGGTTGTAATTTGCCAGATTGATCCTTTAAACAACTGTCCACATTAATAATCCTCAGCTACTGTCACAGCGCGCTAACGCTCTCCCTCCTCAATCAAACACACTGTTGCTCGTCGACCTGCACTCATTCCCGTTGCACAACTTCAAAGATGACTGATTTAACTAGTGCCATCTCCCAGTCCAATAAACAGCTTCTGATGTGGCTTTGAAGTCGCATCAATCTTCCTTTTGCATCTGTCAAACTTCTGTAACATCCACTTTCCGACCAACCAGCACATCGGGGGGAAATCAGGCCTTCAGGCTTTTGACACGCTGCAAATAGACTGGTGCGAATAAGCCCCGGGTTGAATGAGCTCTGAATGGGATGAGTCTATATGCTGGCTCATAATCGTTCGGTTTCCTATCCCCCACAGGCCATATAACACAGACCTCCTAATGGTCCTCTCATCATTTCAAATTCAACTCACAGGGTTTTCACCCCTGCCTTAATTTGTGTGTGCATAATTGAAAGAAAATGAGATTCATGGGAACCCCCACGTACAGTAGACGAAGCCTGCAGCCCCTCTCTATCTCTGTCTCCTCCTCACACACGCTCACGCACACACACTCACGCACACATACTGACACTGACCTTGTTGCCTCTTTTATTTACTGCACAATGACTGCAATTTCCAGAGTGTAATTAGAGCTGTTACAGCCTGGCCTCTGGTCTTAGTTATTTAGAGGTGAGTACACTATCCGTCCTTTTCCCCTTTAACCCACAAGTCCGAGAGTTACCCCTCCCCGCTCCTCTTCCCTCGACTAAGGCCTAGAAGCCCACACGTCCCCATTTTCAATGTTCCTTATAAAGGACCATTTTCTCGACTCATTTTCATTTGGGCTGCTTAATTAATCATTTCCCCGCATTTTCAGCTGAACACCCACAAATTGCCCTGGTCAGAGCCCGAAGACAGAGGGAGTTTGTGTTAATCAAGCATAAAGCAATTCATTTACACACCATTCCCTTCCTCCCACATCCACATATCCACTAACAGTAACTCCGCAGCTGTCACACTTTAATTTATGTGTTCATTTTTCTTTTTGTCTTTGTGCTGCCTCTGCCTCACTCTCGAGGGAACGCTATACCTTGGCTGTGATCACATTCAAGCGGAGAGAGAAACGATTTAGTTTCAAATTTTTTGACAGGTCATCTGCGTGATGAAAAGGTTTTCATACAAAGTAGTCTGGACTTCAACAACAGCAGCGCTTTCTGTCGTTCTTCTCGAGCAGAGAAAACATTTTCTGGATGGTACTGGGCCTAGAGTGACAAAGAAAAAGTAAGTGCAACAGCAGTGATCTAAAAGTTGTCTTCGTTACTGCCTTTACTTGTTCCCACATTAATTATTTTATATGTTTTTGACAGAATGAGCAACTTTTGCACTTGAAAAATGAGTTAAAAACATCTTACCAATGCATGAGGAAGTGCTGTGGGCTCTATTTACTTTCTACATAATATATTAAAACCTATGGGCCTTTGATACAGCCCTTTATTGATTTCTTTTCTCTCCCAACTCTGATATAATAAAGCCCATACATAACTCGTGAAACCAGCCCGTCAACCAATTCAGGTCAATAGATCGCCTCTCTCTCTCTCACTGTCGGCTGGAAGATCTGGCCGAGTCATGTATTTTAATGCGCTGATGTATCGGTCCGGTGTCTCGGAGTGGAGCTGATGGACGACTGTGACCTTTTCTCTCCTGATAGCCAGCGATGACCACTGTATATTATCTGGCCACGATCAATCAGTCCACAGAAAGGCTTTGAAGCGAACATGCAAGTGCGAGCGTGGTAAATGTGCACTCAACTGGTGCATGTGTGTGAGTGAGTGCACCACTGCAGTGTTGTTATACAGCACAAACAGTGTATATGTCCAATGTCATTACCAGTCATGTATGGTTACATGCAGCTTTAAAAAGCATCAGTCTAGGCAGTAAAACATTTTTTTATGATTATATGTTGTGTAAGAAGAGCAAAACCTGCACCTCAGCAAGCCTTTTATAATTCACATCTAGTCAAGTGTCTTGCGTGGCATTAACATCCATGAAGGCTCTTATCTAATATTGCCTGTCAACTAAAAACATTTTATTTAAACAAATATACAGTATTAGTGCCTCAGTGTCATAGTCTATTACATGGTATGGCACTGAGAGAAACAAGCAGTTTTTTTTTTACAGACTCAAGGACGCAGCCACAGACTGAGTTATGTTTAAAACAAAAGCTCTTTGAGGTGGTTTCGCCATCACCATGGCAACACACATGACCATTTCAATAGCCATGACACGTCATTAGTCCTGGGCAAAATGGTGCATCGATGGACTCTGTATCTGCATTACATTTTCTTCTGAAATTAGCTAAAACCAAGTGAATTCCCTCATCTGCTAATTGCTAGGGAGGAACAGGAGGAGGGAGGGGGCAACGGAGCGATGGATGAGGGGAGTGGGAGAAGGTGAATATTACAATGTTTCTTTTTTTTCGGCTTGCACCACTCCATCGTGTATCTGTCAGCAACGAGCGCGGTGTGTGCACCGGTGCAGTGAGGGAGCCTCCAGTAGCCTGACAAGCTTATCTTTATCACTTGTCACTCTGACATTAGGTGTCTCTGCTCATCCCCAAATCCTCCCCGTCATGAATCACCCGCCTTCCCTGCACCTTGGGTCTCATACACGCATAGTGATGATGTTATGCTCTGCATACTGCAGCGTGTTGTTATCACCTGACCCAAGCCGCTCGACAACAAGAGAGACCAGTACCAACTGATTTACATGATCAAAATATTCGTAGGGAGTGTAGGTAGAATACAGATAATCAAGCAGACAGGGACTCTCTCTAGAAACCTCATTATAAATTAGTGCTAGTTAGAAGGACGCCTTTTAAGAGTGGAAAACCGGGAAAGGAAGGACCCGACAACTTGAAGAGAACATTGAGTCCGCCACGGCCTTTTCATCTCCACTTTGCATCTCTAATGTAAACAGCTGAAAGACAAGACACCAGCGCCGAGGCCAATGATTCGGCTTCTGGGAAGCTAGGACAGATTAGAGCCAAGACATTAAAAAAGCCGCTCCCACAAACTTTATAGACAACAACATTTACAGTATGTGGCTTTTAAGGTGCCTTGTTTTGGTTCCTTAACACATTTTAGCTCATAAAGAAGAACTATAGCTTCCCTAGTGTCCTAAATGTGCTTGGCATTGTTAAAATAGATGCATATAACAAAATTCAACAAAAGGAAAGGTCTTGGAACAGCCTGGCAACAAAAATGGAGTTAGTTCACACTCTTGGATTACACAGCTTCATATTTACCCCCTTACTCATATCATTTTTTCAGATAAATACATTTTTATGACCTGATGTACTCACTCAAAATCCAATACCCACCTATAGCTGAGGATGCAGACCAAAAGCCCATACACTGTAAGAGAAAGCAAACCCCCACTGAAGGCAATACAGACTAAATTGAGTATTTATTGTGGGTAATCCATGAGCACCATCTCAATATGACATGGTGGTAAAGAGACAAAGTGCACTGTACTCAGCGGCCTTCTTCAGCTCTCTCACAAAGCTCGCCTGAGCAGCAGTTGGATCATGGTCACGCTACCAGACAACTCCGTCTCCAAGAAAGCCAATCATCACCTTTTGGGTAGGTGATATTCTATAGCTCTCGTTGGGGGTTTGGGAAAAATAGCAGGGGGTAGTTAATGAAGCACATTACTACAGAGAGATGACATGGATTTTGAGGGCTTGAAATTGGGACCACAGATGCTCATCAAGTAATCAGCACTATTTGGATGTAATTTTATGGTAATCCTTTTATTTTCTGAGCCATTCTGTTCATTTCATGGACTGTAGATGTGAATCTGAAGAGACTCTGGCAGAAACTGGCAAATTGCACACTATAATCTGAGCCTCCAAATTCAAATGAGAGGAATACATCATGGTTGAAACTGTTACCCCGGATCGCTTAGTGAATAATTGTGTGTAGCATATGAATGGGTGCACAAGTTTCAATTACTACAAACAGCAGGGACTGTTTTTGTGGATCACATGGACAATGAGATCAGGAGCAGAATATGGACTCCAAAAAAATGTGTTGGTGAAGTGTAGTTGAGAAGAATACGGCGCAAGCTCTGAACCATGCATTTTTTCTTAATAACCAAACATATCTATATTTTTCTCTTCAAACCAACATTCCATTGATGCTGCTGACAAGAGAAGTTGGACAGGATTAAAAGAGGAATTAACAAGATTTGGGTTTTTTTGAGGGGGGGGTTTTACTACTGTTACAAATAGGGTTTTAAACAGCAGACATGACGTAATATACAGTTCATCTTATTGGCACCTTTCAGTCTGTTAGATAATCTTGTTGCATATTTTATGCAAAATGCAAAGAATTTATGTGCCAGACACACTGGGGAATGAATTAATTTCTTCGCCCACAGGCTAATTTGCTCCGTCTGTCATTTAGTGCTATCGACATGAATTCAAGAGTTATACAGTGTGTTACAGTGGAATTTGTATATGCAGCAGCAAGTTTTAATCAAAGTATCAGTTCATTCCTCCCACTTGACAGGGATATTTTTAAAACCTGCCTTTCTGTTGGTCTGTGCTACACTGCACTCAAAAGATGGGCACATGTGTAGTACATTTAAGCAAAGTCCCTCTCTTGAGCACTGCTCCACATTTACATCATCCACAGTCTGATAGCAGCACAAGAAAAGTAAATATTTATACGGTAAATATATATTTTCTTAACTTTACAAGTTGTTAACAAGTTGTTTGTTGGGATGTCTATGAACATTGTAGCCATCACTGTCGATCAGTAAAAGGGGGGTAAAGGGATCAGTGTATATAGACAAAGTGTCTGTCACTTCATACTCAAGAAGGTTATGCATATTATTATGTTGTTTTGTCTTTCTCCTCTTTCAAATGAAATACATATCAGTGTATGGTTGATTTTCTTAAGTCTCCATTGAACGAATCAATCTCATAAATAAACATTGGCATTTGAACACTTTAATTAAACAAGTAAGTGGCTGGGGCGCGTTATTCCCCCAGGTTAGCAAATCCCCAGAGCAGCAGAATCATTTACAGCAGTGCGACATATTGGGGCACTTTCCCCTCGAGTTTGTTTCCCCACAATGACAACAAACTGCAGCGTCATTCCAAAAATAGTTTGTTTTTCAAAGCCTGTGTCCACAGGCAATTTGCAGCTCGGAAGCTCTGAATAAACTGCTGATCTTAAAACACTGTTCATACACAAGGACTTTGAAGTACAAAATGCCTCTTATCATTATTTGCCAGCTGTTTTAAAGATGCCTGTTACTGTGTGCATGTGTGTGCTGCTTTTGAGGTTTCTCAAAAATTGCTTTTCACCCCTGCAAATCCCCATCAGTGAGATTGATTGTGCATCAAAAGCGCATTTACCTCGGACACAAGCATTTAACACCCAAACAAAGTCCAGGAGGAAATTTGTAGGGGGAGAGTTTTTGCTCCTGTTGCAGAACACTCCTTGTAATCCTCACTGAGGACCGTTTAATGAGAGGGATGCCATCGTCAAGTTTAGGGCTAATGGTTTCCTCTCTGATGAACGCTCCACTTTTCATCTTAAAAGCTTAAAGTAACCGGCTCCCAGTAAGACAAATTATGAAATTTTCCTTTGGGTTGCAAAAACCAGCATGTGTGTGAAAGCCATTCCAACTGGTAAAAGATAAGTGAGTGTGCTGAGCAAAGAGTCTCATCCTGGTAATAAATGTAGAATTGGTGTTCAAGACAGAATGGCGGAGATATTTTCACGTCGCTGGATTATTGGCTGCAGTTGGAACAATTCAATTAACACGAGCGAGATTAATCAGAGACTTCCCCTCCCCACACCATACTAGTGTAACTGTAACTCAGGCCGCAGCCAGCAGGATTCATTATGGTCACTCCTAATCCATTTCCAACATCACCAAACATGAAAGTGGTCCGAGTCAAAAGTCGGTGAGATTTAATTAAGCGGGGTTCACTAGCTCCCTATCTCGTAGCTTTATCAGAAAGACGAGCATTGAAATCTGTGTCTGTGGAAGATTTTCAGATGCTGTGATTACACTGTGTGGGGAGTCTCACCGCTTGAAGGAATGAGTTGATGTTGTTTGGACATTTTCATCCCCGACAGGCAAAAGTAGATTATAATTTTTGTTCCATGCAAAGTTATAGATTCAGGATTAGATACAGAGTGATGCATATTAAGACACAATGTGGTTGTAGATGCATGGTAAAGCAAATATTGGTATCTCTATGTCCTGTAAAGCAGTATAGTGTTGTATATCAAAAAGAATAAATCAAGGCCATGTCATGGGAAAATGTGTTATAATAACAGTTATTTATTTTTTTTACTTTGCTGTGTTTCAGTTTCATTCCAAACATATTGTTTACTTCATATGCTATTTGAAGTCCCATTTTTATGCATGTGCACGTCCAATGTTTGATTCTTATCTCCTATTTTGTGGATATCAAGTGATTACGACTGAATTAATGAACATAAGCATTGAGTAAGCAGTGAAGCGCTGCAGAGGCTGTAGTGGTGCAGCGTATAAAATGAGAACAGTATTTAGACTTGGACAAGTAACAAGATATACATATGGTCATCTGTCTATCAGGTCGTTTTTTTAATCATGCCAAGCGAGCCATATACAATGATACAAATCTATTATATGTAGGCTTAATGGGGGATTAATATTCCTTCTCTAGACATCGTGAACGTCACTTAATCATTTACACATTTTTCAAAATTGCATTTGTTTTATGATTAGGAATAAATGCTGATATGTTGAGTTAAGCACTCAGCAGAGGGAGAAATGATGAAGCCTACAGCAATGTTAGAGGCTCAGTGAGGCTGCAATTAGGTACAGTACTGCATTTACTGTAAATGCTTTGAGCTAGATGCTAACACTAGCATGGCAACATACTCAGTGGCAATTCAAACATGCTGATGTTTAGCAAGCCATCATGATGTTCATGATGGCGCTGAATCTAAACCAAGGGAATAAAAAAGTGATTTTAGTTTCATCTTACAGGGACATGGGCGTCTGAAACAAATGTTATGAACATCTAGCCAATAGAAATTGTCAAAATATTATTTTGAAGAAGATTTCATGTTTTTCTGTTTGGACTAAAGAGGTTGTCTGACCGGTGCAGATTCAAAAAAACGTCCCTATATCTCAAAATTGACAGCATGTTATGATGGATGCATGTTTACCAGCAGTATTTCTTAAAGAACTTGTTTGTGTTAGTTCATTATATAGAAAAACTGCAGAGTCTGCACTCTGCAATATTATCTTATATTATTTCCACACAGAGTTTGTTTCGGTGTAAATATATGAGATATGATGCTTGTTGATGTTTATGTGCATGTCGAGGGCTGCAGGAATATTCTTTCAGGATTTTTCATCAGTCCGACTGCCCACTGCTGAACAAACACAACACGCTCATTTGGCTTCGCTTTCATCAGGTGGAATCGGACTAGAATGCACTATTATTATTATTATTACTGATACATGGAGGGAATGATGAAAGGGGAGTCGGCGATGGAGCGTATGTTGGTGTTTTAGGCTTGGAGCTGCGATCCCCGTGCGCACTCGCCAAAGAGTCTGACTGGTAGATGAACTGCCCTGGCTGACTGACCAGGTGATCAAGATCACTGAGAATAGAGAGGATGCTTGATAAAGGGAGGAGGAGGGCTGTGACGGCATCGTTAACAGACACCATTGAGCGTTTGGGAGCTTCAACACTCACGGTCGGCCGGGTTGTGAGATGATATCACACAAATCTACTTGGCAGTTCCACCTAGCGAGGTAATTAACACAAGAAAGGCCGGGACACTCACAGTTGACTGCTGCTATTAATGTTTTCAATGAGGTGTGATTTCTGTGCCAAAAATGAATGCAAGAGAGGGATATTGAACAGTATCTATGGCTACACATACTCTCTCACATTGATGATTTGATTCACCTGCTCGCTGTCATCATTTTCAGACAGCAAGTGTGATCAGTCACTTCAAACCTCTACCTTATAATGTTATAGACTCAGCATTTTGTTATACATTTTAATATTTTGTAAATGTCGTGGTGACTTTCTGCACACAGATTTGATCATATCAAACGTTAACTTTCATCCCCAACTTAATGTAAAGCGGTACGTAGCCCCCATCGACTCAGATGCCTAGTCGCTCTCAGATCGGTGAACAGTGATGTTGGATCCTTGTGCTCAGACGACTTGGCTTGCATGTAGAAAAAAAAAGCAGAATTAAATAAACGTTGCACAATTAAAGCTGTAAAATGTCTAATACTCAGCAAAGTATAGCCCATATGCAACCCAAATCACTCAGGTTAGACTTTTGCTCTCGCCGTTCACAGCAGACTAGGCTTCATCACAGAGCCTCCAATTTCAGTCGGAGAGGGATCCTCCCTCAATCCCAAATCGTCAAAAATGTGATTGATTGTTTCATTTTTTTTTTCCCTTCCTTTGGGTTCTCCTTTTACATCGTAACTATGATGGTTCTCCTTTTAGATCCCCCCCACCCCATGTTGACTTGTTGCCAACAAACATACACATCAAAGGCACACCATCAAAGTGAGCCCTCTTTGATGGTGTCCGCTGCCGCCACCCAGTTGATGATGTACACATACAGTAATAAGATTACACAATATTGCTGCGCTGATAATAACTGAGAAACACGAGGAAAATGACCCGTGGAGGCTGATGTTGTTAAATTGACAAGAACATCAATACAATATTTTTCCAACGACGGAGTTAAACACATTTGCTTCCACTCTTAATGCCTATTGTCATGATCTAAAACATGGCGTTACCAACTTTTGGACATTTCACAGGCTGCCTTTTCATTCATTTCTGTCGACACTCACTTCCATACAAAATTCGATGTCGATACTCTGCTAAGCAAAAATGAAGACCTTGAGGACAGCTTTGCAGGGTTGAATTTTACGAGTATTTGCGAGACAAATTCCACTTTGTTGCACTATTCTTCCACTCTGATGAGGCAGAAATGTCTGGGCCACCCAGATGTGGTCTGTGGAGAATTGCTTAAGAAGGCCTAATACTGATCTGAATAAATGTTCAATTGAACTCTGTATCTGCTTTTATTGTGTTGTGCCATGAGGATAATAAAGGAAGCCATGTGCTAACACACATTCTGACAGATCATTAGTCGGTATCAAAAAATATTTCTTAGTTTAGGAATTGTGACAGAAAAAGTCCCTAGAATTGTGTCTTCACAAAAAAAAAGCTTTTTATTTGAGCCACAAGAGGTTCGAAGGAGCAACTCACACAGGCTCATAAGAATCAACAGCTCAGAGAGGAAATCATGGTTAGGTCATTCAGGGTGGTAATATAAATCAGTGTCTGAAGAAATTCTACAAACATCGGCAGAAAGCATTGTTTTCCTGCAGAAATTTAAAGGCACTATTCTTTTTTTTCCCTACACTTTACTGTGCAACCACTTTTTTTTTTTTAACCCTCTTCACTTAGAAAGACGGAGCTCATATGTCTTGGTATTATCTATCAAAGTTTGTATTACGACCCGGCTCGGTAGGGGAAAGGAAAGCGACATAAAACCAGGTGTATTTGGTAAATGAGTTATTTATTAGTACGAAAACAGGATCGTTATCTAAACCAGAACAAAAGAGACAAACTGGAACTGAAAATGGGCCTGTGAGTGCTGTTCAAATCAAACAAACAACTTCAACAAAAGGAGGACTCGTAACAGTGAGTAACTCTTATCACTAAAACGAAACTAAACCCCTTGGTTACTATCAAACAAAACACAGTCAGGAACAGCACTCCTGCACCTAATGAAGGATAACAAAGGGATTCTGCAGGTGTGAGTGGTCTGATCTATCGCTAACTAAAACCTGGCCCAGTCCTCAGACAAGTTTCACAAAATAGAAAGACACAGTGGCGTGCTGGTCAAGTTAAATCACAGCCGCCCCAACTGACAAGCTGTGGGGAGATTTGTAGCCTCCTCCACAAATTGGTCCTTGGTGATTGGTGGACTGTTTCAGGTGCTGCTCCAATCTGGATCCTCAAGGATGCCGGCCAGAAGTGGGAGGGGCACCCTGCTTGACAGGCCCAAAAGGTTATGCATACAAAATGGGGGGCAGGGGTCGCCGCCGGCAGTAACAGTTCGTGAGGGCCTGTTCGGGAGGAAGCTTTGTTAGCAGTTGTAAGGATCTTTTTCCATACACATGCTGCAGGCTTCGTAGAAGTAAATATAATGGAAATAAAATAGTATCCTCTCAGCATTTGAAGAGATAGAGACATGAAGGAAGCCCAGAGATTCCTTCAGAGAAATGGTTTGCCCTAGTCGAAAGGAACGCAAATAGTACCGCTTTCATTTCATTTTACCACAGTGGTGGAGGGACAGATTGGTTGGATGTACGGTAGCTTTGAGTGGTTTCAAAAGAAGGAAACAAGAGCACAGAAGCTATTAACCAGGTAAAGTGTGCCAGAGGAAGAGCACGCTAACCCTTGATAATGCCAAAGCAAACAGTGTGGTACAATCGACTGGAGACCTCATCATGATTAGGCAGAAAGCATCGATGAGTGACTTTTCATGTCTTGAACGCAAGCAGGCAAAACAGGCCTGTGCAAATGTTTTGCACGGGTCTGTAGTAGACATTATATTTCCTATTTTAAGACTTTGGAGTGAGGTTGTTATCTTTAGCCTTTCCCAAACCCGAAAGCACAAGGGCCGAACTGTAAGGAATAAATTTGTTACAGTGTCCCGCTCCTCGCAGCGACTTGTACTTTTGCATTAGTTCCGAGGCCAAAGAGCATATGATTAACGACAGTTTCATGGGAGTGCAGGTCGGGGGAGAAAAGCCCTACCCATGTGTGCGTGTGTGCTGTTTTTATTAATAAGTCTTTGATTTCAGACAAATGTAGACACAAACTAAAAGGCATTGAAGGTCAACACGTCTTCCTCTCTGAATGCACTCCTGCAAAGTCAGCGTTTTAGCCCCCGAGCTGTACCTCATCATTTTCACATCAGAAAGAGGAGATGACCACGGTGAGTCATTCGTCACATTTGATTTTCTTGAGTAATAGTGCTCTTGTGGATTTTTGCAAAGGCCGTTTATGCAATATTTTCACCCTTTATCCTATACGAGGTGTAATCCTCATAATGGAAAGAAGATTATTGTGTTGTTTTTTTTTTTCTGTTTACACCATCAAAACCACTTCTCGTTATCAGAGCACACACTGTACACGGGCAAGTTTGTGGTTTGTCTACTGCGAGAGTTGAGACACTTGACTCTCTGCAGAGTGCAAAAAGAGAAATGCAACACCGTTGAAGCGTTTCATTAGCCCTTTGTAAGGCTAAGTATCTATAATCTTTACATTTCCGTTTTTTCTGTGGGGTCCAGGTAGAGATCATTTGGCCTCTCATTAATGGTTCATTGTCACTCCTGGGGGTCAGGGCTGCAGTCCCTATTCAGTTCATTAGCATGGTTGAGTTAGTGGAGTACTCAGGTTCATGTCTTTTGCCGTGTCCGTAGCCACGCAGAAGAAACTGTGGAAGTTACTCTAAATGGTCCAGGATGATGTCTTTTTTTTATTTAGCTAGTGGCTTGTATAGAGTTGATGCTACACTGTCCACTACAGCACAGAGAACAAGATACATTTTAACTCCATTTTTACGACGATGAGGGAGTTTTCTGTTGCCTAGAGACCTGGCTACAATGACAGACTGGTCTACACAGTGTATTCACTCGTGTTGGAAACACAGGAATGGTCGGATCGTGGTGTCGTCTGTCCAATATCTTTAACTGCTTCCATGGCCCAACTCACCAAACACATTGACTGAAATCAGTTAACAGCTTTTTTTTAAGATAAGTATAATACACTTTGCGAAAGAAAAGAAAAATTCCAAGCCTGTTGAGAAGTGAATTTTCCCCCCATGCAGAGAAACACTTTGAACAATCCGTGTTCTTCTTTCTTCTGGTTTTAACTTTTGACTTTCTCTCTTTTTTATTCTCTTAACTGCTGTTTGACAAGGCACGCTCTCTTTCTTTCATCTCGTTTGCCCTGATCGCTTGTGCCTCTCTGCTCATTTCTAGCTGCCCTCCTATCTCGGTTTCCGGTGGCCCTTACAGACTGCCGCGCCGTTAACGAGCCAATAAGGGACAACTCGACAAACGTTCCATCACATTAGCATGGGGGAGTCGGCGAGCTCAGCACTAGCCAGCCTGCCACTGCTTTAATTGTGTTTGCTCAGCACCGGCTACGCTAAGGGCTAGCCAGGTTTAGGCTGGAAAAAGACTTAGCAACAGGGCTAGGAGTTATATATTAAACAAAGTTATCCTCCGTCAATTTATTGTAGATAAAAGACTACCGTCTGTGGAAAAGTCCATCCTGCTGAGGACAGAACTGAACATTGGAGATAAATAGGTGATTGCAGAACCAACACAAGCAAGACAAATTCATGATCCTTTTTTTATTAGAAATAACACCGATCGTAAAAAAGCCTAATATCTTTTGTTATTCGTTAATTGATCGTACAACACTTAGGAATGTGGCAGCAGCGGCAGATCTCAAGTGTTGTCTCCTATCGATTGCCAGTTTCTAAGGCGTATGCAGACATTGTTTGGATACAGAAAAAGTGTAAAAACGTGTAATGCATCGTTGATTCCTGCAGCCCTCTTTTTTCTCCTTTATTCTATTTCCACTGTTTTCACCTCTCTGACTCTGGCTGTTTTTGTCTCTTTCTCAAATCTGTCTCCATCTGTGCTCCTTGCTGCTGCAGATAGTTATCCCTGTGGGTGGGCAAATCGCTGCGATAGCATCTCTCTCAGTGTTACATCTGCTGTCTTCTCACTAGACATTAAACACCTGTAGCCACCTCACATTTGGACTCCATGTGATCCATAACTCATACAGCCTTTGTTTTTTATCTGCAAAGAATGTCTTCCCTATGTTTTTTCTTAAACAAGGACAATTGAATTTCAGATATTTTAACCCTGAGGGAAGTGCTCCCTTGGATTAGATATTTCCGACCCCACGTTTGCTTTTTGCTTTCCAGCTTTTAGCCTTCTGTGGCTGTTCATGATGATATGCGTGGGATGAAAGGAACCAAAACACCTGACATATGTTGAAAGGCTCTAAGGCTCTGAGGAAAAGTAAAAAAAACAAAAAACACACAACATAGCTCAATGTATTAAAGTAAGTATAAACTAATAAATAAAAGTTCAGGTTTTGTGCGATAAAAATAACAAATGTCATGAATGCCATTTCGTAGTCCTAGACTGCATGTGACCACGATTGGCAATTGTAGGCTCATTAGTAGTATGGTGCAGCAAAGCACTTCAATTGAGGCAGAAACTTTCTTGTCTTTGCATCTAATTTGAGGACTCAAACCCAGACTGTCAACCCTCAGGCTACTGCCAACACTGATGTTGAACCTTGGCAGAGTCAAATGCCATCACTAGTATGTGTGTGAGTCGACACATTTGTACCAGATCCCATCCACTCCCGTCACCCACCGTCTCCTTCACTTTTAAACTCTACATTTTTATTTGTAAAATGTATTCACCTGGTTCAGATATATAATGACAACGATAGAAGAATTGGGTGGGTTAAACATGTGTATAAGTCATTGATTCATAGCCTTTTTTAAAAAGATTGAAAAAATTGTTGCAACGTACCTACTGTGACAGTAAAAGCATTTCTGCTTGGAAGAACGGGGGATCGGAAAATGAAATTCCGGCGTGTCTAAGGTTAATTAGAAGACGGTCCCGTCTTCAACATGTGGCTGCGAAGTTGTCAAATTCAATGAGGAAAGAAGAGTCAAAGAACTGCTCGAGGGAGTATTCCAACTGAGCGAGTGAAATGGAAAATAACATCTCACTGGTGTGTTGGCTTGTGCGCGAGCAGGAGGAAGAAATGTGTGATAGAGACAGAGAGATCTTGTCACAAAAAAAAAGTTCAGCTGTGCAGTAGTTACACTCACTGAGTGGGAGGCTGGAAGCGCAGAGCTGATTGATGAATTCAGTCTCGTTGGAACCTTATCGAACACACTTGCATTTTTTTTAGCCTCAACTGTACGCAGCATGATTATAAGGATCTGGATTTTTCTAGTAAAGGGTGTAGCACAGTAAAATATTGTGTTTGCACTGGTAAAAATCACCTGAAAATGTAATTGATAATTGATGCTATTCTATCTTAGTATATTCAATGTTGTTTATTTGGCATTCATTTATAACACTGTATAAAAAAACTGGAGCTGTGTAATGTATGTAAATCCCTTGTTTTCTAGAACTGTTGCTTTAATTCCACAAAAGTGAACAAGTTTTGAATCTGGTCCTGTTAGTCGAGAGGCACTGAAGTCTCTAGTCACTGCTCGGCTGCCTACAACTGGCAGTGTCATCCCCCTCTCCATCTCCCTTCCTCTGGCTCTCTTTGCCTCTTGTCTTCCCTTCCTCCGGTTTTCTGTTTCTTGTTCACTGTCATTTTCTTGTCTTTCTCTCAGCAGTCGCTCGCTTAGCTAACTGGTAGGCCCAGAGGTGCTGACAGGTTCGGTACAGATGTATGACATGCCATGGCCCGAGGCACAAAGCAGAGAATTGTTTCTCCTCCTACTTCCTCTTCTTTTTCTGTCTGTTTCTCCGTTCACGTCTCTTTGTTTTTGTCACTCTCCCCTGGGAGGTGCCAGCCACTGCTCATTATACCCCTCTTACACTAATTGGGGGCAGAGGATGTGCAGATTGGGCCTTGATTGCCGCCTTCCCCTTTTACATTTGTACCATCCGCCCCATCCCATCCCCTGACACCCACTTCCCTTTTCACACACACACATACATACACCCACTTAACCACTCCAAACACAGCCAGGCGTTCATGCTCCGTCTCCCTTTCTGTCAACATCAAACACACCGCAAGAGTGGGCACTGAAGACTGGGCACTGACACAGTTACACGGGTTTTCGGTGTCAACGCACCCCAGATTACGGCTCTATTAGTGAACAATTTCCATTATCTCACCCCAGCAATGGCAGAATCGGCTGCTTTTCCCTCCCCCTGCCCTAATCCTTTGTTTTCATTGGCCTTTTTGAGGTCACATGGCCGTGTATCTGATAAGCTTATAACGACTCCAAATGAGCCATCATTCATTCCTGGCTAATCGGCGGCACATCAAGTGTGAAAGGCTTGCTGACAAGGTCTGTTTCTGAACTCAAGTCTCATTTTTCATGCTGCGGGGGGAGAAAAAAGGATGCCACATGGAGTGTTTGCGGAAAATGACGAATGAGTGGTTGCACCTGGAAAAGAAGAAATGGATTGTCTGTGCCCTGCTGCCTCGCGTGGGTGTCTGGATCATGATGTAAAGACAATAAAAGAAAATGCGTAATGCAGCCTTGCAGTGTGAGTTCGAGAATAGGATCAGATTTGCTCAGATTTGTTATAGAAATCGGTGAATAAATCCCCCTCGCAGACAAACACAAAGATACAATACGATACCATCAATGTCAAATTAAAACTATATTACAAACTTACTTTTCAGCACAATTATATTGAATATTTTCCAATGCTCAATTTAGATCTGATCTCTGGTCATGTATTGATGTAACATAACCACACAGCTAAACTCAAATACGTATTGTTGCAGTAAATGGTTAAATCACTGAGTTTCCCTATTTTAACTGATAAAGTAATACTGAGGAATCAAGGGTCGCGTTCATGTCTGCTAATCCATGCACACGTTCGCAGCTCCCCGTACCCACACAGCTCTTTCTATGATCTGCGGGACACTGTTTTGACACGTCGACTGACATGCCCAGGTTGCGCTGTTGTGAGCTTTATTTAAAAAAAAATTTAATTCGCGGCCCAAGGTTCCCGGCAGCTGTATTTTCAAAGGAACTGAGAAACTGAGAAAAGTGCACCCAAAGGTATTTTATTGTCATGTCATAGCAAATACTACTTAACCTCTGCAAGCACTCACACACACACATGCACACACATGCACACACACACACACCAATCCTGGCCACCTGTTTTACTCCATTGAGGTGAAGAAAATGGGGTATTTATGCAACGTAACTGTAACACTTAAACAAAAGCCAGCAGGGTTTAAGAAATAAAGCAACTCAATGTAAAAAGAGCTGAAATACGTTCCTCCTTCAGCAAGTCCTGTCCCATTTCCCACTGGGGCACAGAGATTAGCCTCAAATTAATAAACCCAGGCAATACAGACCCAACTACCGCGTCATTGAGACAAGGTATAAAGAGGCCTAGTCCTGCTCTAACCCGACAGATGAGCTTTCCTAGATGAAAAAAAAACAAAAAACGGATTTGCTACTGAGCTGATCAGTACGACATAGTGAATTAATATAAAAGTACATTTCTAGTGGAATATGTTCAAATTTTCAAATTTTTCATTACAGCTGTTGCAGTTTATCCTCTTGGTGGAGGATCCGCAGACCCTTGGTTTTCAACATGAATAACCGCAGCTGAATGGGCGAATAATGAGATACACGGATGCATTTTTTTTTTTGTGCCGTTCGTGGCTTTTACCCATTTGAACACAACCAAGTGTAACTGGGGCATTAAATATCTTTATCTCTAAATACTTATTTCATTTTAAACAAACAGACTCTTGGTTATGTCGAGGGTTCGCATCAGCGTTGAACATTCTCGCAGTGGAGCTTTGATTTGTTCTGCATCAGTTGAAATGACTGATTATATACAGTACATCTGGCCCACATGGGAGAGATAAGCCAGGATTCAGCTAATGTCTTTGCCATACATGCTTGTGCAATATGAGGATCAGTGTAGGATTTTCTCAGTTTATAAAGGATCTGACTCTGCTGAACACCAAGACCCCTCCTCCTTTTTTTGCTTTGGGGGTGGGGGTGGTTTAATTATATGAAATAAAAAGGATTTAGCAATCAATATACATCTAATCAGCAAGATTAACCCTGTGATTTGGGTTTGTCATTTGAATGCTCTTAAACCTTGAATTAAACAAAACACGAGGGCAACAAGTGACCACTTTAGAGTTCCGCAGCTAAGTGGCCATTTGATGAACAAAGTGGTAGTTGCACCCACATTTGCAAATTCACTCTGCTCTAAAAGTGTGTGCTTGTGAATAAAGCAGCACTTGGGAGTTTTGTGTCAACTCTGCTTCTGTCATTATCTGTTAGCCAAGTGAAAAAAAAAACATTGGTCTGAGCTTGTGTCACGAGCAAGTCAACATGTGAAAGTTTTGTTCAATAGTTTGGTTTTATTACCAATTAGCTGCAAAGCTAAATACATTCGCATCTGCCTTAGTTGGATAATTACCCTGTAGACTATTAGTCTTGTCAAAGAATTAGATTTTTATTCTTGTCTTAAAAAGTGTTCTTAAAAAAGTCTCATAAAATCACTTCATATTGTAATTAGAAGTTAAAATTCTACTATGAAATTCTTTTTGAAGACAAACCTTGATGTGAACAGCATCACTAACTCCCAGTTACCAAAATTCCAGCCCAGATATCAGCGGAAGAGTGTTGGCTGCCTTCTGACCAGTGAAATTTTCTTCCCTCCTCAGCCTGTATTGATCTCTGCATCGAGAACCGCTCTCATGAAGAGTGACATAGAAGAGTGACCAGTGCTTCGATTCTCGCCTCCCATTCCACACACACACACACACACACACACACACACACACACACAAACACAGGCCGGCCACACATGCACACACTTCGAAGAATTATCCTCCAGCACATAAAGAGGAACCTTGCGGAGAGGAGATAGTGGCACAGGCAGCCTTGGAGTGCCAGCGATAGTGGCCATCTCCTGGCAGCCCAAACAGCCATGACGGGCTGCCATTCCCTGCCACCGTCTCCCTGCCACCGATAAGGACGTGGCAGGTGGGGAGACACTGCGGCGGGCGATCGCTTTCTTCCACAACATTTTCACTTGTTCCCCACGCTGGTCAGACAGATGGCTGCACTGTGCAAGCGGCGAGCTCACTCACTGTACACCGTTGATTCCTGGAATACGTGTGTGCCCCTACTGAGTGCTGAGATTTGTACTGGAAGCAAAAGAGCAAAGACAGTTTTGTCCTTGTGGATTTTGCAGTGGCAGGGTGATGAGTCAATTATCAACTCTTATAGCTTATGAGAATTTTATAATGTGATTTTCTAAATTCATCCACAAACTTTTTCATTGGACTTTTAACAAACTGACACTGTAAATATTTGAACCCCAAGGTCAGCATCAGCTAAAAATCAATTAAACAGCACTTAATCATTAATTAATCAGTCATTTATCAGGACCCTGCTCTGATGCCCTACCCTATTTTTGCTCCCAACCGATTCTGCGACAGAGTTGAATTAGTAAATTAACCTGGAAAATGAGCATGGAAAAAATTAGCCATTATCACTGTGAATTATAGTGGCAGTGGGATGACAGCCCTGGTCTCCGTTTTGCCTGCCGCCTGTGTCAGATCCACACACGGTGACGGAGCTAAAAGAGGCCGTACGCACCGTGGCTTGAATTCAGTGCCGCATACAGACTTGGAGCCTGTTTAGTATGATTATCAGGGAGAGCCACACCACACTCAGCAAAGAGAAGACCCTGAGAGAAGATGTCTGTTTCAGAAGCAGCCCATTGATCCTCGCTGCAGTTAAATCACTTAGTTTGCCAAATCTGGTTTTCTGAGTTTCACCAACTGATGTAAGTCGCCAGGTAGTAAATTATCTGTTGTGGCGAAATTTATTTTCGATCATAACATTTCATGTTCGTGTTAACATTTTTAATGTAATGTTGTGTAGCAGTGATGCTCTTCCCCTTTCCTACCCTGATACTCGTCTCGTGACTCACAGATTTATCTTGTCCAAACTCAGTGGTTTTGAACCTCCGCACAATGGGAGTTTAGAATCAAAGACCCATAGTGAAGTATCTTATAGCTTTGTGATTCCTTAAGCCGTCCTTGGAGACTAAGCAACCCACGAGGAAACATTTTACTTCCATTAGTCTTACAGTTAGTAGTACGTGTACTTAAAGGATAAGGATTGTCAATACTTCAGCTTTCCCACACTGTTTTTGGCTTTTAGCCCAAAGCCCACTGGTTCCTACTTAAACCAAAAATAGAGGGAACACGTACAGTATACTTTCAATTTTAAGCAAGACGTTATAATGCCTTTAAAGAGCTGGGCACTGTAGTTTTTGAAAAAAAAACCCATTATTCTAATGGGAATTTAAGTCTTGGTCCCTTTTTTGTGGGGGGGGGCAACTATTTTCCGCGATTGATATCTTATCTTATCACCATGTTAAGGATGTCAATGAATAAATGTACCTATTTTTTTAAGTACCTTTCGTAAATTAGCAATAGACATGACTGAATCAGACTTATACAAGTAAGTAGGTAATATTTATAATCATACAATATATTAAATCCCAAACCAGCAGGGTAACGCATCCTGTAGAAGAGATATCTTAGAAATGTATCTCTACATGCAGTTCTGCATATCGTTAGAATGGATATGTTGATAGGCATGTGGGGAAAATGCCCATATGTGTGGGTTTCAGTGTTGCAAAGACAAATCAGGCGCCAGACAGAGATGGAGAGAATGAATTTTTAGTCCAAAACAGGAGAGGTTTCATGATGGATGATTCTCCAGCTAATAGTTTGTTGGCATTGGGCCAGACGGCAACAGCAGGCCCTGGTCGAGAAGTGGCGCGTTGTTGAGATGAGAGTGTGGCCGCCACATGAGCCATGGCTCCATTTGGCACTGTTGGATCGCTCCCCCCTACTCTAAATGGTAATGCCTCCCTAGGGCAACACAGCATGGCGCTACATATGGAGCTACAACATGATCACCAGTGTGTGTGTGGTGGACTCAGTCATGTCTATATGCATGTGTGCATGTTTGCGCGTGGTCTTGGGGACGAGCCTGGAGAGCAGCTGTGTCCTCAGCCTTCAGCTGGTGGTCACCTCACTCCAGTCGAACTGGATCTCACGCACTGTTGATCCAATCACCTTGGTCGCCACGCGCCATTGAGCCAATCGGCTCGGACATCACACTCTGCTGAGCTCTGGCCCACAAGCTGCACTGTGTTCAGGTTTAGGCATGTTTTGGCATGAAAAAATGCAAACCCTAATCATGTAAGGAGAGGAAGGAGCTCAAAAGGCTTTTTTTTTTCCTGAACTAAACACTGTATATTACCTCACTGCTTTTACACCATGTTTAACCAAACTTACAGCTGTTCCTCTCCGGTACAAATGAGTGTGCATGTGCACACACACTGAGCCCTCATATTCCCCTGTGTCAGTTGACATGCACCATGATCTATGCTAATGAGAAATTAACGAGTCCTTGTCAGATATGAATGAGCCATTAACATGTTCATGTTGGTAACATCTGTGGGGCCTGGATGACTCACATGTACAAAAAATTTATGGTGGATCTGTTGGTTTAATAAATCTCCCGTCTAATTTTGAGGTTACATTGTGCGCGCGTGTGTGCGTGCGTGTACTGTATACTCATTGCTGCAACTCAATAAGTGGACATTCAATTAACCACACACATTTCAACACCGCATTCCAAATTCAATGACTCGATAAGGCTTTATTTCTGCCTCTGTGACCGCCACCGTATATATTAGTTACATAGGTTCGCTGGGCTTCTTGAACTGTGAATCTGAAATGAAGAGAGAGGCCCACTCACGTTAATGACTCACCGAAACCAAAGGCAAGTCTTGGAGTTAATGGCTCGCGGGCTACATTTCAAAACAAGGTCACAGTCTGCTTCTGAGGTGAACCCTCGATCAGGAGCATGTGATTTATGAGTCAGCATTGTTCTGCTGGGGTCTGGTGGATGTGCTTCTTTCCCTGCCTGGGCTGTAATAACTGGGATCTTGAAGCCACTAATTTGGCGGAATCTCCTCTTCCCACGATGACAGCAAAAAATACCCATTTAACTTGTCAATTAGTCCTGTGTCGACCCTTAAAAATTCCGAACACTGCTAATGAATTTCCAGATGATACTAAAATATTCTAAATTCATTTCTCTAGTAAAATAAGGGATCTGGTTTAACGGATGAAAACCATTTGTTTTAAGCAGCCACTATTCAACGGCAGTTTGTATTGTTCACAACCTGCCAGCATCAAATTTCAAAGCAGCTACTGAATCAATTGTATGTCCGGTTGATACAGCTTCAGTGGTTTAATCTTTCACCTTTCTACTGTGATATAAAAGTGTACTCCAGTATGCAGTGAAAAGAGAAAAAAAATCTAAGCAGTCATCTGTGTCTACTTTGCTTCCTTTTTATTCTTCAGGTTTCTTTTACAGTTTTAGAAAAAAATAGCTCTGTCTTTCTCTTGTCATCCCAACTGTGTGTGCGCACACATCGGTGTGTGGCCATTATACAGTCTATTATGCCAGCGGACCATCTGTTGTCTGCTTAGTACCGGCCGACTGGGAGGGACAGGGACCATGAGGTTGTCTGTCCTTTACATTTCATAGATGGCTAATGTCCACAGCTCACTCGTTTGACCGCTCTCTGTCACTTTGACACCTGCATGGACGCCTGGTCATCAAACTAACCTACATAAAATAAAAAATAAAAAATATATGCGGGCATCAGAGTGTATCTGAAATATATTTTGCTGGGACACAACAGGACACAGAGAAAACGAACTAGCTGAGCCAGGTTTTGGCCCGGTGGGGATTTTCTAAGCAGACCGGCTATCTGTTAGGTCACTGCAGTTGGACGGGGTCCTGGCAGAGCCACGGGCAGACAGGCACATCTGCAGCCAGCTCTGGCCGGACAGTGCTCTGCAGACAGATGGTCATACATGGCCGTGGGAGGTTTGAGCAAAGAAAGGTTTTTTTGGTTGTTTATTCACAACATTAGCCATTCCTGTTTTTCTCTTTATCCTCCCCTGCTTGTTTCCCTTTCTGATGATTTACTCATCTACCCTCCTCTACCACCTACATGTCTTTCATCTCCCCTGATCTTAAGTTAACCTTTCATGCGTGAGTGCTGACTATTCCAGCCTGCTCCCTGGTGTGCCATTGTGGCATGTGGCAGACTTTCATACTTTAACATCTATCACTGCCTCCGCTCGCAGCGGCCTCACTGCTTCAGACAGATTGGTTCTTGTCAGTGTTACTTTTCATCTTCGACGGAAATAATTGAGGCTTTCAGGGAGAAAGTTGCCTTACTAACAAGTCTTCTTTAATTCTCTCAGTGTGTATGCCCCTTCCACAAAGAAAATGAGAAAATGCTTCATTTCAATTTGCTTAAAGGGATCGATCATTTACTAAGCAATATTCAAAATACTCAAAGTATTAGCCAAGTTTGTTTGCAGGCATACATGACACCGTTTTGTGTCCCCTTTCTCTGATGTCGACATATTTGAAATGTCTGTTTGCCAGTTGCAAGAAAGGACTCCACTCACGCTATTGGTGCTGATGCGTTTGTAATGTCATCCAAAAGATGAGAAACCGTTTTTTTTGTCTTTTTTGAGGATTGATAATAGCAAAGCTGTGAAGCATTATCCGTCAAAATCCTACTTAAAATGTCTGTGCAACATTATTATTAAGTTCATCTATGATTTAGTAAATACAACATGAATGAGAGATTAGTCCAACTTTCTGGGAGGCCGATCGTCTTGTGCTTTTTTTTCTTTGAAAAAGGAGCCGAGAGGCTGTTGGTATTACATGATATATGAAACATGTTAAAATATCCATATGGTGTCTGACCGCTCAAAACACAATGGCATGTCCATGCGGATATGGCACAGGAGCTGTCTAGGACGGAACTAAAGCTGCTTTCAGACATGCACTGAAGTCCGGACATTTTCGCGCAATTTTCCCAGACGTTTTCGGGGAGTTCATGTCTGAAAACAGTTTAAGTGACATGACTGTGTTTTGGAGATAATGTGGTACACAGGGTCAAGGCACAGAGTCAGATTGCATCGGACACTTTTAGCTAAAACTCTTTTTTGCAAGGACCATGGTGAACGTACCAAGACCAGTGAATGGGACGTCTATAGTAATAACACTTTAGAATCACAGCTTTAGAAATGAAATATGAGCTGTATCATCTGCATTGTTGCCCCTGTGAACCCCTAAAGTTCACCCTAGGTCAACAAGAACATAACAGGCTACCAGCAAACTATGAGCACTTCAGAAGAAATGTAATTGCTCCCACTGTTATTGGTCCTCTTTGAAACAGCAGCTACTGTCAGTGGAAAGACACCGTGGTGGAATTTGTTGTTTCCAAATGAGTGCAAAATGCAAATTTGTCTGAGAAAATTGTAGTAACATGCCATGTTGATATCCACGATGAATCCAACAACCCATGAGCAAGTGAGCTCCGAGCTCCCCTCGACACTCTGGCTGTTTAAACACTCGCCAGTGATCCTGAAAACAGCCCAAGCGCTGTCGATGCACTGCTCAGACAGCCACAACTCGGCCAGCCAGTGTGCGACAGACTCCAATTGATGCAGCCATAGGAGACAGCTCGCTCTGCTCCTCCGCAGTGGCTATTATTCTGTTGCTGCTGCTGGCTGCTGCTGCTACTGGTGCTGCTGGCTGCTGAGCTGGAGGATGGTGGCTGGCGGGGGGACTGTAGTTTTCTAGCCCAGAGAGGGATAAATAAAGCACTAGACAATATAGTCGCTCTCCATGGACTTCAGCCTCTGGGCAATTGCTCAAATGGAAATTAGAAGAAAGGAGACAGATTGTGAATTGTACATTTATTCAAGTCGGCCCGGACAAATTAATGGACCAGATTCTGCAGGGCAAGGAACGACAGAAATTGGGGTGAAGGGGGCAAAGTGTTTGTATGCGCTTGGACTCCACGTAACTTCATGCTGGCACACACCCAGTGTCGTCTACCTCGTTTGCCATCAGTAGCTCCTTATGTCCCTCCATTGCCCTCTTCCTTGCAGTCATTTTGAAAACCTTAGGACACACAGTCAAAGCCGGCCACCGGAGAAGCTGCCTCTGAATGCCAGGGCGCTGTCACAGAGCAGAACGGCCTTAAACAGGGATGTTGTTTCCGTTGTCCGCTGGTCGGAGTACTGTAAACAGCAGTAAACATATCCAGGAGCACTGCGTAGGGTTGAGGAGCGACATGGTAAGGAAGGATGCAAACACTGCCCCATAATTATAAGGAGCTGATGAAGAAGCTTGCTAGTTGAGAGCCAGTAATCTCTGTTTAGGGGCCTTGTTTTCAAGAGCTGCTTGGAGTGTCCATAAGGTATTTATGCCAAACAGAAGTGTGTGGGCATGCAGTTTTGTTGACATCCACATCATTATGTTTTTGTTTTTAAAAGCCATCACTGCTGCTGTGTTTGGACCTGCCGTCCACACTACTCTGGAGTTTTCGAGCACCTAATTCGGAGAAGTTAGGAAATTCTGCTTGCCTCGTTTTATTTCGAAAACTCTGGGTCTGTGTTGCCATATGGACGGGCAAAATTTCAATTGCATTCACATCCTGATTGGTTTGTATAAGTCTTGACTCGAATACCAGCGGTGAATACAAAGCATTGCTAACATTTACTGTCTGGAACAGTTACACCTCGGCATTGGTGCAAGAAAAAGGAATCCCCGCTCCTTCTTTCCAACATTGTTGTTTCTCGTACGTAGTATTTTCTGTCACTAAGCAACCAACTGCAGAGCAGACAATCTGATTTCTGTTAACACCGGCGCACACTCATGCCCAGCATATGTGAATGGTCATATGATGTGTGTTATCAGGTATGGTAGTATGGAAGGAGATTATTACAGGAAATGTAATGTAATGGACGGCGATTGTTTTCGTTGTGAAATGGCTTTTTAAAATGAAAATAGTACAGCCACACACCTTTAAGTGTTTACCACAGACCTTTATTCCAGCAGCACATCGGATCTGAAAAGATGAGAGCCTGAAAGACGCACGGACATCAGGCCATGAGAGAGAGAAGGGAGATGAGAGTAGACGCAGTAGTGCACCACTCTTCCATATTTGCCGCGCATACATCACAACCATTGCGATGCAGATAACCTTATGCCACCGTTATCGTCATACGTGCAAGGAGAGCCCAGTGTTTACAGCCCCTCTCATCCCCACATCACAGGCGATGGGGGGGAAAAAAACTCTCCTCCAACAAATTGTTCCTATCAGACCATGGCATAAGCCGCAGTTGCTGCATCAGATTTAGTACTGCAACTAGGCTCTAATGAATTCTCCCAGCTCGCCCCCGCACGTCCACTGAGACTCAGCAGCAAGTCTTTCCCATCGGCCGGGCTGCTCAGTGCAGTGCTATCGATAACGAGCCCTAGGGGTCTTTGCCGGTGTGCGCAGCGAGTCTCCGTAATGAAAGAGTCCGGGGCACTGCCTAGAAAACAGCTGGCGTAATGAGAGGAGTGTGGTGGAAGTCGGGGTTGGCAGGGTCAGTGTGAGGGGAGGTACGTCTGCAGTTAATGTAAAGACAAACTGAAGGAGTCACTAAGGGGGGGGGGGCGTTTACATGGACATGATATGGGCGTTGTTTCCTGTCCGAGGCCCGCTTGCATTAGGGCGGGCCACCTTCATGTGAAGATGACTGGCGGACAGGGTTCTCCTCCATCTGCTCAAACATTCCAGACAAACCAAACATTTGTTCTTCTCTCGCAGAAGGGCAGCAGTGGAACAGACTCAGGTCGGGCTCGTTCTCTGTTGAGTCACCACACTTGTAGCCTAGCATTATGCCACTCCGTGTTGTTGGGACTTAATGATTTTATTAGGGTTGTGCAACTCTTGAATGATTCGTTCCATCTTTAAAGTGGATTGGGACTGCGGGTGCACCCCAGTGAGTCGTAAAATGACTGATTGAATGAGCCATTAAGAGAATTGTGAACTATGTTGTGTCAATTAAAGACTGCAAGGGGCTGTGCTTCAGTTGATCATTAGTTAAAATTGGACAATTGAAGTTACGTCTATTTTTTTTTAATCGTCTTTCACATTTTAATGGAGCTGCCCTAATGCAAAAAAAGTCCAATCACAATTATAAGGGAAAAGCCAATTACCACATCATAGCACACCAGGCCATGTTGTCCATCTCCCCATTAGAAGATTAAAGCCTCCGTTACAACATCATCGAGCTGCAGTTTGTTGCTTTTTTTGAATAACCCCTTATCGCTGCTGTCGCACTTAAATGTCTGACAGGTTAGCATGTTAAACTCGAATATCTTGGTCAGCGTAAAAACAACAGGCCACAGTGCTTTACTTGGAGCCCTGGCAGTAAATGGAATTCCCCCGTTACCTGTACAGTGTTGTGTGTGCATTAATCTGTTAGTGTCAGTTCATTCAGAATAACAGGTTATGAGTATGCAGGCAGTAATTAATTTTGCAGTCACTATTAATTATGCAGATGTGCGTGTCTCCCTATTGCACTCCATTTTGCAAAATATATGTTGCGCTCTCTGACTGAAAAGCAGCCTCCCATTTCATTCAGTGCTCAGAGTGTGAGATGAGATTATACTAAGAGATGATGACAGAGAGAAGCTTGATGCAGATGGATGTTCTGAAATGAGAACGATTGGGGGACATGGAGTACGTAGGCACGATCAAGTGAATTAAGATAAAATGGAAATCCATCTCGGTGGTTGTTATCCATTTAGCGCGAACTGAATTGAAATGGGCTAAAGCTTTAATGACCTGGTTAAATCCCGACTGCGCGCTGCATACAGGCGTGCCACAGGTGTCATTTTAGCAAATAATCCACAACAATCAGCTTGTAGGAATAATTGTAGTTTGTTTGACAGATGGTCCCTGAACAAGCAGAAGCAGCTTACTGGAACTTACTGTAAAGATAGGTATTTGCTTTCAATGCTGCGCATCCTAAACTCGCTTCAACGTGAAGTAAAATTCAGATATAATAAAACCTTAGTTTTTGTCTGGAGAGATGTGGTTTGCCAATTTAAAGGTCCCTCGTGGCAAGCGGATCAGCAGGCCGTCAGGCTGCACCACTGCAGCTCTGCTGTAACAATCATTCACCTATTGCACTTTAATTGACCTGTTCATATAGGGCCATTGCACAGAGGTGAAGGTCAGAATATTCACGATCCATCATGGGAGCCTGCAAATTCACAAACCTTCAGGCCAGTCAGACTTTTTTTGATCCAGTGTTGCGCCTTCCAGCATTAGCAGGGTCAGGAAAAAGTAACACAGGAAAAGTTTGATCTGGTCTCAGTGGTAAACTTTGTATGCTGAGTGTGGATGTATACACCATCTGAAGCTTAGAATGTCAGCACATCTGTGGTGCGCCGAGTGCTCGCTTGCTTTGGCCTCATTTCATTCATTGATTATTCTAACCTCATACAAAATTATCATCTAAGCACCAATCTGTATCTTGTTTCAAACACACAAACAAGATTCTTGAATTGATTTTAGCGTGAAAACTCATCTTCAGTCCCATCTGTTAACTTTCTTTGGCAGCGTTGCCCTTTTTGGAGAAAGGGCACTGGGCCATCATTGTAAAAAAGAATTAGGTAATTAATCGGAGCTTCCTCATCCATGGGCTGGCAAATAAACATTCCTCTCGGAGCTAAGATGCTTTTCAGAAATCAAGGCTGAAATAGAAGCCAAATTAAAGGATTAGTAGTCTAAATTGAATTAATGTACGCTTACCTAAAAAAAATTTGTTGTAAAAAAAAGAAATTGCATTAACTTCCTGCATACACACTATCTTAAAGACTTTTCATTTCAGCTTTATTAAAAACCGTCCATGTGTCCAATTTCATTGATTTTCAGCTTTGGCGAGATGCGTATTAAACAGTATTTAATTTCCTGCGCGCTTTGTGCTTAAGCAGCGGTTTTGATTTCCAGTCATCTATCTCAAATCCTGAATAAAGCTACAGTGTATTGCGGTTGCAATTGATCTGCGACAAGGAAACCAGTGATATTACTACCAGCACATGACTGCCTCCGCAATCATAAACAGGCTCTTCTTATTGATTTGCATAACATACAAACCTGAGCTCTTGTAATACCTCTTTGTCGGCAGTAAGCCTCTGTACACATACAGCACAGTTATACGCAGCTACATCATTATTGCCCACATTTGACTGATGGATCTGTGTGGTGAAAAATATTCCCATTAGGTATCATAAGCTGCAGGCGAGGCTGCTGCTGCTTGTTTGTGAGGACTGATACTCTTCCAGAAGCCTATCCAGCGGGGAAGGAAGCTGCCACGAGAAAACAATTCATGGACCCAGTTTCCATGGAAACAAAAGAAATCTAAAACAGGAGTTGGAAGTGGAAATGGGAAATGAGGGAGGAAAAAGAAGAGGAGGAGGACGTGGTGGAATGTTTTTGGTCATAGATGATTTTGAAGGAAGGAGCGAATGTGAAATGCTGCAAATCTGGGCCTCCCCTGGTAGCCAGAGTTAGTTATTCATCAATCGTATGCATGGCACAACACCCCCTAATAGCTGCAGTCCCTTGCTCATCTCATATCCAAACACCATATCAAAGTGTTTACTGAGATGATATTGACCTGACCTGGTACTAGTTTTCTTCTGAACTACAATTTATCATTACGCTCAACAGAAGAAATGTAATGTTTTCTTGCATTAAGATGCAGGGTCTCAAATTCCTCCTCCTCTTTCCCCTGCAATCAACCAATTTGCAACATACGCGAACACGCCCAGCCCAGCCAAACTCTGCTGCTCAAGCTGTCTCTCACCGCACCTGCATGTAAACAGAATTTTTTAAAAGAAAAAAAAAAAAGGGAGAAAAAAGAAAAAAAGGATTCCAGTTAACAATGGCAGAAAGTACAGTCTCAGTATGAATAATTCAACACGCTGTGCCGTTGATAATGATGGCGAAACCGCGAATCGTTAACACTGAGAAGTGAGATGAGGGATGACGAACGATGAAAACTGAAATTGTACTCACTTTTTTGTTATTTCCGTCCCTACAGTGTAAACAACAGCCGATGCAATGCAGTGTTGACAGCCAGGAACTGTCACGATTTTCACAAATGGCCTTGCTCTTAAAAATAATGCACAAGACACCTTTTCCACGGCAACAAGGGCACGTGTACAAAGGGCCTCACTGCTCCACTGATGTATCTGTTATGAACAAAGCCTCTCGATTACCCCTTTCTAAGAAGCATTTCACGAGCCCTGATGGTGCAGCTCATTTCCAATGCTGATAAAAATGAAGAGATTGTGTTCTCTTGAATTATTTCTGCTCTTCCCTCAAACAATTGTTGCATTGCGTCAGAGCCGCCCAGGATTCCCATTGTTTCCGGGCCACTGTGGCACAGCTGTTGGAGTCCATGTTGCTCCCCCCCTCCCAGCACGTGGTCAGAGAACAAACACTATTATCAACAACAACAACACAACCAGCAGGGGGAAAATAAAATTTAAGCAAGTAATCCCATCGAAGAGACCAGGGACACATTTGCAACTTCAGCAAACCCAGCAGGGGACTCCATCTCTAAGCATTAGCGAAGGCCTCTGCCAGCGATTGTGTGGAAACAGCCCCGGCTCAGTCGTCGACACAAAGGGTTGTCACAGTCAGCTAACTCAACCCTCACTCACCAACCAGCATATACAATTAACTGCGAAGTGGGAAATACGAAAAATAAACTACAGAGGTAACAGCAGAGCCCTTTTTTATGAGTGTTTTCTAAGAAGTGCTTTCATTAATGTGTGCTTGGAAATAATATGTGGCACCATGGCACTGGAATAGATTGGTTCATCACATTTGTTGCTAAATGTTGAATTTTGGCATTTGTTTTGTTCCCTCCTATACCTACATTTCTCTGAGGTGTACTGATGGCCACCCTGATGCTTTGGCCTCACTCCACATAGACCCCGTACCCCTGGTTCTCTTGAGTCACAGCCCTGTTTGACACACGTGTCACCTTTTGCTGTGGATCACAAGTACCAAAAAATTGCCAAGATAGACAGGAGTGATTTTGGGATGAAGCTGTGTCAGCTTTGCGCCAGCACTCTGGCCCGCATTTAGGGTCATTTCCTGTTGGCTATCAGATGGGTGCATGTCTCAAGCGAACCCTTCACTGTCCTTTTGCAAAGGCAGACTGGTGATTGGCGAATGCGGGAACCCATCAAAGTTTAATATCCTTGACCAGGATCAAACAGACCCTGATATATGACCTGAGAGTGTGTGTCATTAACTCGAATGATCGGAGACGAGAATCACGGGGGCATTTTTATGAGCACATCCAACCCCCTCCTCCGTCTTTTCTGATTTAGAAAGCCTACATGAGTCAGTTGGCTCTGGCAGTCCATTAAAACTGAAGTACCTGCGCCAGAGCCGAGCTGTGACATCCTTTTTTTTTGTCTTTGGAGAGTTTACAGTCAGCAGCGCTGGAAATTGCTATAATTGTCACCACTGTCTCTTGCTTTTCTGTTGACTGTGAACAACTTTATTTGCACACAAACAAAGCGAAGTTGGTACTTATGCACAATGCTAGTGCTTATGACATAGGCTGTCGCTTTGTTCATGTCACAAAAGTTGTCTTTTTTTCACAAGCTAATTCATACTCTTTTCCTTTTAGGTATTTTCCCAAGATTCAGTTTAATCAAATTCTGCTTCTCATGTGAACATTATTGAAAGCATTTAATTTGCCAATTAGCCAGCTGCTCCCTAGTTAAATAATGAATATGCTAATTCTGAAGCTTGGGGTTATGTTGTCTTTTGAGTTACAGCAGTGACAATTATCCTAGTCAGGGACGCTCACAGTGGTGAACTGTATGTTTATTTGTGTGTGTGTGCTATGTCGCGTTTATGTAGGACAGTATGCGTGACGTCACTGTGATATTTCGTATGAAGTATATGTGTGTACACATGGCATAACGTGTTTGTACTGTATGTGTCTTCAGGGGAATGCATATCGGTATGTTTGCCTACCTTTTATCTCAGTGGGGCGCTGACTGCATGCTCACGACAGTTCTAATTGAAAGCCATGCGGAGCTGGCTCTGTGTGTATGCAGATACACACCCCACTATCACCCATCAGTTCCAAGAAGGGGATGGGGGGGGGGGGGGGGTGAGTGCACACAGGAGAGCTGGTGCACTCACCCATGAGCTAAATGACAGGTTCTTCTTTAATGTGTTTACTGTCATCCTCAGTGCCACACGGTGATCACTCAACACCTCCATGCACTGTACCTTCACACACAGCGGTCTGTCAGCCTTTTAATTCTAACTGTCACCTACTTAGAGGATGTGACAGATAAAAGGCCCAGGAGTGCCCGTCTGTCCGCGCATCCACTTATTCGTGATTTATGAACACACAGCTACGACTAATCGATAGGTGTCCCTCACCCGCAATGTTTCCCACTTGCCTCGAACAAAGTGCGGCCATATTTGTTCATTTTCAAAGATACAGGATGAGACTGAATAATGACTTGACCTTTCGGCCGCACCATGGCACGATTAAAGTTGCTAACAAATAATGATTTCACGATGACCCAGTCTCCATGAAAGTGAAATGATTTTCATTTGATTTTATAAAATGTCTGAGCCTTTTGTTTTTTTTGGCAAGTTTGGGCAAATGAGGAGATGCTTGTTGCCTTTTTCTCAGAAATGTTCTGCAATGTAGAAGAGTGTTCCAGTTTATATTGACCTGATTTATTGTGCTCTTGAAAGTCACTAGGCTCTCATGAGCATTTTTCATGGTGGTTGTAAATTATCCATTAACATAATGGATACCTTCTTCTTCACCAGTTCAGATAAAGGTCTGGAAATGGTTGAAAAGGTTTGCTCTTCTGATAAAGCCTGTGTATAGAGTAACTTCTTAGTCACGTCAGCAGCACTGGTCTGTCAATCTGTTCACGCTTTAAAACCTCAACTGCTGGAACAACTATTGAATTTATCGCTGCATAATATGAAACAAACATTCCGGTTTCAATGCGGATGACGTCCAATGACCCCCTGTTTTTTTTCAGCAGCATAGCATTTGTAGTTCAGAGTGACATATCTTGACAACTGTTGGATGGAGTGCTGCGATTCATTCAGCAAATTCAGAGTCACCAGAAGATAAAATCTTATGACTTGGGTGATCCTCACTCTTTTCCTGAAGCACCACCCCATGTCCCCTTGCACCTTTCGATCATGTAAAACAGAAACCCCGGAAAAATTAACAGGCACAGATGAATTAGGTGAGGATGAGTACAGGCCCATGATGCATGTCATGTTTCCATTAATATAAAATGTTCTGTAATTCCCAAAATAAATGTTAATGTCTACTGACATGGCTGGTTTTGCCCGTTGATCCTCATTTAGACACAACGTGTAGCAGCGGTGTAGGGATCAGGATAACAGAGGGAGAGAAAGTTTTGAGTGATATTAATGCTGGCGTGATTTTCGACCCGATGTCCTGGCATCCGAAACTCTTGGTTGGCCAGGACGCGGTGACAGTTGGTGGCAGCTTCTGTCAGGAGCACCACACCGGACAACTGCAGAACTGTCGAAGACGGAGAGCGAGAGACAGAAAAACAGATCGACGTGATATCCGAAAGGAATCAGAAAAGTTGAACAGGCAATTCATTGCACAATGAATCAAAAAAGGGGAAAGATGAAAGGCGCTGACTTGAGTGAAATTAAGGGTGATAGGTAGAAAGGGAAGTAGAAATACAAAAGTGTGCAGCAGTGGGAGGAATTGGACAAGCTGAAAAGTGAATAATACAGGCTGACCCTTTGAAGCACTGATCTTGAGATCAGAGAATAGAATGACATTAGCTCAGACTATGACTTTTTTTATTTGGGTCTGCCATGCCCAGTGCAAAAAAGATCTTTACCGAGCCACGGAGAGGACATGGAGAGAAAAACCTTTGCGAGATCTCGCTAAACGTTTGCGAGATATCACAAAACATTTGCGAGATAAACCAAAAATACAGCTTTTCTCCCTGGGAGAAGTTTATTGAGTTTTATTTTCAGATTGGCCTCAAATACAAAGAAATAAAATCAGTGCTCAGCTGTAGACATGGTTTTGAGAGACATCTTAAGAGACTGCTTAATGCAAGGGGACTCTCTCTTCGCAAAACGAGATGGATCCGAGAGGGGTGTCTTTAAGACATGCAGGACGCCTCAGACGTCGGAACTACTTCTCGAAACAAAAGCCTCCTTCAGTTTTGTTGCATGGGACTCATCCAGATGAGTTAATGAATTATAGTGTTTTCATATGTGAGTGACTGAGTGTGGGGGGGGGGGGGGGGGGGTTATGAACACAAAGAGGGGAGACATAGAAAGGGAGAAGATAAAGTAGGATGAGAAAGATGGAGGAGAAAGAGCAAGGGGGAAGGGGTTGAGAGAGAGACCGAGATGAGGAGATCAGGAGACAGTATGGGGAGAGCAAAGATAAGATAGAACTTAACCAATCCTGAAGGAAATTATTGGAAAAAAATAAAGGAAAGTGAATGTTATAATTTTGTGCTCTATTTAAGTTGATACCTTTTTTGTACAGTGTCAGGGTGTTGTGTGTCCAGTCCAGTTTATTGTTCAGGTACACACACAGGTACTTATAAGACTCCACTCTCTGAATGTCTTTTCCCTGGATGTTCAACGGTGTCGTGGGAGCGTGACTGCGCCTGCTGAAATCCACCACCAGCTCCTCGGCATTACCTGTGTTGATCTGGAGGCGGTTCCACTGGCCCCAGTCCACAAAGTCCTGGGTCAGTTCTCTGTACTCCCTGTCATTGTCATTTGTGATGAGGCCGACGATGGCAGAGTCGTCAGAAAACTTCTGCAGATGGCAGGTGGCTGTGCTGTACATGAAGTCTGCAGTGTACACGGTGAACGGGAAAGGAGCCAAGACTGTTCCCTGTGGTGCTCCTGTGCTGCATTTCATTTCCCTCCTTTTAGTAGGGACTGAATCTGCTTATATTTTGCACATTTTGTGATTTTGTTTGCATATCTCAATGCAGTGCAGATTGAGCACAGACTTAAGTAAATAATTTTAAAGATTGTCACATAATGGGCTTCTGTTTTCAGTTCATTTTGAATTTAAGCTGTAGTCTTAATTAGCACACGTATTCTACTAATTTAGGCACATTACTGTGAAAGTACACTGATATTTTATTTTGGGGTAATTGCTGTAAAGTTGTACAATTCACTTTAACAAAATATTCCCTGGCCAGAAGTTATGTTTAGTTATTTTGTCACCTGGTCGTGGGTATTATTGGTATGATTGTCTCAGGGAGAGCATCATCCAAGCCTGGTTTAGGTAGGATATATCTTGTTTTGTGTAAAAGCAATTGTCACAAATAAATATGGCAGGATTTATATAACATAAGTTTGAGTATTTACCTTATTTTGCACAAGGAATTCTTATTACTAATTTTAAGCTTTGTATTTTATATCTGCATTTGCCGCTGGCCAACATGATAAGAGTATGCATAAATATATGTTGATTGCACTACAGAAGAGTCTTGATGATCCCTGCAAATAGGTGAGGGAAAAAAAGAGTATATATTTATATATATCGGTATCGATATCAGTTATCGGCCAAATGAGTTGTAAAATATCAGCATATCGGTCAAAAATCCAATATTGTGCATCCCTACTTGTGGACTGTGGGAACTGCATTTTTAGTTGCAGCCCTGTTTAAAGCCCTATTGTTATTAGGAACAAACATGCTGCCTTGGTCACTTAATTAATCTCAAAGAGGCCAACTTCAGTTTTTAAAATACATAAGTAACCTGATATATGTTTGGTGTTTCATAAAATCTCTGTAGATATCAGTCCTGTTGAGGTTTCATGACGCTGTACAATGACTCAAATACTGCTTTGTCAACATGGCATGTGTTTCATCTCTGTGAAAATGAAAATTAATATGACTTATATTACTTTTAGAACCAAGTACCAACAGTGAGAGACATGTAATTGAAAGAAAAACACTGAAGATATCTTTGCTTGAACATTGTGTGGTGCCAAGCACTGTATTATCGGAGAGGGGTAAAAAACTGCACAAGGACTTCGTATTTTTGTTAACTGTGGGAATATGTTTATTAGCAATTATTTTGTATTGTTATCCAATGTGAAATCCTGGCCTGCAGCCCTGAATAAATTTAAAATGTGCCTTATCAATTTTGTTCTGTTAATAAAGACCAGTTGAGAACTTAAAATATATAAATAAATAAAAAGGCACATTGCATATAGGTCCCTTAATGGCAAAATGTCTAAACATTCTATAAAAAAAATAAAAATGTATGGCATCAAGTTATAATGTGCTAATATAAGACAGTGGTAAATTAAAGTAATATAATGTAAATATCACAATCATTCTGAAGGCCAATAGAGCATATTAGGGCTTATAATTAGAAGCTGGTCTTTTCAAGCCACATTTTACACAGTCCACATCGGCTTGTACATTTTGTAAACAGAATCTCAACATAAACTTTCAAACAGTTTTTCCCAGAATAATAAAATGGGTTTGATTCTTTAACACTTCAACATGTCAACAATTAATTAACAATTCCACCAGTGATGGACAATTCTGCAACCTTTTTTTTTGTTTAGCAACAAAACACAATATTAAGCTTAGCCTTGAAGCTGGGCTAGGGCCAAACTGATGGAAATTAAAGCTTCAGTCATTTTCAAAGCATAATTGAAAAATAAAAATCCATGTGAAAACTATGGTGGTGTGCTATTACAACAGAAAATAGAATTGTAGACTCCTAACCACACGTTCAGTGCATGCTTCAATGGCAAAACAAACAAAAAAACAGTTTTAAAAAATGAAATAAAATATTATCAACAATACAATAATGAGGCCTGTATCAATTAAGCCTGATCAGGACTGCTCTCAAGTTCAAAGGATGTTCATTTCAAAGTAGTTGCTGGACAGGATGTTGTCAAATTCTGTTTGAAATTCAGGGTAAAAACTGTACGTACATGGTACTTCAAGGGTAGCTCCACAGGTATCAGCCACAGGCCTTCTGTTGAGCCCAGTTTCAGCATTAAAGCATACCATGATTTTGTCAACACATGACAGAGGAACCAGTGCAGAAACAAAGGATTTTTTCAGCTTGGGTTTGGTCAGCATTTTTCACATAACGTTGGAGATGATTAAAGGTTGCCTGTTCTCTCTGAGACAGCACCATCTTTGTTGTTTCTAACAGTTGTGACACTCTTTTGCCTGTAACCTTCTTAGACTCATACAGAGACAACACTCTTTTCCTGTCTGACAGTTTCAGCTGTACAAGTGTCATGGGTGTGGAGAAGCAATCCACTATATATTTTGGCTCTCGGAGAATGGCTTTATGAGCCAATGTTTCTATGGCAGCCTTAATGCTGTTCTTTGGAGGTAGAACATTTTTACAAGGAACTCTTCCTTGTAAAAAGGTCGAGAAAGTCCTCTTCATCACTTTCCTCCATTGTGCCCTGAAAAGCATTCTCAACAGCTGATCTCTCAATGAGAGGGAGGTAGCTGAGAAACAATGTCATCAGGATGTTTGCATCAACTGAGTCAATTCCATGGATGCAAGCTAAAATGAAAGCGCTTGATAGCCTCACTGGCATGACACCATGGTCTAGTAATCTTTTCACCCAGATCCGTCCAACTGCTTGCCATTCTGCCTCACCAAAATCTGGCCTCAGTCTGGGAACTCGCTCTGTCTCCCCTTCACACTGTTCAAGAAATTGCTCCCAGAATGCAGAGTAAACCTCTCTTGACACTCCAGCACCATCAATAGCTTTTCCGTTTACAAAGTCCATCTTAAGAGTCAAATTCATTATACTGCTGTCCATAAATACAGCCAAAAGATCTTCAACAACCTTTATCCTGCAAATTGATGCACGTCGTGGGCTCTCTGGATGTCCTGAGTTGCCAGCTAAGGTTGATGGGGAAAGCTGACTGCTTGAATTTGAAGGCAAATCTTGTGGTGAGAAATCCAGTCCAATGTCCTGCTAAAATAACAAAACATGCAGATAACAAAAACAGTGTGGTCAATGAATGAAGCAGATGCCATAATAACTTAACTTTTAGTACTGTATGTTTGTGTAAAGCTCAAAATAAAAATGGATCCTATGTTTCCCATAATGCAACTCATAAGCATTTTTCCATGAGAAGATCAACCTAAAAACCTCACTACGACATCATCGCAGTTACCTTTACAGACCTGACAGCTCGCCCAGATCCTTGCAGGAGCGGGATACTATACACATGTGTCTTAAAGCTGAGTACTGGAGTATCAGATGACTGATAGACAGAAAATGATGTGTTCAGGATTGCTTGCAGTGGTGCATCTCACCTGTGCAGTTTGCACTGCCTCCTCATGTATGGACTGCACATCTAGTGTAGGCTGGCCATTAGCTGAAGTCAACTAAAGTTGTAAATCTTGAACAAGTACTCCATTCAACTCAGCACTCTGAAGGATGAATTAAGTGTACAGTAGCAATTGACAGCAGACACTTTGACCCTACAAGTTTATGAGGTGAGTGCAGACTCGAATTTATGAAACTCTTTCTTTCATGAGTCATCTACACCAGCCTATCTTCTAGTTAAAAATCGGGCCACTCATGAGATAGTCTGTAAAGATTCCACGTAGATTTTGAGGAATTGAAAAATGACAAGCCTCGTAAAATTTCAGAGACAAAAAAGCATAATAGCATAATAAAGCCACAAATCTGTGTGTATAAACACTGCAGCACAATCCCAGGAATAAGGTCAAAAGGACTTTTCGCAATTTAACTAATTTTAAAGGGGCATAAGCAATACAATTTAAATCAATTATGCTGTGGCAAAATTAGGCTATAAATAAACTAGGGATGATCTAAGATTACTGTAAGTACATTACTATAAGTGTTTCACAACACCGTTGGTCATTTTAGTTGTTTGCCTGTGGAATAATGGGGGAACAGAACAGTGCATGCCATAAAAATATAGGGCATGGTAATTCAGGAATGCACAATTGAATTGTTCAATTCATAGAATCAAATTTACTGACTATTAAAACTAACCAAAACTATTTACTTTAATTAATTGATGTAGCAGTATATGTCTCTATTTTGTCTATTTTAACTGATTTTTAATACCTGTATAACTATTTCTACCTCCTTATCCCAAATCATTCCTGATCTTATCACATTACCTGTGTGACATCCTCATTGATGCCGTAATTCCAGGTTATCACAACTGTCTCATCACCATCTGCTCTGCCAAGGTCATCTTCTGGATCCCATACAACTGTGTCTGCCTCATCTACTTCTGGAACATCTTCAAAAGTTTCATGACAGGCATGCTCATGCTCTGTTTGTGGGGAGTCTATAGGAACTGCTGTCTGTTGGGGTTGAATGAGAGGGATGTGATTTTCGTGGACCTTGTGCTGTCATAGTCCCAGATAATTATCTTTGCTTTTTGGTCCTTGTTTGTAGATTCTGCAACAAATAGAAGACACATGTTCTCAACATTGTTGTCAGCAGTAATTTAAAATGGCTAAAATAAGCTCCACAAAACACAATGAGGTGACTGTTGGGACACATTGGAACCTCTTTGTTTTATGAAATACACATGCATTATCTTTTAATTTAGTTGTTACCTGAAGTTTAATCAGATGGAAAGCAAAAACTCTTTCCATCTGTCCCTGTCATTATCATTACCTATTTATTTATTACAAATATTTTTCCTCCTACCACAAACCTGTTCGCTTATGTCAGATGAATGCCCATTATCCAGTAGATCTTTAATTGAATAATTGGCATCAATGTTAGATCCCTCTTCAATCAACTGTGAATCCACTCCCTCGGTGATGCTGACAGATAAATCCTCAGAGAAGGAATCTTCACCACATTCATTAATTTCAGATGGGAATTGTTCTGACGAAGGTCCTTCTTCTTTTGTGCAAATGTAGAATCTAATCAGTTTCAGTTTGGTTTGTTCATACAGTCTGCCAACAGTGTCATCAAAAGGAATGTGGTTTATTTTAAAATCACAGATGTCAAAAGTAAAGTCTTCAGCTCAACCTTTTGTTGAGTGCCTAACTGGGAAAATAGCTCCGTTCCCATTTCCAAAATCTGAGCAACAGTTGAGGATTTTTCCACAGTTGCATGTCTTGTTCTTCCGCCATTTTTGGTCCTCACTTGAAGGTATTCCTTACTGACAAAATGAAGCCATCAAATTTCAATCTTCATGGAATTCTTTTCTGCTGCAGTATTTCTGTGTCTTGCAATTCCATCACCTTGCTTTTGGAACACAGCTGACGTACCAGACAGCTTTCCTTTTGTCTTTGACCTCATTTAATTAATTTGGTGTAGTTTTCTAGTTTAATATTAAATGAACAGTATTTCATTATTTCGAATTCCAGCTTTAATGGCCTGAACCAGTATTGTCATGGGATGTACCCTCCCAATTAGGGAGACTGTTGACCCTAAACCTTTGAAATTCATTTCAGAAAGGCTGGCTAAGAAGGCTTTTTTTTTTTTTGCCCCACACCTGCTCGTAAGATCCCCAGAGTCTCCTCTCTCAGGCCTGGCAGGAGCGAGTGACCTCTCCTTTGTGACTGAATTAATCCGTGGGCCTGAGATAATGGCCATGTCACAGCCACCAGCAGGATGTGGCAGGACAATAATCAGCCCGCCGCCATGCCATTTCAATCCCCGCGGCAATGATCGCTTCGCCTCGGAAAAAAAAACATGTTGCTTCGCTCATTCTCCAGCATGCATGAAATGAGAATTAAGATCACAACCCTTACAGGCGTAGCAGACAGGCGCACCTCAGTGATCACTTTTGATGGTTCTCGGTGGTTTTTGGCACAGGAGGGTATATTTTTTCTGAATGGTTTCTTAATTATGATGGAAAGGTTTTGGAATGTTGTACAAGACGTGTTAGGAAATCCATGTATAGCTGTATATTGCAAAATCTTTAGTGGAACGGTGTTGATTTCATATGTGAAGTGAGGTCCTTTTCTGTAGAATGTGGCAGAGGTCAGATATTGTATTTTAGAATGCACACTTAAAGTGTGGGGCCGGTCTGACTTACAGAATTGCATATTCTCAAAATGAGTGTGCCTAGCCAGCCAAGACCGAATAGCAGTCTCTGAACAGGGCGTTGGGGATGAAAGCGCAGTTGCGTACATCTCTTGGTGATAGACAGCAGAATTGTAAATCTGTGCTTTGTGCTGAGCACTTGAGGCACGAGCTGTTGTTTGAGCACTGCGAGCATTTGATTTTGTACTGCACGAACAAAAATGTTCTGTGTTAGTGCATGAGGGGAGGGAGGAAAAAAAAACAGTGACAGGAGCCCTTGTGAAAAATCATCTGCTCCCAACCCCTTGTTCCATAACAGTGAGTCTGAATCCAGCACTCCTCCTCAGCGGAAAACCTCAGGTCGTCAGTGCAGATGAACTTGGGAGTCTCTGGGGAGGAGAGTACAGGAGGAAACAAAGTTGCGCTGCATATCAAAAGCTGCAGCCACTGTGTGACAGAAGAGGGCCAGCGGGTTACCACATCCTCTAATTAAGTCACAAACGGTGCATTTGTTGCAGCAAAGAAATTTCGCTCTGTGACTTTTTTTATAAAAAGGATTCATAAAGGTTAACGCATCCTGCTTTTGTCTACGCATGCAACTTCTAGATCCTCATCAAAGCTCCTAATCATGTCTCGTGTGAATATTCAAATGTTGCATAAATACACAAATACACTGTAAGTGTGATAATGTGACAGCTGGCAAGTCCACTAGCAACTGTGCTCTGCTCTAAAAATGTTTGTCAATGGAATGATTCCCACACAAGCAGCTGGTGGAGGAGAATGGCTGGACAAAGAAACAGATTACTTCCATGTTTTATTTTTTATTTTTTTGGCCCCTGCCTCTTTTCATGGAGTAATGAGAGGGAAGAGAAGGAGGAGATGGTGCAGAGTGTTGAGAGAGCAACATCCACAGTAAACCTTTTTCTTGCTTAATGTTTTAGTAAATCTGACAGGCAAAACACCTACGTACCTTCACTAGAAGGCTCTTTATGTTGACAGTAGCCTACATAATTCTTGGTGTTTGAAGCTGCTATGCCTTGTCGTGACATACATCCTCTATTTTTTTTTGCCCGGAAATCAGATACTGCATCAAAGGCCTTTAGGTTTTATTACTCTATCGCTCTTTTGCTGAACTCATTCGAGACAACCCCCAGTCACAGCAGAGCATCCCATCACTAGTGGGCTCACCCATCTCGGTGTGCCGATAGAGGGTCAGTGAGATAATCAGCCAAGCTCAGCCCGATCATTCGCGTAATTGGTCTATATTATTCATGGAGTGACGGCATATTTTGAATCTGTTGGGTCATCGAAAGCAAACCTCTCACCCCCCCTCTGTCCATTCTCCTGACCTAGAAAAAGCACTTCACTGCTAGGCTATTGTTGGCATGACCGATGCTTTTCTGGCCATTTGCAGTAAATGTGAGGGGAGCTAGAAAAGACAACGCTGCGGCAGCCATGAAAACCAGCTCTGAGCTGCTGCTTCGTGCAATGTGTACCTGCTACAATCAAAAAAGTAGTTGCAGCCCAAAATGCTAAAATCACAGTGAGGTCTTATCAGCCTTTGATGGCAAGAATGCCACTGACTATCCTCTGACTTTGTCGACTTTCTGTGGACCTCCTGGACACTGAAGTTGTGAAGCGTTTCGCGGCCCCACTAAACTGACGGGAGCGGCCTCTCATTAAAATATATTTAATTAGCTTGTCTATATTCAGAAAAATGGCTGGTCATTTTAATTGACTGTATTAACCTAATAATTTGATGGGGACCTTTTCGTCTTGATGGATGACCTTCTTAATACGTAAGATAAACTGCCGCATTCCTGGAAACGGAGCCACTCAGGTGACTCATTAAAACTGTCAGTGCTGCTCCACTTATTGTATTCTATGCTATTTATGTTATAGCTCACTTCTGATCAATAAATCCTCAGCATTCAGGGCTGACGAGACTGTCGAGCTCATGGACACCTTTATGTAGATTGCCAGAGCAAAGATTTAGATACGATGTTCAAGCTCTACATTGTTATAGATGTTGTTACGTTTGTTTTTATGTATTTCTTAAGTTTCTAAAGGTAAAATTGAACTGTGAATGTGACTTTACACATTTTGGTAAGGTATGAATATTATGGGCAGTCCTTAGAGAGAACAGCTCTTTGGGCAGGATGGTGTGAAGCAAATCTTAGTGTCTGAGTGACATCTCTGAAATTATGGTTGCCCCAAACTTCTCTGAGCTCTCGGCGTGTCCAGAAGCCACACGCAGACGCAGGCTGCAGCCTGAAGACAGAGGGAGATGAAAGGGATAAAAGAAGGAACAGAAAATAGTCACTATAGAGAGATTATAAAAAAAATAAGTCTAATGAATTGGACACAGGGCTGAGAATTGCAGAGGACACAAAAAAATAGAAAAAAACCTCAGCATAGAAATGGTCGAAGCTTCTGCATGAATTTTATCAGAACAAGCTTCTGTTTTGGAAAAGGGAATGGGGATACAGGCATTATCTTGCACCTGTGTTTCCATAAATATGAACACAATATCTGAGAAAATGGGATTTATTCTATCACAGTGTGATGCTCCAGTTACTGCACAATCTTGGATAGAAATCATCTTTGTGAGGGAGGATAGAGAAGACAAGGGTTATGAGACAATACGCGGGTCACACACTGAAGTCTATGTTCGCCTGAGTTGTACCGGGGGATGTCTATGAATATTTTTTTGTTGTCGTTATTTTACTCTCTAGGTGAATTAGCACGTCTTGTGTTCCTTAAGAAATAATTTTGCGAATGGCTTCCCCCTGGTTCTAGCACCTCTGACATATAGAGGCTTTGACTGCGAGGGGCAATTGAAAACCTGAATTGAGGACGTGGCCCGTTCACCCCCCTTATTTCTATCATGGCTGATGATTGCGTTGCCATTTGGAGCTTTTTCCCCCTTCTGGCAGGTCATCTGCCCTCGGACGCAGCCTCAATCGTCTGACTGGCTCTTAACAGGTTCAGTGTTCCATTTGTGGACAGAAAAGGTCCTTTGGGAATGTCACTGTCATTGTCTTACAGTTCTTTGGATTGTAATATATGGCTACATCGTACCTTGTCATGTTTTTTTCATTTTGTGTTGTGATGCCAGTTGTTTTTGGTCTCATCGGTGAAATAAGAATTTCATTCTTCACCTGAACAAAAAAACCACAACCTAAATCTTGCCCTGGTTATGTCTTAACACAAACACCAAGAATTCTGCAAGCATATTATTTGTTTTCACATTTTTCTTTGGAAAAAGAAGAAGAAAGATTTGATTTAGGAACCACATTAAATCCATTGATGAACTGTTTAGTTAATCTCCAAAAACTACTATACTGATCTGGCTCTATGCATAGTTTGTTAATTTTTTTCTATCTGCAATGGGAAATGGACAGTGTAGAAGAAAGGTTAATCATCCAGTAAATGTGATCAAGTTGCATTCTCTTACTAATTAGCAAATTATTTCACATCTCCATACAGCTAAACATCTTTGTATTTTCACATTGCTGCATGTGTGTGTGAGCCTGACATGAGTTTTATGGTTCTGGCACATACTGTACATAGAGAGACATCCATCATGGCCACCGCAGCCTGAGGCATAAGAGGCTTAAGGAAGGAGACATAAGTCACAAAGCAGTTGGTGAGCAAAAAGCAGAGATACAGAGAATGGGTTGGAGAGAGGGAAGATAATAGGTAGCTGTGGGTTGTGGCTGAGAGTGTACATGTGGCCTGATACTGTATGTCGGCACGATTGGATGTGGTAGGATGAGTTGAATCAGGCGCGCTCCTTCTCCCCTCCAGCATGAAAGCAGGCTTGTTATGCAACTCGGCCGCTACATAGGACTGGGCACATAGGGAGCCAGATGGCATTTGAACAGGCATAGTTTGACGGACTGCTCAACAAATTCAGGTTAACCTAATGGCAACGTTTGCAACAAGTCATTTGGAAAAAGTTTATGAAAAAAAATATTACTACACCGTACTACTGTAATACAACGAAACAACATTGTCCTTCTTCTAAAAGCTTCCGGCTGGCACCATATAAATAACAGTGAAAATAAATATGAAATATTGTGTGAAACATAATTTACTCTTCACTTTCCCCAAACAAAATTGTTTTTTCTGATCTGATGTGCGTTGCCTCACACTCTCGGTGATTGTTAGAGACCGCTCATGATGCACCTCTCATTTTGTCGTTCCTGCTATACATCAAAATGCGGTGTTCTACATTCCCCAGTTTTCTGTGCAATCTGTTGACGCCTGAAGGGCTATGCTCTTACTTTGAAGGGTTACTCATGGTTTTTCAGCATTAGCTTTACCGGTCATACTTTGAGGGTCGTAGTGGGGTTGGGGGAAAATCCCAGCTGACATAAGGTGAGAAGGCAGGGTAGCGTACACCCTGGTTCGCCAGCCTATCACAGAGCTGACACATGATACCAACAGCCATTCACATTAACTGGTAATTTGGAAACGATAATTGAAACTACTTGTGAAAACCCATGTAGGCTCAGGGAGAAAATCTATCATAAAGAAAAGTAAATGATGGAGGTGAATTTAATAATTTTCTAAATGCAAAGTGTGGACTTAACTAGAGATGACACATTCAACGTTATTCTAATATGCTTTCCGTACATTGCTTCATATGTTGTCAGCCCTTTGAGACACATTTGTGATTTTACACAGTGATCAGATGAGATGATGATGATGATGATGTGATGAATTGGAATTATCGTCGAACAGAGAAATTTATGACATTTGCACTGTCCCTCAGCACCTCGTGCCACTGCTCACCTGAGAGACAGCTTCAAAGAATTCTGGCTGTTTAGTTTTTCTGAAGCTAATTTCTTACCGGATATCATTTTTTCCTGCGCTTGCTAACACCTTTGAAGAAATGCATAAGACACACGAGTTAGGGTTAACACAAAACTGTAATTAGTATTTTATCTCCTTCATTCGTTTTGGTCACGTTCTCCCCACTCTCACTTCTTGTCTTTGTCTTTCTCTCTGTGTTCAAGGAAAAAAACAACTCCCTTCAACTCCTTCACAAAATCACAAACAATTAAAGCTGACATTTTTTTTGGTTTTGTCTTGGGGCCTATCTGCTCTGTGTGCTCAATACATTAACACACATGCACCCGGAACAGCACACCACCTCCACGCCTCCCAGCGACCCACACACACAGAAATGAAGATATACTGTACACATACACCCCCGCACACTCCTATGTCGAAAAGAAACACACAAAGGCCTGTTCTCTCTGTGCTTTTCATTTGGCCATGGCTACAATGGGGCTTTCAAGGATTAGAGAATCACATTTTAACGTGACTGCCAGCTGATTGAACACGTTCCACGCTGTCATTCAAACACTGGATTTAGCCGGCTGCTGAGTGGAGCATTGCGTTGAGCCCGCTATAGTCTTCTCTAGATTTGGTCACGCTGATTGAGCACGTTTCACCCACTGGTGCACACTGGGTCCAGATGTTGCTGAGTCATGTCACCGGGCCAGCTCACTCAGCAACCCCTCCACTGTGACCTTACTGATCCTCAATTTAAGGAATGTATTGATTTGGCATCGTTACAAGAGCTTCAAATTTAAAAAAAAAAAAAGGGAGTTTTGAATTGATGACATTAAATTTCACTCTGCATGTTTTGTTTTTTTTCCATACTGGATAGTCAGGGATTTCAGATGGAAGATCCAACAGTGATTATTCCTGCTTTTCCAGGACAGCGTGCTGACTACAACTTAAATCTGCCTTAATAGAGTTTATGGGCCTTTTATGGCAGTGGGAACGAGCTGTAAACTCAACATTGATATATTATCACCCTATAAGGTGATAAGATGAACGTGTTAGGAAACTGTTGCCTATGTACACATCTAGCTGACACACAGCAACATTAGCGTTCATTTTGATTCATGTGTCTGGCAACCCCGCTTTGGTCTCCACCATCACCTGAGGGATTTTTTTTTCTTAAGCTGCCAAGTAACCAGTTAGCTTTTGGTGCTCTGCAGACAGTGTCGTGTTTAAAGGTACATGAAATATTGAGGTATAAACGAGTTCACTGGGAAAATGAGGGTGTCAAAAGAACTTCCCTCAACATTAATCCCAGCCAGTTGAGGAATCTGAACCAGCAGCATTATGAACCAAATTCCTGGTTCTCTAACTTTGAGTTTGGGGTCCATTATTGATTCTTATTTAAGTCTACCGTTTGTTAGGCGACCTGACAGTCATGTACGGTATTGACAATGTCTGACACGTTACAAATGGCAAATCAATGGTTTCGTTTTTTGTCTTATTTCGCTTGTCTCCCATGCTCCTCAGAGGAGCTGATAATTGGAGTTGATAATTGCTACCAGGCACATAACATATTGACCCGAGCTATGTAATAAGCAGCTGAAAGAAACAGAAAACATTCAGTTCCTGAAAATTGATATAATTAGCATGTCTCTTTTTGTCCCCAGCAGGTGAGACAGTGTTGAATAAACAATTCTCCAATGTCATCTTTCAAAACCAGTTAGTATTCTCATTAAAATGTCAATGTATACTCGCTGTGGGGACATTTGTGTATTTCAGCTTAAAAATACCAACTGAACGTTTCTATTTTCCAGGTTGAACTTAATTATATGATTCACGCCAGTGAATGGGAACGGGCCCGTTTTTCTTTTTTCCTGAAGGGTTTTGTGAGCAACTTATTACGCGATCAATCACATACAGCATGAACAGACCTGGATCAATTAATAATTGAAAAGCATTAAACTACTTGACGCACTGATCGGAATCAGCCTTAAGTCAGAGGCAGGCAGTGTGGAAGGTCGGCGGGTTAAATAGACATGATTAATCAACCAGAATAGTAACTGCATTCATTTGAAACACACTGTGTGTGCGCGGGTGCACGCGTTCCTTCCCTGAGGCTCTTATGGTGACTGCCATAACAACTGGGTTACACAGCATCAATGATCGAATACATTGATAAAGCAGCTCCTCAACCCCAGCATGTAGCCCCCTCAGGTTAGTGGCAGTGGCAGTGCCCCTCTACTGCCATCTATAGACAGCCTTGCTTCATGACAGATGGCTCCCAGTGATAAATGCCAGAGAGCAGCTTCACCGTGGTGCGACTGCTGGCTGCAGCAATCTTCCCCCGAGAAGCAGCAGATAATCATTTCATCATTTCCCCAATTATTGACAGGCGCCCTGAGCTCCACTGTTAAATTTCCAGTGTTGTAGAGAGAATTACCATCCATTAGAGTATTTAACAGCGTGTGTGTCACTGTATATAGGTGTGTGTGTCTGTTTCGAGTATAATGTTAACTAGACTTGGGCTAAGGATGAGGGGCTCAGATATGACATGCTCATCAAATATCCCGCTTCACTCAGTGCTGTGGCGAGCCTCCCGCTGCGTCAAGAGGATCTACCCTAAGAATGACCCTGTCCCCACTGAGCTGCCAATCATTACTTATTAAATTAGTCATCAAGACACAGCTCCACCTTGCTGTTCCGCAATCCAAACATCCCCTATATGTCCCTAGCCAACTCTTAGGCTGCATTTTTTTCCCCACGTCCTTCAACTTGACAAATTCACTGCAGCCAAGATCGAAAGACAGTTTTATTCAGCTTTCACTTTATCAATAAAAAAAATGTCCAATGGAACCACCTATTGTGTGGCTTTACAGTAGCGCTTACAATAGACCAGCCTGATCCTTGATTTGTGGCTCTGCCACTGCTTGCAAGATCTTGGTCCATGTTCTACCGTGTCATTAAGGTGAATGATGTCTTCCAGCGATACAGGATGCAGTCAGCTAATTATTTTTATTTTCTCTGAGCCAAAGACAGGGAGGATCTCTGAATGAAAATTATTTGTCAACAAAGGAAAATACCAGTGCTGTTAAAAGTATTTACTGATCTCTGCTGTTTCTTAGCTTGTTACATTTCCATCCCTCTGTTGTTCAATTCATATGCCATTGTCGAGAGTGATAACTTCAAATAGCGTTACAGTACCTCCGGCTGAAAGGATCCCATTCATTGTAAGCCTGACTGACAGCTTGTCACAAACAGATAATGTGCCGATTAGAAGGTACAAAGCAAATCTGTCTCAGAGCTTTGTCAGGAGAAATAGCTGCATTGTTCTTACAAACAGTAACTTTAAAGGAAGTTAACTATTTTTTTAAAGCTTTGTTTGTGTAAAAAAATAAAAATGTAAAATGCTTCTTTTCAAATAAGGGACAAGATGCACAAATAAGGTAAAACCTCAAGTTACAGATTACATCAGGGTCAAGGGGATGAAAACACAAGCTCCCTAATAAGTACCAGCAAAATGGGTTATTTCTAAGATGCAAATTATTGATATGGAGGGATATTTGCTCATTTAATTGCAATAATTGGTGACATGCGACAGAAAATGATCCTCAGATATTATAAAAATCTGACACAAAAGAGGGAATGAACCACACTGCGAAGCAAACTGATCCTTTTTTTTAAAGCAATTTTGTATCAATATGTCCCTTCAGTCAGCAAACAATGAGAATCTTTTGTGTTCTGTTCTTTTGTAATAACTAATCAATTTTTCTCTCTTTGTCTTTTCCCCTCCCTCTTTCGTTCTCTGCTCCAGCCGCCTTGCAGGTGTCCATATCCTTGAACAAAGTGGAGTTAAGTGTCGGAGAGTCCAAATTCTTCATCTGCACAGGTACAAATGCTACAGACTATCATTTTGTGTGTGTGTGTGTGTACTGTATGCATGTGTGTGTGTTTGTTTGAAGGGAGATCAGAGAAGAAGCAAGGGGTTATATACTGGCACTTGTGAAGTCTGTTTGTGGTTTGTATGATTGTAAACACAGCACAATCCATGCCGTCCATATGGCGAGTGACTCTGTGACCCAATAGTGACTGGATCCACACAGGGGACACCCCCATTCCCTCTCGTCCCTCCTCCTCAGTGTCCTCTCTGAACGGCATATAAACACTCAGCCATAACAGAGAATACAATGCCGGTGCCAGGGGCTCGGTGGGGTGGCAACACACTCTGGCAGGCCCGGCCCGCCTCCTGCTGACTGCCTCTTCTCTCCCGCCAACCCACTCAGCGTGGAGATAACAGCCGAGGGAGTAGAGACACACTGGGAGGAGGGTCAGGGTGGCGTTAAGGGTGTGCTGAGGAGGACAGAATGGGAGGTAGAAATAGACGGTGAATGGCAACAAACTGGCAGGAACTGAAAGGCTAAGGTAGAAGCTTTCAGAACTGAGAAGAATGGAAAAATGCTTTGAGGCAAAAGAACGCTAGCCACCATCCACTGTCAGAGTACGTGGGAGGAAGTGTTTGTGTCACTCCGTGCTTTCTCTTGCCTTTTTCCACCGCTGGCATTAAAACCTGTTGTTTTGTTTTTTTCCTTCATTCACTATGTTCACATGCAGTGCTGCCAACTGGGGTGGGCTGAAAAGCAGGGCAGAACAGTCGGAGGCATACAGCAAAATCCCAGTGAATTTGATACAAATCATTTCTAAAAGAAGAATATTTTTTCATCCTCCATAACCACAACCAACAATTGATTTGCTATTTTAGAGTTTTTCATTTGAATATTTACTGCACAGATAAAGGAATTGATATATCGGTGACATAACTTCATAAATTAAATTAAATTTCTGTCATTTTTTTGTCAATTGGTTTAAGATATGAAGATTGAGAAGATTCACATAGTTACCACACTAATCCAATTATTCAGTGAGCCCTTGTGCGCCGTATGGAAGTATCACAATTCATTAGGTTCCTCCACCCTTTGAGTTCTCTTTGCATTCATTTTAAAAATTCTGGATTAGACTTTTTGTAAGAACAGAAACAAAGAATATTAAATGAAAAAACAACCTAGAGATTTGTTTTTCGCCTTGTGTGAGCTTTAAATGATTATGGCTTTATGGCGTGACAAATAAGGAGGTGGATAAAGTGGTGCTTAACCTTACCTATGACTGAAATGGCAGAGAGCCAAAACACGTGTTGGCTGCAAAAAAATGCGGGCTCAGTAGACAACGCAGATCCAACAGTGATTGTTTCTGTGTGGTTTTCTTCATATATATGTCTAATTAGAGTTTTTAGGTCAAACCGCTTGCTTTAGTACACCGATGTTGACCTACTGGCCAGATATTGCTGAATATTAAGAGATTCAAAGTGAGTCTTACCCCAGGATTCTGACATTATGTCAAGCTCCACACAATGCCAGTGCTCCTCCTTTCTTATTCTTGTTTCTCCCCTGCTTACTAATTCCTTGGATATATCTAAATCAATTACCACCATGGCTCCATTTCCAGCCACTAGGGGCCCACCATTGTTTCGGCTTGGCTAATTTTGGCTCCAAGGGATTCGTTGAAAGGCTCCATCATTTCAGTTGCGTATTGCTCCCCCACTGCTAAAGACGATCGGAAACATTGTCTTTTAGACCTCCCTGATACAAATGTGTTCTTCCTTGTCCTGGCCTAATTTAAGTTGTTATGTTCATTTGCATTTCAAAATGAAGCTTAAACGAGCTGTTGGTTTGGTTGACAAAATTGGACAAAAGCGGATGATTAGTTGTTGCTGTGCAGACATTTTGCGAACACCTAGAAAAGTGATCATTGTTGTAGACAAGAGTCCATCATTGAGCGTTCCTTCTTGCCAAGTGTTGGTAATAATGCCAGAGGTTATGCAGATTTTAAGAGCGGTTTGACAGAAAGGTCCACCAGCTATTCATCATTCAACGTTAAAGACACACTACACACTTCTGTCTTCTCAGATCACCGCAAATGGGCTGTCAGCAGGACTGCTGTTTTTGTGCAGACATTAAGAGGCAAATCAGCGAATTTTTCACCATTTACATGTTTGAAACAGTGTATGATAAAAGAGAGGGATGCTTATATTTATTCCATAATCTATTTACTTTGCTTGACGTGCAGGACAACCATGACAATCATCAGCAAAATGTTGCTCCACTCCAGCACCAGCTCCTTACACTTCCAGCTGGTAGCTGTTGAGAGGAACTACCGCAGCCCTCTGCTGCTGACTGCTGAGCAAACCGAGTTTAAGAGCTGTGCCCAAAGGCATTTGTTAGGCAATAGCTAGTGAGGGAAAAGGGAGCTTTCAAGCTGCCTCCATTCTCTCGGGTACAAAATGTGAGTGTCACAAATCTGTATTGTCTCTATTTTATTTCTTTCTCTTTCTCTTTCTTTTTGTTCCCTCTATTAAATCCTCAGAGACTTGTCTCCAAGAGACTGGACGAGCTTCTGTGCATCTCCGGTCTTGTTCAAGTCTTCTTTTGATTGCTGGGCTAAGTAATGGCCCTCCACACCGACAGGAACATTTCTTAAAAATAAAATCACTGGAAAAAATCAATCAGTAGAAGTTTGCTCTTTACAGAGTTGTGAGTCTAGTAAGAAACCAACCAGGTTAATCAATCAATTGTGAGATACAGGATTATCATCTTTTAGGCAGGCAGACCTGATGATCCTGACATACCTGGTAAAAATCAGTAAGAGTGAATCTTCATAATCAGTCTATCTCTCTCCCTCTCCTTTTCTCACTGACACTCTTCCCTAGCTATCGGCGAGCCGGTCAGGCTGGATTGGTACAACCCACAGGGTGAGCGCATTTTGGCCTCCAAGCGGATGGCGCTTCACACCGAGACGTCACGATCCAGGCTCATTATTTACAATGCCATTATCGAGGACGCAGGTATCTACCGCTGCCAGGCCACGGACGCCAGCGGTCACACGGAGGAGGCCTCGGTCGTGCTGGAGATCTACCGTAAGCTTGACAGATAACATATAGAACATACACATTTACCTGAAGATGCTCTTCGTTAGTTCTCTCTGTGTGCATTTGCATTTTAGCTCCATGGTACCTTTGACTTATTATGTGAGCTTTTGTGCGAGCGTGTGCTGCACTCATTCTTGTGATTACAGTATAGGGACAGCTAGTGATACCACGGGACTTGGATCCTGCCAGGCATAATGGGGGATGTGGCACTGAGGCTAACCTGCCTCGCTGACCCATCACTATTTCCTGGGAAAAACCTAATGTCATGAGGCCGGGGTGGCTCAGTGGTAACAGAGACTGTTCCATCACAGGTTTCATCATCGGGGCGAACAGTGAATTAACTGCTGTTTGCCCCATTGAAGTGTCCTTGAGCAAGACATCCAATTTAACACCAACCTAATCATTCCTTTGATAGCCTTGGAAAATAATTAGAATACATAAGTACAAAGCTGTTGCTACTATAGGGAACACTGAGGTCATGTCCAAGTAACCTGGAGGGAATTACATTTGACAAAAAAAAACATATTACAGGTATTTTATTGGCAGAAGGATTAAAAATATTTTAGATACAGCAAACAATTTAAAATGTATTGTACTGGACTCAGATGTTATACATCATGTAGTAAAAATACATGTTAAAACACTAAAAAGCCCAATTAAAAACTACTTAGTTTAATATAGTTTAAAAAAGTATAAAAATATAGCTGTTGAAGAGTTTGGGGGATTATAATGGGGTCCTCCCTTTTTTCAATGGCGTTTGATGACTACAGTAAGTGAATAGCTCTGCAGAATCTCTGGAGAATATGTTTTTGAAAGAGCTGAATAAATGTGCGATGCCACCGCAGTAACAATGATGGCTTGTTTACTTTCACATTCAGCCCACATTAAAGGGCCCATATTATGCCCCCTTTTACACAAGTTACATTGGTTTTCAGGTGTGTGCACTACATGTCTTTGCCATTCCATGTCCAAACACCTCAAGGATCAAGCCACACAGCACCCTCCTCTTTCTGTATAAACAGCCCTGTGAGACTATGGTCGATTCCAGCGCTTTCCTGCTCACTCCTCGCCCCCCTCCCTTCGTGTTCCGCCTCGCTCCTCCTCGCTCCGCCTCGCTCCTCCCCGGGGCTGCTGCGCAACTACGGCGTTGCGCTGCCATGACAACAGTCGCACGTGACAAGGCACATACATGACGTAGAGACCCGGGAGGCACAGCGAACACGTTCTCAGTAATTACACACAGAGCACAAGGGGCTGGGCGATAGAACGTTAACAACATCCCGGCCGGCGGAGTTCGCGGCCGGCCGTGACTCTAGCTACGCCGGTAGCCGGTAGCCGCGAGCTCCGCCGGCAGCCGCGAGCTCCGCCGGTAACTAGTCTAGCTTGGCCATGCCCGCGGTCATCGTTCGCTTGCGAGGACAAAATGATGGCGTAGACGTGATCTGTTTTTTCCGCACTTCAAGGGGGGAGGAGCTGCTCAGGTTGGGGGCGTGGTCGCCCCAGTAGCAGGAGTCAACTTACGTCACTTGACGCCCGGGCTGTGAATGGCTCGTTTACAGACCGTCTGCACGATCAACCCAAACCACGAATCAACGACTCATTGTTTTCTTTTCATTCTCCGTGGGCTGGCAGACACCCCAGATAACCAAATATACGTGGAGGCAGGCTGAAAAGGTGCCTGGAGCATAATATGGCCCCTTTAATCTATTTCTAAAATCCTCGCTCATTCTCAGTTCAGGTATGAAAGTCACCTTTCCCAATACTTCCAACACTTTCTGTTGTCAGGTAGCACATTGACATGAAATAAATTACCATTGTAATGCATGCAAAAGGCACATACACAAAAAGATGACATAAAATCTGAGTGAATTCTATGATGTTGGGGACCCAGGTCTTCTGTATGTTTCACTGAAGAGAACGTCTCGGTGCAGGGATTTCATTACAGGAGACACAAACACTGGAAATCAGCACCTGCTCTGCAGTTACCTTTTTCATCCTCTCCCAGCAAATCATTAGGGAAGACATCACAGCCTCAATCACACCTGCCACCCCTCAGCCCTCGCCTCATTCACCGCATAACCAGCTCCCTAAAACCATTGTTTCCATGGCAACCAGGCGTCACTCACTTGGGCCCTCGGTGTAGATTGCCTGAGCAGCATGCGGATGAAAACCCGCCTAAAGCTCCAGCCAACCGCTCTGCCAGCGCACAGCCGGAGCAGGCGAGGACTCCTCAAGCGGTGCACTGGCCTGAGCGCTAAAACATGTCGTACATGAAATGCACGACCTGTGGGAGACAAAGTGTCGTCACCCTCTCACTGGTTGCTGACCTCCCGATGATAGCCTGTTATAATCATGTGGTGGATCAGTTCTGAATCCAAATCTCAAAGCGCACTTTGGTTAACATCATCGTCACTGTGCTTATTTTATTGTCTAGTTGCCACCATGGCTCTAGTGATGGCAGTGTCAGTCAGTCAGTTCAATAGTTACTAAAATACCCCTGGATGGATCCATCTAAGTTTGTACCGGCATCCAAAATGATTCTCATGGGAGTTTTTACTTTACAACGGACATGCATGGTCCTCAGATCCTGAACTCGAATGACTTCTATTTCTCTAGTCCCATTATGAGGTTCAGCCGGTACAATGCTAGGGACATCTCTTTTCATATCCACTCAGTTTATTAATGGACAAGTCAATAATTCTTCTTAAAGCCACTTTTATTTGGAACCAGCAAAGTTTCTTCTGTAAGGACAGGAAACCTGCGTCCGAGTTGAGAGATGTCTAGAGAAATTGTCTTGTCAATGAATCAGACAGTTGGTGGAAGATATACTCTGCTGTACTGAGGACATTCTCATTTCCAGTGTGCACTACTTACTCTGGAGGGCTTGTTTCCCTCCCTGATTCTCTTGTAGAGGTGTGTGAGTATAAGAGACAGGGAATGGATACAAACAGGAGCAACAAGCGACGCTAGACGTGTTTGAATCTGAGAGAGAGAGACGAGGGAGTGAAAGAACTGAAGATTTTGGAAATAAAAAGAACTCAAGGGGGGATTTGATAACAAACCAATAGAGGGAATGACAAAACATGCAATGGCATCCTTGAAGTTAATGAAGACACTGAGATTCCAAACACGTTCGAAGGCGGAGGGTGCAGTCGGGAGAGAAAGCTCATTTTAGGGAGCAGCCTGGCATAAATCACACAGTAAAATGATAATGGTGAGGCCTCGCTAATGGAAGGGACTGATAGGGGAGCTGTTGTTGATTTATTCATATGTTTACAATACAGCACACAGTTGATAGCAGGTGGTTGCAGCGCTAGCAGTGCCAGAACCAGTGCACATCAAAGTGGGCTATCCGAACCGGGGCAGGGTCCGAAAACGGATTTCATGCTGTGTGTGGAGAAGTGCTGGTCCAAGAGAACAGTGTCCTCATAAAAGCAACTTGTCAAAACAGCAAATGTTTGTCAAAAGGGAGGACACAGCATCAAAACCGGCACAGAGAGGAATCTGTTCCTGAAGTGCCCATGAAACCAAGTTATAGTGAAATGTTTGTGCTTTTTTTTTGTCATGGATATGATTGGTAGCTAATAAAATGGACATTCTTCTGTGTCCTGTGTTGTGTCATCAGAATTGCCTCATCTGTGTCCCAGAAAACAGTCAAAGTGGGATTAGCTTTTGTCTTATTTGATTATTTGAGTGAATGCTACCCATCAATTTCCAATGTTCCCATTGTTTTTTTATGTGCCTGTTTCCAAACACATTGAATCTGCACTGCTGAGCAATACATCACATGACAACTGTGCTTGATAATGTCGTTTTTAGCCATTTAAGCGATATGGCACATTGATGGAAGTGGTCTGTCCGTCTGTTGTTTGGTAAGTCCATTGAAATATCTTGGAAACTATTTGGAGGGATTGTCGTGACATTTGTTGCAGACATTCAAGTCCCCCTTCTGGATAAATTGTAGCACATGCTGCCACATGACCATCCCAACACTTTTACCTGTATTATCTGTAAAACTAGGAAAGTACCTTACATGCTTAACTTAAATGATGTAAACCAGACAGAACTCAGAAGGAAATGCATTTTAAAGCAACTTTACAAAAAGCCCTTACCTTAAATTATGTCTCAAAACAACTGTAGTTGACAGGACAGTAAGAATAGAGGAGATTTTGTTTCATATTTTCCTTTTGATGTTCAGACCTACAATACATTATCTGCTTTCAATACAAGGGGGTAAAAAGTGTTCAATCTTCATCTTGTTTGATCTCACAGAGAGGCTGACGTTTCAGGATATTCAGTCACCGCAGGAGTTCCGCCACGGTGAAACTGCGGAGGTGGTGTGTGATGTCATTAGCTCACCGGTGCCCGTGGTGGTGTGGTACTACCAGGATAGGGAAATCACAGAGGAGCACCACGGTAAGTCGTTATGACCTTCTTTCACAATTGAATTATTTGTCTTTACTTTGACCACTGCTACAATACTAGTGGGGACGAGATTAATTGAAGAATAATTCCAATAGTTAAACAGATACTATAAAGGATCAAAAGTCCAAGAGCAAAGTGACAAATTCAACCTTGTCACTTTCAACTTATTAATTTACGTTGCCAAATCCAATGACAAAACACCCAATCACTTCTGATGAAGAAGATTAGTGTGTGAGTGCTAGAGTACTTTTGCAATGTAATTTGTTGTTCCACAACAAATTATATCTGATTGTTCCAGCAGACTGATCGTAAAAAAAATAAAGTTCTGAGTAAGCAGTAATCTTCTAAGAATTACATTTTGAATGTAAACCTGCCAAATATTAATTTTTTGAGGGGGGATCTCTTGAGTTCCATTGTGCCCAATTCTCTCTCTCACTGAATAGATGTGCTAATGTGCCAAGAATACGGTTCTCTAAGAAATGCCATTTCCTTCTTTTGTGTGGATTCACAATAAGACAAGGATATCAAATTCTATGAATAGAAACCCCATCAGCCCATGAGGAGGCAAGAAACCATGTTAACAAGCGACTGAGAGGATGGATTATAAAGCAGGTAGATGATGACACTCAGAGGTTCTGAATGATATGCTAACCAGCAACCTGAATATTTTTTTGGGAAGAAGAAAAAAAGTCTTAAAATTGGTGTAGGTCTATGTGATACTGCTAATTCAGCCTGTACAATCATATTGTCAGTTATCTGTCTCGTTTAATCTAAAGCAGATGTATGTAACTTCTGAAGCACTCTTCTGAAATCCCAGCCTTTTCAGTTGCTTTAAATGTTTTAAATATCAGGAGGGTGTTGTCCTTAATTTGCCACAAAAAAAAGATAGATTTACTTTCAGTAATATTATTTCCTGATAGGTAAAGTAGTAAGAACCAGTGGACTCGTATTCATTAATTCCTCTTCTCCTCCTCCCTGATTTACAACTCTCTACACCGCGTCCCCATCCTCCTCCCAGACAAAATGCGTGCCTGAACACTGATTAGAAAGAGTGACCCCTTGAATCTGTCACGTTTTTTTAATTGAAATTCAAATCTTCAGTTGAACGGTAATGATGAATCTTGCAGGAGAGTTTTTTTTCTGACTTTTTTTTAATCATTTCTCTCTAATTATAATGCAGGGTTATAAATATCTTTGCTTGAGAGAAATTAGATAGTGGCCTCATCACTCCCGGCCATCTCACAGTGGCCACACAGGGAGAGAGCGGAGACGATTTGGAACTGTAATTGCGTAGGTGTTTATCTGTGTGAACTTTATCAGGTAAATGTGCTGAAATGAAGATTGACAGTCCAACCACTGAAGAGTGGAGATGGCAATTCCCTCCTGCTGTTTACCTAACGTTCCCCTTATCTCGCCTCTCTCCGTATCACGTGTTGTTGTTTTTGTGTCGTTTTCCTCCTCCCCCTCACTCTCGTTCTGTCTTTTTCTATTCGTCCTCCTCTTCGCATATGTGCTGCGAAGGCAAGTTTCAGGTGTTGGCTAACAACAACCTGCAGATCCATCAGGTGACCAAGGCTGACGAGGGGGTGTATCGCTGTGAGGCCAGTGTAGAGGCCCGTGGCGAGATCGATTTTGTGGACATTGCTGTGGTGGTCAACGGTGAGTTCCAATTTGAGTTGATGTAAACTACAGTTTTCACAAATCACATAAACTCACTGTCTCCATTTAAATTCCAAGCAGACACTGTGTCAACAGATTAGCATGCAGGAGGGATTGAGCATCATCTGCATACACACGTTTTGTTACTGTTGTCGAACACCACTCATTCTCTTACTATGCATTCAAGTCTGCAGGTGCCAAAGGTTAAAATACAATAAACCCGCATGGTTGGTTTATCGAATGGACACAGGAGCAGCTTTGTTTGCTCATTGGCCTCATGATGCGTGCTGTCAGTTTGTTGATGACCACTGTGGTATTGTTGAGCCTGAGACTATAGCATGAAGATGACAGATGTCAGAGATTGTTTACACATGTTTTGATCATGTACACTGTCAAGTCAGTGATTCTGAAATGGCACGTGCAGGAACTGAGATTGAAATTAAGTGTGAATGCTTGAAACTTTCGGTTGTAAAATCCGAACAGAGTTGTCAGCTTTGACAGATTCAGCTCCCCGGACTCGGATGAGTTCATCATCTGCTATCATTGCTGTTTTGTTTTTTTGTTAATTCTTTAGTGTGATTGAACTTTTCAATTGGCGATGGCTTTGGGCTCCATGGCCCAAAAATCGAACGATGTCATTTTAATTTTCTCATTTATCCTCATTTTGAGCGAGTCACCTGAGACTGCTGAAGTGATTAAAAGTGATTTTGCCGAGGCCCCAAGCATCTTGAAACGGTGGAATAGCTGCAATATTGTCTTTGCGTATGTAATGCTCTCCCACCTAATGTAAAAGCAGAGCAGGCCCTATGAAATGTATTCGTTAGCACACAACTTACCTCACTTCTGAAAAGATCCAATGAGTCTGCTCAATGAGGCACAGCCTATTATTGCAGCGACACGGCACTTGCCATGTGGTGCTGAGATGGGACAGTCTGCTTAGCACTTTGCCGAGTATCCTCAGGGAGCCACACCCTCAAGGAGACACTCTAAAGTGAACTTAATTTTGCCTCAAGGAGACTCGTTGTCACTCTTACACACGTACCCCTTAATTGAGCCTGAGCAAGACCGATGATCTGATGTGTTCGGATCCAAATTAATTCTTATATTGCTTGTTAAATATGTTTCTATCCATCTGTTTTTATTTACATTTTTTAAACAAAAAATAACCTAATAACTTAGTCAAAATAGCACAAACACATTTTGATTGGTGCTCAATATCAATAAAATGTGTGTGGCAAATCCTAATGGAAACTGACTCTGTGAATACATCATGACGTACAAGCTTCAGCTCCGCAGAAGAGATGAGAAAAGGTGGTGACTGTCAAGTTTCTCAAATTAAAACATAAATGCAGTATTTCTGCCTTGTTTGCAACATAACTTCCCATCTTTTGACCTCTGCTCTTTTAATGTCGCCTTGTTGCATCCTGCAGAAGGGAAGTGAATGTTAATGCAAATGTAAATGAATTTGCAATTTCTTTTGTAGATACTGTGGAAAGTTTAGATGGAAACTCAACTTTTGTATAGTGAAAGTGTAAATCGGCAATAGGTGTGTTTACAGATTATTACTCTGCCCTCCTGTAGTTAAAAATCAATACCCACAAGTTCCTTTTTTTTTTTTTGCAGCTCTTCAATCACTTTTCTTACAAACCCCAAGAATGTATTGTCCTATATTATCAAATTGGCATTTAGTTTTGGGGTCAGCAGCTACTCCATGGCCCAGAGGACCTTTTAGTTATGCTTCTGGCCTTAAAGAGCGTACAGAGTTGGTCTGAAGGTGACCGAGATGGAAATGGTAGCATTAAAATGCCACCTACTGTCATGGGGCAGGTAAATATGAGCTGCCTGCCTCTGTCAGTTGAAGTTGAGTCTATGTTCAGTCATCCACTCAGCCCCTTGTGATAATGCTCAGAGACTCCCGTAGCTGCCTCGATCGTTTTCTGCACATTCCTGTCGATATGTGTTGTGCAAGATGTGTAAGAACAAGGTGGTGGATGTGCAGAGTGCCTGTCTTACTCACCAGGCCATATCACAAACTAAAAACATTTTTTGGATCCAGGTATTTGCCTGCTGTTCAGTAGCAGCCCCTTTGGTCTCAGGAGTCTCCCCAAGGAAATGCTTTCAGTCCACAGAGGCCTGTGATGTTCAGGAAAGCCATGTATGCCCTAACCTACAGGTTTAGGCATTTGCAACCTCTTGAGAATCTGGTCAACATTTCTGTTTTCTGCCCTCAAGCTAGAGCTGTGGATCTCGTCTTACTTAGTTTTATAGGACTGGAAGCACGGCAGATTTTTAATCACATTTGCTCTCTACATCAACTGGGGGGGTATGTCACTTCCAGAATCCACTCAGATTATTCCGCTTCTATGGTTTGGAATTGCATTGGTAAGGTGGAACAAAAAGACCCATCGTAGCAGAGGAATTCCAAAGGAAGACGAGGCCACAAGGGCGACCATTGAAATGACTGTATCGACAACAACCTGGACTCATCTAACAACACAGGCCCTGAACTCTGGCAGTTAGAGATGGTGTAGATTGCTCGGAGGCTCAATGAGTGTAACAGACTGTCTGCTACATGTTTTATCAATCAGCAGCGGACAGGGAACTGTCCTGTGTTGTGGTGCCTCAGGATATGGCAGTGAGGTAACAGACACAGAAAAAGTTTGTCCAGTTGTGTGTCCTAGTGGTTCAGTTCAAATAGGTACAACCATACAACATGTTCCCAAGAGCTTGAGGACTCGTACGTACTTGTATGGATGAAAATATAAACACCCAGCAAAAAAAAAAGAGTTATATTCACGGACACCACATGACAGGGTTAGAGAAGAAGCCCTTACTTTAACTGATAGATGAGGCCAGCAATTCCAAGTACTCCATGGGTGAAAAAGGGTTTACGAATTTAAGAAGCCCTAAGGTGAACCTCAGAGCACTAAGCCAACTTTAGTCTTGTTCAGTGACACTGATGAGGAAAAGGAAAGTCTCATACTTTCCATCCTTCCATCGACCCATACATTTGCTTAAGTGTCCAGTTAATCTGACCTGTATGTGATTTGGAGGAAGCCAGAGCACCAGGAGAAAACCCATGAAGGCAGGGGGAGTATTTTGTATTCCCATTTTGAAAAAGATGTCTGACAACATCTTTACTGTTGTTCCTAATGCATTAATGGTATGTCTACAAAAATGAAGCTTTGCCTCTTGAATTACTACAGTTTTGTTCATACAGCACAAACATACATTTTCTGTATTAAGTGACAAATTTTATTCCTGAGCCGTCTACTGCACAGACTGATTCCAGCCGAGCTGATTGAAGGCCACAATGTTTTTAACAGTTAATTTTAACTGTCACCTACAATTGAACTTGATCGCCATCTCTGAGCGGGGCGCTCCACAGAGATATACTGAGCTTGTAGCACCAATATGTCATGCTGTTCTTTTGACATGGCATGTCAGAGCAAGTGTCGGTTCTGCTTACTTCAGCTGCACGTTAGCAGACATTGCTTTAGTCATGCAGAACAATATTTTGTCTGAGAGCGCCGCTGAAATAGCTGTAAAATAAATATTCATGGTTCTGTCGATAAAAGAGTGGTTTCTTGCCCATAAGCATTCGGCAAATGGAGCTCCACTGACCAACTGCAGCCCCCAGTCTCCTGTGTATCATCAAAGCAGACCGTAGATGAGGATGATGGCGTATCAAGGAACACGGCCACCCACTGAATGGCTAATCAACCTCAGGCCAAAACACATTGTAGAGAAATAAGCTAAAACAACAACGACAAGGCTTTGATAGGAAATGTATGAATTGGTTTCTAAATTGTATTGTGGCAATGGAAACCTGACGTAATTAGGTGATTTATAAGTGTAATTTGTCTCTGGTCTTGTTGTCAGTAAGTTTTTAGAATTACAAGAGCTATGACACAACAGTTTGAGTTTCCCTCTTCCACTGTCAATCCAAGAAAACAGATAACAGTATTTCCCAAAATGTTGAATTACTGCATTACTTAATGAAATGCAGAATGGATTGATTATTAGATCAATTAAGATTATAGCTCGTCCACTCTCTATCTTTGGCTCACGTATGCCAACCATTCCATTTTGATCCCTTCAGTGGAGTTCAAGTTTATCAGCATTAAAGATCTGTCTTCTCTCCATTCCGATGACTCGCTAGCAACAGTTGTCGAATTTGATTTGTTTCTATGGCAACTCACAGTGATGCAAAATGGAGGTAACTTCTCGATCAGTGGAAACTACCGGCTGTGTCCTTCAAGATTTCTTGAATTATTTTGCAGTGGCATCAATCATAACTGCTGGCTGCCTCAAACAGAGAATATAAAAAACTGTTTTCTCTGTTGCATTACATTCCAATTATGGATCAGCTTTGATTCCAGGTCTAGAGGGCAAAACAAATCCTTAATGAGCACTCCGGAAAAGGTCTTCGCTCAAAACATTCTCAGGCTGAATATCTAGTCGGTGTTACACAGTTATGACATTTACAGAAAACATCTCATGACTTCTAAATGTGGCTGATTCTCACTTCGTTGAGGTGCATTACTGAAAACCAGTCCTCTAGCTCCTCATGGATGCATTTAAATCTGTCCTAGTGAGTTTGTGTCTTGGAAGTACTGTATATTTGCAGCGAACGATCACGCTCATGGGGACTTCTGTAAACATCACAATATCTCCACCAGGCCTCTGAAGTTCCAAGGATATGACTAATACATGAAATTCATGAAGCTTGCCAGATTCTTTTTGAACGCTTAAACCCTGTTGCTGATTTGCTCTTTTGAAGTCTTTCTGCTTGGCAGTGTGTCTCATTAACAGGGCCGATCCAGCATGGTTCACTAATGTGGGAGTGTATTGCACAGACAGAGAGGGACACTGGAGAAAGGAGATCTATTGGCATGGAAATCAATGGTTATTGTGTCAGGCAGATGCTTGCTCCTCTCATTCATCCGGTCAGTACAATTGGAAAGGACTTAGCGTTTGATTATTGCTTAGGCCGTTTTTTTTATCCTCGGAAGGATCACTGTGCCTTGATGTGTGTCTCAGTCAAGCCTGTGTATCCTTTTGTGTGTGACAAAAAACTGTAGGTTTTTGTGTTCAAGTATTCATTTACACACACTAAATACTATGGAATTTACATGTACCATTATGTGTTATTCACTTCCACACAAATATACACTTGTGTTGTCAATGTAATTGATCTTTCAGGAAAGACTACAGTACACTGCAGTGCTTTGCTTCATTAGGTTTCTGTGATGATGATGTTTGATGAAAATTGCCTATTTATTTTCCCAAGTAAGAAAAATGTCTCTTTATTTTTTTCTTAACAGTATATTTCCCCAGCTGTTTTTCATCAGAAACTACATTTTAATGAGACTTTCAGCCACACGTCTTATTTGATTTTCATCTTTCACCACGTTGTTTGTAGATCTGTGTGGAATAAATGTCCTCCAGGTGACCACTTACAAATTCAATTAATTAACGCTCAATAACTCGCACACGACGAATGAGGTCTGTTCACAGTTTTCGAAAATAAAGCAATGCAGCTTTGTCTTCCCACAAAGTGACCTTCACTGCCTTCCAACCCCTTTTTTTCTTTGGATCAGAGGACAATAAATGGTGCTGAAAGAATATCACTGTGCAGATGCTAGTAACAATCACACATATTTGGTGTTAATCAGAACACATCTGTGAAAGAGATTTGAATTCTCATTACCTTGATTTGCTCACGCTTAAGTCACGCCTTAACAAGGAATGGCTCCTCTGTTTCCTTTTTAGTGTTTATTGAGTATTTCAATTTTATGATTGGGACAATTAACTTTTGACTGTGTTATCCAATTTCAATTGTTCACATTCCATTCAACTAAACATGTAGTTTATCACAATCTATATAAGAAAATAGATAAGATATGTATACCTTTCAAGATGGTTTTATCCATGTCAACCACTTCTCCAATAGAAATAAGGTATGTTGTTGAACATGTCTGGACATGAGTCGCTCACATGTTCAGCCTCAGTTGGAGGTGTTCAGGTGGTGCACCTATTTGACTCTCGTGTTTTTTTTGTGTTTTATTTCTATTGGACTGTCATTGTCCTCACCTACCAAATGGAAGCAACCCGAAGGACTAAATGCTCCAGACGTGCTCAGTCATGCCGTGTGACTGGACAAGGCTACAGCAGAGCAGTCGTAGTGGGAGTTGGGGGGCAGGCTTGAGAAATGGACTGACACGCCTGATAAACATGCTCCTGCTATAAAACTGTCATCCGCACATCACTGCAGAGGCAAGAGGAGAAAAAGGCAGAGGCTGCTCTCCCTCTGCTCCTCTTTCACTGAATGACAAGGTGACAGCCCTCCGCTGATTGGATGGCAGGGAACAGGCTGCATGTCCGCGACAGCCTTCACCACATACAGTCGATAGAGTCATCAACACCTCTGCTGCTCATCGATACTGCTGTAGTAGAAGATTTGCGAGAGATACTGTATTTATATGTCCATTTCTACACTTATTTACCAGCACATTCAATCGAAAAATATTCAAAATGATCCGAAAAAATCCAAAGCTGTTTTAATGCATGATTCACAGTATGTGAGAATATATGGCTTATGTTATAATAACATGGAACAGTTGGGTTTTTTTCTATCTTGCATTCCTCTTTGTGTCCAAATGATTTATATATATTATTCATCTATTTAGATTTAATTGAGGTGGCAGCATTCAATAAAGAAAGTGCAATTTTGTAAATACAACACTGATTAATAGAATTACATTAAATATTAATTTGTACTCGTAATGAAAATGTAGAGTATATATGACTATAGCGAGCACAAGCTTTCTCAGTTTGTATTTGCAGGTCTAACCATAAAACTACAGCGACAAATCTCTCTTAATTTCAACACAGCCGAAATTGGTCAAGAAAATATGAACAATGGCTGGAGCTCAAGAATTTGACAGGGACTAAATAGGCTATTCACAAAAGAAAAGCGCTGTTCTTCACAGACGGTGCAGTTGTGTTTGATGTTGAATAATATTTTCTCTGTTGGCATTGTTTATATGGATTTAGCTGAGCAATTCTGAACTAGACGGTAGTATTACAGTTTCACATCACTGTGCTCAGCTCCTTTGTGATTTCACCAAAGCTGGGTCACAGTCTTTCTTCAAAATCCCCCATTGGATTACTGACAGAAGTAACGTTTTCAGTGAGTGCTTACAGGCCACTTACAAGGCCAATTTATTCCATTTGAAAATGTCTACCCTTCACCACATTGTTTGATAAAGACTGACATTTCTTTTGGAATATAATAATATCGTAGCTTTTAGTCCCAATTCATCATGTGTACTCTCAGATTCCAATTACAGCACCCCTGTCTGACTGTGTTATTTTCTGCTCTGTTTTTGTGTCTGCAGTCCCTCCGGTGTTGTCAGTGTCCCAGCAGTCCTTCAATGCCACGGCTGACTACCAGGAATCAGTCACCTTTACTTGCATCACCTCTGGATCTCCTGACCCTTTGGTCACATGGCACAGGTACCTTCTCCTGCTTTTAATATTGAATGACATTGATCTCAGACATGCAGCTTATGGCTCATTTTTACTGCCTTTGCGTACAAAACGACACCCAAACATTGCACCTATCCACGATGCCATTTCAAAATCATGAGTATTATTCTGCCCTTAACAGCCTCATCTCTGCTGGTGTTCTAATTTTATTAAAATTGTTGTTTTAGGAGACGACTGGTTTGCAGCAGGGTTTGCACCGGAAGTCTTATCTAACTTCTAAATGAGTATTTGAGAGTTTCAAACTAGTGATTTGATTAAATATGTTGCCCCAAATAAACGTATCCTAGCTAATAAAGACCTAATAATTGGTTGCTAGGAAACACCTGGGAACCAAAAGGCCAATAACTTTTGCAAATGTATTTAAATGTAATTGTTTCCTTTAAAGGGAAAATAAAGTGCATACAGTATACAGTATACAATTGTAATGTTTCTGGTCACAGATCAAGCACATGTACTTTCACAATTTTAAATGAGAAATTTATAGTCCACCCTCGCATATTGCTCTCAGCAGCCACACAATATTATCTCATGCCACATAGCAACAATGTGAAAATTTGCACCTGCAGAGCATTTGACACTACGCACATCCACCCCACTTGACATTAAGTAATTAGCTTGCAACCACTCAACAGGTGATCTTGACAGGTTATTTTCACCTCAGCATCTATTTATACCTTTATTATATCTAAATATTTATTGGCATTCCTGTGACATCCATACTATTTTCCCATTAAGCATTTTCTTCTAGTTAATTCATCTTAATGGACCATTGCAATATTTTTCTTATATTCGAGTCCATTAATTGCCAAATCAATTGTACCACCACATTACTGCTGAGTGTTTCCAAAGCACACTGTAGCTGCACTTGTATAGACTTTAAACTTTCTAGACTAATCCATCACAGTAAACAGATTCTTAACTTTTGTTTCTTCTTTTCTTTTTCAAAGTTACAATACTGCAGCATTAAGTTTTGATAATCAAATCAACTGAGGTAACCCTTACACTGTATTACCATGCAACAATGATGTAACTTCGACAAGATACGTGGTTGACGAGAGACATCAGACTCCATTTCTACATTGATGTATTTCACACCTCAGGCTTTAACTCGGCTTTCTGTAGGTTGTTTTTCATGCTGCACTGAAGTGAATGGAAATCAATGGCTGCCTGGAAGGAACCAAAGGAAATAGACATTCAAAGAATCTAAGCATGCTTTGGAAAATGGTTGTAGGTAAATTAGTCTTATAGCATAATACATGCAAACTATGTCAGCAAATATCAATATTATTTACTTCAGTTTAAAATAAAAACAGCTCCAACAATTGCAAAGGAAGGAACAAATCAAATGGTGGCTGGTGAAAAAAATCACTTTTGAAAACCTGCAGTTTCATTGTCAGAAATTTGATATTGCTATATTTTGTCTTTAATTGTCATGGGGTTTTTTTAGGGATAAATTGTGCTGTAAGTGATATTTTTTTTTACTTTTAGCTTTCCAAAATCTGCAGCAGCTTCCAAGATGTTCATGTGTGCAGCTTGTGACCAGCAGGTGTAAACCAGAGGCACAGTCAGTACTAAAGTTATTTGATAATCATGTAAGAAAACATTGCCTGCTGACATGCTGACAGTAAAGCACATTTGTAAACAAGCACATTCACACCATGATCTTTGAAAGGAGTGAATATCACTCAGAAAATGGCAGGAGGCACCTTAATTACACATTTTTTACTCTACTGGTGTTTAATACTCACAAGACTCTCCCTTTTCTTGCTCAATAATTGCTGTTGTAATTTGAAACATCACAAACATTCATGTTTATTTTTACTTACGAAAACATAAGGTCAGTGACAGTGATCAAAGGGCAGAGATCAGCTCATCACCATCAACTGAGTGGTCACTCTAGTCCAGGGTTTAACTGGATGACAGGAATATTGTAAAACTGCTGTACAAACTATACTGAGAACTACACAGTTCGACTGGTGAGAAGAATTTGACACCCCTGTACTTAATGTGACATTGTCTCAGAGAGCAATACAGACATAATGAGCACTGACGCGTCTGTGTTGGAGCTTGAAAGAGAAGTCGATCGCGGCGTAAGAAGCGAGACGCGCGCATCACTTTGTGGAGAACAAACAACATTTAAAGACGCTGCACAGCAGGAAACAACCTCAACTTTGTAAGCCTCATTCATCTTGTTCTCTAGTTTCCAGCCCAAACAACAGAAAATAATAATTTTTACTCCAGGCTGTGCTACCTTGTCATTTCAGCGGCAGACAAACCAGGAAAACAAAATTTTAATGATTTAACAGCATGCATAAAAAAGCAGAAAACTTCCCCAGTACTGATGGTGGAGAGCTGATGTATTGATTTGTTTATTACTTTCATATTGAGACCACAGTTATTTCACTCACTGCCTCAATTTGTTTTTCTAATCATAACAGGAAACCTGTTGTTGTGCCTGGACATTGGTGAAAGTACCATTTGTCTAACAATATAATTGATAAGTTATGGTAAGTTATGGCTATCAAAATAATAAATTTAATATTAAAAATTTTAATATTAAATAATAACTTTAATTAATATCAAAGTTCCTCGGGGCACCACCCTTCAAAGGAAAGGAAATGATAGCCAATCAATTGATTCAGTCTCATTTACAATATGCTTACTATCAATTTGGAATTCTGATTGATAAATAAATTAATAATTACCACCAGAATCACCACCTTGGTAGTTAGAAGAGGTTGAAGGATTTGGAGTTCAGTGGTTGGCAATACTCACACTTATGCAACATTAAATAGACCAGACTGCATATTTAATAACATTTATTTAAAAGACAAGTTGATACAACAATATCTAATCTAACAAACGAAATATGCATAAAAGTCTGAGATTGTGTGTATGTGTGTGTGTGTGTGTGTGTGTCAAAACACTGTTCATCTGTAAAAAAATGACATACACTTAGCCAGACTTAGGATGAAGGAGACTCCCTGAAGGATTCAAACGTGTGTGTTGACACTGGGATTGAATTATAAACTGACCCACATGAGGCCACTACATAATGCGGAAAATCCTCATTGCAGAATGACATTCCTCCCCAGTGGAGCAGTTTATACTCGGATGGAGCAGCATTATATGGGACTGACTGGTGCAACACAGCTAATTAGCCATGATTGTTTCCTTCATTATGGAGTTGTGTTCCCTTAAAAGTTCAGCAGGATGTGAAAGGTTTGCACGAACTGACTTGTCCCGCTGTGATTCTATCCATTTAGATCTATGTTGATGTACAGATCAAGTTTCAAGTGGCTCAATATAATGTAAGGCATTCATCAAAGAGATTACATCACTTGAACTGTACATCAACACAGATCTGACACTCCTAAGTGTCAACTGACTGTCAAAAACCAGGCAGTAATTCCTGCGTGTCAGTCCGAGACCGCAGAATTAAAACACATCACAACAAAAGAATCGGCTCGGGAGTAAACAACAATCACAACCCAATTTATTTTTGTTCTTTTGATGTCGCCTCCCCCAGTGATCTCCAGCCTCCCAGTTGCATTTCCTGTCAGTGCAAGTCTTCGCCTCATTCCCTGTGCATCTTGGGTAATGGACTACCTGTCAGCAGTCAGTCAGTATAATGACATCCATTGCTGCAGCTCATCCTGCAATGTCCGTCCTAAAGATGAAGCCTCTCTTCATTTCCTCTTTGGCTCGCTCGGATTGTTATTACTTGGCTTTGGTGTTTCTTCCGTCGACTTTCAATTATCCTCTCTCTCGTTTTTTTTTTTTTTCCGACAGTGCAGTGAGGTTTGGGCATGGACCTCGCTACACAGTAGCACACTGCGTTTGCTGTATTTGTTATCTGAGCCTAGTCATATTATATATTTGAGGTCCCAAAAATAAAAAGATTGTTTTGTTTTTCATTCGCATAGACCACACAGTGTGAGACCATAGAGAGGAGGCTAAATATAGTTAGAGGTATGCATTATTCTAAGAGCTCAGATTTCATCACTTGAATTTCATTTGCACAACAGATTATGGGGTTAAAAAAGACTCAAGATTAAAGTTGTATATGGATGAATTAATACTAAATAGTAACTGATGATATAGCTTTCATTAATTCGAAAGTGCCTATTTACATGCGGGAAAAAAATTTGTGTCCACCGTGTCAATATCCACTCTTCTTTTCAGCTCTATTTTTGTCTCCTCCAGCTCCTCGAAAAAATGTCTGGCTCTTTAGCAGCTCAACGCTCCACTATAGTCGCCAGCATGTCACAAAATGAGGAGCTGCATTCTATGACTGATGGGCTTAAATTGAAACATGCATAAACTCTCAGCTTAGGGTAACTGTAGAATCGGATGATGATTCCCTATGCTGTGCTTTTCAGTGCATAATCATTTTGCACATACACATGCATATTTTGAATTATTTAAAGATAAACATATTTTTGTTTTGAGTGCTATCGCTGCGTCATTCAATCCCACAGATATTCTTTGATTCAGCTAATCCTTTACTTTTAGCCTACATGCAGATGGCATTAGACAGCACCAATGCATTTGTCTAAACCTGTGGAATCATGGGAAAAAAACTAACAAATTTTCCCAAAATACAAAACAATCCCCTTAACTTTATAGATTAACTGGCTGGTTAAGCAGCTGCAAATAAACTATTGGGAAAGGCCGCTTCTGCTATGGAGATTAAATATAGACAGGGACCAATCGAGGAATTGCGTTCTTTCTCTGACTAATTTCTCTACAGGGTCCAATAAGAGAAAAACATTAAGTCAGCACTGCATTCCACACCGCACAGTAGTCATTCTGTGTGAGTGCTGCAGTCCATAACAGAATGCACAGAACAACACACTGCAAATGATTCACTGAACTGTAGTTATTTCAATTATAGTATGACACGTCTCTCCAAAACAATACTTTTGTCATGCTTGAAAGAGTTTCTACAAAGTGTCAAAGTCCAATTGTCTGCACTTAGCCTCTTTAATGGGATCAGTTGACACCCCAAATGCTCAGATTGTACATCTGTATCATCCAACAGTGTGAATTTTGCGGACGTCACTGTCAGGTGTGAGTTAGTTGCCATATTTTAGTCCCCTCACTCATCTGTGACGTGTGCGCCGGCTTTTTATTTGTGCAGGAAAGGGCTGCAGCTGGAGCCATCAGAGCAGTACATTTTCAACAGGCTGGAAGGTGGGCGCAGCATGTTAACCATCCACAACATCCGGCAGGGAGACGGGGGTACCTACTCCTGCAAGGCGACCAACAAGGCAGGATCTCAGGAAAGAGAGATCTTCCTCAAAGTGTTTGGTAATTGTCTCTCCAACATTTGGCTAAAAAGGCTGGGATTCAAAGAGAGAAAATGAAGGATCAGAACATCCCTGTGACATATTTCCATATGTAAGATAATTTTTTCTCATTTTGATTTTATTCTATTTCTCATAATAGTCTGCATTGTCTTGTTCAGTTGGCCTCTCTTCTTCAGTAAGAGTCTGCACACAGGGCAAGGTCAGAAAGAGGTCACTAAAAAACACTACTTATCTGTAGCTCAAGATATGCCACTATCATCGGCATTAACCATAGCAACCAAGGTTGATCCAGGGTGTTGTATAGATAACAACAGAAGGAAACAAACACTCTTAGAAATGTGCAATCTGACGTTCTTGGAGACAAATAGAAATCCAACTGTAACCAGGCAAAAGTTACCATGTGGATTAGGTAAGATATCAGCTCATGTTTAGTTGTTGTTGTTGTGGATATTCCCACATATATACAGAACACTAGTTGGAGCAACGTAAGACTTAACTTGGTAAAGTCTGTATTGCATCCAGCGATAATAAACGAGTATGTTGCGGGTGGTGGTTATGGTTAAAAGAAATGACATAGAGAGCTTCACACAATCTAAAAGTTATCATTGCATCTTACACTATCCATTCAGTGTAATGGAATTGCCTGTGACCATGAACAGTGTTTTATATGTATCCATAAAGCTTCAATCTGAGGACATTTCATAAAAAAACTGTTTTTCAAAAGCATGAAGCAACTTAGGTCCCCAGCCCACCACAATAAAAGTGGCAATCAATATATTTCTCCTTAAAGGAAATATTTAATTTATTGCTCCATATTTCAATTACTGCACTCCTCATAAAAACATTCCAATTCATATTTTCATAAACCTGCTGGCTATCTTCTCACAGATCACTATGATGGTGCATATTGCGCTCATGAAAATGTATTGAGATTTGTGCCTCAGTCATCAACATCCTCTCAAGATGTGAGAAGCGCTTGTTCTTCAAAATGCACATTTAAATGAAGAAGTTAAATGGGAGGGAGGAGTTCTGCGTTCTCACTATGCGTCGGGGAAACGCAGTTGTAAGTTAGTTTTATTGCCCTTGACAGCACAGGCGGAGGAGAGAAGGCCATGTAAGACAGACAAAGTGTGTACTGTACAGTTTCTGTTCTTCATTCACGTTCGGGCGTTGCAACACTATCAGACTCAGTGCGCCCTGCTTCATGTCAGTCATGTTCCCACCAGGCTCTTTGTTTGTTTTTGCTTCTTTATATTCCTGAAACAGAATACGCGAGCACTGACCTCCTTCTTTTACAGATGCAGTTCAGCTCACAGTTCAAAAGAGCCAACTTACACATTTGCTGATCGCTATTAAAACAACTTAGACGTGGCATTTACATTTTACCGCTGCAGGCATTTATGTTATCACATCACATCCAATGATTCTGAAACCAATGTGCTGTTAAAGCTTAAATTCTGTGATCACAAATGTTACCGACAAGCTCAGACAGTAGATGCACAAATGTCTTTGTTCTCAAATGTGCGTGATTACGTGATTATAGTTGATAAAAATGAGCTGAGGCAATGGGATCATCAGCACAAAATGTGATGAAAGATGAGGGAAAATGTATTCCTTGAAGTTTCTATGTTACATCAGAGGATGGGGAATGAGCTACATGGCTGCAGCAGCTGCTGGATGTTCACCTTCACAGATGGGTTTTAAAAACGAACACCCATGACCATGTGTTACCACAAACAGGTTACCATTGCAATTAATAGATTGAAACCTGTTTCATTGCTGTTTCACATTCATACACTCTCACATCTGTGGGTCAACTATCACTGCTACGGCAACCCTTGAGCTGTAAATGCCAAAGTGTAAGTCTTTACAGCTACTATAAGTCCTCAGGGATTATGTTAAATTGTCTTGCTTCTTAGGCCCCAGGTCATTTAATGCCCAGAGGGGGGGGGGGGGGGGGGGATCCACCATTTACACTGTCAAGAAATAGCTACATACAATTTCTTGTTTAGTCTTAGATATGCTATCAGTGCGGCTCGAGGGATGCCTCAAATACCTCAACAATTACAGGATGGATTGTCAGGAGATTCTATTTTGACATTCATGGTCTCATAAGGATTAGGGATTTTGTCTCCATGACACTCACTTCAGCATTGGTCTCCAAACTTTTTTTCATGAGAAGTTAAATTCCACCCTTACATGGGGACCATAGAAAAATTTACACCATTTAATTGAATCCATTATTCACTCTAGATTGCCTATCTCAGGTCTGTTTTTGTTTGGTGGTGTATTTTTCATCATAACCACATACCACACTTCCTACAGTGGTTCCATAACGTATTTCCACCCCTTCGCTTATTGCAGACTTTACTGTGTTGTAGATGAAATTGTAAATGGACGAAAGTTACTATTTTATCCATCAATCTATACTCAATAACCCATAACAACAAAGTGAGAACTGGAACCACTGTACATCTAGACTGCGGTCAAGAATGCAATAAGATAGCAGAGGCTTCATCTACAGTATCATGCGGCATATACAGTAAATGACAGGTTTTGGTTGCTTCTTTCTAAACTCTCCATTCTGCAGCAACATTGAGCAGTGATACAGGAATAAACTTATCAGAAGAAACATAGATGCACACTTCTCTGCACAGCGAAGCCTCGTCGTCTCTGCAACCAGCTGCAGTTTGTACTATCTATCTATATATCTATATTTGTTATACCCATTGTCAGTACCGATTTGTGTTTTCTGATATGTCAGTGGAATAACATCTTTACACAATGCCAAATATAACCATAGAGGGTGATTACTATCTAAAAGCAGCTTAAAAGTTAAAATCATTATCATTCCTATCTCATCTTTGGTCTTAAAAGCCAACAATGAGTCCAACTCTACTAAAACTGTTGTAAAATATATCAGTTATGTCTTCATGTCACTTTCTGCTCTAACATTGAGACAACTAGTGGCAGGCTGCGGGCTTGTTTATTTAAGCAGAGTGCCTGATATGACACCATGAGGAAGCTAAATGCATGATTTACAAGTAAAATCATCATGACACCTATAATTTCTATAATTAAGTGTAATCATATTTATTAACAGATGCAAGAGTGAAAGAAACACTTGCTTTTAACAACACTGTTAAAGAAAACATACCAAATTTAATTTAAATGTACAAATCCAAACTGGTATAACAAACTCTACCCCAAACTTGAAAGGTTAAATTAATTCTGTATCTTTATCTTTCAGCACACAAATGCTTCTCAGTTCGTTTCTCATTTAGAGTTGAAATGTTTTAGATAATGAGTTTTAATAATGTTCCCCGCCGAGTGCTTTTTGCACCATGGTTGATAAATGAGACATTTTCCATTTAATATTTGCATGATGAAGGGCATCCGGGGCAAAACGGCAGCAGATAAGGTGGTGATGAAGAACAGGTTCAGACCGGTCTCTGTATTATCCAACAGTTTGTGTATGTGCGGTGGATGAATGTGTATTTGTGTTGTATTATTGAGGGAAAGTGTCTATTTGCATGTGTTTTTGTGATACCAGAAGTCATTACAAGGTTTAATAGATGCTGGGTGACCAACTAAAGTGTTTCTCAGCATCATCTCCGCAGAAATCATCTAAACAAGTCAATTCGTCTCGGGCTTTAAAGCTTAGGAAAAGTGACTAGGAAAAGTGTCAATGGGTTGAGATGATTTCACTTGTTCCCGCTTTCTTTTGTCTCCGCACAAACCATAATCAGACACATTATTGCACTTTTATCAAGAACATGCCAATCTTCTAGCTCATTTTTGAAGCCAGATTATTTATTTTAGAAACAATTTATTGCTTATTGGAAAATCTGCTTGGCTTATTTTAGGAAAACATGCTTCAAGGAATAAATGGTAGATATAATAACTCATTAGGGTGGTTGTTTTTGTCAGTGTTGGAATTGTAGCCCAGGACTTATGTATTATAAAACAATAGCTCTCATTTATTTAAATTTCAGGCTTATTCTTATTCTTCTAGTTGTAGAAATCACGTCCCCTTGGATATAAGAACAATGCACTCACAAGGTTGCTGAGATCTCAGAAGACACTTGACAATGTCTGACTTTGAAAGGGACACTCGTAGTCAGACTGTTAGGATTTGCCCCTGTGAAGGAAAATGTAAAATGTGTTGCTGAGTGGAAAATCAAGCTAAAAATCATTTGTACACAGTGATTAGGAAAGGATATATAACATTGGTCTACTGACTGAAGGCCTTGCAGGTGTTGTGGTATGTGTGTGTGTGTGTGTGTGACCCCATGTTTGGACAAAATCCCTCCAAAATCCTTCAAGATGGCTCCTACATCCCGAGATCGAAGCCATGTGAAATTGCCAAACGCTCCTTATATCCCCTGGGGTGCATTCAGTACAGTAGTCTCTATTTTCCATTCACTTCCCTTTTCGTTTTTGGATTTTATGCCACGCTACTTTGCAAGCACACTGCTTAAGATTGTGCAGTGTGTGTGTGTGTGTGTTTGTTTGTGTGTGTGTGTGTGGAGGGTGCTGGGCCAGGGGGGCAATCCGTGATTCGTATGACTTGCTCTGTGCCCTTGACATGCATGGTGTTTTAGGGCTCGCTCAGAGCGTCTTATCAGGAGGAGGCGAGCATTTGGGGGGGAAGCCACCAACCGTGAGCTTTTCAGCACTGGTCGTGGTGCTCGCTCTGCGTCAATAGTGAATCACAGGGTACTGGGGCAGCATCCTTCCAGTCAAAAATCTATATTTATTTTTTAAAAAGGTTGAACGCACACAGAGGTGGGGATGGTTTTGATATGATTTCTGCTTAAAAACTTTAGCAAGGTCAGTTTTTTTGTGTATTTTAGGCCCAAAAATATATGCACAAAGTAGGCCAGAGGGCACGCGTTCCCGCCATGCCAGACCTGCGGAGTAGGACTGCAGTGAATAAATGATCGTGGCCTAGACTGTTAGTACCAAAGTCATGCATCAGCTCTGTGTTTAAACCCCGTGTTATAGCCTTCATCTCCTCTCAATTATGAGTTTGATCTTTGACAGTTTGTCTCCCACTCACCCCTTTTCTTACTCACTTTTCCCTCCCCCCTCCCCCTACTGACTTTCAGTCTATTCTCCTTTCGCACTTATCTAATGTTTTATTTCTCCCTTCGTCCTCCCCACCTCGTCCTCTGTGGCCTCCAGTCCAGCCTCATATCACCCAGCTGAAAAACGTGACAGCCGTGGAGGGCAGCGCCGCCATGATCTCCTGCGTGGCTGAGGGCGAGCCTCTGCCCGACATTTCCTGGAGGAGAGCCAGCGACGGCCATACCTTCGCGGACGGAGACAAGGTAGAAACTGCCAGAAAGTCCATCTGGCTCTGTGTGTGCATCATCATCAGGCATATTCTCGGGCGATGAACTTTGGCACATAACTTAACTTTACATAACTTATAATATTATGCAGAATATACTGATATTATGTAGTATCCACTGAACATCTATACTTCAGAATACACTGAATTTACCACATATAGATGGCATGTACTTAAAATATATTTTGATTTGAAATATCCTTGAAACATCCTTGCAATCCAGAATAACCCTAACATCAAAATCACTGTAAGAGCTAAGATGACATTTGCTGTCATTAAAGACTCAAGCTATGTGAGTCAGTAACTAGGAACCTTTGCAGGATCTCTGTGTGTTTCCACCGCAATGGCCGGGGTTTAAATTAAATTCCAGACTGTGACATTCACCCCCGCTTCACACTTTTATTGACTAAGAGTCCACCCCCTGTATTTTAGCAAGTGTATAAGTGAGTTTTTATTCATCTCAAATGCCATTTACATATATAAATCTGTATTTGTGGCAGAATTTTTGCATAGTTTGAAGAATACTGTATCTCTCTGAATGTGACATTACTGCAGTTACTCTCTAGTGAAATGTCTCCTTTAAATGGAACTTTAAAATCCAACCCTGTCAGACGCTGTCATTGAGTTTCACTAATGAGGACTAACCCTAACCCTAACCCTAAAACCTTAATCAAAGGTGTCCTGAAAATCACCTCAACTAACAGAAGAGCATGAATTTTGCAAAAGTTGCAGCTAAGAAATAGATATATATATGTCTAAGGTTTCTTCCTCTGTTTTTACCCCCATGGTAACCATTAAAATGTCTCTATTTTATTTATCTAGAGGGAAATGGACTATTTGTGCGTTGGATGGTGGAGTCCTAAAAGAGCATGAGCAGGTCATTACTTGTATATGTCCTCATCAAAATAAAAGCAGACATAATCACTCGCTGCCAAACACCAAATGTTGCAATTAGAGCCATTTATTGGTGACAGTGCTGCTCTGGGCCTGTCTAAAGGCAGATGCTGAAAGCAGCCACATTCAAGAGTTGAATGGTTGAGCTTTTGCAGTGCATTTGCTTTTTCCACACCATATTTGACATACAATGCCTCAAAGACTAATAATTTCATAGCTGCACTAAATCAATATATGCACCTTCACGTTGGCCCGTGTATTTTTTTTTAACGAAGAAATCAGGGAAATTAAGGGAAAGCAGCACACACATTTATTCAGATTTTCTCTCGGCAGCAAGAACCTTGATGCTTTCAGGGCAAACATGAATCCTTTCAATTTACAGTCTGGTTTTTCTCTCTGTTTGACTATGTGACTTTTCATTTAATCCAACAAAAGAAACCAAAAAGATACTAAGCTTCAGTTATGTGGGTTTTATTCACTTTGTCCTTTAGACAAGCCTCACAAATCAGAAGCTTAATCGGCGGCTGCATTTTCTTGGAAAGTAATTACTCTTAAATTAGCTGCCATCAATGTCAAAACCATATGCACTTCTATCACAGCTGAAGCTTTCACAGAAGAATAGAAAAAGAAAAAGAAAAACAAAGATTCCATTCTTCTGCTCGTGAAAAAGGTCACCGCAGAGATAAATGAATGTGTGCATTGGCTCGAGTCGCTCGGGTTGATAAATCACAGCCAAAAATGAGAGTAAGTGCTTCTCTCCCCACAGCAAATGCAATTATGGAAATGCGTAGTGCAAACCAACACACCTAAACATACGCAAAGCCAAACACGGCTCGTGCAGCACGCTGCGTGATGGATGGCTGCAGTCATTTAGGTTTAAAGCAGGATGTTCCTCTCTCAATTTGCTCTCCAATCTGCATATCCAGTCTGCACGCACACGCCTCTCTTGTTGAGAGACATTAAAGGCTTACTTTGACTCACTGCATAATGCTGCTTCCATTCTCATTGGTACTCTGACCCTTGGTGAGAGAACATAATGGGAGGCAGTTTGTGGAATTTAATTGTGAACCGAGGTCAGATTTGAGTTTAGGCATTGTTTCGCTCCTCTGGTATTGTTTTTCCTTGCTACCAGGTTTAGAAAGCTGCGCTGTAGCCTCTGTTGTATTCTTGCAAAACAGCCGAGGCTGAGTAGCTTGTGACATTAAAAGTCTAAACCTTTGCCTGGATGACAGTGAATGTGCTCCAGTAGACTCAAATGTTCTCAGAACTTTTTTAACCTTTGCAGGACTCAAGCTTGGAAGTGCATTCGTGTTGATTTGAGCCCTTATCAAAAGACATTTTACAGTTAATCCGTCAAAAAAAGAAGACGCCAACAGCTACTGAGATCATTATTTTGTTTTCCGTTTGACACCTGGTTGTTATGTTGGATAAATAACACTCGGACCGCCACTTGACTTGACTTTGCTTTATTCCGCGTCTACCTTATGCATCTGTTGTAACCACAAGAACAACCCCACATACGGCACTGTCGTGAAACTGCAGTAATGGCAACCACTGCCGGTGTGGTGCATACACAACACTGGTCACAAAAGAAACTGCAAAATAAAGAGGAAAATAGATCATAGTAACATTAAAACCACGAGCACGCCTCCATTTCCTTAGATTGTAATTAAATGCGATTATTAAATGTCATTTTGTCGTCGGTGTGAGAATGAAATGATTCAGTATTCATTAGAGTGGTGCAAATATGAAGACCCAATGCTCAGTCCCCACACTAAACCGTTGGAATAAACTATGCTTGCTAGAATTAGACTTCCAGCCCTGCTGACATTTACAGCTGACATTTTTAACGTCTGAAAATTCCCCAGCATTTGGTCTGAAATAACACTGCATCACAGGAACCGGGGTCCCATTTCAATTCAATTCAATTCAATTTTATTTGTATAGTGCCATATCACAACATACATTGTCTAAAGGCACTTAACATAGTGAGGTCAATATTACAGTATTACAGGGAAAACCCAACAAATCCCACAATGAGCAAAGCACTTGACGACGGTGGAGAGAAAAAACTCCCTTTTAACAGGAAAAATCTCTGACAGAACCAGACTCAGTTGTGGGCGGTCATCTGTCTCGACCAGTTGGGGTGAGGAGAGAAATGAGGAAGAGAGGAGAGGTGGGCAGAAAGAGGGTGGGAGGAGAGACAGTAGGAGAGAAGAGAGAGAGAGGACAGTTGTACAACCGCCGCTTTAATCTCTACCAGACTGATACTTATAATTAAAAAATACAATTATGTTGTTGTTATTATTAGTGATGATATTAATATTATTATTAATAATAATAACAATAACAATACTAATGAGGGGTTTGGGTCTTGCAGCTCTGGGGTCAGAGATACACTAGGAGAGATAGAAAACACAAACAGGGTTAGTGACATGTACTGTAAACATATCAGGGGATAGGGGGGTAGTATAACAGTTGCTTTAATTTCTACCAGACTGATACTTATAATTAGTGAAAACTGATACTTATAAATACAATGATGTTATTAATAATAATAATAATAGTAATAATAATAATGACGGGTTTGCATCCTGCAGCTCTGGGGTCAGATCTACTAGGGGAGAGAGAAAACAGAGTTAGTGACATGTAATGTAGATACATGGGGGCAGAGAGAGAGAGAGAGAGAGAGATCGAAAAAAGTGGGAGAAGGAGAGAGATATAAAGAGAGAGAGAGAGGGAGAAGGAGAGAATGGGAGAGGGAGAAAGATGCTCATGATATTAGTTCCCCCAGCAGTCTAGGCCTAAAACAGCATAATAAAGAAATGGTTTATTAAACACCTGAGCAGTTCTAACTATAAGCTTTATCAAAGCGATTGCATTTGAAATGTAGCTTCATATATTCTATGCAAACCTACACACATTCTCATTTCTGAGGTCTCGTGGATCAGATAGGGAACAGGACATCATGAATTTTCTCTCTTCTGCCCGTGATGGCTTACACTACCTGCTGCTCCTTTCATGTCCTCCGGTCCCCGTATTCCCTCTGCTTCCACATTTCTTTGTCTTTTATCTCGGGCGCTCTCATGTTGGTCGCTGTTCACGTGTGTACAGTATGTGTGCAAGCGCGTGTGCGTCCATGTAGTGTGCCTGTGAGTCGCTGTTGTGTTCACGTCTGGCTGCTTGCATTGTCGTTCCACCGAGCTGCATATCAAACAGGCTGTGCTGAGTTTGTCTCTAGACACAGACCCTGTCAGTTGGCGGAGAGAGGGAGGATGAGGGATGTGGGTGGGGGGTGTTAGCGTGTAATTTCCCGACTCAGAAGTTCCCTCCTGGAAGAATTCCTCCTCCTCTCTCAGCCCCCCCTCCTCAGCACTCCTATTCAACACGCACACTCCCAATCCCATTCACCTCAGCCGGCGACGCAAACAGGCAAAGGATGCAGTGGCAACACAAAGGGACCAGAGCCAAGCCTTTTTAAAAGCCGCTTCACCTCATTGGTTGATAGTATTGGGATGATAAGAGCAAAGATAAGCTATTCAGAACGGGATAATGCTTTAGCGGTCTAAGAGCGACAGCCTAAAGAGGGTCTGATTCAGAAGAGGGGGCTTCACGGCCGAGGCTTACGAGGCTTAGACACATAATGAGTATTAGCAGAGGCAGGTGGCTCTATCTATCATAGGCTCTATTGCTAATTATCAAGTAGCTTGAAACTGTGATAAAACAAAAACAAATATAATGTGATAATTAGCCAACTTTAGAGGTGCTGGTGGGCGGATTTCATTTCTCTCAGACGTGAGAGAGGGATCGATCCTCTCCACTTGTTCTCAGGGGGAGAATGTTAGAGTTTTTCGAGATATATCAGTTGCCCAGTTGTAATTTTGATTTGGCTCTTAACACACACGGCATTCAGAAGTTGTAAGTCATTCGTTACAGCAGCTCCTCTGTGACATGAACGCAGCGTGATCCCAAAACTCTGCTGCTAAAAATACTCATCAGGAAATGATGTTTTGGATTTCCTGCAGTCGGCGTGAACAATGATAGCTACCATGGCTGAATACACACTGCCGATTCACAGTGGAAGTCGGTGATCATCACCAATGATGACGCAAATTCACACAAAAAAGAATCTTGCTGATTACGGCTGTACCTACAAAAAAAAACCTCCCAAAGCATTGTGGGGTATCCCTTTGCTAAATAGGCTTACTGTGAGCTTGATTTGACTCTCAGGCTCTGCATTTTGTTATTTAGCTTTTTTTCATCCAATGCCTTTACTAGGAATAAACTCATTTGAGTGCAATCCTGCATTATACTCTGAGGCCTTGAGCTAAATAATTATATTCTATTTTTACTCTGCTAAAGCTGTTTCTCTAAGTTGACTTAATTGACTAATTAGGAGGCAACAATGTGGGAAAAGTAAACTTGTGATTCATATGGATGTTTTACGTACACCCTTGGACATACAGTATGTTGTTCTCATAACCACAAAGCCTCTGTGCAGTGGGTGTGTGCGCGTGTGCACGTGTTTCTATTCCTCATATAATTATCCACATCGTGCACATGAAAAATGTACATCTCAGCAGACCTCATTTTCCTGCAGTGAGAAGATACACCATGTGCATTTCAGCGTTGCTTAGCAGTGATAGCGAAATCATGATACGCCATCACTTTAATAACCGCACTTCTTTTTGTTCAGAAAGGCTTCAAGAGCCCAGGACACCACATCGAAAGCCATGTGCCGTTCGGGGGTACTTTTATTGAAAATGGCCTGCAGTACTCTCAGACTTGATGAATAATAATAAGACCTCAACTAAAACAGCATTTGCTATTCACGGTGTTGCCATAAATGCATACAGAGAGTGTCAATCAACATCTTAATTGCAATATTTATATGAAGTACAAACAATGAATCGTCATTTTAACCCAATATTTGTGATCTGATTTTTTTCTGAAATAGGACAGATCTAAGAAGTTTGGGATTGCAAATGCTTTTTTCTGCATGAAAAATTTACTGAAAAACTGAAAAAAGCAGCATTTGAAGATAACAGGCAGCACGTGGCAAGATCATTTCATTCGCGGTATCTGACCTCTTATTCCAAAACTCCCCCCTCCAAAAAAACGCAGCTCTCAAATGCATCAACCTTGAGTCCAGGGGCAGTACAGCTGCAAAGTATTTTCTCTGGGGTGACGGAGGGTATCTGTTAGGTAACCGTCTGGAGGCTACAGCTGTATCGTTTCTGCAACAGGGATGCTCCTGGGGTGTTTTTTTCTCATTACGAGTGAATGTCGATTCCTGGAATGATAGCCTCGGCTGCTGTAATTGACCCATTGCTTCAAATTGATACCATCTGTCTTAATACAGATGTAATGACCTTGTAATAAATCGACAGGGTTTTTTTTTTGCATTAACCTCGACAAGTGACAGTTACCTGCACGGGGAAAAGGGTGATCAAAATGGATCAAGGGGCTGTCATTCAGTCAAATGTACAAAGTTGGGTCAAGAACCTTCTGTAAATTACTTGGTGCACATGATTTTGTTGGTGTTCCCCTTTCATATCATAACCAATAATTTCTCCAGTTTTCAAATCACAGACATTATTGTGACTTTTCGATTAAATATATGATCACAAATAAAGTGCTTAGGAATAATAACTATAATCTACCTCCTCCTGTTTCAGTACTCTAGGTCTATTTTCTTAGCTTCTCTTTGTTGCTTGGATATTGCTCAGAATTCCCATACAATGCCACTTATCAAGGGGCAATAACTCAGTGAAAATTTCAGGGATGTAAACACAAATGAACTTCACAGTTGGAAAATACCTTGACAAAAGAACCGTGGTTTGTGGCCTGCTACAGTAGAATATATCATCACGCCTACAGAAGTAAGCTACACGTGGGTGTGTTTGTGTCTCCAGAGGCAGGACGGCCGCTTTGAAGTCCGCGGCCGTCACGGCAAGTCGGTGTTGACAATCAGCGGCGTGAGGCTCGCCGACTTCGGCCGCTTCGACTGCGAGGCACTCAGCAGGATCGGAGGTCATCAGAAGAGCATGTTTCTGGACATTGAGTGTAAGTATGTGTGTGGTGTGATTGGTTGCACAGCACCTCCCACTAGTGTTTTTTTCAGTTATTCCTGATCATCACACTGCACACACTTTCCTGAGCAGAGATCATTACAGTATGTGGATACACAGTAGGTGTGTATTATCACACTGCAGATTTAACAAACCAGTGTGTGCTCATCTATACTGGACAAATGATAGAAATGGTAAATATAGATTTTTTTCATTCCTCTACTTTGAAGCAGCTAGAGCCATGAAATTAGAAGAAAACACATTGCTGAATTGTTGAATTGGTCTTTAAATGATCTAAATGTACAGACTTAAAGATCAACTTAACACTCTGTTTAAGCTTTAACACATTTAAATACATTTAAACCCTCACTCGTGCCACTCCAAGAACACAGATACTGAGCATGGCATTAACTTGAATACAGAAGTCAATTAACAGTACTATAAAACTGTTTAGCTAGACAAATTATAAGAGACTTGAGGTTAGATAACTTGTTGAGTGAGTAGGATTGCAAAAGTGTTGTTTTTTACAGCAAATTAAACATTTCTACATTCACTGTGATGTTTTATCATCCACATTGCATTGCAACACTTCCCTTTACCTTTTGTCAGTTAATTCTTTTTTATTTTTTTTCATGTAGGCACTCATTATTTCTTCCAAAAGTTGGAAATGCTCCAGCAACAATATGCAAAAAAATAAGACTGCTGGAGTCCTGGTCACTTGACACAACCTCACCCACTCCTCCACTCTCTCCGTATTATACCCTTAATGTGAAAATGAAACACATGCACACATTTAAGTCAGCGTGAACTTCTTGCAGACATATACATGCACGTGTTTCAAAAGTTCAACCACTCTGTTTTTCTCTGTGAAGATCATGATACTTCTATAAACAACTCAAGCACACCCCAAAACCCTGCACCCGGTACACCACACACACCGCCTCCAGAAGTGTTAATTAGTAAGAGGACATCATGCATCGCCTTTCACCCCCCCAGTTAAAGCTCCCCTACTTCCCAGTGAGCACGCCCATTCCTCAGTGCTGGTTGTCCTTTGTTATTGGGGACGGGCTATCCCCTGCCTAATGAGCTCTGAAGCAAAGATCTCCATTTTGGCCTTGGCATGAAGATGTTCATTATGAGAGAAGCTCTGCTGCCTGAACGAGACCAATGGAAAATGCTCTTTCCAATAGCAGCGTTTCCACTTTGAAGCACAGAGGAACAACAAACAAACAAAAAAGATTGAGAGTGAGGGGGTGAAATGAATACTGCGTCTCTGTTGTCATTTTGAAACCAATTGTCTTCTCTTCTGGCTGAGGTGACTTTTGGGTTCATGGCCCCCCTTAAAACTGGCTGTGCATAGCTCTTGAAAAGTAGACATTTTGGAAAAAGTTTGAAGGCACCCTCGTGAAGAGAGATAGAAAACAAATCTCGCATGCATTCGCCAACCCTTCGACCACAAGCCAAAGTTGCAGTCATTAAACTGTAAACAGCTGAACACTTGGCCTGCGACTTGACTCGCACTCTGCAGAGAGACACAGACTCTTGCCACCGAACTAATGAACTAATTTACTAAGTCACTGCAGGCTGCAGGGGGATAACACGTCCTCGGCTGTGACAGAGAGCCAGGCATCAATCTCTTTAATGGAATCCTGCAAGCAATCATGAAACAACCATAATGCCTCTCCGACTGAGCTGGGCTGACTGGGCCGAGAGAAATCTGCACGACAGCTAGCCACTTCGATCGTCCATTACTGCCCTTCCTATTTGCTGGGGCAAATGAGCTTCTGTTTGCATTTATTTTTATTCATGGGGAGATGATCGTAATGGAGGACCCCCCCCCCCCATGCATGAGGTGGCTTCAATTAAATTTAAGTTTCTCTTTTTGAGATGCAGAGAGAGTTTGGGAGCGCAGAGAGACGCTAATGAAATACTTTTTCCCCCCTTCCCCCTTTGAGGAATTTGTGGGTTAAGCCTCAACCAGTCATTTTTATGTCTTTGATCATCCAACGCAGCTCCACCTTTGATTTGAGTTTTTAACTGCCACAAATTACTGCATTTCTAAAACTGTGTAACTGTTTAAGTAATGCAGGTCTTGTTTTATTCTGAAAGCTGCATTACTATGAATGAGGAAAGTGCTAGAGATGCAATGTCCCTTTTGTACGGCAGACATACCAAAGTTCCTGACCAATCACACCATCTACTATTCGTGGGAGGGCAACCCAGTGAACATAAGCTGTGACGTGATGTCCAACCCTCCTGCCACCATGCTGTGGAGGAGAGAGCGCTTCACCATCTCTGCAGAGGGAACAGCCAACACGCGAGTGTACAGTGCAGAGGGCAAGTCGGTGCTGGAGGTGGGTACGAGTCCGGAGATCAAAGCTGAAACTGTGGTATTGACCTGTTTACCTGCGGCTACAGAACGTGAGAACTCTCACAATACTTAATGGATTTGGTGACAGACAGAAAATTGATCTACAGCAGCTTTTGTAATCGTAATGATTGAACCAGTTCCATCTTAAATAGGATAGGGTAGGATTACATTAGCCTTTATTGTCTTCTTTACGAGTAATTTGTCTTGGGCGTTTGAGAGAAAAAAATAAACACAGGTGACACTTAGAACTTAGAAATAAATAGTCCTCTTGTTTTTTTAATCTTTGGCTCATAACAAGATTGATTAGAGCAGTGAGAGTGAAGCAAAAAATTAAAGCTCTGGGCCTTGAATCCAGCACAATGAGCTCAAAGATGCTGAAATCACCTGTAGCGTCAAGGGTTACAGCGTTGGTTTCCCATCTCACATCACACAGTCATTTGATTGGTTGTTAATGTGAAAAATATTGATTGATGCAGCTGTAACTGTAGTTGTTTTAATCAATGAAAACCACAAACAAAAATAATTTTTCATCCATCGTGTTTGACTAGACAGAAATGTGCAGATATAGTAAATCGGAACCTGGACTGTTTGCTGTTTCAACAGACTTAAAATACATTTTAGTAAATGATTTATGAAAACATTAAACTTCATTTAACTTCTTTTTTTTTCCTTTTCAATAATTATTTTCTGGTTCAAGGTGACTCCAATGTCTGACAGGGACTTTGGCCGCTACAACTGCACAGCCAGGAACAACATTGGAGTTCGCTACCAGGAGTTCATTCTGGCCCAGGCAGGTGAGTCTGCAGAGCTGCCCACCACTGTATGTCCTTCCCCTGAGCTAATGAGATGGATGACTTCATTTTCGAGTCAAGAATGTGTGCAGTTCAACCTTTTGAATCACCGCTCTCACAGTAACTCTAATGTTGTAACCCTCTACCACTCTACTAATGGCAATAGCCTTATTTGCAATTCTCAGGAAGATAAATTCCACTATAACTCCCAACCCCTATTCACTAGCCTAATCTCAAATAGTGCCAGCTGATTTACCATCCTTCACTATTTTGTGAAGTACCCCCTAATTTACGGGGTAATACACAATAGTGCAGGCCAATTATTTTTAGTGCAGATGGAATTGCTCCGGCTAAGGAGAAAATTGGTGAGCAAAAAGCTGACCTAATATGTGCACTGCTGAAAACAATGTGTTTGCAAGTTATTCTGACACTAACAATTCTGCAGGAAATGCACGCAGACACACACACACACACACACACAGGGGAACATACATACACACACTCACACTGTTATAAAAGTTTGAGTCAATAATGGAGATGATTGCCAGTGGAATAGAGAGACTTCTCGGGCACGCTGACTCAAAAAACTTAAGTAAAAACCAGTAGAAATGTGCTTTTTGAAAATAAGTTTCTAGTGAATCAAATATTTTTAATAGAAATATGGCCAGAAAATATGTGAACAATGAACAATTTTCTGAAAGAAAAAAATTAGCAATAATGTTGGTTTGCAAGTCCAAGGACAGATGAAAGATGCAGCTGAGTGATGTGCCTCCTTACCTCAAAATACATTTTCTTACTGTGTTCAATTGCTTTCAAGGCCAGAGTTATTATAGCAATAATGTCTCTCTTTAGTTTCATTATGGGGATGACAGTTATGTAAAAGGTGGGAGGCACAGCTTGTCCTGTTGTCATCATCAACAGTACAGCACTTTCACCTTTAAAAAAAGTGGTGTCATCGTTATTGTTGTGCAAATATCAAAGCATCAGGACTTTCAGTTGGTCAGTGCACCACTTTGGTTCAGACGAAGATATCTCAACAACCATTGGATGGATTTCACTAGAATTTCTGAGATGAGTCTTGATTTGTATTTTATTCCTCATCACTAACCTGTGCTGTCTTCCTTTTATTCATGCAACTTTGTGAAATAGGAATTTTCGGACCCTGAAACTGGTGGCAAACCAAAATCGGCATGCCTGTGAAAGTGATTGATTCATAATGTTTGTCTCTTTTTTTCAGACGTACCATCGAATCCGTACTCGGTGCGTCTGTCAGCGGTTTCCCAGCGCTTGGCAACTGTCACCTTCATGAAGCCCGACTCGCATGGTGGCGTGCCCATCAGCTACTACCTGGTGCAGTACAAGGAGGTGGGCTCACAGGACTGGAGGGACATCAAGTCGCACAGTGTCCAGAGTGAGTGGTGTTTGTTCAAAATAGCGATGCCAGTAATCTAAAGATAAATTGCATACTTTCTGGTCTATGGAACTTAAACTCACATCACAATGTTAAATATAGGCCTCTCTTACATGAATTAAAATGTTGTCATTCACATGATCATTGATGCATTCAGTGACCCTTAATTGATGAGAACTTGTCATAAACCAGTTATACAAACAAAGAATATTATATTTTGTTATAGTATATAATATACTATATATATTTACCCCTCCACACAACCCGTCAGAGCTGAAAGAGCACACTCCCCCACTACTTCTCATGTCGTTACGACTCCAAATTGTTTCCTGAGCCTGCTGGTGGAAAAGTAACCATTAGGGGGAGGATGGATGGAAGGAAAATGGAAGCCAGAGGCTGAATGCCTAGGTGATAAGCAGGTCTGACAAACCTGAAGGGCTTATCACTTATATCCCTCATTTCACAGCCAGTTACAATATGGAGATGCAGTGAGGTGACTACTAACAAGCAGCTACAGTAGCACTTAGAGTATAATTTATAAATATACTCCACGTGTAGAGACGGAGACAAAGGGACATGTTTGAAGAACAAAGGGAGAAAGAACCAGATAAATAAAGCTTAATTATGAATGTAATACATGTTTTTTTCTAATATAAAATTTAGTCAAATTGTGAGCTAGACTAATTACAAGCCAGTTAAGTGCCAATATGCAATCATTTGAGCCACTTCAGATATTCTCAGTAGAAAGTAAACTCTTCAATATAATTAGATGCCTGGACTCATTTCATTTGAATGCTTTTGCCCAAATTGAAATGCCTGCTTATGGCCTGGAAAGTAACCTAGCACAGTTGCAAATTGCAGTGTTTGTTTTCAGTTCTGGGACTAAATAACTGCAGAAGCACCTATTACCATTGAAGTATTTAATTTGTGCATACTGACAAAAACAACAACTTTCACTTAAGCTCATTACACTGCCAACTCTCTGCCGGCTCCTCTGAATAGTGAAGGTTATGTAAATTGACTCTAATGACTTTGAAATTTAAATAGGACTCTGTAATGCGGTCTGATGATTGGATTTCCTGTTTTCTTTAATAATCAATGTAATTCACTGTACAGTTGCAACATATCACACTGTTTTCACTTCTTATATTCCTCAGAATAACGTACAATGATCTCATGAGATTCACACTCGGAGCTCCTCCTTGAATACATTGTGTATTATAACTCATCCTTCGCTTTTGTTGTAGGCCTACAGCTTCTCTCTTTAAATACAGTATTTACACTGTTGGTATTATCTTGCATTCACATAAGATTATTTGATATTTTTTGTCATTATTATTTTTATTTATTATTTTATGAGTTAATGTTGTAGCTGCTTTATTTAATTTATATTTTAGTTGTTCAGCTCAAGCTTTCTTACTGAGACTTGAAACAAGTGAGCACATGGCAGATGGTACAGAGACAATGACTCTGGTAGAGATCAATCGGTAATAGGTCTGCTTTGATATATTGGTTAAGCACAGCTTGGAAAAAAAACATGGGCAAAAATTACAGTCATATGTGATTATGCGTAAGTACTTGTTGGATGGTGGAACAGCTTGTGAATCCAAATCAAAAGCTTTTGTGATGTACACGTGGCAAAAATGATTTTCCAGGAAGCCAAATAATATTTCAAATTAATCCACTAGTGGCCTAAAACATTAAAAACCCACTCTTTTAATCATTTTAATTCGCTACATGATTGATGGTGGCCACATATTTCCAGGTGACATGAACTCTGGTCGTGTCTCTCTCCAGCGACAGTGGTGCTGACAGGACTCGAGCCCAACACGACGTACGAGGTCCGAGTGGCAGCCGTCAACGGAAAGGGTCAGGGGGAGTTCAGCCACACGGAGACCTTCCAGACTCTACCCATCCGTAAGTGGGATTCTCTGTTCTTCAACTCTCGCAGTGCATTTAAATGAGACGCTCTTCAAAATAAGAGCTTTACAACTCAATATGATCAACGGCCCAATATGAATCTTCCAAGCTATTCTAACAGAACTTACACATGTCAAAAAAAAATTATGAAATCAAAACTTAAATTATTTACAACAGTAGATTCATAGCAGTTAAACTGCGTGAATAGTTAATTATTGGTAAATCCTAGCAGTTAGCAAATTATGATGTGCAGTAGATAATTGGGTACAAACCCAGAGAACAAAAAATTCTCTTAAAATTGAACTATAAACACTTTGGAAATCTATGGAAATTTATTTCTTTTTATAATATTAGAGAGGTTTTTGTTTCCTGATTTCATGAAATAAAATAAAATAAAGACAAAGATAGTAATGCAAATACACTGCAAAATCTATTCAAAGCATCAGCGCCTTGGCAAATTGAGACCCTTTTGCAATCTTATGAAAGTCTGCAGTGCTTATATTTGAGATAGTTGCAACCACCTCATATTTCAGTGATATGAATCCAGATTATTGGAATAGATCCTGTCAAATTTGTGTCTTGATATAAAACTGCAGCATTAAAAAAATTATATACTGCAGGGGTTTTATGATAAGCTTTTTATTTATTCTGGCAATCTGGCAGAGCAGAGTTGCCGTAAATCCAGACAGAGCCATATAAAAAAGTGTTTCCATTGGTTATATTATACGGCAGTGCAGCTACTGAGGATGGAAAGAAGACCCAATTAGCAAAATACAGTGAATAATAAGAGCCTGCAGTCAACATTAGTTATAGACAGACAGTGGGAGTTGCCTTGTAATATGAATTTAATTCAGTTTAAATCCGTCTCTCTCCTTGTACTGCATCCTTATTTCATATCTCACATTGCCACCTGCTCACCTCCTTGGGAATGCAGGCACAGGTACACACTCATTGTCTCACAAAAACAAGCACATACACACACACACACACACACACACACACACACACAAAGACATTATGTTTTGCATCTCGGCTGAAGCTTGCTCCTTCTGTGTCCACAGGAGAGCCGAGTCCGCCGGCGGTCCATGGGCAGAGAGGAATGGGCAAGGCCTACAGGCTGGGGCTGGTCAAGCAGGATGATGGAGGGATGCCCATCGTGGAGTATATAGTCAAGTACAAGACTGTGAGTAAATTAGAGTGTGGTGTCAGAATCCGCCCTAATTAAAGTTTAAATAACTCCCAAGATCAGTTGAGTTGAGTTGAGTTGAATTCAAGAGGTTTGAAAGTGAAAAGATGAAGCAAGAAAAAAACTTTAACTAAACTAAAACTATTAATAAACAAAATAACGACTCCATATGTCTCTTATTCTGAACAAATCCCCCCAAAACACAAAAAACCAACAATGAACTAATCTATTTACAAGTATCATCTGTTTAGCTGAAGCCTGGTACATCTAATCCCTTTGTGCCATAGAGCTCCATTGTTGTCCTACAACTTATTAGTCTCAAAACACATCAAAACACTCATGCCAGGTTCTGACTAGCAGTTCGCAATACACAACTTGCTGTCTTGTGATCGGGTGTCCTTCAGTCATTGTGAGTTCATACTAGACTGACTGGCAACTGGCGACACACACTACATGATCTTTCACCAGGAATGGTAAAAATGTAATCGTTTGTCCTTTCCTGACTACGTTTCCTTCACATAAAAAGAGGTCAAGGAGCTTTGTGATACAGACTCTGGAAAAGAAAACCACAGTGCTAAGAGAACCCAACTGAACTCACAACAGGGTACACAGTGATGCAACGGAGGTTATTGGTGGCAGATGTTATTGATCTGGGTCAATGAATGTTGCTTGTGCAATGTATTGTGGGTCAGCATTCTATCCTTTCCTTTTGTATGCACTTGTATGCTAAAGGAGATAAGAAAAGAGCAACTGAAGCACCTTACATTAGCATTTTGATAACTTGACCAGCTCTTATCATGGCTGACACTCGGATACTTCAGGGTCACTTCATTCAGTTAGGTACCTTCCTTAGCAAGAAAGGATATATATGTATAAACCTTTTATATTTGAATAGAACTTAACAGGAAAGGTTTTTTTCATGTCAGTTTTATTTTTGAATTGTTGATTTGGATTTTGTAAAAGTTGTCTCTATTTTTTTTATTTAATAACCTGTTAGTGCAGTTTTAATCAGGGTCCACTAACTGTATAAGTAATATTGGTGGTGTGATCACTAATGCACCATTACCTGAAAATTGATATATACAGAGGCATATAAATGCATTGCGTCGAAGTAGTCAAGTAGCAAACAAAAGGAGAATGAGATTTTGGAAAGTGAATAAAGCAGGTACTTGGATTGTGATTTTGTTTAACACAATAGCAACACAGGATGTGACACTGGAAATGCAATTTTCCCCTGGTAGAGTGTGTGTGACTCACAGGTTTGATAGGTTCCCCTTGATTGAGTTGAGTGGGTGCGTTGGTGGCAAAATGTATAATGTTCTGCTTGAGAATTTCTATTTTTCAATCTTTGCGACACTTACAATTCATGTTTTAAATGAGAGTACACACACACACACACACACACACACAAACACACACACACGATCTCTGCATGCACTCATCCATTTAAGTAGATGGGGTGGGTTTTTTGTGTGTAAAATAGCAAATTGCACCTTAAACTCAGAAGATAAGGCGAGTAAGCAGAATAGTTGGCACTCTCCACAAAGAAAAATAACTCTCCATAGGACTAAGTGGATTTCAGCTTGTCCAAATATCCTATCTCCCCAATGCTAATGTGCTCAAGCAGGTATTTCTCTGTCTTGTTGAGAAAGTGACAGCGATTTAAAATAATACCGCTGCAGACGAAAATATGCTGTGCAGAAGAAGGTCAGAGAGTCTCAGCAAGGCTTTTGAAGGCCGGTGCACGGCAAAAGGTGCTGGCTTCACACTCCAGTAATCGTATGGTCTTGTTTGGCATCAGGAGCACACCGAGTGCTTCATCACGGAGGCGCAAAAGGATGAAACTGAAAACCGACTACAGACATGTCATAGTTACCTGACAGTACACACAAATGTTACATACATTCATGCCCCAGACTTTGACTTTTTAAAAGCCCAGTTTGAACTCTGACAAACACTGGAGGACAAGGTGCCAAGTAGGAAAGAATGTTAAGTGCACAGTGTCTTTTGGAAAGCTTTCAGGCTACTGCTCTTCAGATTTCCAATCCTTTGTTTTCAATTGGTCTCAAGACAACGGGGTGAAGGGGGGAAAGGAGGAATGACGTAAGGAAGAAGGGAAAAGAGAATAAGACTGAGGACACAAGGACATATATCCTGAGAACCTGTGATAACTTGATGAAAAACAGGATTAATCTTTCTTTTTACCTATACAAGTGCATCTGCAATCTATTATGATTTTAGCAACTTTCACAATCCCCAGATTAGAAGCAAGTATAACCATCTGTTATCACATCAAACAACACCAAAGGATAGCATCTTTTGCATCCTTTTTTTCCCTAACTCAGTTCTCCTCTTTTCTCTCCTGCCAGGACAAAGAGGAACAGTGGATGACCAAGCTAGTTCCAGGAGCAAATGATTTTGCAATGCTTCAGCCGCTGCAGTGGAACACAAGATATGAAGTGGAAATCACAGCGCGTAATGTCAAGGGCCTGTCGGAGCCTACCTTTTATCAGTTCTTCATGCCGCAGAAACCTGACATCACAGGTAAAAGAAATACATGATAAAGGAAAACTCTGTGTTGTAATTTCCCTTTTGAATTCATCAAGTTTTCTATGCCTTGCCCTCCTTCTAGTTGGTTTTAAATGCCCTTTGAGAGCCCCTCAGAGAATATTTTGGAACATTTTGGCGATAACAAAAGCAAGAGAGCAAGATGTTCCAGTCAAGATAAAGCGAGGCTCAGAACGCAGCAGGCCCTATTGCTGCATTGCTTTCTGGACAAATGAGGCTGTCCATCACAAATGAATATCTATAAATGGGATTAGAAATCTTAAGTATACAAATAATTCACCATTAGATACCTGCAGGCCCCTCGGTGCATTATAAAGCAGGTACTGCTTATAGCCAACGGGGCATACTTACAATGGCGCCAATTCACCAGAATGTAAACAGGTTTAAGCTGAAAAAAATTTAAAATCAAGGCTCAAGATGTAGCCGTCAGTCATCTTACCAAATCTATGGCGTGTTCCTGTTCCTGTTGACATGCCAGAACTAAAGCTATGGTTACCTGAGCTACACATTTCCGTCTTCAGACTGACAGCAAGTTGTGCTGCTCATAGGAAAGCATCAGCCCTAGACAAGACTGAAATCGAAAGTCATTAGTGATAGATGACTAAGAAAAAAGTACCATAAATGGAGAAAAGACTTTATATATCCGCTAAAATTACTAATTCTTGATGCATATTTGTATCACAGACAAGCGATTAATTAATTGTGTCGCAAAATGTCAAATGCCACCTTTGAAAAACAAGAATTTGTTGATTTCTTTATGTCGTAGTAGATTGGACATTTTTGGGGTGAAGACTGTTGGACAAACAAAACAAGATGCTAAAATATGAGTTTATGATCTGAGAACCTTTTGATGTCCATCGGACATTTTTCATGACCGGATTTGGAAGTGGACCAGGACCAAGACGTCCACACTGGGGATTTATTCACACCTGTTCAAATAAACAGCACAAATGTGGCAATCACACCAGGGTCCGCTTCAAAGAACCCCAACAGACCACAAGTGAAAATAGCCTCTGGCTGTAGTTTTCTTCTTCAAAATATAATTCTTTTTCATCTCCTTCTTGCTTTTTTCAATTCATCCCGTGGTTCTCCCGTGGTGTTGCTTTTCAACTCTGCACCAGAACGCAGCTCAGACGGAATGTGTCTGCATGGTTCGCCAAGCTCTTTTCTCATTTAAAAAACCAACACATATAAGCCAGCAAACAAACATGGGCCCAGTTTTTTTCTAGCTCTTTGTGCCTATGCTGAGATTATGTGGCTCTGCCCCATGAAAAGCATTTGTCTTTGTTTGTCAGTGTTGTGTTGCTTGTGGTGCTCATGGAGCCTTGTTCTCTTTCCGAGCCAAAAGGAAAAACGGCTGGTTTTGCAGGAAGCTTCTCATTACTCTAGTCCTCCAGGACATTTGGACTAACATGCGTTTACCCAAATGAACACACGTGTGAAGAAATGCAAGCAAGAGGCTTTGAAGTGTCTGCACAACCCCACTTTGAAGCTGGAACACGCAGTAATGTTGAAATAAAAATGTTATGTGCACTTCCTCCTGCAGACCTCACAGTCACACATAAAAAAAAGAAATCAAAAATAAGGGAGATCTGTTTCGGTGTTGTTTTGCTCTCCTCTCCAAACCCGTTACTACATGCATTTGTGCTGTTTTGAAACGAGCAAGTTTTTGCCCCTGTCATTACTGCACTGGCTAAATGGCCTGTGAGAGTGTGCGCTGCTTTTCATATAGAAAACAAGACCAGGGAACAGTGAGCTTAAGGCAGGTCACTTCGATTGCCTGTCCTCTCTTGTTAGCGAACAGCGGTGCATCGTGGGAAATACTCTTTCCCCCACGGGGAGGCCAACCTCCCACTTTGAAAACCTCTGATTCATACGATGTACAGAAGTTAAAATGCAAAATGTGAGTGACAGAATTGCTGCAGTAAAAGTTTTGTTAACAAGATGAAATCAGTGCCACAGAAATCCAACACACTGTTTATGCATGGCCTTAGGCTTCAAATGTGTAAAAGTAAAACAACTAAACAACAAAAGAAAACACAAAAATTCACCGTTTTCAGCATTTGGCCTCATGTTCTCATCTACATCACATCTTATTTCCTCTCTCATTATGCATCTTGGATAGAATTACTTGCTGTGCATTGTCTCTGGCAGTTTTCCGCTGACACGTCCCGGCAGCCGGCGTCCGTTGCCTCCAGGAGGGACATTTGGTTCTGTGGCTGATGATCATACACCTTCCACCTCCAGGCAGGAAATAAAAATCCTAAATGGGGTTGAGGAAAATGGAAACCATTCTTGGATGGCCTGCAAACTCGGTTTGTGATTGCATGTGAATGGTGAAATACGACATTGTCCCATGCATTCACAAATGTCCTCGTGTTTCCTCCCACCTGTTCCCTTTTTGTGCTACTGGCAGTTGTCGGCGGAGGTCATCTAAAAACAAAAGGAGGCGCTCGGTGCTGTAGGGACCAATTGGGCATTTCTGCAGGACCAAACCAGCACTTTAGATTGCAGCACACTCCTCTCTGACCTGTTGCATCAACAATGATGTTTCTTCCCCGCCAACGTGTTTTTGCAAAGTGAAACCCTGACTTGTCAGCACAAATGATTTAATGTGGGATCTGATGAGCATCAAAACCCTTTAACTCTGAAAGAAATTAGGAATAAGTCAAACACAGTGTGCGTGAGGCTTCTCAGTGTTCCCCACTGCATGAACTGTATAGTGTAAAACTCTCTGTAGAACAAGACATATTGGAGTTCCTTGACCTGCTCACCGTTCCTGTCAACGCGAACTGTGTACAGCTGTTTCTTTTCAGCTCCTTAGAGTCCGACACATCAGGAAATACCAGATTGTTCTTTATAATTCAGGTCTGTATTTTATTGCATTGTCAGAAATAAACAGTCCTACAATACTGACTGACTGTAAAAACAAATTTGTATTGTGTAGAAGAGTAACACTTCTGGCTTTTTTGGGGTAAGAAGGCAATAAGGGAAGGAACAGAGGAAGGAAATCTGTCATGCTGCACTGCAGAAACAGGAGGATTTTCAGAATCTCTCTTACATGAACTCACATCACCAGAGAATCACTCTCTCTTGCTCTGCTCATACTACGTCGCTACGTTTCTTCGTCTCTCTTTCACCTGCTCAAAACCAATGACCAAATTCGGCTGATACCAGTCCCATACCAATTTACAGCTTCATAACCGCAGTTCATGTTTACTGCATTTTCATCAAGCCGAGCCGTCAATCTCAATATTTTTTTTTTCTGGCCAACGCAATGTTAATTTATTTTATATAATCTGGGAAAGTGGTGCAGGTTAAACAGAAAAAATTACTCTGTGTTCACATTTTCTGCTACACTGAATCAAATTGGATATTGAAGAAGTCTGGTCAGTGTTAACTCCATCAACAATATTAGATGTGATATATCTGTCCGTCCCAATTGTGGACTATCGCTCCAATTCACTGCCTCATTTTTTTCTCTTCTCTCATATAATCACTCTTGGATGTACGCTTGATGAAAAACATCCCCTTGTTTTGTTTTGTTTTTTGTTTGATTTTTCTGGCACAGGGAATACGTTCACACCACATACAGGGGATGCCTTCAACAGTATCTCTCACCAGCCAATTTCTCTCCTCAATCTATGCATTATGCATCTGCAGGGTATTGACTTGGCACTTTTCTGTTGTTTTTTTTCCTGCCGCCTCTCTCCATCCTACTTTAGTTTGCACTGCGTAACGTTCTCACCCCCTCTGCTCACGCAGAATCCTTATAGAAAAATGCCATTGATTGCAACACTGGCCTTAGATCCGTTCCAATTTACGTCCTTCCTCTTCCTTCCAGCCTTTGGGTTTTGTTTGGTTTTTTCAAATCAAAGCTTACTCTTCACCTCTTAACTCCCCCCTTGCACATCCTAATTACAACAGTGTGCCTCCAACACTAGCTTTTTTTTTTTGCTTCATCAACTGTTTTGAATCGCTCTACCACACTGCTCCGTTGAAAAATAAACTCTTTGTCTTGTGATTTCCTTGCAAAATTGCTACAATGATATCAGGGAATGATGACAGGGAACTGCTGTCTTACAGGGCACATATTAGCTATATATTAATCATTTTGTTTTGTTATAAAACTGCAATTATTTTACTAATCTATTTCCTACTAACCCTGAAAAAACTCACAAAGTTCGCCTTAGAGCGTTTATCATTGTCTGTGTGCCACCTCCCCCCCTGCACCACACACAGTGTTAAAGCCTCAGTCTTGTCTTGTGTGTAGATGGATAATGAACTGTGTGCTGATAAAACCATACCAACAAAAACATTTTTCAAAGTTAATTTAAGGTGCAGTCTACCCACTTGCTACATATCAAATATCCAAACTATAAAAAGGCAAGACGTGAATATTAAATTTGGAGACTTGGTGTTTCATTGCCATGGTAACAGGAATTACCTCATGCATTGTAGTATCAAGAGCCTTCCGCTGTGCAAAACAGATAAGGGGGGGAAATCATTATCTCTCAGACACAAAGATGAAAAAAACAAAGGTAGCATTAAAAAAACTGTTGTATTCTGTCCTTGATTAACCATTTAGTTTGATAAGTGTAGTCTATTACACCACATGTTATTTCATCAGTTATGTTTCTTATCTTAAAATGAAGTAATAAGTGCCTGACTGTAGTAGAAACAGGAATCAGCTTTATCCTGAATAATGGTGGAAATTCTACCATACACATGATTACAATAATAATGTGCTTGTACTTTAATGTAATATTTAAATTGTATGCAACTCTATACATGTATATTTTGGACTAATGTACTGGTCAATTTGCACCATCAGAATTTTGGCAGGAAACATATGATCAATAAGTATAATATGATGGATTATAATGGGGCAAATTATCAGGAAGTTAAATCAGATACATCTTTAACATTATTTAAGTCAATTAAGCTACATTGTGCTTGTAATACTTCTGTAGTTTTGCATGAAGTAGAATTTTGATAACTTTTTCTAAGTCTGGGTATTTTTACAGTGTGGTTGTACTGCTACAGTCCTGTGTATGGCATTTCGTGTGTTGGGCTCTGTTATGACTGCTGTATTTTTCTTGGCTCTCTCCTCCTCTTCTCCTTCCTGTCATGCGTCATAAAAAGCAGTGATTGAAACAGGCGAGATCGATTTTGTTTCCAATAATCTCATCAAAGCACTTGAAGGAATAATCTGGAAGGGCCTCTCTCCTCTCCTTCAAGCTTTTCCTGGAAGGGTTGCCAGCAAGTCAAAATGGGAAAAGAGTTTTGTTTCTGGGTTTTTTATTTGTCCATTGCATTAATCAACCCCTTTTGTCAATCTCCAGAATGTGAGGTCGTTATTTGAAAGCAGTGTCATGAAACGACGCATGATAATCAAGACTGTTGTTCAAAGATTTACCTCATAAAAGGCTGCTCGTCCAATAACCAGACTACCTGAAGTAAAACTTTTTTAATTTTGTTATTGTGAAATAGAATGAATGGAATACATTTTCCGCCAGCTCCTGCTGAATATATTAACTTGAGTTTGTAGGGTGCAGTTAACTAAGAGCAGCATTCACAGCTTAGTTTTCATCTTGGCAAAATATCTGTGAGATTAAAAACAACCTCAGAATAAATCATCAGTTATATTCTGCTTTCAGAGTCTGGTATATGTATATGATCATCAACAAAATATTGAGGGATACAAGCAGGTATAAGTATAAAAACTACATTAATTTGACTAATGTTATTTCCTGTATTACTTACCAGAGCAAAGGCCGCAGTCCTTAACAATACGATACAAGATTGGCGCTTATGTTTGCACGTTTTCTTCCTCATTTATTCATTGAACAGAGATAACCCTGTTGAGATGAAAGGAAGTTTGTTTCGTGGGAGCACATTTCACATCAGACAATATCACTGTCAATTATGTAAATATTTTAACATAAGCAAGACATGCAAGTAACGGACGTCCTGCTGCGACGGAAGAAGAGCAGGAACAGTGGAAGAGTCAGTAAAACCTTCTATATGCAATATTTACCAGTGACTATACTGGTTTTACTGAGCAAAATTCATATATTACATGTTAAAAATATTGTACTAATACTGTTTTTAAAACTTTTATTGAGTTTGTCAGCACTATAAATTAAATTATGTTTGACTGGCAAATATTTAAAGTATTAATTATTTTTTATAATAAACATTTGTAATCCAAATGTATGTAAATTTTATTTGCAATTTAACCACCTAAATCTTTTTTTCTGGAGAGTCTGTGGAGACTGAGTGGTGACACCTTGTTGAACATCTGCTTCTCGCCGGGGCATAGTTAACAATCAGCGCTGCACTGTTGAACTGTGACATTACCAAGAGCACTGCTTGGAGGACGTTGGAGAGGGAGGGAGAAAACAATGAAAAATGAATAAAAATAACACTGAATAAAATAATAATAAGCCTTTCAAACTCCTACTCTCTGCTGCAGGCTCTTCTCGTTGCCACATTATGAACCAAGTTCTGCTGTGGTGAGACACAGCAGGTGTTTCTTTCTGATATTCTGTTGTGTCAGGTCAATTTCTAGGACTTTCGCCAGCGATCCGTCAATCTATAATTGATTTCAACATTACTTTTTTGTTTACACTGCTTTGCATACATTTAAATGTGTCCTGGTATGGTTTGAACTTGAATTTCAACTACAGAGATGAAGGTAAAGACCCCTGGATTAGCCCCTGAAATAAGTTGTAACCCCAGACAGCAGCAATTACAGGAAAGTGGACCAAATTTTTTTGGTCTATTGAGATTGGTTGTGAAGGATGTCATATTATCCCTAAGTCAAAAAAGTAATTTCTCATGGTTTGTCATTTCTTCTTCACTGGCTCTTGAGTGCACTTGAGTCACACGCGAGCTCGTCTGCGTCCTACTTTGAAAATGGACAGAAAGGAAGGGCTCATCCTTCTCCTCCAAACCGGGCAGAATTTAATGATTATCTTTAATTCTCCGAGGGCCTCCTCAGACAAACTTCGCCATCGACCCTGCTCATCACACCTCAAAGTGAGCACTTTGGAAGAATCCTCACACACATCAGAAATTATTATGTTTATCCCCGTACAGATTAGCAGCTGCTGCCTCCCCAATCAGCGAACGCCCGTTTGGTCATCATTAATCGAGTAACTTTCCTCTCCCATCCAGTGGAGGGACAGTCAATCACGGCTCAGGCCTAATGAGCTCGTGAGATGTGTATGAATGGCTTCAGGTGCCACACAAGCAGTTAGACGCCTAGCGATTGAATAACAGTGCTAATGGGCCTATATATCAACAAGTAGTCAGAACAAGTCGGTAAAAGGGTTAATAGAGCAAGGAAATAAGAATTAATGACAGCCGTGATTCAGGGATTCAAGAGTTTGGGGAAACTCAAGTCTCACAGTAGAAAGAAGTTTTTCCAAAACGGCTGCAAGGAGAACGTGTTAGTGATAAATATGTCAACTCTTCCCTGCTTAAGGATTATTTAGGTACTTCTGCAGTTTGAAGAAACAGCAGGAAGGAACCAACATTTATAAGGAAGAACCAACAAATGTTTTGTATAGGGTCTGAAAATGCATCCTAGAAAAAAGACACATGGGAGAAGAAAAATAATTAAAAGTAAATGTTTTTCTGGCATGGATTCAAATTTAAATCAGGGATGTTGTAAGGTAGAATGGAAATGTATGAGATTTGACAATACATAATTTGTCAATCACGTCTTGTGGACGCAAACAAACTCCCTCAAGCCGACATCAGTCTGTGGCATCAGCCATGCCCATCACCATGCTATCATTCTCAACAAAAAGTCAATGTTATCATTGTCCCCAGTCCAAAATACAGAGGTAAGGTCTGTGCCAAGCGCAGCGGTGTTCGGTCTGTCACTGGATGTTTTTCTGCTAGATTGACCTCCAGCAGGGGAGCGTGAAATGGGGAGTGATGCTGTAGCGTGGACAGTTTTATAGATGCAGGGGGGCAGCAGAGTCAAAATATCACCGCAGAGGACACAGACCCCGTCAAGCTTTTCTGCTGGAACATTGGAGATACCCTCTCTGCCAGTATAAAAACTAAAGGGAGTGCACAAAACACGAACTATGGGTGCTTTTTATTTGTGTCAAAAAAGAAAAGTTGAAAAAAATTCCACTAGAAGAGTCTCAAACGCTGTCTTAGATTAGTCCTGATGAATCCTATTCACACATAATTTGTGTTGGGCTGTCTGTCTTAGCCTAATCTGTACAAAATAACTTTGACTCTCGCCCTTGGCAATAAATAAAACTATGGCCACAACTGTCTGTCTCTAGATGAGCCTTTCAAATCCATAGAAAAATCATTAATACCACCTTATACACTTTGATTATCCTGAAATCAAAACATGCCTTTAGATATATAAATGATGCTGTTTTATTCATGAAATCTAATTCCCTCTATTTTGACCTCTCCCTTTTTTTGATTAGATTTACATTAGCACCCAGGGCAGCGTTGGGCCCTGAAGCCCTGCAGGCAGTTTATCACGTGACCTGTGGGGATGGTTTTCACCACCACTGGTTCCCTCTTGCAGCTGATCATTTGGCGCACAAGGAAAGAAGCGTTGCCCTCTGTTCTCTGAAAGACCTTCCCTTATAAATTACCTCATTAGTCCGTCTTACTCCTCCATTATAAATCAAACTGTAGTTGAAGGTGACCATATGAATATCTGCTGCAAATCAGTACAAACTGAAAATGACCAGAAATAAAAAAAGGAAGAAAAAATCATGATATGAAGCATATTCATTGTATTTTAGCTCTTACATCATTATATCATGCATATTATTCCGCTATAATGTGCTCTTGTTTTACTCATAATAATAAAGTATTAGCCGCTGGAAGGCATCTTGGCTGCTAACTTGAAAACAGTCGCGGCCACGCACTTGTGTGGGTGTGTTTCCTCTTTTTCTTATTACATTTAAAGTTAAGACACTTTTCTTGCCTGAATACCTGATGCAAAGATGTGAGCTGCTCTGGCTGAAGGAAAGCTTCTTTTTTCTGGCTCACAGAATAATACAAATAAAATATCTAATAATCTGAGTAAAGACAATATTGGAGCATTTTCTTTAAATACTTCCTTTCTTTTTACAATCTCTGCATGTGCTCCTTCAGCCAATGATGCATTGGTGTATTTCAGTTTGACTCCGACTGTTCTTTGTTGAAAAAGATTCTCTAAAACAGCTACCAATAAACAAGCGTGCAGCGAATCCGCCTGACTTCAAAAGAACTTTACAGTTATTCAGGTTACCGGATGAAAGTCTGATGTTTATGGATTTCACTCTTTAGGGATAAGAGCTTTTCTGGCGTCCCCAAAAAATTACAAAAACTTAATCCGTGCAAATGTTGTGAATTATTAATCATAGTTCTCCTAAATACTTTGAGCATCGCTTCAAATAAAATGTATTTCTTTTAGTTTTCAATTCAGGAGTAAATTCTGCACTGTAACTTTGTGTGTAATTTATGATTTTATGTCGTAAACATTAGTATCGCCGACCAAAACCTTTTTGTAGTTCCCTCTGAGTTAGACTTGTTTCATCGTATAATGCAAGAAGTCTGCCCTAAAATAATATAAGTGCTCCATTATTTTCAGTGTTGTGAATGTATAAAAGAGACAAGAGCTTTATGTAATATAACGGTGTAAACAGATATTAACGCTCAAGGCCACAACAGTCTGATGAAGAAGTAACGTATGGCCTAAAGAAGGAATTAGTATTCTCTATTTCTCGTCTGAAGTGTGCAAATGCTTCAGGGGAGCTGGAAAGGTGTTGTTTACCACCTTGAAATCTGTGGCTTCAGCAGCTAAATTAGCTCAGATAAACCTTCAAAAGGTGAGATTCAAAACATTTGCCTGTGGCAGAGAGAAAATATTGATCGAGTCTACAAGTTTCAAATCCCATAACCCCCTGAATTCAGTGTTTTTTAATTAGAGATCTTTTTGCCACGAGGTTCTCCCCCGTCTGACTCTCTGTTCGTCTCTCTCTGTGCTTTGACTCACTGCCAGTCCCCGTTGTCTGCAGCCTCGGCTTGAAGTCGAGAACAAAGTCACCAACATGAGAGTCATTTGGTCTGTGACACACTGTGGCAACTTCCAATGTGGCACGGGAGTATTTTTGAAGGTCTCGCTCCTTTTTTTGTTGTGTCAGCTCCGAACTGCTGCATACTGGATTTGAAATGAAACAGCGACTGTGAGGATAAAGCGTTGACTCTTAGCTTTCCATCTTTTTCAGCTATAATACACAATGCACTATTAGTACTGGAGAAAATTATTATCATTCTCATCAATTTCAAAACCTTCAAGAACCCATAAATCTTTAAATTCTTAAAAGTCATTGTCATTATTTAATTTCAGTCCAATGTGCCGGAAGAGACAAATTTTAAATGATTGCTTTTTCTGAATCAACATAAATATAATGTGTATATTTCTGCTTTGTATGACCTGGTTTTGAGGTACTTTGTTATCAGGCCCCAAAATGGGGGGCATCTGGGAACAGGTGAAGGGGTTAAAGACATTTTTAATTCCAGCCTTGCTCTTAAAATGCAGGTAAACTTTACCCACATGTACCTTCAATGCGGTAAAACTGACTGCAGACTGGCTGCATTCAGCTTACGTTTACTTAATTAAATGTTCAAGAGAAAGCCATGCCAGCATTCACCCCTTTGCTCACTAGGGGCGTTTTTTTAACTCTGAGGTGCCAGACCTCAGCACCTACGTCTTCTCTGGATGCTTTACACCTTCGACTGCACGCCCATACGAGTGCATTCTCAAGAAGGAAAGTTCATTCACTCTCACTCTTCCATCGCCGATTACTCCTGGCAAGGTCAGACCTCCAGCTGTCAACACTGATCCTACAGTGGCTGTTCAGATTGCTCAAACCCAGGTTCACTTAAGGGCACAACTGTTTTCAGCTGTGCCCACTGGGGAGCCACTCTTCACCGCACTGCCTCCGTTTTCTCATTACGTTCGATCGTAAGCAGGCCCTGCTGCTCGCTCCCGACTGTGCCGAGAGCTCAATTTGTTTGAGAACGCGGTGTGCCGGGCGCCACGAGAGAAAATATTTCAACTTCCAGCTGAAAATACTTTGCTTCCCGCATGAATCTGCTTAGTGCTGCAAGCTACTGAATAAGAGGCAACCGGTGGACACAGGCTGCAGCGTCAGTGTGGTAACGCTGATGCCTGAACTGCAGTGTTCTCCGATATTGCTGAGAAGTGCACGTGAACTACTCCACCTGGAACTATTTGTTGACAGTTGGCACAGGATAGAGAAGGTAGGTGCAGACCCTGAGGGCAAACACAGAAGAAGAAGAAAATATGTTTGGTTCTGTAGTTTCAGAAGCTCATGGTGTGTATTATTTCAGTTTTAAAAACAGATAGGAATCTGCAAAAAATATTACAAATAATTCACAAAGTAAAGCCTTTTCCACTTGTTTTCAAGCGCCACCTATCTCCCTTTCCTCATTTATTTAAGTCTTTAAAACTTTTCCTATACTTACTGTGTGTAAAAGCTGAGATTGATCAGTTTTGGAGGATTCACAATAATAATTGAGATTCTCCACTGAGGCCTGTGTGGAGCTGATGTGATTAGAACTTATCTACGTGGTAGAAGCTCTCCGGCGGGTTCCGCAGGAGTTCACTGACCTTCAAGTGGTTCTAAAAAGTAACCACGGTGAAAGTTTTCTGGGTTGAGTGTGCTCTTGTTTGGTACAGTGTTGTGGTTTTCTGTTCACACACTCACAGCACTGTTTCACCTACCACATATGGAAGAAAGCGGGGCGTAGCAAGGAGGCTGACCTTCATCTGGAGGTCAGGCCTATCCTGCACAGGCAACTGACCCGCGGACACATCCTAGAACAAGCTAATGAAACCCAGCTCCCATCGAATGCTGCTCTGCACCTGACCCTTTGTCTGTGTGTGTTATAGAACAAGTGTTATGAATCCAAATTGCTAACAGTGTTTTTTCTGCGTTGGGTGTCTCTGTGTGTTTGTCTCCTTGTTTGTGTGTGTGTTTCACCGTCTTAGCAGAATCCCTGTTCAGCGGCCTGGGGCTGGGGGCGGTGGTGGGCCTCGGCCTGGGAGCGCTCCTGCTGCTCCTCGTTCTGGTGGACGTCAGCTGCTTCTTTCTGCGTCACTGTGGCCTGCTGATGTGCATCACGCGCACACTGTGCAGCAAGAAAACAGCCACCAGCGGCAAGGGCAAGGAAATGGAGGAGGGCAAGGCTGCCTACCTGTGAGTTGTTGTTTTGCTTTTTTTACAAGACAAACTTTTAACTCTTTCTTTTTCCCTCCTACCAGTATCAATGTTTGTCAGTCATCAGGTCATTCATGCTTGCAGAAGGTGCATCTGCTGTGGGTGTATCTTGATGCATGTGTGACACTGGCCTCTGTTTTTTGCTGTATAATTTTGTGCAACAACGAGCTGAAAGACCAGAATGAAGGAATGAAAACAAAGATTTCAAGAAATTATTTCCAAATGTTATATAACCAGATTTGGGCAGAAACATTCCTCTTTCTACGTCCTCCCAATCATTTTGTGAAATCTCACCATTGGAATATTGATCAATAGCGAAACAGTGAATGTTTTTTTGTCATGTACGACCTAGAATCCTTTAAAACGCGTTTACTGTGAATGAGAAAAGGAGTCTTCTTTTTACCATTTACCATAGGTACACCTACAACAGCCGCCCAACCACCCTTTCAACCACAGTATGTCTTTGTTTATGTTTTATTCACTAACACCAGTGACTTTCATCCAGTGTGCAGTGAGTTCACCTTCCTTTGCATGCATCGTGTGTATGTGCACATTCCTGATGAACAGTTTAACCGTGCTCGTAATTCACGTCACGTGCTATCATATTTTGTGTGTACACCTCTATGATTATAAATATGGTATGCATGCAAATAGACTGTGAGTGACCCGACAGAGTTCTCATACAGTATGGCCGCGTGCATGTTTTCCCGGAGCAAACACATACTTTATCTTTATTTCTCTCATCGGACGGCAGTTGGTTTAAAATACAAAACCCTCAAGCTATGAAGATCTCAGTAAAATCAGTTTTCAGATTCACACCCAGTCCTAAAGTAAAGTTTTGTGAGATGGCACCCGACTGAATCTGATTCATTTCCCCTCAGCCTTTTTTTTTTTCCTTTTGCCAGACGAGTTTGTGGTGTGCAGAGAGACAGCAACGAGGCACAGACGAGGAGGAAGGGGAGGAAGGGGGGGGGGGGGGTGAGGTTCCCTCTTGCTGAGTCACTAAGCTCACAGTGCTGGAGGGCTGAGTGACTGCCTGATGTCACCACATGCACAGTCTGTCTCCGATTTATGGAGCAGCAACTCACGCAGGCATTTTACTGTCTGTTTGTTGCTACTACAATGTGATCATATCTCTGAGACATTTGCTTATTTACTGTAGTCTCATCACAAACACAAAAGCATTATCACAGATGTGCAGTATTGTATCAAGTGCAGCAGGACGGTGCAAAAAAATAGTCCTGAAATGACTACTCCAACAATTGACCATTGTCCTTCCACCAAGTTTAGAAAGGTACAAGAGACACTTGAGATTTTAAATGAACTTAAACAAAACTCTGTTAAAAGTATTGTGGTTCTTACCCACACTGCTGCAGTTTTAACTTAGCCAGCGCTGGACCAGTGCACCGACACTTGGAGGGTGTGAGACGCTCTATTATAAATCTGTCGAACGGTGCCAGTGATCAGTCAGGACACGCTGGACTCTGTAGCTGCCTCAGGAGCGGCTGCGTTCACAGTCAGTCCGCGCTTTTAGTCCGACTTTAAAATAAGGAGCGAAAAGGCAACTCAATGTCTGCAAATTAAAGGTTGCTATTTTTCAACCTTGAAAAATCAAATCTACAATAACAAATCATCCATTGATGTTCCTTTTTACAAAGTGTACAGCATATAAACATTTAATTGTGGTCTGGTGTGTTGCTGAAAATGACCATTAAGGCACAGTAAATGAATTCCAATCAATGGATTGTAACTAGATTTGTCAGACATTCATGACTAGACCCGCTGTTTTAATTACTATTTTCACATTACGCATTTTGTTCTGCAGGCAGTACAGTGACTGTGGAGACAAGACAGTTCGTCTTACTGACATGCTCAGAGCACTTACATTTGAAATTCTGTCACAGCAAGTTCTGTTAACTCCAGAACAAACCAAAAAGGTGGTTCTCTCGAGATGCTAAAGCTAAAGACGCTCTTTTGTTTTTGTAAATGGGAGAGGAAGAAAAAGAACATTGTGTGTTTGGCCTTGGAAAAGACGAACAGTCACACAAACTGATTTCTATGACGTCAGGTAACAAGGTCTGTAATCCTCGAGTGAGCAGCTCTGCCTTCTGTCCTTCATCACGACTTCCGCGCTCGCTGTAAGATCCGGGTGTCGGCTATGATAAAATATGCTTGTGGAAAATAAAAATGTAAATGTAAAGATTTAGATAAGAGAGCAAACAAACGCCCCTGGGAGGTAGCGTAGACCCTGGGCCACCTAATTTATCTCTGTGAAAAGCAGGGATTGTAGTCAGCCTTTATGGGCCCGCCGCAGATAGCCTTGTGCTTAATTATTGCTGGCGCGGTGAAGAAAAAGTCGCCCCTGCTGTGCTTTGGTGTCACTTGGAAGGTTACAGATTACAAATACACATCTGCATGCTCACTCTGATATCTACCCCAGCCCACCATGAGGTGCACACAGATGCTGGTTCTCGCCACGTAATCAAAGAGGCTTGTCAAGACCCAGTGGCATTTCCTCTCGCTTTGTGTGCCAGACTTTGTTTTTCAATGTAAGTTCTAAAGGAACGTGTGTGTGTGTGTATGTGTACACACGACAGCGGTGTGTGTGCAGGGGATGATGGTGTCTTGTAGAGGTGAAAAAAACCATAAAGAGACAGTAACTCTGCAGAGCAATTTGAGGAGGCTGCACGGTGGTGTAGTGGTTAGCACTTTCACCTCGGGGTTCTCTCCGGGTTATCCAGCTTCCACCCACAGTCCAAAGACATGCGGAATTGGATTAGGTTAATTGGAGACTCTAAATTGACCGTAGGCGTCAATGTGAGAGTGAATGGTTGTTTGTCTCTTTATGTGGCCCTGCGATAGGCTGGAAACCTGTCCAGGGTGTACCCCGCCTCTCGCCCAATGTTAGCTGGGATTGGCTCCCCCCAGTCCCTCCCAGCAGCGCTGTTAGCAATCTGCCAATCCCCAGTATACTTTCCAACTGCATTGAGATATTGGTTCAGAAAATGCATTCATGATCAGTCTGGAAAGTGGGAATAACCTGCAACAGGACTTTAAGTATCCATATGTTGATAGAACCTTCCTGTCTCAACATAAGTCCAATGCGTTTGCGTGGAGCTAATGGGACATGAAATTGGCTCCTCTGTGCAGGAACTTCAACATCTACCAATCTACCAAACCCCCCCCCCCCCCCCCCCCCCCCTGGCCAATAGCAATATTTGGGCTTATTAGGTACAGGATCATGCAGGGCTGCTGTTGAATTAATGATGTCACTAACTGGAAAAACTCCCATGGAGCTGGTGAACATCTATAATGGCAATTTGGAAGAGAAAATTGAAAATTCACTGTATATAGGTATATCAAGATTGTGTCACAACAGTGAGACACTGAAATTTGGCCTTTTAATAAAGATATAATGAGAATATAATCTCTCACATCAATCAAAGCCATTACTAAGTAATTCATATCTAATATTGGATTAAACGGCAAGCACATTGCAAATTAAGGACCCCAACCAAACCAGTATGCTTAAAGCATAAAAGCTCAGCTAAATGAGGAAAGTTTTAACCCAACTCCTGCTCTAATTCCCGATTTAGGACGTTTCCATTTTGCGTTTTATGGTCAAGATCTTGGATAGAGCAGTACTTTGAGTCAAAGGCATCAGTGGATGGAGGGTTTGGGTGTTTCTAGCAAAGTGACAGACGCGTCTTGAATGATCAGCGGGAGAAAATGCAACTAAACAAGAAGCAGCATAACCCCGTGAACTGGGGAAATGAGTAGCCCTCAGCTACAGTGTGTTGTCACCCGCCTCATACTGATCGTCTTAAAGTGCACAGAGTTGGATCAGGTCTGCTTGCACTTTCTCTTCCCTCCCCTCTCAGCAAACAAAATACTAGGGACACGAGTGCACTGATGACAGGGAACCAAGTAAAAGCTAATGCTCCTCATTGATTTCCTGTATTTAACCGATACCCATCCCAGGAGATGCACTGTGTTAAAAAGGATCTTTCAGCCTTTCATATTTTGCACTTTGGTGTTTGTTGTTCTCTGCGTTTCATTTTCATTTCCAAAAACTGAAATGACAAAAAAAGCCAGCTGATTATTTTATTTGTGCCTGTGCACGGTCCATCTCTTGTTGGTTTGTCAAAAGGTGTTTTTTGAATATAGACTTTTTTATTTTAATATCTATAACAAAGGATCCTGCAGATGTACAAATGCATCAAATATGGAGATCTCTGTAATCTTTGTACCACCTGTGATAGCTCAGAAGATTTATATAGCTTTTTTAAAGAGCCATTACCTAACTAGGGGCCATTTAAAATGTCCACATACAGTATGACTGAACTGGAATTAGAATACATGTGCAATACCTATTAGAAATTGGCACTATTTAAATAAAACTGTCACCATATTATTCTACTCTTACTTTAACTCAGTCATTGTATTAACCGTATTAGAATAAGTGGGGTTTTTTGTGCCAACTGCGGTTTAGAGCTCTCATACATCACATTACTTGAAACACAGGCTTGTTAGATTTTCATCATGTGGCCACATTAACATAAACATAAGGCTGCGATGCCTGTCTGCTGGATTTCCCGTGTAAAATGAGATGAGCAAGAGGCAGTCGGCCAATCAAATGGCTCCTGCTTAATAACACATGCATGTATTTCATTCCTTGAATCAAATTTAAAAGCAAGTGGGAGCTACGGGCGCTCTCAGGTGATGTTATTCAGGTTGACACAGGCAGAAAAATTAGAGTACAGCACTGAGGAAGCAACGAGTTGAGCTCAGAGAAGGATGAGGAGGCAGGAAAGACAAGACTGAGGAGGAGTTCTGATTGCAATTGTTGTAATTTTATGATTTATTTATTTATTTTTTAATAATCATACAGAGAATCTGATATTCTATATAAAATAGTGGGTAAGATGTGTCTAGTTCACTTCCAGTACATGTCTTGTAGTGTAATTGTTGACCAAAACGGGCACCTTTTAATCCCCCAGATGACATCACTATGACGTCATCTGGGTTATTTTCTTAGACTCAGCTAAACTCAGAAAAAAATCAGAAAGAAGACTGCTTTTTTTTTGCGTTTGCTTTTGACTCCCCTTGCAACTGATTTGCAGATTCCTGTATGTATCCACAAATCTCAGGACGCATATCACATTTACAAATCTGATTTAACGCACACATGCACTGGGATAAAGTTTCACAACTCTACACACACTGGCTCCGATCTTTGTTGGCGAGTGGAAAATCGGGCAAAAAACTGTGCAGAGTGAACCAGGCTTTAGGTTACTTATCAAACAAAGGCAGTCAAGAGTATGTATAATATCCTTTTATATAGTCCTTTGTGGAGTCCTTTAAAGACTGTTATATTTAATATCCTTGCCGTCTTTTCACTTCAATTAAATTCACCTTTATAAGTCCCAATGGGACACCACCTTCACCCAGCAAAAGATCTAACGGCTGATAACTGGTGGGCTCTGAAGCAGGAAAGTACATTAAGTACATAAAAAAAAAACATTAAGGCTACACTCTCAAGTGGCAGTAATTCAGTTCTAAGTTAGCTATAGCATTTACTTTATGTGCCTGTTTCATACAAAAACATCCTCTGGGTGATCACTCACAAGTCTGTGCCCGTTCACATAAATCATACGTGGCCCTGCAGTTACCAAGCTGCTGGGTGTACACGCTGCGAATCTCACCTCTGTTTTTCTACATCGGTTTTGTCTTGTTCTCTTTCCCTGCAGGAAACTACCGCTGAAGGAAGAAAATGGAAAAGAGTCTCTGAAGCCGGATACGATTGAAATCAAAGTGCACAGTGACAACAGCATCCACACAAAGCCTGACGACAGCAAAGCGTAAAGAAACAAAAATAAAACAAAAAAGAAAAGATAAAGGGTCGGTCCCCTCACCACCAAAAGAACATTCGGATCACGAGAGCAAAACCCAGAGAAACTACAACACTGGAAAATAGTGGATTAAATACCATATCTGTTTATAACAATGCCCCAGTGAAAGGCATGTGTAAATACAAATAATAGAGAGAAAATAGAAAGGAGGAAAGGGTCAACCTTTTAGACACCCTGAAGGATAAATGTATCATGTTCTTATAAACATGGTGTCAGTGGAAGGCTCTTGTTTATCAATGATTGTAGATTCTTTTTTTCTCTTCTTCTGGTACCAGTCTCACTTTTTGGCTCTGTGCTTTATTGTTTTTCTGACTATGCTTTTTGTTTGTTTATTTCTTTTCCTCTTCTTTTTCTACGCTGTTACATGGCGACAGGTCACGTCTCCAGCCCCCACATCTAGGACGTCTCGCACAGAACATACACAATCACAGGTGCAGGCGTGAGCTAGTATGCTCGTGCGCCCCTGAGCTCACACCGCTAATGCGCTTGCTTTTTGTCTGTCAGAGCCGATGCATGGGCTGAGCCCTCTCTGCGGGGTATCCCTATGATTTAAGCCCACTTTCCTGTTTCCTTGCCTGAGTGGTACAGTACAGCAACCTATAATAAATTTTTCTTTAATAGCCGAGCAAGTTGTCGGGCTAATTAGAGGCATATGCTGTACCATTGTGTTTCAAGCGTGCTGGCTTCAATAACGAGATGAAACCACGAGGCTTCGGGAAAAATTGACTGTGGAAGAGCCATTTTGTTTCGGGGTAACATCTTAAAGAGAGGAAAAACTTGTATCAAACAGGATCTCATTATGAATTATTATGAGGAATTTGGACTTGATATTTAATGACTACATGTCCTCTGTCGGGCTTTGGAGGATCATAGTTTGTGTTGCAGGAAATCAAAGAATACATTTAAAGATCCAGACAAAAAGTGAGAATGTGTTATGATACAACACAAGTGCATTGATGTCACTGTTGGCAAAACATTTTATATTGACACTAAATATTGTAATACTCTCCTACAATGTGAGCATAAGTATGTTCTACTCATCATACATCTACAGGCGATTATTGCCAGAGGCATAAATCTAATGCCAGCCAATTTGAAAAAAATGATGGTTCTGTTTCGACAACTGTCCCCACGATTACTCTGAATGATGTTGTGTAATAATTACTGTGTGTAATGTAAAGGCAAAGAAAAGTTACAACATGTCAACAAACGAGTATCATCATGAGAAATGAATCAACGTGCGTTTCATGTATGTTTTTGATGAAAAACTTTTTTTTCATTCCTGTTTCAGATCTGCCTCACATGCATTAAAAAAAAAGATTTATCAGTCTGATCGCTGTTCTCTCTGATGTTGTCATGTGTTGTACATAGGTGGGAAAAAAAGAATATTTTACAAAGCTTTTATGTAAATATACCCTAAAGGATGTCTTTTTTTTCAAAATACAACAGGCTTTTTTGTGAATACTCCTCAGATAATACGTTTTTTTTCTGTTTGTTCATTTGTTTGTTTCCCCTCTTATGTTGTATTTTGGTCCAAAGTTCAGTGATGGTGTAATAATGCTTCTTTTATCCATTTACTTTCCCTGAAGGAAATCCATGCCCTAAGGCTATTTCACGGTATTTTAATGGAGGCAGTAATTATGGCATTAGTGTGCCTTCTCTTCTTCTCCCCCCCCCCCCCCCCATCCTTGTGGCCTAATGCCGCTGCAGCAGTGTAGACCATCAAATTAATTTTTGGTTGTGATGTTGCTGCTTTTTTCTTTTTTCTTTTTTTTTCTTCTTTTTTTTTTTGCTGCCACCGAATGTGTCAGAAGATTGAATTTATATTGTGATGCTGTGAATTCCTGGAAATGTAGTCGTAAGACTGTGGGTTGTAGTCGCCAACACTGGACAAAAACAGACGTGTGTCACTACCTAGAACAACAAGACGTCGGGTGATGGAGGGCAGCAATCTGGCTTTAATGCAATGTAATCCATCATCACAAGAGTGTGTGTGTGTGTGTGTGTGTGTGTGCGTGTGTGTGATTGGGTGCGTGTGTGTGATTGTGTGCGTGCGCGCGCGTGCGTGCACTTGTGTGTGTGTGCGTACATGCATGTGTGGTTGAACACACTTGTCTACATGAATCAAGTTGCATGTATGTCTGTTGAATGTATCTGTACGTACTGTAGGTCGGTCAGTGTGACCATGTTAATTTTTCACAATAAGAGTCAATTACGAGTTATACACTAAATGACAGAGTTCAAATCCCAATATCTTCATTTTGTTTTAGGTCACTTTGTTGGTTTTGTTGACTATTTACATTAGGTTAAAGTGCACTATTGAGAACACTTGATGCATTGCACGGCTCTGAAAGTCATGTGGTGACTACATGCCAAGTATGATTCCGGGTGCTGTGCATGTACGAGGGTCTCTCTCCGAGTGCGGAGTTGGCGAGAGCGCTCGTGCAGAATTTTGGAGTGCACTCTGATAGGTAAAACCTGATTATGTAGTTCTCGACAGTGATTAATTCCCCAGGGTGCAGCACTCCGCGCATGAGTCTGCAAGCCCCAACGCCAACTCCCACCACCGCCGCCCCCTTTTCCACTGTTCTCTGCCTCTCTGAACCCATTGGTTTTTATCTCAGACCCTTGCAGCGCTGGCTTTGTTTTCTCCCACTGAGCCTACTTACCTGCATATCTCAAATGGATGGTCCTGCCATGGAGTGGTTCCGCTGCCTGTTACGATGACTGTAAATATGGGAGCACAGTGCCTGGAGGCTATACGATTTGTACATGTTCTTTTGTATTTGAATATGAGTCTAAATCCCACCCCCCTCCCCTCCCCTCAGCCGCTCTCGTTCCCTCTCGCCCTCCGTCCCTCTCTGTCTCCCCCACCATGCCTCTTTCTGTAAGGGGTAAAACAGGTGTGTTTGAGCTCAGTGTACAGTATGTGTCCTCTTTGTCCCCATGCTCCCCCCGTGTCCTTTGGACTGTCCCGACTGAGTTTGCTTTGTGCAGGAGGTGGGATCTATTGATGTCTCTCTGTACGTACCTGTGGAACACTTGTGACTCCTGACATTTACCGCTGTAAATAAACATGTCCTGGTAGAAGAGTGTGAGGCGTTGTCATTCATGTGGTTTTCATTCCTGCCATGTGTGGGCCTCCTCGAGGATCAGGGGGGATTTTGAGCCATAGCCGCTGTCGAAGGTGATAATTTGCTGTGATTTTGACCCATGAACGTACTCGTTCGAGATTCAAGATGATGCTTTCACACAAAAGTGGTTCACAGCACCATAATTGCAGTGACAAATACGTTCTGGCACCCTGGAGGCCTCACAGTGTTGCATCATCAGTCCGATTTTTGTGAAACATCGAGGGATGCTGTTGTTCCTTTATTAATAGTTCAGCATGAGAAACTGTTCACACACCCAATCAGAAATAGTTTTTGATCTTTGAGCTAATCACTCACTGTAAAACAGTTCTTACTTTCCTTCAAAAGGATGCACCTTTCATTCTTGAATATTGAGTCTTCTGGTTCATTTTTTTAATTTTCAAGCAACAAAAATCCATTTATAATATATGAAATGTGTGCTAATAGGCTCAGAACCCATCATAATGAATTTGAGTGAGAGAATAAATAAATGAGTAATGGAAGTTTTGTACAAAATGGGGAAAAAAGGGGGGGGATACAGTACAGCCATGAGATACTGATACTGGCTGAATATTTCATTGTAATCCACTGCATTGTTATTGTAGCCATTTTCGTCTGGTGCGGCCGTGTGATAAAAACAGACAACTCCACCAAGACACAACTTTAATAGCTTTTAATGTTTCTGGCGTCGAAAGCGGCAGAGCTCATTTTTCCCGAGGACAGAGGGCTATTTTCATCAAGGTAGTTCCTTAACCTAGATTACTCCCGTTTTAAGCGGTAACTGTGCTGCATCTTAATCTGAGGCGCTTAATGATGAAAAAAACAAAAGAAACAGAGAGCTGGAGAAGCTCTGCTCAAACGAGAAATTAAAACAACTCTGAAAAGCGCGGGGGAGCCACGGTCTTCCTCCACAAAGCTGCCCCCTCTTCAGCGCTCATTTGAAGTCAGCAGATAATGTTTCTCAGACGTCTCCCTCCCACGTGAGGGAGGGAGGGAAACAGCGGGCTGCCTGTTGGATCCTGGCTGCAAGGGACTCTGTTAACAAGAGGAACAAACTTCGACTTCATCTCCCACAGGGGCTCAAAGGAGTCTTATTTAGATTGGAGAGATGCAGAAAGGCGCAATATTGGCCGCTGTGGGGGGCGAACGTTCACAGAAAGTGGAGAGAAAAGGCGGCAAAGTCATCCTCACCTCCAGTTTGCCACATGGTTTCCTGACAGACTGCTACAGGTGATTACTTTTTTTTTCCTACAAAGGAAGTTTGACAAACAACAAACGTGTGGGACCACACTCAAACTCACACACCACAGGAAAAGATAGCACAGTAAGCCTTCAGGGTAATATTCCTTCCCCTAATCTTTCCGTTTGCTGAGACTCCCATGATACTCCGCACACCTTAATCCCGACCATGAGAGAAGTCCTGGAAGTCTGGGAAGAAATCTCCCTGGCGCTGTTGAAGTTTTCTCTCTCAAGCACACATGCACTTAAATGCCCCCCTCTCACGCGCCTTGCACACAGAATCCCACGCTGAGACAATCATCATTTCTGAAACTGCGCCAACATGCGAGCAAGTGGAGCTTCCATAGACTCTTGGCCACGCGGGCAAATCCAGCTTTCCAGTCTCAGGTGACCACCCCCACACTTCATTAATCTCCTTGATTTCAGGCTGTCCCAGAAAAGGTCCGCCTCCCCTCCGGTTTGACAGGTGAGGAGACAGGAAGCAGCAGTTAAGTTTGTGTTTGTGTGTGTGTGTGTGTATGTGTGTGAACCGAAGGGGGTTTATGGGCGAATTTTCATAAAGAATGATGACATTGTAATCTTTAATGGAAGTACATGAAATATGTTGGTAGGACACAGTTGGGAAAAGTTTGGACAACAATCAATGAAGGAGGTGAAACAAGGAAAATAGTGTCACCTTATTAATAGTTTATTAAAGGGGAGAATATTTGGAAACCAACTTCATAATAATCTGCTAGAATCAAACAAAACCACAAGGAGGTTGTTCTGCTCTTAGCATCTACTTTAAAGTATAACCACATGGTTCGAAACAGTATTTCCATTTATGGCTTGTCAAAACAATGTCCACCTTTACCTAATAACCTGCAACCTTTATGGAGAATATTGTATACTAGCCCTTTGCATAAATGGAAAATTCCTCTCCTGCTGAGAATATTAAGTGTCTTCAGTTGAGGAAGCAGTTTCTGCAGATTAAATCTAAAAAAGACAGAGGGAATGAAAAAGGCCACCATCCCTTTATCCTGGCACTGTGAGTGCGTTTGTGGCCACATATCAAAACATCCGAAGTGAGTGCTGCTTATCACCATAGCTGCTGCAAGAGTCAATAAAGGAGAGATTCTAGCATTTGTGCCTCAAAGCTGCTTCTCGACTTCGGAAATAGTATTTAACTAAACAGAGTCAGTTCTTTCCAGCCTATGGTTTTTGTCGGTGGATGGAGTTTGCTCAGTTGTCAGTTAGTCAACTCTGCAAGGTTTGCAGGGAGTGAAAAAAAAAATACTTGGATGCGCAGAGAAGATGTGTTTGACTTTGAAGCAGATTCCTGTAGCTGGGTTCTCTATCATGAGCATTTCTGTCAGTAAGTTTGCATTTACGTACTTCGCATTTCCATGGAAGTCATTACAAGCCAACGTCCCCATTCATTCGGAGATACAGCTGAATGTGCCAGAACTTGACTTCACCCTAAATTTAAATCTGCCAAACTCGATACAAACAGATTGACTGGTGCAAAGAGGAGCTACCGGATTGGATAATTCTTTGAAGAAAAATTGTTAAGAAATTCAAGATGAGGTCATCTGCTGCAGCTGCTTTTGGAGTAGGTTGCACGAAAAACATTATTCTCCAACAACAAGGAGCATAAATGGAAACATAAATTGCAAATTTAAAAAAACAAAGTCTCCTATTAAAAGCAACGTAACCTATATGTCTTTCTTTTGTCCCAATGAGCGAGACACTGGAGGGAACTAAGACACAATCCAAATGACAAATGAGAGCTTTACGGCTGCTCGCGCCGGGGGCTCAGTGTTCAAGGACACACCAGGAGGATTTTCCAAGGGAAGAGGCCTAAGTGACTCCAGGTTGTAAGTCTTTTCAAAGTGATGCAGTGCCTCGGAAAAGAAACGCACATGAGGTTTGCTGACCTTGTGCGAGAAAAAGTCCTATTGATATTCACCGCAGACACAGATAAATACATTAGGACGGAAATGTGTAAGAAGTCACGTACGCTGGTCACTTTATCTCTCTGTGCTGTGTTTCAGGGCTCTTTCATTAAGAGGGTCTGAGCTGCAGGAGACGTTATTGAGGCTGTGCATATACAGCTGAGCTGTAAAACACCTTTTTTTTTCTTCTTCTACTTCTGCTGGATGAAAGAAAACTTTCCGTGCACCACTTGGGGAGAATTTCTTTACTCGGTGGACTCGAGTCACAATAATTGGACTCCATGCCAGATATTGACTCTTAAGCAGTGATTTATTTAAATAGTTCAATGCTCTGCTTTAATTTCCATGGTTAAATGCAGCCTGTGATAATGATGCCAACACCATATTTCACTTCTTTCTTTTTTTTAAATATCTCGTGACATAAATCAAGCTTTCCTACCTTTCAGAGTAAAAAAGAAGAGAACATTGAGAGAATATTTCACCTGCACTTTTGCTTTTTGCATGTTTGCTGTTCTGGAAATATGAAACGTGATTATGGCTTATGTTGGTCATGGTCATATGTGTGTGACTGCGTTATCTAAATCCCCTATGAAAGGAGAGTGAGCAATTACATGTCTTACATGTTTCCTTCGTAGGATCTTTTTTTTTTTTCTCAGCCACTGAGGCTCAACCGCTAACATCCTGTTTCAACAGGAAATACATGATCTTTAAGGAAGCGATTTCTCCAGTGGGCCTAAATTTTTGCTGTTTGCCTTGTAGCTTACAAGTCAACTGGGAGCTAGTTGTTGACAAAGCAGCACTTACTGTAACAAACTGCCTCTTTGTTTTCATTAATTTGAAAGTCACTCATGTTCGCTCTCTTCAAAAAGCTTCAAAAAACAGGGTTCTCACAGTGCTTCCAGCAACAACCGAGCATACTAAAGCAGGTTGCATGATATGTGATTTTAGTGCTACTGGTCTGTTATTGAGGGCAGATGGGGTGGCCTTCCTTGGCACCAGGATAAAAGAGGATGTCTTCCATACCAGCAGTATCCTTAACTTGCTGGTCATAGTCTGGTACAGTATCATTTTGATCTCTGTGGAGGTTGGAGTCAAGGGGTTGTGATGATCAGATGTGTTCAGCTGTGGTGGGATTTCTGGTGACTGAGAGGGTGTGAAGATGGGGGTGTGTACGGGCACAGCTGGGGATCCATTGCTGAACCTACTGAAAATCACATTTGGCTTGTTGGCTCTGTCTGCGCCGCCACCCTGTCAACAGTCTTTGATGTTGAAGCCTGCGAAGCGCTTCATGTCCATCCACACATCCCAGGTATGGTTCTCCTGGAGTTTCTTCTCCAGCTTCAGTCTGTAGGAGTCATGGCACTTGACACCTTGAAATCACGCTGGGTTAAATGCCTAAGTAAAGGAGTTCTAAAGCTAAAACTAAAGTTACATGTCAACTACAGAAAAAATATTGCTTCCTGAGTGGACAATGGACCCTGCACAAGGGTCAGTCCATTGTACTGTAATTCCTGAGGTGCTTTTTCTTGTATGGAAAATTTTACCAGAAGTTGAACTAAACCGAGGTCCATTGGACATGTAAATGCAACATTGCTCCATCACGTTTTAACCACTCCTTACTGATTATGGTACTGAAGAGTTTGGTGAAAAAAAAACTCCACAACAACTCAGCTTTCCCATCACTCTCAAACATTGCCCAACTTGCAAACTGGTCAACTCAATAGCTTTTACAAAAATGCTGATGAATTGTAGTTTGATGAATCAGAAGAAGCCCTGGGAATTCAAAAAAGGTAGTCTGCTCAAGTCTTTTAACTTACATTCATGTTTTATACATTCTGTCAATGTTTGCGAGGTCGGTTTTATTGAAAAACACTTCACACCCAGCTAATACTGGGGGGATTTGACATGCGCTTGCAGTTATGTTATCTCTCCTAGTGCTTAGTCATCCTGCTAAGCACACACTTTGGCCACATATAAGCAGAACGTGCTACAGTGTCCCTTAAAGCCTATATAGATTATAACCATTTGCAGCACCGCACATAACTGAGCAGAGCATCAGGATGAAATTCTCAGCCAATAATTGAGTGCATGGCAGGGTAAATGTCAAACTATTTGCAAGCCATTCATGAGCTGTGGTATTCTTCTCTATTAGCCTAATGTGGCAGAGTTACTCCTCTCGGCTTTGTGCAAATTCATTTTGGATTTTTATTAAAACTCAAACCAACAGTAATAGATGTGCCTCTGGGGTAGCTTTGAAAACCAATTTGCTAAACAGCACAAAATCATCCCCATAATTGTCTCCTTGGACTGCATTTCCCATCGAAGGTGATTCTCATGTGAACGTGAGTAAACTTTGCCTCATTGACCAGGACTCGCACTCACTTTTGACTCCAGAGTCATGTGTTCCCAAATTACTGTAACAGCCAAAACAGACAAACGGGATCCTGTGCACACTGCTGACAGGAAACTCAAAACGCAGATCCTGCCTATCAAATGACCCTGCGGCGATTCCTGCTGCTAATGAAGTGAAATATTCTGGCATCTGAATTCGAAATAGAGCTGTGTTTTTGGACACATGAATATGAATACAATCAGCTAGACTTGGCTCATTAATGAGGCAGGGAGAGCAACCAGCAGACAGGATTAATTAATTACAGAGTGACATTTATGGATAATAACCTTCTGGTGGATATCATGGCTAATGAATATGCATAAGACTATCAAAGGGGAAGCATCCAGCCAAGATTAAATATCTTTATTCAGGTCCATGATGGGGTTACTGTCGCCCGTCTGAATCGGCAGCACATTGTGATTTCAGAGCATGTGTTGTTTTGAATGATTTCTCACAAACATCAGAATTGTCTTCAATTAGGGTTTCTGTATAACTAAAACATCACTGGTTTTTGAGGCTGAAGAAATATTTGAGAGTATTAATGCTGAACACAGCCACACATTTGAACCTTTGCTAAGAGATTCGATGTGAATATCCTGGTGTTATATTCCAAAGAAAGAACACAGTGTATACCAAATGTAAGCTGAGGCAGTGTGTATGTGAGTTTATATATGAACATTGTATTGATATTAGCATAACAGTGGAGCCTTTAGCAGCGAAAGAGCCACACATTTAGTTAGTGGAGCCCAAAACAGGAGCTAAAAGTCGAGTAAATAGTCAACGAACATTCATGTTTCTTGAAGTGAATGGCAATGTTGCAATGCTAGATGGGCAAGTTCACTATATTATTATTATTATTATTATTATATCAACTTAAAAGGTGAATATGCAAGTATTATGTTTCAAGCTTGTCTCTGCTGCCCATGCAGGTTCATGCAGGTGGCAGATTCAAAACATGAAAATGATTAGCTAACATACACCACATGAATCCCTGTATAAGAATAATCACCATTCTGAAGGTCCCATTCCTCACGGTGGGATCCAGACTCTAAAAGCCAACTGGTATTATATCTAAAATGAAGGGAAGAGAAGGGACGTAACTGCTTCAGTGTCCATGCCAACGACCCCCTGCGAGTGATGATTGATGGCGCTCCTTATCGCTTTGTCTCCTTCCTCCGCTGTGTCAATCACTTATGAGAAATAATATGAAAAGATGAACATTGTTCTTTGAGTCGGATTGAGGTTAACCACCAGAATATGCATCAAACTGTCCAAATGCCAAACCATATTTCTTACTAGTTATCCATTAAGTTAACTGGTCAGCTGCAGAAAAAAAAATAGATATCCAGGCAACCTAACTGATTTGACTTCACAATGGTTTAACTGACGGTGTGAATTATTATCACAATGAAAGACCTGACTGTAAGCATGTATTTATCATAGTGTAGGTTCACAAATAAGCTGTCACATCTAGGATATCCAATAAAGCCTCATAAAACATGACTCTTGAAAGGCTTAACTACATATCCTCAAAGTCTCTAGGACCTGAGAACAAAAAAGGGCAGTAGACACTATAGCATCTAACTATCTGCGAATATACTTGTAAAAGAATAGGGTCAGCTTCTGCCTTTACATCAGCTTCAGTCCTCCATAGCTGAGTGCAGTCGGAGATTGGATCATTTCTTCAAAGGGAAAAAGCTTCCAGTTCTTTGAGGGATAAAAGAATTGGAAATCTGTCCGACACCCCGTGCTCCACAACAGCCTGTGAAGGTTCAGTGATGTTTTGATGTGAGGATCAGGAGGGCGGTGGGCAGCTTTATCCTGCGGTTGGTGAAATCTAATTTCTTTCAATTTCTCCAGATGTCTGCATGTTGACTGAGGGATGAGAAATGACTCTTGTAGCAGGTTGTGGGTCTTCACATGACGGTCTTAGATGCATAAGGATTCATGGTGATCCTTAATGGTTCCCCTGTCCAGCTATGTAAATATCAGAGCATTTAACAATGGTTTGTGGAGTGTGTTGAGGCTGAAGATTGTGTGGATTCATCTTTTGTCTGCGTTCCTAAGTAGTTTTGATATGTATCATTTATGACATCACGTCCAACGGCAGCCACCCTGGCAGTACAATTAATACTGTAGCTTATAAACACCCATATTTACTATACAGTACCTTTTTGGACAATGCAATAAGCAAATGCAACATCATTTGCTTATTGCATATGCTACATCTTGCATATATTGTATATTGCTATGACTTTATCAGTTTCTTCCCTCTGCTCATCAATGCTTGTTGTGTTGCTATTAATGGGCAATTTATTTTAATATGGCAGTCTTCTGTGGCGGCTTCGTGGCTGTGATGTGGTTGCTTCAAAGAGAAAATCCCCTTTCATGCGGCGCAGCACTTTGTCACTGTAGTTCCATGCACACAAGCAGCAATAAGAACCGTTCATGTTCCCACCTTCTTTTTTGGATTGATTTTGAATGGTTAGGGTTAGAAAAAAAAGAAGCTATATGATATAATTACTGCTGAAAATCTGGATATCAGGCTGGCCCAAGTGACCTTTATCCTGTATCATTAACGTATCTGTTCATTTTTGGGGTCCGTCATTCAGGGGCACCTCGTCATTTCACCCTGCAATACCTACTGGTTTCAGTTAACTTCCCCCGAGTCCCCGCCTGCAGCCAACCTGTCCACGTGGCAGAAAGGATGAAGCCTGTTACCTTTTAGTGTGACATTTGAGCGCTGTGCCAAATGTGAGTGCACTTTCCGCTCATGCACTGCTGACAGAGGTGATCACTGTTATTTCAGCTGCCAGTCCAAAGAGGAGTCGCGATGGCTCATCCCCCTTTCGCTTCGTTATAGTGTTCAGGACGGCAGCCCTGCCTCTGGCCTTGCTTGGTAAATGTGATTAGAGGGGCTGTAATCGCAGGTTGTGTGAGAGAGGGCACAACAGTGTGTGAGGAGAGGACACGGCAGACACACCAGCCGTGTCTTTGCCCCGCCCTCCTTTTACCCTTTTCTTACATCCTCTCTCATCATAGCAACATGAAAGTGTATTATAGAGTGTAAATGCTGTCACCTTGGGATGTGATGGGAAATAGAATGGACTATTCAATAGACCGCTAAATTAACTTACTTTAATTTTGACGCACAAAGGCAGAAAGACACACACACACACACACACACACACACACACACATTCCCATTACTTAATATATTATAAGGACCCTGCCTTGAAATGAGATGTCCACCCTCTGAAAAGGTGACATATGCTATTTGGGAATGATCACTGATGCACTACATAAATAGAAATGGCTGTGTGAACCATCCAGGCGCAGCTAATTAAGTAGAGATGGAGCTGGTCTACCTTCATGCTTTATACGTTTTCAAAGTTGTGTATCTACACCATTTACATTTCACATGCCAGTCCTCTCTCTGCCACCATAGTCAATATCGCCACTAATAAGTTGTCAAATCAACAAAGTAGTCGAGGAGAACGGTTTGTAAAATGTGCCAACAGTAATCATATACTGTATTGTGATTAGTAAGCTCTTACAGTGTCTTGTTTTCATTTCTAAGTGTTTTTTTAAATTGCTAAATAATTGCAAAGTGATTGCAAAGTCGCGTTTAAAATGCTGCAAATTGGACGAAAATATTGTAAATATAATCATTTGTTGGGCAACAGTCACAAAGAAGCAGGCTGGGGCTGACTGTGATATTTGCGGTGCTCCTATCAGGTGAATTATTGTGATTGTCTCGAACAACGCAGCGTCTCCACAGAAGCCCAAAACTTTTAGGACCAAACAACCTCACATATGGTGAGAAACATTAACAGCGATGGAACTGACAGTGGTTCACAGAGGTGCTGAATGTAAAAGCAGTAATGTCTATGAAACATCTGTTTCCCCACATTATTTCAGAGAGCAACAACGGTGCCTCTATTACCTCTTAGATAGGACAGAGAGTTCTGCGGAAATAAATATGGATATTTTCCTGAACTTTTCCGATTGGGCAGTATTTCAGAATGCATATGTTGAACCTTTGCTGATATTTTAACACGTCACACATCTACTATACTTCATAGCCCTCTGATATCTGGTGCGAGCCGACGGAGCCAGTAACAAAGTAGACACTAAATTCAACATTGTCTTTAACACATTTCCATGACGGTGTTTTGTCGTTTTGCTCGCAGGCTTGTTGGGTTTCTTTGCGGCCCTCCATGCTAACTCTGTTTCATCAAAATGAGCAGGGTGGGCTGGAGGTGGGGAGACTGACTAATCAGAAGCACTTTTGTTTTTCATTACTGTGTTTTGTTTTTTTCATCTAACAGATAGATCCGCAGTGTTTTCTCGTATGTTTCCCATTGCAGTGCTTTGACAGAGCTGCAGTGCGAGTCCACTCCAGCTCTGAAATGGTAAATTAATGTTAGTTGCAAACTGGACAACTGCAGCTGCTTCACAGTAAAGGCTTCAAAGCAGTCCCTCTTTGCTTTTAACTGCTCGAGGTTTGAGGTTTGCGTGCAGCCTCACAGCAAAAAAACACACCCATCAGAGTAAGGCATGCCCCTTTTGGATGTGATTAAAGGAATAGTTCAACATTTTCTGGGAGACGCTTTCATTTGCTTTCCTGCAGAGACTTAAGAAACTTAATAATACTTTCAAGGATAAATGGTAAATTTGCCAGCCAGTTAACCTATCTTAGCATAGAGACTGGAAACACTAATGACAGCTGCAGACACGGGCGTAGCAATGGGGGTAAAAAGGGTCAGACTACCCAGGGCCTGAAGGGTGAAATCCAGGGGTGGAGTCAATTTCATATTTGACATCTATTCGTATTCTTTGCTCTTATCTTCATTATCTCTGCGTCAAGACCTCGATCTGTCCCAGTTTTGGGATATGTCAGAGAGCTCAGTCAGGAAGATGTTTCACAGATGTCGCATGTCACTATAGGCGTTGTCAGGGACGAGGTCTGCTCTCCTAAACCCAATCTTTATTTCTCTCTTCCATGTTATTCCCTGTCTCTATTTGTAATTAACTCTGTCCACGTCCTGTCCTTCCACTTCCAAATCATGCTTGGGGCTTTTTTTTTACTTCAATTTTGATCTTCACTTTCATCACAAGTACACTTTTCATCAGGCTCTGAATATTCCAATCAGCAGTGGAGGAAAGCGATTAAGTAGGCCCAACACAAGTGCTGTACTGAGGCATAATTATGAGACACTTGTACTTTGCTATATTGATAGTATTATGGTATTTTATTATTTAACTTCATGCTACTTTATACTTCTGCTCCACTGCTGCAAATACTTTTACTTTATTAGGATTTTTCATGCAGGACTTTAACTTGTAATGGAGTCTTTAGACATTTTTGTATTTGCACTTTCACTCAAGTAAAAGATGTAAAGACTTCCACCACCCCAAACCTGTGTAGCCGACGAGCTCAATCATGTCTTCTGCTCATTCCGTGCAACAAAAAAAAACCCAGTAAAGTATTAAATTTCAATATGCTGTAGAATATTTAACCTCCATTTGTGGTCACTGGGCCAAGTGAAAGAATGAATTGTTAAAAATCCAAACTGGATATTAGACCGTTGGATAAAAATGGTATGAAACAGCTTCTATACTTCATGAAATCCTAATTGTATTGGCTTGCAGCTAATTCTTTTTGCCTAGCCTCTGTTCACAGGTTATATCTTCAGCTGACATTTTGACACGGCTTTAAATGAATAATGGGCTTACAGGACTCCCATTAAAATAGATTTCATGTAAGCTTTGTGCCCTCCCTGAGACGTATTTTTCGAAAAGTGTAGCACTGACTTCCAGATCAAAAAGGGTCCGTATCGAACCGACGTCTGGCAAAGGGGAAACGAATGCGCTCCGGTAAGTTTGCTGTTTATGTACAATCGAACTCAGGGCTTGACAGGAGTATGTTGAAGCTAACTGTTTGGAACACAGATATGGTTTGTGTGACTTGTGTCTCTATGTAGGTAAGTCATCACATGACAGACCGTCTGTGCTCTGATGGGCCAGACGTCGGTTCAATTGCATGCAGGCTCAATTGCTTTTCCTATCCTGGGTAGCCCGGATGTTAGTGTGAATTTTTCGATCTGAATTTGTGCAATCGGAAAAATTGTAACTTAAAATCTGATTTTTTTTTGTATCTGAATACCGAGGTAAAATAAATTCAGAGGTGAAATTCCGAACAAATAAATTCAGATACATGTTTTTCAAAATAAAATATTTCAATATTAAGTATCCAGTGGCTGTTAAAGTTCAAAGACTTATGTCTCTTATTTGCTTCCATACATATGACGTGCTTTGGTTTGCTGCTTTGGTTTGCTGCCGGCTAGCTCGAGCTGAGAAGAAGTCACGCTTAAGCGTCTCTTCTTCTCTTGTAGTCCGCGGGCGTCCTGTCGCAGACAGCGCCCACTCCGGCTCATTTCCCTCCCCGGTCCCCACAACGAGCTTCCTTTTGGGCTCCTGGTAAGCGAGCAGCCTGCCAAGCTGCCCGGGGGTCACACATGGTCACGGCTAATCTGACAAAGCCAGCTGCTCATCATTGCCCAAACAGCTTCTCACCAGCTGTGATTGGATGTAAGGGGTCGCCGAAGGCGGCCCCCAGGGGGAATCAGCCGTGTCCTCCAACACAGATAAGCGAGCCGAACTGTGTTCCGAACTTTAAGGCTGCCTCTGGTTCTGAACTGCGTCAGGAGTTGATGTTATTAATCCGGGCACAGAAACGTTGATCCCTGTGATTTGTTTTTGCCACATGAAAGTAGAACAGGGGAGACAAGTGTCAGGACTGAGAAGGAACTGGACCCAAATGCAAAGGTGATGAAAAAACTGGATATTTAATAATAAAATGAAATCAAACCAAGGGTGTCCACGAGATGTAGCAAAACAGGTAATCCAAATACTGGAGCCAGGGGGAAAAATGCAGCAACAGACAGGAACAGACAAGAAAAAAACAGACGAACCAACAATGACAAAGGGAAGCACAGACTAAATACACACAAGGAGGGCAGGGCAAATTGAACACAGGTGAGACACATTAGGAACAGGTGCAGACAATCACAGGGGCAGGAGACACAGGAAAAACAAGACACCAGAAACTAGACACAGGACAGGAAGTGAAACAACACAAGGAACTAATTCAAAATAAAACAGGAAATGAGAACACAAGATCATGACAGAACCCCCCTCTTAAGGACCGAATTCAGGACTGTCCAAAAAAAAAAAAAATCTACGCAGAGCAGGGTGGGTGGAAGGGGGCCAGGACGGACTGGAAAAAACTGTCACTGGGGGACTGGACAGGGGTTTTGCTGGGGGGTTTCAGCAGGCGTAGGGGCTCTGGGGGACGGCCCGGAGGCTGGCCATGCAGGCGCACACAACAGTTCTGGGGGAAGGCCCGGTGGCCTTGCAGGCAGGCACGACAGTTCTGGGGGAAGGCCCGGTGGCCTTGCAGGCAGGCACGACAGTTCTGGGGGACGGCCAAGAGGCCTTGCAGGCAGGCACGCGTCGATCGGCCCACCGACTGGCGAGAAGGAGCAGAGTTCGGCTGGACCACCGACGAGCGGGGCGTTGATCGGCCCTCCGCCTTGTGACGTAGAGCAGAGCTCGGCCAGACGATGTGGAGCAGGCAACGGTCGGACCACCGCCGAGGGACGCGTCGATCGGCCCACCATCCGGGGACGTAGAGCAGAGCTCGGCCGGCGCGTCGAGCGGCGCGTCGAGCGGCCCACCGACTGGCGACGTGGAGGGGCAGACGTTGACCGGACCAGTGACGAGGAACGCGTCGAGCGGTCCTTCGACTGGAGACGAGGAGGGGCAGACGTTGACCGGACCACCGACGAGGAACACGTCGATCGGTCCACCGACTGCAGACGAGGAGGGACAGACGTCGACCGGACCACCGACGAGGAACGCGTCGATCGGTCCACCGACTGCAGACGAGGAGGGGCAGACGTCGACCTTCGACTGCAGACGAGGAGGGGCAGACGTCGATCGGTCCACTGACTGAAGACAAGGAGGGGCAGGCGTTGGTCAGACCACCGACGAGGAACGCGTCGATCGGTCCACCGACTGAAGACGATGAAGAGGCGTCGGCCGGACCACCGACGATGAACGCGTCGATCGGCCCATCGATGGGCGAGGAGGAGGAGCTGATGTCGACTGGACCACCGACAAAGAACGTGTCGAGGTCCATCGACTGAAGATGAGGAGCAGACAGCCGGACCACCGACGGGGAACATGTCGATCGGTCCATCGACTGGGGACGAGGAGGGTTCGGCAGGACCACCGACGAGTGACGTGTCGATCGGCCCACCGACTGGAGACATGTAACAGGCATTGGCCGGACCAACGACGGGGAAAGTGTCGATCGGTCCACTGACCGGGGACGAGGAGCAGACGTTGGTCGGACCACCGACAGGGAACATGTCGATCAGCCCACCGACTTAGGACGAGGAGGGTTCGGCTGGACCACCGACGAGTGACGTGGAGGACTGCTGGAGGCAAGCAAGCCGCAGGCCTGCCGACATTGTTGGCCTGTTCTTAGCCCGAGCCGAATAATCCAAAAATCCCTGGAGTTCTCGTATTATGTCATAAAGCTCCTCAACTGAAACGCCACTCTTTGCCCTACCAGGATGCTAGCAGGCCTGATTCTAGCCAACTGGGGTGCTGGCTGGATGGCACACTGGGAGGCTGGCTGGATGCTAGCAGGCCTGATGCTAGCCAATTGGGGTGCCGGCTGGATGGCACACTGGGAGGCTGGTTGGATGCTGGCAGGCCTGATGCTAGCCAACTGGGGTGCTGGCTGGAAGGCACACTGGAAGACTGGGTGGGAGTCCGGAGTATTCAAAAAGTCCTTGAGCCAGCCAGGCAACGAACTCCTCAACCAGGGCCTCTGGGAAACTTCCCTGCGTGCCATGCTCAGACACCCTTCCTTGTATTCCCATCCCATGTCTCTATTAAATTGTCCATGAATACAAGTCAGGGTGTAAATTAACTCACGAAGATCTAAATCAAAAAAATCACCTGCTGGGTCCATTTTGTGGTTGGATCGTACTGTCAGGACTGAGAAGGAACTGGACCCAAATGCAAAGGTGATGAAAAAAGAGGATATTTAATAATAAAACGAAAACAATCAAACCAAGGGTGTCCACGAGATGTAGCAAAACAGGTAATCCAAATACTGGAGCCAGGGGGAAAAATGCAGAAACAGACCGGGACAAATAGCAGAAACAGACCAGGCCAGACAACAAGAAAAAACAGACAAACCAACAATGACAAAGGGAAGCACAGAGACTAAATACACACGAGGAGGGCGGGGCAAATTGAACACAGGTGAGACACATTAGGAACAGGTGCAGACAATCACAGGGGCAGGAGACACAGGAAAAACAAGACACCAGAAACTAGACACAGGACAGGAAGTGAAACAACACAAGGAACTAATTCAAAATAAAACAGGAAAGGAGAACACAAGATCATGACAAGACATCATAAGGAGTGTAGACTGAAAGGAAAGGTCAGCTCTCTGCAACCCGCAGAGGAAAAAAAGGCCTCAATGACGTGGAAATCTTTAATGTACAGTGGAATAAATGATCTTTCAAATAGGTATCACATCATTTTTTCTTTCTTTTCAGCTGGTTCAACTTTACATGGTATAATGAACTCAGACATGATCTTTTCTGAGAGTCTTTGGTAGCATTTCGAATCCATTATCATGATAAAAGCTTATTTTATCATGCCATATTTTGACAGCATACTCGGCCATTTATTGCACATGACAATATACAAACAAATTGTGTCTCTATACAAAATGTATGACACTTGTTTTTTGTAGTGTAAGCATGTTGGCTGAGGAGATTGTGGTGCACTTTACGTGATGATACATTACCCTAATTAATCTCTAATTTAACACTATTTGCCAACCTTATTTAATGGTAAATTAACTCTGATTGGTGTGCAATTAAACACCGGCTCAGAGTTAAACGTGTTGCCTGGTGAACGTTGGTCATAATCATTGGCAGGAAACATCATCACACTGCTGAACTTTGGGCTGTAATAACACCGGATATTGCAGATAATTGTTTATCATGACAAATTCTAAGATACACTTTGCCTTATGTGGCACACTAGTCCCTAATATGTTACACTTAAGAGTCTTTAAGTACAAGTGCAGTGATAATGTCATCAGTCACAAAAACTTTTGGCTGTTTTACTCATTGCGAGTAATTCCTCAATCCTGTGATCCCCCATAGTTTGTATTTATCTCCTGCAAAACCCACAAATTACATTTGTCAAGGGCGTCGACAATCAGTATTGAAGCAGATACTGTTGTCAGACAAACAGCCCCAGCTGCCTGGGCCGACACCTTCAAAACAATCAGGCACAACAGAAGCATGAGAAAGCCCCCTCACCAGAACTAATTGTTAATAAGGGGTTTTGGCATAATTGATTTTTCTTTCATTCAGTTCCCAATTTGCTCCTGATGCGGTGGTGTTTGTGTCCCTTGGGTCTAATATAACATTTCAGTTTGAACCTGCAAATGCTTTTTGTGACAAACAGCCCTGAGGAGGAGGCGGCGGCGGCGGCGGGTGGTGGTGATGGGGATGTTGTCAAGCTGGAAGTTCCTCTGGAACTGTAGCAAACTAGATGCATTACATATTCCAATGTCATAATGCCTTGGAGACTTTGCTTGTAGTGGGGAAGAAAGTGTTGGCTGCGGTGTGGTCTCACCATGCTTTTGTGTACATCCACATGGAGCCCGCTGACATTACCTGGCTGCTTTTCAAATTCAGTGTTTCTACAGGTAGTTAATTTAAATTAGGTTGGGTGGGGTTGTTGCAATTTCCAAAGCCCATTATTTGCATATTATGTGTTTTTCAGGAAATTGCAGGGTTGCATTAATGAGCTTTTACAAACACAGACGTTTGAACACAGTAGACAGTTTAGACTCAGTCAAGGCAATAAAAGTGTCGACTTTGATGAGGGTGACATCCCTGTGAGCATGCAAACTCATTACATGGTGGCTTCATCAGGTTTAGATGAAAGAGTTTAAAACCAATCGTAATCAGATGAGATAATTTGCTCACTGACAAATTCTCATTGTATTTTTTTCCTCCTTTGGACAATAGTGGTTCAGATGTAAGAACAGATGTCTTCTTATTTTATGCTATTTTCCATGTTCTATGTGAAGAAAGAGGCAGCAGCAAGGGTTTTCCTGAGGGCTCGGCTGTAGCGGGGAGCCAGATGCTTCTTTAAATCTGCGTTGAATTGTGCTTGAGTTCTTTGATAGCACGGTGGGAGATAAGGCAGTGCAACTTATCTTGGAGCTGCCACACATAAACAAGCATGGCTGTACATATGCATCAATAAGCAGGCCAGCTTTCAGCACTATCTCCCCTTTGCCTTGGTTTATCACATCACTGGGCTACTTAAAAGAAATCGCTCCCATGATTCCCAAGATTGCAGCTATGTTCTTGTGACTGGTTTTCTCACATCTGTTAATTGAGATTAAATTTGCGACAGATAGAGCAATGTGTTTAGAGAGAAAGTGAGATTGCATAACTCAAAAATGATACATAAAAGCACTTCAACACGCGAACACACACACACACGCACACACACACGCGCACACACACACACACACACACACACAGTTCTTTCACTTAACTGCAGGAGGTCACCGCCTTGCAGACTAATTTCCTTCTTGTAAAAAGAAACTCGCGCTCCATGTCGGAAGCTGTGCACTGTGGTTAAAAAGCACAGTATGAGGTTTTGAAATTATTAAGCCATAGATAGATTAGACTTGAAGACACGTACTGTATGCTGCACATGAATAGCCTGAATCTTCTGGTGCATAATCCATCTGAATCACGCCCTGTAATTACAATAAACGCTAATTACGATTGCAATTATCAGATAATTAAATTGGGTCATTAAGTCGGTAGAAATGTCCATGGTGTCATAAATTAAATGAGCATTTTGTATTGCTGTTCCACTTTTAATACCGTCAGGTGACGGTGATTGGCTGTGCTTTTCCTATTTCCCCACAGATAGCATCTCTTTTTTTTTCATACATGGCTGCAATTCTTCCCTTACCCAAACGAAATGTTGGTCAATTTAAACTCTACACCACGGTCAAACAATGAATAGCGGCCTGCTAGGCAGATCAATAACAAGGACTTTTGTAGGGCTTCTAACAGTACCTTGGACCAAATACAATGAGTTCCATTGTGTACACGCCATCATAGCATCTCGAGGACAAACATATGAGCAGTCCAGCATTCTGAATTAAGGCCATTAGAATGTATTGTAGCCACTTATTGGCAATATGCCATTGAATTCTGCCGGATGTTTGGAAGCAACGTCTCAAGGCGTTCACATTTTCGAATCTCGTCTTCTATGCTCTATCTAGAAAGGTACATGCACCACTTGTTACATTCAGCATCGCCTCCTTTTTACACCCTTAAACGTTCCTTCTGATCTGCTAATTCCATAAAAAAAATCTATACATCCAACTGTTTTTCACGGAATCTCTGTTTTGACGTAAGTGGGTAAAGTGCATCCTTCATGCACAGTCAAAACCTAGGTAGTGCTTCGCCGAAACACAGGGGAATAGAAAAATGTTTGCAGTAATGGATGTGTTTTAGGGAATACAAAGACGGGTCAAAGTGCAACTGATTCCTCTTTTAAGGCGAGCGCTGTTGCAAATTAATGAATAACCAAAACAAAAGGTAGAGAATCCAGCCCTCTACCTACCACCGAAGATAAAAGACCTACATTAAACAGATGCTGTTCTCCCGGGAGCTTGTTACTCGCTCGTACCCTGTAAGATGGAGGTCAATAACCAGTTTTGGGAGACGGAGCACCCTGCGGCGAGCTCATTTTGCCTAAGCTCCCAACATGATTTTGTCTCTCCTTCCTTACTCACATCCAGCCTGTTCTAATAAACAAAACAAAAGTCTCATTGGGTAAAAACAGATCCCCGTCACCAGACGGTTTGCAACGCTTTGCCTCATCATTTGCATCTAGTGAGATGACTAATTCATAGGACTCGACCAAAAAGCACATAATTAAGAAGAAATCTGACACACCATCTACTCATAGGGGCACTGAGGCAGCCTGCAACTGTGAGTAATGTATGTAAATGAGGGAAAAGACTTTCTCCGAGACTACGTCCACACTAATGCATTTTAGTTTTAAAAACATCACTTTTTTTCACTAAATTTCCATTAGTTTTCTAGCCCCCTAAAATGGAGACTTTTAGAAACACTGCTGGCCTCATTTTAGTTTGAAAACCCAGGGGCCGTGTTTTAGTCTGGACGTTCAGGAATTGAAATTTCTGGATAACAAGTTACAGGCATTGCTAACCCTTACTCTCAGCCACAGTTCCGCGTCGTCGGCCCAAGAAAATGAGTATTTTCTGCAGCTCTGCAACCAAGTACACATTCTGAATGAACAGTATCCGTTAATGGTCATGTTGTATGCGTTTTCAGATGTTTTTCATATTGACGGAGATCCAGAGTTTAGTATTAATGTGGACATAGCCTGGGTCAACAACTACCGCTAGGAGATACCTTTCTTTTCTTGCTCCAGTTTTTATTACTGAAGACATTCAACTTTTGCCCTGAGGATTTAAAAAACGGTTCATTCTTTTTAATTTTTTACTCAGTATGTCTCCATGACAACTGAGCAAACTCCATCTGCTGATGCAGGCCATTTCATCTGGCCGAGAGCAGAATGTCTTGTTAAAAAGTATTTAATTTGCAGGAAATCAGGCTTGCACCCAGAGTACATGATGCAAGGTTGCTTTCGCACATGGTTCAAACAAACTTTGGTGTGTTTGCACCGATTTGGATCATTTGAAGTAGGCCGGCGTGAAAGCTGTCAACCAGACATCGTTGTGCTTCATGATGTGAGAATAAAATGTAAGTACCCCAGGAATGTGTGAGAGCAAGCGTGTGATTTTTTGCATGAATCCAAAACCAAAAGAATTCAATTAAATCCGGTTAAATCCCATCCACTTATTTTGAGGTGCCAGGGAATCGACTGGTACACGTTCATTTGTGTGGTAGTGTGTGTTGTGTGTGTATCACCACTTGAGTGTGGCTGCATCAACTATTCTCCAGTCATTCAGAAACAAATGTTAAGGTAGAGGTGTATTGCGCTTATTCCATATATTTTTAGCAGTTTCTCATTAAAAAGATAGTGAAAAATGGCAACCAAACAAAGCTGGTGGATGCATCATTCGTGGTCTCAGTTTGACTGCCTTCTTAGTCTGTCTTTCGTGAAATAGTGAAGCATAGAATATTTTGTATGCTGTAGACGGATACACTTTTTGTTGTTCCCCTGTTGCAGCTCCAGGCGTGTTTACTGCCTCTATCTTTGTTGCTTTACAAAAGAAAACTATGGGACCTGCTGTCGCCATCATTAACCACAGGTGTCTCAACAAGCACGGAAATCTTAACAATCTTAACCTTGACTACCAATGGCAGCTTCCAAAATCTTTTTTTTTTTTGTCAGTTCCTGTTCTTGTGGTGTGGGATATTGCCGGAGCAGCCACAGGAATGCAATTATTTTCCCCACTGATGTGAACTCAACATGAACGAGACGCCCTCTACTTACAGTGGAGAGAATATGAAATATATTGTCCTCTGCATAATGTATGGTGTCGTGCTGAGCGAATCTGTAGCCACATATTTCATACTAGTATTCAGAAAAAAACGCATTTACCTTAGTATATGGAGGCAGAATATTTTAATTTGATCAGCAACTCAATACAAACAGTTGCAAACTAATCACCACTGAGTGCATTGTGTTGACATTTAAATAAACACTAATTATTTGCGCTGAAACTACATTTTTATGAATTTAAATATTCTCACATGGGCTCAGTCGGACATTTTCCAGAATTTTTATTAGGGGAGTGTCGGGAATATGTCTGGAGCAACGTTTGCGGACCTTTGCGTCCTCACATATTGCCGCACAGGAAAATTTCAGGAAAATGTCCAGACTCTCGTACATGTCTGAATGCAGCTTTGATGACATGCATGGATGCTTTCCAGTGGCCGAAATTCAAAGCTATGTCCAGGTCGGTGGATTTCACACCTGCAACTTCAAATTCAGAAACTAAAATACAACTTTGATCGAGACTGCGTGGAGCTAAATCAGTGAAGTTCTTACAATGGTATCTAGACTGCAACTCTTAAATATTCAGTTAACTGTATATTTGCTGATAATCATTCAAATTATTATTATTATGGCAATGATTTGCTTCCATATTATAAACCCCAAGAACCGTGATTTGCAGTTCATGTGGAAGTCAACAATGTTACAGTACTTCTTGAACAACCCTGCTTAAACGTCAGTGTGATATAACCCACACAGAATAGACTATACGACAATCACTTGACAGAAGCTAGTTGTCTCAGTGTAAAGGCCAGACAGACAACGAGGAGTCAACCAGCCGGACATTGAGGATTTGTTGTCTGACTCCAGGGTGGTAGATTAGATTTTCTGATGCATTATGCACGCTGTGGACTTTTTGGCACGTTATTCAGCATGATTGACTCTCTCTTCGTCAGACTGCTTGGAGCCTTACAGCTATAGGAACCATATTATTTTTACATACGTTGCCATGGTGTGCACTCAATGTAACAGTCAAATGATCAACCTTTGAGAAGGATTTGAAAATAGAGTAGCAACCTCAAGATGTCGTCAAACAAAGCTTGGCTGTGGTTGCCAGGTGACAGCGGCTGACTGTGCCACTTATCAAGGCGCCTTTAAAGATCCAGCCTTGCTTGCTGATGAACACACCATAGGGCTTCCCTCCTCTTTAAAGAGCCTCTTTTTCATCACGGCCAGAGTCTGTGTTTGATACTGTTCCTCTGGCGTCCCCTGCGGTTAGTCTCCCCCTTCCAGAGTTTTGGCTTGAAAAAGCTTTAGCTGCAGGAAGCAGTTGCAGGATGAGGAAGCATTGTTTGTGCCTCCTGGTTTTTAAAAAATAATGGGAATTCAATAGATTAGTTGTGGCTAATGTAACTGTCAAATTTACATTTTTCTTCCCGCACCCTCCACAGGTTTCATTAACATCCCCACACCATATCATCACAGTGGCAGACTAGATCTGTCTGAACATTCATTAAGGCGAAACACAAATGTTGTTCTCAGAGAAATTGTCAGAACAGATGGTTACTATTCCGGGCCTTGGGATAGGGAGCAGACGATGGTCTTTATCTGTTTTGATAAATGATTTCCTGAATTGAAATAATGTGAATTCTTTTTTTCTTTTTTTTTCACCAGTTACATTTGCTGTGGAAGGCTGTGAGAATTTGACTCCTAACTTCATTGCATCTCTTTTGAAGGATGAAATGCAGTTGCTATAGCAACGCGACGGACCGTTGACAGTTGGCCGAAGTCGGTTTAACCTGGAGGAGCTTCTCTAGAGAGCAAGCAGAGAAGCAGGACAATCAGATTCTCATGAACACTAGATTCTTTTTGCTTCTGACGGCAAAACTTTAAAAGGAGGATTCAATCAATAAATCTTTTCAGACGGAATTTCCTCTGAAAAACATTCCACTGCTGAAACAAATTATCTAATGACAAAACAAATTCAGAGCCTTTGAAGGCTTTTCTGAAAAATACCCATGGGATCAACTCTCTGGGAGAAAAAAATGACTCGCAAAGGATTGTGGAGCCCCAGAAGGGACCAAATTAAGGGTTTTGCATTTCAACATCCCTGTAGATGCCTTATCGGTATAATGAATTAATCTTTTCTTGTGAAGTAACTTGAGACCAAATTAAAAAGTATTTATTTCAGATATGTCAGACACACTAAGCTGATTGATTTCTGCATCGGGAGTGTGATGTTTAAGTTGTCAACAGAAGGGAGAAATAATTTGCACCAGTCCCAGCCTTTATACTAAGTGCAGTTGTGCCGTGCATTTCAATACAGAAAGTCCATTATCTCTGAATATATATCATCGATTAGCAAATGAGCCAATTAAACAACATGAAATACCCAATGCCGTTGTATACACAAATCCAGCCAAAGCCTTCTCCATCGCATTCTTTTCACTCCTCATTATGGCTCAGCAGGGATTTTTTGTGGCTTGGGAGCATTGCCCCATTTTGCAGTGCAAAGCAACCAATGTATGTCTTTGCACACATCTAACACATTTATTTTCCTCTGAGCGAGTTGTATATGAGTATACAGTGGACAGTATATACATATATACATATATATATATATATATGTATATGTGTATATATATGTATATGTATATATATGTATATATGTATATGTGTATATATATATGTATGTATATATATATATATATATATTTATGTATATGTGTATATATATATGTATGTATATATATATATATATATATATATGTGTGTGTATATATATATATATATATATATATATATATATATATATATATATATATATATATATATATATATATATATATATATATATGTATATATGTATATATTGCTTTTGTTGTTGTTACTTAGGTGGTGATCTGGAGTGTGAGTAAGCCTCAAGCCAGGGATTAGCCTTTCTGTCTTCCATTACAGAAAATAGACGATCCTATTACGTCGCTGGTAATCTCGGGGCCAGAAAAGACGTCGGGGATGTCCAGTCCACCTGTTTGTCCCCTCTGCCCGAGGGCACAAGCATTGCCCACTGACCTTCTGGTGTCCATTTCCCTGCAGCGGATTCACTCCAATGATGATTTCTCTGAACCGCGGCGGTGGTGCATGGTGCAGAACTCATGGTAAGATGTGTTAATAGATGTCACTCGCGGCCCGTGGGATGGGCTGTGAATAGGAATATGACCAGTTACCTATGGAGTATTTCCATTCATGGTTCCACCTTTAGTTTATGTTTCAAAGGAAAATATATAGTACATTTAGTGTACAGATTTTCAGATTAGGATTTTACATTACGAAATATAAAAAGCTTTCTTAGTTGTTAAACAGCTAAATGAAAAAAACACAACAACGCCCTTTTTAGAATGTGAGCTTTTGGCTCCTTGACCCATTTCAGATTGTTGTCAGCAGTGACACCTCTGCACGCCTCAGATTGTTCCAGTTTAACTACTTTACAGGGTCAAATGAGGACAAATTGTAAAAAAATTCTCAGCAGATGCAAAGAGCAGAAGTAGATTGTAAGATTGATTTATACTTTTGTCATTAGTGCTGTATATTACTTTGAGGTCAATACCATATAATAATAATATTAATAATGATAATAATAATAAAGAGAGGTTGTAATCAAATGCAACATCAGGGTCACCAAGGATAAGCAATAGATTCTGTGTGAACTTGAACCAACATCCAGCCAATCACTGGTAAAGTTGGAAAGATAATCACAGATTATGACTTTCCAAATCAAAAACTAACAAACGAACCGTTATTAAAACTCAAGCGCAGCCTCCTCCCAGTCAGAGTGAGGTACACAATGAGCTATAGCAAAAATTTCATCCAAATAACCTGAATTCCGACTCGATTGGGTGGGGGGGGTAGGGGGGCAGCCCCACATCTCCAACCGTCACAGTTAGGGCCTTGTGTTTTTTCCCCAGGACTTAGGTGGAGTGGAGGATTCGATCGAGCTTCTCCAAGGTGGTTCTTGAACTAGTCCTCGTCCTGATGACACCATTTCTCGTAGCACTTTTAACTCTTCACGTTGGGTATTGAGCTTGAAAATTCCCAGTTTCTCATTAGAGATGATCCCATGACTTTAGAGTCTTCAAGTAGTCTTCTATCTAACTGAGCTAAAGTTGTCTGACAGTTGTCAAGTATTTTCAGGTCTTCAGTAGTTTGCATAGGGTTTTGAACCTGAAAATGTACAGAATCTCATAAGATTGGAACCCTTACTCTCAGACACATTAGTCCATCATCTTACAGCCTGAGCTACTTGGTTTGACATCTGACACATTTCTTTGAGCTTTTGATCGTTTGCATTTGGTGCAAGTATTGAACACTTGTCTTCAGGAACATCAAACAGTCATCAATCAGCTGTTGAGACACCTGATGAGTGTCTCTTAAAGGATTTCACTCTCTTTTGCACACCAGTCTTCATAGTATAATGTGAAGATCATTGGAAGCGAACCCTCACTCGCAACATTTCAGAACCAACCCTTGACAGTCTGAGGTAATTGATCAGGTGTTCAACTTCCATTTCCTTCTGTTATTGTGTGTTCACTTTGGGTACTTGACTTCAAAATTCTCCAAACCAGCTGGGGATTGAAACCAACAACCTAAAAATGTCAAGTCTGTGATCTACTCGGCCAGACATTCAAAAATGTCCCTGAACTTTTACTTCTTCTGATTCACAAAAATCTCAACCTCAAGCAACTCTGATAACATGATGTCTTCAACTGGGTGTTGTGACTGCAGACGCTGACTGAGCTTTGACTGGCTTGAGCTGGAGATTTTTGTGAAGCAGTAGAAGTAGAAGTTCCGGAAGCATGCACAATGTTTGGCTGAGTAGCTCAGCGAGGTAGATATCAGATTTGAAGTTTTGAGGTTGTTGGTACAATCCCCAGCTTCTTTAGAGACATTTGAAATCAATGACCCAAAGTATAAACTACAGTCAACATTCAAGATTGAACCCACACTTCTAAGTTTCTGAACCAACAATTTGAGCTAATGATTATTTATCCACCTTCGATTTCCTTCCAATATTGACTGTATACTTTGGGTCATTGACTTAAAATGTCTCTAAACAAGCTGGGGATTGAACCAACAACCTCAAAAATTCAACTTTGATATTTACCTCACTGAGCTACAAAGCTACAGATTAAAAGTGCTTTCGGAACTTCTACTTTTAATTTATTTTCTCACTTTTTTTCTACTTTTTTTTTAAGAAGTAGAAGTAGAAGTTCCGGAAAATTTTCAAAAAGTCTGGCTGAGTAGCTCAGTAAGGTAAAAATCACAGTTGAAGTTTTGAGATTGTTGGTTCAATCCCCAGCTTTTTTAGAGACATTTGAAGTCAAGTTTGATAGATCCTTTAAAAGTTTCATGTCTTTGCATGATATTTAATGAAAGCACTGCCATTTCAACTTATTTCTGAGTGAAGATGTTGAACAGAAACTTTGTTGCAGTGTTTTGATTTACATAAATCCTACACAAGACAAACAGGTTGACTGAACACTTTAGCATTTCGTCCTCTCGAAAGCCAACAGCAACTTAAAATGCGAAAAAATTGGGCAGAAGTTTCCTGAGTAAGACGATGGTAAAGTGGTAAGATTTTAGGCTCACATGTGAAAGGTTGACAGGTCAAGACCCACCACTTTTGTAATTTGATTGAAACAAAACATAACTACCTTGAATGTCTGCTGCTGCTGCTGCTTTGAGGACAACAAACTAGAACAAATGTATTCATTCTGCGGCGTAGAGGCAATGATACAGGTATGGACATGTTAAGGTCCATGGTTCGATTACCATGTTTAACAATTTTACAATTTGTCCTCTTGAATGTCTGCTGCTGCTGCTTTAATCACAACAAACTAAAATAAATGTACTCATTCCATGGCGTAGAGGCAATGATACAGGTATGGACATATTAGGGTCCATGGTTTGACTCCCACATTTAACAATTTTACAATTTGTCCTCTTGAATGTCTGATGTTCATGAGAACAAACTGGACCAAGATTAGTGTGAAAGTTGGTGGTCGAGTGGTAAGACGCGAGGCTCTGGTGCGAGAGACCCCGGGTTCAAGACTGAAAGCAGTCTCAAACATGAATGAACAAGAGCCCTTAATATAGTAGTAGTAGCCCTTAGTATATGGCATTCCCGTCAATGGAAAGCAGGAAAAACTAACGACAGAGAAATTAATAGTGTGGTCATTGAGAGAGAAATTAATAGTGTGGTCATTGTGAAGATAAATTCACTTGTGAAGTTTCCTATAAGACTCGAAGAGTGTTAGATACACTGGTTGGCGATAGTGATGGTGTGCTGTGAGATGAGGGGTAAAAATGCTAATTATATAATTATAAAATAAAACAAATTAATGAATAAATGAAAAAAACTAATTAATCAAAAAATAAATTATTAAATATTTATGATAATAAAAAAATTACAAGTAAAATACACTTATAAAAAAAGAAAAAAAAAAGAAAAACATCACTTAAAAAAAACGCAAAACCCCCCAAAAAGCCTTTTTTTTCCAAAACCACAAAAAATTTGAAAAATCTATCCTATAGCACTGTAATGATTTGTCTTCAACAGGGATCAAACTGTCAAACTTTCACTTTCGGGCCAGTGCCTTTGCCACTGCACCACCAGCCTACACATATAAAACTGGTTTTCATTCTATTTACCAAATGACCTGACTTACCCAATTCAAAAAAAAAACTTTCATAGCTACATCTTTTTCTTTTTTTAAAAGATCTGTTTTTCATTTTATGTCGTACTTTACTATGTCGTTTTTTTTTAGTTTTTATGCCATACCTATGCCGTTTATTCCTTATTATACTATGCTGTTTTTTCATTTTAAGACCATACTATACTTTTATACTCGTTTTTTCGCATTTAATGCCCTACCATCCTATGTTGTGTATGTTTTTTTGCTGTACTATACTATTTTATTTTTTTACATTTTAAGCCATACTATACTATGCCGATTTTTTAAGTTTTCATGCCATACATGAAAACTAGTATTGCGTTTTATGCCTTACTATACTATGTTGTTTTTTCAAAATATTATGCCATACTATACTATGTCGTTTTTTTCAGTTTTTATGCCCTACTATCTTATTTAGTTTTTTTCGCCCTTACTATATTATGTTATTTATTCAGTTTTAAAGCCTGCTATACTATGCCGTTTTTTTCAGTTTTTATGCCATACTATACATTGTCGGTTTTTCATTTAATGCCTTGCTATACTATGCCGTTTTCATGCCTTCCTAAACTATGCCGTTTTTTTCAGTTTTTATGCCATACTATACTTTGTTGTTTTTTTTCAGTTTATATGCCATACTACACTGTGCCGTTTTATGCCATAAGAGAGTAGAATGGTCCACCTAGCGTCAAACTCTAATCTGAAAGTTTTATTACCCCATAAGCCCCCCCCCCTTTTTAAATTGTCGTAAATCATTCAATCTGACAGTTTTATGACCCATCATATTGACTTAGCATTGAACTTTTATTGAACTTTTATTGACCTCACATTGACCTCGCATTGAACTCTTATTGACCTGCAACTGGTTCCGGCCTTTAATCATAAACTGCAGCTGTTGTTTTGATCTTGTTTTGATCTTGTTTTAACTTTTAATGTTATAGTTTGTTTGTCCCATGACTGTAGTCTGCGAGAACCCCCCCCTTTTTCTCCTCTCCAGCTGCGTCTGCACCCCTGCATCTTTCCCGTGATTTTACACGTCGTAAATCCAATGTATCCTCCTCCATTAATGCGTCAAGGCATCCTAGTTTTTGTTGACCTTCTAGCTCTAACAGCTAACCCATATATCTCTCTGTAAGTGCGTCAAGGCATCTAGTTTTCGTTGACCTTCTTGACCTAACAGCCAACCCATATATCTACCCATCTTTCTGTCATGATGTTTTAAAACGTTAGTCTTTCTGTAGTCTTTGAGCCGCTTGAAACATGTTTTTCTCAACATGGCAAAAAGAGTTGATGTTGATACTACCGTTGTCGGAGTGCGAAGGAGACTGGAGGCGGCGAGGCGATCGCCGTTGGCCACGATGATCAGCGAGACCCCGGTCATGGCCTTCAATGCAGGCTGGTCGGCGCCAAAGAAAAGAATGATCCATCTGTGTCGAATCCAGACACCTCAGGGCTCGTCAACACATACCCCCAAACACACACACACACACACACACACACACACACACACACACACACACACACACAGCACCCACACACACACCTAAATGTGCTACACAAGGTGGTCAGGGGTACCTATTATAAATCCCGAAAACAAATGACAGCTAAATGTTTTCCTAACTCAAAGCTTCTTATCACCTCTACGTTTCGCTCTCGCACCCCTAAACACACACACACACACACACACACACACACACACAGCACCCCCAGCGATTTCCGTTGGCCACGATGATCAGCATCCCCGGCTGCTTAACCTCTTCATATAAATTCCGTACACAACGAACAACAAATTGTCAAAGCTTCTTATCAGCTCTACGTTTTGTTCTCGTAATGAAAGAAGAGGGCAGTCAAACTCCTTGTGGATCACCCCACAAGGAGTTTGACTGCCCTCTTCTTAATGGACATAATGGATTTCCTGACACTGGGAACCCGACCCCGTTTTTACTACAGCCCATCGCCCGCACACACACACACACACACACACCCCACATGCTGCCCCCTCTGTTGAGTTTGGGACAAATGCTGACATTTAAATGCTATGGCAATAGCAATCACATGTTATTCCTTTATAACAGCCCTACTGTTGAAGTTTCCAGGCTGCCTCACATCTCTTCTATCATTTAGATCCTGTAACCATAATACCCGATCCAGTAATTACTTAACCTAAAATATCCCTCAATGTTGGTTTCAGATACTATACACTCTTGGAAAGGAATAAATTACAAACTTCTCTTAAACTTGAATGCTACATTCCCTTGGAAATTTTAAAACTTTATTATCGAGTGTTTTTATGATTATTGTAACTGTTCCTTGTTGTTGTGTGATTGTGTTGTATTATAAATGTTTCTTGTTCTCAGGGATTCTAATCTAAATGAGACTGCCTGATTAAATAATGATAAAATCAAAAATCTAGAAAATAGAAATTAGAAATAACACTTACACACTCACATTCAGACCAGGAGATGTTAGCGTGCTTCAGCCTGCCCATATAAGATTGCTTCCTGTCACCTCCTTCCTGAGCAGACATCAACGGTTCTAATCCCACATAGTTTTCCCCCAAAATGAAACTGCTTTAGTGCTCTGGAAGTGACACACAGACCCTCTGCAGCCATCACCACTCAAAAGAAAACCTAAAATGGCACTTTTTAACAAACCTATCATCACCACGACACTAGCAGGTTAGCAAATGACCCACGTTCATGTAAACTGGGAAGGGCCCGTAATAATATGCTGGTAATAGTTGCTTACTAGAACTGAAAACATATATAAATACAAACAGCCACTGAATACTTTTTTCAATTTCTAGTGTTGTATTCCTTTCAAGTAAAAAAAGAGAACTGAATTAGGTGATTCAGTTCTTATATATTTTGTCATGATTACTATTAAGATAATCAGTAACATGTATAGTGGACGGGAGTAGTTAGCTAGCTTTTCAACATTTGTAGCCTCACACCTTTGGTGCTAAATGAATGAGAAACACTGAAAACCAAACTATACATGAATAAGACCTCTGATCTGTGTGCAGCTGTTAGGTTTCAACCATAGACTGTGCATAAAGATGGACATATCGTCCGTGGCGTTACCCATAGATTTCTGAAGATCGGTTTTGAAGCCAAAGTGGAAGGTTCAGCAACGGCTCAGCCGCCACCATCTTGGCAGGGCCCCGACTCCTCCTTTACCCGCCTAATCAGAAAATGGACAAAGGGATGGAGCGGGGGTGGGACGAGTGCAGACCGGTCGCTGAAACACGCCCACCTACCTCAAAGCTGCCCAGTTAGCTGAGGCAAAGGAGCTAAACTAACAAGCCAGTCCAAGTGCTACCCCTCGATGCGAGTAGCTCGCGCTGTGAGCCTACTGAGGGTACAAGTCGTCCCAGCAAACATTACATGTGGTAAGTAACACTGTAGCTATGCAACAACATTTTGCAATAATTGTTTATCTGTTACTGAAATTATACTACAGCGTCTTAAAAATGCATCCAAGTTTTTTCTGTATTTTTTCTGTAAGTGTGGTAGTTTGCACTACTATATTTTAATTTTAATAAATTAAACCAAATAAACTGTTACTCGACAGAAGTTAAAGGTGATGCTTGTTGTTAGTGGCAAAGAGTAAATTTTTTATCGACAAAGGCTTGTAGACTTAGTTATTATTGCTGTTTATTCCTTTTTCTTTCTTTTTTTATTTAGTTTTAATTTAAAAATCTACAGTTCACTTCTATATGCAGACGTGGGTGTACAGCGACAAACCTCAGAGATGAGTCTAGTTTGGTGGCAGTGAGAAGATGGTTTGTGCACCAGAAAGTAGGGCATGTATAAAAATGTTTTTAAGTTTATTGTTATTATTATTTAGGTTTATGTATGGGGAATCATAAGGTGTACTTTTAAGTTATTCAAATTAATTATATGTATTTGCTTTTTCCTAGAGGTAAAATTCTTGTTCGCCTGGAAACCTATCGTTAAAAATGGAACAGAAGTTGGAACAAATGGACAAAATTGTTGAAGTAGAGATTTTCTCCCATTGAAATGAAAAGTACATTCAAGTCTTACTAGATTAACTAAAGCTGTATTGTAATCACAGATTTTCTGGTTTTTCACCTTTTTGTATATCTCTATCAAGGAATTACATAACTGAAGCATGCAAGTTAACAGATATTACTATTAATTACATTTCTCTTTCCTACAGAATAAACGGAAAACAGAATGTGGACAACAGTCAATATAGTAATTTACAACTTTTTGCAAACGTTTGTCTTATTTTTGTTTTTAACTGTTTGCAAATAAAAACTAAAGTTGAAAGAAACTTGTGTATTCTTCCTTTGTGATGTTTTACTCAATTATTGGTTAACAACCTCTTGTGTCATGATCGGAAAAAGGATTTGTAATGTTTGTATACATTTTCCACGCACGCTAATCATGTTTGTGATGAGACAAGATATTTCATCGTATGTGAATTGAATACGATTGTTTTCATTCTTAGGAACCACATAAAACACATTAATTCGAGTGGTACTTAAAAGGGAAGATGCCCACGTCTGTTACCTGCAAACATTTAGGAACTGTTAAGGACTCACTGAAAAGAAGTTCACAATTTAGAGGAATTGCAAAAAAATGAAAAAGCTATCAGTTCACACTTTCCATTTAGCTCAATTAAAGATGAGCGTTTAACTATCAAGTATATCAATACTGTAAGTATGCCAAAGCAACCTGGGAGTGTCTCTGTTCATCCCTGCAGCAAGGGATCCTCTGATGATCTTGTGACATTTATTGTGTTATCAAAGGGGGGTAAAAATATAGTGAGTCTCCTGAGAAATACATGCACTAAAAACACTCGTTCAGGAAATGACTGTTTATGCATACAAAGGAGAAAAAGTAAAGCAATCTCTTAGACATGATGGTCATTTTCTGAATATTATTTTTAAAAATAACTGTGTGCTCTCTCACATAGTTACTGAAGTTAACACAGAGATGTCCAATCTTGTCGACAATCTTGATGGTGCAACTTACAAAATCATATTGCTCAACAAGTGTTTACCAGAAAGTCTTGAGGATGATTACATGTCAAATGTGTCTCAGGGGTTTTACTCCGATGAAAACCAGAATCCTTCACAACAGAGGACAATAAACGAATCAGTGAATAAAGAAGAAACCAAAGACATTCAAATCTTTACTGATGGATGAAAAGTTTAGTTATCGCTGCTGATAAAGAGTTTCTGTATTAAATGCAACGACAAAGTGTTCTCATGTTGCTTGATTGGTAAAATTATTAATTTGGCCTTTTTGCATCGGGGAAACATCAAACTTTACTGGTGTGTAAGTAAATTCACCTTAACAGTGACAGCAAAGAGCAAGCTGTGCTCTAATCAGGTATCAAATAATGTATTATGTCATAAAATGTCATGTATGTTAAGATATTAGGGTAAATACACCAGTTTAAACTAATATGGTGCTTGATTCTTTGTAAAATATGAAAGTTAACAATTTCTTGGTTCACGGCCAGTAAAATGATTTATAATGTTTGTATACATTTTCCTCTCACTTTAACCATGTTTGTGATGAGACAAGACAAGTGTGGGGTTGCTTTTAAAAGAATAAAAGATATTTCATCGTGAGTGAACTGAATGACATTTTTCTTTCTTAGTTTGAGAATATTAACATGTTTTCCCACTAAGCTACTCTGACTTTTATATGACTTGATGGATCAGTGTTTATTTCAGTGTTGTGGTAGTTGTATAAGATCTTTGCCTTAATAAAATACTGACTTCACATTAACAAAGTTTTGATTTTTGATCACCAAACATACGACTAATGACAAATTAAGATAACAATACCAAGAACTCAACTTAACATCTTTGAAAGTTATAATTTCAAAGAATACGACTATTGTTTTAAGAGCACTTCTTCTATATCAGAGTCTTAACATTGATTACGTGTACTTTCAAATCACGGAATTTAAAAGTTTTATGTCTACCTCTATACCCCACCTGTATTTTCTAGCACATGGCATATACCATTATGATATCATCCTCTCTGGCCTGCTATCTTTTAAATTAACTTTCTCTACCTGTATGTAAGGTTTTTATTTCCGATTACATGTTCACAACATCATCAGTCTTGTCTAACATGCCACAATCTTGTCTGGAAACTTGCCTATATGTTTTTACCTATTATATACATTCCAAAATTCTATACATGCATTTGTATTTTTACTGAACAAAGATTCTACTAGACAACGCATCACATTGTCAACATCTACATGTTGTTTCCTGCTTAACACCGAACACCGAATAACGCTGTTTTCCGGGCGTCCCCCTCCCTACAGGCGAGTCTATGTCAGTGTCTGAGAAGTGAGTTTTTTTTCATCTTTTTTCTCACATGTCGGAACGAAAGAACAATTGGTTAATATACGGATCAGCATTCATGAGGTGATTTGCATTGACTATTTATGGTTAAAATTGGAGTGTACATGGGGGGATATGAGGCTGATTCACGTACGCACACTGTGATTTATAAAGGGAGAATTGCGCACAGGTGTGCGTGCGCACGATTTTATAAGTCTGATTATGTTTCGGTGTACGCCATTTCCAACTTTTGGGCGCACGTACACTTTTAGTAAGGATCCTACGCACAATTTTATAAATGACATCCCCTGAGTCCACAGTGGTGAAGTTTGTTTCTGTGACATAAACTACTCAACTGTCCAAACGACCTGAAACCTACTTGAGAAAGACTGTTCATTTGCCGTATTATCAGCGCGCCCATTCCCCAGGTCAGCGTTAAAGTCTCCCACCGGAATGTGGAGAGTCTGGCACGAGCGCACGGGAGCTCGCATTCGGTGGATATAAACGCGCCTGTTGCTGCAACGAATGTGAATTTGCCTGTGGCCGGCGCATCTTTTGCCTTGTCAGTGTGATCGGAGTTGATGACAATAAGAATGGTGTCAAATAACATGCGTGGCCTGCGCCTTGTACAGAAATATGATCCACTGATCAGTGTGATGAAGCTTGAGGTGGATTGGTGTATAGCGATTGTCTCCACTCCTTCTGAATGTTACCATCGGTTTTATTGGTTATTTTATTAGTGAAAGTTCACATACATGAATATATGTTGTGGGTGGTATGAATGCTGACATTTCTGATAATAATTCTCTATTAGGACAACACTTGATCCAACTTTGCCAAAGCGGCAAGTTGGTTCTTTCCAGCAGAGCACTGCTTCCAGTAGAAAGCTACACATACAGTACACCAGTGAAGCGTCGCATACAACACCTTGGTTTGATCACTGCATGAGTACAGCAGATGGTCACGATTGTCTAGAGAAAGTGGAGATCTTCTATGGTTTGGCCAGCACTGACAGTCAGTTTGTTTTTTTAAAAATAAACATAGCACAGATTTGTGTATATATGCGCTGAAGGAAATAGTCAGCAAGTATAGAAGACATAACACTACAATATTCATTGTGTTTTCTGGATGCATCTAAAGCTTTTGACCGAATTAATCAACGTAAGTTATTTATTAAACTATATAAGCGAGAAGTTCCACCATATATCATCAGGATCTTGCATTTCTGGTATTTGCATCCAACCATGCAAGCTAGATGGGTAAGAGTGTGCAAGATGGACACCATTGAAGCAGTGGTGGAGAGGACGACTATGAACAAAATGTTTTCCATCATGGATAACCCTGACCATCCTCTCCACCTCACACTGGACAAACAGCGGAACTCCTTCTCCAGTAGACTGATTCAGCTTCGCTCTCATAAGGACTGTTAAAGGAGATCTTAAAACATAAATCCTGGCACATTTGCACCTTCATGTTACCATGTTCTTCTGCACACTACTGGTAACTGATTGTACTACTGCACTATTTCCATATAATAATATTATAATAATATACATAATATTTCATGTTAATGCTGTATATTTATTATTCTTATTCTCTATATTTTTGCAATTCGTATAGTTGACATGTATTTTTGTATATATTGTATATAATTTGAAGGTGTGCTGGGTGAAGCGTGCTGCTGTTATACCGGAATTTCCCAGCTCGGGATAAATAAAGTAACCATCTATCTATTTATCTATCTATCTATCTAAACAAAGTAAAATATTTGGGTCACATTATTAGGAATTATTTATGTGTTGTTGATGATGATGTTCAGCGCCAGTGCTGCAAACTGTATGCTCAAGCCCATATGCTGGCATGCAAAATGTAATGCACGAATAATCTAAAAACTGCCCTCTTTCCGACTCAACTCTACTCTATACTGCCCACTTGTGGTGCAGTTATAGTAAAACAAAAATGAAAAAGCTTCAGGTGGCATATAATGATGCGCTAAGAATCCTGCTTAAGCTCCCAAGATGGGAAAGTGCTAGTCACATGCTCGTTATTAGAAATTATCCCACATTCCATGCAGTGCTGGGGAACTTCATGTGATTGTCCAATTTTTTCCAAATTTCCCCCTTCTCATTCTCTTTTGTGTTGTCCGCCTCATGACTTTTCTCTCTCCTCCTGCTCCTCTTCCTCCTCGTCCTCGCACGCCATACTCCACACACACTCTCCTTCCTCCTCCTCTTCCTCCTCCTCTTCCTGCTGCAGGTTCACAGCAGTAGCAGAGAGTCTGCAGCAGGTCTGTCAGTACCTGAAGAAGCTGCAGGAGCTGGAGCAGAAGTTCACCTACGACAGTGACCCCATCACACAGAAGAAAGCATTCCTGTAGGCTCGAGCTCGGGATCTCCTCAACAACCTTCTCTCCAAGTGAGCAACCCCTCACACACACACACACACACACACACACTAAGTCACTGATACCACTGATATTTAATTCGGAATTTCAATCTCAAATGGTTTTCAGGCTCAAACCTTGGTAGTGATCTTTGAATTAAACTGTACCAAGCATTAATTGGCTGCGTGTGTGTGTGAGTGTAGCTCTATGGTCGTCTAGGGGCAGCCCTGCAGAGGCCCCTGGTGCTGAAAACAGGCGTGAAAGTCCAGTAAGAAGCAAACACAGCAGAACCACAAAGCTGAACTTAAATACAAGTAAATACATAAAAAAAGAATTAAAGGAGCATCAGTACAGATGCTGCCTAAACATAAATGCATTTCATCTTCGTAACGACACATTTTTTCTCACTTTTAAACATTTTTCAGGTCATGTTAATCTGTCGGAGGAGTTCTTTAAGGTATGATGTGTGAAAATGTCCAAATTTGCCACTAAAATCAAAATAGCCGACTTCCTGTTTGTCGGAGGAAATGGCGCCCGCTGACTATTTTTAGGTCTTGACATGATACATGTGGGTACAGCAGTGATGTATAATCATGCTGTCAGTCACTGGAGCCTTAATAATGGAGTATTTTTACATTACTGAGTTGACATTTTTAATGTTAGTGTTAAGCCAGAGATGCATTGCGCAGAGTGCAAAGTGTATTCCTGGATCGACCTTGCATACACGAGCAGATGGCATGTTAAATTACATGGGAAAAAAGGAAAATGACATGCGTTTTCATTTAATGATATCAATTTTAGCAGCTTCAGAACATGAGCCGGGCTATGAAATTTGATACATTTATTTTGCCTTGAGTTCTTTATTAATGAATTGTTCCAAAAAAGGCTGTGATTACACTTTTATTATTTAAGACATTTTTTTTGATAAACCTGATCTGATGCTGTGATGTGCTTTGCACTTGGATTTGATCCCGTGTGCAAGTGGTAAGATTTTTTAGGAACCATCCTCGTCGGCTGGCAAGAGACAGAAAAAGAAAATCTTTAATCAAAGATAATCTGAATGTTTCTCGTTTATTCAGTTTCAAACTCCTCAGGCACCTACAAATTATAGATAGACGGTGCATTAGCATTGTGATTAAATTTTATAGATATGTTCAAAAATCATGCTAATGTGACGTAATCCTTAAGCAAACCTGTCAGCAGTAGAGGTGGTGTTTATTTCAGCGAGCCTTTTCTTTACTTGTGCTTCAGTGATTCCTTATTGCCTTATCAGGCTGGCAGGCTCTGTTCATTCTGCTGGATTTCTTCTGTAATTATTATCACATCTAATCCGGCAACATCTGCTTGTTGCATGTGGCGGCTGGCTTTTTGTGATATCGGCCTGCCTTGTCTGTCCCTACCATCGCTTTGTGCTTGGTCAGTCCATTTCTGTCTGAAGTTGCAATATGCAGTGACCCACTATCAAAGTCCAAAATCAGCAGGCGCTGTACATTTGAATCTTGCAATATAAACCAAATGTGCAGTGAGGAATCTGTCTCAGAGATTTTCACCTTTTTGTTTTCTTTGTCTGATATGAGCGAGCGTTTTTTTTGTTCACACATCCAGAAGAGAAAGTGCAGCTCGTCCCCACGCCTCAGTCTGTCACATGTCATGCCAGTGTACAGCTCCAACTCCACGGTGAATCAATTAGAAAAAGTAGGAAACTTCGATACTAAGTAGGATAATGTTTTTAGGGATGTGAGAGTATGTCGGCCACTGTGGCGTTAATGTAGAATCAAAAGCTGGAGCCATGAGCCTGCAAATTCCTCCGACTGTTGAAGGAGCAGCACCAGACGTCTTTGGCAAAGATTTCCAGTATGAGAAGATGTTGAATAATCATTTAAATTGAGCTTCACATCGACCTTGCTGATGCTCATTTCGCCGCCTGCCAATCTAAACCAACTTTCCTGAAAATGAACATTCCTGTGTTCTGTTTGAAGTAAGCCCACTAAAAAAGAAAAGATTATTTGTGCAGCAAAAATTACCTATATCCCAGGTCTGCATTGGGAAGAAATGACTGCAGCTTACACCACACACTGTGGAATTGATAGCAACAGAAAACCTAACTGGCACCCAGTGGTTTGGCCTCCCTCATGTAAGTCATATTATTAGCCAGTTCAATGGACTGGTTAATGACATAGTGGTCTATTACACTCATGTCTGTAAACAGAGTTACGTGTTGCTGGTGCCAGAAATCTGCCCATCACAAGTTTGCCTTTATGACGGGAGTCTCCTGAAAGAGCCGCCAGTGTGTTTCCAGAAATAAAAGGGAAAATAAAACGCATCCCTCCAGGATGCCTCCTACGTGAACATCAGAGGGCATGAATGCTAATCAAATGTGAGTTTTTCGCTTGTGTCACATCAGAGCAGGCGTAACTGCACTCTCTTGTTATATATATGTGCATCCACCGTAATCTTGCTCTGTTCATAGTCTTTGTAATTTCCTTGTGTTTTCAGCGTATAAGACGCTTCTTTCACTGTGTCATTAATCAAATCTCACTTGTGTAGCAGCTTTTTTGTAGATTAGTGCTGTTCAAAGTGCTTTACAGATGACTGACATACTGAAAATAAGACTTTTCAAAACAACTCAAAATCAATGTACACAAGATATGAAAAAAGATTTTAAAATAAAATGAAAAAGTTATTTATTCATTTTAAAAGAAATGGGTAAAACTACGGTGGCCCTAAAGAGCAAATCACAACGCTGAAAGAAAAAACACAATGACGAAAGAGATACCACAATGCGGAAAGAAAAAACACAACGCCAAAAGAGATACCGCAATGCGGAAAGAAAAAACACAACGCCGAAAGAAAAAAACACAACGCCGAAAGAGAAACCACAATGCGGAAAGAGAAAACACAACGCCGAAAGAGAAACCACATCGCCAAAATAAAAAACACAACTCCGAAAGAGAAACCACAATCCCGAAATAAAAAACAACGCAAAAAGAGGATTCACAACGCTGAAAGAGTAAACACTACACCGAAAGAGAAAACACTACGCAATCAACGTCTACTGGAAAGGTAGTAGTCTGTATCACATGGTTCTCGCCAAGACGGGTCTTTCCTGGTGAGGCCGTGTTTACGCCGGTGGAGCTAATACTCTCGGCTTTTTAGCACAAATAGTTGGTGGTCTTTCCACTATCGATAAAAGCCCAGGGGCCGTAAGACTCAGAGCTGTATATATCTGTTTTACAACCAGCCTCCTCCAAAGAAGAGGCGTAAGATGCGACCCTGGTTCGACGTTGTGTTTTTTCTTTTCGGAGTTGTGGTTTCTCTTTCGGCGTTGTGTTTTCTCTTTCCGCATTGTGGTTTCTCTTTCGGAGTTGTGGTTTCTCTTTCGGCGTTGTGGTTTCTCTTTCGGGCGTTGTGTTTTTTTCTTTCAGACTTGTGTTTTTTTGTTTCAGCGTTGTGTTTTTCTTTCGGCGTTGTGTTTTCTCTCACGGTGTTGTGTTTTTTCTTTCAGTGTTGTGATTTGCACTTCAGGGCAACTGTATAACACAGATGGCAGCTAATGAGAAATTAAACTAATGAGGGGGCATACAACATTAGAGTCCATGGACATAAAAAACTAAATGATTGAATGAAATAATCTCCCTCAAACTTGTGATGTATTTTGACGATGAATGTCACAATGTATTAATATGGAACATGTTTTAACAAAGCATGGCAGGCACTACTGTTAAACAACGTCTAATACAGAGACCAAAGTGACTCCAACAAGCAAAAAAAAGTATTTAAGTAATAAGACATCAATCTAGATATCAGTGTCTAATACTATAATTTATTTTAATTAACAAAATAATGAGATATAAACAGTATGGTCAGACAAAGAAACTGCTCTGCATTTGATATTTTATCTGTATTTTATATTTCATAATGGATTTTCATTTATGCCTGTAGTTTTTACTTGACATTCACTTGGTCATTTGGAAGCAAGTTGCATTCATTCCCTTTAATAAATGGGCATGTTCGCCCTTATTATCCAAAAAAGAGAGAATAAAATCACCAGAAAGTAGCTTTTCTAAAAGTAAATTTCCAGCAAGCTCCCCCAAAGGATCATCATGCCCTGGAGCATTTCTGGGTAAATGTCTCTGTAAAGTCTTTTCATGGCACTTTTCCTTTTTTGGGCAATTTTCTGTAAGAAAAGACACAAAAGTGGTAAAAAATTTGCAAGTGATTAAGGCTGGTTTAATAGCCACAAAAACGCTTAACATGGTACAGTAGCTGCATTCACCATCTGACTGACAGCACTGCCCATAAATTAACCATGTTGTGTTTTATTTCGCTGCGCGTATTTTTCAGACCGCAACATCCCATAAGTCAAATTAATAAGTTCTTAAACTGCGAAACTCTCCCTAGAAGCTGACTTAGCATTTCATCTCTCCGGCTGCTTTCAATCTATAGTATAGTTTATTGTGGTTTGCTTGCCATTTACAGTGTGTAAGGCCATTTTAAAAACTGTATCCTTCAATGTGGAGGTGATCTATCACCTCTGCCTCATTTTTAATCCCAGGTGACTGAAACATCTGTCAGGATGACTGAATGTCGATAGAGCAGTACGGTGGGGAGAAAGGAAGTGGAGGGAGGAGGGGAGAGGAGGAGGGGGGGGGGGGATCCAGATGCAGCCAAGGAGTGATGACTTTAAGACAACCACAATCTCATCTAGACATGATGAGTTTCACTCAACGGCAAGCTTATGTGTGTGTGTGTGTGTGTGTGTGTGTGTGTGGACACAGAAAGTTCATATAACACATAAATAAATCCTCATTTTTCCTTTTGACGGAAGAATTTTAACGGGGTCACATGTATTCCATTAAAATATAACTTTTACACCGTTAATTTAATATGGAAAACCAAAAAGCTTGTAAACCAAAAAACAAATGGCCATGGGTCCATTAGCATCATTGCAATGATAAATCATATATGTAACTACCCTGTAAACCTAAAATATGGTCTACACATATACTCCGATACGAACTGCGCTGGAGGCTTTTAGATGTGTCACCAGTTAACACTCGTACACCTCTGGTGAGTCTGACTGGTGTGTCTTTATACTGTTAGTTCCTCTGGTGAAACATCTCAGTGTAAATGTCACGAAACCAATTTGTCCGTTAGAAGAAACACTGTTGAAATTCCAATTACACTCCCCGACATTGCCACTGCCTGCCCTATCTGCAGCTTGCTTGCCTAATTGATTAAGTACAGTAATTGCTAATACATAATGGATAATAATGGTAAAATCATTAGTGGCAATGAGACGGCCCTTCAGCAGTTCCTCCATTCAACTGGGAGCGCCAAGGATTTAACCAATTCACAGGACCTGCCGTGTCATATTCAATAAGGAAAGAATATCATTTTAAAAAGTGATTTTCTGCTTAATACTTTCATATCTTAACGTTGCAAACATTACGTTATTTAAACTTCGGTTTACACATATGATAACGATACTATACTGTAGAATAGAATATAGCACAGGTCCTTGTACAGTTACGTAAATATTATAGAACAAACCTGGACGCCGTTTATGAAATGTCCTCCAAAAACAAAAGGGAAGAAAATCAATAGCATAAACATTTACAGGAACTGCATGAGCCCTTAGTGTTTTACATTCACTGCAGAAACAAGCCCTTCCGCCAATAATTTGTGTAAAAATAAAAGAATTCATATTGAAGAGGTTTTTACGTGCATTCTGCATCAGCTTTAGGGGTGAGATCAAGATTGCACTGGGGAAAGGGTTTAAAAGACGATGGGGTCTTGGGGGTGAAAGTGTTGAGCAAAACAGAAGATGCCGCCGTTTTGATTTTGAGTCACCTTCCCATAAAAGCCCTGGCAAAGCGGAGCGGCAGTATCATCCGAGCCTTATTAGCAATCCAAACAGACGGCGGCTCACTGCCCTGTGTACCTTCTTTTTTTTTACTTATAAAAAGCTGTTGAAATCCCAATAAAGGTGAGAGGAGATGCCGCCTGGATGCTTAAGTGGCCGTCCTGGACCGCCACCTGCATTTATCCCTGTCTCCTGTTGCTTAATTAAGATACAGATGTCGGTTAATGAGAGCGGACGCCGCTAATGAGTGATGCTAAATCCAATGGGTCACACTTGGCAGTACCACATGTGCTGCTTTTGATCACGCTGGCTAGTGTCTCCCCGCCTCTGGAACTATACAGAAATGATACCGTGCCTAGGCTATTTACTTAATAATTTATTTATTCAGTGTTTTCATTCTTTCATTTTCCTCCCATGTTGTTCTTAAAAAATATATATATATTTAGTTCTATTATTGGCTTTAAATTACAGCTATTTTGCAATTTTTTCCGAGTTTAAGACCATTTAGAATCATTCTTCTTTTTTTCCACCAAAACTCCTCTGCCAAACAAGAGCCGTCATATGACAGGATGGAAAAACTCATTTCACCTCTCACACACAACATGGGAATTGAATGACTTTTCCCTTTGAAAGTGCAGCACAGCACTTCTTCTGCACTTCCCCACCCCCTTTCAACCGTGTATTCCTTTTTATTACGGAAAGCGGTAAAGTTGATGTCGGTGTGACATTAAATTGTCTGTAAATATGCATGTGAATGCACGCAACCGATAACCCTGCCGAGTGTAAGGTGGATAAATGAGGAGTTAATTCATAGGGAGGTGGCGAATAGGCCGTTAAGCCCGTCTTTGCACACTTTTCTGTATTCAGCCGCGCTGAGCTAAAGTGTGAGATGGCACAGGGATTCACATAACGTCCTCTGAATCACGCACAAAACTCCCACTATGATGGCGAGTTCTGGCTAATCCAAGACCTTCATAAAGCATGTGTTGGGTCTCAGCAACACATCTGTCATTCTGACGTCTGCTAGCACGGTCTGGACTGTCGGTTTCTAATCCATCTGTGCTCTGCAGAGACAGTCTACTGCCAAGTGGATGTCTGCTAAGCCTTTGGAGCAGCCGACTGAACGGCAGCTCCTGCCAACTTTCTGAAAGTTTTTATTTGTATCTTATCGTTTATTTGACTATTTCCAGATTTTTTTAAAAATGTCCCTGTCTCTTTCCTGTTTTTGCCTGTTGAAGCGAATGTGTTGACAAATGGTTTTTTTTCTCTGATGAATCAGATGCTTGTGCTATTTGCTTTGATGTTGCTCGGAAATCAGGAGTCCATGGAAAGAGGGTAACTTTAATCCCAAGCACCAGGGGTAGAATAAGGCCAATGACTTTGATCTCCCTCATGCAAAATTGAACCCAGTGATTTTCCACTGCAATGTCACCGTGCTGGTAATATTGGATTAAAAACTCCCTTCTTCTGCTGTCCACTCATGTGTGGCCGTAGGGGTGGGTGAAGTCTGTCAGAGCCGCTCCGGCAAACTGCACAATAGAGATAGAGGGTGAGAGAGAGAGAGGCGAGCGATTTTGACATATCTTCCTCAGTGCCACGGTGAGGCAATTCAGATGGCAGAACAACATTTTCACAAGGGTGTGAGGAGTCGACAGGCACGGTTTGTTGATGGACAGCTTGTTGGCGCGATTGCACCTCGTAGATGCATTGAGCCAAGTGGTGTGTTCATGGGTTTATAATGTAATAGAAAGCTAAATGTAAAGATTTGTTTGTGTGTGTGGTATGTGCCTCAGGGATAAGCGTGCTGCATATCTGAGAAAGACTCTAAAGGGCAGCAATCAGGGGTCAGCGAGCTCATTCGCAGCATATTCTTATGAAAGAGCGGCGTCAATTATACTGCCGGGAAGTCACACAGCCACAGCAGTGTGATAGTTCAGATAATGAGTCATTACCGAAAATTAACAGTCGTGGTGATGGGCCATCTAATAGCAGATGATGGTTCCGGTAATAGGTTTTCAACAAGTGTTCATATTGCCATAACCAGGTTCATTACCAAAAGTATTTCCTGCAATTCCCAACCTCGAAATAGGTTCTGTACTAATTTCAAAAGACAAACAGCTCAATTTTGCACTTCCTTTTAGTTGAGACAGGAATGAAGACCGAGTTGGAGTCTGAACTGCTTACGGAGAGCAAAGTCCTTGTGGCTTTAATGTGGCTTTAATCATCCTCTAATGTAGCAAAAAGTGACAAGTCTGGAAGTCAAAATCAGATAGTGATGGGACGGTCCCTCTGTGATAAGAGATCAACACGAGTCTGAGCTGCAACGCAGTGTGAACGGATGGAGACGCAGCAGGAGGCAGTGACAGTAGATGCACTGTATGTACAACTACACTGGCTCCCTGTCTCCCACCGAATTAACTTAAAGGTCCTGGTCCTCACCTTCAAAGCCCTCCACCACCTTGCTCCCCAATACCTCACTGATCTCCTCTCCCCCTACCAACCCACACGGTCCCTCAGATCCACCTCTGCCGGTCTCCTCTCCATCCTCAAAGCCAAATTCCGCAGCTTGGGAGACAGAGCTTTCTCCAGGGCTGCTCCCAGGCTGTGGAACTCCCTCCCCCAAGAGATCCGTGATTCAGACTCCCTCACCACCTTTCAGTCACGCCTAAAAACCCACCTATTTTCCTCTGCATATCCCTAGCTCACCCCGTTCCACTTTTATTTTATTTCTTTCTTTTTGTACCAGCGCTTTGGGTACATGAAAAGCGCTTTATAAATCCAATATATTATTATTATTATTATTATGTTTAAGTAAAGATGTCATGATCTCGTGTTTTGTATTTCCTGTTTTATTTTGAATTCGTTTTTGTACTTCCTGTTTCCCTGGCTCGTGTATGTTCACTTTGTTTTTCCTGTGTCTCCTGCCACTGTCATGATTCTGTGTTTTGTATTTCCTGTTTTATTTTAAATTAGTTTTTGTACTTCCTGTTTCCCTGGCTTGTGTCTGTTCACTTTGTTTTTCCTGTGTCTCCTGCCCCTGTGATTGTCTGCACCTGTTCCTAATGTGTTCCATTTGCCCTGTCCACCGTGTGTGTATTTAGTCTCTGATCTCTGTTGTTTTTCCCCAGTCTGTCCTGTGATGTCTGCTCCTGTTATTAGGTACACCCTTGTCGGCGTCTGTTGTTTTGCCACAGTTTATCCTTTTGCCACAGTTAGTCCTTTTGCCACAGTTAGTCCTTTTGCCCCTGGCTCTAGTTTTGTCAGTTTACCAGTTTGCTACATGTTGTGAAAACACAACTTTGTTGGATTTTATTTTTTCGTTTGAAACTTTGTAAGTCTGTTTTCTTTTCTATTTATTAAAGACTACGTTAAGTGCACCTCTGCATTTGGGTCCTGCATTCCTGCACGGCGTGACAAGATGCACATATCCACCGCTCCTCCTCGTCTCTCTTTAACACTGCAGTTTCCTCTAACTATTGGGAAACTATCCGCTCCGCTCTCCCTTGTTTAGTCTAAACACTCACAGCTCTCTTCCTCTTCTAGCGACTCGCTCACTAACTCACAGCGGTTGACACGCTCTTACCTGCGCTCCGCACCGTAGCTTAGCTAGTTAGCTTTAGCAGCTAACAATGGCGTCTTCCTCTCCTGCCGTCTCCTGCTCTGTTTGCTCCATGTTTAGTTACTCCTCTGCCTCCTTTAGTGATAGTGATACTTAAGTAGTAAGTGTAGTTTGTTTGCTAGGATGGAGGCGAGGTTCAGTCTGTTAGAAGCGCGGCTCTGCACCATGGAGAGTAAGTCGTTAGCTGAGACTGTGAGCCAGTCCCCGCTAGCCGCTCTAGTGTAGCTTCTTTAGCTCCTTCAGCTCCCCCAGCAGCTCCCGAGCAGCCGGGAGGACAGGGCGGCTGGGTGACTGTCCGCAATAAGAGGCATAGTCCTAAAGAAGAAAGCTGAAGCTCACGGTTCACCACCAACCACTTCACGTTTCTAATAAATTCTCGCCTGTCGACACACCAGCTGAGGAAACAACTCTGATCATTGGTGACTCTGTTTTGACGAACGTGAAGTTAGCGAAAGCAGCGACCACAGTCTGTGCCCCAGGGGCCAGAGCAGGCGATGTTTAATCCCACCTAAAACTGCTGGCTAAGGATAAACGTAGAAATTATACCATAAATTATTATTCACGTCGGCAGTAACGACACCCGATTACGCCAATCGGAGGTCATGAAGATGAATATTGATTCAGTGTGTACTTATGAAAGAACAATGTCGGACTCTGTAGATTTCTCTGGACCTCTGCCCAACTTGAACAGTGATGACATGTATAGCCGTACATCATCACTAAACTGCTGGTTGTCGAGGTGGTGTCCAGATAACAATGTGGGCTTCATAGATAACTGGAGCACCTTTCGGAGAATTCCTTGTCTGATGCGGAGAGACGGCATTCATCCAACTTTGGATGGTGAAGCTCTCATTTGTAGAAACCTGACTCGGTTACCTAGATGGTCAAACCCGTGACATTTCAGAGTTGGGACCAGGAAGCAGAGTTGCAGTCTTACACGCTTCTCTGCGCTTCTATTACAGCAGTCGCCCCCACAAAACCCCATAGAAACTGTTTCTGCCGGCCCACGACCACTTCAACTATCTAAACCAAAGGGAAATAAAAGAGGTGTAATTCACACAAATCTCATAAAGATCAACGCAAAGCCTATAAATGAACCTAAGAATAGAACAATAAAATGTGGATTATTTAATATCAGGTCACTCCCATCTAAATCTTTGTTAGTGAATGATCTGATAACTGATCAGCACGTTGATTTATTCTGTATGACTGAAACCTGGCTACAGCCAGAAGAATATGTTAGTTTAAATGAATCAACACCTCCCTCTTATAATAATACTCATATTCCTCGGACCACAGGCCGAGGAGGAGGAGTAGCAGCAATCTACCAAGCAGACTTATTGCTTCACCCTCGACATAAACATAGTTTTAACTCATTTGAAAGCCTAACTCTTAGCCTCCTTCACCCAAGCTGGAAATGTCAAAAAACAGTTATTGTAGTCGTTGTTTATCGACCACTAGGCCCTTACTCTGAATTTTTATCTGAATTTTCAGACTTTTTATCTGAGTTGGTGCTTAGCACAGATAAAGTTATTATAGTGGGTGATTTCAACATTCATGTGGATGTTGCCAACGACAGTCTTAGTTCTGCCTTTAATTCGCTCATAGACTCAATTGGTTTTACTCAACATGTAAACAAACCCACTCACTGTTTTAATCACACCCTCGACCTCGTTCTGACATATGGCATAGACATTGACAATCGGATAGTATTTCCTCAAAATCCTTTGTCGATCACTACTTACATTTGAATTCTCCATTATTAACTTTACTGAATTTGGAGAAAAGTTCTATTACAGCAGGTGTCTATCAGAAAACTCTGTTAGTAAATTCAAAGAAACAGTTCCTTCGTTATTTACTCCACTGCCATGCAGGACCCAAACCCGTCATTATTATTGTTATTATTATTATTAATATTAATATCATCACTAGTAATAACAACAACATAATTGTATTTTTTAATTATAAGTATCAGTCTGGTAGAGATTACAGCGGCGGTTGTACAACTGTCCTCTCTCTCTCTTCTCTCCTACTGTCTCTCCTCCCACCCTCTTTCTGCCCACCTCTCCTCTCTTCCTCATTTCTCTCCTCACCCCAACCGGTCGAGACAGATGACCGCCCACAACTGAGTCTGGTTCTGTCAGAGATTTCTTCCTGTTAAAAGGGAGTTTTTTCTCTCCACCGTCGCCAAGTGCTTTGCTCATTGTGGGATTTGTTGGCTTTTCCCTGTAATATTGTAATATTGACCTCACTATGTAAAGTGCCTTGAGACAATGTATGTTGTGATATGGCGCTATACAAATAAAATTGAATTGAATTGAATTGAATATTTTCAGGCTTTCTGTGGACATATTGTGTGCTTTGGTGAAATAAGATGAAATTTCGACATCATGTTGAAATGCCAAGCATATGGCCATGTGAGTCTATTGTGGGCTGCGGGTGCTGCATCAGTTGGGCTTCAGCGATCCGCACAGAAAATGATAAAGATTGCATTTTCAGAGAAGAGGAGGCCAAGAAGCTTAACCTCTGACACGGCGCGGGTCCAGAGAATGAGCAGTCTCACTTCAGGGCGAGCCATTTTCCTTGTTTTGGGGCTGAATAAGAGATTCTGGGCGAGACACGGAGGTGAGAGACGGGGAGGAAATTGGAGTGGCAGAGTTTGAGATGGTGGGGTGAGAGAGGTGTGACAGAGAGGGCAGCCGAGACGGAGATCAGGTCATATTTAATCACTGAATGGACAATGAAGAGGGGAGGTAGCGTTGAAAGGCCATCAGAAAACCATGAAAGTGCATCATCCCAAAGCTCTTAGAGAAGAGACTGTCAAAGCTAGGATGCTGCGTTGACCTGTTCACATAAGGGACCGGAGGGAGGCCTCGTCAAACAAACAGAGGAATTTTCTCGTACCTGCGTGTAATCCCCAGATACCCTTGGACCAAGGTGTGTGTGGTAATGTGTGTTAACTGCTTTGAAATCAAAAACGCAAGATTGGGATTAATTTTAAGGAAAAAGTGCCGTTAATGAATCGGAAATGCATTAAAAATACAATTCCTCTTGTTTTGTGATGAAATTACTACCAGATCTATAAATCTTAAAGCTTTTTTCGCATGCCGTGAATACAACATATATATTATTCATGAAATCATACATTAACCAGAGTCCATATCCTCATTCAGCAAAGCTGAATTGAAAGCTCTGATAACCATATATTAATCGCCACAATAAATCCATGTTTTAAATGGTCTTACACAAATGTCCCTACGTTGCTCTAGCATTTTGAAATGTGGCCTGTGGTCCTGACTCACTGCCGTCTGTGTTTTTAAAGGAGTCTCCCACCGATTTAATATTGTGCACTTTGATTAAGTTGAGTGTATACCATGATTTTGAGCTCCTAGTATGGTTCAAGCTGTAAAAATAGCGCAGTTTAAGAATCCTCCCCCTCCTTTCTTGTAAATGTCAACCGCTCTCTCGTATGAGATATGAGATGAGAACATCACTGATGTTACCAATGGGAATTTCCTCAGACTTTAGAAAATGCCCTTCAGAGCCTCCATTATCCACGATACATCTCTACTACCAGTTGTCAAAGATGTGTGTGTGTGTGTGTGTGTGTGTGTGTGTGTGTGTGTGCGCGAGTAGTAGTAGTGAACAAAATTCATTCCAGTGAATATACAACAAGCAGCCAAACTAACATCCAAAGCTACCATGTGCTATAAAACGATCGATGAGGCAAAGAAGTGTAGATACATGCATTTTTTTCCCCCTCACGAGCCACTGCAATCATGTGCATTCTGCCTTTTGTGTTTTGAGCAGTGTCTTTATGTTTTGAGTCGGCTGCCTCTCTTCTTCAGCGCCGCCGGATTGGCAAAGACGAGAGGCAATTTGTTGGCGAGCAGCAGGTGGTTGGGTTAATTGCCCACGGTACTGGTTGGAGAGAAAGTGTCTTGCTGAGTGTGGAGTGCCTTCTGTACTGGCAAAGCTTGAGTCCGGATAAAAAACATCAGTAAGCATATTGTCATTTCCCACCTCGCAACCCTAATCAGTGCTGCTATGCACTCCCATTGTTCAGCCGAACTGGCTGGCTTCCCAGAGGAATCCTCCCGTTCTCTCTGCCTCTCTATCCATTTTTTCCCCCTTTCCCAGTGCCATCCACCTCCCACATTCTTTTTTCAATCCCTTTTCATCTCCAAATTCACTTCCTTTCTCTGTCTCTCTGCTGAATGTCCCTCCCTCGTCTTTAGCATTGAACTCCCATTTCCCCAATCAATGCTCCCATATCCCTCTCTGCTTATTCCTCCTTCATCCTTCCTCCCTCTGCACCTTTCCAATTTTTCCCGTTGTCCTCCCCACCTTGCTCCAGCACTTTCTCTCTCTTTCTCTTCCCCTTCCCCCTCTCTTTGTCCTTTTCTTTCTTGTCTTCCTTTAGGAGCTGGATATTGATGTAAACACACACACACAGCTTTGAGTGGTTCTTAAGCTGCTCTGAACGATCTGCAGGCCTCCCTCCATACCCCCGCCAACTGTAGGAAGAGACTTGATTTCCAAAAGGCTTATCCCACCAGCCCTCCCAGTGCCGCGTCCATGGAAAGATAGAAAGAGGTTTGAATAGATGGCCGTGGGGCTTGGCTGGACTGAGCAGGCCCGGCTGTCAGTGTCACGGCACCACGGTGGTATTGGAACGGAGGGATGTGGGCGGCTGGTGAGAGGCAGCGCTGTGATTGAGCATTTGAAACCATGCTGGCAGAAATAGAAGTGGAACTAACAGGGTCATTAAGGCAGCGACGGCCTTGCAGAGTCTGACTGTCGATTAAACACTAGTAGTGTGGAAATTGTGCTCCTCCAACATGAAATGGTGATGTGACAGAAACGTGGTGGAGACAACATTCTCTGGATGAAAGTATCCATGACTTACCTTTACAAAAACATATTGGCGTGGAGGTCAAGATCAGCAAATTGAGATTTTGACAAAGGAGACCGTAGGGGGGGCGTCTAGTCATCAAATAGTCCCTGGTGCGGTCCATGACTCCTCCGGAGAGTGTGTCGGAGTGTCCTTGAGTAGTTTAGGATCAGTGTGTGTTTGTGTGAATGAGCCATGTACTGTTAAGCACTCTCTGTGCTCGACAGACTAGAAAGGCACAATATAAATGCAGCTCTTTTACCATCTGTCTGGTGGAAACAGTCATTGCAGTGTTTTTCTAGCCTTGATCTTGACTACAATCACTTGACTCTTCTGTCAATAGGATCAATTTTGTGACAATATGCACCTTTTCCTTTGCAGCCTTGGCCTGAGGTTGCCTGTTTTTCCGGTCAAATAAAGTTAATGGGGCTTAAATTTGGTGTGCAGATACTCTTACAGTCTTCATCTGACACTAATTAAAACTTAAGTACAGAGGTGATAAACCATTTAGTCCTGTGAAGAAAAGCCTTAACTTTTGCAGGACGAGCACCAGGGATCTCCATTTGCCCTCTGTTGACCCACAGTTACATGAAGTACGTTTTGAGACTGTTAATTCTACTATAGCAGTCTGTGAATCAGAGGACTCTCGCGGTAACGTATGGTGTCACTTCCGGTTGTTGTCGCTTCTGTGAACTGTGTTTATCCACCGCTCCTCCTCGTCTCTCTTTAACACTGCAGTTTCCTCTAACTATTGGGAAACTACAATCAGCTTCACTCTCCCTTGTTTAGTCTAAACACTCACAGCTCTCTTCCTCTTCTAGCGACTCGCTAACTCACAGCGGTTGACACGCTCTTATCTGCGTTCCGCACCGTAGCTTAGCTAGTTAGCTTTAGCAGCTAACAATGGCTTCTTCCTCTCCTGCTGTCTCCTGCTCTGTTTGCTCCATGTTTAGTTACTCCTCTGCCTCCTTTAGCGATAGTGATACTTGTAGTAAGAGTAGTTTGCTTGCTAGGATGGAGGCGAGGTTCAGTCTGTTAGAAGCGCGGCTCTGCACCATGGAGAGTAAGTCATTAGCTGAGACTGTTAGCCAGTCCCCCGCTAGCCGCTCTAGTGTAGCTTCTTTAGCTCCTTCAGCTCCCGAGCAGCCGGGAGGATAGGTGGGCTGGGTGACTGTCCGCAATAAGAGGCATGGTCCTAAACTGAAGCTCATGGTTCACCACCAACCACTTCACGTTTCTAGTAAATTCTCCCCTCTCAACACACCCACTGAGGAAACAACTCTGATCATTGGTCACTCTGTTTTGAGGAACGTGAAGTTAGCGAAAGCAGCGACCACAGTCTGTGTCCCAGGGGCCAGAGCAGGCGATGTAGAATCCCACCTAAAACTGCTGGCTAAGGATAAACGTAGATATGGTAAAATTATTATTCACGTCGGCAGTAACCACACCCGATTACGCCAATCGGAGGTCATGAAGATGAATATTGATTCGGTGTGTACTTATGCAAAAGCAATGTCGGACTCTGTCGATTTCTCTGGACCCCTGCCCAACTTGAACAGTGATGACATGTATAGCCGTACATCATCACGAAACTGCTGGTTGTCGAGGTGGTGTCCAGATAACAATGTGGGCTTCATAGATAACTGGAGCACCTTTTGGAGAATTCCTGGTCTGATGCGGAGAGACGGCATTCATCCAACTTTGGATGGTGCAGCTCTCATTTGTAGAAACCTGACTCGGTTACCTAGACGGTCAAACCTGTGACATTTCAGAGTTGGGACCAGGAAGCAGAGTTGCAGTCTTACAAGCTTCTCTGCGCTTCTATTACAGCAGTCGCCCCCACAAAACCCCATAGAAACTGTTTCTGCCCCACGACCACTTCAACTATCTAAACCAAAGGGAAATAAAAGAGGTGTAATTCAAACAAATCTCATAAAGATCAACACAAACCCTATAAATGACCTAAAAATAGAACAATAAAATGTGGATTATTTAATATTAGGTCACTCCCATCTAAATCTTTGTTAGTGAATGATCTGATAACTGATCAGCACGTTGATTTATTCTGTATGGCTGAAACCTGGCTACAGCCAGAAGAATATGTTAGTTTAAATGAATCAACACCTCCCTCTAATAATAATACTCATATTCCTCGGTCCACGGGCCAAATTCTGAATTTCTATCAGATTTTTCAGACTTTTTATCTGAGTTGGTGCTTAGCACAGATACAGTTATAATAGTGGGTGATTTCAACATTCATGTGGATGTTGCCAACGACAGTCTTAGTTCTGCCTTTAATTTGCTCATAGACTCAATTGGTTTTACTCAACATGTAAACAAACCCACTCACTGTTTTAATCACACCCTCGACCTCATTCTGACATATGGCATAGACATTGACAATCTAATAGTATTTCCTCAAAACCCTCTGTCCGATCACTACTTAGTTACATTTTAATTCGCGATTATTAACTTTACTGAATTTGTAGAAAAGTTCTATTACAGCAGGTGTCTATCAGAAAACTGTTAGTAAATTCAAAGAAAAAGTTCCTTCGTTATGACACTGTGTCGATACAGTGCAGGATAGTTATAAAAACTTTACTCGCACACAAATTGATGATGTTGTTGATAGTGCAGCAGCCTCACTACATTCCACACTTGACACTGTCGCCCCTCTGAAAGAGAAGACAGTCAAACAGAGGAGGATAGCTCCATGGTTTAATGCACAGACACGTGCTTTAAAACAGATGTCTCGTAGGTTAGAAAGGAAGTGGCGTTCCAATAGTCTAGATGATTCTCACCTAGATTGGAAAAATAGTTTAATTACATATAAGAAAGCACTCCGAAATGCCAGAACCAATTATTATTCTTCACTAATAGAGGAGAATACAAACAACCCCAGGTTCCTCTTCAGCACTATAGCCAGGCTGACAGAGAGTAAAAGCTCCACTGAACAGTCTATTCCTCCAACTCTAAGTAGCAATGATTTCATGAGCTTCTTTACTAATAAGATTATTACCAGAGAAATCAGAGAAAAAATTTACTAGCTTCTTCCCACTAATAGCAAAGACACACTGTCCAGTACAGTAGCTTCTGAACCAATAGTATCGCCTAATTTATATTTAGAATGCTTCTCCCCTATAGATCTGGCTGAGCTGACTTCACTTGTCACTTCATCCAAGCCATCAACCTGTCTTTTAGATCCTATTCCATCAAGGCTATTTAAGGATGTATCACCTTTAATTAATAATTCCATATTAGATCAGATCAATGTATCTATGTTAACAGGCTATGTACCAAAGGCCTTTAAGGTGGCAGTATTTATGTATTTATAAGTGTCAGTTTTCACTAATTATAAGTATCAGTCTGGTAGAAATTAAAGCAACTGTTATACAACGCCTCTAGCCTCCGATATGTTTACAGTACATGTCACTAACCCTCTATGTGTTTTCTATCTCTCCTAGTGTATCTCTGACCCCAGAGATGCAGGACCCAAACCTGTCATTATTATTGTTGTTGTTGTTATAATAATAATAATAATAATAATAATAATTATAATAATTATAATTATAATAATATCATCACTGATAATAACAACAACATAATTGTATTATTTAATTATAAGTATCAGCCTGGTAGAGATAAAAGCGGCGGTTGTACAACTGTCCTCTCTCTCTCTCCTCTCCCACTGTCTCTCCTCCCACCCTCTTTCTGCCCACTTCTCCTCTCTTCCCCATTTCTCCCCTCAGCCCAATCGGTGGAGACAGATGACCGCCCACAACTGAGTCCGGTTCTGTCAGAGATTTCTTCCTGTTAAAAGGGAGTTTTTTCTCTCCACCGTCGCAAAGTGCTTTGCTCATTGTGGGATTTGTTGGGTTTTCCCTGTAATATTGTAATATTGACCTCACTATGTAAAGTGCCTTGAGACAATGTATGTTGTGATATGGCGCTATACAAATAAAATTGAATTGAATTGAATTACAGCTTTGGCTGCTCTGTAGTTTTAAGATTATTTTTACATACTCCCACTGCAGGTGCCAACCAGTTTGCTCCCAACCTTGTTGGCAATCATTTAGATGTACTCCATGGAAATAGCCCATCGTCTTGCATCTTTGAATGTCGCTGTTTTTTATAGTGGTAATACAGAAAAGAAGCATCATGATTAAAGAAACATTATGAAATTCATTCCTCAAACATGAAGTTCACCTTTCGTGCTCTAATTTCCACTCCACTTCCCCCTCTCTCATATTAAAGGTTCAAGGAGTAGTGACATCTACAGGGGAAGTTGCATATTGCTGGCTACTCCTCCCCTTCTAAGCATGTAGGAGACCCTACGATGACCTTCAGGTAACGTGGAAACATGAGAGTCCCTCTCTAGAGATAATGTTTCTGTTCTCACTCCCAACACTTCACCAACGCTGTCTTGTTGTGTGTTATAGCAGTGAATACGACCTATCGTGGTTTTTCGAGTTTCACCATTACATCACTTTTGTGCATCATTTCAGAAACATTCCTCTGTAATTCAGACAGATGTATTCTGCAAACCGTGGAAACTTTGCGACCTCGTCTGAATTTAAAATACATTTCTGTTGAGTATGAAGGAAACCTATTCGTGCAGCATGCATCTGTAATGCTGCTCCTAGCAGGCGAGGTAGACGAGGTGAAAGCTGGGGTATGGCAAGCGAGTCCACTCCGTGTTAGTTTGTATAGACGGAAAATGTGTCTCATGGCGTGTCTGCACAGTGACATTTCTTTTCTCTGTATTTTTTTTTTTTTTTACCTAACACTGTCACTCTATTTCTCTCCTCAACCTTTCTCTCTAAAGTGTCATAAAAGACAGCCGTCGTGCCTGACGATCAAAAAGCAACAGCTGAAGCGCGGGCTCTCTGTTGTGCCTTTGTCATTTTCACTCTTCTAAACAACACAACAACAGGGACCTTCAAAACTCACGGCCATCCTTGATGAACACGCAGAAGCTTCACACGGGCCGACTCTGGAGATCGCTGCCTCATGTCAGGCTTTTGCTTATAGTCTTGTTTTTTTTATGCGTCACAAAGTTTGTGACACGTAACAAGGATCACAGTCATTTAGGAGCTCTATTTTGGTGCCTAGGATAAAAACAAACAGTATGACTCATGTCCCGGCTCTCCTTCTGTAATGGCCTATGTAAAGGTAAACAGACAGCAAGAAATGTTTTACAACCAGACGAAGTGAAGAATAAAGTACAAATTACCTAGAACCAGGATTTTAGCGTACATGGTAAGCATGTGTAGTACGTCGGAGTATTAGGGCCACTAAACGGGGAAAAATATTTAAGATTTGTTGTAAAATTATGAGAAGAAGTCGTAAAATTAGACTGAAAGCAGAAAGAAGAGCTAATCAAGCAATAATACAATTTTAATTCTATGAGGAAAGAATGATGAGATACAAGAATTAAATGTGATTTAATGTGTCATTTTAGAGGGGGGAATATAAGAAAATCAGCCAATCGCCTGCATTAAAATGAGTAATGTGCGGCATTTTATTGAGTTATACTTTAGTATTTCACAAATAACAAAATTATCTTTTGGCACCACAGTATCATAGGTATCAGGAATTTGAAGTTGTTCTCCGAAGAAAGAACCTCACACTTTTTTTTCTTTTTTTGTGTAATATTATGACTTTTTTCCTCATTAAATTATTATTCTCATAATATTACGACTTTATCTTCCAAACCTCAGATTGTTTTCCTTCAATGTGGCCCTAATACATTGTGGTTATTCATAATAAACTATCTATAAGTAAGCAGGTCAGAATACTCACCTGGCCTGTATTTGATTGGCTGCCATGGTAATGCAACTCATTACCTGTGGATCTCATGGTGTCTGTGGGGCTATAAGATCAGTGGTGACTGTCAGTGTTGGGTAGGATGTGGATTTTTGCGGCAGTGAACATGAATCGTCCCTACGGCGAGGAGCCAGACTGTCAGAGATGCATCAGAGAGGGGATTGTGTCGCTCTGACGGGGACACAGAGGATAGAGCCATGCTCGAAAGGTTGAGGTATTGAATTTTACTTTCTGACAGCTGAGTGACCTTTCGGCTCTCGAGGGGGGTACGAGACATAGATGGATTTTGCAGTCATCTGCCTTGCTCTCCGCTGCTCCTCCCACAGGGTTAAGAATTAATGCTCCTCTCTGCTGAGCAAGGAGACTCGAGCTGAACTGCAGCACCGAGCACCCGAGCACAGTGCGGCCGTGCGCGAGGGAAGAAGCGCCATTACAAGTACAAGTGGTTATTCTCATGTGAACTCGGGCAATTAAAGGAGATTCATGTGAATTAGCTTGACATATGAGCAAGTCGTCTTGTTCATTTGCATTGCAACCGCTGCAGAGAGGAACCTGGCACCGTGTTGAACTGGCAGCATCAAGACAGTTCAAGAAGAGGGGGCAGCGCACCCACACTGTAAATTGGGCCCTGCTCTCATCGGTGCCCTGTTTCCCTTTTCACACCTCAGAAGAACTGCGATTCATAAATATGTTCAGCGTGACTGGGGCCAGGTCCCACGATAATGCACTGAATACCAATGAGACTCGTCCTGACTCTCAGACTGCGGAGGCTGCTCTCTTCCATTTTTCGGTGCCTCTGGGCAGAATTTACAATCGCACATCTATTTTCAGTGGCTGTAAGGTGAAAGTTACAAATCACGGTTTCATCTGACCGCTCGGCTAACTCTCCACAGGAACACCTGGTGTCTTTAGGAGATACGTGAGAGTACACCACCTGAATGAGCGGACTTTATCTATGCTGTAATGCAGCTCATCCTTAAACCAACAAAATGAGCTCAAGCAGTATCCCCCTCCCCCTTAAAGTTCACTCACTGACGATTTAGAGCTGCTCAGGCAGTGCAGTCACGTCCCGCTGGTCCTCCTGGCAAAGTGACCAAGTGCTGAGAATGATAGAGTTGAAATGACAGCGAGTGATTTCATTCTCCATCTATCTTTCAAGGCATCACACACAGGGGCAGGTGGCGTGGCGCCTGTCTATGCTCCATTATTCCAACTGGCCAATGAGCCATCTACATGAAGGGCCTCATTGATTCCTCTTTACGCATTCTTTGTGAAAATATACAGAGTCAGGGGGAAGTTAAATACCGATACATCAAGAGGCAGGTCACTGGACAGACAAAAACCAGCCGGTGGAACGTCAGAAAGCAGGAAGCCGCGTCATATGTGTTTGTACTTTTTCATGGGGGATCTAATTGGCAGATCAGTGGTAAAGATCCAATGTCTTGCTCAGGGAGACTTGAGCAGGAGGGGACGCTCGCCAACACAAGGGACTGAGCCCGGAGCATCCAGCTAAAAGCAAAGTCTCCGCTCTCGCTAAGTCCACCACACTGCTGCAGTATTTACTATTCACAGTATTCCGAGCATTCCTATGAATTCTTCATGGGCATGTCAGAATATTGTTCTGAAAAAAGCACTTCTATATTTCATTACTTGCATTTGTTTGAAGCTCTTGTCTGCTACAGTGTCTATAATGTATAAAATAGGTGTTCACACTGTGCTCAATTTAGAAAAGAGGGAGAAAGAAAGCTTTTTACACTGAGTCTCATTAATATCATATCATGATAACTGTGGGACGTCATGTTGTCACAGCTTCGAAGCAAAGTTAGGTCACGGAAATGCAGAAAAATATTATTCCATCTTTGAAATGAAACTCATATGAACGTTGTGAGTGCAGCCTCGGTGTGCAACTGATGATCTTGATTTTTGTGGATCTTCAGGCAGACATTGGCACAGTGGTTGTGGCTCAGGAGATAGAGAGGATGAATGTAAAGGATACAACATTGCTGGCGTCATGTTAAATACCACCGCAAACTGCCGTCATGTCCTCAAAATAACCTGCCAGCTCCTCTGTGACCCGCTCCTCCCCGCAGCTTAGGCGGCCACTTTACTTGCACCATGAAAACGTCCGACGAAAGGTTAAAACGAGAGGGCGGCGAGACTGATGTACTCGGTGAGAAAGGAGGGTAAAGGAGAAGGAAGTGAAAATGCCTCGGTGCTATGTTTGTGTGGGGTGTTGCGGCAGTCATTGGTCCAGAGGGAGCCTTGCTGAGAGCCCTTGATTCCCACAGGTTCAGAGTGTCAGTGTCACGACCTGTCTTTCTTCTCTTCCTCAGGGGTCATTTCATATCATCCACCGCTTTTCCACCACCTGCTTTTCCATGTCTGACACATGAACCTGGAGTTTGAGTTATGGCGCATCAGTCCTGCATCAAAGCAAGTTGTGGACTCCAGCATGTTGTGTTGTATATGACTAAGCAGGTGCTTTCTGGGTAATGAATTTGTGATGTAGAATATATAGTATTTAATATTTGATCAACCTTTCTATGATGAGGGACTATAAACTACACATATAGCTTATAGCTTTAAAAAAGATTGTAAGTCGCTGTGGAGGCAGTCTGTATATTTTATCACCTCTGCATTTGCTCACTGATATTGTACCGGTTTTCAAAATAAATTAACCGAGATCAATGCTGTCTTTCAAACGTGCATCATCAAATGGCATAAGTCAATATCCGCCACGCTGGAGTATCAAAAATGTAAGTACTTCTATTCAAACATAGAATAGCAGAGCAATAACCACCAGTGAATTATTACACCCTACTGTATCTAATTGTAACCACTGTGTCTTAGTCACGCTAACTTTACGTGTCTAACATTGGCCACCATGAGTGACCTGTCATTCCAGATCAAGTGAGGCTGAAGCAGTGCCACAAGAATCTGAACCCCTGATACTGACATTCAGTATTAAGTTAAATAAAAATGATGTCTGAGCTACAGTCCAGTCTCCTTCATCAACGGCAAATTAATCATCTTGTTTTTAGGCACATTCAATCGTTTTCTAAAAAGTTTACAAGAATGTAAAATCAGACCAAGACCTGCAAAATGGTCTTAGGCCCTTCATGATAATGACAAACTACTGTTCAGTTGTGCTGGAGGTGAAACACAATTTTAGTAGAAAGCAGGTTATGTAAAAGCCGCTTGATTTAATTTTTCTGACTGTTGTCTCACATGACGAATGGGGCTGTCGTTATTTCTTTAACTCTCTTTTGTGACTTTTTTTTTTCCTCCCCAAAGCCCTGAAATATCCGTAATTACATTTCCCCATCTGTCTCCTCACACAATCCCCCATACATCACCATCACGAGATTCCATTAGCTTCCACTGTGTTAAATAAAGAGAGAAGGGCGGGGGGGTTGCATTCATAAACAAATAAGAGATGATGCCATTCAATCGTTTGGAGGAAATGTTTGATGAGGTTAATCCCTCAAAGCCATTCTTCAGGAGATGTTTTGAAAGAGATGCTATCACAGGAAGGACAGAATCAGCAGGGCTGTGTTTCAGCCTCTGCCCCCCCTCCCCTCCTCCATCCTTCCTCCCCCTCTGTCTTTGTCTCAATGCCCTTGGCACCAGCGAAAATCCCCCACATGATGGTGAAGCGTAAGGCAACGACCTCATGGGAAGTAATTATGGTGGGCTTAAAGCGCGGAAGTGTTCAAATGAGCAGGAAAAAATTAAGTGATTGAACGTCAGAATCGTTAATGACCAAATTGTTTCAGACACTAATGGGACATCTTTTGACAAATTACTGTCAGGGATTGTGAGCACATATAAACACACACACACACACACACATACATGCGTGTCATGCAAATGCACACACAGTAACAGCTCCCAGTTGTTTTCCACGTGAGAAGATGCCTTCACGTTTACTCGTAAAACACACACACCTGTTAAACTTAAATCCCAAAGCTTCAGTAGAGAGAAGTGACCTCCCTTGAAGATTTCAAAACATCATTAAAAACGTGTAAATTAATCATTCTGTTTACTTCTTCTGTCTTTAACATATGGGGGAAATATTTCATATTATTTCATAATGTGAATTGATTATGAAAGAAATAGGCACCTTTTGGCGTAAAAACAAAAAAAAAATTCATTATGGGGAAAATAATGAGGGCAATGAGCGGTCATTCAGCTAGATTTGTGTATGTGTGACCGCGACCTCACTCGACAAATCAGCATTGAGATTGTCCCAACATCCCCGACGTCCACGTCCGAAAGAGAACAGGCGAATATTCGCAGGTGGTGTTTACCCAAGTAATAAAAGTGAACACAAATTATCTTACGGCCAAACTTGCACGGGTGACGTGACACGAAAATCCGATCGCGTTTGGTCACAGAGTTCTCTAATTAACCCGTTGCATCCACTTATAATAGATTCCTCCCTTAAAGACCATGCATACAGTGGACATCGTTCATTAATGCTGAAAAGCAGACATTTGGACAGGAAAAAGTGTTACCAAGTAAAATAAGTGTGACGGTGGGAGTGAACAATACCAGGTTATTTTATCATTCCGTCCCAGCAGGTGCCTAAGAGCTGACAGGCATGTAAAACCTGAGTGTGTGCGCTCACCCACACACACCTGACATGAGTTCTGATCAGCCAAAGTCAGCGAGTTCACCACCTGCTAAATAACCGTCAAACAGGTGACAAAATGTATATTTGACACGACAATGCAACACTGATATAAGAGCCCAGAGACCAGTTTTCTTCACCAGCAACGGCGGAAAATGGGGCCTCTCAATAGTTGCTGGAAGTGAGCAGCAGCGCATTAGAGGAGCGGCAGAATGGATCGATGGACCGTGTCGTACTTATGAAGGGGTAAGACATTTTAAATAATCAGATTGTACATTATCAGCACATCTGAATCAAATCAACATGCGCATTAAAGCATGGAAATGGATTATGATTATTTATGATTTATTTATGATTTAAGAAAACATGTATTGACTAACTACATAGAGTAACTACATAGGCACGCCGGCCTGCTTTATTGTAAATCAACATTTATTGAAGACTAATTACCAAAAATCGCAGTTCTGCTCTGAATAATGGATTCGAAATTGAACTTTCAGGAACCTATCTGAAGTCTGCATGAGTCACGTGACGTGCAGACATTTAGGACTTCCGTTGTCCCGACTCTCATTCCCTGGCGCTGACAGGCATGTCAAATGTGAGTGTGTGCTCACCCACACCTGACATGAGTTCTGATCAGCCAAAGTCAGTGAGGACACCACCTGCTCATCAAACAGGTGAGGAAATTATTAATTGACAGGACAAAACTTTAAACTTGCCCATCTCTAAACCGGCCCAAACATGATTTGCAGCGATATAAAAAGAAAAGAAAGGCCCTCTACTACGTGTAATCATACCAACATCCATGATGCATTTCGGTAACTCCCATTCACAGAGGTGCACGGCGTCGAGCGCAAGGCTGGATTAAGACTTCCAGGGAGCCCTTGGGTGTTGAAAGTCAAACACCCCCATCCTTGAACTGTGCAGTTTGTTGCAGGTAATGTGTGTTTTGCAGCCTCAATCAGTAGACATTTCCCTCACTCGGAGGGAAAAGAGCTTGCTTGCTTCTGTATACAATGGGCTTTGGTTTTAGGGGCCTTCTCGAATCGATAAAATCAATCCTGTCTTGTTTTTCCTCACATATGCTTGAAAAAAAGAGTCTGTTTTGTTGATTATCACAGGGAAAAGTGTAAACACAGTTTTGTTGGCCTGGCTCTATATGTATGTGTGTGTGTGTGTGTGTGTGTGCGCTGGGCGTCCCCAGGTGCACCCCGACGGTAGATTCAGTCTTGACGGGAAGCGTTGGTGGGAAACTGCCTTCAGGTCATTTTAACAATAGCTTGTGTGAGGAGAGAGAACATTCAAAGAGCTCTCATAGCAGAATATAGAGGTCAACAGTGAGTGGCCACTTTTTTAAATGGCTCCTTATACAGTATTAAGCGTTTTAAGCCTGGAACCAAGCTGATAAACGATTAGATGGCATTTTATTCTGACCCCCAAAAAAAGGAAAACAGAAAAAAAGGATTGTAGCTGGTGTTTTGTGTGTGTGTATGGTGTATAGTGTATAGTTGTATTGTTACACAACCTCTTAGCTCATAAGTCTACCTTGGATTGTTACGACATTATGGCTTATAATCTGAATTTTGATGGAGAATATGATTGTTTTTTTTCACTTCCGCAATCTTACTGTTGAGCGCCGTTATATTCTAATATCCATGTAACAGTCTGAAGTTAAAATAAGGAGGCTGGAGTGAAAATTTTTCACATTTCAACAAAGGGAATAAAGCATTTTCTAGTCATCCCTCTGGACCCAGGTTTTGCAGTTGCGAAAAACTGCAACTGCAATTAAAACTGACCATCACAGTGATTGTTGAATTGTTGAATATTTTTGGCAAAGCATCAACCACTGACCAGGACGGACACAAAGAAATTTCCAGCTAAATATGTAGACAAGAACAAAAAATGTACAAGAACAAATCTCCAGGGTGTTTGTGTCTTTAAAGCAAACTAACGCAAGGACATGAACCATTAAAAACTGTTTTATTTCTGTTCTCTACCTTTTGGGAGAAGAAAATACAGGTTGAAATAAAATGGATCACACCCATTCAGCCACCCACCCACACACACATCTTCAAGTTCACTCGCGAGCACCTACAGTGAGTCAGGCCTGGAGATGGATAGTTGGCGTAATGTAGAGTGCTGTAGACATGGAGGGATGGGGAACAAATTGGAGACAGATGTATAGTTGGAGCCAAAATCAATAATAAAGACTTTCATTTCCAAACGAGATGAGGCACCGCCAGTTGATGTATAGATTCGGAGCTGATGCACGGATCTTGCCCCAGCACGTCCATCAGGGAGACAGGAAATCTGACCTGCCACTGTCACATGACAAATGACTTACACAGGCCAATGCTACATTAGTTCCATATTGGTAATCCGATCAGAGTCGAAAGAGTAAACAAAAGATCTGGAGGAGACTAGTTCAGCTTGTTTGGATATCTCTGTGTCTCCTGTGCAGGATTCTTACAATCTTTTTACGAATAGTTGAAATATTGAAACGGGAAAACAATGACCCTGCTCTGCAAAATATCAGAACTCGCGTGAAAAACCCTAATTGTCCACGATAAACATTTCCGCACATTTTTTTCTTGGCTGCATCTATTACTGGAGTTAATCGTAAGCCATTCAATTAACTTTGTTCAGTTCATTTGTTTGAGTGCATTACAGAAAATAACACATGCAGCATCTACAGTTTCTATATTTATTCAGTGCTACATTTTTTTTTAAAAACAAGTTAAATGTTTTATTCTTCGTACACACTGTTTTGTATGCACTTATCGTACATCACTTTGGACAGAAGCCAAATTAATTTAACGCAATATGAGCGCTACCTGCAAGCAGTAATGTCTGTGCTGCCGTGCATATGTTCAAATCATTTCATCTTTAAAAAAGACTAGATCAAAATTTAGTACAGGGCTGAGTCTCTATATGGTCCGTATTTCTCCTTTTTTTAAGCAAAAAAAACCGGTAAGTTTCTATGAACCCTTAATGTTGAATCACATTAACATTTGAAATGAACAATATATAGGAGGTGTGTACTTACTGTCCAGCTTAAATGCTACAATTTTACCTTTTACAATAATGATTATTATTTCACCTTTCACACATTCAGTCTTGGTTCATTACCAGCATCCAGTCATACAGAAAAAGAAAAAACTTAAATGGTTCTTCTTTCTCCCTCTTTGAAGTCAATTGAATGATCTTCTTACGTGCAGGCAGTCTGCTTTAGGTGTACGTCTTTATACTGTCCCTGTCTTATACTGTGTGAGTCATGGGTCAACAATGGAACTGTGAGCACCGACCACGCCACCACTCCCTATCCCCTGCTCTCTGTTGCCGCTCTGAGACTCCGGCGCCTCGCAAAGCGTGGGCTACCCCATGTTGGATCGTTGGAGCGCTGCGGTGTCAACAACCTCTTCATGCTTTGTGCATGAAGAGGTGGGATACGTTGTACTAAGCGTGTTACAGTGGAACTTTGCCCCAGTGTAATCTGCAGTCATAGAGCTGTTTGTGCTCTAAACAAAAGACGTCCAATGATGATGGTTTTTCATGCACGTGACAGTGTGGAAGTTCAAATAATCAAAATAAATACAAAATTTATAATAAAAATATATTTTGGAATTTTTGGAATTTTTTCATCCAATCTATAGCTGACCCAAAAATATCCTATCATAACAATTGGTCCTGTCATTCAATGACAGATATGAACCAATGGGCTCTAAAACAATGGTTTTAAGTCTTCAAGCAAAACGCTCACTGATATGGATGCTATGGGATTTCTTATGGCTTTTTTCACAAACTAACGGCTGTGAAAGATGTGAGAGGATATAACAGACATATAAGAGGTGGTTTGATGTCAAAAATTTCATAAATGAGTGAGCTATTGATATTGTAAACCTTGAAATATGAATATTAAAACCTGCAAAGATGAAGCTGAGCTGCATTGATCAGTAGAGTATTCGAATGATTGCTCAGCATAAAATGTATTTTACTTTGATAATTGATAGTCATTTTTTCGTTCAAAACTGCCGAACATGATTTGTTTTTATCTTTTCCAATGTGAGGATTTGCTGCTGTTGGTGAGACAAATTGAGATTTGTGAACACATCACCACTGATCATCAGAAAGTGAGAAGGGAAATCTTTCATTTTTTGCAGATGTCGAAATGATTAATTGAGAAAATAACAGGCAGATGAATGGATGATGATCGTTAGCTGCAGCCCAAAGCTTCTCCGGATGTCTCCTGCGATGATGCATACAGTCAGACTCGAACAGATTTGTGTTGGCAGTGTGAAAAGGTCAGAGGTTGTTGTGTTGTTTGACAAGCTGCTGCATGTCTCCTTCATGGTGACGGCCATGAGCCAGGTATTCTTCGGGAGTGTCTCCTGATTGCAAAACATAGCAGGGAAGCCAAAGTTGATCTCTGATTTACGCGTGAATCTAGCAAACAATGGCCAATTTCATCCACGCAAAACTGATTGGAGTCTTTCCAGTGGGTGTTTGGGTGTGAGAGCAGCAGAGCCTGGCTTGATTGTTGCTCAGCAAGGCATGTTGATCAAAACCAACAGCCATGCGTTAATCAAACCCCATTCGGCGACAGGCCCGTCGCAGATTAAAAGGAGACTGATAGATCTGTGCAGATTGTAAGAACCTACAGAAATGAATCTGGCTCATATTTGACAGTTTCCTCATTAAGCACTTTGATCTAAATCTCCATCATCATAGCAACAACTGTGGCACTTGTTAATGGACACTTTAAAGAGTGATATTTCACTATAAAATGCAAATTCAATCTCATTAGACTCCATATAACGGACAGACCGCGTCCCATCAACCAACCATCCACCGATTCCCGCTGCTAATTACATTGTAATACAGCAGACATATATAGTGTGTAGCCTATTGTGCACCACTCAGGCTCTCTGACCCTTAATGGAGATGATTAACATCGCACTCTTTAGGTCTAACTATAAATAGAGGAATCTGAATCATTTGAATTTAGACACAACAATATGTCGCACTGTGAAATCCTTTACTATTCAACAAATACTATGTCAAATGATATGTCTGCACAAGCTCAGGTGTCTTCAGATTCTTATTTATCCAGTACAGGAAAAGTTTCTTTTTTTAAAGCGTAGCTCAAATCTTCCAAAATCATGAACACAAAAAAAAACCCACACACACTTGGACTGAAATCTTCTAATTTCCTGTCGTTTTTCTAAGGAGACCGAGACGAGGCGTATAATCATGTCTCGGAGAGAATAATGAAACGATCATTATTGGAAAGGAGTTTGTGATCAAGATAAAAATGCTTGTGAGAAAATTAAGCTGACAGTAATATGAGAGAAGTCATTGGCTGTAACAGCCGTCACAACTTTAATGGAATAGCTCGTGGTCTTTAATGAATGATTGGATTTCCAAAAATGTTCAACTGTTTGTTTGAATGGAATCAGGAAAGCAGCTGTAGCTCTCTGTCCAGAAACAGAGGCACCGTGTTTGGAACGCAGCCCCTGAAATATCCCCCTGTATTTCCTCACTTCAGCGCTCACGGCCAATAAGCCCTATTCTTCTCTGCACCTGAAACCTCTCCACATATAAAGCAGAGCGCAGTCTCTTGGGAACTGGCACTTTATTCTATTCTATTAGAGGCTTTGCGATTAATAATTATGGTGTTTTATCTGAAGCATGGCCAGGCTGGCTCCCACTGCACTGCTATGCTGCAGTGCATTTAGGTCTCAAGCAGGCAAAGGATTTGCCCTGGACTCAAATGCAGCCTCATTTTACAGAATGTACCAAAAAAAAAAAAAAAAAACAATGAGGAAAGAGTAGGTTCTCGCTGAGACTCCAAATAAAACAATTTACTTACAACTGGGGACCTTGACTCAAATCCTCCCGAACTGGAAGTTAATTAAAAATGTGACCTCGCACAAAAGGGATCATAAACCGTTTTTATTCCCTTTGCTCTCCTGTGGCGCCATTTCTTTCTCTATCTGCCTGTCTCCCTCTACATACTCACACACACACATACACTTCACTGTATGAGTCTCAGGGGAGTCCGCCTAAGAAAAATGAATTGCTGATTTTGCTCCGACAACTTGGCTAAGTAGCTTACAGTAGCAACGACTGCAATCTTTAGGCTCTGGCTGTAGGGTTTCAAAGACTAGATCAGGGCCCTGACATAATGAATGCTACAAGTTACAGCTTCTACATTTGTCTGTTTTGGGCATGGAGACCATGGAGGGGGATGCAAATGTATGTGCTTTCAAGTCTGTCTTCATACAGTATATGTTTGTATTGCTGAATTTACCACACGCACTCGTCTGTAGTTTTTCCCACTTTGAAGTAAATCAATCACTGGAGCAGCAGCAGCGTAAAACTGGGTCAGATAATCAGAAGCTTTCAGGGAAATTTTGGACTTTGCCTTCCTACGTCATAATTCCCAGACTGATTACAGTTTGAAAAAAAAGAGGCTGTCATGTCATGAACGAATCAAACAAGTTGAACAATATTCTGGTAAATACAAAAGTGTTTTTGTAGGATACCCAAGTCCCAGTGAATAAAGTAATTGAAGAATAATCACTGCAAAATCTGCCACGGACATCAACACTGAGGATTGTTATTTAGATATAGTCATCTGAGTATCCTGCTGCTCCCCAATCCCGTGTTAAAATGTTTTTACCTTTTAAGATATGTAGCTGTCAGTTGGTGTGGCAGCAGGTGAGCAGGAATCGGTTCAGTGTCTCGCTGAAGGACATTCGGAGAGGATAAATGGCTTTTGATGGATACACGCTGGCTGTCGGCTGCTATAGAACCTGTGACCTTTTCCGATAAGGGAAGGTCTCCATGCCCGCCAGGCCACCCGGCCACCACATTTCTTTTTTTTTATAGAGAAGAACCAAGGTCAAGAATGTGCGCGTGTGCGTAATTTGCAGTCCGTGACAGTATGTCAAAGAGAGGTAATGCTGCACTTCCTGATTCTGTCCATGATCTCTGCACAGATAGGGTGGACGGCTTTCTGCAGACTTCCCAGGTTGGTTGATCATTGCCAGTAGTGGAAAACAATCTTCTTTTTCATGCACTTGTATTTTGTGAGAACATCACTACTAACTGTACACCAAATGTATATCTTTGATTCAGTATTATAAATAGTATCTGTAAGCACATAATCCATTACTCCAGCTGGGTAGTATTTCATTGTCTCACCAGCACCTTAGACAACACACGCCTGCAAAAACCGACCCAAGGCTGTAAAGTCAAATAAGGCATTGTGCATGCATGATTTGTATAGAGATAAATCCCTTTTTTATAGTACCTTCCTTTACCTGTGATGCAATATCTAGTATTTAAATGGAGGCCAATAAAAGTCACAGACCACTAATGAGGTTTAAATTAAAATGACTTCCACGTCCAGTATGGTGCCAGGGCTAAAGCAGAGGGAGTTAACAAATGTCCGTGGGTGGGTATTCTGGCAGACTCGTCCCCCGCCTGCTCCTGCACCGCCTTAATAAGACACCAAGACAGAAGAAAGGGACACAGCTGGGAGAGAGAAAGCCCCCAGCGATCTTCCACTGAGCCAAAGATCTCAGCCGCACCCTGAGAGGCTTCACTCTTCTCATGCTCATTAATCCTGAGGGTGAAATGAGGTTAACAGCGCTGAGTGGTTCAGAAACTGCCCTCAGCGGTCGGGTGCGGGTAGATGACGGGCAAAATGAGCACAAAAAAAAGTTGTGAAGTGAGATCTCCGTGATAAGAAAAAGAAATGCCAAACTGCCTCAATCATTTGCATTTCATCCTGCTTTGATTTTTATCAGCAAGACAGAAATTAAGCCCTATAATTTTTTGGGCTCATATGTTGTCATATGCACGTTTTGGCAAAATAGGAGTGGAGTATTGACAAGGGAATCTAAAATATGATTATAATATTTTGTGTGTTGTTTTTGCTACTTTAAGCTAAATCTAAGCTATTATAACAAATACATTTGCATCACAAATGACTGTATGTGCAGGGCATAGATCGTGGTGATGTGATAGAGAATTATCACCATTCTCCTCAGTTCCCCTCAGCTCTCTAGAGCATTTTAGCATCCTTCAGCTCATTGTTTTGGATTTATGGCCAGCAGCTGATTTTATGTTTTTCCATGAGCAGCAGGCAACTGATTTCACCATAAAAGCTCTCAGACTCCACTGCACACCAACTGCCGAGCACCAAAACAGCAGGCAAAAGTGGGCTGGCCAAATGGCTGCTGAGCATAGTGCAGCATTCAGTTGATTCAGACCCAGACATCTCCCTCAGGGGTTGGTGGAGGCCAAAACTTGAACTTGAAATGGGCATAAATATTGGACCTATATACATGAGTGCACAGAAAGAAAACTCCAAACAAATATTGATCCACGTACAACAGCACATGGCGTAAGCCTCATTGTGGTAATTTAATAAGCATTAGCATGGAAGAAAAAAAGGAGTTTGTTTAAATAATAATTCTGGGGATTATTACTTCACACCTGAGCTGATTCAAGAATGCAAATGAAACAGTGGAGCTGTGGATGAAACTATTAAACGTTAAAACGTTAAACATTATGGATTCTGTCATCTTCATGAACATAGAAGTGGTTCGGCAGCCCAGGACAGAATATATTTTATTCTGGAAAGTGTTCAAGGGGCTCTCAGAAATCTTTCACAGACTGGAAGTAGCCCCTAAGCGGAACTTTGAGTACCACTGATCTACAGTACCATGTGTCAGCGAGACCATCTGAGCATGTAATTAACTGGAGGAGTTGGCGCCTCTCACTAGCCTTGAGTACAGAACTTTTTCTTCAGCACATGTTTGCATAGTGATAAGGAATATTTTCAGTGAAGGTGCGATGTGGCCTTTTCCCCACAGAGGACCGAGGTGGTCGTTGCTTGAATCAGAATCACACATAACAAATGCACGGGCAGCGCATTGCCAGTGCTGCAGGCGAGATGGCTTACGTTCCTTTCAGTGTCTGAACTCATCCAGGAACACATAAGTGAAATAGGGGTCATCACGCTCCGCTCCTCTCTAGTCACACAGGGTTCAGTGTGTGTGTGTGTGAGTGTGTGTAGGACGGCGAGTGAATGAAAATGCAAGGCAGCAAATCTCTGAGCAAATCCTTTTCCTTCTATATATATATTCTTTTGAAAATCCTGGAGCTCCTCTCTCTTCCACTTTCATGGTTGATATGGCCTAGAAATTTAGCGCCGTTGCAATTCTGCCCACTCAACTGGTCCACACAATTTTTCGGACAACAACAATAGCAAACCACAGAGGCCAACGAGCATCAACAGCAATAGCGCTCATGGTCGGGTAGCTCTTGGTTTAAGATGCTGAGCATATAGTGTATTTGTTACCTGTATGATGCTTCAGGTACATGTACCTCAGATACAGTGGCCAAGAAGTATATAATACTATAAAAGCCATGTTTCTGCCCTGTTGACTTAGAGGAACATTTCCCCCCCAGTCTCACGATCAGCTTACCAACCTTTTCCTCTGTCGAGATGCAATATTTTTTTTCCCCCTGCAACTCTTTGTCACAGTGGTGTAAATTTTTGCCCTCCAGTTGCATGCCGCTGCACTAAAATACATGGCCACAGTGAGTTTGTCAGTTCATGAATTATAGGCGTATGCTGTGTTTCTTGTGTGACGACTTGCTTAGTTGCTGCTGGGCGTTGCGACACCTTATGCCAACCCTGCCTGCCCTCGCCGGACAATAGTAGCTTCTTCCATATCAGGTCGCAGCATTTGCATAGAAATTGGTTCTAGATCGGGAGATGGGCCCTCAAAAACTCTGTCTCCTTCTTCCAATCTCATTCAGTGTGAAACACACGCACACACACAAATAAACAGAGTCGTACAGAGAGTCTAGTCCTTTAAAGCCCAATCACTTCGGAACAATGAGCGCTCCTCGAGGAAGGACATGATGAGAAATGGATCTAAGGTGACGCCCCATGTTTACCAAAAAACGGCGACGAGAGGATTTAACATGCACACATTCTCTGTACGGCGTTCTCTTTGAAGAGACCTGTGATTCACGCGCCTGCGATTGCCCAAACTCCTCCAAATGTCGTTTGCATGAGGAGGTCCGTTGAGTCCAGCAGTCGACAAACATGCTTATAGATTCTGCTTTGTCGCAGAGTACATAGTGGAGAGAGGATACACGGGGCCTCAGCAACAGCTCCTCCAAAAAACTCATCACTTTTAAATCAATCCACATGAGGTTTTCCCAATCTGACACCCTTATCAGCAAGACGATATGTGTCTCAGGCCTGCCACAGCTAGAGTATGCTCAGGCTGGTGGGTGATGGTTTACTGCATCTTTAGGTCCAAGTCCACCCTTTGCCGCTGACCTCATTGCCAAACTCTCGCAGCCAAAGGCAGATAGAACAGGACACTGACTCATCATCGCCCATAAACCTTTTTTACACCGCGCTGAACTTTACCACTTCTTCCTGGATGGTGAAAAGGCATTTCGGACGAGCCGGGGGTTGAAGGAAAGCTGATAAATGTCAGAGGTGGATCGCTAAACTGCAGCCCGAGCAGCAGGGGTCTGGAGAAACGGAGCAGAGAAAATGGCATTCTGTTGTGGAGACACTCAGCGATAGTGACAGCTACCACGGCGGGCATCACGAGCTAATGCCAGGCTGCCTGATGCAGGTGTCTGAGCCTAAGGAGCACCTTTCAGTCACATCTGTCATATCAGTGTGTGAGGGCCTGCGTCAGGACCTGATGCAGGGCTGCGAGTTAACAGATGGAAAGTTTTTCTGCTTGCTTTGTGAATGTCGTATGTGTGATTCGGGGTGTCAGCGCAACAATTTTAGGCTGACAACTTAAGAAAAGAACACATCACCTTTTATGCTGTGATATATGAGCAAGGAGCAGAAATTGTCCCGGTGTCAGGGAAACCTGACAAATGTCTCGCACAGACGAAGACCTGCGAGTTGGGGCGACTTTATGGAACATTATCTGCCAAGGACAGTTTGTTTTTGCGGTTAGGTGATGATGTATGGCGTTTCTCAGCTAGCTTTGGCGTGTGCTTCTCCAGACGCGAGGCGAGGCGGGAGCTGAATCTGATCCTGGTTTGACGTGATAATGACCAATAAACCATTTCTTCAACCTTACACTCGCGCTTTTAAACAAGAGCTTCATATCAGACGTTCATAAATAATGGCTTTACTCTGTGTTTACTCATGTGCTGTTTGTTATACAAGATATAGTATTTTACCGGTAATAAAACATTTCACAACTTTCTTAGTGAATTGAACTGAAAGTGATTGATTTGTGTTCCTGAATGAGCCGTACAGCTCATACAGGGCTCAAAGGAAGTGCACTGGACAACAGGAGCTTTGAGAAATTGTTCATAAAAAGTTGAACATGGTGAATGGACACTTTTCTCTCTTTTGATTTCTTTAGCTTTAAATCCTCCTGTAGTCCTACAGAAAGGAACAAATGTTAACTGCCCTGAAAAGAGGCCGGCACACAAGAAGTCCGAACCAGATCCTCCATCTCACTGAACACCGTATAATAGGTTCCTAAATAAAAGAAAACAGTGAGAGGAAGAAAAGCTTCTATTTGCCGTTGAAAGAACAATTTGAGCTATGTAATACTTACTTGAGAGAAAAGGCCATTGATGGGTTTTTGAATCAAAACCATTATGAAAAATATTGTTTTTTGACAGCTGTGTCTGGTGGGTAAAGGATTGTGTCTCGGGTTCCAGCAATGTTTCCCTCTCTAATTTTAATTACTGGCAGATCATGATTAAACTCTTATGCGACTTGGACCCTGAGCAGAGCGACGTGAAACTGCCACTTCAGCGTTTCCTGCTGTGAAAAAAAATTTACAAGATATGTTTGACAAAAGAGAGTATAAATATTCTGAATATTAATGCACTTACCTTTTGAAGTTCTTTTCCAGCAGGACATGGAGGGGCACATGTTGGCGAGGTTGGCGCTCTCCATCTGTAATGGCCTATATAAAGGTAAGTTAACAGCAAGAAATGCTTTACAGCCAGATGAAGTGAAGGATATAAAGTACGGATCTCATAGACGTCTTGGCTTTGTATGGACCCTTAAATTTTACAGTATATGCAAAAAAAAAAGTAATTCTGGGCTCTAAAGAAATTCTGGCTCCTGTGGAAATGAGCCGGGATGTTAACACTGCTGACATTAGCAGTGTGGGCGTACCAGGCAGTGGCAGGGACAGCCAAGTGTGTGCTGAAGTCCCTCTGGCAGCATTCAGCGTTTGTCACTGTGACCCAGGACGGCGTACTGACAAAACGGGCTCCCTCATTTCAATGCTAATGTGCTGTTATGGGTATTTTCAAAGCTATTTATTATGATTTGGCTTACCTGAGAGGCGCCGGTTAATCCTGTAGATCCCTGCAGAGCTGCCGCGCACAGAGGTCATGGAGATAGTGTTTAAATAGACTCTGCTTCCTACATTATTCCAAAGGGACGCCCACAGGCCTGTGCACATCTAACAGGTTTTCACCCCGTTTCCTGCACATCTGCTGCACGGCGGAGGGGTAAAGATCATGGGATTTAACTAAGACGCTGTTTTACATTTTACAAGCCTCGTCTGATTACCTTTTTTTTATATGTATGTTTATGACTTAACATATACCATTACAAGGTGGTTCACTTCCCCAGCATAGGGGATTTCTGAGCAGGTTTAAAATAGAAGACGGCAGAGTAAAATGCATCTATGTTGTATGAACCCGTGTAGAGGGAAACCATTTTTAAAAGGCCTCCAGCTATTCCCTCTAACATTATCATTGAGATATTGGAAAATATGTGGCTGTCTATGCCAACAACTTTTGATGTATAGCTCGAGAATAGTGACAATATGAGGGTTTTTTTTAAAAAAGTAACGCAGCAGACCCATCTACAAATGGTGACAAAATAATGCAGGTTCTTCATCCATCAGGACATGATGCGCCTCGACATGTCGACTGACAACAGCTGTGTTATGTCTCAGAGCCCAAAAAGTCCAAATGTCGAATTGAAGATGTTCCAGAAGCAAAGCATCTGAAGCCTAAAGTCTGTGGAACAGGGGAAATTGTAACTGTGGCACAGGTTTTCTGCAGCTGCTGAAATACACCATTCAAAAAATAAATATCTCAGTTGTCAATCGGTACAGGCCTCTGTACATTCACGCATGCATCAGAGACCTGAAAAAAATGACCTTGTGAAAAAGTAGTGGAGCAGAGAACCACCACCACTATGTCATGTTCCTTCCTTTCTCCTCTTTTATTTTCTTTCGCCTTCTCCCACAGCACATACTTGATCTCATCTTGCCCCACTTTTCATTCCTAAGTCGTATTGACCGTTGTTGTCGATGCCTGTATCTTATGTGTCCACCTCTGTTTATTCACTTCAGTTGTGTAATCTTATTCCTCAAAAAAAGATCTTATCCAGCAGCTGCGACGTGACGGGCGGGGCTGTGAGTTTAACAGCCAATGTCTGTGCAGTGATTTTCTAAGTTGTCTGATCTTGTCACAATTCAAACGCACATCACACATCAGTGTGCGGTCATGTCAGTAGAGGATGGAGGTTAACCTGTTTTTAAATGCATTTTCAATGTGCCTGTGACAGTCAGAACATGAGTGGTCTGACTTGAGATCCAAGATTGTATTTTATTTTGCAGACGATAGGAATTATCAAAATTTGCAATAATAAAACAATTTTTTCTATAAAATGTTGATATTTCCGAACTGTGAAAAAAGCTTCTGCCTAGGAAATCAGTTTAATTGGTAGTGTTCATTTTACAGTTCAACAGATTCCAATGAATTATCATTACATGTTCTCAGAGGAATTTAACTCTCTTCCAGTTAGGTACAGATACTAAGCTTAAGACTTGGATAATAACCGTTGAGCTGAACATTTGTGGCTCCAAGCACACGTAAAATTTGGCATAAATACAGGATAACGTTTCCAATAATAAATCCGTATGAAATAAATATTAGCGTTAAACAAAGCAGTTTGGATCAAGGACAGAAGAAGCTTCCAGAGAAGGAGAGACAAAGGAGAACATGTGTGACACAAACTGGGCAGAGTCACACATATCATGCAGTATTGTGTTATCTGAGCGGTGGCGTGTGGCGGGAGCACATTGATGTGATGAGTCCGTGCAAAAAAAGCCTGCTGATTCTTCACACAGCTCTGTTTGGCTTGAGAATTATTAACATTTCGAAGGAACTTCGTGCCCACAGTATTCACATTGGTCATTTCCCTCCCGGGGGACACATTTTTCTTTGCGAATGGGAACGCACTACCGAATTTGTATGTTCATAGACGAGGTAACCTTATAATGAGGAAAAACTCACTCCAGCGCTTTGGGTTAGTCTCCACATATGCAAATGGAAAAAGGGAAAGTTGAGGTGAGGGCTGCCATGTGAGAAGCTGAGACAGCCTCTCCATTTGTGTATCCCTAACATGAGAAGTCTTCCCCCTCCTGCCTCGTCTCTGTTTGGCATGCTTCATATGGGCTGCTGGAGCAAGCCCGCAGAGCCCAGTCACCTTTAATCACACTGCCTGCAGCCGTCGCTGCAGCTGTAGGAGGTGGAGGTGAGGGGGAATACCAACCAGGGTTGGTGGTCGTGATTACTGATCAGTACAGATACAGTTACTGTATAGGGAAGATCAAAGCGAGGCGGTCAAGACTTTCTTCATAAACAAAAACTCTTTCAGTCTTTAGTTCACATCATTTTTCCTTCTGTGAAGTTGTGAAGTCTTGTTTTTCTTGTATATCTCTTCACCACCAGGTGTCATTGTGCCACTCATTTGGTCCCTGTGCCCTGCTCACTCTATGAGGAACACCATATTAATGCCCGTCGCTTTGAGACCATCACATCATTATCATTCTGCAAATGTGCCCACTGCACAGTTCTGCTGCCAATCCCCTGTTCTACCACATCCCACAAAGGAGTCACTCGGGACGCCACTGAACTCACTGTCATGTTCATTAAACCAGTTTGAGAAGACTTTTTATCTTTGTGACATGATGAATCATCATTCTAAAAGTATGGGCCCTTCGTGATTTTGCCAAGTTGCTTCTCTCCTGTGGGTTCTTCTCCATGATTTTTAAATTTAGGGATTTAGCAAATGTATATTTCATTAATTGGGGGGGAGGGGTGAATTATAGGCATTTGTTGTCGCAGCCTCATACAAATTGTTGGTCTCAGGACAACAGCCTCTTGGCAAAAATCAGGACATGCCAGTTTCATCAGACCAGACTGTTTTTCCATTCTTCAGCTGTCCAGTTTTGGGGAGTCTGTGTTTACTGCAGCTTTAGATATGTGTTCTTGGCTGACGGGAGCGTAACCTGGCTTCTTCTGTTGTAGCTCATCCGCGTCAAGGTGCGACAAGTTATGGATGATTTTTGTGTTGTTTTTTTAACACCATTCCTGTGCCACAGGAAACCAGGTTTAAGTAAAGGTGTTGACACATGGTGTAAGGTTTCCACTGACCTTGTCAATGGAAACTAAAATTGGTCTGAAAATGGGGAAAAGACCCAAAACAAGTGGAACATCCTGATTATGACAAGCCTGCTTTGACCTTTCTTGAATTGCGTGTATGCCTCAGGACAACCACAGAATTCAGGTTCCCTGCTCTCTTTATATTTCACCCTCCGCGTGATTACAGTGCAAGACACAAAGACGGAGGCGACCATCGGCGCCTCGCTGCGCCCCTCGGGCTGGTTCCCCAAGCATCAACCTTAGTGACACTATACTATATCTGCTGTGTCGCCACCAAGGGGCCAACTCTGAGGCTGAGAAATTAAGCCTATGTGGAAGTGCTATAAACTGCAGTTCACTAGATGCTTGAGGCTTGCTGCAGAAAGGAGCAAATCCCCATAGAGCCCCAAATTAAAATGCCCAACTTTACAGCATAATTAAACATGTTTACAGCCTGGTTCAAAAAACTGCATAATTAGGGGCGTGGACTATTTGATTGATAGCCGGGGCACGTTCGCTAGGCTGCTCGGCGTTTGCCGAAAAAAAACTAAACTAAACTATAAATCCCCTTATACTCACCACATATAACTGCTCGTAAATTATATTTGCATTAACTTATTAGAATTTAAATATAGTGGTGAAAACTACAACCATTATACATTATAAAAAATTGGAGGCATTTTTAAGATAGTGTAGTATAACTTTAGTAAGATAAATCGTATTTTCATGTCTTTTCTACCACTTGTAACGTTGGCTGGGACGACCGACTGTTACCACTCCCAAACCGTGTGCAGCATCAGGCCCGCGAGCACCGACTAGCATCGTAAGGTAGCATTTAGCCTAGCTTCTGAGCCTAGCTCCTTAGCCTCAGCTAAAAGGGCAGCTTCGCAGTAGGTTGGTGTGTTTCAGCGACCGGTCTGCATTCGGCTCACCCACTCTCAACCTCTTTGTCCCTATTTGGATTAGCCGGGTAAGGGAGGAGTCGTGCCCTGCCAACATGGCCACGGCTGAGCCGCCATGGAACCACCCACTTTAGGCTTCAAAATCGGCCTGCAGAAACCAGTGGGTGATGTCACGGACGCTACGTCCATGTTTATATACAGTCTATGGTCGCCACATGTGCCGCTCTTCTCCCTGCTGCATTCAAATGCAGCCACACTGACATCTCTTGGCTTGATGGGAAACTACCACACAACCATGTTCTGTCTGAACTTTTAAACAAGAGTCGAATAAAATGCCTGAAATGTAAAAACAATAGTAGGTCCTTTAATCTGATGTGCGGTTTGTGGAGATTCTGATGAACGGAGGGAAGACTTTGATTAATATTGCAAGTTGTCATTTTGACATTTTTATATTTTGTAAAAAAAAAAAAAAAAGGGTCTATAAATAAGCACAAATCACAGTACGTTTGTCCTTATGGATAAAATATCTTTTAGGATGAGTTTGTTTGTGTCTAATCTGAGTGTGGTTAGTTGCTATTATCAAGGAGGACGAATGAGATCAAGTGGCACTTTGGCTTGTTTGTGTTCCCTGAGCTGTGTGTGTCTGATGTTTCTGTAATTACCCTGTCACTTGCTGGCTGCCTGGACTTTAGCCTTCGAATATACACAGTCCCAGCGGTGAGACATTTTGGCCCTAGTCCTGCCACTTTAGGTGCATTTTGGTCTGTATCAGACTTAGTCCTCGCACAACCTCGACAAATCCCACATTGCTTGAGAGCGCTAAGTCTCCTGATTCAATCTGTGCAAGCATTTTAAGATCCATATCACTGCAACAGCCGTTGACACTGAATTGGCTGAGACTTGGGGCTATGCCTCTGAAGTGGCTTTCCACTCAAAAGGTCCTCCATGATATAAGTTTGTATTTTAATACCAAATAGTATATAATGTAACACTATAACAATTACTTTTTTTTCATTCTGACTTTTGGTTACCTTTCAAAAGAGACTATAGGGTTGTTTTTTGGTACATTATAATCTGCGGGGAAAAATGGTTCTGCCTAATAATATATCAAATAATATTACTACTATTAAAATAATAATAATAATAGATCAGTTCATTTAGCACTTTTCAAGCTGAAGCACAAGTGAATAAGAGTAAAAAATAATATTATATATATATATATATATATTTATATATATATATATATAGTTATGGTTATAAATGCATAAAATAAAAAAATGTAGTTAACAAGAAGAAAATGGGATACAATGTGGCTACGAGGAAGATATGAAATTGTATAAAAGCTCATATACAGAAATACAAAGAAAACTTGTGCTATTCAGATGGATATGTATAAAACAAGATGGAATAGATATAATTGGTTAAAAACACCATAAAATCGTAAAACTGAGAGAACCAATCAGCCCCCAGAGATCAGGGGTCAAACACCCATCATGTCTTAGCACGTGGAGGTTTTATTATGTAGAAGACAGTGAGGGTGGAGGTGGCTCAGGAGAGCACCACCAGGTGCACACCTGACTTGTTGAATGTTGTTGGATAATGCCAACCACATAACACATAACACATACAGTCGGTTAAAGACACTTTAGTTTTTTTATTCTCTGTAATGGCTGAACGCGACCAGCAGGGGGCGCTAGTTGTCCCTACGCCTTCATGTCCGACTTGTAAAGGGAGCACCAAAGAGTGAGCCACGTGTAGTGTACGCATGCGCAAGGTGTTCCTGATGCCGGATTCTCGTGTCACTTTTGGAAATGGTGAGTAAACACACATTGTACTTCCCTAAACTGAAAGAGAGTTTTGGTTGCACAGTTGCTACTGAGCAGGTTTATCAGTGTCAGAGACAATTAATTAATTAAGTTAATTTAACTCCTTTATTCTCAGTTTATTACTCACTAATTTTGCATAATAGATTTCATGCAACACAGGTGATGCTCTTGACCTGCACAGAGATACAGCACCTCTATTATCTTGATGTTGTGTTATGTATTGGGTTAACAGTAATCTGATCTACAACGCTGTCTTTCCAGGTGAAGCTGTCAGATGGAGTCGGTGTGTGAGCGGGTCTGTGGAGCTGATGATGAGGAGGAGCCAGGAGCTGGTGGGGCCATGCTGTGGTCCATCCAGGAGGCCCTGGAGAGACAGACCCTTCAGATCGGAGCGTCTGCCTGCGGGGCCACAGCTGTGGTGGACGTGCTGAAGGCCCTCGGCCTGGACGTGGCCCCCGAGGAAGTGAACCGCTGCATCAGCACTCGCCTGAGGAGGAACGAGTCACCTCTGCCTGACTACCTGTTGTCCCGGAGTGAGGCCGGTAAATGTCCCACATGATACACAGGAACACCTCATCATGTCCTCACCTGTATGCCATAAACTATTTTCAGCTAAATGAGTTCTGCATTTAATCGTGATGGGTTTTTTATCTTATGTTCTGGCTCCATTGTTCTTCTTTTTTGATAGTTTGAATCTTTTAATTGGGTTTAAAACTGTGGCGTTTTTTCACAGCCTCAAACTAAAGTTGGCTTGATTTTGTTGCACCATTAATCACGTAAAAGTCCAAAACACAGATAAGTCTTCACAACAAAATCCAATTGACATAAGCCCCAACACGTTAGGATAGTTTCTCAATAAACCCACATGTTCTTGCCTAAAGTAATAATTTTATCAACATTCCTTGATTATAAATCTGAGAAAATGAGTGAGCCCTTTTTTTTATCCGCATTTGCATGAATCACCCGAAAAAAATCTTGGTCCTGAAGCAGCTAATTATCAACAAGCTGCACTTTTGCAGGTAAGGTATTTAATGTAGCTTTTACTTTGGATTTTTTGGTTTTTTATATATCTCACTGAATCTTGCAGATGATATTAAGCTATAAACACTTGCGCTTGAGCTCTTACTCCAGCTTCCAAATTGTGCTGTGACATGTCAGGTTATTAAATATTAATACATGAAGGATGACTTTGTAATCGTGCATATCTTAACTGGGCTCTGTGGGCGGTAATACTTAAGGTGTCCCAGACACTTGCCGGGACAATAACCTGCCCCACTGACTGAGGCTGCCAGTGTGACAGCTGGTCCCGCTGCCAAGCCGGCGTTTTCAGAAGTGCCCTCTTGAATTAGACAAAGAGTTTTATTTCTCTCTGAGGAGAGACTGTAATTCAGCTCTGTCACACAGTTTTTACATTGACATTTCAGGTGTTTAGCTCAAGCCCTTATCCTACATGTGAGGGTGGGAGTAGAAAGGGGACACGCGTATATTCATTGATCTTATTCATAAAGAAAGTGAAATGAGGACTCTATTTCCTTTTAGGTGCGACTCACGCTCAGCTTATCGCAGGAGCAGAGGAGGCCAGTAAAGGGAAGGTGATTGGTCGCTTCTTCCACCTTCACCCCAGCCGCCAGGTGAAGCTGGTCCCCTGGCTCGCACACTGGATCCAAAAAGGCGCTGTTCCCGTGGCGACCATGAACATGCAGCGGACCGTCCCCGAGGGAGAGGAGGTGCCCGACGCCTGGCACCATCAGCTCATATTTGGGGTTGCAGCTAATGCCGTTTTCATGACTAATCCTGTAGATGTAGGTGAGTAACGGGAAGGAAACTGCTCTTGTCCACTGACAATCCATCCATCCATAATGATCTGATAAATTCCTTCTAGTAAGCGAGGGAGAGATGCACCAGCGACTCTGCAGTGAATCCGTCCTGCTGATTCGTCGAGAAGACGTCCTGCTGCGATTAGCGCCAGATTCCTGTCTGTCCGTCCTGTCAGAGAGCCAGTCTGACCCGCGATGGAAAGCCCTGGATGTTGAGGGTAAACAGTGATTCATGGCTTTATCCATGGAATCTCGTAAAAATATTGTACTTATTTTACTCCCAATCTTCTTCCGATTAGGTCAGGTGAGACAGATGGCCCAAGACGAGGAACATGATGAAGAGCGACCCCTGTTGACGCACATCACGATCCCTGCTGCGTACAGCTCCGGCATCACGCTCTTCGCCCTACAACAGTCGGGAGTAGAACTCCTCAACGCACCTGACCTCCCTCAGTTGTGACCAGACTGGTGCATATGGGCTCAAGACACAAAACATGAAGAATTTTTTTAATCGTGATATGAGAAATACAACTGATAATGTGACATTTTGTGAAGCAGAAACTGGCAAATCAGAAGCATTTTCACCCATCCCACTTTCATCCATGTGCATTTTTATCACAGATACCTGTCGTCTTTTGTTTTTGTGTTAAGGTGCTATTCATGTTGGTTATAGGATGAAATCTTTTATCTGCTCTGTTTAGAAATCACATCAAACCACAATTCTGTCAAATTCAGAGTTATTACATACATTTCTGGTGTCTGACTCATTGTTTATCTGCAGCTCACTGTTATTGCTCCTTATCTTGGCCAGGACAGTCTTCCTAAAGATATATTTTAACCTCATTGGTTTTCTTAAATTTAAATAAAATGAATGAAGGCTAAAATAAAAGGATAAATGTTAAAGATCCAGGCATCGTTTGTCCATTATTGTATTGGTAAAACAGAGTATTAGTTATACTTTATCTTATTATTATACTACTACAAGACTATTGTTTTTATTTAAATTGTAAGAAATTGTCTTAAATGTAATTAAACAAAAATAAGGACGTATAACATAAATAATTGACATAAATAAATTGATTATGTTCGTTCCCCTTTCAGGACAAAAATAAACTGCGTGGGCGGCGCCACACCTCTTATTGCTAATTAACTCCATCTCCCGTGATGCACTCGGTCGCTCCACCCGGAGGAAGTTGGAAGGAGAAGAAGAAACTGAAATTGGCCACAATAGTTTGAGCAGCAGTGAAAGGTAAGCAGGAGAAACGAAACGAAACGGGACACAACGACCTACTTTTTCGTAGCCTTTAATTGTACTTTGCACTTTTTTCGTAACTCTGCGTCGACGCGAGGCTTCGCTCATTACATCACTGTGATACATTGAATCCACGTGGTGTGTGCGCGCGTGTTGTGTGTGCGCGCGCGTGTTTTGCCCGTGTTGTGTGTGTGTGTGTGTGTGTGCTGGTAACATTCTTCACATCCTCCTCGGTCACTCCGCAGGCTGAGAGCAGAGCTGACACTTCTGACTGCTGTCCTGAACCAACCGGGCTCCGTCTATTTCCTGCTTCACTCGGATCCCTCACACACACACACACACACACGTGAGTATTTCAACGGCGTGACAGATGTGCACGTCACCACTGCTTTCTGTGCTGCGTGTTGTTTTCCCTTCGCTTGTTAAGATCAGAAATGTTTTCTTATTCAGAATGAATGTAGCTTGCACTGGAAAAAATACGTAAATAAATGAACTGGACACGTACTTATTTATCATATTGGAAGAGACCATCAGAAATGAGTGCATGTATTTTTGTGCATGTGCAAATATATAGTGATGCATCCTGTGGGTTGACATTTTTCAACCAAAGAAGTTACTTTATTATTCTGTCATACATCCCATACTGTAGTTTTATACTCAGTGATGTAAAGGAAATGTCAAATGGTCCAATAAAGTCACTTTCAAGTGTCATTAGTGATGCAATACGCCACAACGCCTCAAAGAAATGGCAGTTTTCTTCCTTGGCTTGTGTGTTTGATTTTCTCTGCGGGGTCACATGAGCCAGTGATTTCAATCAAAAGCTGGGGCTCTGCCTAATTGTGGAGCGTGTGCCGCCTGCCAGCTCGCCTGTGCAACACTCACCCTTTTGTACCGTGTCTCATCCCAGCGGCACAATCCTCAGAGCTTTGAGTCACAGGTTTCAGGTCAGTACAGATTGAGATGGTTTGAACTCTGACCCCGTATTGAGTTGTAGGGGTTTGAGTGGTGCACAGAAGTCTTTGCAGGTTTTTTATTTTATTTTATACATGCATACATTTGTACGGCTTAAATATTAAAAAAATGAGGGCGTATTAAAGCTTTTCAATCCAGCTCAGGGAATTCAGAATAGTTCACTTAAGCCTCAAAGCCTGCGAAGATATTTTATCCAAGTGATGAGATTACATTGATCCAATAGTGCTTCATGAGTAACGGCGTTTTCTGTTTGAGTCAATTCCCATTGTGTGACGATATCACATTTTACTAAGAACAGTTAACCCTTTTTTTTATTTCTAATGGGAAATCCTCTCAAATATAGTCAATTATTAAAACACATCATTTGAGCTTGGTTGCAAACACCATGACTAAATGAGAAAAGGTCCGTACATGCACAGTCCCGCCTTTACATAAATGGAAATCTTTTCTTTACCGGAAATTGGTTTAGAAAAAGAAATATGATAAAACGCTGAAAGACAGAGACTGAGGCTACAGCGAGTGGTTTTCTGTATCTCAACCTGATAATGGCTTCGTTTTTGGTTTTTTTCATGCAAATGAGCCCCTGTTTTCAGCCGGCGTACTCTGGCCCTGCCTGGTGACCATGCCATTTAATTGTTGACTTGTGTTTTTGTTCTAGTTGATTGGATCCTTGTTAGTGTGGCATTACAAGATAATATAAGACCCCGCGCCTCAGAAAAGGTCAGCGCTTCCTCCCAGCGTAGCAAACTCCTTTTGTTATAGGTCAGTCTTCGCATGCAATCAAATGGCTGCATTACAGATGTTTTTTAAATGGCAAATGAGAAGCGCCGGCACTGGCCCCAGTGTCACACCACATGCTGGAATCTCTTTATGTTTCCCCCGTCATTCAGGTGCCATGGCAGAGCGGGTGCTGGTGGTCGGTGGTGGCGGACGGGAGCATGCGCTGGCCTGGAAGTTGGCCCAGTCACCACAGATCCAGCAAGTCCTGGTGGCTCCGGGTAACGCCGGCACCTTTAGCTGTGGGAAGATCAGCAACTCTGGTGAATGCAAACAGCGATCAAAAGCTTTTTTCAGTTTACATTCAACAGCTTTTTGTAAAAAGATTACCAAAACTAAAATTTAAAAGCAATAATTTTAGATATTTTTACTTTTAGATACGTAATTTTATTCTATAGCTTTTCCTCGATGCTCTTAACCTTTTACTTTGCACCAAAACACCAAAGCAACTTCCTTGTATGTGAAAACCTACTTGGCAACATATAACCTTCATTCTAACTATTCAATTCTAACTATTACTTTAAACGATGAGTCTATTATGGAAAGAGTAATAAAGTTGTTGTTCTTTTTCAGCACTGGAGTTATTGAATAATTTCTCACATAATTAATATAATGTATAAATGACCCAATATTTTGGGGCATTTTAGGACGCTGTCTGCGAGGCATTTTCTTTTTTTACTGTCTTGTGATTCCCTTGTCTTGTGATTTATAAAGGTTTGCGCTTACTTCATGTCCTCCATTACTACTGTGACTGCTGTGTGTTTGAATACATATATGAGGCGGAGAATTTATGGCTCCTCCATGAAAGATGAGCCGAAGCATGTACGCATAGAATTATGTGTTAATTGATGCACTGACTGTTTAATATGCGACTGTGATTAAAGCCTAATGCTGCCGAGGAGTGTGAATGAAGCCTAAACCGTTTCTCCCTGTGATTTTTCTCCGCGCAGAGGTGTCGGTGAGCAACCACGCCATCTTGGCTCAGTTCTGCAAGGATCATCATGTGGGGCTGGTTGTGGTTGGGCCAGAGGTGCCGCTCGCAGCAGGTAAGTGACATCATTACGGCATCTCAATGATGTCTTATTTTGTGTCCCGTCCCTTCACTGTTGGCATCTCTCCTCAGGTATCGTAGATGACCTGACGGCCGCGGGAGTGCAATGTTTTGGCCCGTCAAGCAAAGCGGCCCAGTTGGAGGCCAGCAAGAGCTTCTCCAAGGCTTTCATGGAGCGCCACGGCATCGCCACGGCCCGTTACGGCTCCTTCACCGACCCCCAGGAGGCCTGCAACTACATCCGCACGTCAGTACACATCCTCCCACACCCATTTTGTGATTAATCATGTCAAGATAGACCTATAACCAGACAATGAGACCGCAGTTATCAGTTTTCGTTTCCAGCAGAAAGGTTGCGGAGCGCTGTTTTTCAAAGCCATTGCACACGAAAATTTGCATCCTTAATAGAAAATGGAAAATCTTGACACTTTCTCCTCTCAGATGGTTTCTTGAGTTAATGATCTCCGATGTGGTGATTGTATTTCACGAGGGAGCGCCCTTGAAAAAAGTTGCAACAGAATCATTGTGGTAACTTTTCAAGTGAAAGTCATTCCTCTAGTCATATAAACCATCTTGGGCAGAGCAGCAGCTGCCATGTTCCGACAGCCGTCATCCATACAGATCCACCGTTGTGCGCGCTGCAGATGTTAAATGGTCCACAAAAGACACTTTGTGCTGTAATGTCAACAATGCAGCATCTGTTCCAGATGTATTTTCCGTGAGAAAGATGTCGATTTTTTTATTTTTTTTACTTCTGCACATTACTGAGCTGGTTTAATTGTCTCGGGGTCTCCAGCGCCAACTTTCCCGCACTGGTGGTGAAGGCCAGTGGTCTGGCGGCAGGGAAGGGAGTCATTGTGGCAAGAGACCAGGACATGGCTTGTCAGGCTGTGATGGACATCATGAAGGTAGGAAGGAAGAACTAGAAAGAAAAGGAAATGCCTTGCTGTATATGACTAAACCTTTCAAATTACTGTTGTTTGATTTGATTATTCAATCAAACGTTTACATTTGACGGCTGCCTTCTGGGTAGCTGTCGAGATAATTTCCCCATTATCTTTCCGTGCCTAAGCTGTATTTAGAGCTGCTGCAATTATTATTTTTGTACAAACAATGGATCAAGTTGGTATGTGAAAGTTGTCGCTCTGACAGGACAGAGCTTTTGGAGCCGCGGGGGACACGGTGGTGGTTGAGGAGCTTCTAGAGGGGGAGGAAGTGTCGGTGAGTAAAACGCTTACACTGAAATCCAACATATTTGCAGAAGTTTCATGTTTGAAAGGAGCGTTGACCGGACGGGGCGTTTATCCTCCTTCCTCTCCTCCTCCAGTGTCTGTGCTTCAGCGACGGCTCCTCGGTGTCGCCGATGCCTCCGGCACAGGATCACAAGCGGCTGCAGGATGGTGACCTGGGGCCAAACACTGGCGGCATGGGGGCTTACTGCCCAACCCCTCAGGTACTGTGGTGACATTTAACAATGAGCAAGGTCAAGCTCTGCTGCCAGATTTCTGTCCTAAAACTTAACAGAGCCAAAGGGGGGGAAATAGGTGATCTATTTCCCCTTCCTGCCAGACTGGCTCTACATTTTTTCTCGGATACTGCCCACTTTAGTGTGCAGCTAATTCAAAGGAGCTCCAAGCTGCTGTTGACTCACCGGCTTTATTTCGATCCCGTGCAGGTGAGTCGGGAGCTGCTGCAGCAGATCAGAGAGGAGGTCCTGCAGAAGACTGTGGACAAGATGAAGGAGGAGGGAATGCCTTATGTGGGCAAGTGCTCTGTGTTTTGTGTTTTCATCTTTGAAGTGGTGAGTATATAGTTTCAGATGAATGATACGCAGCCTCCCATCTCAATCATTTTTTTTTTCTCCAGGTGTGCTGTACGCAGGGCTGATGTTGACCAAGCAGGGGCCAAAGGTGCTCGAGTTCAACTGTCGCTTCGGTGACCCCGAGTGTCAGGTGTGTTTCATTAACGGCTGTCCATCAGCTGATTGTCTCCATGTAAAAAATTTACAGTTATAGTTTGCTCATCTCATCTCCCACCCCCCCACCCCCCCAGGTGCTGCTGCCCCTGCTGAAGAGCGACCTGTATGAGGTAATCTTGAGCACCATGAATGGCACTCTGTCCTCCAGCGCCCCCGTGTGGCACCAAAACAGCTCTGCGGTCACTGTGGTCATGGCCAGCCCTGGTTACCCTGGCTCCTACAAGAAGGGAGTAGAGATCACAGGTACGCGTGGCACTAAAATAAGTCGTATATCTGCCCTGTCATAAATGTCAGAGTACAATAAGGCATATATAATGGCATAAAAGTGTCTCACGATAGTAAGGCATAAAAATGTCATTTTACGGTAAGGTTTCAATAAATTCATGTTGGACTCATTTTATTTTTATTTTCTTTAATTTTCTGATAGATGTTGAATTCAAGTTCAGATGAGAATTAAATGGCCTAACTAAGGATTATTTTCATTATAATATTCATGTTCATTCGTATTTGGGCCATAAATTGTCATCATCCATTGATAGATACATTACACTTTGAACTATCCGTGCGACCCTGCTGTCCTTCTCCAGGCCTGTCCCAGGCTGAGGACAAGGGGCTGCAGGTTTTCCACGCCGGCACGGCCCTGAAGGAAGGAGGCGTGGTCTCCAGCGGCGGGCGGGTCCTGACAGTCACGGCGGTCAGCTCGTCCCTGGAGGCGGCTTTGCAGACAGCCAATCAGGGCGTGGCCGCCATTTGCTTCCCGGGCGCCGTGTTCCGCCATGACATCGGCCACCGGGCCATCGCCCACCTGAACCAGAGCAGGTGTGTGTGAGTGTGGTACAGGCTTTTTCACACAGATCATTACTTATTGTGTTTGTACGTTTTTTTTATATCATGTACATCTGTGAAAATAATAAACTTTACAGTGGATGTACCTGTGTCCTAGTTTTTTTTTTAAAACTAATCTAGCAAGTAAATCTTTTGATTTGCTTGTGTACTTCTTTGTGTACTATTACTTCTAATCTTTCTCCACAAGACCTAGTTCTAGTTGTGATATTGCGCTGGGAATAAAAACTGTGTCTCTGACAGAGGTCTGACCTATAAGGATAGCGGAGTGGACATCGCTGCCGGTAACAAGCTGGTGGAGATGATCAAGCCTCTGGCTAAAGCAACCTCTCGTACTGGTAATTTCAGTTTCTTGTACAAAAACTGATCACTAATTAATGATCATATCCTTGTAACTTTCATTGTGCATGTTTCAAACACACATTTTTGTCTTATTCCTATCCTATTTTAAGCATCTAAACTAAAGCCTTTTCTCAATAGGAAAAAAAATGCTGTATGTGTAGGCATTGTAGTGATTTGAATTACTTCTGTTGAGGTTAATTCAGCTGCACTAATACTGACAGTTAAATCAGAAACAATGGATGAAGCAGTAACAATGTCTGTGAATGTTTTTTTCCACCCCATCAGGTTGTAATGCTGAACTGGGCGGCTTTGCTGGTCTGTTTGACCTGAAGGCGGCGGGATTTGTTGACCCAATCCTGGTATCTGGGACAGACGGAGTCGGGACCAAGCTCAAGGTGGGACATGAATTCTTGAAGAAGAAAAGGCAGATTTGTCAGCTGATCGTTATTGTAACGATCATTACAACTGTCCACTCGATGCCTCGAGTCATGGGTTTTTCATGCTCACTGTCATTGCACAATGTGTGGCACCCATTGTGATCGCTAAGTCGTGGAACAAATGGAAATCGAATGGAAGTGATAAAACGCCCCCTCGGTCCAAATTGGCTTTATTTTTTTCCTGATGGGCTAACAAATAACCTTTTAAATAGGATCCAAATGTGGCTGAGAAGCAGTGGAGCAGCAGGGGTGACGGGCTTATCTGTAGACGGATTCAAAGGCTTAGACTCTGGCTCCTTAAAACCCCTGAACAGAAATAGAAATTCATTTAAAGTGTGAAAGATCCAGGATTATTTCATGGAAGCAGATTGAGCTCATTGTCAGTTAGTCTGGAGTTGTTATATATATATATATATATATATATATATATAAATTTCATTTGAAGCATTTTGCTTCAATTTTAAAAAATTATTTCTTTTTTCCATTCAGATCGCTCAGGCGTGCGGTCAGCACAGCGGCCTGGGTGAGGACCTGGTCGCCATGTGTGTGAACGATGTGCTTGCTCAGGGCGCCGAGCCGCTTTTCTTCCTTGACTACTTCTCCTGCGGCTGCCTGGACGTGGATGTGGCCGCCTCTGTGATCGGCGGCATCGCTAAGGCCTGCGAGATGGCAGGCTGTGCTCTGCTGGGTGAGAGAAGAGGATGCAGTCCTAGTTAAAACAACATCAGAGGTCTGCGTTTCAAAAAGGCCAGAGCTAAATGTCTCATTCCTGTGTCCATGTACAGGGGGTGAGACAGCAGAAATGCCCGGCGTCTACGCTGCAGGTGAGTACGACCTGGCCGGGTTCTGCGTCGGAGCTGTGGAGCGTGGAGCGCTGCTGCCCAGGCTGGGGGACATCGCCGAGGGGGACCTGCTGATCGGAGTGGCTTCTTCGGGGGTTCACAGCAACGGTTTCAGCCTGGTCCGCAATGTCCTGGAGAGGGCCCACCTCAGCTACAGCTCCCCCTTTCCCTTTGGCAATCAGGCACAGACTGTCGGTAAGTCTCCTCCGAGGTTCACTCTTTCACTCTCCACGCTTTTGTTTATCCATCAGCAGTATTCTTTTTCTCTTGCGAGGTCAAGTTGATTTAGTCGATTCAACTTTTCCACCTTCTGCCATTTCCATCACTGGGATATATCCCGGGAGAACGCTATTCAGTTTCTTGTTTCGGTTTCGCTATGGTAGATGCAAACTTTTTTAATTGTTGTTTTTTGTTGTTGCAAAAACTGTCCCGGTGACCAAGACAATAACATGGTGAAAGCGAGGCTGTCAGGGAACCATGAGTGGATGGGGTCGTTTACTCTGTGCAATCAGTTTTAACACCCTAATGCAGAGTTTGAGCCAAAAAAAGTTTTCCATTTTCCACTTAAATCATATCTCTAACTTTAACTTTCGATTCTCACCGTTTGACTGAAATTCTGCCTCCAGGAGAGGTTCTGCTCACACCGACAAAGATCTACAGTCGTCTGCTCCTGCCAATCCTGCGCAGCGGTGCTGTGAAAGCCTACGCGCACATCACAGGGGGTGGACTTCTGGAGAACATCCCCCGGGTGCTGCCCCAGGAGCTGGCAGTCGATTTAGGTGAGATGAAAGCACAGGTGCATTTCACCTTCATATGCTGGTAAGCATGTAAAAAAAAAAAAGGGACATCAACAGTATGGAAAGGTGGTTTGAAGCTTCATTTGCATTTTGAAAATCAGTTCTTTATCTATGGTTTCCTAGTGTGAAGAGAAAAATTGGAATAAAGACAGGTTCCTGAGTGAACATATTTATAGTTTGAATGCCGTTTGTGCACACTGAGATCAATGCAAATGTAAACATGAATAAAAAGCCTTCTTATCATATTCACACAGTTCACCTCCACTTTTGTGTGTGTATGCTGGTAGTCTGGGAACAAATGCATTCGTGAAAATGCGGAGGTCACTTTGAGGTTGATATCTAAGGCCACAGGTCTCTAATTAATATTTACACTTTGTTCCTGCTCGTGATTCAGATGCGTCTCGATGGAGCCTCCCTCCAGTGTTTTCTTGGCTCCACAAGGAGGGGGGCCTGAGCGAGGAGGAGATGGCCCGCACCTTCAACTGTGGCCTGGGGGCCGTGCTGGTGGTCGCCCCCCTGGATGCTCAGAGGGTTCTGCGCCAGCTGCAAGCCCACGAGGAGGCCTGGATCGTGGGTTCACTGGCCCACAAGCAACCAGGTGAGCCACTGACACACTGATGAGTGAATACTGCACAAAGTCAGATGATGTAAATTCACTGTAATCTTAAATAGCAGGTAAAACAGAAATGGAGTTGTTGGAAATAAGTAACTACGTTTTTATTGTGTTTTTATGCAGGCGCAGAACCTGTGATTGTGCGTAACCTGAGAAACAGCCTGCTGAATGCAGGACCAGCCTCCGGTGGAGAGTTGGGGGGTGAGCTGAATAACGGTTGCCATGGTGACATCAGCACACCGAGGAAGAGGACAAGAGTAGCCGTTCTCATCTCTGGCACAGGTGGGTTTTTTTTATTAATCTTGGAATAAGAATTGCAACTGGAATCTTCTCACAACTCCCAGAATACACAAAGTAAACATTCAGCTCATAAACCCCTGTAACACAGCATTGTGCTTTTACACCTCTTTTTTTACAAATTAAACAAAGGAGATGTAACATGTTCACAGGGAAATATAATCCAGTGCTAACGAAATACATCTACGAGGATCTCTTATTGTGTGTCTAAAACATGTCTTCTTGTGTCTCAGGCACCAACCTTCAGGCCCTGATAGAGCAGGCCAAGCGTCCGTCCAGCGCAGCAGAGATTGTGGTGGTCATCTCCAACAGGCCGGGAGTTCAGGGCCTGAAGAGGGCCTCCCTGGCTGGCATCCAGACACGGGTAATGATAATATTAATAGTGCTACTACAAATAATAAAAACAAAACGTAAAAGATATGAGATAATGGAAAGAAAGCATCGTGATCCCAAAGGATTAGACTGAGTAATAAAAGCCCGATATTAGGTTAAGAGTTATGTTTGTGTCCCAAATAGGTGGTGGATCACAAGCTGTACGGGAGCCGAGCAGAGTTTGATGGCACCATTGATCGTGTGCTGGAGGAGTTTGGGGTGGAGCTGGTGTGTCTGGCTGGATTCATGAGGATCCTCACTGGAACTTTTGTCAAGAAATGGAATGGTGTGAAAATGCTGTTGAGGACAACAAGTTTTTCTCATGTTTGCAATTCTGATCATGTCACATGAAGGTATTTTATTATTATTATTATTATTATTATTACAGGAAAGCTACTGAACATCCATCCATCCCTGTTGCCGTCATTCAAGGGCGTGAATGCCCAGAAGCAGGCCCTGCAGGCTGGGGTGCGCGTTACAGGCTGCACGGTTCACTTTGTAGCAGTAAGTATGAATTACCACATGTCAAACTGAGTGTTTGTTTGGTTTATTTTATTTGAACAAGTCAAACCGGTCTGTGTTTTATCAACCTGCGTTCAGGAAGAGGTGGATGCCGGCGCCATCATCGTGCAGGAAGCTGTGTCCGTGCTGAGCAGTGACACAGAGGAGAGTCTGTGCGACAGGATCAGGGAGGCCGAGCACCGAGCATTCCCTGCCGCTCTGGAGCTGGTGGCCAGCGGCGCAGTCAGGCTCGGCGAGGACGGACACACAACATGGAAGTCAGGTCCACAGAGTTAAAGGAAGATAAAAATGCAGCTCAACGTTTTCCGTTCCTGTCATTTACCAGCATCGACAGCACGTTACTTAAAACCCCTTTTATTTTATATAAAAAGACAGATGAATAGAAAACAAATGTACTGCTTCAGGTCTCAGTATTAACTTTTTGCTGTTCAGACCGTTTGAGCTGTTATTCTTCACGGGATGCTATAAGTTTATAAACGTACATAGATAAGAGTAGCATTTCAACTTCTATTAGAAAGAAACATCATACTCAAAATGAAATAAAATTCAAATTTTACCTTTTCAAGAAATGTTACATTTATAATTGTGTCTGCACTGGAATTAACTTAACTTAATAAAAGAGGCATGTAATGAATTCTTGAATTGTCTGTATAACTCAAACTTGTCATTCATGATTAAAAATGTCTTTCGGTTTTGCAAAGTCAGAATGTGTACATCAGACACAACCTCTCATACAGTCGGAAAACTGGAAAACTTGTCCTTGTAAATTCCATTAGGTGGATTGAATATCCCCAAAATATGTCCGGTCCCCATTTTATCAGTGCAAAATTCTTGTTGTAATCCCGTCCAGCGCAAACTTCTTTTGGCAGATCATAGCTGGCTCCTGTGGAAGCGCAGGACGGACAGTCTCTCATTTCCAGCTCTTGCCGACAAGCACTGCTCTCCCTTCAAGTCACAGTTTCCCAGGAATTTGATGATTTCCTCTGGTGAGAAAAAAGGGGAGAGAAACGGTTGAATATGTTGTTTGTTGCGCTGAACATCATTTTGAAGATATAAAAAACCCACCTGGATCATTCTCAGCAATGGTAATGAGGTAAAACAACCCGTTACTGGACAGCAACTGGGACACCAAGGGCAGAAATCTGTCCGTCACTTCTCGCCCTCGCTTCCCGCCAGCCCAGGCTGCTTCTATGCCTCTGCTGCCGACCTGTAAGGGAAAGCGCTCGCTGTTAATATGCACCAAACTTCACTGACCTGTGCGGGACAGAGCAGAGCCACCTCTTCTGATGGCGTCACCACGTAGGGAGGGTTAAACAGGAGCACATCCACTTTTCCACTCAGCCGGGGCAGAAGGCAGTCCACCTAGAGGGCGGACAGGAAACGTTTCAATGTGTATTTGAGGTTTCTTTTTTGTTTTTGTTGTGGCATGATTCAGTTACACTTGTGCACATCATGCATGTGACTGTTACAAGTCTCACCAGGTCTGTGATAACCGGCTGTAGTAGAACATTATTGCAGGACGCTGTCATCTCTGTGCACTGAGCTGCTGCAGGATTCACATCGGTGCAACTGAGAGAGGAACACAATGCATGATCAGACTGTCCAATGCATCAACCAGTAAATCCATTTCATTCACGAGAAAGCAGCTCACATGTGCAAAGCCGGAGATCCAACCACTGAGGCCAGAAACGCGGAGACCGCTCCAGAGCCACTGCCGACCTCCAGGCACACACAAGGGCTAGAAACGAAGAAGACGAACACCCGGGTTCAGAGGTCAAGTTCAGGTGAGTTTTACAGGACATGTACGACAGTTGTGAGCCGTGTTTGACCTCATCAGCTGCAGCCGCTGCGCGTCTTTCTCCAGCGCGTCCATCAGGAGGAAGGAGTCCTCCGCGGGCTCGTACACATCCTGGAAGCGTCCTCGTCCGGCGTGGGAGTAAACGGGCGTCGGGTGACCCGTGGACATGTCTGGTCCACGGTTGCAGCTTCGCTCACGGCACGTCTTCCCGGTGTTATGGCCCAACTGGTTTCCTATTTGACTTGTTCCCGCACCTAGCAGCAGCAGATGTTATCCGCTTCAGTCAGCAGATTCGTCACTCCTTCACAAACATATTAGTGGCAATTTGCACGTCGCATCGGCTCGCATCTCACATCTACTGCGGCGAATATGATGGAATAAGTAAGCACTAATTTTCAGCCACCTACGTAAAAAATAAAGTGAAGAAAATAAAATTCTTGCAAGATCGCATTGAACTGGATTAGATCTCACCACAGCAAAAGACTCAACACTGAAAGTCCTCGATAATCACCGTGAGCCACGACAAAAGAGGTGCAGGTGTCCGTCACATATTGATAGATGATGTCATCCTCCGGGGACCACGTTGATTTGGGTTCACCTGAATCAGCTGGTTACCTTCGGCTCCTCTCAGGAAATACACGAACTGATCAATCATACTCACTGAAGGAGTGACGAATCTGCTGACTGAAGCGGATAACATCTGCTGCTGCTAGGTGCGGGAACCAGTTAAATCGAAAACCAGTTGGGCCATAACACCGGCTCGCTCCACTCACTGCGCAGTCATCAGTGTCGCCGGAGACCTCACACGTTCACGCGGTGTTATTGTTGTGACGCTTAAGTATGTGTTAGTGACAAAATACCGTCAATATTCCCCATAAACGACGTGAGCTAATGCCGTTTATCAGCCACTGCAGCTTTGCAGATCGACGATTAACTTCCGTGTACATAATACACGTCACGGTGACGCAACTTAACCTCTTATCTGCCGGTTGTTCTTGTTTTTTTAGTGGCTGTATTTCAGCGTCTTTTATTTATTACAGGGTGACACGTGGTCACTCTGAAGGTTTGACGTCTTGGGTTTGATATTTGTTTTGATTTGATGAAACAAACAAAACTGAGGTCATTGTAATCGACCCTAAACACCTCAGAGAAAGACTTTCTGAGCATGTGGCGGCTGGTCACTGGAGGGAACTGATTCGCCGCCCCACCTGCTGGAAAGTGTTTTTATTTTTTTCCTTTTTAAAACAAAATGGGGTTTTTTCAACAGTAACCGCTTATTTCAAGTAAGAGTGTTTAAATGCACAATTGTGTGTAATGTATGAAATGTACATCAATGCTTCATTCTGTTTATCCCTGACCCGGACCCCAAGCGGAGTGGACAACACGGACACTTGACAGTGACGGACGTGAATTCATTGAGTTTCTCTTCACCAGCTTCCGTTTGAGAGACAAACTTTGGCGGAGAAACTACAGGTGAAAGAGTTGAGTCCAGATCAACCTGAGCCCTCAATTAGACAGCAGGCGAGTGAGTAAGGGGAACGATTCAATTTTACAGGTTATTTATGTATAATAAAATAATAATATGTGTGTGTGTATATATATATATATATATATATATATATATATATATATATATATATATATATATATATATATATATATATATATATCCACTAGTTGGAGCCTTGAGTAAAGTGAGAGGGTTTTGCAGCAGAGCTCTTTATTCCGTGTTTACCTCCCTATTGATTCTAAATTAATAGATATTTTCAATTATTATATTCTATCACATTTTATTACATTGTATGACATTATGTTAGATGTCGAATATTATAGTGCTTTATTTCGTCTTGGATTAAAATAATTGTGTTATGTGTTAATGTAAATGTCATGTGGTCAATTGTATTTTGTCTGTTGGTTCAGTTTCAAGTCTACTCCAAGGTGCTGGAAAGGAGGGTTCGGCCAATAGTCGAACCTCAGATTGAAGAGGAACAATGTCGATTCCGTCCTGGACGTGGAACAACGGACCAGCTCTTTACCCTTGCAAGGATCCTGGAGGGGGCCTGGGAGTATGCCCATCCAGTCTACATGTGGTTTGTGGATTTGGAGAAGGCGTATGACCGGGTCCCCCGGGAGATACTGTGGGAGGTGCTGAGGGAGTATGGGGTGAGGGGGTCACTTCTTGGGGCCATCCAATCCCTGTATACTCAAAGCAATAGCTGTGTCCGGGTTCTCGGCAGTAAGTCGGATTCGTTCCCGGTGGGGGTTGGTCTCCGCCAGGGGTGCGCTTTGTCACCAATCCTGTTTGTGATATTCATGGACAGGATATCGAGGCGTAGTCGTGGTGGGGTGGGGTTGCAGCTCGGTGGCCTGGGGATCTCATCACTGCTTTTTGCAGATGATGTGGTCCTGATGGCACCATCGGTCTGTGATCTTCAGCACTCACTGGATCAGTTCGCAGCCGAGTGTGGAGCGGTTGGGATGAGAATCAGCACCTCAAAATCTGAGGCCATGGTTCTCAGCAGGAAACCGGTGGATTGTCTACTCTGGGTAGGGAATGAGCCCTTACCTCAAGTAAAGGAGTTTAAGTACCTCGGGGTCTTGTTTGCAAGTGAGGGGACAATGGAGCGTGAGATTGGCCGTAGAATTGGAGCAGCGGGGGCGGTATTGCACTCGCTTTGCCGCACCGTTGTGACTCTCGATCTACCGGTCAATCTTTGTTCCTACCCTCACCTATGGTCATGAAGGATGGGTCGTGACCGAAAAAACGAGATCGCGAGTACAAGCGGCCGAAATGGGTTTCCTTAGAAAGGTGGCTGGGGTCTCCCTTAGAGATAGGGTGAGAAGCTCAGTCATCCGTGAGGAGCTCAGAGTAGAGCCGCTGCTCCTTTGCGTAGAAAGGAGCCAGTTAAGGTGGTTCGGGCATCTGGTAAGGATGCCCCCTGGGCGCCTCCCCTGGGAGGTGTTCCAGGCACGTCCAGCTGGGAAGAGACCTCGGGGTAGACCCAGGACTAGGTGGAGAGATTATATCTCCACACTGGCCTGGGAACGCCTCGGGATCCCCCAGTCAGACCTGGTTAATGTGGCCCGGGAAAGGGAAGTTTGGGGCCCCCTACTGAAGCTGCTGCCCCCGCGACCCGACCACGGATAAGCGGTTGAAGATGAGATGAGATGAGATGAGAGGTTCAGTTCTCGCATGTTTCAGTAAAGATGAGCTGTGAGACCATTAACTAAACTCCATATCTACGAAAAATACAATGCTCTTCATGTAAAACTGTAGATGTCAGTTACATATATTCTTCCCTGTATAAAACTCACATGCATTCATTTGTATTTCCTCAGAGATGTTTATTATCCCGTCTAGACAAGTAGCTGCTCTAGAGTGACAATTTTGCAGTTTATTTAGTCAATAAACGTAATTTCATTGTCATCATTTCATTTTGTGGTCAATAATCTGGGCTTGAACAGGGTGTCCCAGATTACTGAAACCTTTAGCCACAGGACTGAGCCTCCACACCCAACAAGTCTCATACACACTGAGCTGTTCTCACAGCTTTTCACTCTTCGCTTGTTCAGGTGGACTTCAACAAAAGTGTCATGAAAGTCATATCTTCAAACTATTCTCTCTGGTTTGGGTTTTGAACCTGTATCTCACTGACCGAGCGATTCTTCAGCCGCAAATTAGGTCTCCACTCCACCGAGCTGTTCTCACAGTTTCTTCCTGTAAAACAAAGAGCCATTCATGTGAAGCCTGGGCTGCTTCCTCTCTGACTTCTTAGCAGTGTCAGTGGTGTGTCACTGTCTGCAACTTGATGACCTGAGATGAAATTGAGAACAGCTTGGTGGTGTGGAGGCTTAGTCTGTGGCTGAAAAAGCACTCAGTCCATGAGATGCAGGTTCAAACCCCAGACAGAGAGATATAAGAGTTGGAAAATCTAAATTTTGACACTTGGTGATTTCCTTAAGATGTGCACCAGAATTCCGTTGTATTTAACCATGCAATGACAATTGGTATCTTGATCTTGAATTATCAAACAATGGGGGGGAATATCAGACTGCAGATAAATCTCACACAAAGAAACCCCATTCCCCCCCCCCCCCCCCCATCCTAATGCATCTCTTGGTCCGGTCCAATTACTGGGCCTCTGCATTTAAGTCAATGGTGCCCTCATTCAGACCTTTTATCCAAACCAGGAAGGAAGGACTGACGCAGCAGACACGGTAACTCAAAGACAAAGACAATTGTATATTACAACAAACCGAGTAAAACCAATTTTGTGCCCCTCATTTAGAAAAGTGTATTGTCAACGAACCATAAACAAGATATTAAAGGAAAATTGACTGTTTCTTTGTGTTAATTTAAATCACTGCAAAGAAAGTATCAAGACATGTGCTAATGATGCTAGTTTGTGAATCCTTGAACCTATATGGAATCTGAAATTTGTGTGGTGAGACTGTGAATTTTACCTCTTTTTGTTATTGTTTTTTGTTTGTGACTGCTGCTTTTTCACAGTTTACATGTTTGAAGGTGAAAACCTGTTCGATGTGTTTGCTACTTGTGCTGCAGCCTGACTAGCATCAGGAGATGAACACTCAATAGTAAACCTGATAAAATTCCTTTGCTTATTTACATGCCTTACATCCTTTGCTCCTCCAGGTGGCGCTCCGCCGTTTACTCCAGCTGTCCTCCACCGTGAGCATGACCCTGCGCAGGAACATCAAGCATCTCCTCCGTCCTCTACAACCAGACCAAGGAGCTGGACCTCCGTGCAGTAAGTGTTCACGTATGAGATCGTGAAAAACACAAGTCCTGTCGTGAAGCTTTCCTGTGTGTAAGAGATGGTCTGTGGATTTACATTTGCTGATCATAGTCTAGGAAGGAAAAAGTATCTGCTCAAAAATTCACTAGCAAAATAATAAATTAACTCCAAAAATGTCAAAGCAGGTCCCAGAATTCCTTGATGGTTTGTGGATTCGAGGAGAAAAAATCACAATGTTAAAAGTTTTATATAACCAAAGTTTTTAATAACCAAAAACATCATAGCTGGTTTCAAGATGGAAATCTGGAGCTGTTAAACCAACAAGTCTTACAGTATATTTAATGTTAAAATGCGATAACATGGTGCAGTCAGGATAACTCAAGATGATTCATGCCTACATGTTCTTCCGCAGACCAATATGAATGTTAAAATGTATATAGTTGAACTTTTTGATCAAGGTGTAAATATGTTGAGTAATTTTGTTGTTTAGTATATTATATGTTTTTTCCCTTCCCTACTTATCTTTGTCTCGAGAGCCGGCGTGCTGACGTACCCCCGGCATCATAACTCTTCATCCACTACCTCTCGGGGCTGCCCCCGACTGCATCACCTTCTTCGTCCTGTTGATATACACCATCATGTTAATATTCTCACCTTCAGCAATCTTTCCGGGGTCCCTCCCGCGCATCGCTCTCCAAACCGAGCGGAATTCGATACCACTTTGAATATGACACGATTACACCTGAGGCCGCGAACGAGCCCACTACGCCACCTGACGCTCTTACTTTGGGAAACGTTTGTTGTACTTCAACCCGCACTTTGAATGTGGACTTAGAATATTTTCTGAAAATGTTTTAGCTTGCGGCTGCGCACCATTAGTCGTCTAGACAGAGAAGTACAGAGTTCTCTCAGATGCATTAGATTTGCGACTCGTGCAAGAATCAAACTCCATGCGCAGAATTCGCATGCAGCCATTTAACCAGGTGAGCTACTCTGCCTGATGGTGTGAACTGCCCACAAAGACTTTATGATTGTGTCCATTGATCTGGGGACTTAAAGTTTTTCTTTCGCCTGCATGATTAGAACTTGCGCCTCAGAGTTGAACTTATACACACGAACCAGATGTTTAACCAAGTGAGCTACTTGGACAAGTAGTTCTTAAGATGTACTCTGACTTTCTAATTGTTTGACTTGTTCATGGGCCTGAGTTTCCTGTGTAAGACGCTGGTGAAGTGGTAAGATTTTAGGCTCACATGTGAAAGGTTGACAGACCAAGACCCACAATTTTTGTGATTTGGTTGAAACAAAACATATATTTTAACTTATTTCTGAGTAATTATGTTGAACAAAAACTTTGTGGCAGTGTTTTCATTTAAATAAATCCTACAAAACACAAACAAGTTGACTGAAAACTTTAGCAGTTTGTCTTCTCGAAAGCCAACAGCAGGTTAAATGCGAAAAAAACTGGGCTCAGGAAACTTCCTGAGTAAGACGCTGGTGAAGTGGTCAGATTTTAGGCTCACATGCAAAACATTGACAGATCAAGACCCACCATTTTTGTGATTTGGTTGTAAAAAAACATGCATTTAAACCTTTTTCTGAATGAAGATGTTGAACAGAAACTTTGTGGCAGTGTTTTCATTTACATAAATCCTACAAAACACAAACAAGTTGACTGAAAACTAACCTTGACCCTACTTTGATGAGAACAAATTGGACCAAACATATTCAATTGTGGTGTAGAGGCAATGATACAGGTATGGACATATTAAGGTCCATGGTTTGATTCCCACCTTTAATATTTTTACAATTTGTCCTCTAAAATGTCTGCTGCTGCCTCATTGATGAGAAAAAACTAGAACAAATGTATTCATTCCATGGCGTAGAGGCAATGAAACAGGTATGGACATATAAAGTTCCATAGTTCAATTCCCATGTTTAACAATTTTACAATTTGTCCTCTTGAATCTGATGTTCATGAGAACAAACTGGACAAAAATAAGTGTGAAAGATGGCTGTTGAGCAATAAGACACGAGGCTCTGATGCGAGAGACCCAGGGTTCAAGACTTAGAGTGGACTCAAACATGAATGAATGAATGAGATCCCGTAATTGAAACACAGACCTGGAATTTCCTCAAGTGTAGTGGATAGAGGAAGGCAGGAGAAAATGTCTGCGGGCAATGTGAAGAGATATTCACTTGTGAAATTAAGTACAAGACTCGGAGGAACATTAGATACACTGGTTGGCGTGGTGAGAGTGACGGTGCGCTGTGAAATGAGGGGTTAAAAAAAATGTATTGAATAATAAAAACGAAAAAATACTATTTAAATACATTTTTATAAAAAATATTTAAAAGATTAAAAACGTCAGTTAAAAAAATGCACCCCCCCCCCCCCCCCCCACCCCCTGTCAACCTTTCACTTTCAACCCAGTGCCTTTGCCACTGCACCACCAGGCTACACATGTAAAATTGACTTGACCCAATTAAAAAAAGAATTTGAAAAATACACCTATAAGTACATTACAAGACATGGACAGACACTAATCTGCATATGCTTAAAGGCACAAATTAAATAAAAGTATGTCATATTACAAGCCATTACTTTCTCAGGTACATTTTTTCAATTTTTTAAAATTCTCTGTAACGTTCAGGCATTTTAGGTTTAGTATCATTCCGCTCAAATTATGGTAAAGATATTGAAAATGAAAAGGAGAATTGTATAACGGATCGTCTGAACACGAGAATTTAAAATCAGAGGTGGAGGGATGGAGGGGACTCGCTGGTAAAGATGGATGAACTGTGGTTGAGGGTTGACGGGGTCCAGGGGTCCGTAGATCATGTGCACTGCAAGACAAGACGGAGGAGAGAGGGTCACAGTGGAGGAGTGATACATGAAGGGAAATATGTGATATACCAATCGGATTCATCATTTCATCAATTTAAATGTTTCCTGATTTCCTTTTCTTTGTAGCCACGTGAGCGGCTGTGTGAGGCTGTACTATACACTATACTATATTATGATGTTTTCTTCTCATTTTATGCCATACTATATACAATGTTGTTTTTTATCATTTTATGTCATACTATACTATGTCTTTTTTGCAGTTTTATGCCTTAACTATACATATGCCGTTTTTTTACATTTTATACCTTACTATACTGTCTTTTTTAATGTTTTTATGTCATAATACTATGCTGTTTTTTTCTCATTTTGTGCCATACTATACTATGCCGTTTTATGCCTTACTATACTATGCCATTTTTTTCACATTTCACATATACTATGTCGTTTTTTGCAGTTTTTATGCCTTACTAAACAAACAAAAGTGAACAAAATAAATGATTTGCTGGGTGGCTGCTGGGCATAATCAACATCAATTAAGACTGTTTTCGACATCAATGCAGCAGACAAGTGTATCCATTAATCAGTACATTTACTGTGTTACTGTACAGTTTCATGTATCTGTACTTTTCTTAAGGAGATTTGTTTTCTACTCTACTACATTTTTATCATTCATTGCATTACATGTTTATTTTTTACTGTATAATTCTGCCAAATAACTCAAAGGACAGCTGGATTAGTCCACTGATCCAATGCCAGCAGACAGGTAACATATTCACTCATAACAGTCTCAGTGTTGCTGCTGGCCTTGTGTTACTTTGAATACTTTAAGTATATTTAAAGGCAAATACTGACTTTGTGTAAGTGGTTCTTTTATTTGAGTAAATCTCTGTCTGTTTGTTAGTATTTTACTTCCTCCACCACTGAAGAATGAGCACCAGGTGTGTTTATCTCCTGATGCTAGTCAGGCTGCAGCACAAGTAGCAAACACATTGAGCAGGTTTTCACCTTCAAACACATGTGACACAGCGATTAATTCTCTATTTTTATTATTGATTATTTGGCTATTTTCTCAAATCATTTGGTCTATAAATGGTCAGGTGAAAATTAGCCATCACAATATCTTAAGGCCAGGGTGGAAACAGTTTTAAATGTCTAACACTTTCACTAATAGGTGCACTCTTTACATTTGTATTCCTTATATTTGTATAGTTTTGCCTTTCTTATGTTTTCTTATGTGTGTATGGTGTGTGACAAGTCACCCTAATCGCATTTAATCGCCACTTAGCTCCCCCTAGTGGTCAATGGGACTTACTGCTGACTTTGAAATATTATATATATTGGAAATTCAGTTGCACAACTGTTGCATTTTAGGCTGGCATTGGGTAGCTGTTTCCTATCAGTGTGGTACGGGCACCAAGAGGAGTGAACTCTCTCTTTGAATCATCTTTTGTCAACACCCACATGGCAAACACAGTAACACACGACCTTTGGGTTCACAACTGGACTCAACTCTACCACCTACTGGTGCACACTTCACTGTTCCCTATGACAAGAGCAAACCTGTTGAAACGAGGCTGAAGCCAAAAGTATCATGAGGCCAGGAGACTTGAATAACTTCAAATTACACAAACAAATATACAGTGCTTGTGATGATAATGAAATAACTTTTGCAGCAGTTCAAAATTAACATAGTGGAATTATATGAGTCACTGTGCAGTTAAGTTAAGAATAAGTAGGTTTAAAGTAAAACAAACCATAATGTGTAGCTCAACTATGGTTATATTTAAAGAATACACTCTTATTTTGCCACAAAGGTGTAATGCATCAAGCTGAAGAGGTTGTATGATGTACAATAGAGGACCAGATTAAAGTGTGGGTATTTAATGATATGTGACGGGGCACTACTGTAGAGTAAAATAGAGTAAAGAGTAAATTCCCTGCAACACAGTGCAAAACAGTGGAATGACGAAGAGAATGGGTCTCGGGATCACAGTCTCCCCTGCATTCTCCATTACTCTGTGCAGGTCTATCGCCAAACCACAGTATTATGCACTGCCGTTGTACCAGCAGAGGGCGCAGTTGCGCTACTTTTGCATTCATTTAACTCAGTCATCTTATACTCTGTTACAGATAGACGCCTGTTTCAATTTAATTTGTTTAAATTTGTTTTCATGACTTTTTAATGTTTTTTCCCCATTGAGGACCAATAATAACAGACAGTGATGACTACAAACATGGGCACTGTTACTCTCTGGCATATGGCATCTGACAAGGTCAGTACAGAGGAGCGCAGAGTTTCTCCACAGTCCAGACAAATCCCCCACTGATCTTGCACAGATCCAACTCCACTGTATAAGACTCTAGAAACCAAGCTGCACACAACAAATCATCTGTCCTAACACTGACAGTCAAGCTCCAACTGCTCCACACGCATGGAGCTTTTAGCCAAACAAATACCAAACTCATCAGTTTCTCTCAGCGGATCACAAGCTTCCAGGTCAAATCATCTACACACCAGCTTGAGAGCATCAACGTCAACTATTAAATCAACGTCCATCAATAGCCAAAGCCGCCCCCATGTGATCCCATGTACTTGAAACATTCCGTTCAGAGAACAGAGCCAGAGACACTGAAAGCAAAGAAGAAGTATGAATCAGTTCCTGACAGTGATGCTAAGTTTGTCTGGTGGAGAAGCAGTATTGAAATGATAGACAAATACAATTTTAAAAAAACAGTTAAAAACTGGTGAAAGCACAATGTACATTAAACTTTCTATGATCAGACAGTGAGGTTTTACAGATGTATGTAGTGTTACAAATGTAAAGTAATTGTTGGACCTGATTCTGTTTATAGGGAGAAGAGAGAGTGGCAGTCAAGAACAATGATGTATATACTGTGGTCACTTTAGGGCTGTAAAATCCAGATGATTTCCCCTTTAACACTTTGCTAATCCATGCAAACATTCTTCATTACCAAACCTACACTTAAAAATAATAACACGTTATGGTTGTAAATACTCAACACCGGTGGTTTTGGGCTCCATCTCTCTCCTCCGACAGTTTCGGCGAGGACTCCGTGCTGGCGCTGTTACCTGGGAAACACCAGCCTGAATTAAACCACACAAAACGATACGGTTTAACCCTCCTGATGCGCTGGGGCATTAATGATGTGAATTAACATTTCATGCTGAATCATCTCCCTTGATGCACACGTATTTCCCATCTTTGTCTTAGTTCGACAGAGGCGTTCAAAGGCCCTAACAACAGATTTGATTGTAACATGGTTTCCACTGCTGATACATCCAGCTCCTGTCGCTTGGGATTTTAGAGATTCGCACAAATTCATTCACTCCTCCGACAGATTTCACACGAGCAACAACAAATTTCGTGTGTGCAATCTCAAGACCTGTGGGATCAAAAGTTATCAAAAGCTTGAGTTTTTCACCACAGCCCCTTGCCGTGATGACGTGGAGAAGACGTGGTGATCTCGGGCCTTCGCCATGAAACAGGAGGTTGCTCAGGATCAGAGGTACATGATGTTGCTCCATGATGTGGGATGTTCCTCTCCCTTGCATGTCAAACTTGGACATGTGTGCGAGGGCCCTGCTCACAGCTGCCTGTCACTGAAATCATATGTAATCGTCACTTAGCTCCCCCTAGTGGCCAATGGGACTTACAGCTGACTTTGAAATGTGTCACTGATCAGAGTAACACACATTGAGGACGAGTCAAAGAGATTTCTGATTGAGCCTTCTTCAAACTGGCTCATCACTGGGTCAAATTGTGAAACTTTTATTTAATGAACAGACGGTAGATTAATAACTGCTGCTGTGTTGTGTCCTTTCTTGAACACAAACAGAAAACCGGAACCGGAAGGATTATCAAATTTGATAATATAGCCGAATAATCAGTCATTCTCATGAATGTTTCTGGTTGTTTGCCAGTCGTCACTTCCGCCACAAATATTTTGTGAGAACATCTTCAACTTTTAATGTGTCGGTGCTGCTTTTTCACAGTTTACATGTGTTTGAAGGTGAAAACCTGCTCGATGTGTTTGCTACTTGTGCTGCAGCCTGACTAGCATCAGGAGATAAACACACATGGTGCTCGTTCTTCAGTAGTGGCAAGTTGAGGAGAGTGGTGGAGGAAGTCAAGCACAAACAAACACACTAAAGTTTCAAATAAAAGAACCACTTATTAGTATTCAAAGTATCACGAGGCCAGCAGCAACATTGAGACTGTTATGAATGAATGTGTCTGATGTCAATGGATCAGTGGACTAATCCAGCTGTCCTTTGAGTGATTTGGCAGAATTATATAGAAAAATAAATATGTAATGCAATAAATGATAAAAATGTAGTAGAGTAAAAACAAATCTCCTTAAATAAAGTACAGATACATGAAACTGTACAGTAACACAGTAAATGTACTGATTAATGGATACACTAGTGTCTGCTGCAGTGATGTGGAAAACACACAAAGTCTTAATTGATGTGTTGATTATGCCCAGCAGCCACCCAGCAAGTCATTTATTTTGTCACGTTTGCTTTTTTTGTGTATAATGAGGCATAAAAACTGCAAAAAACGATATAGTATAAGTGAAATGTGAAAAAAATGGCATAGTATAGTATGGCATAAAATGTGAAAAAAACAACATTGTATATAGTATGGCATAAAATAAAAAGATGTCACAATATGGTATAGTAAATAGTACAGCCTCACACAGCCGCTCATGTGGCAGCAAAGAAAAGGAAATCAGGAAACATTTAAATTGATGAAATGATGAATCCGTTTGGTATATCACATATTTCCCTTCATGAGACCACATCTTAACTGTGTTACCTTACATGTGTTATTTAATCATGGAACCTGTAAGACCTTTACCTGTGTATCACTCCTCCACTGTGACCCTCTCTCCTCCGTCTTGTCTTGCAGTGCACATGATCTACGGACCCCTGGACCCTGTCAACCCTCATCCACAGTTCATCCGTCTTAACCAGTGAGTCCCCTCCATCCCTCCACCTCTGATTCTTAAATTCTCCTGCTAAGATGATCCGTTATACAATTCTCCTTTTCATTTTCAATATATTTTACCATAATTTGAGCGGAATGATACTAAACCTAAAATGCCTGAACCTTACACAGATCTTTTTAAAAAAAGAAAAAAATGTATCTGAGAAAGTAATGGCTTGTAATATGACATATTTTTTACATTTTTGCCTTTAAGCATATGCAGATTAGTCTGTCCATGTTTTGTAATGTACTTTTAGGTGTATTTTTCTATTTTTGTTTTTAATTGGGTTTAGTCAGGTCATTCGGTAAATAGAAGTAAAACCAATTTTATGTGTGGCGCAGTGGCAAAGACACTGGCTTGAAAGTGAAAGGTTGACAGTTTGATCCCTGTTCCAGACAAATCATTGCAGTGCAATAGGATGGATATTTCCAATTTTTTGTGATTTTGACCAAAATTGGCTTTTTCAGGGGGGGTTGCATTTTTTTTTTTTAAATGATGTTTTAAATTTTTTGATATATTGTTATTTTTATTCATTAAAAAATTTTATTTGTATTTTCTTCTTATTATTTTTTTTCCCCTCATCTCAAAGCGCACCATCACTCTCACCATGCCAACCTTTCTCTGAGTCTTATAGGAAATATCAAGAGTGAATTTCTCTTCACGACGACAGCATTTTCTCCTACTTTCCCCTATCCATGACAGGAATGCTGTACACTTCTAGGGTACAAATTCTAGGTTCGTGTTTCAATTACGGGATCTTGTTCGTTAATGTTTGAGCCTGCTCTCAGTCTTGAACCCTGGGTCTCTCGCACCAGAGCCTTGCGTCTTATTGCTCAACAACCATCATTCACACTTAGGTTGGTCCAGTTTGTTCTCATGAACATCAGGCATTCAAGAGGACAAATTTTAAAATTGTTAAAAGTGGGAGTCAAACCATGAACCTTAATATGTCCATACCTGTATCATTGCCACTATGCCACAGAATGAATACATTTGTTCTAGTTTTTTCTCACCAATGAAGCAGCAGCAGACATTTCAGAGGACATATTGTAAAATTGTTAAAACATGGGAATCGAACCATGGACCCTAATATGTCCTTAACTGTATCATTGTCTCTACGCCACGGATTCTGTTCAACAGTTTCACTCAGAAATATGTTTAAATGTATGTTTTGTTTCAATCAAATCACAAAAATGGAGGGTTTTGACATGTCAACCTTTTCGCATGTGAGCCTAAAATCTTACCACTTAACCAGCATCTTACTCAGTAAACCCAACCCCAGTTTTTTCGCATATAACCTGCTGTTGGCTTTCGAGAGGACAAACTGCTAAAGTTTTCAGTCAACTTGTTTGTGTTTTGTAGGATTTATTTAAATGAAAACAATGCCACAAAGTTTCTGTTCAACATCTTTACTCAGAAATAAGTTTAAATGTATGTTTTGTTTCAATCAAATCACAAAAATGGTGGGTCTTGATCAGTCAACTTTTGCACCACCGTCTTACCCTGAATACTTAGGGCCCGTTTCTTCACATTTAAGTTGCTGTCGGCTTTCGAGACTACAAACTGCTAAAATTTTCAGTCAACCTGTTTGTGTTTTGTAGGATTTCTGTAAATAAAAAAAACTGCTCCAAAGTTCATGTTCAACATCTTCACTCAAATATAAGTTCACTCTGAATAGGGTTAAAATCTCATTCTGTTTATGTTGTGAAGAGCAAGTTACTGTTGTAGCTGCTGGAAGTGAAGCTGGTGTAAATTAAAGATACAATTTTAGGGACACCAGATCAAACTTAGTGGACCTCATATAACAAGAAAGAACAGAAAAACAGCTTAAAGTAAAATATCTCAAAATGGTCCTTAATTACAGTATTTGAGGCAGTGTACTCTCCAACTGCTCAGGAGTGAACCATCAGTCATTAACTATATTAACAAGCTTCAGATTCAAAGCTTAGTTGTTTGGACACATTCATAGTTTAAATAATTAACATTTGGGAGATTTGTGAGGTGTAGATCGTTGTTGAACCGGCAGCTACTTCATCTCTGTTCCATGTTCAGACTTTTTCTTAGCAGCTTCGACAACGGCGGCGACAGTGCTGCCCTACTCCTCCTGCAACAAAGCCGTACCACTTACATAAGTGAGAACTCAGTTCATGCAGCTTTATTGTTCATACAGTAAAAACGTTACTGTTCAAGGTTTAATTACTAATATAAGTGACAGTAATTGTTTTCCTTTCTTGCAAATATTAATTTTGAAATAATTCTAGTGCCTCAAAAATTGCATTGAGATGTTTAAATGAAATGCTCAGCTACAACAATGAGAAGAAATACTTCCTGCTGGCTTCATAAATGACAATTTAGCCAGTCGCAGGAATAACTATACAGTAACAGCATAAGCAGATCGGTGACCATCAAACTGAAATCTGAAGGACAAGCAATTCCACACGCTCATTCAGCAACATTCAGAAACCATGTTGACTCCAAGCCACTAAATTATAAAATTAAAAAACAAAACTACTGCTGCATAAAAAAAGAAATAACCATTTACAGAATGAGGAAACTGATTTTCACTTGTGCTTTAGAAGAACAGTGGTTCTAAATCACACTGAAAGTTTAATCATCACAACTGCAAAAGTTCACATGCAGACTTTGGAAGAGTGATTTTTAAGCATTTAGCCTTTAGGTAAGATAAAAGATTAAAAACAAATGAATTTATTTTGCTACTACAGTTTGCTACCACTGTGGGTGGATTTCAACTGGATCTAAATACTCCAAAAATGTGTGCATGTGGATTTGATGCCTGAACTGTTAATTATATATATAAACATACATTATATGGACAGATGTGGACTGTATTTATTCAACATGTCTTTATTGTATTAAATTGGTGAAAACATCAACCACAATAACTTAACCTGGCCAAGGTCCAAATTGAACTAATTGTATGAGGTATATGTGCCCAGGTTATTTTGCAGCAGACAGACGCAAAGTGTGATACCTCTGAGATCAAATTATAGGTTCTCACCCAACTGCAAAACACGCTGACATAACTCCGTTACAGTCTTTGATGGGAGTCTCTCATTAGCAGAGGTCATGTTCACTTGTTTTGATGTCTACGAAGAAAGCAACACCTCTACGGCACTGAGGCACCAGGCCACTCTGAGGTGTTAAAAAAATAAACTAATGATGCAAAAGTGAGCTCACAGGTAAACATGTTGATAGAAATCTTTTCATGTACTCGAACTAAATAAAAAAATAAAACTTTTTAGAGCTGTTTGCTTGGTTTAACCACACAGCAGGATACAAACACCTGAAGCAAAGTGTGTGGACTAGTCTGTCAGAGAAGTTCAATATTTAATTATACGCTCCTACGCCTTATTGCTTAGATTTGAAGGGAAATATTGTTTATTACCAATACCAATGCATTATGTGCAAATATAAATTTACAGTGGTTTAAGTGGATTTCTCATATAAGAGTCAGGATGTCCAACCTGTTTCAGTCTTCCAAAATTAATAACACATTTTTGAAGATCCTTAGGTTCCCAGATTTGGTTCACAACGTTTACATTTTCCTGTAAAAACAGTGGCAGTTATCTTTTCAAGGGGCGAGTTTGTTTCAACATATAACACAATAAAGCTGATGGTTGAATTTAACGGGTGCCTTGTGTGAAGGAGGTTCATGGAAATAAAAGATCTTTAACAAGGAAAATTAAAAGCGATAGGACAGAAGAGGGAGAAGAAAATGGACAGGGGGTGATAAACATTACGATGATGATGATGATGATGATGATGATGATGATGATGATGATGATGATGATGGAACAAAGTTGCGTCATCTCTTTACAGTCATCTCTCGCTTGAAAAAAAAGATAGGGTGTAGAAGGAAGAAGATAAAATCAAGGCCTGTTCGGGAGTTTAATCACTCCTCGCCTCGCCCCGATCGCAACCCTGCTTCCGCTCCTCCCTGATGGAAGGCACTGGGGGGCCCCCGCTCTGCTTCCCCAGCCTGAATTCCTCCTGCAGGCGGCTGATGAGGCCCCACGCTGAGACTGCTCTGCTCTACACCCTGCTGGCCTCCGTCTCTCTGCTCACGGTGACACTCAACCTGCTCGTCATCATCTCCATCTCCCACTTCTGGCAGCTCCACACGCCCACCAACACCCTGCTCCTGTCTCTGGCCGTGTCCGACCTGGTGGTGGGGCTGCTGGCGATGCCCGTCGAAGGCCTGCGGTACATGGAGACGTGTTGGTTGTTAGGCAGGCTGATGTGTGCTCTGACTCCTTATCTGTCCTACTGTCTGCTCTCTGCTTCTTTGGGCAACATGGTGCTCATATCCATAGACCGCTATCTGGCTATATGTGACCCCTTGCTCTACTCCTCTAAGATCACTCTGAATAGGGTTAAAATGTCAATCTGTTTATGCTGGGCCTGTTCTCTTCTCTACAACGGGCTGATTTTAATGGAACACATGGCGTGGCCGGACAGGTTCAGCTCCTGCCACGGGGAATGTGTGGTGGTCATTAGCCACATCTCAGGCACACTAGATCTCATCTTCTCTTTTGTGGGGCCGTGCACCGTCATGGTTGTTCTGTACATGAGGGTGTTTGTGGTTGCCGTCTCTCAAGTGCGCGTCATCCGGCTGCAGACGGTGGCCACCACTGTCACTGCTAAGAAGTCGGAGAGGAAGGCAGCCAAGACTCTGGGGATTGTGATAGCTGTGTTTCTAATGTGCTTCTGCCCATATTACTATCCCTCTCTTGCAGGCGTGGACACTTCCACCAGCTTGTCCTATTACGCCGTGTTGTCCTGGATCATGCTGATGAACTCGTGTGTAAACCCTCTGATTTACTCTCTGTTCTACCCCTGGTTTAGGAAAGCCATCAAACTCATTGTCACCCTCAGAATATTACAGGCTCACTCCCGGGAAGTCAAGATCCTGTAAACGGTCCTTAAATGACCTGTGAATGGAAACACTCACCTCTGGCCAGATTGAAGACCTTCGACTGAAAACTGAAAGCATTGCGTTTGTGTCCAGCAGCGAAATAAGTGTCTCTAAATCATTTTGATATACATAATACAGCAAGTGTGTTTACTGCGTTTACCTTTGATATTCGAACTGCCTTCAAACTTCATGGCAGAATAACAGTAATATTACTTATTATGATGGGCATTGGATATAATTAGTTATATTATACATATCATTATAATGATGCTGTTACATCATATATGTAGTATCAGTAAGTTCATTGTTTTCCTTACTCCACACCAATTACCTATCACCACCTCCTGTATATTCACACACATCTCAAATCACACTCTGATCACACTACATGAATCATAGTAATTGGCTAATGTTGTTTGTAGGTCTGTCCATGATGTTTCTTGTTATTGTTTTTTCTCCCTTCTGTCATGCCATTTCACTTAAACCAAGGTAGGCCAAAAAATATCGCCACGAAAACACTTAACACAAATAAATGTTCTCACCTGAATCTGTGGTGTTTTACTGATGTGATCATTTAAATATTCTGAATCATCGCTTTTTTGTATAGATTTATCCACTTGGCATCAACAGCCAGGTGTCTGTAATCAAGCATTAGACAAACTGTAAAAAAAAAAGAAGAAAAAAAAGAAGTCATCCAAACACATGACTCTCCTTTGGACCCACCTTATTGAACTGAATGCAACATTTGTTTAATCAGTTTGCGCTGGCTTAATACACAGCTCATCGAACACCAGCCCTCCATGTTGAACAGGCAGGCACGTTCTGGCTTTAGCCACATGGGGGCGCTGTTGGCCTGAGAAACAATTGACACTAGTGCCACCTTTGTAATACCGCAACAGCTTTAGTTCAACACATCAATCATTCTAAAAAAAACGTCGGCCACACTTACCTTTTTTTAATTCATGCATACTTTTTTTATTTTCATCACATTCTCACCTGATGTGCATTGAACTCCAACTTTCAGTCACTCTGCACTTTATACTCTGTGGTTTTTAATACCTTATATATATTTTGTTTTGGAGAGAAGTATGTTTTAAAATATTATTTATATTTTGTCTTTGGGTACCTGGTTGACTCAGGGAGTAAACACAACAAAACTTCCAATGTACCTGTCCTACCTTGTACCGGGCACATGGCAATAAAGTTTAATCTATTCCAACTTGTACCAGGATCAGACTACATTCGAAACATGCAAACTGGGCACAAACTATCACCTGTTTAAAATAATAGAAACAATGCATCTCCCTTTATTCAATGTTAGGAAAATGACAAAATATTGATATAAAATGGAAATCTGAACACACTATTTCCTTTTGAATTGTATTTTCCAAGTCCAATAATAACCAAACAATAACACACTGACCATTTTGGATTTTGTGCTGCATTCCATTTACAGATCTTGTCATTCACAGCTATAAGATGATTTTCTATAACTTATTGAACCTTGATCAATTTCATAAAGAACACTGAACAGCTTTTATCATTCGTAGCAATTGAATAATACACCTACTTTTTGCAAACACAGACAAAACTAAGAGGTTGCTCTGTCAACTACCCGCACCACATTTCCAAGAAACATGGGATAAACACTAATGAATGATGTAGGGAGGCAGAGATAACAACATCAACAGGATGAAGAGGGAAAGGGTCATCTGGTGTTTGGAAAGGAGGGCGGTCTTGAGGAGGATAAATGAGCCGCCTGATGTGGAGCTGCAGCTCTTCCGCTCTTCCCTGATGGAAGGCACTGGGGGGCCCCCGCTCTGCTTCCCCAGCCTGAAAAACCTCCTGCACGCGGCTGATGAGGCTCCACGCTGAGACTGCTCTGCTCTACACCCTGCTGGCCTTCCTCTCTCTGCTCACGGTGACACTCAACCGTCGAAGGCCTGCGGTACATGGAGACGTGTTGGTTGTTAGGCAGGCTGATGTGTGCTCTGACTCCTTATCTGTCCTACTGTCTGCTCTCTGCTTCTTTGGGCAACATGGTGCTCATATCCATAGACCGCTATCTGGCTATATGTGACCCCTTGCTCTACTCCTCTAAGATCACTCTGAATAGGGTTAAAATGCCAATCTGTTCATGCTGGGCCTGTTCTCTTCTCTACAACGGGCTGATTCTAATGGAACACATGGCGTTGCCGGACAGGTTCAGCTCCTGCCGTGGGGAGTGTGTTGGTCATTAGCCACATCTCAGGAAACGTTGACCTCGTCATCATTTTTGTCGGACCGTGCACCGTCATGGTTGTTCTGTACATGAGGGTGTTTGTCGTTGTCATTTCTCAGGTTCGTTCAATTCAGTAACAGACTGATATTTTGGCTCTGGCATTGTTTGCAGCAGAGAGGAAGGCAGCTAGGACTCTTGGGATAGTGATCACCGTTTTTCTAATTTCTTTCTGCCCTTATTACTATCTCTTGAGGTTTTGAAAGGCCAGGACACCTCAAACAGCTTGTGATATTTCGCTGCTGTCTTGGATCATGTAAGTGAACTCCTGCATAAACCCACTGATTTACACTCTGTTCTACCCCTGGTTAAGAAGATCTGTCAAACTAATTTTCACACTTAAAATACTGCAGCCTCATTCCCAGGATGTCATGACCCTGTAGACACAGCTGAAACTGTCTGGTCACTGTGCAGTTTACATGAAAAATGCTCACTGTGTCGTTCAGCTGTAGGAACTGCATATGCAGACAGACTTGCTGTGAATACAGATTATAATGAGCAGCAGGGACTCAACCGTGGCTCTGTCTGGTGCAGGCTCCCCAGCTCTGCAGAGGGAAAAAGATTGAATTTTTTTAGAGAGAGAAACATATGCAGCTTTTGTGTTCATCTTAGTCTCGAAATTGCTGTCAAATGAAAAAATCCGTACTTTCCTGTCATGCTTGCACATTGAGATTATCATCTATTCATGCAAAACTTGCATCTTATAAAAAGTTAAATGAATAATAAAAATATACAAAAATAACCATGTACACTAAGCAGAGCACTTTACATTTATTGATCCTAAATGTTCCTTTGGTACAGGTAATAACAAGAGTGCCTGCAACTCTTAATATTTGAGAATATACAATGAACAAAATTATAAACGCAACACTTGTTTTTGCCCCCATTTTTCATGAGCTGAACTCAAAGATCTAAGACTTTTTTTATGCACACAAAAGGCTTATTTCTCTCAAATATTGTTCACAAATCTGTCTAAATCTGTGTTAGTGAGCACTTCTCCTTTGCCGAGATAATCCATCCACCCCACAGGTGTGGCATATCAAGATGCTGATTAGACAGCATGATTATTGCACAAGTGTGCCTTAGGCTGGCCACAATAAAAGGCCACTGCACTTTTACTGTATTGGTCGGGTCCGGGGGGGGGTCCGAAAACCAGTCAGTATCTGGTGTGACCACCATTTGCCTCACGCAGTGCAACACATCTCCTTCGCATAGAGTTGATCAGGTTGTTGATTGTGGCCTGTGTTAGGTTGGTCCAATCCAATGGCTGTGCAAAGTTGCTGGATATTGGCAGGACCTGGAACACGCTGTCCTATACGACGATCCAGAGCATCCCAAACATGCTCAATGGGTGACATGTCCGGTGAGTATGCCGGCCATGCAAGAACTGGGATGTTTTCAGCTTCTAGGAATTGTGTATAGATCCTTGCAACATGGGGCCGTGCATTATCATGCTGCAACATGAGGTGATGGTCGTGGATGAATGGCACAACCATGGGCCTCAGGATCTCGTCAAGTATCTCTGTGCATTCAAAATGCCATCAATAAAATGCACCTGTGTTCGTTGTCCATAACATACGCCTGCCCATACCATAACCCCGTCGCCACCATGGGCCACTCGATCCACAACGTTGACATGAGCAAACCGCTCACCCACACGACGCCATACACGTCTGCCATCTGCCCTGTGCAGTGAAAACCGGGATTCATCCGTGAAGAGAACACCTCTCCAAAGTGCCAGACGCCATCAAATGTGAGCATTTGCCCACTCAAGTCGGTTACGACGACGAACTGCAGTCGGGTCGAGACCCCGATGAGGACGACGAGCATGCAGATGAGCTTCCCTGAGACGGTTTCTGACAGTTTATGCAGAAATTCTTTTGTTATGCAAACTGATTGTTGCAGCACCTGTCCGGGTAGCTGGTCTCAGACGATCTTGGAGGTGAAGATGCTGGATATGGTGGTCCTGGGCTGGTGTGGTTACACGTGGTCTGCGGTTGTGAGGCCGGTTGGATATACTGCCGTTTCTCTGAAACGCCTTTGGAGATGGCTTATGGTAGAGAAATGAACATTCAATTCACGGGCAACAGCTCTGTTGGACATTCCTGCCGTCAGCATGCCAATTTCACACTCCCTCAAAACTTGCGACATCTGTGGCATTGTGCTGTGATAAAACTGCACATTTTTGAGTGGCCTTTTATTGTGGCCAGCCTAAGGCACACCTGAGCAATAATCATGCTGTCTAATCAGCATCTTGATATGCCACACCTGTGAGGTGGATGGATTATCTCGGCAAAGGAGAAATGCTCACTAACACAGATTTAGACAGATTTGTGAACAATATTTGAGAAATAAGCCTTTTGTGTACATAGAAAAAGTCTTAGATCTTTTAGTTCAGCTCATGAAAAATGGGGGCAAAAACAAAAGTGTTGCGTTTATAATTTTGTTCAGTGTATTTTATTTTTAAACTGTCAAGTTGTTTAATAGTAAATATAATGTATGAACATATAACACACTCTCTCCTTTGGGGGCATATCATCATTCTTACCTATAGCTCTGATGTACTACTCATTAACTAAATAAACATGGTAATCAAAGCATAGGGTTGTTTCTGGAGGGAATATTTAAATACTATGGCAAAAAAGATTATAATTGACTTCCAGACAACTCATTTTGAATGCCATATAAGGAGCAGTAGGAGGCGGTGTTGCATAACAACATTTGATAGAACACTGCTGAAAAACCAAAACTATTGCCATGAGTCTGAAATACTATTTTTCTCAGAACTCAAAATCTGTGTATAGTTCTGTTATAATTACAATTGATACATGAATGTGTTCATAATTTTGTTGTTTTAGCTGTTAAAGTTGGGGGCTATCTTTTCTAACATTAAACTATTATAAGAACACTTTGTTTATTATGTTATGATTTACTAATCATAGTGAGTGAGGTAACGGCAATTAAATTGTCTAATGAATGCAGTGCAGTAAAGAGTAGACTGATTTATTTACTTCACTCCCTGCTGAAATGTACCAAGCAACAGAAAATGTAAATAATCAAGGATCTCAAGTTAAAGGAACTTTAACATTTTCCCGTGTTCTGAAAATTCTCCACTCACATTCTATTAGGCACTACTTCTAAAACATAACACATGTAAGGACATAAAGCTAAGACACTATAAATGTGGGTTTTAAGACAAATCCACTGATATCCCATCAGTGTGGAACTCCCAGTGTTGTTTCCCAGCTTGTAGGTGACCCTCTTACTCATGAAGACTGTAGTCCTATTCGTGCCACGGCAGGGGGCCTTGGTGGTCGAGAGAATGTGTCCATATCACCGGATCTTAGAACCGGGGGTTAAACAACCATGTGTATAAGGGGGCTCTTCTTTGTGTGTGACCTGTTTAGGTGGAGGGATAGAAAAACCATCAGGTAATGAACACTTATTACCCCATGTTTCCTTTCTTACCAGGACAGAACTTCCTCGTTCCCATACTTGACTGAACTCCTAATATGCAAAGCGTTAGAGATATTATTCACATCCAGAACATTCAACTGTATCCTATTTACACAAATAATATGTCATGTTGCCTTCATCCTGGTCTGCTATTAAATACAAGCTACAGTGAGCCACTCATCTTAAGATTCACTTCAGAGGGAGAGTAATGACAGACTCCCAGTGCTGCATCCCACATGACCAAATCAATGCTATACTTGACTCAACTGTCATTCACTGTAGGAAATCATCGTGATCATAGAACAAAAGAAAAATAACCCACAATGCACTCTGAACTGGGCAAGCTCACAGGATACTGTAAATGTTCAGGGTGAGAAACATTCACACTGGTTAGTGTGTATTTAATTGCAACATGGTAATGAGAAGTATCTCAAACCTTCCATCTTGGTGGACCCTCTCTGGATATTTAAGAAAGGGAGTCTCTCCATCAACCTGGCGTCAGACACGTGGGGAATGCACTGCCTGCATTATAAAATCAGAGATAAACAAGTTTCACCCTCTATTTAAGATTAAATGCAGACTGAAGGTAACAAAAACACATATAGCCATGAACTATTTTAACACAATGAAATATTTTAGAAATCATTTAGTAGCTAAATTTCATACAGAATATGCAAAACATCATGAATGCAATCACTTTCAACACATCATCGCACCCATGATGGCGATGATTCTCTGTTCACCTATGGTTGGGAGGCTGAGTGGATGAAGAAAGCCACGTTCGTGGCTGCTTTCGTGGGAAGCAGAGAGCAGCGAGCCAGCCGATAATCCCAGCTTCAGAGGGAGGGAAGGCCGCACAGATGCGGTTTAGTTTTGACCTACAAGAACCAACCATGGGGGAGTTTCCCCCATGCATAAAAGTCAAGTGAGCGTGTACAGCGGGGTCCAAAAGTCTGAGACCACTTTCCCGGAGTATGTAATTGAGGGTATTGGTAACTTGGGCCCTCACTACTCTAAATCCACAAAGCATTTAATTATGTGCCTGCTACTGTTACTATTGCCTGTTACTTCACTGCATTAGCATCTCATGACTCATGTAGTGAAAAAACTTAAACAAGGTCACGGACAACTTCCAAGCACATTAAGAAGTAAATCAAAAGGAAGTTAAAAAAAAAAAAAAAACTACAAACATTTCATGGGATGTAAATCAAAACATCCAAATTGACATTTGTGTTGTCTCTAGGTGAGGCCCCGAGCCATGCTAGCCAAAGCAGAAGCCGCACCCAAGGCCATTCGTCTGTTGTCAAAAGCTCTGCCTGAACAAGAACTTTTCATGCTTTGTTTATCATTAAAGGATTTTTAAAAAAAAATGATCACAAGCTCTTGTGCCGTTTGGAAATATTCATACTATTCACAGTAATGTCACAGTTTCGAACAATACGTCACTGCTTTCTCCAACCTCGCCAAAAGAGCCCAACACAGCAGAATGGTCAAACGGTTATGAGCTTTTAGACTTGCGCTTGAGATTAGTTTGTTCACAAAATTATTACTATTAATGAACATTTAACGGCAATGAGTTATGCAATGTGATTTTTATTTGGTTACTAGGCTGTGCCTGAAGGAAGGCCATGTTCAAAGCTTTGCACTGAGAAGCTCCCAAGACAATGCCATAATAAGAAAAAGTCAATTTCATCAAAAAATTGAAGCTTTCTTAGATTTGTTTGACTAGACCCCACTGTTGCGCAGGCTTCAGCAGTCTTTTGTTTTGTTGTCAGCCCCTCCCCCCCAGGAAGAAGTTAATCCTTTCTTGAAAGTAAATGCCACCCAATACATATTCAGAGTTCATTTTCAAGCAGCAGGGGATTCGGTCTGTTCGCAACTTTTTAAAAGAAATATACAAATTAGACCTGAAAAGTTTCAGCAAGCCTTAAGGTTTGATTTCTACTTAACAGCATAACGCCTGGCATGTCATACTGATAATCTCACTCTCTATCATCTCCAGTTCTATGCTCCAAACTCACATGATGAAATGGAGAAAGCAATGACTGGAATGTGGAATTTGGTTGCACGGATTTCAACACATAAAACGTACTGCAAGCATACACTTGCCATCGGGTGCGTGCGTTTGTGCTTCTTTAATCCCTCAAAAGACTGGCGGTGACTGGCCCAAAAATCGGATGTTTTCTCATTCGAGCCAGACACACCTCCTTCTCCCTCCTCCTTGTTGTGGCCTCCTGTCTCTCTTCTCGCCTTACTGTCCGTCTTCTCCATAATATATTTTACAGTTGTTGGTAACAGGCTTGTCCTGGGAGAGGGAAAAAAAATATATATCATAATTGAGACAAAGCTGTTCACCTCTCCATACCCTCTCCCCTCCTCCCCCATGACACAAAGCCTTGGGGCAGTATGGTTAAGGAGGTATGTGAAGTAAGTCTTTTTTGGGACCATGAATGGACAAACCACAGGGAGAGTGAAAAAAAGAGAAGAGGTGAGAGGGGGAGGGTAAAAGACAAAGATGGAGCTTGATAAAATGTGAAAGAGTAAAAGACGGAAAATTTGTTTGGAGCTGCAGGTGTGAGGTTCTATCTCTGCCACACACACACACACACGCACACGCACACACACACCTTGACATCGAAGTAGTGGCTACTGAGGAGAAGAGAAACCGACAGGAGATGGGGCAGCTGACATAAAGCAGAAACGGTTGAGAGAGAGACAGCAAAGGTATTAGCAGCTCATAAAAAGGCACTTAGAGATACATTCATCACCACTGGCTGCTATTGGACACACACACACACATACATCTCTAAATTGTTGATGGCAGCTGGTCCCATTACCTGAAATTGCAAAGATGGAGAATAAGGAATGTGTGAGAAAAGGAAGGGTGGATTGACAGATCATAGTCTGTCATGTAAAGGGTGGGGGTGGGGGGTAATCTAATCAGTTACAACACAAGAATCCTCTCTTTCAGATCCTTCACGTCACCAACAAGACACAAACCTTCCATTCTTGTATTTTTCCATCACTCACTCCAGCCATACAGCTAGTAGCAGAATGCACATTCCCTCTGTCTGGACAAGATCTAAACACCAAAAGCTTTTTTAAAACCTCCTGCTTCCCTTTTTTTCAAAACCTCAAATTGCAGAAAAAGGATTTTCTCTCCCTAACAGCCTAACATAAAAGCTGTGACAGATAGAAAGCAGCAGCAGCACAAAAAAAATGTCCAAGGAGAGACAGAGAGAGTGCTTTGCCCTGAAGGTTTCTGAGGAAAAACCAGGAGACAGAAAGAGCCAGTAATAATCAGAGAGGGAGAGGGAGGGAGAGAAGAGCACAGCTGTTGTGTGAAGGGAAAATATAGATAAAGAAAGAAAGGAGGTGCACCAGTGGGAAGGGCAAGGAGAAGAGACTGGAGAGGACAACCAAGGCTGGAGAGAAAAAGGGAGATAATTGTGAGAATCGACAAATACAAAAAGACACAAAAATCCAAGGTCGAGAAAGTGAAGATAAAACAAATCGACAGCAAGAATGGACGTGCCGCTGAAGAGGGAAGCCTTCCTCTGAGGAAAAAAAAAGGGGAAAAAAGGAGCCATGTTTGAAACTCAAGAAGCGACGATTTCCTCATCATGATTTATTCAGAAGATTTCACGAATTCAAAGAACCTGCGCCCGAAGAGCAACTTTGTCCCAGGATAGAATGAAGAGCGGAGCAAAGCGATACCTGCCGAGTCTGTGATACCCTTCCGCTCCTCCTCCTCACCTCAGACTTTCCTCTCCTTCCTTTCTGTCAAGCTTTAAATTCACCAACTTCCTCCTCCACTGCCCTGACATTTCCTCTCCTCACTTATCCATCTCCTCACTATGTGGATACCAGCTTTGCTCCTATGGATGCTTAATGTCACCAATTTGTGTTCAGGACAAGACTATATGGACTATTACCCAACTGGAGACATGGGCACAGAGGTGAGGCATTTCATTTCTCTATCATCTATAAAAATTTCAACCCGACTGAACACCTATGGAGTGATGACAGCTTCACAATCACCATCAAAACAAAAAATGCTGGACTATCTATTGAAATATTTATTGCTACGGTTAGGATATCTCCTTGAGATCAAGAGATTTGAGAATCAATACACACAACACAACACAACTCACCAGTCCAGTTCTATGATCTGGTGTCATGGATGTTTGCTTTGAACTAAGAACTTAAGTAGAAAATAAGAAAAATAAGCCATGTTCAGGTACAACAATCCATTTTGTAGTTTAACAAAGCCAAAACCATTTTCTTTAGTAAAAGTAATTAAATATATTTGGCTGAATTTGTGTCCATTTATAGTTTTTCATAACAAATGTCTAGGTATCAAAGTTGTAGTATATGTTATGTATAACATAACGTATATATACTATGTTTTATGTATAATAAATACATACAAATTTTAACTCAAATAACTGGTAAACAGCAGTAGTTGTAGCTCTAATGCAATCAGAAAAGCCATTAGGAGCAACCTGCGTGTCATTCAAAGCCTTGCTTCATCCTCATTTGATTAAAATCATACACTTAATTCCAAACTTCTGACTGAGCACTTTTGTGCGTGATGGAATTTAATCAGTATCTGAAACACTTCATTGATCCCCAGTTAAGCGGGGTATTCACAACTATGAGCACAATTCTGTTCAAAGGGTTTCAGTGTCGACCGCCTGAGTGAGCCTAGAAACTTAAGTTTCAAGGTCTGTTGAATTCTGACAAAATTGACGATTGTGTCTTGCCACAAATGTTTTTCATAGCACTAGTACACCACCAGGAGGTTATTTTTCCCTTACTTGTTAAACAGTGTGTCCAAATGCACAGGAAGAGATCAAAAGTAATTCCCCTTGGAATTGAATGAATGAATTAGAAATTACATTTTGACGGGGGCTGGCTAATAACCAATTTTTTTTTTAAAGATACATTTAAATAGAAATAGTGTGTTTATATGTGACAATCGCCTCATACATAAAACCGAGCGTGTGAGAAATACATGGGTGCGCATATGCGTGCTGTGCCAGTAGTATCTAATGGACACACCCCAGTGCAGTGGAAGAATGACTGGTCAATCATGACCTCAAGAGTCACACAGCAATGACCTCATGTCGTGAAATCCCTTTACACAAAAGGAGATGGGGAAATAAAAGAAAGAGAAAATCTTGGAAGACCTTCAGAGAAAAACAACATTAGTCAATTCTCCAGTGTCATTACAACTCTTAGAGATTTTACAGTATTGCAATACACACCCACTTCACTTACTGGAATTGCCCTGTCACTTGTCTATGCTATTTTACGTCACAGATGAAAACCCCTCACACTTCTTTTAGCAGGCAGTTGACTTCTGTAGTTTTGAGTAAAATGTCCATCTCATGGATGGATTGCCATGAAATTTGGCAAGATGACGTTACAATTCATCACATAGCACTGCTGTGTGCTATGTCCTATATACAGCCTCACGTGATATGGTTTAAAACAATTCTTATTTTTTCAAGAATTGCAAAATGTTCCACTGAATAAACATTTTTTCGAGACTGATAGAAAAGGGAGGTCAAAAATACATACAGTATGTCGAGACAGATGAGATGGATGGAGAGTAACGGGAGGGGGAGGGGGAAGCATGGAGAGAGCTGGAAAGAGATAAATGGCGAGACTGATAACGGTGCAGAGATCTGGTTTCTGTTTAGGTAATACCAGCTGAGCCAGTTTGCTCCTTCTCAGCCTGGGAAGTTAAACAATCGCTCACACTCCCCGGAGTGAGAATTAACATGTGACACTCAAACTCCCAGTTGACATTTAGTCCCATTTAGATGGAGCCGCTGCCAATAGCTCGTCGGTTACACAATTAACCTTTTGTCTTTCATCTACTGTATCCGTTTGTAGTACAACCATCATCCATCATAATGGCAAAAAAATCATATGGGAACGACCCACAGCAGAAATGGTTTATAGAGAGTTATCCCCAGCAAACTGGGATTTCCTGCACAGACCTGATCAGCCACACAAAGCCCTCACTGTACAGTAAGCATAATGTAATGTGGGTGTTGGCTGAATTAGAGACTCTCCAGTCTGTTTGGTCCATTTAAACTGCCCCAGTGCTGCATTTGAGGACTCCTCAAAAGGTCTCAGGTAATCTCATGAGATTGAGGTACAGCATGTCATGGAGCACAAATTTAGGAATGGTAGCACGCCATTTTACCCCAAAAAAGGATGTAGGAAATAATGAAAAAATGTGGAATAAAAATTTAAGCACATGGGTAAACTGGACCAGATTACAGCACTGCAGCGGCAAGGAATGTACTTTCAAATTTTAGCACTTTGCCTCAGGTAGTTTTTAAAAAGCTTGGTTTGACTGCTATAAATAAACTGCAAAAGCAGAGACTGAGGCATTGAGGAAATTTTGCAGCCTCCTTGAGAACACGAATGCAACAATGTGTGTGTGTAGGTAAGATGACACTCATACCCATAATAACTAACAGTAGCCAACAGCAACATGTTACAACACATTGGTAGCTGAGGGTTTCAGTGTTTATCCATCTCAAAGCTGCAAAGTTCATGCTGTAAAATCTGTTGTATATAACAGTTTTCCTCAAAAAACGACTATGAACTAATCAACCTCATGCCCTACATTTAAAAATATAAATAGTATGTTCACCTCTTTTTTAATTAAGAGCCAAAAAACAGATTTTCCTTTGTTTGTCTTTTAGTGACGCTTTATTTTCTTCACGTTCCATTTTTTATTAAAGTTCTGTGTGTTTGCGGTCTTCCAGGCGCCGGTGTTGTCAGATGACCAGCCCAGTTTGGACACAGTAACGAGTATGGATCAGCTATTACAGCTCCTGTACCCTGAATACAGTTTGCTTCAGCACTGCCTGAGGAAGAAGTTGTGGCCAGCCTCCTCGTCCCCCTCTTTTTCATCCACTGCAGCAAGCCCTTCAGTCTACTCTAGCGATGAGGATCTCTGGGGTCAGCCAAGGGAGGAGGCTCTTTATAAAGTTGACGAGACTTTGGGAGGTAAATATTGAGATGCAGACCAGTGATATCTGAGAGAATGTATTTAAATTCCACAAGGCTCATAACGATCAAGCACAAGAAGAAGTTAGAACCTTTTAAAGGAGGAGATTTTTAACCTTCTCCACTGGCACTTTACTCTAAAAATGTGATCAGATTGAAGATGCTTCGAAATCAGAGCAGTGGTGACATAACCAAAGGAATCCTTTTTGAATCGCGAAAAGAAGCCTAGATGAAAAGAGGAAAAATTAAAACTAGAAGTACAAAAAATTATTCAAGATGAAAATGATTTCTCGTCATTGCCCCAAGACCACAAAATCTTGCACCAAAAGCTGTATTGTACTTAAATTTACAGTTTCACAATTCCATACCTTTCAGTCATCCTAGAGGAGATCCAGCGGACCTCATGCCAGCCCAGAGAGGTGTGTGTGGAGGTCGCTAAAGAATATCCAGAATCCACCAGTCAAATCTACCTCCCCCGATGTGTGGCGCTGCATCGGTGTGGTGGATGCTGCAACAGCGAGGCGTTTTACTGCACAAATACAAGTCACTCACTTGTAAACAAGACAGTGAGTGTTGGATTTGCTTTATTCTTACTTGTTTTGCACACTGTTCCATTACATGACCATGTTGGTATTTTCTGCTTTTACAACTCAAATTGCCTAAAGAAAGAGGAAAAAACAACAATTTGCCCAGTTATGTAAGTGGGACATATTTTGGCTGTGACTGAACACCGACACATACAACTCTCTCACGTACAGTTGCAGTTCTGAAACAGTTACATCAACTTCTACAGCTAAAACACTCATAACCATTATTATTGTAACTACAGCAGCAGAAGAAAAAACCCAAGGGATATAATAAATCTAATTATTTCATATTTTCTTTGTGTAGTTTGGTACTTAAACACCCCTTACCATCTCTTTTCCTGCCAGTTGATGGAACTGTCCCATCCCAGGATGGATCGCTCAGTTGTCATGGTAACCTTTGTCAACCACACTTCGTGCGAATGCCTCTCCAAGCGGCCGCTCCACTCCATCATAAGACGAGCCGCAACAGATCACCTGTGAGTGAGAGTGACGTGTGCTGGCATTTACAAACATTTATGAGTCAGTGTTCTTCGATTCATGGATTCATGGTGTTTATGTGTTCGTAGGTGTTCCCCTCCTGACATTCCCTGCGCCTCAGGGTCATTATGGGATCCAGTGAATTGTATGTGCGTCTCTACAAATGTCATAAACTACTCTGAGAGAGAGACAGGTAAATATTTACGTTTCTGTTGATGTATGATGAAGGGAAGGCATATTTATTTGTATAGTATATTTTGATACTACTGGAAACCAAAAGTGCTTCACAGAGCACAAACAAAAGCAAGAAAGCAGAATTAAAAACAACCAAAGCACAGAGAAGAAAACCCAAAGCACTACTGTTAAGTTCAATGTCTTGAGTAATGTATTGAGTAAAGGTGCTCAGTACCGTTTTTTAGTTTTCGATATTTTTTTCCCAATTTTGGGAAGTATAGTGGCTATAAAACAGCTTTACCATATTTAGTTTTAACCTTGGTAATAGAAAATAATCCTGACCCAGCTGACATGAGAGGTCAATGGGGATTATACTGGTTCAATAGATCAGTATTTTGGACCAAAGCCATTTAGTTATTTATGGACCAGTCATTGGATTCTTACAAAGGCTGGTAAACTGAATCTGAAAACTAATTATTTTCTGAACTTTTATGGTTCTTATAAGCAGAAATAGTTTAATTGGTTCAAAACCTCGGCAGCAGTATTCTGGATCAGTTGAAGAGAGAGTGAAGAGACATTTTGGAGCATCCAGCTACAAATTTGTTTAAAACACTTTAACAGGGAATCTAATGAGTTTTAGTCGTCTGGTGCAACTGTATCTACAATTGTGAGCCATCTGAATGCCTATAAGAAACCAGACAGACCACTCACATAGCTACCAATTGATACCAAGAAGTTCTCGTCTTGGACTTGAATCATTTCAGGACACTCTCAGAAAGACCACTGCTTCTTGACCTTTTCATACCTGGTGAAAGGTTCTGTCAGTTTTGCTTGTTAGCCTGTAAAATGCTAGGTGCTTTCAGCTCCTGAGGCCTCTCCATCAAATCAAATCACCAGGGCAAAAATTCATTTTAAAAACATAGGATAAAAGGGTATAGATGAGGATGTCAAACATATAACATTCAAGCTGAAAATGAAGTGATTACAATACACACACCGGGATTTACCTCATGGGCAAAATACGTCAGACAGACCAGTGTTAGTATAGTGTGGGGTCATCGCAGCAGGTTCAGGATGGGAGACCTGGCAAAAGAGAAGCAAACACAACATTAGGTGATTTCACCAATGGAGTTGGACACAATCTCCTGCAGAGTTGGGTAGGAGTGAAAAGTTGCACAACCTCAAACCCACACACACACACACACACCACTGAACCAGAGAGTAGTGTCGGCTTAAATGTAACTGCACCTTAAAACCCCATTGGGCAGGTTAGGTTTGTGTGTTGCGATCCACATTTCAGTTGAGCAATTTTCTCTAGAAACTCCACCACAGCCACATGATGCCTTTGCCTGGGCGGGAAATGAAAGGAAACCAATTTGCCTCGAGGGAATGTTTATTCAGCTGTAACATGAGAACCCAAAGTGTCTGAAATTTTTACTTGTTCAAGCATGTAGTGAGCCACAACACCTACCATCCCCATCTACTTTAAAAAATTTTAAATCTCTTATTGGATTGTTGAAAAGAGCAGACTTAAAATAGATACGAATGAGAATGATTTCTAATGCAAATTATGTAATTATATATATATGATTTTTGGCCATGCCACATAGATCTTTCCTGGGAATGTGCTTCAGGGCTATATTTCCACAAGCAACTTTAGTGCAATGAATATGAATTGAAACAATATGTATCATCTTCTTTGGAGGCTGAACTGAAGCACCACAGTTGTGATTCTGATTCTGAAACTTAAAAAAGCTCAACCAAGAACCTAAAATAGTGTTTGTACGCAAAGTAGATTTGTTAAACACTAAATGAACAGAAAGTCAAGATGATGCTGGAAAACCATTAAATTGCATTGTTTACTTACTTTCCATGTGGCTTCCAGATGTGATGGATTCGGGTCTTCTGGCTCTCTGTGGGCCCAACAGGGTTCTGCAGGAATCGACCTGTGAGTGCATTTGTCGAAATGGACTGACTGAGGACAGCTGCGATCCAGGCTGGAAACTGGATCACAATACATGTAAGTTATGGATTAAAATGTTGTTTAAAGCTGAAAACATTGAGGTGGATGAGGTTTTCAGGACACAAAATGCAGATGCAAAGCAGGTAGGTGCAGGGGGAGAAATATTGAAAGAAAAGCTTACCGAGACAACGAAGACAAGGTTTCTCAGCATGCGAAATTCAATTCAATTCAATTTTATTTGTATAGCGCCATATCACAACATACATTGTCTCAAGGCACTTTACATAGGGAGGTCAATATTACAATATTACAGGGAAAATCCAACAAATCCCACAATGAGCAAAGCACTTGGCAATGGTGGAGAGAAAAAAACTCCCTTTTAACGGGAAGAAATCTCTGACAGAACAAGACTCAGTTGTGGGCGGTCATCGACCAGTTGGGGTGAGGAGTGAAATGGGGAAGAGAAGAGAAGTGGGCAGAAAGAGGGTGGGAGGAGAGACAGTAGGAGAGAAGAGAGAGAGAGGACAGTTGTACAACCGCCGCTTTAATCTCTACCAGACTGATACTTACAATAAAAAAATACAATTATGTTGTTATTATTAGTGATGATATTAATATTAATATTATTATTATTAATAATAATAATAATTTAAAAAATGTAGAGAGGGTATCTGCCTCCCTGACACAAACTGGGAGCTGGTTCCAGAGGGAAGGAGCCTGGTGGCTGAAGGCTCTGCCTCCCATTCTACTTTTACAGACTCTGGGAATCACAAGTAGTCCTGCATTTACAGAGCGAATTGATCTATTGGGATAATATGAAACTATGAGCTCTGTAAGATATGATGGAGCTTGATTATTAAGGGCTTTGTAGGTTAGGAGCAGTATTTTGAACTCTATTCTGAATTTTACAGGAAGCCAATGCAGAGATTCTAACACTGGAGAAATATGATCTCTTTTTCTAGTTCCTGTCAGAACTCGTGCTGTGGGATTTTGGATTAAATGGAGGCTTTTCACAGACTTATTGGGCATCCTAGCAGTAATGAATTACAGTAGTCCAGTCTAGAAGTAACAAATGCATGGACTAGTTTTTCAGCATCCTTTTGAGATAGGATGTTTCTAATGTTCTTGATATTGAGCAGGTGAAAAAAGGCTGTCCAAGAGACTTGTTTTATGTGTGAGTCAAAGGACATGTCCTGGTCAAAGGTAACTCCAAGGTTTCTTACAGTAGAGCTGGAGGCCAAGGTAATGCCATCCAAGGTAACTATATGATCAGATAATGTTTCTCTGAGGTGTTTAGGGCCGAGTAAAATTACCTCAGTTTAGAATTTAGAAGTAAAAAATTAAAGTCCTGAAGTTTGTCTACCTGATTAGTTTCATCTGGCTTTATAGATGAATACAGCTGGGTATCATCAGCGTAGCAATGGAAATTGATGTGGTGTTTTCTTACAATATTGCCTAAAGGAAGCATATATAAAGTGAAAAGTATCGGTCCCATTACAGAACCTTGTGGTACTCCATGTCTCACTTTTGTATGAATGGAAGATTTGTTATTAATGTTAACAAACTGAAATCTATCAGATAAGTAGGACTTAAACCATTCTAGTGCTGTTCCTTTAATCCCAATGTGTTCTAGTCTCTGTAACAGAATTTTGTGAAAGATGGTATCAAATGTAGCACTAAGATCTAAAAGGACGAGAATAGAAACATGTCCACTGTCTGAGGCCATGAGAAGGTTGTTGGTAACCTTCAGTAGTGCTGTTTCTGTACTATGATGTTTTCTTAACCCTGACTGAAAGTCTTCAAGCAGACTATTCCTGTGTAAACAGTCACATAACTGGTTAGCAACAGTTTTTTCAAGGATTTTAGAGATAAAGGTGAGGTTTGATATGGGTCTATAGTTAGCTAAGATATCTGGGTCTAGATTCATTTTTTTGAGCAAAGGTTAAACTACTGCCACCTTAAAGGCCTTTGGTACATAGCCCGTTAATATAGATAAATTGATCTGATCTAATATGGAATTATTAATTTCAGCTAATACATCCTTAAATAGCCTTGATGGAATAGGATCTAAAAGACAGGTTGATGGCTTGGATGAAGTGACAAGTGAAGTCAGCTCAGCCGGATCTATAGGGGAGAAGCATTCTAAATATAAATTAGGTGATACTATTGGTTCAGAAGACAGTGTGTCTGTGCTATTAGTGGGAAGAGGCTGGTAAATTTTTTCTCTGATGGTAATAATCTTATTAGTAAAGAAGCTCATGAAATCATTGCTACTTAGAGTTGGAGGAATAGACTGTTCAGTAGAGCTTTTACTCTCTGTCAGCCTGGCTACAGTGCTGAAGAGGAACCTGGGGTTGTTTTTATTTTCCTCTATTAGTGAAGAATAATAATTGGTTCTGGCATTTCGGAGGGCTTTCTTATATGTAATTAAACAATTTTTCCAGTCTAGGTGAGAGTCATCTAGACTATTGGAACGCCACTTCCTTTCTAACCTACGTGACGTCTGTTTTAAAGCACGTGTCTGTGCATTAAACCATGGAGCTATCCTCCTCTGTTTGACTGTCTTCTTTTTCAGAGGGGCGACAGTGTCAAGTGTGGAACGTAGTGAGGCTGCTGCACTATCAACAACATCATCAATTTGTGTGGGAGTAAAGTTTTGATAACTATCCTGCACTGTATCGACACATGGCAGTGGAGTAAATAACGAAGGAACTTTTTCTTTGAATTTACTAACAGAGTTTTCTGATAGACACCTGCTGTAATAGAACTTTTCTCCAAATTCAGTAAAGTTAATAATGGAGAATTCAAATCTAACCAAGTTGTGATCGAACAGAGGGTTTTGAGGAAATACTATTAGATTGTCAATGTCTATGCCATATGTCAGAACATGGTCGAGGGTGTGATTAAAACAGTGAGTGGGTTTGTTTACATGTTGAGTAAAACCAATTGAGTCTATGAGCGAATTAAAGGCAGAACTAGGACTGTCGTTGGCAACATCCACATGAATGTTGAAATCACCCACTATAATAACTTTATGAGATTTGTGTGAATTACACCTCTTTTATTTACCTTTGGTTTAGATAATTGAAGTGGTCGTGGGGCAGAAATAGTTTCTATGGGGTTTTGTGGGGGCGACTGCTGTAATAGAAGCGCAGAGAAGCATGTAAGACTGCAACTCTGCTTCCTGGTCCCAACTCTGAAATGTCACGATTTGACCGTCTAGGTAACCGAGTCAGATTTCTACAAATGAGAGCTGCACCATCCAAAGTTGGATGAATGCCGTCTCTCCGCATCAGACCAGGAATTCTCCAAAAGGTGCGCCAGTTATCTATGAAGCCCACATTGTTATCTTGACACCACCTCGACAACCAGCGGTTTCGTGATAATGTACGGCTATACATGTCATCACTGTTCAAGTTGGGCAGGGGTCCAGAGAAATCTACGGAGTCCGACATTGCTCTTGCATAAGTACACACCGAATCAATATTCATCTTCATGACCTCCGATTGGTGTAATTGGGTGTCGTTACTGCCGGCGTGAATAATAATTTTACCATATCTACGTTTATCCTTAGCCAGCAGTTTTAGGTGGGATTCAAGGTCGCCTGCTCTGGCCCCTAGGACACAGACTGTGGTCACTGCTTTCGCTAACTTCACGTTCCTCAAAACAGAGTCACCAATGATCAGAGTTGTTTCCTCAGCGGGTGTGTCGAGAGGCGAGAATTTATTAGAAACGTGAAGTGGTTGGTGGTGAACCGTGAGCTTCAGTTTAGGACTGTGCCTCTTATTGCGGACAGTCACCCAGCCGCCCTGTCCTCCCAGCTGCTCGGGAGCTGCTGGGGGAGCTGAAGGAGCTAAAGAAGCTACACTGGAGCGGCTAGCGGGGACTGGCTAACGACTTACTCACCATGGTGCAGAGCCGCGCTTCTAACAGACTGAACCTCGCCTCCATCCTAGCAAACAAACTACACTTACTACAAGTATCACTATCGCTAAAGGAGGCAGAGGAGTAACTAAACATGCAGCAAACAGAGCAGGAGACAGCAGGAGAGGAAGAAGCCATTGTTAGCTGCTAAAGCTAACTAGCTAAGCAACGGTGCGGAGCGCAGATAAGGGCGTGTCAACTGCTGTGAGTTAGCGAGTGAGTTGCTAAAAGAAGAAGAGAGCTGTGAGTGTTTAGACTAAACAAGGGAGAGTGGAGCGGATAGTTGTCCAAATAGAGGAAACTGCAGTGTTAAAGAGAGACGAGGAGGAGCGGTGGATAAACACAGTTCACAGAAGCAACAACAACCGGAAGTGACACAATACGTTACCGCGAGAGTCCCTCGAGATACATAAATAGCAGAATACCAGACAGGAAGCACATCAGGATGCCAGTGTTGCGGGCAAAGACCCTCTGCAGGATGAACATATGCTGACATGGAAAAAGATCATGTGCATGCCTTAGGGAGACAGAACTGGAGCCAGTTGGCGACCAAGCTCAAGGAAAGTGACAGTGGGACCCTGCTGGAGGACAGTGACGGACGAGAGCCATCTGAGACATAGCTGGAGGCGGAAGACAGTAACTGCTGGGACTCATCATGAGGCAGAGTTGGAGGAGAGCAACTGCTGGGAATCCTGTGGAGAAAGAGTTGGAGGACCGCAACTGGTGGGACTCCTTTTGAGGCAGGCGGGACATCTCATTACACAGTGCTGGAGGACAGCGACTGCTGGGACTCCTCTGGAGACAGAGCTGGATGACATTGACTGGTGGGACTTTTCTGAAGACAGAGCTGGAGGAAAGCAATTGGCAAGTCATCTCAGTACAAAGTGCTGTAGCACAGCAACTGGTGGGACTCCTTTGGAGACAGAGATAGAGGAGAGGAACTGCTGGGAATCCTGTGGAGAAAGAGCTGGAGATCAGCGACTGCTGGGACTCCTCTGTAGACAGAGAAGGAGGAGAGCAACTGCTGGGAATCCTGTGGAGAAAGAGCTGGAGACCAACTCCTGGGACTCCTCTGGAGACAGAGCTGGATGACAGTGACTGGTGGGACTCCTCTAGCAAAAGAGCTAGAGGACAGTGACTGGTGGGACTCTTCTGAAGAAGAGTTGGAGGAAAGCGATTGGCAGGACATCTCAGTTCACAGTGCTGGACGACAGCAACTGCTGGGACTCCTCTTGAGGCAGGCGGGACATCTCAGTACACAGTGCTGGAGGACAGCAACTGCTGGGACTCCTCTGGAGACAGAGCTGGATGACAGTGACTGGTGGGACTCTTCTGAAGAAGAGTTGGAGGAAAGCAACTGCTGGGACTCCTCTGGAGACAGAGCTGGATGACAGTAACTGGTGGGACTCTTCTGAAGAAGAGTAGGAGGAAAGTGATTGACAAGACATCTCAGTACACAGTGCTGTAGCACAGCAACTGGTGGGACTCCTCTGGATACAGATAAGGAGGAGAGCAACTGCTGGGAATCCTATGGAGAAATAGCTGGAGGACAACAACTGCTGGGACTCCTCTGGAGTCAGGCGGGGCATCACAGTACACAGTGCTGGAAGAAAGCAACTGCTAGGACTCCTCTGGAGACAGAGCTCGATGACAGTGACTGGTGGGACTCCTCTAACGACAGACATGGAGGACAGCAACTGCTGGGACTCTTCTGAAGAAGAGTTGGAGGAAAGCGATTGGCGGGACATTTCTGTACACAGAGCTGGAGGACTGCAACTGCTAGGACTCCTCAGTACACAGTGCTGGAGGACAGCGACTGCTGGGACACCTCTTGAGGCAGGCGGGACATCTCAGTACACAGTGCTGGAGGACAGCGACTGCTGGGACTCCTCTGGAGACAGAGAAGGAGGAGAACAACTGCTGGGAATCCAGTGGAGAAAGAGCTGGAGGACAGCAACTGCTGGGACATCTCAGTACACAGAGCTGGAGGACAGCGACTGCTAGGACTCTTCTGGAGATAGAGCTGGATAAAAGTGACTGGTGGGGCTCCTCTAGCGACAGAGCTGGAGGAGAGCAACTGCTGGGAATCCTGTGGAGAAAGAGCTGGAGGACAGCGACTGCTGGGACTCCTGTGGAGACAGAGCTGGATGAAAGTGACAGGTGGGACTCTTCTAGCGAAAGAGCTAGAGGACAGTTACTGGTGGGACTCCTCTTGAGGCAGGCGGGACATCTCAGTACAGAGTGCTGGAGGAGAGCAACTGCTGGGAATCCTGTGGAGAAAGAGCTGGAGGACAGCAACTGCTGGGACATCTCAGTACACAGTGCTGGAGGAAAGCGACTGCTAGGACTCATCTGGGGACAGAGCTGGATGACAATGACTGGTGGGACTCCTCTGGCGACAGAGATGGAGGACAGAAACTGCTGGGAATCCTCTTGAGGCAGAGCTGGAGGAGAGCAACTGCTGGGAATCCTGTTGAGAAAGACCTGGAGGACAGCGACTGCTGGGACTCCTCTGGAGACAGAGCTGGATGACAGTGACTGGTGGGACTCCTCTAGCATACAAGCTAGAGGACAGTGACTTGTGGGACTCTTCTGAAGAGGAGTTGGAGGAAAGCGATTGGCAGGACATCTCAGTACACACTGCTGGACGACAGCAACTGCTGGGACTCCTCTTGAAGCAGGCGGGACATCTCAGTACACAGTGCTGGAGGAAAGCGACTGCTGGGACTCATCTGGAGACAGAGCTCGATGACAGTGACTGGTGGGACTCCTCTAACGACAGACATGGAGGACAGCAACTGCTGGGACTCTTCTGAAGAAGAGTTGGAGGAAAGCGATTGGCGGGACATTTCTGTAAACAGAGCTGGAGGACTGCGACTGCTAGGACTCTTCTGGAGATAGAGCTGGATGACAGTGACTGGTGGGGCTCCTCTAGCGACTGAGCTGGATGACAGTGACAGGTGGGACTCTTCTAGCGAAAGAGCTAGAGGACAGTTACTGGTGGGACTCCTCTTGAGGCAGGCGGGACATCTCAGTACACAGTGCTGGAGGACAGCGACTGCTGGGACTCCTCTGTAGACAGAGAAGGAGGAGAGCAACTGCTGGGAATCCTGTGGAGAAAGAGCTGGAGGACAGCGACTGCTGGGACTCTTCTAGCGAAAGAGCTAGAGGACAGTTACTGGTGGGACTCCTCTTGAGGCAGGCGGGACATCTCAGTACACAGTGCTGGAGGACAGCGACTGCTGGGACTCCTCTGTAGACAGTGCTGGAGGAAAGCGACTGCTAGGACTCATCTGGGGACAGATCTGGATGACAATGACTGGTGGGACTCCTCTGGCGACAGAGATGGAGGACAGAAACTGCTGGGAATCCTCTTGAGGCAGAGCTGGAGGAGAGCAACTGCTGGGAATCCTGTTGAGAAAGACCTGGAGGACAGCGACTGCTGGGACTCCTCTGGAGACAGAGCTGGATGACAGTGACTGGTGGGACTCCTCTAGCATACAAGCTAGAGGACAGTGACTTGTGGGACTCTTCTGAAGAGGAGTTGGAGGAAAGCGATTGGCAGGACATCTCAGTAAACACTGCTGGACGACAGCAACTGCTGGGACTCCTCTTGAAGCAGGCGGGACATCTCAGTACACAGTGCTGGAGGAAAGCGACTGCTTGGACTCATCTGGAGACAGAGCTCGATGACAATGACTGGTGGGACTCCTCTAACGACAGACATGGAGGACAGCAACTGCTGGGACTCTTCTGAAGAAGAGTTGGAGGACAGCGATTGGCGGGACATTTCTGTACACAGAGCTGGAGGACTGCGACTGCTAGGACTCTTCTGGAGATAGAGCTGGATGACAGTGACTGGTGGGGCTCCTCTAGCCACAGAGCTGGAGGAGAGCAACTGCTGGGAGTCCTGTGGAGACAGAGCTGGAAGACAGTGACTGGTGGGACTCCTCTAGCGTAAGAGCTAGAGGACAGTTACTGGTGGGACTCCTCTTGAAGCAGGCGGGACATCTCAGTACACAGTGCTGGAGGAAAGCGACTGCTGGGACTCATCTGGAGACAGAGCTGGATGACAGTGACTGGTGGGACTCCTCTAGCGACAGAAATGGAGGACAGCAACTGCTGGGACTCTTCTGAAGAAGAGTTGGAGGACAGCGATTGGCGGGACATTTCTATACACAGAGCTGGAGGACAGCGACTGCTGGGACTCTTCTGGAGATAGAGCTGGATGACAGTGACTGGTGGGGCTGCTCTAGCGACAGAGGTGGAGGAGAGCAACTGCTGGGAATCCTGTGGAGAAAGAGCTGAAGGACAGCGACTGCTGGGACTCCCCTGGAGACAGAGCTGGATGACAGTGACTGGTGGGACTCCTCTAGCGAAAGAGCTAGAGGACAGTTACTGGTGGGACTCCTCTTGAGGCAGGCGGGACATCTCAGTACACAGTGCTGGAGGACAGCGACTGCTGGGACTCCTCAGTACACAGTGCTGGAGGACAGCGACTGCTGGGACACCTCTTGAGGCAGGCGGGACATCTCAGTACACAGTGCTGGAGGACAGCGACTGCTGGGACTCCTCTGGAGACAGAGCTCGATGACAATGACTGGTGGGACTCCTCTAACGACAGACATGGAGGACAGCAACTGCTGGGACTCTTCTGAAGAAGAGTTGGAGGACAGCGATTGGCGGGACATTTCTGTACACAGAGCTGGAGGACTGCGACTGCTAGGACTCTTCTGGAGATAGAGCTGGATGACAGTGACTGGTGGGGCTCCTCTAGCCACAGAGCTGGAGGAGAGCAACTGCTGGGAGTCCTGTGGAGACAGAGCTGGAAGACAGTGACTGGTGGGACTCCTCTAGCGTAAGAGCTAGAGGACAGTTACTGGTGGGACTCCTCTTGAAGCAGGCGGGACATCTCAGTACACAGTGCTGGAGGAAAGCGACTGCTGGGACTCATCTGGAGACAGAGCTGGATGACAGTGACTGGTGGGACTCCTCTAGCGACAGAAATGGAGGACAGCAACTGCTGGGACTCTTCTGAAGAAGAGTTGGAGGACAGCGATTGGCGGGACATTTCTATACACAGAGCTGGAGGACAGCGACTGCTGGGACTCTTCTGGAGATAGAGCTGGATGACAGTGACTGGTGGGGCTGCTCTAGCGACAGAGGTGGAGGAGAGCAACTGCTGGGAATCCTGTGGAGAAAGAGCTGAAGGACAGCGACTGCTGGGACTCCCCTGGAGACAGAGCTGGATGACAGTGACTGGTGGGACTCCTCTAGCGAAAGAGCTAGAGGACAGTTACTGGTGGGACTCCTCTTGAGGCAGGCGGGACATCTCAGTACACAGTGCTGGAGGACAGCGACTGCTGGGACTCCTCAGTACACAGTGCTGGAGGACAGCGACTGCTGGGACACCTCTTGAGGCAGGCGGGACATCTCAGTACACAGTGCTGGAGGACAGCGACTGCTGGGACTCCTCTGGAGACAGAGAAGGAGGAGAACAACTGCTGGGAATCCAGTGGAGAAAGAGCTGGAGGACAGCAACTGCTGGGACATCTCAGTACACAGAGCTGGAGGACAGCGACTGCTAGGACTCTTCTGGAGATAGAGCCGGATGACAGTGACTGGTGGGGCTCCCTCTAGCGACAGAGATGGAGGAGAGCAACTGCTGGGAATCCTGTGGAGAAAGAGCTGGGGGACAGTGACTGCTGGGACTCCCCTGGAGACAGAGCTGGATGACAGTGACTGGTGGGACTCCTCTAGCGAAAGAACTAGAGGACAGTTACTGGTGGGACTCCTCTTGAGGCAGGCGGGACATCTCAGTACACAGTGCTGGAGGACAGCAACTGCTGGGACTCCTCAGTACACAGTGCTGGAGGACAGCGACTGCTGGGACACCTCTTGAGGCAGGCGGGACATCTCAGTACACAGTGCTGGATATAAGCGACTGCTAGGACTCATCTGGAGACAGAGCTGGATGACAATGACTGGTGGGACTCCTCTAGCGACAGAGATGGAGGACAGCAACTGCTGGGAATCCTCTTGAGGCAGAGCTGGAGGAGAGCAACTGCTGGGAATCCTGTTGAGAAAGACCTGGAGGACAGCGACTGCTGGGACTCCTCTGGAGACAGCACTGGATGACAGTGACTGGTGGGACTCCTCTAGCATACAAGCTAGAGGACAGTGACTTGTGGGACTCTTCTGAAGAGGAGTTGGAGGAAAGCGATTGGCAGGACATCTCAGTACACACTGCTGGACGACAGCAACTGCTGGGACTCCTCTGGAGACAGAGCTGGATGACAGTGACTGGTGGGACTCTTCTGAAGAAGAGTTGGAGGAAAGCGATTGGCAGGACATCTCAGTACACACTGCTGGATGACAGCAACTGCCGGTACTCCTCTTGAAGCACGCGGGACATCTCAGTACACAGTGCTGGAGGAAAACGACTGCTGGGACTCTTCTGAAGAAGAGTTGGAGGCCAGCGACTGGTGGGATTCCTCTGGAGACAGAGCTGGAGGACAGTGATTGCCGGGACATTTCTGTACACGGAGCTGGAGGACAGCGGCTGGCTGGAAATCTGGAGAGAGCATGAGGACAACAACTGCTGGGACTTCTCAGGACACAGAGCTGGAGGAAAGTGGCTGGTGGGACTACTCTAGAGAAAGAGCTAGAGGACAGCATCTGGCAGGACCTCTCAAGAGACAGATCTGTAGGACAGCGATTGGCAGGACATCTCAGAACCCAGTGCTGGATGATCAGGAACTTGTGGGACTCCTCTTGTGGACAGTGACTGGTGGCACCCGTCTGGAGAGAGAGCTGGAGGACAGTGACTGATGGGACATCTCAGTACACAGTGCCAGAGGACATTAACTGCTGGGACACTTCTGGAGACAGAGCTGGAGGACAGTGAGTGGTGGGAACCCTCGGGAGACGTTGCTTGACAGTGACGACAGGAACTTTCAGGAGATGTTAATTGTGTTAATTGTCTCATTGACAATAAAATGGACAATAAACCACTGTATATTTTGGAGCGTGGCTACAGCGTGATTGCCAGCCGGTGCAGGTGGTAGGTGGGTACTCAGTGGACGAGTTAAGACCCACCACCCACTCCTACATCTGGTACACAAGGCTTCAATGACGGCAATAAATTATTCCCTGGTTACATCATCTCAGGAAATTTGCAGGTCGCTTGAGGTCTTGACATTGTACTTCCAGTACAGGCCATAAAATGCAGTAGGTCGTTTTCCTGAAAAACACAATTTTTCCAAAGCCACACTTAGTTTCACAATGACGATTTTACTGTAAATACACTTCATTTAAAAAATGAACAAAAACAGCAAAATCAAAAGAGAACAGACAAATGGGGAAGTGATGGAAAGTTTATGCAAATATTTAACAAGTAAAGACATGGCCACAAATACTTTGGTCCAACTACACTGACAGAGGTGTACAATATTGGAAAGCTTGGCTTTCACTCATAATTTACCTTCATTGTTTTTCCTGTTTTTCTCTCAGGTGAATGCCAGTGTGAAGGTCAAAGTGAGGGGAAGTGGTGTCCTGCTGGCCAGCGGTGGGATGATGACCTGTGTGGCTGTGTATGTGCAGCAGATTGTCCTGGGAGTCAGCCCCTGAACCCCGACACCTGCCTGTGTCAGTGCAGAGAGAGTCCACAGTCATGTCTGCGGCAGGGCAAGAGGTTCAACCCAAACACCTGCAGGTAAGTTTAAAGAGAAGGTATTAAACCTTTGAATGACACTGAATTTCTCAGCTACATGCAACAAGACAATGCCTCCTTTAGGGGATGAAATTATTCCAAGCATCCACACTCTGGGTCTCTCCCCAACTTTGAGAACCCCCTATGCTCCAAGTCAAAAAAAACAATGAATTAACACACATTTTGGTCATAAAAATGGTTATGTGTCTGCAAAGAGAACATCAATAAAGCAATTTTTGTGATCTTTATTAATTACATTATTCAATCATAGCAGAGAATTTAGGCCTACCAGTACTCTCAATCCAAGTTGGAGTGTATTACACATAAAGTGGCTGACAGTGTGTTTATAAACTCAACCAAATTCTAAAAAACAGCAACCAAGTCTTGTTTCCAAAACTGTGCTTAAACAACTCACTGGAGTTATTGGTTCCTCTTTTCTTGGTTACTGTTGCATAAAATAAAGATCTACTGCTTTATCTAAACACAGTTCCACACCACTACACTTGTCAGTGACCTGTATGCAGGATCACTGGTCTGTTGACAGGCCCAGAACACATCAACTCCTTATAAGTAAGAGTTTAAAGATGGCTTTAAACCCATCGGGTTCAATAAAGTATGTATTCATCTTTTTATCTAAAATAATGTTACGAAGCAACTGAGTGCAAGTGGTGATGTAACATGGTCTCTGGAGTCAAAGGAAGTCCTGGTCTCTGGGATGGCAATATATATGATCAGTACATAGTGTCTTTAGAAAAATTATGACATAACTGTATTGATAATTCATTTCAGAGCAGGTCTTTACATACTGTCTTTACTGTACTGAGTTACCTGAAACAGTGGCCTACAGTTGGAGAACAGGTCCTTTGTGCTGTGCTTCAGGTACTAACTCGGCCTGGTCGGTCCTTCAGTCTTCACCCTGGGAGAAAGTGAGAACCAGTGTTTTGAGAGAAAGTCAGTTAGAGGGGGAGAGAAACAAAATCTCAATGGACATATCCAACATTCCAAACTCAAAAAACCCCCACAATTTTCTTTCCCCAACAAGCTTCCATGTGGCCTTTTATGGATACAGGGCGTCCTAAACATTCGACCATGGTCTCAGCTGCTAGCTCATTTTTGCATACATGTTGTGGTTCCCACAGCCAGCATGCAAGAGATCAACCTTCCCCTGAACCCAGAGGCCTACAGAGAGACTGGGTGAACTTGATGACAGTGAGCAGAGCAGTCATCAGGCAGGCTCAGAGACAGATGGAGTGACAGGCACAAAGAAAAACACATGAAATATGGATAGGAGGGATTTCTAGCTTTACATATATGGGAAAGTTCACAGAAAAACACGTGACCTTTGATGGCAGTTATTCTTTCTCAGAACAAGAGGTCTGAAATAAATTTGCTTTTTTCTTCTTATCAGAATTAATGTGTAGATTGGTAGTTGCAGCCTTAATTTCAGGGGGTGTCTTACCTAGAACACACTTTTTTTATCCAGTAATTTCATATAGGAAATACAAAATAACTTATTTATGAATAAAACATGTTTAACTACACAATACAGTTCTTTATAGAGATTAGTAGTTACCAAAGCTGGACATATTTTTACCTTCTAATCTAATTACCAGGTTTAGCCAAACCGAAATAGCAGTAGTAGTAATAGTTTGCGAAGACACTTCATAAAATACTATTTAATAATGACAAAAAATACTTTTTCTAAATAATTCAAACGTTTATTGTGATATTCAAAATAAAAAAATGGCAGGGGTTTAACAAGTTACTGAAACCAATAAAGTGAATAAAATGTTTAACGTTTTATCACTTTCATAGATAGACTGAAGAAACCCCAGGGGTGTCCGCTCACCTCAAGCAGCCAACCTCAAACGACAGTGTCCCAGTGCTCCACGGAGACTATATATGATATCAATTACATTAAAAACTCCGAAAAAAGATAGAAGATAAAAACGATAAAAGATCGTCGTCTGATGTTATAAAAACGGGAGACAGCCGAGATTGGCTTGCTGATTGGTCGCGCCGGTGCAGCGGCGGGAACTCGATGCCGCTCTCCACGGTCTCTACTGCGCAGACTCGAGCTCCAGACGTTGCTTGCATAAATTGGCGGCGGCCTTATCAGCGATAGCTTCTTTTTGTTCAGCGGGGAGACGCGTTTTCCGTCTCTCGCATGCAGTGAGGGACCTTACTTAAGCTGTGTAGCACGGTGGCCCTGAGAGTTCACAGCACTGAAACTTTAGAAAACACATGCAAATAGACAAAACACAAGCAAATTAAGAAAACATCTTCATCACTTTGACAACACATGCGCAGCATTTAGAAAACGCGCTACAAAGACCACAACACAAAAGATTAAGAAAACGCACTGCAAAGACCTCAACACAACACATTAAGAAAACGCGCTGCAAAGACCACCACACAACACATTAAGAAAACGCACTGCAAAGATCTCAACACAACACATTAAGAAAACGCGCTGCAAAGACCACCACACAACACATTAAGAAAAAGCGATGCAAATAGGCCGCGGACGTGTTTCCAGAGGACACTTTTTTCACGTCTGGTTAAAATAAATCAAAAACACTTGACGGAAAGAGAAGCTTAATAGCTCTCTGAGTCAAAATCCGCGTCAACAACAAGCGTGTCCAGACGTGTACATCACTTTTAAGTGTCCTCTGGAAACAAAAACACAAACAAAAAGTGTCCTCTGGAAACACTTGTTGTTTTGCGGTGTCTTTGCAGGGCTTTTTCTTAATATGTTGCGCTGTGGTCTTTGCATCGCTTTTTCTTAATGTGTTCTGTTGCGGTCTTTGCAGTGCTTTTTCTTAATGTGTTGCGGACTTTGCAGCGCTTTTTCTTAATGTGTTGTGTTGAGGTCTTTGCAGCGCTTTCTCTTAATGTCCTGTGTTGTGGTGTATTTTTTGCAGCGCGTTTTCTAAATGCTGCGCATGTGTTGTCTGATTGATGAAGATGTTATCTTAATTTGCTTGTGTTTTGTCTATTTGCATGTGTTTTCTTAAGTGGCAGTGCTGTGAGCTCTCAGGGCCACCGTAGTGTAGCCCCTTAGCAACATGTCACCCAGATGCCATGAAAGAAACATGACTAAACTTTAAGAATAATCCGAAATAAACAACCCAGTTGACAGACAATAAAGGCAGAAAATGGCACACACACAAGCAAAACAAATGCATCAAGACAACAACAAAAAAGCAGCAGTGAACCTGTGTAAAAGGTTGAATTTTGCATGTCAAAGAACACTTAACAACTTACTTTCATCATCAAACATATAACAAGCCTCAACAGAAACAAGACGTCCACAAGTGAGTGTCCCATAGGTGCATCATCTGACCTTGATCAGGGGGCTGGGTGGAGGAGGAATCAGGAGGAGGGGATGTACTCAGTCACACAATTTCATATCTGCTCCAACCCAGAGCTGGCCCCAGGCATAGGATGTGAAGGCAAATGCTAAGGGCGCCGCAAACATAAAGTTTATGTCAAGGCACTGACTTGACTGCTCCTCTGTTTATAAGTTGTCCGTCAGTGGACGTGATCTACCTGAGTTTCTCGCCGGGCCGCACACACACTGGTTCCTGATCAAGCTCGTTATCTCCTTCTATTAAGTGGTGATTAGCGTTGGACAAATAATTGGGTGGGCGGGGGATGGTTGTCATGTAGGCCACTGTAAACACGTTTGGGCTGGGGGGGGGCGCTGATCAGAAATCTTGCATAGGGGCGCCCACTTTACCAGGGCCGGCGCAGAACCAGCCCACAAAAAAATTTAGGAGAGCCAAATTTTTTATGAATTTACTGGTACAAATCAGTGCATCTCGATGAAACAGAGAGGGCAGTGTGGGACAATATTATTCCATCCCCTCTTTCTTTCCTTTCTTTGGTCTATTTTTTGGTTTAACTCAACATCTGGTCACAGGAGGTGGTACACAGAACACCGTACACCTACTGTGATTTTGAAAAGGAGAGTTCCCAGAACGTGGCCTTATTCCTGCCCTCTCTGGAGAAATATAGTCCTCCTTCCCTCACACACAGATTCTTTTGATGCATGCACAAACAAAACTTGGATTAGGGTTTATCCAGAAGGGATGTGAAGATCTGATTCATCAATGGTATGCATGCCAAGGGAATATTATCTTCTTATCTTCTTCTTTTTATTTCTCCTCTGTTCCTGTCTACCTCCCCTTAACTTTAATCTCTTTCCCTCCACCATTCTCTCTCGATCCTCTTTCTCCTCATGCCCCACTCCTCTTTTCAATTCCCCTCTGTCTTTATTCTAATTTCTTCTTCTTCCTCCTACTTCACAACCCTTCTTTTCATCTTCCTTTTGATATTGCAGTTTCACTCACATCCTCCTCCTTCTTCTCCCTCTCTCTAGTTGTTACAGGTTACCATGCAGAAAGCCCAGGCGGGTGTGCTTGGCTGGGTTTTACTACAGCCACCAAGTCTGCCAGTGCATCCCCAACTACATGAGGCCAGAGTGGAATTAACCAAACACGGGCCGACAGGAGTGCAGCCACCACCATTTATTGCCCTGTGATCTGAGGCTTAAGACATTTTTGGCCTAAAAACAAAGGAGCAATACAGCAGGAGTGCCTCTTCCCAGGAGTGCAGGGAGGTGCAACTACACATTTACACGTATTGGATTACAACAGACTTCAAGGAGCACTTGGAGGAGTTTTAATGATGCTGCCTGTGCTGTGACACTCTCCCAAAAGACAAAATACAACACAGGAGAATGGTTGTGTTTACTAATGAAAAAAAAAGTCCACAACAGCCACCCACACGCAGTAAAACCAATAAAAAGGAAGAGGAAATGAGGAGAAATAATTGACTCCCTGGGACACGGACTGTCGGTGCACAGCTGATGACCTTCTCCCCATCACCAAGAGCATGATGTCGACTGGAAACGACCTATCACACCACGAGACTGCCTAAAAGAATGACAGCCAGATCCTGAGTCAGCCTGCATCTCCGCTGCGACGTGTTTGAGCAAGACAGTCGACCAAGACCTGCTGCAGCAGCCCTGCTCGCGACCGTGAGAATCTGAAAGTGGAATAGGATAATAACAGACCAGACTCCATGTTTTTTCCCAGATTAAGCTGTGGGTAACTTCACACTTTGGCAGCACCGAGTAGAGACAAATTGGAAAGGTTGAAGGATTTTTTTTGGTGCTGTTGCTGAATTCCTACAATAATATGATGCCAGGGCTTTTTTAGTAATGGTGGCAATAACATCTATTGTTGGTCATTTCAAAGAATCGGAGACCTTTTTCCCAACTCTAGATCGTACTGCGTCTGTACAAAAAGGAATGGAGTGCATCTCTTATTGAAGCTCAGTTTTCTTTTTTTATTTAGGGCTAAATAATGTCTTTTTCCATCAAAGATTTGGCTTGCCTCCTTTTTTTGGAGCAAAGTAGAGATTTGATGCCAGAGCCTGTTTCATTAAATGCTAAATTAAACACTCCCCACTGTTATTGTATTCCACTTTCTACTTGCCTCTATTGCAGTGCTGCTCTTTGAAGATTTCCTTCATACATGGCTGAGTCCAATCACAATGGATTTTAACACTTGGATACAGTTTAAGATTTACTACTATAATTTAACTTTACACATTTTTGTAATATATTTTGTAAATATTTAAATCTTTTTTTCTTTCATATTTAAAACCGTGACATTTTAAGGACAGAATTGAGTCGTCATAAAATATTTGTATTTAAGTCTCTATCATAACTAAATATTGTTTTTGAATGAAACTACTTACAAGTCTTTCTACTCCACTAGTTTTAATTATGATATTTTTTTGTTTTGTTTTTTTAACTGTCAACCTAGCCTGCACTGCAAAAGATTGATGTCAAAAGGTCATTCAGACACCTTGGCTTCAAAAGGCTATGATCTTCTGGCTCAAATATACCCTTAATGTTAAGATGAAGATGCATAGAAATGATTGTAGTGTTTGTGCTTCATTGGTGTCAAATATTTAAGTAGTTTTGAAGTATTGATTAAAAGCCTCGTCAGACTGATACTTTTTGGTCCCCGTTTTATTCATGTTGAATCTCATTGCACTTTTTGGATGATTATAGTCGTGGCGACACCTTGTGAGGAACATAAAAACATCTGTGTGTTGTAAGCACCGCATTGAGAACAGGACACTTTTCATCCTTTCATCATGTTAAAGCTCAAAAGAAATAAATGCTGTGTTCGGTCAACAGCATAGGCTACTTGTTCTTAATCATTTTCAGGGCTTAACTGGGATTTGTGATATGTTGAGGTCATGAATTGACAAATTTAAACCAAGAACAGACACATACATGTAATGTGTTATCATAAAATGTCATTACCAACAATCTCAGAAATATAACATTTAATGCAATAATAATGAAGTCAATACTGGTCACTGCTCCTTTGCATGATGAGAAATGAACATTATGTTGCTCACGTTACAAAGGAAAAATCCAGTGGAGGGAAATCTCCGCCCCTCAGCATGCAGACGCTTATGCACACACCTGTGAGTGGGAACTTGACCCTGCGGTCTCCCGTTTCTTCCCCTCCTTTGTCGTCAGACTCGGATGGAAAATAAAGTGATCACCTTTCGGTCTGGACCGTGTGACTGTCTGCATATTACGCTGCCACAACACTTGTCTGCCTGCATCATTGGCTTTTTTCAGTGACAGATGGATAATGATCAGTGCTGGAGAACATGGAACCCAGAAAGCCTCAGCTGCCGGCTATAACTGAGACCCAGCAGGGTGAATATCCACTTTGGCTGCCCTCCTCAATGACATGCAGAAACAGGATTAATTCCACAGTAATGATTCATGCCCTTTCCTAGAATAGTAGGAAAATATCTTCAATCTATGAAGTTACGGGCAAATACATTTGGTGGTTCACTTCCTTTTAAAAATCCAAACATATTTCAATGTCATTTACATTGAAATATCTTAGAACAATAATCAATTTCATTCAATCAAACTGTCATGTGTGTGATTTATGAAGTTTCTTTGATAAATATTCTGCCATTTCAACATGTTTATTTCAGATCTTCACAACTGGTTCAAGATGTCGGCTTGCAAAACTTATTTTAAGAGTAATCTCATATTAAGTTGACATAAGCCAAAGTGAGTTTTGATCAATCTCCTTAAGAATAGACTATTTATAATTTTCTCTTCCTCTACAGTCCACTGCTGTGTTAGTTTTCCTCAGACTAAAACATGCAGTTTTATTATATCGGATACCACAGATTTGAAATAAGTTTTATTTCTTTCTTCAAGAACAAAATATAAACCCAGCTCCAACACTCCTTTTATAATAAGCCATCAAAACTCTTCAAATATTTACAAAAGATAGAAAATAAAACATAAATAAATATAACCTGCTGCTGCTCATTAAAGACTCGCGCGCGGCCTCTTGTTACACATTAAACTGTGGTAGTTACACTGCCACATCTCTCTTGCCCTCTGAAGGAATCCTGCAAGACAAACATTCACGCTAAAAGAAATCACAATGTCCGTGTGGTCTTGAACAGTGAAGATGAAAACTCTATATTAAAGTGAGAAAATATCGTATACGCAAAAATGCTCCGACAGCCAATAGAAGACAGAAGAGATCAGTGACAGAATCCGGAAAAAAATATTAGTGGCATACTGGCACATTGTGGTTGGTGGCTGTTACTGCTAAAGTACGTACATGCTGATGGATGTGATTGGAAGACAAAAAAAACTATAAATTGATAAATGCAATGTGTATGTATACATTTTTCTGTCGCAAAAAATACTTTCAATATATTCTTGTGTTTAGTAATAGGGAAAAAAAGTAAACGTGTTAAATATGATGAGGATCTTGACATTGGTGAACACTGACCCCTACTGGTACATTGTGATTAGCACAAGAAAAACAGGCCTGATCAACCCCATGGGCAACTCTGAATAAGAAATAAATTTAAATTTTAAACAAGAATCATACATAAAAACTTTCCAAAAAGACTTTGAAACAGCAAAACTGTCTAAGTTTAGACTCTGTCCACAGTATGTCTGTGACCTTAGGTTGTTAAGAATTGCATGAAATACTACAGCTTCTCTCTTTGTACAATTCACGTCGTTTTGAGAGTTTAAGCTGGGGGAAAAAATGATCATAATTTATGAAAAGAGTGCAAAAAGCAAACAAAAATGTATGGCTTACTGATGTGAAAAATATGGATCCTAGTGGCAGCAGGAGCCGCCTCCTCATTGAGCATCAGTTTGTGTTTTTGTTTTTTTCACAGCTTTCGTGAGCCCAGTCTTAAAGCCACAAAGCTTTCTCTCCTCAACAGTCATCGCCGCTAGAAACAGCACGGAAATTTCCAGAGCAGGCACTTCAGTACTAGCTGTGAGCTACTAGTCTGGACCGGGATTCAGTTCAGTAGTGTCTTTACCGACTGGCTGTGTGTGATGTGTTATGGCCGCTCCAGGGCCATGCGTTACAGGCACATGCTGCAGCAAAAGTCAGTTTTATCGGCTTCCTGTGATAACGCCTGATGCGTGAGTCTTTGCCCAAAACAACGAACAAGCCAGTCTGAGAGGAGTCTGTCGAGGTACGATCTGTCCAGGGGCTTCATGCAGGTCCTCAGGGTCTAATTTGCAATTGAGACTTGTAATCCACATCGACTTGAGTGCACCAGTTCAACTGTTGCCTGAAACAGAAAAAAAAGTTTTGGTTTAACAAATGCTTGCATTATTTATTATCATACTGAGCTCACTTTAATAGCTGTTCATTTCGACATTCTATGGCCTGGGGCAGGTTTAAACTCTATAAAAAGACACACATACAGAGCATACATTGCATGCCAAACAACAATCACCACTACCATACAGGGTTAGTAGCATGCAGCTGTTAAATATACATTATATAAATTGCGCTGGTATCTAATCTGTTATCAGTATCGAGGGATATGCAAAGTCCAGGTATCGGCATCGGAACATCTCCATGTTGTATAACTATTCCGTAATTAAAGGCTTCACACTCACCCTCGTCGTCGGAGTCAAACCCAAAGAGGTTCGAGCACTTTCGCAGCTGGAGGTGACACTGCAGATCCTCGGCACTGTTGAAAGTAGCAAAACAATTGGCACACCGCTGTCTCTGCAGGACGGCCGCAGTGCGGGCCGGCCCAGGAGGGGGAGTGTGCATGGGCGACTGGAACAGCGACATCTCCTTCCTCCGCTTTGGCATGGTGATGTACTTCTCATCGAGGTATGCCGTGGGCGGAATTCGCATGTACGGCCTCTTACCATACATGGCAAGAGCGTCCTTGGTAACTGTGGATATTACATCTTGAACTGACGCCTGACCGTTCATTAAATAGTATCCTGGGCCACTAATTGGACATTGTGGGCTTTCTGCCAAAGTCTCTCCCGCAGAGCGCTCCTCCAGATCGGTTTCGGACTTTGCCGATGGAACACCGTCGTCTTCAGATTTTCTCACAATCTTTGTGTCTCCTTTAAGAATATTCCTGCGCTTCTTACTTGCTTTCTTGGGGTCAGAGTTTTTCACACGGTCAGATTTCTTTAATTTCTTTACCATTTTCACCGTCTGCGTGTTCTCTTCAGTGGCAGTGGGAGGAGAATTCTTTTCATTCGAGCTGCTGGGGACAGCAGGCACGGAGGGACCAGAGCTGATGTGTGTTGCATCTTCTTCCTTTACCTTTCCCACCTCATCAAGAGGGCTGTCTACCACTGCTGCTGCTGCTGCTTTGGTCTCACGATCCGGGAATTGGACTACAGATTTGGACTTTTTAGTCTTTTTCAAAGCAGATGTTTCGCCTTTGCATGGCTGTTTTTCCTTGTCCGTCTTCTTATTACCATCTTTGCACTTCTTTTTCACCTTGCCTGAGTCTGAGGAAGCAGTTTTAGTGTTCTTTTCTTTCGGTTTCTTTGATTTTTCCTCCTTTGTTACCCTCTGTAATTTCTCTACTGACGTGGATGGTGCAGTTGCCTCATTTGCTGTACCAGCAGGCACAGTGTCACCCGTGCCGTTTTGAGTTGAGTCTGCGTTTTGTGTTTTTGCTTTTCCATCCTCATCAGCAGAACTTTCTTCTACAGCTGCTTTGGCTTCAACGTGCGGGACAGCAGATACTGCCTTGGCAGTCTTTTTCGAAGCAAACTCGGTTTCTTTAAGAGGAATTTTTTTCTTGACGGTTTTTGTGTTGACTTTTCCATTTCTAACCTTGTTCCTCTTGGACTCGCTGAAGTCGAAAGCAGCCGGAGTTTTGCTGCCATTTTCTTTAGGAGCGGAGCGCTTTTTTGCCTTGTGCATTTTCCTCTTTTTGCCGGCGGTTAACTTCTGTGCCTTGTCTGCAGAAGTTGTGCCGATTGTTTGATTCAAACTGTTAGATGTCACGACAGCTGTCGAGGTGTTATGCGAGCCCCCCTTGTGTTTAACATGGCTTTTCTCAATCTGCTTGTCCACCAAATCCTTAAGCTTTGATTCATCGACTGATGTTTCTGTACTTTTGACGTCTTGGTCCTGTTCACTGTTGCTCACATCTGAAGTCACTGCTACTTTAAGTTGGCTTGAAAGCTGAGCAGGGCCATTCGGATCCTTGGGCGGAGAAGTTTTTTCTTTGACAGTTTCACTGTTTGGACCAGTAGACGTGTTTTCATCAGGCACATCTTTCTTTATTTTAGGAGGGCGACCTCTTCTCTTAGGACCGTTTGCATTTACTTTCACCTGGTGTTTCTTTAGCTTGTGCTTCACTCTGTTATTGAGATTTAACAATGATGAAGAGATGACTTTATGAGTTTTGGGAGCAGTCAGGGATGTATTTGTTACTTTTCTTAATGTTTGTCTTAATCTCAGATTAGGGACAGTAGGCTGTCCAGAGGTGTCTTTATTTGAGAGATTCTTTAAGACATTTGAATCCTTGGTCTCTTTGGACTCCTGTTTCAACACGGATGTTCTGACACTGGAGAGAAGAGGAACCTTGGCATGTCTTCGTGACGACGTGTTGTGCGTTGCCTGTCCTCTTAATTTACGAGAAGCCTTTAAACTCACAGTCTTATTCCCGGCAACGGTGTCTTTTGGCTCATGATCTAGTTGTTTCTTCCCATCATGATCATGTTTGTCACCAGTTTCCTCACTTGCGATCCTGTCTGGCTTTGTGGGTCTGGAAGCGTAGTGCTCTCTTTCGTGAAGGTTTAGTGCCCAGAGACAAATAAATAGTTGAGAACAACCAGGGAGGCAGCACACTGCCTGCAGCGGACTGTGCCTCCTGGCGTGGCGTCTCATTTCCATTCCTGTTTTGAACCTGGCTTTGCAGCCCTGATGGAGGCAAGGGTGCCGAGGAGCGAGTCTGTGTCTTTCAACATGGTGCTGAAAGTGTTCGAAACTCCACAAAACCCTCATGCAAATAGCACATCTGCTCTTTCCGACGCGGAACGCCAGTTCTAAAGGCTTGGGCTCACCATAGTGATCATCCAGAGCGTGGTACAGGAGTGCAACTCGGTTCTTTGACAAGTCCTTAAACCAAACGCACCCGCCCACAGGACAGCGAACTCGGTCTTGTGGCTCCACATCTTTATCTTTAACAGCTTCCCCATTATGCTTTGTAGCTGCTTTCAGGAACTGCAGAGATTCTTTCTCCTTTTTATCTTCAGAGGAACTACCAGACCCTTTCTCTACCCAGATTGAAGATGACGAGGAATCCATCTCTCCATCTTGGTTTTCTGAAAACCCAGGATTCTCAGATCCATTAACCGATCTTTCTTGGGAGAGCTCCTGCTGCATAAGGGGCTGCTTGGGGTCCAAGTCCTTTTTTGCTTTGTCAGTCTTCTTTTTGCAGACATGCCCATTTACTTTATGAACACGTGTTTCACTGTTACGGTGCTTTGAAGTGTTTTGTTTCTTTTCTTGTATCACATTTCCATCCACTGTCTTCTCTTTAGATCTTAACTTTCTAGATTCAGACGGCCTGACATCTTGAAGACTTACTGATTCAGGAAATTCAGCAGTTTTCCTTGGCCTCCCGCGACCACGACGTGCCGAAGACATATTTGTGGTCTTATCTTTGGCAGAGGTCAGAGGTATGGAAATACCTTTGGTCTCCGAGACCCGGTTTTCTTGGACTTTGTCCCCGGCTGACTCTTTGATCTTCTTTAGCTTCTCTATATGATCGGACAGGTGCATCATGGCCAAGAGGTCGTCTTTGAACATCGTCCCACAGAACATGCACTCGTCTCTTCGATAATGGAACATTGCATGTGAGACAACACGACATCCCTTAAAGTCCTTGTTACAGAAAGTACAGCAGTACTCCAACTTGGACTCCTCTGTTTCTGGTAGGTCTTCATCCTCCTCGGGTGTTTCTTGATCAATATCCTGCGGTCCCTCTTTCCCTCTCTTCAGTTGCATATCAGCAACTTCGGAGGTGTCCTGTGCTTGTTCAGAGCAGATGGAGGTCGACCGGATTTTTTGAGGTACTTTATGTTTACTCCAAGCCATTGACTCCTCGGAGGCACTGTTCTCTGGGGATCGTCGTTTGTCACTCTCCAGATCGTGAGCAAGTGCCTCGGGTGCAAGTTCAGTAACCATCTCTGTTACTAATGTCAAAGCAGATATGTCATTTATACTGTCCTGGTCTGCAGGTGAATAAGTGGCACGAGACTCTGATACCTTACTGGGAGAGACAGTGTTTCCTCTGGGCGTTGTGTCCTTCTTACAAGGTGAATTTCCTTTTGAGTCTGATAAATCCTCAGCAACATTGTTGCAGAGCAATTCTGGGGTGTCCACTTTTGCTTTGGCTACAGGAACACCCTCAGCCTTTGAGGCAAGTGACTCTGTGTGCTCATCCCTACGAACAACATCTTGGAACGGAGAGGACGTAGTATCTGCAGCACCAATGTTTGGATCGTTGGCCGTGTTGGAGACTGGATGGATTAGGTCAATAACTACATTCTGATTGCAGTTGTTTGCATTTGTAGTTGGAGCAACCTCAGCTGAAGCAGTGATTTGGTGTTTGAGGTTTGCTGAGGTTTTTGAGGCAACGGTGACTTTCATTTCAACAGCAGGTTCTTCACAGAGCTCTCTCGTTGAAGCCATGGTTTCAGCTTGCGGGACCCTCTCTAACACCGGGGCTGCTGCTGATGTCTTTGACGCAATAGTAGCTTTCACACCAGCAGGCTTCTTATGGAGCTCTCTTGCTGAAGACGTCATCCGTGAGACTGCTTTTGTGGTTTGCTCCAGGTGGACGTTTTCGTCAGCGCCTGCTCGCGTATGAGAGGCAGCTCCAACTTTCATGTCAGGCTTTCCACAGCGCTCTCTTCGTGGATTTTTCGGAGGACTTCCCTGCACAGAGGAGCGTGTGATCGTTGACACCGAGCCGTGAGCGTTCGACCCATTTCCTTTTCCTTTCTGACGTGGGCCGTAACAGTGCAACAGTTGTATAAACATGGTTTCATCCCGAGCCCTAAGAATAACCTCTTTGCGATGTACAGTCTTCGCAGGTTGTGATGTGGTCGGAAGCTTCACTGTGGGTTTGTAAAGAAGCACTTGGGGGAATCTGTTGCACGAGTCCTCAGTAAACGAAACCATCAGCTCATTGTCTGGTAAGGAGAGCTCAAGAATAACTTGTGGAGTGGGGGCAGGTTTAAGACAGTCCAAAGAAAACCCTCTCTGGTGCTTGTTTATTTCCCTTGCTTTTAAATCAGAGTTTACTGATGCTTTGTGTTTTGCACTGTTCTTGATCTGACCAGTTTCAGACCTCTTTACGACACAAGATCGATGGTGCTTCTGATGTGTCAACTCTTGCTTTTTGATCTTAGTAGGAACATTGTTATCTTCAGGAGTTCCTGAGTCTTCCAGAAGCCACTTGGGTTTTCTAATCCTTCGTTTTGGTGGGTTCTTCTCAGAGAGTCGCGTCATGCGTCTATGTTCTCCACACCTGATAGTGACACCGTCCGGTTTTTTGTCTAGCTGCCAGAATGAACGCCTCAAAGGTTCCGATGACGCGTCCTTCAAAGATCGTAGCCCTTTCTTCTTTACAGTGAGATCGACATTTAATCGTGTTTTACCTGGGCCCATCTTTAGTCTTTTAGATGCAGTGTCAGTATCCTCTTCACGGTGTCTTTCCTCTTTGTGGTGCCGCATCTTTGCTGCTGCCTGAAGTGACCCTTTCCTACCTTTCTGACATGATTTGCTTGACCGGAAAGCAGGCTCTTTGGTGCAATAGTTAAGGATCCATTTGTCCTCCATGATTTCTTCAAGGGCAGCACTAACTCCCCTCTCACTCATCAACTTCAAACAATTGGTCCGCAGAGCAATGAGGTTCCAAAACTCTGGGTCAAAATAGAGGTCTTTCTTCAAGACCTGAGGAGAGAGAGAAAAAAGAAGAGGCTTTTGTACAACAATATGATAACCAACAAAGAACCAATTCTGTACTGCTCATCGGAGAGTCTTAAATTATGCATTTTCATGATTTGTGACAAAGAAGCTCTACCTGCAGCATTTCAAAGCGAACATGGTTTGCGATGGGGCTGTGCTCCACGTGGTACTCCTGATCAGGATGCATGTAAAGAAGGTATACAATCTTGTAGGCATCAACTGTGCGTTCCAAGAAGAAGACAAGGAGAGCACATGCGCGGCAAACCTCCAGGTCATTAGGAAGCAGGCCAGCTATGGTTTTGTAGATTAGGGACTTGGTAACAACATCACAGGGAAGGCAAGTCTCGAGGGCCTTAGCACAAAGCTCCACGCAGAACTGTTTACCATCTTCTCCCAGCTAGGAAGATACAAAGGACATAACATTAAAATAAATAATAAATAAAAAAAGATTTGAATCTTATACATTCACTGACCAAAATTATAAACGCAACACTTTTGTTTTTGCCCCCATTTTTCATGAGCTGAACTAAAAGATCTAAGACTTTTTCTATGTACACAAAAGGCTTATTTCTTTCAAATATTGTTCACAAATCTGTCTAAATCTGTGTTAGTGAGCATTTCTCCTTTGCCGAGATAATCCATCCACCTCACAGGTGTGGCATATCAAGATGCTTATTAGACAGCATGATTATTGCACAGGTGTGCCTTAGGCTGGCCACAATAAAAGGCCACTCAAAAATGTGCAGTTTTATCACAGCACAATGCCACAGATGTTGCAAGTTTTGAGGGAGCTTGCAATTGGCATGCTGACTGCAGGAATGTCCACCAGAGCTGTTGTCCGTGAATTGAATGTTCATTTCTCTACCATAAGCCGTCTCCCAAGGTGTTTCAGAGAATTTGGCAGTATATCCAAACGGCCTCACAACCGCAGACCACGTGTAACCACACCAGCCCAGGACCACCATATCCAGCATCTTCACCTCCAAGATCGTCTGAGACCAGCCACCCCCAGTTGCTTTTCCACCATCCATTTGCATAACCAAAGAATTTCTGCACAAACTGTCAGAAACCGTCTCAGGGAAGCTCATCTGCATGCTTGTCGTCCTTATCGGGGTCTCGACCTGACTGCAGTTCGTCGTCGTAACTGACACAATCGATGGCGGCTGGCACTTTGGAGAGGTGTTCTCTTCACGGATGAATCCCGGTTTTCACTGCACAGGGCAGATGGCAGACAGCGTGTATGGCATCGTGTGGGTGAGCGGTTTGCTCATGTCAACGTTGTGGACCGAGTGGCCCATGGTGGCGGTGGGGTTATGGTATGGGCAGGCGTACATTATGGACAACGAACACGGGTGCATTTTATTGATGGCATTTTGAATGCACAGAGATACCGTGACGAGATCCTGAGGCCCATTGTTGTGCCATTCATCCACGACCATCACCTCATGTTGCAGCATGATAATGCACGGCCCCATGTTGCAAGGATCTGTACACAATTCCTGGAAGCTGAAAACATCCCAGTTCTTGCATGGCCAGCATACTCAGCGGACATGTCACCCATTGAGCATGTTTGGGATGCTCTGGATCGGCGTATAGGACAGCGTGTTCCAGGTCCTGCCAATATCCAGCAACTTCGCACAGCCATTGAAGAGGAGTGGACCAACATTCCACAGGCCACAATCAACAAACTGATCAACTCTGTGCGAAGGAGATGTGTTGCACTGCGTGAGGCAAATGGTGGTCACACCAGATACTGACTGGTTTTCGGACCCCCCCCCCGGACCCGACCAATACAGTAAAAGTGCACATTTTTGAGTGGCCTTTCATTGTGGCCAGCCCAAGGCACACCTGTGCAATAATCATGCTGTCTAATCAGGATCTTGATATGCCACACCTGTGGGGTGGATGGATTATCTCGGCAAAGGAGAAGTGCTCACTAACACTGAGAGAAATAAGCCTTTTGTGTACATAGAAAAAGTCTTAGATCTTTGAGTTCAGCTCATGAAAAATGCGGGCAAAAACAAAAGTGTTGCGTTTATAATTTTGTTCAGTGTATGTACTGCAGTTCAAATGTCTGTTTCACCTCTTTCAGTATGGCTCTGATGAAAGGGAAGATTGAGTTGACATTGGTGGCAGACCGCATCAGCTGATGACTCTCCTCAAGTAGAGCTTGCTTAGATGTATTCAACCGACTGTGAAGTTTACTCCATACGAAGACAAGATCACTGCAAAGATGAGAGTTGATAATTGTTATTAAATGTCGTATAACTTGGCAGTTGTGTTTTTTTTGTAAAAAAAAAAGAAAAGGAAATAAAGGACCAGTGAGTTGGTGTCATACGATGACTTGTAATTACATTAGCATAAATTTTTAGTCAACTTACCACAAATAGTACATGTCTCCCCTGCGGAGCTGCTGGGAGAGGAAGGCTCTGCTGAGGGCTAGTAGCAAGTCATCCTTTTCATCGCACTCCAAACTACATATGATGTGAACTGCATCTTTACCACCAAGATCAACCACCTTAAAATATGTGGAGAATTCAAGTGTCAGTTCAGAATTGTCCTCTATGGTCTAGCTGTGTGATACTCAAGCAAAATTCTGATTCTCGCTAGTTGAAAGACGTGCTCCTCTACAATATGAAACAGTAGCTCAACCCACCTCTTTATGTAGGCAGTCGTGCTGTGAAGATTTGTAAAGCCACTTGAGGTAGACCTGGTGGAAGAACAAGTGTTGTCCTGCAGTGGGATGCCGGGCACAACACTTAGCCAGGGCCATAGCCTCACCGACCCGCTTACAGGACAAAAGGTAGCGCACCCGGAGCTCCAAGAACACTGGCAGCTCAGAGCTGATGCACCCATCCACTAAGGAAAGAAGGCAACAAGAGAGACAAATATATGATGCTAACATTTGCAGCAATGTCGCTAAACAACCTGAGAAAAAAACTCAGATAAACTCTGGACTAAACTTACAACTTATAAAAGGGCTCTCGAGTCCAATTCAACTAAACAATGGAGTCAAACTTTTGCTTTATGATTCAGGAGAATCAGGCTTTTACAAAAAAAATACAGCTTGTGTGAAGATGAACTTGACACGATGCTGAACTAATTTTAAAACTTTTCGATGACAGGCAAACAGTGTTTCCCTTTTATGCACCTTGAGGAGGTTGATGATATTTTTTTTTCATTTAAATAAATGTCAACTATCATAAAGCTTATTATGTCAGTAAGTGTATTTACCTAAATTATGAGGCACCTGATATGTATGCTACACAGACATTTCCTCTGCTCATTATCATGCAGAAATGTAAAGTATGTACAATATGTAGACTATGTACGATGCCCCAAGAGCCCTTCTGGTGGGAGCAAGTACAAAGAAAACTTCTGACAGGTCGCACAAGAAAAAAAAAAAGAAAACAAGGAAAACACCTCTGCTGCAACTCCATCCTTGGGAAAACACTGTGGTCAATTATTTTAATCTGAGGTTTTATAGATAATGGCATCTGTGTTGTACATTCTACAAATGCTGTATATGTTACCTACCTTCATTCGGAGGTAAATTGGAATCACTGAGGATTGCCTGTAAGACCAAGCTGGACCAAGGCCCGTCGCCCTGAACCAAACGCTCCACCTGAAGTAAGTGAACATTCTGATGCCTCACGAGCACCAAATGACATTCCTGGAGGATGGACAAGGGACAAAAATATTAGTGACTTATAATGGTGGTACCACTATTTTCAGAAATGATTCATGCAACAATAATGCCCTGCAGAGTTACTTGTTTTGAGAGGTATAGCATATAATGAAGAGTTTAACTGACGTCCTAAAGTCTAATCTACGATTTGCCCGCTTTTCCATCTTACCTGGAATGTAATGGAGAAGTTTTTCAGTGGCTCCTGATGGAAGTCCGTCTGGTCAAAGAACAGCAGCAACTCAAATACACTCCTGTGACGACATCAAAAATCATTGGCTTCCATCGACAAATCAACCTTTTACAAACAGTGTAAACACATTTTACACCTATGATCTGTTCAGTTGTTTAAATGGACTCACTGACAACGACAAAGAGACAGCAGAATGCATTTGATTAGGAAACTGAGGGAAATCCTGGGGGACAGAGGAGGAAGAGTTAATGGTTGGAGTTGGGTCTACAGCTGGCAGCATTCCAGGGGTTTTCCTGGCTCACAAATGTGCTTGTGTGATCCAGCATAAACAATCAACTTTCAGCTCCACAAATGTTGCTGCCAGCCACCCAGAAAATACTAGACCCTTCAGAGGTGGTTAACATACACATGAAACCAAAAGTTTTAATTAATGTTTATGTGAATATTGTCAGTGTGGAATTTTTGCAATTCCCTGACAAAGGGAAAGTGGTTATGACTGATGTATTGGTTAACTTTAAAACAGTTTGAGTGACCATAAACTTGAAGTAAAATATGCAGAAGCACGTCACATTTATGGAAAAAACATTGATTTAAAACTACAACTTTTTAAACCTGGACTACACTTTGGACCTCACAGAAAATGTGACCTCTGAAGTTCACCATAGCAAAGACGTATCCTCAGCAATTTTTTTTGAAGCAGTGATACAACCTCTATGGCACCGCTATCACTTCAGTGTGCAAAGACTGAGAACCAACTCTTTTGAGAGGTCTGTGTACTCACAAGGCCAGACTACTGAGTGTGTGGAGCACATGATCACAGTTTGGTGGGAAGAAGGTGGAGGCTCGAGCGAAGTAGCGGAGCGCCAACTCAAGGATCCCGAGCTGAGGCAGTGGCACCTGCCAGCGACACGCATACTCCTCCACCAGCTGCACGGAGAAAAGGCAAAAAAAAGACGGGTCAAGAAAACAAAATTACAGGGACAATCAACTGTTTGTATCATTTTGCATAATTCTGTCGATTTTAAATGTTTTTGACTGCGATTAGATTATAAGTACATTAGTAATGCAAAAGGTTGATGTTATGCAGTGTCACCAATAAAAACCAAAGAGAGCTGCAACAATTCATCAACATAAGTGGCAGCTATCATCATTCAATAGTTTGAAAAGCCATTAAAGAAAAAACACTTTTCTATGTTACACATTGGTAAAAGTGGGACCCTTGTGTTTTGGACAGCTGGTCGGATTAAACAAGAATATATAAAGACTTTGAATTTTACAGACTAAAATAATAATCAGCTGATTAACTATTCATTACAGCCCTTCCAGCAATACCTCAATTTAGTATGCTATTAAAAACCAAGGGGAAACTCACTCACTTACTCACTGATTATTACCCTTACAGAAGTTAACACATGGGAATCATGTCTTGTATTATGATATTATGATTTTGCCAGGGACAGGTATGTCTGCAGCCATCCTCATGAATACATAATGATGACCTATGGCAGTCAAGGGCCTGTCTAAAAACAAAATGTGCTCCTTTTCTTCCAGTCAGCCTGTCAGATGCTTACAGTACCATTTGCTAATATTGCCCACTAATGGCGGAGACCCAAGAATTCACACTAGTGCACCACGGGAATCCTGTGATTGTTAACTGTCAGTGTTATTCTCAGGTCTCTTTAAAGTATATAGTGTCCTATTGGATTAAACAGCAGGAAGTTACAAAACACCTTCACGTAAATTTGTCAGCTTATCTGATTCAAAACACAGCAGCTGTGGTCCATGAATTCTCCCTTCATAAGTGCCCAGACTGTGTCAACATAGGAAGTAAATCATTGGATTGAATGTGATGACAGTAGCCCAGTAACAACATAAGAAAAATAATATTTTGGATTTATCAACAGTTGTTATTTTCCACTGGCAGTAGGTAGGCTATGACCTCATCTGGGCAGTGAGATTTACCTGCCACTGATATTTAAATGTGAGATAAATATAATCGACGTTTTAGCATTATGAAATCTTTAGGGTATGACGACATCTCCTGGTGTTGTTGATTTGCTGTTGTTGTTGTTATCTACTACTGCAAGGCAAACATCTACAGGTACACGTCTTGTTGCTGTTTGGGAGGTTAAGACGGGTCATTAGGGAAACATTTCGAAGTTGGGCTTTAAAGAAAATGCTAGCTTACGCAAGCGACTAACAGCAGGGCGACCTCTCGCTAGGGACGAGTCAGGAAGCGAACAAGATCCCTGCTACACAAACGGCTACCTCAACGCACTATTTGGCTGCAGAAAGTTGTCCAGTTAGTGGCTCAAGCTAACCTGCGGGCAAATGTTGGGCTAGCTGGCTCAAGAGAGTAGCCGAGCTAGCTTGCTTGCAGTACAGTGAACACTTATTGTCCAGAGAATATGACTTATTTACAGACTAGCGCGCTTCGATAACATCATCTGAAAATGAGCATGCGTTATTACACGTGATGTTCAAAAGGAGTTATGGTGATATGTGTTTTTTTTAAGCGACTACAAAATGTTAGCTTACATTCTGACGAGCCTACGTGCTAAATGCTAGCCGCGTAGCGACCAGTTCTGGGGGAGGGGAGTCGGCTAATATGAACGCTCCTGTCCTCGACAACAAGCCTGTCACCAACTTCAACAACGGCTCCCTTACCTTGCAAAAGTCCGAGCAGAACGGTTTACCGTCGGCTCGCAGTTCATCACTTGAGTAGCGGCTCAGCAAACTCTGGAATTGTGTTTGTAGCCGCTCAAACTCGTACACACTGCCCTCCTCCGCCATAGTGCCCGTCGAGCCCTGCTCGTAGCAGCTACCACACAACACATACATCGACACGGCCGACGACTTGCATTGACAGCGCTGATTGGACACTGCCACCGTGAAGGGTCGCGCTCCTTCACTCCACCAGGTTGCGCCGACGGATGGCTAATTAGGGAGGAGTCTTCAAGATACAACGTTAATCAACGTAACCCCCCTCATTACTGCCCCGCCGACATGCAGACACAAACACAGCGCGCTAATGACTGTCAATATTTGCGTTCACGTCCCATTGTACAAACTTGGAAAAATTATTAATGCAGCCATTTGTCATCTTGTTGTAAAAAATGGTGCCTTACATAATGAATAATGAACACAAATGTCATTAGTGATTCCATATAAATAATATCAATATCGTTTTTATATAGCATGTGTAATTACATCAAATATTTAATTGTTGACGGTTGTGTTTAGGCACAGTGTAAACGTGTACAGGGTGCAGATCTATTTATAGTTATGTACCCTGAAGCAGCCTTTAAATGGGGTAATAAAGGAGTTAGCAACTTGTAGCAACTGTAACGAGAAGCAATTCCTGCTTGTGCGTGGACTTTGAAGTTCAAACACATACATTTTAATCAATTTGTAATTTATAAAGGATAATAGGAGGCCTGACTTGTATATGACTTGAATATGCAAGATATTAAGAAACAGAAACATGTGTCTTGCTTACCTTTCAAATCTTTTTGTGACATGGTTTTATGCTGAGGTTTTTAAAAGAAATTATGACGCTAAATGTCCCTTTATACTTTCATATATTTCATATTCCCTACATATATACCACATACAATAGGACTTTAATTTATATCCTTGCTCTTCAGTTTTAAATATGCCTTAATTACTGTTATTGCAATATTCTCTTTACAATAACTGGGAAGACAGTTTTCAGACTCTTTAAATTTTATTTAATCATACATATTCATGAAGAAAAATGATGCAATAAAAAAATGATTCTCATAGACAGCTAAGATTAAACAGTCCCTACATGCATTTCTTTTTGCGTACACGTCCTCAAATGAAAGAGCAGCACATATGCAGAAAACACATGCTTATATACAGCAACTGTCTCATCTATATTATTGAGATGGAGGTGGCCTTTAAACTATTATCCTTTTTCTGATGTTTGATTGGTAGACAATCATTTACTATTACAACAAGTAGACAGAAAAGGAGGACTCTTTTCAAGAAGCTGATACAAAACAAAAAGCTTTCTACAAGTTATGAACTTACAACAGATTGCTTGGATTACTACAAGCAGATATAATAAGCAATAATCAAATGCCTCAAGTAAGTACCATCACAAAATGGCAAACATATTTTGCATATTGTATTGTAAGACTGAAGTTCAAATATTAATTAAGGAAACTCATTTTTCAAAGTGGGAAAAAAAGCTTACCTCAATTAAAACACATCTACTAAACTTTTTCATCGTGTTTGTTATGTTACTGTATGAAAAATACAAGTGTGTGTCAATCACATCTCGTCAGTCGACTCTGACAGGGCTCGCTCTCTCCTTTCGTGCCCTGTGACGAAGTTGAGCAGGTCAACGGCCGTCACCACCCCGAAAACCATCTGCTTCAGACTGGGAGTGCCGTCAGTCAAGTCTGGTGGAAGAACAAAAGGGAAGGGAGAAGGATATTGACACGTTATTTTCGACAACAGAGTTGGTTGTATGTTATTATTATGTAATTATACAATCCCGATGAAAAATGCCTGGCTGTATGTAGGAAGCAGAGCTCCCTGGGACTAATTCTATAGAAGGACTCTGAAGAGACTGAACTGTATGATTCCAATGCGGACAGCTTATGCAACTGGAAATAGTCTATTTAAAACTACAATCAAATTCTGTAGCAGCTTTTTTTATTTGCATTCACACCAAATTGCACACTCACAGATAACAGTCCCCTATATGTGCCTGATTTTTCCCCCTATCAAGATCCATGCATTATTCCTGAGGAAATCGTTGAAAATATAAAAAGAATGACCTTTTTTTCGAAATGTTAAACACCTAAATTTAATGGGTTCTTCTTTGCCCATGTTCCATTCTTCCACCAAGTCTCGTGAAAAAAGCATTTTGCAGTTTTTACGAAATCCTGTTGATAATCTGACAACCAACCTACAAATGGACAACAATGAAAACAGAACCTCCTTGGCAGAGGAAAAACATGTTTTGGCCACAAGAAATTGTAAACAACATTGGCATTTTTCCACTTTTTGCTGGTGTGAGGAAATTCTTAGCGAGCAGTTGCCTTTTTTCAACAACTATGGAGCAACGTAGCATTCATTCTGAGTTATATTTCTGTCTATGTAATATTTTTATGATGTTTTTCAGAATATTTCTGCCTGCTATTGTCCAAATCCCATTTAGCTTCCATTTTCTCCACTGGGGGGCGCCAAAATTCTGACTAAACAGATTTTTGAGCTGAACAGGAAAGAAAACAAGATAAATAAAAAACATCTGTATTTGTGTGTGTGCGCATGTTGGCGAAAATGTTGCTGTACTCACATTGGATCTGTTCATGAACCACCAGGGCAAAATGGTCAGTTTCCAGAATCCGGGAAAGCTTTCCCAAGTTATCAATCAGTCGGATCTGTGAATGAAAATGAGAGAATGTGTCAAAAAATATCCAAGTAGGATATGCACATAGGGGGTATTATCTATCTGATAATGTGAAAATGTACCAAAGACACAAAAAGAAATTAACATTTTTAGCAGAAAGTAAAATCTGAGTCTACTGAGTCATAGGTACTGCTTTAATTACCCAACATCTGTTTCATCAACATTTTCAGAACGAACAATGAATTCCCCTAAATACAACAACCATGAACAGGGATGTTTCATTTATGGACTGGCCTGTTTGAACTGCTTGTAGAGCACTTTGCTGACTGGGTCTGACACCTTGATCTTCCCCGCCAGAATCGAGGCCAACATATTCCCCAAAGTCACCATACCCAGGATTAACCTTCGCACACACACAAAGACACACACACAAAGACACACACAGGGGTTGAAGTTAAACCTTTTGCAGTGAACGAGAAGGAGCTGAGTGGTAGTGGGATACAACACAAAGGAAAAAAAAGGCTCCAGATGTGCCCAGAACACTCACCCAGCCTCATCCACTACGGGCGCCTGGTCGAAACCCTTCTCCTTGAGGATTTTTATGGTCTTCTGACAGCTGACGGTTGGCAGCACAGTGAGAGGGGCCGACAGGTTCAAACCATGCAGCCTCAAGTTCCACCACCTGACATACAGAGAGTACGCATTTCACACAATGACACAGGAAATCTACACAAGGAGAAAATACCCTTTAATTCCACATACCATGGCTTCTTCACCATGAGGTCCTCCTCCCTCAGGAAGCCTTTCTCTACCATCCACTTGTCATTCAGGAATTTAGACCTTGAGGGTGAGACATAGGAGCTGCATTAGTATTTACACAAAGAATCGAAACAAAATCAACATATTTGCAAGCATGAGAGGGCCAAGCTAAGGTAAAGTGACCCTCTGGATTCTGGTGCCATTTTGTCATTGTTGCTGCTTTAATCTTTGAAAAGTTTGAATGAATGTCAGTAATTACTACTCCAGTCGAACAACAAGATTGAGCTGTTTCACATTAAATAATATATCATCTGGTTATTGGACGTGTGGGATTCTCACATGTAGTTACGGATGGAGTCAGGCAGGATGACCACACAGCGTTGGCCCTCCTTCAGCTCTTTGGCGACATTCACCGCTGCTGCCATGGCCGTTCCAGAGCTGCCTCCTGTTGAAGAAAAGAGCAGACCGATGAGCCGGCTTTAAACTCAAACTGAAAAAAATAAAAATGTCTGACTTCATCACTTCACACAAATGCGTTCCGGCATTGGCACGAACTCACCGCAGAGCAGGCCCTCGTCTCTTATCAGCATACGAGACATGTTGAAGGATTCCTCATCATTGGACTTGTACCAGGTATCAATCACCTGGGAGAAAAGCGAAAAAAACACATTACAGCAGCAGTTTTGAAGTGGTCAACCCGCTAGGAGAAATAAAGAAAACAATGAAAACGTGTAATTTCCAGTTGCCAGTAGGTGGCACTATTACTGTCCCTGGAAATTGACATTTGGTTGCCTTCAGGCCGACTCTGATCAAAGATGTCAGATCTAAACATCAAATTTTGCAAATGCCAGAGTGGCTCAGTGGGTAACGCAGGCACACGTATACTTTGAAGTTTATGCCTCAACGCAGAGGTCCAGGGTTCAAATCCAACCTGTCACGATTTCCTGCATGTCTTCCCCCCTTCTCACCTTGTCGTCCTGACAAATTAAAGGTGGAAAAAGCCCCAACAAATAATCTTAAATTATTTTTCCCAATGCCGCCACGGAAATATCGTCCAACAAAACCAGAAATCCATTACAGTTTAGCGTTATATCACACCAAAATGAATGCTTCCAGCATTCACCACCAAAAATAGTAATTCTTTGCAGAAAAGGGTCCCTCACACCAGTCTGTGCTTTGGCCCCATTTAAAATAAGTGGTTTTGAGTCAGCTAAGCGTAATAAAAAGGGAGGAAAGGGAAAAGAAGTCCCTGGAACTCACGGATCTGTCCAGCACAGTGGGGATGAAGTCGTACCCGATGCCCTCTACCTCGTACATGGTCTTATCAGTCTTGTTAAGCTCTTCAGGCTCAGCCAAGATAGAGCCTTCTGGGTCAACGCAAACAATCTGCACACAATTTAGAAATAATGAGGGGCTCAGCAGACTGTTCCACTTAGTCTCAGCCATGGCTGGAAAGAGTCTGAAAATGATTACGACAGCCTTTGCTACTTTCAGACTCAGAGACAAAATCTTAGAAAAAACACTCTTCTATTAACTTACTTTGATGTTGGGGCATTTCTCCTTCAGTTTGCGGGCGATGCCTGTGATCGTCCCCCCTGTGCCTGCTCCTGCCACCAGCATGTCCACTTTACCTGTTGTGAGGGGACAAGTTTTGATTGTTTTATAGATTTTCACACCAAGGGCAAATCTAGCCACGTCAAAGGATCTTGTTAAGTGTTTTGGTTAAAAGATCTTCGTACCGTCGCACTGCTCCAGGATCTCTTCAGCTGTGGTGTCATAGTGGGCCAGTGGGTTGCTCGGGTTACGGTACTGGTCCAGGATGTGGGAGTCGGGGATCTCGTTCTTGAGGCGCCAGGCAACGCCCACGTGAGACTCTGGCGAATCGAAGCGGGCGCTGGTGGGCGTGCGGACAATCTCTGCTCCGAGAGCTCTCAAGACATCCACCTGTGCAGAAAGAACCGAACAATCATTTTTATTTCAAGTCCCTTTCAAGTGTGTATAGGATAATTTACATAAAAAAATAAGAATTTTTGTGACTTAAATGATTCCGCAAACCATTTTTACTCCTTGAATGCTGCAGATTCAGAGAGGTGGTTTACCTTCATTCACCATAGTCAATAGCAACCAAGGATCTGCAACTAGCAGGGACTTGGTAGTGATAGTTTATATTTGACAGATAACTCACCTTCTCCATGCTCATTTTCTCCGGCATGACTATTATGCAGCGGTAGCCTTTCACTGCTGCAGCCAGGGCCAATCCAATACCTACAAACACACACAAATGAGAACGTTGTACAACACTGATGCTCAACAGGTTGACCTTTAAAGAACATTCCTTATAGCAACACATACATTTGTGAGTACCAGCACATGTGGTTTATTACCGGTGTTTCCAGAGGTGGGCTCGATAATGGTGTCTCCAGGCTTGAGGAGCCCGGCTTTCTCGGCGTCCTCCACCATCCGCAGGCTGATCCTGTCCTTGACGCTGCCGCCAGCATTGAAGAACTCACACTTGGCCACTGAGAAATACACGAGAGGAATGTTTGTTGCAGGGTTGCATTAAAAAAACAAAAACATTTTGATGAGAGATGGCTCAGGAAGATGAAATGATGAAATCCCTTGATAAGTCAAAAAAAAGGAACAAATTCTGAGCTTAAGCACATGAAATGTGCCACGTGTCAATGAGTCAAATGTCACACAAGGGCACACCTTGGGCATTGTTTGTGAATGTTTCTTAGCTTGAGTGCTGGGTGACTCACATAATTCACATTTGAGTCCAAACGCTTTGGGGATTTTGTTGATGCAAACCAAGGGAGTGTCACCAATCCTGTGCAGGATGTTTGGAAGGATGGCGGGAGCGACAGTTCTGGGAGGAGAAAGTGATGCATTTATTTATGAGTTCGCTATGTACACAAAGCTAAATTTCAGTCACAAAGAATTGTGTCTTTGGTCAAGCTAATTTTTTTTAGTTCAAATCCAAATGTGTCATGTGAAAACTCGACATCAGACTGACCTTGGAACTTGCGTGTGAGGAGAGTTGGCGTTCGACGCTCCCAGGCTCCATTTGCAGCGGCTGGGAAGGTCAGGCCGGATCCATTTCCTCTCCGGAGAAGCGATCTTTGTGTTGATCTGACTGGTTTGGTGCGCCTCCCTGGCGTCTGACACCGTTGCCGTCTTGTCGACCCCATTCAGCGGGAACAATCCCTCGCGGAGCTTGGCGTCTCCGTTGGTGTGGCTGTGCAGCTTGGCGGCGTGAGGGCACACGGGGCCCATGACGGCAGCCTCTTTGGATGAGGGAACTGAAGGCATGGCTTACCCTGGAAAACACAGAGGAAACGGGGTTATGTTATTATCTGTGAATCGATTTTCAATATAGAAAAGATTGCTCTGCTTCAGTCTGTCCACAGTTTCTGAAACCTTTTAACTTCTTCCTTTTTTTGACAGTGTCTGATGGGTTCCTTCATGTGCAGGAGTGAAAGTGCGATACCATCTGAAGTGAAAGATGTTGAAAGTAGCGGAAATTCAGAGTAAAGAACAAAAGTACAATATACAATGAGATATGTCATACCAATACTACAACTACTAGTACTACTACTACTACTACTACTGACATAACGGCTAGCCAAAAAACGATGAGTTGTGGGCTGGGCTAATCAAGTGTCAACAAAAAATGAATACAACTCAATAAAAAAATAAAGCACAGGCTAATTTACGATACAATGTTCCATTTGGCTGATCCCCTCAACACCTCTGACAATGACATACTGGTCTGGTCTGGCATAATTTTGTTATCATCACAAACATGTGAGAAAAGAGGGGACCGGCTCACTTTATGGCTTTAGTTGCCATTTCATTATTCCCTCACTGTACAGAAAAGAGCAATCCCTCCCTTTTAGGAAGTCACGTTTCTCGAGGCACAACAAAAAAGATAGGAAAATGTATTTGTGTACATCCACCTCAGATTATCTGTGTTAATCATGAAGCTACTATCAGCCATAAAATGCTGTAAAAGTCACAGTTGTTGAACTAAATGTTAAACATTATCCTAAACTGGAGGTCAGCAGCGCTGTTGGGTGATGAATATTACTAGTCGGGAGTTTTTCCAAAGAGGTGAAGTAGAGTAAACATAAGTAAAGCGAAGCTGCTTTCAGACATGCATTGAAGACAGGACATTTTTTCGGAACTTCTCCGGATGAGAGAACACAAATGTCTGGAAACTTCAACTGATGCCTTCCATCCTATAGTCCACCACCATCTCTGTTTAACTTGTTAATACGTGCATTCGGTTTCTCTGAACCTTCACTAATACACAGCGCACACAGGGGCCAGCTGTTAAGCTTGTATCCCCCCGTCCCTTTTATTGGACTCTGCTGTGAGTTCAGACATGTTCACACAGACAAGTCAACACAAGATGACTCTTGTTGTTGCCACCATGAGTTCTGACATGTCCACCCAATAAAACAAACAGCTGTCGGGAGAGAAAACTTGAAATGCTTCATATGCTGCTAGTTACTTACACACTTGTCATTTAAATGTTCAGTTAACAACGAATCCCCCTAAGAAAGCTTCACACCATGACTCCAAACAGAAAAATGTTTTCTCTTGCACTATATGTATCAGCTGAGGTGGGTTTTCAGTGTTCTAGATGTGGCCCCACTAGGTCACCAACTGCTGTCAATAGTAAGTGTTTCTCCTTTCCTGCCCAAATTAAATTCTTGGTGTCAGATCTCCGAGGGGGCCGCACTAGTCACATTGCTAATTCAGGTTGCACGGGATACACACTATAAATGTGGGAAAGAGTCTGTGATATGCGGTGGCCTTTCAGGGTTCAACGTGGCAACTTGATCCTCTCTGGGAAAAGCACATGCGGCGCCTGAGCCCAGGCTGAACGGCACAAAAGACTTGCAAGAGGATTTAACAAGAAAGAACTTCCATTTCTTTACTTTGCCACACTTGAGCCAAGAATCTAGTCCTCGAGTACCTACCCGACCAAATAAAGAAATCACCTGATCCAAAGCCTGGCAGCATTAAACCCAATCTAATGAAAAATCCCTGGTAATATTTTTACCATATCAGACTTGGTTATCTGCTTATGTTGTGGCATTTCAAATCTCCTTGGGTATGTTCATTGTTCTCAAAGTATTACAATTACTGGGCAGATTTTCTATTGTTTCTTTTTCTTTTTAAATCCCCAGTTACAAAAATGTGGCCTCAGATGACTGCTCTATCAGCTGCCCACCACCACACAGGAAGAGCAAACTATAGATATCCACTCAGCCATGACAAATGGTGGGCCAAATGTGAACAGCAGGAATGTGGCAAAGTGCAAACACCTGAAAATCAACAACCTATGGGGACAAATGATGATGATCTTTAAACTTGCATGCAGATAACGAAGTCAGACCATTGATGTTGTCATTTGCCTTCTCCATTAATCGGTCGATTATTTTCTCAATTAATGGATTTGTTGTTCGGTCCATAGAGTGGTGGAAAAAATTGGTCTGGTGTTTCTCAAAACCAAGAGATGATGTTTTGTCCCCAAACCAAAGATATTCAGTTTCCTGAAAGCAAATGAACCAGGAAATATTCACAATTAAGACACTGCAAATTACAGAATTATGACCCTTTCCCCCATAAAAACTACTTCAACCGATTAGTTGAAATTAGTGCAATTAGTTTTGTAGTTGATTAATTGATGCAGCTCCTGATTCAATTATCGGTTGATCAATTGAAAAACAGGATAATTCATTATTTTGACCATTAACCTCTATATTCATTAATTTTGTTTTACTTATTACAAACAAACAAAAAACAACTACAATGACTCAGCATCAACTGTGAGACTGTTGGGTTTCTTTGACTACATCAGCAGCTGGTGACCAGCTGGTGACCCAAGGAGCTCCAGTTTTACAAGTTTTTGTAAAACAGTTGTTTGTTTGTTTTTACAAAAAACAGCTTTACAAGTTTTTTCAAAATTGGAACGGACCCCCTCAACTGCCTCGACGCCTGATAGAAAAGAATCAGAGGAAAAACGTGACAGAATAAACTGAGAGAATAAAACGATGAAACGATTCAGGTAAAGTGACCAGAAGAATTTATGAAATTTTCGACATAATGATGATATTGTCACCGACAAATACGCTGAAACAGAACCACATCGGGAACTAGATGACGAATCATCCGCACTGGCAATGTTGCATCATAAAAGCATCTGCGGAGAGGCGCTCGGGCACCAAACATCAAAAACCGCGAGTTTTCGTGGATGATTTGCGCATTTTTGTCACGCAACTCTCCCCCTCGTCGCCTTTTCCCGCTCACCTGATGACAATGATGTGTCCAAAGAAAAAAACCCACCTCTGTTGACAAAATAAATAACAAAAAAGGGAACGACGCACGCGGCGACCCCGGTCCGACGCAGCAGAGTGAGCACGTCCCCACAAAGGCGGTGGTTTTCGTGACGGCACACGTGGACCGGAGTGGGGCGGGGCGTGGGTACGATATCAGCGCGCCCTCCCTATTGGCTGCGGCGAGGGCGTCTGTATGGAGCCCACCGCCAGCCAGAGCGGAGGGTTCTCGACCCGGGGTTCGGGAGCTGCCCGGTGCCATCTGTTTAACTTTTATTGACCAAACACCCTTGGCATGCACGTGACATCTTGAGAGGTTCTCATGTGCGGAACGTCCTGACCGACCTGTTCATAAATCCGTCAACACATGGCTGGGTTGGGGCGATCTCAATAAGTTTTACATGAATATATATTTTTGTTTCCTTTTAAACAATCCCCCCAGCTGTCATGTCACCGATGGTTATCTTTGAATTTTGGAACTATACACAGAAATATATAATTGATAGCTTCCCTTACTTATGTAATTTATCATTTTGATTAGTTGCACATTTGTACAGGACATCAAGTCACTGTGGCCTCCTTTGGTGTGAAAATGTAATTCTAACACTTGTTCAAGTTCAACGAGTTTATATTGAGCCACTCGAGTCTCGTGATAAATGACTCCTCTTCCTTATGTTGGTTAAGTCACACCAACTAATACATTGAATACATGAAGAAGAAGAAAAAATAAATAAGTTTGTTCTTTTTAAGCAAGCAGGGACAGCGCAGAGTTACAAATCTGTTTTTATTGAGAAAGCAACATAAGCTCTTCTTAAAAAAAGGGAATAAAAGAAAAGATTCACCGAAAAGAAAATAACTTTGTCATCACTGCTGGGGTACAGTCTAGTACAGTCTTGGCTTGGTTTAGAATCGTCCAGAGCGCTCACGATCCCTCGACCTCCTCGGCCGTTCGCGGTCCCGCCGTCGATCCCTGGAGCGGGAACGTCGTTCCCTTGAACGCGAACCAGAGCGGTGCCTGGTGGGAGGAAAGAAAAGCAATCGTTTACAAGTTTTCTAACTTAACTTCAGGTTGAAATGGCTCACTTTGGACATTTGTGCACCTTTTCCTGCGGCGGCCGTACAACTCCCTTCGAAGTTCCCGTGATATGGGTTTCAGGTGCATGAAGTTGCAGAAACCGCCCCGGGTGCACTCTCTGTAGGAAAACAGTGCGTCACGCTTTAGAATTTGCTGGGCAAGTATTTGGTAAGGTGGTGCCACAAGGACAAGTTGTCTATTAATTCTAATTATACATCCTGAACAAGAACACACCAAACAAGGAAAACGCAATCTTCCCCCTGCCAGAGTTTGTCCTCCCTGGCAGAGCATACAAACCCTGATCCAAACAACAAAGTTTATCTTTGTATTTGGAAGAAATTGCGACAGTGCCACAGTGCCAGGTGTTTTTAACCTTAAAATGGAGTGAGGGCTACGCTCAGACACTTTTTTCCTGCTGTTACTCACCCCATTTCATACTGGCGGCAGCAAGCTTCCCTGAAGTCAGTGACGGGGGAGAGCTCTGCGTGGATGGGTTGAGCATTGAACCAGCGGTTGTTAAGGTCCATGACTGCTTTCTCTGCATCCTCCTCACGACGAAACTAGACACACAGGTTACACGTACTTAGGGAATAACTCGACAATATACACAGCTTTGTGGCAAGGCATCTACAGAAAAAAAAAAAAAAATCTGTCAAATCAGCTGCGCAATGGAAAATGCGGAAATTATTTTGATCCAACACCAACCTTAACATAGACGTTGCCGACAAGGTGGTCGCCCAGGTTATCGCACACGTTCATCTCCTCCACCTCGCCGTACTTCTCCTCCATCTCTGTGAAAACCTCCTGAGTGGAAAATAGGAGAAAAAAGCACGATGAAACGGTCCAACAGCTTCTCAACCTTTAACTTTTATTTCACGTTAAAACTAGAAAAGATAAACCCAGTCAACCATTGCAGCTGACCAGTTTCCCCGGGGAGTAAACCCTGTAGATGTCATGTTTGGCAAACAACAAAATTTTAATCATGTGCAACAGCTTCACGTCAACATATATTAGACAGTGTATATATTTTTAAAAGGTCGTACGTCAACCAAATCTTCCCCGACAACACATTGAATATCTTGTTTTCCTGAGATTATCTTGAAATAATGTTTTCACCCCGCGTCTCTATGCGTGTACAGAACAACGCGGATTTTCAACAAACTCTGGAAAATTTCTTTGGAGGGTATTTACAAATGATTAACCATCTGAGCTGATCGATCAAAGGTCAAGATCAACAAAATATGGGCTGAAAAGCTTCTCCCCCCCCCCCCCCCCCCCCCCCCCCCCCCCAGAACTGTCCACAATTGATAGTGCTAGAGAGATAATGTAAAGTTTATATTGATGACGTTGTGAAGCAGTTGGAAAATGATGTCTTGCATATTTCAAAAATGCGTTTTACAAGGTATCCACATTATCTGGGACGATAGTCATGACCACGAATGATGCCTGTCTGCCATTTTAAGGATGATGATCGTGATGACATCAAATGGCATTATTACCATATTTAAAAAAAGTTTGGTTGGACTTCCAACACTGTTCATTAAAACCTGTAAACTATGTCACACTAAATACTATCACACACAACATAATTTATTGAATTCAAAATTTTCCACGAGGTCACGTGTTTTTATAGCTCATGTAAATTCTTGCTGTGTAGATATTTGCAGGATTTTTGCATCAGCAAAAGCTGGACATGTTTGGACGATGTCATTTTGCGCCTTGCAGCAGCAATGTGTTTTAAAAAAGAAAAAGAAAAAAAGGCAGATAGAACAAATGTGATGTCATGTCCTGCAACACGTGGAATGAAGTAACAAGCACAAAAGGTCGCTCACCTCAAAGAACTCATCATAGTGCTCCTGCATTTCCACATCGCTGACGGCACCTAAAAAAAATAGATAGGGGGACAGTCAAGGCAAAGCTAGACAATTGTTGGGAGAAAATGTTCAAATTGACTTTGTAATAGTTTGAATGGACAAAATTAACTGCAGCAACATAGCATGATGCTTCTTGCTATTATAGTTGCACTCTATTTGAATTCTATTTGACCTACTTTGCCGAAGCAAAGTAAAACCTAGAGCTAACCCCTCGTAGTCTTCTCCTGGTTAGGTAGAGTTTTAATTCACAATAACATTTGCCATTTTTACATAGGTGTTTGTGTAACCACGTACAGAGGGGCCATGATGCAATACCACACGGGTTTTAGGTTAACTATTACATGAGAGGGTAGTTGTAGTTGAAGACAGTACTAGTAGAAAGCTGCTTCCACAAATCTGAGTCATTCAATGTGAAACTGTTAAATACAAAGGAAACAACAGTAAGTTAATTATAGCTTGTGAAGTCTATCACATCTGTTCCACAGAAGGTTTCAGAAGAAGGATCTGAACCCAGAGCTGATCGGTGCACATTACTGCACCACATCCTCAGCCTCAGGTAGAACTGAGTGAGGCCAGGAAGCCATGCAAAACAGCATGAGGCCAGTTTACTCTAAGTGCAGGAAATCGTGTGACGCATTAGATGTCTCAAGAGCACATATTCCTACACTAAACCAGATTTGTGTGGGGAAGTGTGACACAGTAAATCAAGTGGTCAGTGCTGGAGGGTCCTGCAGATGAAGGGAGAACTTACAGTGTAAACCATCAGCAGACTGGGCAGAGTTTTGAAGGTTATGAAGGTAAATGTTCAAGAGGGAAATGGTCTGAAATACAAAACGTAAACTTCTGTGATATAAATCCAACCAAATATAGAGCTGGGGAGGGAAAAAAAAACGTGATTAGATATTTTTCTGTCAGGAAATTGCACTAAACTCCAGCTAATTAATGGACGGATAAAGCTGCATTCACAGGCAATCTCAGATTTAACCGCTCATTGCAACCCCCTCACTGTTTTTGTAGACCGTTTCAAAAGATGCTGGGATGTTTGTTGCCCTACTTTTTAGTTCTGTTTTAATAAAGCAGGGACTTGGCGGAAAATAGGCTCTGCTTCATTGTCTAGCTATAATTTCCTTGGCCCAGTAAACATGTGATTGATGGAGCAAGTCAAAACTTGTTTTTTTAGTATTAGTATAAAAATATAATACATGATTATATGTCTGTTTACAACCTGTCACTTTTGTCTCTCCTATTCAGCTTTGTGAATTCATGCGTTATATGACAACTTCATTGAGACTAAAGGACCAAAGCTACAATAACAGGGAAATTTACTTTAAAAACAGTCAACAAGTGCCTGTTGTTTTTCATAATATCATCACGGAGTGCTAATAGAGGATTTTGGTGTGTCATACGAAACACTTATATCAAAGGCGGGAATATTCAAATATTTTTAAATTCACAGGATAGTAAGAAAACAGGGACCAAAGAAAAACAGATAAACAAAATCTAAAAACCCCCGAAGGCCTTCTCACTCCATTGCACACCTACCTGTATGAAAAGTTCTGCTTCAGCTCTACTACACTGGACTCAATATCTTAACATAACACAGACTCTTCTAAGTACCATCATCTCATCATCTATGAGAACGGTTTGGTTTGGTTTGCGTTTTGGTGCCACGCTTGATAATTGTGGACCCGACTCGCACCGCAAGTCATGCGAAGGTGACGACATGTGAACGTGTTTTTTGCGCTTGTTTATTGGTAAAAGTTCCCCAAGTGAAACAGGGCTAAAGCAGCACCTCACATCTGTTTTTTTTATACGTGAACACCACATTTAAGAAACAGAGGAGGATGGGGATTTCTTTGTACTTACAGCGGGAAGCGTCAGCGGTCTGTGCACTGTTCTGGGGATTACGGTAGATGTTCTGAATCAAGATGGTCTGCAGAGGAAAGAAAATACACAATTGGTCATAAGGGTTAGTGTTGTTCGTGCCATTTCTGATTTCATCAACTTCTATTTCAGCGTGTTTACATCTTATGACAGTCATGCAGGCACAAGAACCTTCTTTGCCAAGGATCTGAAGAAGAAAAGACAATGGATTATGACATGTCCGGTAAGCTAAAGTGCATTTGAGGTTAAAGCTCACCGTACCATGACACCCTCCTAAAGGTATACTAGTCTGTAAACTGGCCTGGTTGGCAGCAAGTGTGTACACTGTGTGTACACTGTGTAGGGCGGGGTTAGTACTCGATGTCAATCTAGCAGGATTCAGGTCATAGATTTGGCAGAACAGCTATGATGGGATCCTCACCTGGCTGAAGGTTGGTTTGTTGTGCAATCTCGAGCAGCGGTCCCCATGTCTGCAAGCTCCGATTTTAAAATAGAAGGAACAATTGACCCTTGAAAAGAAGGAAACGTGTTAACATTTGAAACCTCTGCAGCTTTAAGTACAGCAGCACTTGGTGGCCACCAGAGCACCATGTGTGAGACGACCACCAAAGTCTCCTGGTGCTAGTGCTCAACACAATCACTACATTATAGAAATGCATGCACAATAAACATATTTCAATGAGGTTATTTGTGACTTGCGAACTGTTTCGTATCCTCAATTGTGCTTTCTGCTGCACAAAACAATCCACCTGAGCGAGGCAGCTACTCTGCTAACAGCATCCTCTACTAACCTAGCTACGTGCTCCCTGCGTTGTTCTATCACCAACCGAGGTGCGCGTTTAATATTCACGCGTGTATCAAAAGCACAGCGGACATTTTGTGAAATAAAACTTTCTGGCGCAAACCAACAACAGCACCCAATAGCTGTGAGTTAGCTTAGTTGTCTCAATGAGTTTCATTCAATGCATTAGCTGAGCGTTAGCTTCCTGTTGCTAAAGTAAGCTTGTTAAAGACCTCCAGCGTTACCAGGGCAACACACAGAACCCAGTCGCCAGCGGAGAGGAAGCGCTGCAAACATAGTTTGCACCAAACTAACCATTAAGGGGATTATTGCGACAAATATTCCATAAAACTCACTTGTCTTTCTCTGTGCCGAAAATGGACGCCAGGTACTCCGCCATTTTCGGCTCGTAGGAAACGTCATTACGTCCTCGTTACGTAAACGTGCGGAGACTGCGCAGACGTCGCCTCCCTCCGAGTTGCACTGACCCTGAACGCTACACATCGGCGCTGTGGATAAAAACGTTTATCTATCTATTTATTTATTTATTTCTCAACATCGATGTTTTTCTTCGTATCTCACATAAGCCCATCTGTCATATTACTCGAATGCCCACAACAATTATTCTGTTTCTACTTTTAACTTGTAGACAACACAACTGATACTAAAGTAGCGGAAAGTAACATACATCACGTAGACCTATTAAGTACATATTTTTGGTACTTGTACTTTACTACTTCCTTTTTCTTCTACTTACTATCAATGATATTTTATACGTAACACAACAGAAAATACTGAACGTGGAGCACAGTTAGCCCACACATGGCATCAAAACTTGTTATAGGTATAAGAATTATTACTTTTTCTGTGGGACACTGAAGGCGACCTGAAGTTTACTAGTGCTTATGTGTTTTTATATGGATATTATTTTGAATGCATGTTCAAAATTTGTATTTTTCAAGGTGTTGGTACTTTCACTTTACTTCACTTATTTCTCCAGAGTTTAAGGGAAAACAATTTTAGGGAATTACATGAAATAGGTCAAAATATTTAAACAAAATAAAATGGAGGCAGCAAGCTTTTATTTTCAATTATAGGTCAAGCCCCAAACACACAGGATCATACATTTATCACAATACAGCTCAAATTGTATTGAACCCTCACATCATGAGGTTTGTTTTTTAAGACTTTACAAAGTTCCCCCGAGACCCACAAAACACATTATACAACTTTTTCATAAGTTAAATAGTACTGCATCAAACAAATCATCAGAACTTCATATGAAAAAATTGGCGGAGCCTGAAAGAATCATTAGTATATAAGCAGTCCACACACACACATCAACAAAGTGGGCCACAGCATCCCCATCACCTCTTCTGTGCACTGTATATCCTCTGCTGAAACCACACTACAGTGCACAGGGCCACACAAGTTTGCAGATGCAGACGGCAAAGATAAAGGGAAGGGAAAGAGGGGAGGAAGTCAGCTTAAGAAAAGACTGAACCCACACTGACACTGCCAAGAAGTAATGAAGAAGATGTAAAGGTGCACAGACTCAAACAATAGTCAGAAAATGAAAGGTGTGCGAGAGGGAGAGATCGTAGTAAATCAGTACGGCTAACTGCATCGTGGCGTAGAGTCAGCACCTGAACCCGTGGGAACCCCCGTGTTTGGAGATGCTTCACTGCATCGGACCTGCAGCATTTGCAGAACCAAGACCACCCACTGACTTCAACTCACCTCCACTACATTCACCGCCCCTTATTTCAAGGGGAAAGAGAAAGAGTATGAAGGGGGCCAGCAGAGAGAAAGAGGAAGCAGCATGTAGTTGCATAAGTATCACTGATCATCGCTTCTCTAGTTTGTCTGAGCTATAACGATGGTCTCAGATGAACATTTCTCACTTGGATTGTCTGCAACTGGAAGGTGACAGGAGTCTTTCTCAGTGTTCCCATCATGCTGCCTAACTACTGCCGGACCGTCCTGCATGCGTCTCTCTTGGCAGTGCTGGTTCTCAAACTAAATGCTGACAGTAAGTTTTTTTTTTGCATATTGTGCTGCCTCAGTATTTGTGTGGTGATACATTTCCTTCCTACTTAAATCAGGCCATTGGATGAAAAAGTCGGCTTATTCCATTTAGTGTAGAGAACTTTGTAACCAGAAGCCTTTCTATAGGGTCAGAGGCCGGATTCCTGTCAGGGCCGTGAACTTTAAAGTGCAGTGAACACAGTCCACACAGGATTCAGATTTTAAAAGGACATGGTTGACATACAGTTACATCCAAACACCATCTTTGACTCAGTTTGGCGTATAAGTCGTAACTGACAGATCGGCCATCAGAGGATTATTGATCGTGATCATATCAGACCATGATTCTGCCCTGAGCATATCATATAAAAGGCCCATCTTTTCTTTGAAAGCAGGTCAATTTTAATGTTGAAATTTTTTTTTTTTTTTACATAGTTTCAGATGCTAAAAACATTACTTTCGGTCCCAAGCAGGAGGGTGTTTCTCATGTGTGTGGGAGCTTAATGGAAACAATTAGAGATTTTCTGTCAAACATGGAAGAAGCAGAAAATATTTCTAAAAGCCAGACACAAAATAACAGAACTTACTCATTAGCCTCATGAGTCATTTACCCACCAAATGTTGCTTATGATAAAGACAAGGGAGGAAATAATTTTCCAGTTGAAGAAAACAGTCGTGACTGTGAAGGAATCTGTTCACAGCCTCTGACTGCAGTTTTATTCATATGTTTATATCATAGACACATTATGGGGCCTTACACATTTCTTTTGAGATCTGAGGGCAGGACATGTATTATTTACTATCTGATCTGCCAGCATTGTTCTTTTTTTCCATATCTGTATCCATAACAGGAATATCATGCAAAAAATAAACCATGCAGGTCCATATTTGATCATTATGAATTTTTCTGCTGTTCCTGTAAGTATATATTCACATGGATATACACAGTAGATGCTTACAATTCTACTTCATGTGATGTCACTTTCAGCTCCTTTAACCACGGCAAATTGTGTTCACAAAAATCAAAGGTCACCAGTGCGTTAAATCAGTTTTTACTCTCCATAAAATATGTTTGTCATACCATACAATTCTCTATATTTGTAATCTGCATGTGTTTTCATTTTGCCTCCTGCAGGTGAGGACTCGGACTGTTCCCTGGGAATTGAAGTACGCCGCAACACGGCCTTCGAGATCTTGCTTGGACAAGATCTCGTCATCAACTGCAAAATTATTTTCTGCAATGATTCACAACATGCTGTGACCTGGTTTAAACTTGATGAAAAAAATGTCCCCGTCACTGTCAGCGATAGCAGTCGCATTAAAACAGAGTGGAAAGAGTTGAACAAGTCTGAAGGGGTTTTGTATTTGAAATTCCAAAAAGTCCTCAGCAACGACTCAGGTCTGTATCACTGTCATTATGGACATGAAGTGGGTCATAGCATCAACGTCTCTGTCCATGGTGAGTGTGACTTTTTCAGTTATTTATTTTGTGTATATTGGACTGAACTGGCCTAAGAAACCTGTGTTCACATTGTACAGTGCTACTGAATAAGAAAAGTGCAGTGCAACATTAGGTTTAAAAAAACAAACACATTTCTGACGTAATATTTCACTTATTTTCACCCCTTCTATCTCCATATTGTAAAAAAAAACCTGAAAGACAATAGCCCTATATTGTTTTATAGGTGGTGGTGAACTAACCACTGTTACATGGATGAATAACACAAGTAAGATCATTTATAGTGTTTTGCAGGCTTCTTCACCTGCCCTCAATGGCTTAACTTTAATCTGAATCCTGAAACATTTGTATTGCTATTCTTTCAAACACATTAGCCTCCATCACACAACACACATTAATGTTGAACTTCTTCTTTTCTCTTGAAGATGGTGCAACTGGAACCCAACAAAACCCGTGGATGTACGTGTACTCTGCTGCTGGGATTGTGGCGTTCGTCATCATAGTGATAGTTATGTCTGTCATATCAATGCGAGGGTGTAAAGGTGAGCCATTTTTTTCTAACCAATTTAATCCCTTATTCCAAGATAAAAGGCCAAGTATTGGGGTAATTATGCCATGCAGTACATATCAATGTGAATGCAAACAATGACTAATTTCACCAAAATGTCAATCATTCAGGAAAATCAAAGAAAGAGGCACAAACTGAAATTCAGGTAAGACAAGAATACATTTTGAACTTATATCTATCTCATCCTATTTTTATTCCTTCAACCAGCTCAATGCAATATACTTTCATGAATCTGTGCAGTACGTGTCAATCCCCATCGTCGAGCCACCCTTCCAACATGGCGGCCTAGAGCCCTTGTCAAGGGAAAGCCCCTCCGTCCCTCCATCTGTGATATCTACCAAGACACTGCCCTCAAAACCCAATGAGGTGACATTACCAAGAGATAATGGTGGTCTTTATGGCAAGATAAATGAGGACAGAAAGAGAAAGAAGAATGCTGTGGAGGAGGGGAGTTCTGTCGTGTATGCGGCACTGAACCATCAGCTGCCACCTGCAGGGGCTGCCGCTCGGTCGCGGAGGCCGCAGGAGTTTTCAGAATACGCAGCTATTCGTTTGACTTAAAAGACCCAGAGACCACTGGACTAACTTGCTTCAAAGCGGAGTCAGACACATTCTCATGTTGGTTGGTGTAAATTTGGCTCATATAACCATTTACAAATACGACCACAGTTGAAACTATTCCAGCTGGCACATCCCAGAAAGGCTCAGGACGGCAATTAAAACAGGATACAGAAAACTCATCTTGGACACGCAAAGAGTCATCTACATTTTTTGGGGGGTAAAAACTGTTCTTTTATCACAACATGCGGATACTACAGCACAGACCAACGACTTTTCATCTTTGCCATTTGGTCAATACTTTAAAACCCCTGCACACATGCACAGGTGTCCTCACTCCGATTACACATCTGCACTAGATGGCCTTTGTCAGGGCTCTGCTGGTTATGTTGTGGGCTTATCATGTACCGATGGATGAATGAATGGATGAATGACCAAGGTGCAGAAAAAAGGTTACAGAGGAGAGGGACATAAGAGGACGACAGAAAGAACTAGTCTAGTTATTTCTCTCTCTGTTGACTTGCGTCAGTTAAAGTTAGTGATATCTACATATTTCCGAACATCAATAAATCCCATGAAAGGACCAGAAACAACAAATTGATCCTACTAACAAGTCTTTTAGGGCAAAACTTGATTCATCGTATTCCTGTGCCCTAGAGCTCCATTGTCCAAAAACTATTTAAAAACATAAATCAGCCACACTATTCTTTCATTATGGCATTTATAAGTCAGTTTCAGCAACACTGTCCTGCTGTTAATAGTCACCGGATCACCAAATGTGTACGAATCCACTACCAAAAAAAGTCCCCCGATAAATTCACCATTAATTTAGGCTTAAACTTGCAAAGGCCAGAAAATGAAACAGACATTTTCGCTTCCTCTCCGCTGGCGACGGGGTTCTGTGTGATGCCCTGGTAACGCTGGAGGTCTTTAACCAGCTTACTTTAGCAACAGGAAGCTAACGCTCAGCTAATGCATTGAATGAAACTCATTGAGACAACTAAGTTAACTCACAGGTATTAGGTGCTGTTGTTGGTTTGCGCCAAAAAAAAGTTTTATTTCACAAAATGTCCACTGTCAGAGACAGACAGGGCGAGAAGTCAGAAAGCATTGATAGATGGACTAATGTGTCGCATTTTGATATTTTCATTAGTTTTGTTCGTAAAGAAAACAATATATATATAATACACAAAATACCTCTAACATACAGGTAAGAAAACAGATGAAATCAGGCGACAGGCCAAGCTAAAGAAAGGGAAAGGCCACAAGCAGCAGCATTTTTCACCAGACTAAATGTTTTTTTCCAGAATTTTTGTCAACTGTCAACAACTTGTATGTTTTAGTTTTTTTGTGATCTTGACTTGAATATTTTGTGTCATTGTACATTAAAACTGTGATTAACATGATTCAAATCTACTCTTTTGAGTAACATCACACCCAACAACAGTAATGATTTCAAGAGCTCACAACCTGTATCCTATGAACCACATGACTGAATAATGAGCTTTGGAATTTTGTCTTTTACAAATATTTGGAATAACTGAATAGAGAATGTAATAATTATGTGATTTTTTTGCAATTGAAAAACATGCTGTATGTCCACGATTGTTTTGAACTGAGATTATAAGATGCCAACATTGCTGACTTGCTTTTGCACTTGGTTTTCTCAAAAAAAAAAAAAAAAACTGTTTCACACCTATACCAAGGTCGAAAGAAAAATGTGTGTGCCGGCCCTCATAGCATAAACTGTAATGGAGATACTTGTACCACTAAAGACCCACCGGACCAATACAATCACAAACAGTAAGTAAAGTCAACCAAATGCCATTTAGTGCGATACATAGAGCACATCAAGTAACGGTTGTTTTACAGAGGTGAACAGCAGGTTCTTGAACCATGAGACCTAACTACCTGACCATCGTTGTTGTCTTGGTGCTGCTCGGTCGCACTTTGGACGCTGACAGTAATTCAATTCAATTCAATTCAATTTTATTTGTATAGCGCCATATCACAACATACATTGTCTCAAGGCACTTTACATAGTGAGGTCAATATTACAATATTACAGGGGAAAACCCAACAAATCCCACAATGAGCAAAGCACTTGGCGACGGTGGAGAGAAAAAACTCCCTTTTAACAGGAAGAAATCTCTGACAGAACCAGACTCAGTTGTGGGCGGTCATCTGTCTCGACCGGTTGGGGTGAGGAGAGAGAGGAGGAAGAGAGGAGAGGTGGGCAGAAAGAGGGTGGGAGGCGAGACAGTAGGAGAGAAGAGAGAGAGAGGACAGTTGTACAACCGCCGCTGTAATCTCTACCAGACTGATACTTATAATTAAAAAATACAATTATGTTGTTGTTATTATTAGTGATGGTATTAATATTAATATTAATAATAGCAATAATAATGACGGGTTTGGGTCCTGCAGCTCTGGGGTCAGAGATACACTAGGAGAGATAGAAAACACAAACAGGGTTAGTGACATGTACTGTAAACATATCGGGGGATGGGGGGGTAGTATAACAGTTGCTTTAATTTCTACCAGACTGATACTTATAATTAGTGAAAACTGATACTTATAAATACAATGATGTTATTAATAATAATGATAGTAATAATAATAATGACGGGTTTGGATCCTGCAGATCTGGGGTCAGATCTACTAGGGGAGAGAGAAAACAGAGTTAGTGACATGTAATGTAGATACATGGGGGCAGAGAGAGAGAGAGAGATTGAAAAAGGTGGGAGAAGGAGAGAGATATAAAGGGAGAGAAAGAGGGAGAAGGAGAGAACGGGAGAGGGAGAAAGATGCTCATGATATAAGTTCCCCCAGCAGTCTAGGCCTATAACAGCATAATAAAGAAATGGTTTATTAAACACCTGAGCAGTTCTAACTATAAGCTTTATCAAAAAGGAAGGTTTTAAGTTTAACTTTAAATGTAGACAGGGTATCTGCCTCCCTGACACAAACTGGGAGCTGGTTCCAGAGGAGAGGAGCCTGGTGGCTGAAGGCTCCCATTCTACTTTTACAGACTCTGGGAACCACAAGTAATCCTGCATTTACAGAGCGAAGTGATCTATTGGGATAATATGAAACTAGGAGCTCTGTAAGATATGATGGAGCTTGATTATTAAGGGCTTTGTAGGTTAGGAGCAGTATTTTGAATTCTATTCTGAATTTTACAGGAAGCCAATGCAGAGATTCTAACACTGGAGAAATATGATCTCTTTTTCTAGTTCCTGTCAGAACTCGAGCTGCGGCATTTTGGATTAGCTGGAGGCTTTTCACAGACTTATTGGGGCATCCTAGCAGTAATGAATTACAGTAGTCCAGTCTAGAAGTAACAAAAGCATGGACTAGTTTTTCAGCATCCTTTTGAGAGAGGATGTTTCTAATGTTCTTGATATTGCGCAGGTGAAAGAAGGCTGTCCTAGAGACTTGTTTTATGTGTGAGTCAAAGGACATGTCCTGGTCAAAGGTAACTCCAAGGTTTCTCACAGTAGAGCTGGAGGCCAAGGAAATGCCATCCAAAGTAACTATATGATCAGATAATGTTTCTCTGAGGTGTTTAGGGCCGAGTATAATGACCTCAGTTTTTTCTGAATTTAGAAGTAAAAAATTATAAGTCATCCAGGCCTTTATGTCTTTAAGACAATCCAGAAGTTTGTCTACCTGATTAGTTTCATCTGGCTTTATAGATAAATACAGCTGGGTATCATCAGCGTAGCAATGGAAATTGATGTGGCGTTTTCTTATAATATTGCCTAAAGGAAGCATATATAGAGTGAAAAGTATCGGTCCCAGTACAGAACCTTGTGGTACTCCATGTCTCACTTTTGTATGAATGGAGGATTTGTTATTAACGTTAACAAACTGAAATCTATCAGATAAGTAGGACTTAAACCATTCTAGTGCTGTTCCTTTAATCCCAATGTGTTCTAGTCTCTGTAACAGAATTTTGTGATCGATGGTATCAAATGCAGCACTAAGATCTAAAAGGACGAGAATAGAAACATATCCAATGTCTGAGGCCATGAGAAGGTCGTTGGTAACCTTCAGTAGTGCTGTTTCTGTACTATGATGTTTTCTAAAACCTGACTGAAAGTCTTCAAGCAGACTATTCCTGTGTAAATAGTCACATAACTGGTTAGAAACAGTTTTTTCAAGGATTTTAGAGATAAAGGGGAGGTTTGATATGGGTCTATAGTTAGCTAAGATATCTGGGTCCAGAGTCGGTTTTTTGAGCAGAGGTTTAACTACTGCCACCTTAAAGGCCTTTGGTACATAGTCTGTCAATATAGATAAATTGATCTGATCTAATATGGAATTATTAATTAAAGGTAATACATCCTTAAATAGCCTTGATGGAATAGGATCTAAAAGACAGGTTGATGACTTGGATGAAGTGACAAGTGAAGTCAGCTCAGCCAGATCTATAGGGGAGAAGCATTCTAAATATAAATTAGGCGATACTATTGGTTCAGAACCTACAGTACTGGACAGTGTGTCTGTGCCATTAGTGGGAAGAAGCTGGTAAATTTTTTCTCTGATGGTAATAATCTTATTAGTAAAGAAACTCATGAAATCATTGCTACTTAGAGTTGGAGGAATAGACTGTTCAGTAGAGCTTTTACTCTCTGTCAGCTTGGCTACAGTGCTGAAGAGGAACCTGGGGTTGTTTTTATTTTCCTCTATTAGTGAAGAAAAATAATTGGTTCTGGCATTTCGGAGGGCTTTCTTATATGTAATTAAACTATTTTTCCAGTCTAGGTAAGAATCATCTAGACTATTGGAACGCCACTTCCTTTCTAACCTACGTGACGTCTGTTTTAAAGCGCGTGTCTGTGCATTAAACCATGGAGCTATCCTCCTCTGTTTGACTGTCTTCTTTTTCAGAGGGGCGACAGTGTCAAGTGTGGAACGTAGTGAGGCTGCTGCACTATCAACAACATCATCAATTTGTATGGGAGTAAAGTTTTGATAACGATCCTGCACTGTATCGACACATGGCAGTAGAGTAAATAACGAAGGAACTGTTTCTTTGAATTTACTAACAGAGTTTTCTGATAGACACCTGCTGTAATAGAACTTTTCTCCAAATTCAGTAAAGTTAATAATGGAGAATTCAAATGTAACTAAGTAGTGATCGGACAGAGGGTTTTGAGGAAATACTATTAGATTGTCAATGTCTATGCCATAGGTCAGAACGAGGTCGAGGGTGTGATTAAAACAGTGAGTGGGTTTGTTTACATGTTGAGTAAAACCAATTGAGTCTATGAGCGAATTAAAGGCAGAACTAAGACTGTCGTTGGCAACATCCACATGAATGTTGAAGTCACCCACTATAATAACTTTATCTGTGCTAAGCACCAACTCAGATAAAAAGAGTAAGGGCCTGGTGGTCGATAAACAACGACTACAATAACTGGTTTTTGACAATTCCAGCTAGGGTGAAGGAGGCTAAGAGTTAGGCTTTCAAATGAGTTAAAACTATGGTTAAGTCGAGCGTTAAGCAATAAGTCTGCTTGGTAGATTGCTGCTACTCCTCCTCCTCGGCCTGTGGTCCGAGGAATATGAGTATTATTATAAGAGGGAGGTGTTGATTCATTTAAACTAACATATTCTTCTGGCTGTAGCCAGGTTTCAGTCATACAGAATAAATCAACGTGCTTATCAGTTATCAGATCGTTCACTAACAAAGATTTAGATGGGAGTTACCTAATATTAAATAATCCACATTTTATTTTTCTATTCTTAGGTTCATTTATAGGCTTTGTGTTGATCTTTATGAGATTTGTGTGAATTACACCTCTTTTATTTCCCTTTGGATTAGATAGTTGAAGTGGTCGTGGGGCAGAAACAGTTTCTATGGGGTTTTGTGGGGGTGACTGCTGTAATAGAAGCGCAGAGAAGCGTGTAAGACTGCAACTCTGCTTCCTGGTCCCAACTCTGAAAAGTCACGGGTTTGACCGTCTAGGTAACCGAGTCAGGTTTCTACAAATGAGAGCTGCACCATCCAAAGTTGGATGAATGCCGTCTCTCCACATCAGACCAGGAATTCTCCAAAAGGTGCTCCAGTTATCTATGAAGCCCACATTGTTATCTGGACACCACCTCGACAACCAGCGGTTTAGTGATGATGTACGGCTATACATGTCATCACTGTTCAAGTTGGGCAGGGGTCCAGAGAAGTCTACAGAGTCCGACATTGTTCTTGCAAAAGTACACACCGAATCAATATTCATCTTCATGACCTCCGATTGACGTAATCGGGTGTCGTTACTGCCGACGTGAATAATAATTTTTACCATATCTACGTTTATCCTTAGCCAGCAGTTTTAGGTGGGATTCAACGTCGCCTGCTCTGGCCCCTGGGACACAGACTGTGGTCGCTGCTTTCGCTGACTTCACATTCCTCAAAACAGAGTCACCAATGATCAGAGTTGTTTCCTCAGCGGGTGTGTCGAGAGGGGAGAATTTATTGGAAACGTGAAGTGGTTGGTGGTGAACCGTGGGCTTCAGTCTAGGACTATACCTCTTATTGCGGACAGTCACCCAGCCGCCCTGTCCTCCCGGCTGCTCGGGAGCTGAAGGAGCTAAAGAAGCTACACTGGAGCGGCTAGCACCGGCTAGCGGCGACTGGCTAACAGTCTCAGCTAACGACTTACTCTCCACGGTGCAGAGCCGCGCTTCTAACAGACTGAGCCTCGCCTCCATCCTAGCAAGCAAACTACACTTACTATAAGTATCACTGTCGCTAAAGGAGGCGGAGGAGAAACTAAACATGGAGCAAACAGAGCAGGAGACAGCAGGAGAGGAAGAAGCCATTGTTAGCTGCTAAAGCTAACTAGCTAAGCTACGGTGAGGAGTGCAGATAAGAGCGTGTCAACCGCTGTGAGTTAGCGAGCGAGTCGCTGAAATAGGAAGAGAGCTGTGAGCGTTTAGACTAAACATGGGAGAGTGGAGCGGATAGTTGTCCCAATAGTTAGAGGAAACCGCAGTGTTAAAGAGAGACGAGGAGGAGCGGTGGATAAACACAGTTCACAGAAGCGACAACAACCGGAAGTGACACAATACGTTACCGCGAGAGTTCCCAGTCCTAGTAAGTTATTGTTTATTATTTCTAAATTACTGGCACTAATGTAATCACTGATATTTCTAAAAAGCAAGACACAAATGATTTTTTTAAAATAGAACTTCCTCATTAGCCTTTAAAAAACAGTTGCTAAATGTGGCTTGTGATGTTTAATATTGATTTAGACAAAATCATTTCCCAGTTGAAAGTTTGTCATTTTGCGAATTACTAATGATTTTTTTTTGTGAATTATCTAATGATGGTTCACAGTGGGCCAGTGATCCACCAGCAGTGTTTTTTAAAATCCATATCTTTATCCATACCAGGAATATCATATCAAATAAAACGTGCATGTCCAAATTTGAGCATTATGAATTTTTCTGCTGTTCCTGTACAGGTAAACATTTTGCAGATGTTTTTCCCAGGACAGAAATACACCATAGATGCGTGCGTTTTCAGTTTTTCGAAGTACTTTAGGATCATGTGACATGTCCGAAAGCTCCAGACGAACAACTAAATGGACATCGTAGCGAGATTGTTTTATCAACTGCCGTTTCTGAGGTCAAGAATAAACTCAAGCTTAAAGCATTTATGGTAAAACAAAAATATGTGGCTTCACAGTTCCCCTTGAGATAGTCTACTTCATGAGAGGTCACTTTCAGTTCCTTTAACCACGGCAAATTGTGTTCACAAGATCAAAGGTCACCAGTGCGTTTAATCAGTTTTTATTCTCCATAAAATACGTTTGTCATGCTATACAATTCTCTATATTTGTAATCTGCATGTGTTTTCATTTTGTCTCCTGCAGGTAACGACTCGGACGGACTATTGCCTGGAACAGCCTTCGAGATCTTCCTTGGACAAGATTTCATCATCAACTGCACAATTGTTTTCTGCAACGATTCACCACCTGCTGTGACCTGGTATAAAGAGTTGAACCGTTTTTAATGGATATCGTTTTTGATATTCCAAAAAGTCCTCAGCAGCGACTCAGGTCTGTATCAGTGTCGAAGTGGGTATGATGTGAGTCATAGCATCAACGTTTCTGTCCATGTTGTGTGACTTTTTCAGTTATTTATTGGTGTATATGCATAAGAAACCTGTGTTCACATTGTACAGCTTACGTTTCTAATAAGTGCTACTGACTAAGAAAAGGACAAGTGCAGTGCTACATTTGGATTTAGAAGTAAGAAACATTCCCCCCTATTTTAACACCGCCTATGTTCATATGATGAAAAAAATTATGACAATAGCCCTGTATAATTTTATGGGTGGTGGTGAACTTAACATTGTTTCATGGAAGAATTCACAAGTAAGACAAGTCCATTTATGGTGTTTTGCACGTGTTTCCACCTGCCCTGCACAGTGTTACTTTAATCTGAACTCAAACATCTACCAAGGTTGATAAAACAATCTCGTAGTGAGATTGTTTTATCAACTGCCGTTTCTGAGGTCAAGAATAAACTCAAGCTTAAAGCATTTATGGTAAAACAAAAATATGTGGCTTCACAGTTCCCCTTGAGACAGTCTACTTCATGAGAGGTCACTTTCAGTTCCTTTAACCACGGCAAATTGTGTTCACAAGATCAAAGGTCACCAGTGCGTTTAATCAGTTTTTATTCTCCATAAAATACACTTGTCATGCTATATAATTCTCTATATTTGTAATCTGCATGTGTTTTCATTTTGTGTCCTGCAGGTAACGACTCGGACGGACTATTAAGTAAGACAAGTCCATTTATGGTGTTTTGCACGTGTTTCCACCTGCCCTGCACAGTGTTACTTTAATCTGAACTCAAACATCTACCAAGGTTGAAAAAAAAGGTTCTTGATCTTGAAGTGTTCCCACCATGAGAACTAACTACCTGACTATCCTTATGTTTCTGTTTTGGCGCTGCTTGGTTGCACTTTGGAAACTGACAGTAAGTTATTGTTGATCATTTCTTAAATGCTTCCTCGAGTCTGAGCAGGGTTTTGTTCTCCATCTATGTAGATGGAATCGTTTCCACGCAGCCAATCAAAATGATTTGTTTGCAACCATATTTGGTGAAAGCAGGAGCCTGATGTCAGAGTTGTAGGCAGATGGTCACACGGTCCGAGCTGCTACACAAAAGGCACAGGCTTTGAACGACAACCGCATTAGGTCTCCGTCTTATCTCATACACAAACAAGATTATTTTGGTGGCTCGTGTAGTCCTACTACCGTGCAGGACTACACAAAAAAGACTGTCAGCTTTTGTCAGCTTAAAACTATGTACTCATACATTAAACTACTTTATCATCCATATAGGTAATAAGCTTGACATCCAGCAGGAAATGATGTTACTTTTATGTTTATAATAAACACGAGCAGCTGTTATGCTCCTTGAATTCATGGTGTGTAACCACATTGATCTGTATGTTTTTCAGATAACGTGGAGACCACCACAGTTAGGTGCACGACTTTGGAATCAGGCAAGAGTTTAATTTGCTCTCTTACAGTGCTATTGCTGTATCACGTGCATTGTATGGCCTCTATGACAAGTGTCACATCAACTTTTTTTTTTACATTCATTCTACAGCTCAAGGCACTTTCTTTCCATGCGTGTACCGTGCTGTTGGAGGCTTGGTGTTTGTCATCATAGTGATAGCGATATCCATCACACCGACGTGACTGTTCAGAGGTGGGACTTGAGTTGTTACGTACGGTATTTGTTTGATTCCTCAGGGTCAGTCAGGACCGCACACTGCAGACCTCCTGCTGAAAGAATAACAGTGAAAAAAGTACATAAGTCACTGTCATGAGTCTGAGAAGAGTATCTGATCTTATCTGATGTCTGTCCAAGGTTTCTGTTGTGCAGGATGAACCAGGGACGCGGCAGATCCAACCTGCCAGACTCCCCATTATGCCTCGTCCACCATTGATGACTATGAAAATGATTTGACTTAAAATCAATCTGTTAAACGTTATGATACCAGGGCTAATATCAAAACAAGTAATGTAATTATCTAAAGATTAGAACTTATCTCTGATATATTACATTTTTCCGGATTTCTGTGTGAAATTAGTCAATCAGTGAAAGGCTTTGCCATTATTGTACTTTGTATTGTGTATTGTATTTTAGATCTGTTGTTCATTCCTTCATAGAGCTGTTTTCTTGACTCCATTTTGTGCACTTGAATTCCTGTAAATCAAAGTGTAGTAACACAGCAGTTAAAATTACAAAATAAAGTGATATTGTTTGATCAGGTCATAATGTGTGTATGCGTGTGCATGCAGTGTAACACATTTACAGGTGAATGGTTTTGTTTCCTGTGTAGGTATCAATCTTCGTGCACGCATCCGGTACAAATACCTCATATATGTGATTGCTTGTCTATATTAGTGTGTGTGTGTGTGTGTTTGTGTGTGTGTGTGTGTTTGCAGCCCTGGTCTTCACACTCTCTGTTGATGAAGAGCTCTTTTTCGGGTGACGTGTCAGATTTACATGTGCATTTGGGAGCAGACAAGATGTCGACTGACTAACAGAAAGCAGAATTAAACCACATGTCATGTAACCATATGTAAAAAAAACAATGACAGTGAGGAATGGAGGTTATTTTCCAGTGAAGACATGAATCAGAAACGTACCCCTCTACTCAACATGATCAGACTCGAACTTAGATATTACCCATCTGTCAAAGGAATAATATATTCTCATCTTTTTAATGTCATGTCACTACATAAACAAATGACAACAGATTAAAAAACCTTTCTAATATAACCTGACAACAGACTTTGCATATTATTATTGGCAAAGGTGCGCATGCTCTTGGATTACACTTTGCACAGGATGAGTGACAAATACAGTGCACTAAATCCAGTATAAGTATAATATTTACACTCTCATCTCAATAAGTTGTTAATAGAAATAGGATTAATAGGATGAGGTGCTAGAACATTGTCGGCCGAATTTCACTTTGAGCCAGGAAAATAACACCTTTCGGTTCAGATTGAAACCAGCTACAAGCAGCGTGGCCCGTGGGATGTGTTACTTCTGTGGTTTTACCCCTCCCCACACCACACACACGTACATACTCGGATGCATATACTTTTGATACACAACCCACCAAACATGCTACATTGCCCACCAACCACCATGTGACGCAGGTAGAGACACTTTGCCTTTAGAGTTACAATCAACAAAGCTCAACATTTTTTGGGGGGGTTGGTTTGTTTTGGGACGGGGCCGTTATCAAAGTACGTGTGTTTTGTTATGTTTGGTACAAAAGAGGTGAAGAAATAGTGCATAAGAAATAGGAATAAAGGCTGAATTGGACAAAGGGGGGAAAAAGTAAAATTACATCTGAAAGCGAATCAGATAAGGTTGCCACCTAGAGTTGAAAAAGCAAAACTCAGTATCCTGAACTTTCAACAGGCAACTGTCCAGATGATAATCTTATCTTGGTGATATGATTGTTTTCAGATCAACAAAACCCTGTAAAAAGAAAAACTTAAGAAAGAGTAAATAAACTTCCTGAGCATGGCTCCATACAGTAAATGTTTAAAAACAGTGATTTCAATTGTCAGTTCACTCAATGTTAGCTCATAGTTTCCTTCAGATAAGCCTCTGTATTATGATTATTATTAATAGTCAAATAATTTGCTTTAATAACATCAGTGTCACTGATTACAATCAAACTAAATCTGCCAGGTGCCAAGCAAGTGCCTCCGAGGAGCAAAGGAACAACTGACCTTTTCCTGTCTTTGTTTGGTTTGTGGAAACTAAGGAGGGAAAAATGTCTTTATTTATTGTACATGACATATTTGGAGAAAACTTTACAATGGTCCATGTCAGTCTGAAGAATCCACTTCCAAAAGTCAAGGAAAAAGATTGAACAACCTACAGGTTAAGAGAGAATATTGATTTACTTTGGAGTTTTTTTGAGCCTGAGTAGTTTTGAACGCTACCTCTAAGTGGCCATGAATAATAACCTGAAGTGTCATTTTTTTGTATGAAACTGGGTGCAGGTTAATTTGAGGCTAATTTAAGCCTTAAATATTTGCATTGGTTTGTCATAGATCATTAACAAAAAGCACTAAGCCACTTGTTAATGACCGAGAGTGACAAAGTAAAGTCACTGCAGTTGGCTGCAGAGGAAACAGGTTTCCTATTGTGTAAAATTCTGGTGAGGTTACTATAACCACGCTGTCATGATACACATCGTAACCCTACACGACCCAGAGTTCAGATTAAAAAATTTGAAAGCTAGAGAAAACATCTGAAACTCTTCTTTAAAGTCTCCCAAATACAGATGCGAAACATAAATGAGATTTTATTTGCTCCAGCTCGTGCTAATATGAAACTATGAACCAACACTTACAGGTACTAAAAAAGTTATACTGCTCAAAAACAACACTTTTGACACTGAAAACCCTAATATGAAACAGAGAGGAAAATAGAAATGTGGAAATATTTAATGTTGAATAGCAGCTGTGGTATTTTTGCTAACACTGTTGGTATTTATCAAGATTTAAATCTCATAATGATCTACCAAGTTCATCACTGTGAAATGTACATTACAGGTAAACAACCAACATCCATGTTTAATTGTTATTAGAATACATGTTTTTCTTTTATATATAAATGAGATTTTCTATAAAACCATTGTACATGACCCATTTAGGCGTGTATTATTATTTGCCGCAAATAAAAGTCTAAACTCTAAGACTGCTGCTCCCTGTGGTTCGACTCAGTCATACAATACTGTACATCACTGCAAATACACACACACAGACGTGAACCACCGAGTACAGCGAGGTCACCGGGCGACCACCCTTCTGTCCCGCACAGCGCAGCAGCTATAAATACAAACCTTTCATTCTTTCCCACTCAAACCATCAGAGTCACACACTAGAAATCGATTTTAGCCTCCGCTCCACTGCTTCTCTTTGATTTCCTGTAACTCGTTAAAGATGAGATCAAAACAGTCAAAGGGCCTTTTAAAAAAAACAACAACTGCCATCTTCTTTATTTGACAACCACAAATTAGGGGCCATCAGCTGACGGTGGCCATTTCGCACAGTTTAATTTGTTCAATTTAGATTATATGAAGTTGACTTTCTTAATGATGACATACTCCCCATCAAAGTAAGAACACTTCAAACTAAGAGCAACAGGCAAGCTACATATACAACTTAACTGTAAAAAAAAGATATAACTTCCAGTCTCCTTCCAGGTTAGAGTTTCATTTGACCCCAACTCCAAACCCTCTATTCTTATCACAGTGATTCTATCAATAAGCCAGGTAACTTTTATACTGTAAGTGTAAATATCTAGCATTAAATACGTTTTTTTTTTAGTTCTGTTGTAGTAAATAACACAAGCAGTGTCTTCCCAGCTCATGGAAGCAGAGCCAGCGGTGTTGGCGTGGCTCTGTCGAAGCTCTGTTCCCGTCCTCTGTGCGCTGAGCTGGACCGGCACAGTGCTGAGCAGCTAGGTCAGGCTCAGAGCGCCGGCTGGACCGACATCAAATCGGCGGTGACGCCGGGCTCCAAATCAGTCTGGACAGAAGGGGGAGAGAAAAGCACAGTTAGTGGGTCAGCTTTCCTCTTTCGCAAACGTTTAATTTAACCTACGGAGAACAAATCCTTGCCTCAGCAGTCGGCACGTCCCGCCGGGCTGGGACACCCTTTTCCTGACAGGGCGTCCCTGACATTTCATTGCTAAAATGACGAGCACTTTGGGTTTGACATCAGTTTTTTGGGACACTGGCAATGGATTCTTCTGTTGATCCACTTCAACACGGGCCAGTCACGTGTCTTTTATTATACGTCCTTCGATTACACGATTTGAAATTTGTTTTGTTTGTTTCTATAAGAGCACCCAGAGTCAAAGTGAGAGCAAACATCTTACTACGTCATGTGCAGAAGTAAAACACAGCACATACATGTCTGAGTAAACACACACACACACACACACACACACACACACACACACACACACACACACACACACACACACACACACACACACACACACACACACACACACACACACACACACACACACACACACACACACACACACACACACACACACACACACACACACACACACACACACGTACACAATGATGAAACACTGCAGGAATTCCAGAGCCATGGTTAAGTGCCCGTCACACCTTGACGTACATGTTGCAGCAATGTGCAGTATTTCGAGGCGGCTCGCTTCGAAAATATCTATAGTGTGTCAAGTGAAGTCAGCAGATAAAAGAAAAAAAGGGCCACACAGTCCTGCAGAGTAGCGACCAGCAGGTGTCGCCTTTCATCGGGTCAACAATCTGATGTGCTGCCTGCTCTTCCCGTGTCCTGCTTTCCTCCCTCCAATCTCTCAGGAGCAATCAGTGCTACCCTCAGTTCTGCCCTCATGATTCAGGGGCGGACGGTGTTTGTGTGCCGGACCGGATGTGGCGCCTCCCCCGTACTTCCTGTGGTGCCACGGGTTGAAAGGTGCCACCGAATAAAAGGCTCTTATCTGTGGTCAGCTTCCTGGCCTTGTAGCTGCGCCACCACAACACCTTGTGCTCTGTATGGCTCTCCACCCGGCCATGCCAAAAATCATGGACAGAGACGCAGACACAAACAGTCCAGGGGCACTTTACTGGAAGAACCTCATGCCCCGGCCAGCGACTTCCCAGCCCTGACTGAAGCAAGCAGTGCCTGAATTGCGCCCACGGATTCAGAAGGAAACCACACCACACAAGCCATTTTTGTGGCCGGCTCCAAGTTGAACTTTAGCCGCAGACATCACAACTCTTCAGGCCTATTCACCGTGGGCTCCTCTGCTGCTGCACGTCTCAGACAGACTTAAGATATTTGTCAAAACTGAGTTTTACTTCCAGACAGCTGCTCCGACCCTCTTGAGGCCATTTGTATCCATCCAATGCTTATGGATCCAATCAAATATAAGACAAGACACTTTTAACAGTTTAAAGCATGTTGTCTTATAATAAGAAAACATGAATGTACTGACCTGCATCCCTCCAGCAATGTCTGAAAGGGTCTGTTCACACAAATTACAAGAGAATCAAATATTCCCTCTTACCTTTAGTGGTATTCAAGCCACACACACGCTAAAACTGAATTATTCAGGTCAAATGACCAAACAAGGACAAATACTTTGCATCACAGCTGCATTGTTGCTCTCTTTCTCTTGAACACTATCGGAATCACATCACAGTAAAAGCCTGTGTTCCTGGCAAATCTCCGCCAAGACAAGACTGGGAAATACAGTGTGTTTGTGTTTGTGTGTGTGTGTGTGTGTGTGTGTGTGTGTGTGTGTGTGTGTGTACACGTGTATCAAGTGAGAGAGGGGCGGGCGGGCGGGGCGGGGGGGGGGGGGGGGGGGGGGGGGGGCGTTAAGGCAGATATTAAGAGTCTGTCCCTCCGACAGGCTCTTAATGTCTGCCTTCCCCCCACATCGCAAGGGATTAGACCCAGAGAGAAGGTTCTTTTCTTTCCGGCTGCTAACTCAAGACAATCAGCACAACCACTTGTTATTCTACTCACGACCCACAGAATTGGAAAACGTGGAAACTCGGGCAAAGACTTTTAATCAAATGTGGAAAGTCTATGCAGGTATGAAATAACAATATAAAATATAAACTGTATTCATTGGGATTTCTCTTGGCTCATGTCACAAACACACAGCCCCGCTTAAAGCTAAATTCTACATTGCCGTGGGACCGCCCTAACCTTGACACACCAACGCGCACTTCTGTTTTTCTTCCTTTGCGTCCGCAACTCTCTGGCAGAGGATCAGGTAAAGCTTCAGTCATCGCCCTGATAAGTAAGGATTTTCCCCTGCCTCTCGTCGGGGGGCAGAAAATTCAAGATAGAGGGGAAGTGGGCAGCGGTCCACGCGCCACATTACCCCGCTGGCACCACACGCTGGTGTTTCCGTGACACCCAGAGAAGACTGTGAGTAAAAGGTGATAACAGGAGTCCAGGGAGCTTTGATGACACATGACTGAGCAGCCGCCCTGCCACTGCTGTGCGGAAAGTAGCTGTGAGTCGACCCTCTGTGTGTTTTCAGGTTAATGTCTTAACGGTATTTCATGTCACGTGATTTGACAATGCTCTTGTTCAATCCCACTCTAACGGCAAGCAAATTCCCATTATTCACTTTTTTCCTCTTATTTTTAAAACAGTCAATATTCTCCTTTCAGACTTATTAAGACCCAAATCAAAGCTACAGTTTGTAGATTGTTTTCTTATATCTAAACAATAGCTAAACACAATGGAAACATGCTTTAAAAGAAGTCTAATCCAGATATTAACTCCGGAAAATTGGGTGCAGACATTTTTCGGAGTTTGCTTTTTTTCACATGACGAACGCAGCAGGGAAATTGTCAGACGTGTTCACACCTGCAGGAACATTTTCGGAACGAAAATTGATAACAAACATTGATAACAGCTTTCTGTGGAACTTTGGACTGGAAACCCTCAGGCTGAGCTACTGTAGCTTGGCTTGGCGTGTCAGGGCTCACGAAATCCCAGGATGTTTTTCTGTTCATGTTACCAGAACAGAAAATGCGAATACTTCATCATAATCACTACGACGACAAGAGGCACTCAAAACTTGGCAAGCACAAACGGTCGCAAGAAAAAAAACGAAGCACTGAATATCAGCCGGATTATTTTGGTGACCCTGAGGTAAAGAAAAGCCCATAGAAAAGACGACAGTGTCAAAATGAAACTGGCAACCTTGACGTGGGAAGTCCACCCTCAGATACACTTATAACAGCTTTTTTTGGCTGAACTATTTTAGAGGAGGAATAAATCAAACTTTGAGTAACAACTTAACAAAATGTGGACAGGGACAGAAAATTCATTCAGTTTAGTGATTGGCGTTACGGAGACGTGAAGTTACAGAATTTGTACTCACCGTTAGTACAGATTAAGCACTTGCAGAGACACACACACAGACAGAGCAGGAGGACGGCTGCCACGCCGCACACCGAGAGGAGCACGACCATGACTGGACCCACTGCAGCACACAAAACGCACACACTCGTTACACCATAGCTCTGAAGCGCGGTGTATGCTTAAAAGAACACGTAACATGTATGACATCTGGACTAAACATGTTCAGCGATGTGGTGAAAGAATGGCATTTCTATTGTGCAAAAGAACAAACATATTCCTTCCCGCATGCTGCGACATTAGAGGATTCAGAAACCCATCAAAGCAGCCATAATTGCCCATCACTAAAATAGCTGCGACTACGCACACTTAGAAAACACAGGCCTTTGTTTGTGCCACACACCATCAGTAAAAGATGGGGAGTGCTGTTGTGTACGCAAGGTATTTTGGCAACATTTTCAGACAGAACTTTTAAAAAGTTTTAATTCTGGTCTTTTCCTTGTGTAATACCTAAATGTTATGTGTCCTTAAAGTAGACATGATGCCATGCTTTTAAATCCTGTCTTGATTGCACATGACGATACATACTACATATTGATTTTATCACTAAAAGTGTGACACATGGCTCAAACAAACCTATTATGTCATTATGTCTGCGTAAATATGTCTATGATTTAGATGTGACACGCCACGTTATCTATTCAGAATTAACTAGAAAAGGTGAACTGGTCGACCATGGAATCCTGACACAATTTGATCTAATCATGATAGGTTATGACTTCCTCACCATTTGTATTGAGGGGCAGTGTCAGGGGTTTCTCCAGACCCTGGTGGTGCACGATGCACTTGACGGAAAGGTCACTGAGCAGCCCTGACTGGAAGAAAACCGTGCTCGTCACTACGGTCGTGCCGTCACCCTGATCGTAGGCAGAGGAAATGGGCGGCCCAACTGTTCGGTTGTCCCCGCCAATGTTCCACGTGATGTCTGCCGCAGGGCGCGACTGGGCGGTGCAGTTGGCCTCAGTGACCCCTGAAGACGAGGTCACGTGGCTCACCTCGGGCTTGGGTAAAACTGAAGAGGAAAAGATAATGTTTCATAGATGTTATTCTGATTAAGTTGTTGAAATGATGTTAAATGAACCAAAAAAGGTGACACAAATATCTTTTTTTCTTTGTCCGAGCTTGTAAATCACAGACAACAGACAAGAGATTTGTTCCTCTGCTGTCGTAACGTTGATGGAGAGACAGAGAACGCTGCCTGTCAATCTCTCTTTCCCAGGACACATGTCGCCCTGGAAACAAACCCAGACACCGAACAGCGGCAGAGCAGCTTTTACTTCAGCTAAGACAAATGCAAAGCTTGTTTAGTACACACTGAGGCCTTCTGTGCAGGGAAACAGTGAGCCACTCATCCCCTGGGCTTTCACCCTAACTAATCACCCCCATTCCCCTCAGTGACACCCTTCCCTCTGTCAACATTATCACTCCAAAAACACACTCATGAAGGAAGATCAACAACCACTCACACCTTCTGGAACGTTTTAGTATGGCTGCTGAAGTGTGACGTTGTGCTTCACACATTTCTGGCACAGTGGCGGGACGGAGAGGCCGGGGGTTAAGAGTTGGCGAGGGGGGACGCGGTGCGATGTCGCCATAGCAGGTCAGACCTTTTAGTTTAATCACCCACTGCAGCAACTCTCAACTCGGGGCTGCTTGTACACACACTTCCCTTTTCCTTAGCTATATCTGGGATGTGCACACGCACGCACGAGTAAACATTTCCTCTGGGCTGTATGCAAGAACAAAAAAGCTGCTTCAGCAGAATACAGCAGAAGAATCTCCAGGCGCCATCCCCTCGTATGAAGGTTCTGGAAATGTTCCTGCTGCTGTGAACGCGTCTGACCCGGACCACCTCCTGCTGCGTTCATCCCTGTGTGTGAACGGCAAACTCTGGAAAGCGTCAGGAAATATGGGTTCGGACATTCGGAGTTTGCCGTTCACGTGTGAAGAACGCAGCAGGACATTGCTGTTTTACAGCTTTAGTGAAAGATAATGAATGGTTTTTAAGGATAAATGCAGACATTCTATTTTCTGCATCCACCTTTGTCCCGAAAACCAACCGGCGACCCCACAAGACCTTTAATTTTGTGCCCAATTATACACTTTCAATTCCATACTGAAAGCTAATAGACTGATCGCATCGATTTCTTCTTGTACAATCTTCTCAGGGTGTTAAAAGGCTAAATAAAAAAAATCTAAAATGCGAATTGACCACGGGTATACGTTGCTGACTGTCCCCAGACTCACCATAGACAGAGAGGCAGGCGGTGGCGCTTCTGCTGCCGTCAGGGTACGTGTGGAACTCGCAGGTGTAGCACGCCTCGTCCTCCGTCTTGACCGGCTGGATGGTCAGCTGGGTGTCGTCCAGGGTTCGGCTCAGGCTGACCCGGCCCCTGAAGTACTCTTCCACTCTGTGGTGGCCATACTTGCTGTAGGACGCCATGGTGGTGGTGTCGCCCTGCTCGGCGGTCTTCCTCCACAGCACCTGCTGCACCCTCTCGGGCAGGCTGTACCAGCAGGAGAGGGTGACCGGCTTTCCGCTTATGACTGTCTTGTTGCCAAGCAGCCACACTTTACCTGGGACAAAGGAAGTGCTGCTGGCGTCAAATGTACTATGAAATCGGAACCTTACAGGATTGGGACCCAGGGAGCAATAAAAAAATGTGTGTGCACATTTAATGATAACAACAAGAAGGTTAGCTGTCTGGGTGGGCTTTCCTCCCCTGCTGATCAGACCTTAGTGTCACACTGCATGTCTCAATGCAGCAAAACAAACCCTCTATGTGAACCTCTGAGACTTCTAAAAATACAAATGTCTTCATGGATAAAAGGGCAAAAGGTCAAGGGTCATGTGAGAGTTGCAGCGCTGAAGATGCTTACTGAAGATAACATGCTCTCTTAGATAACAGAAGCTGGGAGGAACTAAAATCTTGAACCGAACATGAACATGTATTTATCATCCTCAAACATTTTATCAAGGGACCCTTAATGATCTAAAAATATGAACCGAGTTGTGCGGCCCAGAGCACAGAATAAACTCTTTAATGGTGGACGTGGCTTTTAGCTGCAATGTACAGCTTCGCAAAACTCACCAGCGACTGTGATGCATGTCTTGCCTTCTTGCGAGCCCCCGGGGAAAACATCAAAGATGCAGCGGTAGCAGCCCTCGTCCTCAGGCCGGACTCGTGTGATGGTGATGTGGCTGCTGTCGCTGTGGTGGCCGGTGAGCTGCACGCTGGCGTCGTGATGGCTGATGCGCACCGGCGCGCTTGAGCTTTGCTCGTAGGCCATCAGGACCTTGTTGTGCCTGTTGAGCCAGCGGACTTGCCGGACGGTGTCCCCCGTTGCCGTGGTGATGTTGCAGCCAAGCAGAAAGGGGCGACCCGCCTCTGCCGTCAGGCTGACGGGCGCAGTGACTTCACCTGAAACAGCAGGTCAGTCATACGAGTGAGCACAGTAAGTCACTGAAGAGTTTTTAAAATTTAAAGATTTATATTTGTGTTTGCCTCTGCCTTATCCTCATAATAGGAGCTTTAATGAGCCAAATAATAAAAGCAGCACCAGTTGAATATAGAACGTACCATGAGTCCTGAAAACAGCCACTCCAACTGTCCATAGCAGCAGAGACAGGGGGAGGGCAGGCCCACACATCGCACAGCGAAACGAGGCTTCCAACTCTTAAACCGATTGGGCCTCCACCTCAGTGTGAAACCTCAACATTCAGCACACGCCCGTTTCCACATAAAGACGATGAACTGGCCAAGGAATTGTAGAAGGGGTGGAATCAAGAGGCCGCAATGTGGACGCACCTCTGTCGGGGTGTCCGGCGTTGGGACTTGTTCAGCTGCTGTAGGTCAGCGGGGCTGTCCCTGCATGTTATTGGCACACAGTCTGCTGCAATGGGAAACACGGAGCCAGAGAATTACATATTGCAATGACGGCATCACCTGAGCAACAACACGCTCTCTGCTCTGTGATGGATGGAAAAAATACAAACATCTGAATAACTAAAAGTTGTTAGGGGGGATATTTGTGCATCGGATACTGTGGTAGGTTCACTTTTAAGTTTGTTGCCGTGGAAATGCAATGTGTACGCACAAACAACAGCCGCTGCTGATGCAAGAAACATCACCTGGGGTCTAATGGGATATTTTAAAGGTAAATCCACAGCATGCGCCCTGCCCTGGTGAAAATCATAATCATCAGGAAGCAAAACGAAGCCGCCGCTTTGATGTCTAGACTGCACCCAAACCCGGAGATTTCAAAATACGTACCTGAAACACAACCGCAAAGACATTACAACAGCCACATGGTGATGTACAGTAGGATGACAAGGTATTAGTCATGTAGGTGATCGCAACATGCGTGAGTTTATAATGACGCAGAGGGTGTGTGTGTGTGTAAATAAGAGTGCAAACACATGCTGAACACTGTGGTTGGTTGTCTATAAACATCTCCCCATTCATTGTAAAGAGAGAGACAACAGAAAGATACTTCTGTAAATCACCTCGTGAACTGCACTGGGATCAGATCCTGATCAAACTGGCCTCTGATCAGACTCCAGGACTGGACTTGCCGGGGAGGGAGAAACCCACCCAAACCACAACAAGACCGGGTCCAGACCCCAGAGCTTTTTATAGGTAGTTATTTTGCTCTTTTACTGTGCCAAGCATTTGGCTTCAATCGTTCAGCCCGCTTCTGTTGTGCTCGAACATATAAAGGACTTTTTCCACTGCAAAAATGCCACAGATGACTGACGGTGAAGGGTTATTACACCGGCTGCAAGGAATCTGATCCAATCAATCAACTGGCAACTTACAGCCCTAAAAAGCTGCTCCATATACATCCAGATGTGCACACCAACAGCTGATTCAGTCCCAAAAGGAGGATGTAATGTGAGATTTCTTGTGTAGATCTTGCTGATCAAAAGTTAAAAGTTCAACAGGATATTTTGGTGCACGTAAACCTTTCTCTTGGCAGGTTTGAAAATCATTATACATGCAGAAAATGACAAAAAGACACATTCTCGCTCTCTTATCCCACAGGTGCACGAAGGAAAACATTTTGTGGCAACATTATAATCTAAAGTTAGATAAGGTTAAATTTAATGAGCAAATTTAAGATTAATTATTATACAAGCAGATTAATCCATTACAAGGAACAAAATACCCATTAGTTAAGTTAAATGTGATATTTTTTTTTGTTGAACAACTTTGTTTTCAAAGAAAAAGGAAAGAAAATTGGATGATGTTTTACCCTGAAGAATTGTCACCATAAAAGTTTGACAAACTGGCTATAGATGTGTTGAGACCCCTGGGTCAAACATGAATATATATATATATATATTCATAAGTGACTGCCAAAGGTTTTTAATTTATTTCAAACCAACTTTGCTTGGAACCAAACCTGTCGCGACTGTTGCACGATAAAGAGAAAGCAGACTTACCCGCTGACAGAGGACTGGATGAGAGATGCTGCCTATACTGCAGGTAAAACCAACTGGAGCAGAGGAATCCATGCTTCTTACATTAAACTGCGACCGACCAGTGTTAAGAGTTTCCTCCTGCTGGTGTGTAATCCCCGGTCTCTGAAACCGGTTCAACCCCCCCTCAGATATGAAACATGTGGAAACAGTGATCTCCGGTGGCTTTGTGGCGCAACTGCATGAATCCTCACTTTCCAGCCACCATTGTGCTGCGTCTCTTTTGGCATCTTATACAACTAGCACTGTAAATATGACTGCAGCCGCGACCACTGTTACGACTAACATCATTCTGGAACAAGCTAACATTTGGATGTTTTTATGATCTGTTAAAGAAGAGGGCAACACGATAGAAACAAATATAACTAATACTAACAAAAAATACAAACCCTTTTAAAAAGTTGTCAGATATTGTAAACAACATCATAAAAAATTACTTAAACATCACCGACAAAACTACTATTTACATTATTCTTTCTTCATCCATGAACCAGGACAGACTGTTGACACATTCAGGTTTTTTCCCCAGTAAAAAAACATTTTGTCTTCCACTGGTCAAACTGAAGTCTTCTTGCTGATGAATGCCGCATATTTGGCCTGTTGCTTTTTTGAGTTTTCTGCGGAGTGTGCGGAGTTGTCCTTTGTCTGATTCCATCACTCTCGTGTGACCAAAGCTGATTTGCTCCTTGAGATAAAAACACAAGGGAGGGACGATGAAGGTTAGACCAATTGGAAGGTGTAAAATCTGACATCATGCAACCAAAGTTCAATCAGGAAGGCTATCTTTATGACCCTCCCTTTCCCCGCCTGTTCTAATCAGCTGACTGTGGGCGTCTTCAGTAATCCAATCAGATTCTGCCTTTATCTCTATAAACCAATCATAGTCGTTGCTGTTAAACTTTAAATCTGCTCTCCTCTCTCTTGTTGTCAGCTGTCATTTCAGTTATTTGCTGTGACCCTCCTCCTCCTCCCAAGTCACCTCTAGTATCCTCTGCTACCGTCTAAGCACCAAATACCCTCATTTATATCTCCTTGTTGATTATGGCAAAAACATTTTGTTCATTTTCAAAGGAAGCCTCTCCTGATTGAAGTGAATATGATGTAAACAAGTTTGAAGAAGACTGTCTTATGTGGGGGTGTCTTGGACTACAGTTTGAGGCAAAGGACTCTTCTCAAGGTTTCTGCGTGACAGACAGAAAGAAGAACAGTTAAGGCTGAACATTGACCCTCACAGACTCAGACACTGGCTAAGAAGAGAAATACCTGTTCTTTTGTTTTTGCAGCAGGACAGCAATGCCTGTGATAACGCAAACACAAGCCGCCGCCGCCGCCACCACCACCACCACGATCAAAGTCACAACTTTGAGAAAAAGAAGAGGAGTTGTTGGTATTGTACATTCAACAATTATAAAAACAAAAACAGTTTGAATGAGAACAGACTTGTGACCATCTGAACATTAACTTACTGAAGTATATGCCAGCAGATCCAGATCCCTCAATCATATCTGAATAAAGAAAACGCAAACATCAAAATCATGAAGTAAAAATCTGTCTATAATCGTGTGGTTTCATTAGACCCATGTTTCTCCTTCCCACACTTTAACTCCATGTGTACCGTGTATTCCTTCTACAGATCATCCTCTCCTCCTGTTTTTCAACCTTGTTCTCTCGTCATTATATTGAGTACAGTGCATTAACACATGTCCAGTATTTTCAACAACATCACAGTGTGCATATTTACTTGTCCATTATAAAAATCTGTGTCAAATTTAAACCTCAACCTCGTTATCACAACCACCTCTCGACTATTCCTTGAACACTTTGCACTGACTGTCTTGTGTATTCTGTGATATGTTCTGGTCTTTGCTGTCCACATTTTTCTGGCATCATCAACGTGCAAATTAAAATCCCCAATCGATAAAACTTTTTCTAGCTTTATAATAGAAGTTAAAATGGACCTGCTGGACCAGGAGGGCGATAGATTAAAGCACAATAGAATGGCTTTAGTCGGCCAACTTTAGTCAGCTGTGGTTCAAAGTTAGTATATTGTTCTGTGCTCAGCAATTGGCAAGAAAACTGATTTTTTTTTTCTTCAAATCACCGCAAGACGAATGCCACGACCAGACAGACGTGGCGAGCCAATATATGAGCAACCAGTAGGTCAGTGTTCATTGAGATAAAACTCCATAATTTCGTTGCCAGGTTTCAGTCAAAAATAAGAACGACAGATTTTTCTTTGGTAATCGAGTCATTTAGTATATGAGCCTTATTTGCCACAGAACGTGCATTTATCAGACACATGTGAGCTGGAGAGGCAAACATATCCTCAATTGCACTGGAAGGCTTGGGGTTGAATGCCAATTTGTCTGGGGGCTCGTGCACCACGTCGATCCTGATCAGAACTGGAACGCGAGCGTGGGTGTGTAATTCTGACTGGGATGTATATGTATAATACACCAGGCCTTTTTGGAGAAGCTGAGTGAGGTGGAGAGAAAGGGATTGATGATGGCGTAGGGGGCGCTACCTGGGAGAACGGTGCGCTGATGCGACGCCGGAGAGGAAGTGTGAGAAGTAAATAGTCAGTCACGTGGGGAAAGTTGTAAACAACGCAGCAGGTTAGCAGCTAGCATTCTGCTAGCTGGCCCGACTGGGTGAACTCCGTCAGCCTTGAAAAAAAAGGATGAACAGTTCCAAACCAAGTTAAAAATGTCAATGAAGCCAAAGTCGTGGCCGGTGCAGGAGGACTGGAGCCACGTGTGGAGACGGAGGATTCTACTGAAGCAACCCAGTGTGGGGATGGGGCCCCGGACGTGAAGACAGTCTTTCCACACCCGCGTAAAAAATCAAAAAAAAAAAAAGGTTCATTCAAATCTTTTGTAGACAGCTCAGTGGCAGACGTGACACATCGTTGGTCCCTACGTGAACCCGGGAGAGAACAGCCCCGGTAATTCATCCAGGAGGAGTGGGACTGCGGCTCCAGGGAACAGTGAGCTGCGGCGTTGAAGCAGCGGTTGCCTCGGTGACGGATATCCCCCCTATCAGAGGGGACGGGGAGCTGATGGGTGCACATGACTTGATGACTTTCTTGCATCCCATCCACGGACAACCACCTCAGCCCAGGATGACTGAGGTGTCGTGCAGGATGAAGGCCGGGGACAGTTGGAGGGGGTCCCATCGCCCTGTGTCCTGAAGGCTGTCGTGAGGGAGATGAGCCGCAGAGACCGTTCATGAGCCACATCCATGAAGGTCATCAGACAGCCTTCGATTTCTTCCCAAAGGTCAGCGGTCGTTTTGTTTGCTGTCTTGAGCAGGTTGTTGTCGCAGGGCACGGCAAACGATTTGATGAATTAGATCCTTTAGCTGGTTTAAAGCTTTGGTGAAAACAAGCAAGATCTACGCATGTCACTTGGGGGCACCGATTGTAAGGTGGCACAAGCTCAAGTGAACAGCAAAATGTCGCCACATTTAGGATCAAGCAACGTGTATATAAGTGATGTGACAGTATAAAAGTCAATTTACATTTCTTGTAAAATATATAATGTCAATGTTGAATCTCAATGTTAAAGTGTTTCACTTGACACGATGAGTCAAGACAATTGAACTTTACATTCTCACGTTTGTCATCTAGACACCGAAGCATGTCCAGTTGTCATTGACTTAAGACTTATTGATATTTTACCAGTTTAGTACTGCTCCTTCAAAACGTACTTGTTATGGACTGAGATGCTGGTTTTGTTCTACTCAAATTCAACTCTTAATATTTAATGTGAGATTATTATGGAGGTAAATGTGTTGCTAAACGCATGCGCTCGTAGATTTAATGTGTGAATTTGTAGAACATAAATCTGAATTTGTGTGTTGAAACTTTCACATCTAAAAAAAATATTCATACACATGTAACCTCAATTTGAAGTACAAAATATATTCACTGAATTCAGAAGACAGAACATAGGTGAGTGAATATTTCAACATTTTTTCTACAAGCACTCAAGTGTGTGTTTTTTTCCTGGTACTTCAAATTCAGGTTACATGTGTATGAATATATTTTACAAGTAAAAATGTAACTGCACACGTTTAGATTTTTGTTCTACAAGTTATCACATCCAGTCTACAAGTGCCTGCATTGTGCAGCATATTTACCTTGATAGATTTGGTGGAGCATGATGTTTTGATGCAAACACATTTAGGGCTGCAACCAATGATTATTTTCATAAATTGATTAATCTGTTGATTATTTTCTCAATTAATTGATTAGGTTTTTGGTTCATAAAATGTCATACAATTATAAGAAATTGAGATTGTGTTTCCCAAATCCTAAGCTGATGTTTGTTTTTTTTCCAAACACAAAATATATTTAATTTACTGTCGTAGAGGAGCAAAGAAACCAGAAAATATTCACATTTAAGAAGCTGAAATTTGAGAATTTGGACTGGCCTAAAATCGGCATAGTACAGCATGGCATAAAAACTGCAAGAAACGGCATTGTATAGTATGGCATAAAATGTGAAAAAAACATAGTATATAGTATGGCATAAAAACAGAAAAGACGGCATCGTGTATGTGGCATAAAAATGAAAAAAACAACATGGCACATGGTATGCCATAAAATGTGAAAAAACAACATTGTATATAGTATAGTATATAGTACAGCCTCACACAGCCACTCATGTGGCTGCAAAGAAAAGGAAATCAGGAAACATTTCAATTGATGAAATGATGAATCCGTTTGGTACATCACATATTTCCCTTCATAAGACCACATCTTAACTGTGTTTCCTTACATGTGTTGTTTAATCATGGACCCTGTAAGACCTTTACCTGTGTATCACTCCTCCACTGTGACCCTCTCTCCTCCATCTTGTCTTGCAGTGCACATGATCTATGGACCCCTGGACCCCGTCAACCCTCATCAGCAGTTCATCCGTCTTCACTAGTGAGTCCCCTCAATCCCTCTACCTCTGATTCTTAAATTCTCCTGTTAAGATGATCTGTTATACAATTCTCTTGCTTTTAATTTTCAATATCTTTACCATAATTTGAGCAGAATGATACTAAACATAAAATGCCTGAACCTTACACAGATCTTTAAAAAAAAAAGAAAAGAATGTACCTGAGAAAGTAATGGCTTGTAATATGACATATTTTTTAAAAATTTGTGCCTTTAAGCATATGAGTGTCTGTCCATTTCTTGTAATGTACTTTTAGGTGTATTTTTCTATTTTTTTTTTAATTGGGTCACGTAAGATCATTTGGTAAATAGAAGTAAAAACAATTTTATATGTGTAGCCTGGTGGTGCAGTGACTAAGGCACTGGCTTGAAAGTGAAAGGTTGACAATTCAATCCCTGTTCAAGACAAATCATTGCAGTGAAGTAAGATAGATTTTTCCAATTTTAAGTGATTTAGGCAGAAAATGGCTTTTTGGGGGGGGTAATTTTTTTGTTTATTATAATTATTTAATTCATTAATTGTTTTTTTTCGAATTTCTTTTTCTTATTAATTTCTTTTAACCCTCATCTCACAGCACACGTATCAAACCTTTCTCCGAGTCTTATAGGAAATATCAATGTCTCTTCACAATGACCGAAGACATTATTTTCTCCTGCTTTCCCCTATCATTGACCAGAATGCCGTATACTTGAGAAAATTCTAGGTCCGTGGTTCAATTGCGGTATCTTGTTCATTCATGTTTGAGTCCGTTCTCAGTCTTGAACCCTGGGTTTATTGCACCAGAGCCTCGCGTCTTACCGCTCAACCACCATCTTTCACAGTTAAGTTGGTCCAGTTTGTTCTCATGATCATCAGACATTCAAGAGGACAAATTGTAAATGTGTTAAAGGTGGGAGTTGAACCATGGACCTTAAAATGTAATAATAATAATTATAATAAATTTCATTTACATACCTGTATAATTGCCACTACGCCACGGAATGAATACGTTTGTTCTAGTTTGCTCTCATCAAAGCAGCAACAGCAGACATTCAAGAGGACAAATTGCAAAAGGTGGGAATCAAACCATGGACCCTAATATGTCCATACCTGTATCATTGCCTCTACGTCATGGATTCTGTTCAACATCTTTACTCAGAAATAAGTTTAAATGTATGTTTTGTTTCAACCAAATCACAAAAATGGTGGGACTTGATCTGTTCACATGTGAGCCTAAAATCTTACCACTTCACCAGGGTCTTCCTCAGGAAACTCAAGTCCAGTATATTCACATTTAACTTACATCAGGAAGAGGACTCGTGGCGTGGCAGGATAGTTAAAGAACCACAAGGTTGTTCCAGCTGGGAGAATCAGTGTCTCCCCCCTGGCCCCCCAGAGAGATAATAACAAAGGGTTATGGGACAGAAAGCAATAATTGGCTAAATTGGGACCCTGAACAAACACACACACACAAAATCATACAGTAAATGTGCATTTTTGTTATGTAAGCAATAAATAACACAAACATTGATGTGTGCAAAACCACAAGAATATTGTTAATAAAATAAAATAAAATAAAATGCGGAACTTCATCACACAACACACATCGCCATTACCCTGCCCTGCACAGCAGATGGCACTGTTTCCTCCAGTGTGTCACATGAAACATCCTATCACCAAAACAAATCGGCCTGATCAGCTGGTTGGACATGAAGCAAATCCTTAGTGCACTAGCTGGCAGTCACTATAGCCCGCAATGACAATACAAGTGTACAGTAGTTAACGACATATTTATCTGCTTTCCACAGTTTTACCTCACAGTAACCCTGAGGCAGCTCTTGTACTATCCCCTACTCCTCAACATTTGTCTAAACAAGTTTTCTGCTTGAGGTTCCATAAACAAAGGTTAAAGTGCTGAGATCTGGAATTAAAAAAAGTGTAATTTTTACATGAAGTTATTAACATTTTGGATTGCTGCTTTTAGCTTAATTCGCTGTTACATCTCTAAAGGTCAGAAGCAAACAAAAATAAAATAAAAATGTTTTTTTTTTATAAGGTTTGCATGCCTGAAAGGTAAAAGGTTAAATTAAAATAAATAAAATCTGACTAATGCTCATTAAACGTTGTGATTTCTTCTGTTACACTTGGACCTGCCAGGGAGAGAGAGAAAAAACTGACTTTATTATATTGTGGGCGGAACATTACTCACAGATAAGATACTGGGTAAATACTCAACTATACTACCGATATTTCATTTTGCAATTGAGCAAACATCTTACATCATGTACCATACCTCACCTTCTACTCCTCAACATTGCAGCAGCCACAGCCATGCAGGCAATAAAGATTACAGCAGAAATTACAAGTGCGATTCCAAAGCGATACAGTCCTCCCTCTAGAGACACAGAGAAAAACCGAACAGGGTCACTCAGGTTCACCTCAGGTAGAAGAAGGTAAATTTCCTCTAAAGAGGAAGGTGGGAAATTCTGATGGTAAACTTTAATTATTTAAACATAACTTCCCTATTCTTATCTGATTATGAGACTTTCCCCAGCGAGCTCATGAGACTGTAACATGTTTGTTTTTAAATCTTGATCATGAAACCTAAAGTCAGAAGTGAAACTGAAAGCTTCCTGATTTAATGAGCCACTGCCCAGCTGACTCAGGAGAAGAACAATGTGCTGATTACACATCGGTCAGACTGTTGGCTGCAGTGTCTGCACGACTTAACTCATTTACTGAATCTCAAACTGGTTCCTTTTTCTTTAGGTTACATTACATGAAGAGGGTTTTAGGGAGTTCCTGGTGATGTTGATGACTATGCCAGCTCATAACAATGACGTATTTGGAGCTTGGTCACCTACAAAGTGGAAGTACTAACAGGTAAGCTTGCACAGACTGCCGGCAAAGCTCCCGACTCTGAACCTTTATTCCACTGTCACTTCCTGTCAGTAAGAATTTGGCAATGGCGATCACTGCTGGTGATCACTGCCGGCAATCATCTAGGAACTGGATCCTCCAGTTGACTAAACTTAGACCGGCACTGGGACTCCCCAGGTTGAGTGATTTACCAACCGGAAAGCAGTTTGAGATGCAACCTGTGTAACCACACTACATTCTGCAAGTCATGACAGCTACATTACCAATAATGCTATAAAAATGCAACGATTGACACACACACATACCATCCTTCGCCTTCGGACGTCCAGCACTTAAAGAGAAAGGGATCCTCTTTTGCTTCTCTCCCGTCTGACCCCTGTTCAGCAGACAGTCCACATGCCCACTCCAGTCTGCAGGTACTTGCAGAGTAACGTTGTGGCTGCTGGTGAATGTGTGGTCACTGTTCGATGCTGTGGTGGTCTCTGTTTGGTCCAAGTGGCTGGCACCAGGTGAAATGTCCCATTCAATGGTAGGAGCTGGTTTACCCGTGGCAGAGCAGCCGAACACAACCTCCACGTGTTCTCCCTCAGGTCCACTTCTGTGATCGTGCAGCGTGTCCACCGAGGATATTCCTTTGGGGAGAATTGCAACTCGTCATTTTTGTGAACCGTGAGCTTCTCTGACAACGACTATAGGGTCACTGAATGTTCCAAAAAACTTTACAAAATGATAAGTTACACCTCACAGAATCAGCATGACAAATGAAAAGACAAAACTTCTGGATATCAACCAGTGGAGGTCAGCAAGAACAAGAGTCTCAGCTGGTATTCATTTACTCCTTGAATTCTTGAGATATTGTGACTTGAATAATTTTTTTTTAAGAATCCTCTCTTATTTTTCTATCTCCATCCACTTTTATGAAAGGGCTGCAGTTTACCTCGCACGCTGAGGCAAGTCTGCTTCCTGCTGGACCCATCAGGATACACGTTGAACGAGCAGATGTAGCAGCTCTCGTCTTGCCACGACACATTCCTCAGAGTGATGGAGGTGGAGTTGAGGGACGCTTGCGTGAGGGCCACCTTCCCACGGAAGGGTAAGTTCACTTGCTCTCCGAACCGCTTGCTGTAGGTTGCCAAGTTCTCTATTGGATCATCCTTGAAAAGCCTCTGCCACGTGACCTGCAGCACACCTGCTGGGAGGCCAAATGCCTGAATCAATATTTACAGTGAAAACATCAGAGCCGGGTTTGTGTCTCACGAGTGAACGGCACCAGCTGCTCAGAGATATCACTGGCAAACATGAAATGACAACAGTGAAAAGAACCTGAGATGTTATAAACACCTCAGGCTGCAGACAGGGACAATGGAGCAGTGTTACACATTCAAAATAAAAGTACAGCATTTAAAATACAATCCGCACCTGTGGGGTTGTCCACTGCGCACATGTAATGTGCCTCCCCGCCATACTCAGCTATTGTATTTCCATATCCAGTAATCTCTAAGCCTGAGGCTGAAAATAGAAGCAGACGAGTGTCGGTAAAGTACGTGCAGTCTTAAAATCTATATATACGGTATAAAAACAGATAGGCAACTCATTTGTAACACATGACAGATGAATTACAGAGAGATAAGCTTTGGTTTTCAGTCAATGATCACATGAAGAAGAAAATCTAGACATAAAAACAAGGAACATATATTTGGATTTTTAAATAAATCCCTCCACATGCCACGCAGGTTTGGGTGATCCTCACCTGGCAATGTCACTCACCTTTAAACAGCAAACAAGTGAATATGAGGATGTACAACATTTCTCCGACTGGTGCCTGGTGCCTGAGAGAGAAGACTTTCAGTTTTGCTTGTGAGCAGGCTTTTTAATGGCCTTCAAATTGAAAGTAAACAGCGGGAGGGGACTTCTGTGAGGCTGAGCCCAACAAATCCAGCAATGTGGGAAATCGACAACAGTTTAAAACAAATAATTTGGGTTCTATGTCAGGAATCAAGACAGAAAAGACGTCTTGATATGAATGTATATGTGGGTGGACTGCAGAACACATTAGATGATTCTGGACTATGGAAATAGTCCAGCATCATCAGTTAAACAATAGCAGGATTGATATTTTGTTGTGGAGCTCAAAGGGACTACAGTAGATAAGACATTTTTCCCATGACCCTTCTTGAAACTCATTCCCCCACACTGCCTTTCTCTGTTAGTGTTATTAATGTTACGTCTAGTAAATTGCAGCCTGTGCTCTTCTGTTACAACAACTCCCAGATGTAAAAAAAGCAAAAACAGATTTCCCTGTGGTTTGAGGTTTTAACACCTGAACACATGACCATATACATATATTAGTGATGTGATGTGATATTAGACATATGTGGGTCGTGGCCATTGTGGTCTCATGTCCCAAATGCAATGGGAAACTCCTCCCCAGATGAGAATACAGTAAGTACTGTATGTGGGCCACTTCCGTGAAACAAGATGAGAAATAATTTGTGGAAAATGTTTCCCCCCTTTTTACCCACCGTAACACAGAGTAAACACTATGCTAATACAATGCAGTGTCATCCGCCCAACATTTACAAGTTCATATCCCAGTTAGCCTTGAAGGGGTTAATATCCCTCTATGAACATTTCTATTTCCTCTCATAACCCTTCTTTCCAAAGAAGCTTCACACCCTTGAGAACAATTTACATTTGTAATCCTGAAACTGATTTTTATCTTCAGGAAACGCATCGGGGGCACATTGTTGCTGGAATCTTGTGCGACGACTGTACAGTCCTGGTGGGATGGGTCTTCCCTGCATTTTTCACTGGATACATCACAGCACAAAAGGAACAGCCCTGCAATACGCTGGTGAAGGTGTGACCAGCATCTCGCCCAATGTCAGCAGGGATTGGCCCCGGCCCCCCCACGACCCCCAGCGTATAAGTGGTATAGATAATGGAATGATGGGAATATTACATTATCTCATGCCATTGAACCCATATAAATGGAAGAATCATGAAAGTGTGGATGGACTGCATTATGTAACACATGAAGTGATGCAGAATTGTTAAATTATGAATTACATTTGGAAAGTACCCACGCTACCCGGCACCTGACACCTGGATGCATCACTGAATAGCTTACATGGAGGTTTGTGGTTAAACAACGTGCCAACATTGTGGCTCCAACCCCATTAACTAGATTTAACCAGAAAGAATGTAAGTCACAATGTACCTCTATGCAACATTTGTAGATAGTCACATATTGCCAGTTTGTTGCAAAACAACTTCAGTCTCCTGTTTGTAAAGTTCATTTTCTTTTAAATGTTTACATTTTGTAATTAATGCTCTTTACATTGTTTCTCAGCTTGTTTTGCTTGTTCTGCCAAATCTTTGATGCTTGATTAGCTGCGGGTGAAAATCACAGAGGAAAAATTCAGAATTTGCCTCGACACTCGAGACAGCTGACTCATTTCTCCTTAACCCTTAAGTAATCAGTTCTCTTCATGAAAATTCAACAATACTTTCACTTCACCAGAACATCTTGAACTAGTAGTTCCTCTGTGATAAAAGAGAAATTTAGCAGGGGGATACCAGACAGAGAAAAACAATAACAGAGGAGGAGGATGAAAATGAAAGAAATATTCTTCTAGTACTTATTCATACAAAAAATAATGTAATACAAGTATGTAATACAATGTAATACAAATATTATTTATTATGACTGTTATAAATAACAGATGGTAACTGTCAAAGGGCATCAGGCTATAATAAATCTGACCAGTAAGGCAGACATAGGTATTCTAGTGAACAATGCCACCTGGTGGTCATCTGAATGATTACACCAGATTCATGTGTATATAGTATATTGTATATCATTCATGATGTGGCCCAGATTTTCAGAAAATTAGAAAAGAATACAGAAGTGAACAAAAACATCTTTTCAAAACACCAGGGGCATTAATGCCAATAATAAAAAAATCTCCCCCCCTCCTACTACTGTATTATTTGAATTTCAAAAATAGTCTTGACTTAGATGAACGGTAAATAAAACATTTACATTTTCCTGCATCGAAAACAAAAGATAAACAAGCAACAAAACCAGGACCGGAAAGGTGTAGGCTGAAAGCCTTAGCTTATTACACCTACGCTTTTAATTCACCTTTTAACATGAATTAATTTGTCAGCTTCCTTTAAATTAAACAGAGCAATGAAAGAAACTAACAAAAAAATAAGTATATTCTACATTAGAGCCTTTTGTCCACCCAAATATCCCAAACACATTTCACGTACACTCTGGTGGTCATACTTCAGTCTACTGTTATAGATAATACGCCTATAAATATTATCATGTTATGTTCTAGGAAAACATGACATGACAGGAGATATTATCGAGTGATAGCTCTACAAAGGCTTTCGTAAACATGAGTATTCAATGGCGTTCTCTTGTATTTTGGCGACAGAATAAAGTCTGTTCTCTCTCTGCACGAAGGTGCTGTACGGCTCAATGTCTCCCGGTTCCTGTGGAAGTTTGAAACATGTTTGTTTAAGTGAAATAGTTGGCTGAGTAACAATATTTCAACATTTTGGTGTACGGTACCGTGTTTTGATGAGTGGTCTCGGGTCTCGTATACAAAGAAAAAGCATCATTACATCTTTTTAATTTGCTCTGCATTGTGATAGTGTTCAATGTAGGAATAAATGAGTATTATATCATAATATAATACATAATAAATGTATTATAGAACATGACATTTTCACAACATACAAACACACCTAGATACACCTTAGCACTCAAAGCTATTATGCATTGCTAAAGATAATTTAATCCTCATAGTCTCTTACCCATGGCAAATCTTTCTGTAGATTTATCCCAGGATAACTGCAGTTATAATGATGAGTAAAATTATTACACCAATTACAACACACAGGAAAAGCACGTCTGTAGAACTGCTGGCAATTTCAACCCCTGAACGTGTTGGGAATAAATAAAACGGTTGTCAGACAAGCAGCACTGGTATTTATTCTATTTATAAAAGGAACATTAAGATACTGCTCTCTGTTGTCCACAGCATTGTGTTGTATGATATCAATGTTAGATTATATAGTCAGGTTTTCAATCCTCAATACAAGGGCTGTCACATGTATTTACCCAGTACAGACACAGAGAAATACATCAAGTATGAGACACGAGTTATAAGATAAATGAGTCATTCACCTTCCACAGTGATGTTGAGGCGGAGTACAAATGTTCCGGTACGACTTGAACACTGACAGGTGTAGTTCCCACTGTCTGCTGGTGTTAACCTGGTCAGACGAAGGAAAACAGTCCCGTTCTCTGTCGTCAGTCTGAACCTGGAGTCTGAACCTGGAGTCACAACCATTCTCAAAGCCCTGTCCATACTGATACACCAGATCACACTGCTCCCCAGACTCTCTCTGTTCTGATCTCACATCTAATAAATGTGATGTTATGAAAGGCTTCATTGGTGCACACCGGACTGGCCTACGCTTCCTACCCAGTGGTTTTCACATGCTGCTACCCTTCTCTGCAGTCAATTTATTATGAAACAGTCGATCAGTTAGCACCTAGTAAAACCATGCACATGTTAAGGCATTACAAAACCGAATTAATCAATTCTCAAATATATTCTACATATTCTAAGAAGGAAGAATTGACAGAGAACAATTTCTTGTGTGAGTTACAGGCAATAAAAAGTTGTTTCCCTACTATACTGTACCTTTGCCGTCATTATAGAAGATTAGCGACAGAAGTAGAGCAAACCACAGTTTCCATCTACCCAACCTCTCAAGACATCTGACCAACAGTGCAAATGCTGCTGTGTACAGTATACTTCAGTGAAGGGGGCTCGAACACACACACACACACACGAGTTAAGTGTTGTGTCATTGAAAGAGGAAGTGTAAGACTTTCGTGCCATAGCGGTTTCATGTAAAGATTAGGAGAGAGAATAAAAACACCCCCCCTCCAAATCTAAAGACAATTTGACTCGTTCACTGTCTTGTTTGATGAAATTCAGGAGGAAAACAACATGTAATAAGTTGCATTCTCCATGTGACTGTCAGCAGAATGATAACTCACAACTTGAGTGTTCACGTCGCAGGACAAGTTGCATTTCTATAGTTTTCCAGTCTTAAGTACAACTTGGATGTTTGAACAAGACCGTTGTCCACAAGCCAGACACTCGTGTTTACAACCATAGATTGTATATATTTGTCAATAGTGGATCGTGGGACTTGGAAATTACACTTTAAAATAATTTAAAACGAGTCTTACTGGGGGGATCACATGATGCACGGACCCGAATAGACGTAAAGTTATCAGCTCCCCACTGAATTGCCTTAAACTCTATTTTTCAACAAATTTTCCCACTAGTGGACAGTTCAGTCGGGTGTACGTTCGGTTCATAATGTCACTTGCCACATCATTTGCACACCCTGAGTCGGGCAGAAAGAAGAGACCAGAACGTAAAAAGGAAGCTAACGTTCAAGCTAATGCTACACGTGCTAACGCTAGCCAAAACAATGATCCGAGTACGGGACCAACCCCACCGTCAACGAAGAGCTCAGTGAACAACGGGACGAAGCTATTGTGGACTGTGTTACTGCAAATATAGAGAAGATGCTAGACCGCAAATTAGCTCACATAATTAAACCAGTAAGTGAAGTCTCGGAGAAGCTCGATGGGGACGGTCGAACAGCGGGTCTCAGACCTCGAGGACCTGTCACCCCGGGTGACAGCTGGGGAAGTTCAACTCCAGAAGGCACTAGATCGCCTGGAAAGTTATGGAAATCAAAGTCGACGTCAAAATGTGAGAATTATTGGTCGATTACCGGTCGACTTCTTTGAAAAGTGGATACCACATGTGTTGAATATGCTCTTGAGAGAGCCCCCCGCACGGGCCCGACGACACCGGTAAAGAGGGGCTGAGAGGGGTCCTGGTAAGGCTGCACGACTACACTGACGAACAGAAAATCCTGCAAGCAGCCAGACACAAAGGCATCAACGTCTCATTCTACCAGGATTTCTCTGCGAATGCCCGTAAACAACTGAGAGAAGCTGGGATATGGTAGTCTTTTCTGTACCCTGCTGTCATCAAAGTTTTCCATCCCAATGGCACCAGCTCTTCGTTCTCCACCATCAAAGAAGTTATGAATACATGAATGATGAATACATCGGCAAACTGACTGCATCAAAATAGCCTGCTGACAGGTATAATCGCTAAATGCAGAATAACGTAGAAATAATGTCCCTCACGTAAAACGAATTGTTCTGTACACCGAGGCTCCCATATTTTTCCATTCAATTAATTTTTTTCTTCTTCCTGCAACACTAATATCGACACACTGGTACGTTTACAGTTGCGATTCAGTAAGGGGAGACTGTATCTTTTTCTGTTTTTGCTTCTTCTGATCCTCAAAGCTGTACTTATTAGGAATTAATTGTACAACTAGGTTCTTTTTTTTTTCTTCTTATGGTGCGGGGGCTCATAATGCACCTTCCTCCTGTGTTAATGGTTTTGATGTTTCTGGGCAGTTTTTGCTCAGAATACATTTCTGTGTTCAACAGGACTTATTTTCCAGTTAAGGCTACAGACTGGTCCACTTCACATACAATAGCTAAAGTTAACTGTGACATGTAATTCATGACATAATTTGGTGTTGGTGACTATTAAGATATGCACATGGAATATTTGGGGCTCTAATGTGGTAAAGAGGACATCCATTCTAAACTCTCTAAAAAAAGACAAGTTTCAAATAGCCTTTCTCTGAGAAACGCATTTAAACGATGAAGAGCACAAAAAATACCGCAGGGAATGGGTTGGTCAAATTTTCCTCTCATCATACTCAACAAATAGGAGAGGTGTAATAATTTTGCTGCATAAAAATCTTACTGTCACAGATTCTTTTAAAGACACTGAAGGCAGATATGTTTTAGTTAAAGGGGTATTACATGGTGAAAATGTTCTCTAGGTAATGTATATGGCCCTAATTCCCAGGATGAGGCCTTTTATGCACCCTTACTTAGCCAATTAGCTGACATGGACTGTCCCAACATGATAATTGGGGGGGGACTTCAATTGTGCGTTTGCCCAATGATGGATAGACTCCCCCCCAGACAAACACATCTAAAAATGCCAAGGCTGTTATAAATATTAATAAGGAATTTTATCTTTTAGACATATGGAGGCACTGTAACCCACTTTCAAAACAATACACATTTCACTCTCAGCCCCATTCATCAGCTTCGCGGATGTACTATATTTTCGTTTCTAGATGTCTAGCACATTTAGTCGAACATGTTGGTATAGGCCACATTGCTCTTTCGGACCACGCTCCGGTAGTCATGGCAATGCAACCTCTTAGATCCAGCGATCGTACATTTTCCTGGAGACTGAATACAACTCTGCTTATGGATGACAAATTCATTAAATATCTAACAGACCAAACGAATTTGTTCATGGAAATAAATAATAGTAATAGAAAACTGATCCAAGAACTGTGTGGGATACTTACAAAGCTAACATGAGGGGTATGATTATATAATATACAAGCCAGAAAAAAAAGAGCGAGCTGCCAAACAACTTGAGATAGAAAATAAAATAAAACAACTACAGGAAGCCTACTATATAACAAAATCAGATGCAACCCTTATTGAACTAGAATCCTCTAGAACAGCATTACATAATCTGATAACAAGGAAGGCAGAAATGGATATCCTATTCGCTAAACTTTTTTTTTTTGAATCTGCAAACAAACCAAATCGCCTTTTAGCACGGCTAGCAAAGAATGCTCCCGTAAAGTCCTACATATCAGCAATTGTTGATGAGAATAGTCAAAGACATATTAATAACCGTCGAATTAATGAAAGCTTTAAAAGATTCGACGCAAATTTATATAGTTCAGAGATTGATATGAAGAGGCTCAGGGCAGGGGAATTTTTTAGATCATTTATGTATTCCACAATTATCAGAGGAACAGTCAAACTTTTTGGAATATCCTGTTACCTTGTTGGAAATAAACACAGCTATCTCCTCACTTCAATCAGGCAAATGTCCTGGAGAGGATGGTTTTCCAGTTGAGTTTTTTAAAATAATGAAAGGTAAAATTGATAACCTGCTCTTAAGAGTTTTTAATAAATCATTTGAGGACTCCAAACTCCCTGAATCTATGTATAGAGCCAATATAACATTAATAGCAAAGAAAAATAGAAACCCAGAGTTGTGCTCCTCCTATAGACCCATTAGCCTCCTCAATGTGGACAACAAAATACTTTCTAAGATACTGGCTCTCAGGTTAGAGAAGGTTGTAACCTCAATTGTGGATGCTGATCAGACTGGATTTATTAAGGGTCGAAATTCCTGCCACAACACAAGACGTCTTTTCCATATTATTCATTATCTTAATACTTCGAAGAGGCCGGGTGCTATTGTTTCTATGGACGCTGAAAAGGCATTTGGTAGAATTGAATGGGAATATGTGTTTGATGTAATGAAGAGATTTGGTTTTGGCTCAGGTTTTCTGGGCTGGATCAGACTGTTATATAAGGAACCTAAAGCTTCAGTTCTGACTAATGGTCTGCTGTCCACTCCCTTTAAAGTGACAATGGGCATGGCTCAAGGAAGCCCACTGTCTCCTCTTCTGTTTGCTCTGGCGATAGAGCTATCAGGCAAAACCCAGATATTCAGGGTGTAACGTTTGGTTCAAAACAACATAAAATTCTGTTGTATGCTGATGATATCCTTATGACACTAACAAACCCTTCTAAATCATTAGCAGCCTTGACTAAACGTATTAAAGAATTTGGCCGAATATGTGGGTATAAAGTAAATTTTGATAAGTCAAAAATATTGATCCTGGACAATGACATGAATACTGAACCAGACTACATTCAGCCCTTCCGTTGGGCTCCATCCGGGTTTAAGTATTTAGGAATTAAGGTCACCCCCAAAATTAACGAACTATATGCAGAGAATATGAATCCCTTGACTAAAATTTTCAAAAAAAATGCTAATAAGATGGAAGAGTCTCCCTGTATCATTTCTTGGCAGAATCAACCTTATCAAGATGACAGTCCTGCCAAAAATACTATATCCCACATCCATGCTGTTTATGAATCTAACTACAAATGACATTAAAACTATAAATAAAGCAATGTCAGACTTTATTTGGAATGGCAGGAAGCCTAAAATCAAATTAGTGGTATTACAGCTTCCAAAAGAGCAAGGTGGATGGGGCTTACCAAATATAGAATACTATATGCTATCCATACAAGCCAGGATTATCTCTTCGTGGGTGAATGAGTGCTCAGACTCCCCTTGGCTTGATATGGAGGCAGTTGTTTGTAAACCCTTTTCTCCTGTGAACCTGCTGGGTAAAAGCCAGAAAGAACTGCCACACAGTGCTAAAAACAACCTTATGATAACAAATGTATTGTGGGCTTGGCGAAAACTTACAAAAATATTCCATAATACTTAGCCTTTCAACCTTATCACGACACTGAAGGATAATCCTGAGCTTTCGCCACATGGAATGGTCCAAATTTTATACCTTGGCAAAAAGCAGGTGTTGTCAGAATCTTTGACCTCTTTGAGAATGGAAGATTCAAAACATTTGAATCACTGAAAGCTCAGTACGATATATCAAACAAAGATTTCTACAAATATTTAGAGGTCAGACACTTTGTGTATAAGAAGAAAAACTCGCTGGAAACCCCACATGATTCGCATCCAGTAGACAGATTTCTCCTTAACTATAAGCAGCACAAGCATTTTCTATCGAATGCAACAAAATACAAATGTTTTGGAGGGCGGTATGCACAGATGTCAGTGCAGCAATAGGTCAGCGGGTATCAGTAGAACCACTTCTTTGCTTTCTTGGGAAGGTTCCTGTCTCTCTTAAAAAAGATAGAGATGTGATTCCGTCACTTTTGATGCTAGCCAGGCAAGCCATAATGATCAGGTGGGTCGGTGATGACCCTTCTCTTATTTCAGAGGTTGTGACTTTGGAATAACTCCGACACTACATCAAGAAAAGGACTTTTTTTCTGCATAAGTGGAAGAGACCACTGGAACTTTTGGGAATGGACTATAAAGATAATATGATGGACAATTGACACATTTCTGTTTACTACATGGACCAGTCTTGTAGCGCTGCTGTTTGTTTGTTGTTTGTTTGTGCATTTGTCTGTTTAAAAAAGACTCTTATTGTACCGGCGACAAAACTATAGCGTAATGACTTTGTTCCCATCTCTAAGCACATTTCTTACATCAAAGCAAAATGTTATCACCATTTATCATGGCTGAGACCTGTAATTTGATCACATTTACATGCAAATCCGTCCATCACTTTCTCTATAGTCCTAACAAACAAACAAACAAACAAACAGACGTTACCTCCGTGGCAGAGTTTACAGTTGCATATGTGGTCAGTGTGTGTAGGTGGGTGCGAGAGGTTGTATGGTGCAGAAACAAACCAAAATGTCTCTGGGAGGACAGCGACGACAGGAACTGAGCTCCAGCAGTGGGCCAGAGCTGATAAGCGCAACGCCACACACAAACCACACAACAGGCAAACAGGATGGAGAGGGTCTCAGGCACGGAAACGGACAAAAACTGAAGCTACGACACTGGCGGGCAGACATACAGAGGATATGAAACCAGAGAGATCCAGAAATACGATAACTTTTTTGTTGCCGTTGACCGTGCAGCTGCTCTCACTGAGGCCGTGACCACTGAAGACTATACGAGTGGTCACAGCTGCGAGTTTCAAGGTTGTGGTTGAAATGCCTTGAGACAAGCATGAAAGTGTCACACTGCCTAATCTATTAGCTACACAACTTGTCATACTTTTATATGTATACAGTATATATATATATATATGGTCAGCTACAACAATCAAACCTCACTGTTGAGATAATTATATTTCATTACAAATGTACTTTATATACACTTTGCAGCAAGAGGTTCTATAATTTAACTTAATTTTTATTTATTTTACATTTACCCACCATTAACCTTACTCTATTTTAAATGTACGTTTAATGTAGTTTATTCAACTTGTCTTTGACTACATTGTGGAACCAGAACTTCATTGACATTTTAATGAAACAAGAGAAACTAGAAAAAATAAATGCAAACTTTAACAAACTAAATTAAATCTTGCCTTCTCTGAGTTTAGTTTTTGTCGTCATCTATCGCCAAACTCCGGAAATTAATAATTGTGCTTTCGGAATAAAACCATGATGGGGTTTTTATTTGACAGTGAGAGAGAGAGAGTGACAAAGGTAAATCAACACAACCTTGCTGTATTCTAGTACATGTGTTACAGTTCTGAAATAATGAAACTGTCAAATTAGTATTTTAACTTAATAATCTTAATATTAAGATAAAATAATCACTATAAGGAAAGATAATAAGGTACCAATCCAATTTATTTCAATTTTTAAAAAATGACAGAGATTCTATTCTTTGATCATTTTGGCGTTTTGTTGAAGGACTAGAAATATGTCATTTAACAGGCGTTCTGTCTCATATTTGGATATTACAATTGCATGCTTGCTGTGTCCACTGGGTGGCGCCGAATAGTCTGCAGTAATGTTGCTGTGGCTCAAAGGCTGCTGGGAAATTTCCTCTCAGGAAGTATTCTAACATCACATACAGCATCCATCACAGAGGTAAATATTACTCATGAGAGTAATTCTGCATGTACATACAACTCTTATTTTACACGCGTCGATTCTGTGTGTGTAAGCCGCGCGGTGTTACTCACGTGAAACGTCCATTTTTTTAAGACGTCAGCGTGTCGCTGTTCTGAGTAAGCTGGTTGCTAATGTTAGTGGACCTGTGTGTGCGTGTGTGCGTGCGTGTTTGTGTGTGTACAGGTCACAGACTGGCGTTTGGCTAAACGTTAACAGAGTTGCAGGGACCTTCTTAACATGGTAAGTGAATTATGGGAAATGGTGTCTTCAGCTTGATGACAACTACTGATACAGAGGGCACGATTATATCATACGTATATAGTTATATTATATATTGATGAGTATTTGTCTTAACAGCAATGTGTGCATGTGCAGTTTAGTAACAGGGATTTCTAGTCAACCAGTGTGTGAAAGAGATCAGTATATCTTCAAACAAATCCAAAACTAGCAGAGTTTTTAATGAACAAAAACTGAATAATAGCAATGGGTAATGTGAAACTGAAGCATAACAACTTATCTTTTTAATCTTCTTCGGCAGGAGGATGTAAGTGCAGTGATGTCCTGGTTCTCCAGCCCCGCGTACAGCCGCTACTGGCAACACTACCAGCAGGCCATGGCCTGGCAACAGAGGCAAAGGCGCGCCTACCGCAAGGCCTTGGAGGCCGCCTACGGCCCCGGCAGCCACCAGGGGCGGTTGCCCAGCAGCCGGCAGCGCTATGCAGACTGGCACGCCAGAGGGAGCAGCCAGGGGGACGGGCACGAGGAGAGCAGCTCGGACAGCGAGATCGAGTGTGACGTAAGCAACATGGAGATCAGCGAGGAGCTGCGGCAGTACTTCGCCCAGTCGGAGAGACACCGAGAGGAGCTGAGTGAGAGAACATTAGCGCTGCCAGCGTCTCCCATCTCCTATATGCTTGGCCTATTTGAAAAGTTGAAGAGATGTGTCTAAATAAATGATGTTCTCCTGTTTTCCAGAGAAGCAGCAGCAGATGGAGGAGGAGCGGGACAGCTACGTGCCTGCCGACCAGGACCTGCACGGCGTCACCTGGCGCAGCACGGCGGCTCCTCCCTCCGAGCGGCCCGGCGAGCGGCGCCGGGCCGAGATGAAGAAGCTGTATGGCGAGGACTCGCCCAAGATCCTGGCCATGGAGGCGGCGATGCAGCTCACATTTGACAGAAACTGTGACCGCAAGCAGCCCAAGTACTGGCCCGTCATCCCGCTGAAACTTTGAACCGGTCTGTCTCTCACTGGGACGGCAGCTCTGTCATGTGATGGGTCGCGGCCGACCCAAGTTGCTGATGCAGAACCAAACGGTTTCGGTTTAGCTGAGGGCTGAGGAGTTATTTTAAGCACTAAAAAGTTGCATAAAATTTGCTTCTGCTTAGAAAGACGCGAATGTCACTGACCCGTCAGCTGCTGCTCCAAATGAACACGCATGGTCGTGATAATACGTACACGCTGGATCTTGTGTTGATTTTAATTTATTGCATTAATATGCTGACACACGTTAAAGCCCTCTTGTCAGCCCCTTGATTTTAGGTACAAGTACAGTGTAACTGCCCCCACTGGTGATGTAAATATATTCAAACGTGCGTGTTTCCCCCTGATCTGTTTTTGTTTCCTTCCAGCACGGTGATGTTTCATGCCGCAGTAGCTCCTCTCATGCCTGTCGACTTAGCTAAACCACCGGCCCTCTCTGTTCAGATCCGGAAGTGTTCCTGCATGGCTGCTTCTCGTATTCCGCTCTTCCACACACGATTCGTTGTTGTTACTTCTAAACTGTGCCTCTGACGCCGACATTTCACCAGGTTCAAAGTCGTGACGTGTGGTTCATCCGCAGGCGACGTTGACTATTCTTTCATCTCGCACTTACTCCACCCTGCACCCATTTTTTAAAAAAAATATATAAATTCTGTTCATAATAAAGTGTTATGTTTGGATAAAACCTGCTTTGTCAGCTGTGATTTATTGGTTACCTCTGTAATGGGCTCTTGATTACATAACAGCTTTTTAGCTTCAGGGCAGTACATTTCTACACCCAGAAACTGCAATATTGTATTTTGGTTAAATTAAACATTAATACACTTCACAAAATATCCCGTCCAGCCCTTTGCTCACCTGTACTGCAAAAATGTTTCTTACTTCAGAGAAGGTAAAGATTTTCTTCCCTGCTGCGAGCACGTGTGAGTGCGCCATCTTTATTTGTGATCACTGTCAAGAACAGGGCGAGACTCGCATAAATCGCATTTTCATCGTAGGTCACCGCCCTTTTGACCCTGCCAAATAAGGTTGACGCATGTGACCGTGTTTCTGTTTTGACGAAAAAATGGGCCAAACTGAGGGCCAGTGCTCATGGGGTTAAGTATTGATGCAAGACAAAAAGGCAACATTCACAATCTGCATCCTCCTTTGTACACATTCATAGCATGTCATGTCATTTTTAGGATTTGATAGTTTCGGTTTGACAGATGCCTTTGGGAAATGATGCTGGGAAACAATATGAAAAATTCTCAGGTTTTTCCTACAGGGACCTATTACTGTGGACTTGTATTCAGTCAGTATATTTGCTATTAATTCATATTGGGGTTTTTTACTGTATAATCCCTAAAGTCAGTAAAATGTTCATGTAAACTATTTTGGAACAAGCAATATCCTTTACTCACATTAAAGTGCCAATACAGAAAATGAACTACATTACAAGTAAAATTATATTACTGCATATACATGTAGCATTTTACTCCTTCCTAAATACTAATGACACCATAACTATGATGAGTATTTAACAACCATATCCTGATTTGAAATGTAGCTGGTAACTATAAATTTCCTCTGACGTTTACAGGAAGTGGACTACAAATATAAAGCAGCACAAAAAGGAAATACTCAGGTAAAGTACAAGTACCTTACAATTGTACATGTGTACAGTGTTTGGAGTCAAAGTACTTGGGGATAACAGTAGTTCTTGTTCTTTGCGAAAACAAATTCAATAAAAATCAATAGAGAAAATTGAATCATTTTCTGTCTGTATTAGATATAGAATGACAACACTTTGTTTAGTTTTAAGTGTAATTGTAATTCCTATATTTTATACACTTGGGATGCCCCCCCTCCCTCCTTTCCAAAATGGGACCCTCCCCTTCAAACAACCTGTAGGCACCATTTGGTAGTTTCACCACTTCTTCTCTCTGGGTCAGATTCCACAGCAGCTGTAAACATGGGTATGTGAACTGTTGTCTACACTTTTTTTTCTCTCTCTCTCTTGGCATTTTAACACTGCTTTGCTTTTGGATGCGCATTTTAGGGATGTTTTCATTTTCTTTTGGAAAGGTTTTAGGGACAGACGGGGAGAGTTTAGTTCGCTGAGGATGTGGTGGGACCGGGGGAAAACTGACATCAAGCAGTTTTGTCAACAGTACACTCTCAATGTTTCTCGGGACATTGCCAAGTCTATGCAAAATCTAGAAAAGACCATAGTGGACCTGCAGAGTTCTGCTGAGTCCACTGGGAATCAGGGGTGTGTTGACGACCTCAGGAGGGGTAAAGCCGCCTTGGCGAACCTCCTGGGTTTGAAAGCACACGGGGCTCTGATTCGGTCCCGTTTCCAGAGCGCTGCGCTGATGGACTCACCGACAAAGTTTTTCTTCAGCCTGGAGAAGAAGAATGGACAGAGCAGAATGATCCACGCGCTGCGTTCGGCGGGGGGCCAGCAGCTCACCACGGCGACGCAGATCAGGGAGAGAGCCGTGGAGTTCTACTCCGACCTGTTCAGTACAGAGTACACAGCAGATGACGAGGCCTTCAACGTGTTCTGCAGGGGCCTGCCAACAGTTTCTGGGGACGACAACCGGGAGCTGGAGGGGCCCCTGACTGAAGAGGAGGTATTCAGAGCACTACAGAGCATGCAGGGGGGTAAAGCCCCTGGCATCGATGGTCTCCCCCCGGAATTCTATAAGGCTTTCTGGGAGGAACTGAAACCAGACATTATGGATGTGTTCACCGAAAGTTTTGGGGACTGCTCGCTTCCGCAGAGCAGCAGGAGGGCGGTGTTAACCCTCCTCCCTAAGAAAGGCGACCTGATGGACATAAAGAACTGGAGGCCGGTCTCTCTGCTGTGTTCGGATTACAAACTGCTGTCCAAGGTCCTGTCCTCCCGGCTGAAAAAGGTGATGGACCGGGTCATCCACAGGACCCAGACCTACTGTGTGCCCGGCAGGTCCACTGTTGACAATGTGTCTTTAGTCCGGGATCTTTTGACCGTCTCTGGTTCATTGGGTTTAGATGCTGGGCTAGTTTCATTGGATCAGGAAAAGGCTTTTGACCGGGTTGAGCACCGGTACCTGTGGAAAGTGCTTGAAAGCTTTGGCCTCAGCCCTGGGTTCATCGCCAAGATAAAGGTGATGTATGAGAACATTGAGAGTGTGCTGAAAATAAATGGTGGTTTGTGTGAACCTTTCAAAGTGTCCAGGGGAATTAGGCAGGGCTGCTCGATGTCGGGTATGTTATATGCTTTGTCTATCAAACCAATGTTGCACAATGTCCGCTCATCCATCAATGGCCTGGTTTTACCTGGGTTTAATGCACCTTTTACTGTGTCAGCCTATGCAGACGGCATCATAGTTTTTACGAGGGGTCAAAACGATGTGGATAGCTTAGGACACATTGTTGAGGCTTTTCAGAAGATCTCAGTGGCCAAAGTGAACTGGGCCAAGAGTGACGCCTTGGCTGTGGGGAAATGGGCGGGAGGTCTCCCTCAACTTCCGGGTGGGTTGGCCTGGCAGAGAGGGGGTTTAAAGTACCTGGGGGTTTATCTGGGGGATCAGAGAACCACAGCAATGAACTGGGAAGGGGTGGTGGGCAAAGTGGAGGGAAAGTTGAATAAATGGAGGTGGCTGCTTCCCCACATGTCATACAGAGGCAGGGTGCTTATCATAAACAACTTGGTAGCATCCAGCCTCTGGCACTAACTGAAATGTATGGAGCCCCCTGCTGGTCTTTTAAAGAGTATCCAGGCGATCATCCTAAAGTTTTTTTGGGACGATCTACACTGGACTCCTCAATGTGTTTTGTACCTGCCAAAGGAGGAGGGTGGGCAGGGATTGGTGGACTTAGTGAGCCGGACTGCTGCTTTTAGACTCCAGTTCGTACAGAGGTTTTTATTTGGGACTGATGATGTTGTATGGAAGCCGGTGGCCAGCACCATTTTGAGGGGGGTGGCAGGTCTGGGTCTCGATGCTTCATTGTTCTTAGTGGACTGTGGTTTTGTCCCTTTGTGTAAACTGCCTCACTTTTATCAAGGACTTTTTACAGCGTGGAGACTTTTTAAGTGGTCCAGACTAGGACCTGCAGCGTCTCTGTTCTGGCTCCTGGAGGAGCCTCTGGTGTGGGGGGCCCGGCTGGATCTCCACGACGGAAGCAGACCCGGACTCACCGACAGGCTAACGGAAGCTGGGGTGACGAAACTTGGGGGGATTGTGGAGGCTGCTGGTCCTGGTCTCCAGAACACGGAGGCAGTGGCCTCCCTGCTGGGCCTGAGGTCGGCCCGCCACACCAGGACAATGCTGAACGAGTGGAACAGCAGATTGGACAGTGTGGAGAAGGAGATGCTGCAGGACTCTTCTGATGGAACCGAAGCCCCCGACTCGGGGGACCCTTTTCTGGACATTGGTTTTTTAGTACGTCATGCTGACCCACCGGACACTGCTGCTGATTTTCACATGCAAACTGGGAAAGGTTTGTACGGACACTGTGTTCTGGCCACTCACAGGAAGTCGCTGGGTGGGAGGAAGGACATGGTGTGGAAGGACAGACTCCCACGGGACAGCAAGCCGGTGTGGAGACTCTTGTACAAGCCTCCACTGAACAAGAGGTCTGGAGACCTGCAGTGGAGGATCCTCCACGGGGCGCTGGCGGTGAATCTCTTTCTGTCCAAGATAAATCCCACCGTGTCCTCCACCTGTCCATTCTGTCCACACCCGGAGACCATCGTTCACTGTTATCTGGACTGTCACAGACTCAAACCTCTTTTTAACATGTTAACAACCGTGTTTTTCGACTGTGGGGAAATGTTTACGGAGACTGCTATAGAAAACAAAATGCTGCAAAGTGGCAGTTGCTGAATTTTGTGGTTGGTCAGGCCAAGTTGTCGATCTATAAAAGCAGGAAGGACAAGATAGGAAATGTGTCCGGACACGAGCTGACACACATGTACGTGTCTCTGGTGAGAGCCAGAGTGAGAGTGGACTTCAGGTTCCACTCTCTGATGAACGACATGCAAGAGTTTTTGAATCAGTGGTGTTTCACCACGGCTGTGTGTTCAGTGGAGGAGGGTGAGCTCATCTTTCACTCTGTGTTTATGACCTGATTCATTCTGGTTTTCTGTTATTTTGTTGTTGTGTGTTTTTTTTTTACTCATTTCATTTGTAGAGGACCGTGATGTTCTCTTGTAAATCTTAATAAACATTGTTTTTTAAAAATCAAAAATCTCTCTCTCTCTCTCTCTCTCTCTCTCTCTCTCTCTCTCTCTCTCTCTCTCTCTCTCTCTCTCTCTCTCTCTCTCTCTCTCTCTCTCTCTCTCTCTCTCTCTCTCTCTCTCTCTCTCCTGCATAGAGACACTGCAGTGCAGTGTGTGTTTCATTGCTCTGGGTGAGTGTGTGTGTGTGTGTGGGGGGGGTTTAAAGCTTTTAAAGATTAAGACAAGAGACCAGCAATGAAGAGCTCACAATTATGTGGTTTTAAAATATGCCGTCACAGTGCTCATACTTTTTCCAGAGCTTTCCTTTGTCGACTAAACTTCCATCCCACAGCGACGCTCCTTAATGGTCAGTCACTGAGGACTTTCTTTTTATCCTGTTGCAAGGTAAACTGGGAGCCTGCCTGATTGTAGTTCAGCATAAGGGCCCGTGTCAGCTCCTCATGTGAGAGTTGAAGTTGATTGGCTTAAGAGGGTGTGATCCGCGGCCTCGCTGTGGATTAAACAGACTGGAGAGGCTTGAGAAACGGGAGAAACTATTGTTGTTGTTGTCGTCGAGGAGGAAGACGAGGATGCATGCAGCAGTAAAAGATGTAACCAGACCAGAATGTTTTGCGACATGTTCAGCATTGTCTCCCTCTCTGGTTTCAGTCAGTCTGACATGGAAACCAGTTACATTCATACTTCGATCTCATTAGGCCACTGATGCGAAAAAGAAGAAGAAAAAAAGAAAGTATTTTCTCCTACTTCACATCTCTCTTTAATTGTTTCTGACTCTCTCACTCTCTTGCTCTCTCTCCCAATCACAACATCTGTTTCCAATAAGGCGGCAGGGCTGTTTATCGCCTTCAGGCCGGTGAGAAGTTAAGAACGGACAGGATGTTGCCAAGTGACATGATTTAGTACGATGGGGAACCGGAGCCATTTTTCTGGAGGGAGCCGTCGTAAATTTCTTTCATTTCGGCTCCACCGCTCTGCCTGCCCCCCCCCCCCCCCCAAAACTGCTACTTTTGTCTCATCATCGTCAGCATCATCATCCCATCTTTCCTCTGCATCTGCTTCTCTCATCATTCCCCTTGCTCATTGTCTTCATCATTATTCTTTCCATTTCCTACCTCCATCCCCCTCCTCCACCACCCCCCCTATGCGTCCTCCTTCATGAAACTCTCTTTGTGCTCGCTTTTTTTGCTGCAGTTCATCTCTGCTCGGCCGTATGTGGAAATTTCATATCCTCTCGCATTCTCTCCTGTGGGTTGGTTGTGGGACGATCTGCAGATTGGACACTGAACGTAATCGGCCGTCGAACACACAGACTTCAATGCCCCCCAGATTTTTAAAGGATTGTTTTATTCTAACAGAATAAATGATCACTAAGCTGGGGGGGGGTGTAACGATCGTCTGACCTGATTACATTAACAGTATCCCAGAAGTTACGCTACTGTCACAATAATAGTAACTTTAAACAGTTCCTCTTGAATGTAGATTGCTATACTCCAACAGAGAAGGTTGAATGAAAGTGGAACACAGCTATTTTACTTTTTTATTCACTGAAAGTGAATAACAATTAGACATGAACATTTTGCGTAGATTTCCTTGACACCGAGGACAGCTGCATGACAGGGACGGCGCGCTTTGTCTGACACGACATAGTTCGTGGTTAAGTGAGCAAATGAAGCAAAAGTCACAGCAACTTATGGACTGACTGTTTCCACCCAGGTGACGTCACTCCCTTATTCAGGGAGTGTCTGTTCCCGCTGATTTCACAGATCAAGAACGTTTTGGACGTTAACCGCTTTAGTAATTTAGAGAAAGTCATCCTTTTTTCTGCAACAGTCATGACTCTCATCCTGCCTGAGTCTTTTCTTTTTTCTCCAGTGTGTTTGTACTTCATCTTCCTGTTAGACTCAGAACTGATTTTTGTGGTTTCACTGATCTCTTTTAGGAAACCACACTGTATCACAGAAACAAGCATTCTGAGACAGCTTCCTCTCAGCAAAAATCATTATATTGCCTTTGATATTCTGTACGTATTATGGATTTTTGCTATTGATTTTTTTTGCTCATTGTGTGGTGTTTTGAAAATATGTACTTTACCACATATTTGAGCTGTTGTGACTTTGACATGACTCCGACAAAAGCCTGCCAGAGACAAAAAATACTTCTTGCCAATATTTCATCATGCCTATATGACTTTGCTTTTTTATTTAGGCAACAATTCTTTTCCCTCTCCTGCATGTGAACATTTGAAGCTTGGCACAACAGCTATACTCTGATCTGTCGGAGTCAGTCATCGTCGAGCGGACCTGTTGCTATGGTGAAGCGGCGATGCACACAGCTCCGAGGGGGGCGTCATCTCAAAATCTCGCCACATACGGACGGTCTGATCACACAAGCCCACACAGGCAAAAAATAGACCCTGCATAAATATATATATATGACCCAGAGACAGCAGGGGATTGTGATGCTCCTTCATTTCCTCCTGCCACTCCACCACCTCTGCAGTGAGGATGAGGATAATGAAGATGATGATGATGATGCACCCTGCTTTGCATTTTCTCCACACAATGACTCACGGTGTGCTTGTATCGCAAAGCAGCGCTCATCCCACATTGCTGCCGGCGAGTGCCGCGGTTCAGTACAGTAAGTCACAGGTGCAGCAGCGGCTGAGTCACATGACGCTTGCAGATGTCACATGACGGCCAGTTTTGAAGTGGGGTGGTGCGCGTACTGTTTATGTGTGTGTGTGTGTGTGTGTGTATGTGTGTGTTTGCCGCTGGGGTCGGTTGTTTGTACAGTTGTTGGGATGACGATGATAACGTAACATCATGTGGAGCAGACTGTGGGCCAAATCTGGGCCAGCAGGATTAGCAGTTCGTCGGATAAATTGCTGGACGGAGGCTGTGTGTGTGTGTGTGCTTGAAGGTTAAGCCATCCGTACTGACAGGAGTGAGATATTGAAAATAAGGCGAGAGAATCACTTTGATTTGACCTTTGTGCATGGTTCCAGTAGAGGGTGGGCATTCAGTCAGGTGTTAGCGGCTGTGTGTGTGTGTGTGTGTGTGTGTGATGGAGAGCCGGTAAAGGCCAAGAGGCCAAGACAAAGCCTTTGCTGCATTGTTGTACTAAATGTTCACTAAAACCATTGGACATTGAAGCAAAACTTTGCAATCAAATGCAAATTCAGTGCACACACAAGTGAGAGTGGAATTCGTTTGCATGAATGAATTTCCATCAGAGCTGCCCGTGTGCCTGCATTCTGTTTCAATCGTCTGCCGGAGAAACAGGGCGAAATAGAAAGAGGCAAAGAAAGAAAGAAAAATCCTGCATTTGTTGGGAATATTCCTTTTAAACTCCAAATCACAATAAGACTGACTTGAATTAAGAAAGTATTGGAAGTGTTTGTGTGTGTGTGTTCTAGATTAACCCTTGTCAGCATCCAATGGTTCTGTACAGGGATGGGAGGGAAGCGTCTCCTTTGGTGACCGTCGTCGGCTGAGGACGGGGAGGGAGGGGTGGAGACGAAACTGGGTCATCACCACCACCACAGATTAAGGGCCTGAATCTGGTCACACACACACACACACACGCACGCACGCACGCACGCACGCACGCACGCACGCACGCACGCACGCACGCACGCACGCACGCACGCATTCTCGTACAAACACTGAACAGGAATTAGATGAACCTCTCAGGTGAGAGACAAGATAATACAAAGGGCAGCGCTTCCATGTTGCCTGCTGCCAACGGTTTCCCTTTTAGAGGAAGCCAGAAGCCCATTAAAATGGCAAGGATTAGACTAAAGTGACAGTGGGAGGCTCATAAAGCCGCCGTCGATACACTGCTGGTTTCTGTGTGCGCGCTAGTGTGTACACAAGCATCTTTGTATGTTTTTGTCTGCTTAAGTGACGGCCCGTTTTCCAGCATTACTGATGAAACCCTTCTACGCGGCGAATGGAGGCAGATCAAATCAATACGCAAAAAATCAGACCACAGACCTAAAACTGTTACATGCAGGAGAAAAGTTTGAATCTTTTCATGTCGGGAGATACTGTCCTTTCTGCTTTTCACTTTCAAGGTTACATATTTTACATGCTCTTAGATACACACCTGCTGAAAGAGCCTTTGTGGAGATGTTCTTTCAAGTTGCACACACACACACTCAATGTGGATGATGGATAAGAGGCTGCTGGAAATGTACCATTGACATGATGTGTAACGTTCATCTTCGACCTCCTTAAACACGTAGAAATGGGAATGTTTTTATCCATCCATCCATTATATTCACCACTTTACGGGTTGTGGGGGGCGGGGGAGGCAGCATTCGGTGCTTATTCTGGCTACCTCGAACTAAAATTAAAGACCCGTTCTTTCAAAAATAATTCTACAAGAATTTTGAGTTGTTGCCACTGCTTTCACAGTCAAGTGCTTGCGTATTTGCCGTGCTGTAACTCTGGAGAGCAAAGTCGCAGCACAAATTCAGTTCTCAACGTCCTTTGATTCTGAAACGGCCGTCTTACTGTCAAAAGACATGGAACACTGTATCGGATGGAGACGAACACAAATAGCTTTGAGCTTTGAGTGATTCCCTGAGGCGTGGGACAACAGACAGCCTGCCGGGGGTCATGTTGAGGTCAACCTCCGGGATCAGAGCTCAGAGCTTTGCGGACGGTGTCAGAGCTTGACAAAAGAGTTTCATATGGGTTTTGAGCAGCGTGTCAGGGAGGCAGTTAAAAGGTCAATCTGATCCCAAGTGAGACTGAGCATCACAAGAGACACTGGAGCAAACAACACTATCTAAAGAACATTAGTGCTGTTTGATGCCGTGTGTCCCTCGTGTTCTGTGGGAGCTTCCACTTTCCGAAGAACCGTTGTACGGCAGGCGATTGCTGTGCTGTGATCATGATTTACAAACCAAATGTTATATCTGAACACCACCAGTTAGAATTTAAAAGTATACATTCATGCATTTTGCTTGTTTTGTGATCATCCCAGTTCAAAGGAGAGGCTTATTTACAGTTCACTTTAACTGTCTCCTCATTTTAAGTTCCCACAAGATTCTCCCTCTGATGTTTACAGGCAGCAACACGGAAAGCTTGGAACACGCTGGCTGCATGTCAATAGCTGTAGCCTTCAGCAGGGCCGGTCGTAGGAGTATTTATCACGTTATCAGATTTCTTTCGGTTCGTCCCTCTTATTAATTCGGTTTTGGTTTTCTGGCTCTCGGATTCCGGGGCCGTTAACATGACGTATGAGAAGTTTTCTAGCACCAGATAGCATCGCTGCAAGATCTGAATCAGTGCAGCCAGTTTATTTTGCGGCGTAACGCGGCTCCATGGCAACAACAGCAGAGCCTGAATCACTCTGAGATCAGTCTTCTTTGATGTTGAGGATGTGACCATCACGGGTCTCTGTGATTAAATCTTTTCAGCTCAAGTTTAAAATCAATTTAACATCTGTCACTGGGGCAAGTCATTTTCTAAAGTGCAGGTGCGACTTTTCTCTTGCACTCCGTCCAAAAGCTTTGAGTGTGTGTTAATGCCGTCAGTCAAACAGTGTGTGTGACTTGAAGAGACACCATATGTTTTTTCTGACGCCCCTGGAACGTAGCATTAGTTTTAAGGTTGGGGCCAGAGTCCAAGCACAAGCAGTGTGTTTGCAAGTGTGCTGCATGTGGATGTGTGTGACAGGGTGAGGGTTACAAGTGCCAGGGAGCACTGTATCTCATCTTCTGGACTCCGTCCTTAATCTGGGTGACCCAGCAAGGGATTATGGGCATTCTGGGAGGGAAAAATGGGACTTGAAACTCACCCCTCAAGCCTGATAACTTGACAACTTGAGTGTTTGTGTCTTAATTTGTGCACCTCATTCTTATGACAAAGACAGAGTCCCCCCCCCCCACAGATGATAGTAACTGTGAAAACAGAATAACTCAGCAACAGTTTGTTTCAGACGATTCATATTCATATTCATATGGGCCTTTCACTGTGCCGTGGGTCCCAGGATTGTGAGCAGCAATTGCAATGATGCTCCTCTGTTGATGTTAAACTTTTCCTCGAGGCTCAGTGTCAGTGGGGTATTCAAATCGTTGTGATGGACGACCCTCTTTGGTTCACCGGCATATGGTGCAGTGCGGGGGTTCATTTCAGCCCTCGGGGGGGTGATGGATCCACTAAATGTCATATAGATGTCGTGGTAGCTGCTCTGGCGTCTGATGTTTTGTTGGATGAAAACATCAGGGCCTGGTGGTGGTGGTGAGGGGGGGTCACCTCTGTCTGCTGTATGTGTGTGTGTGTGTGTTGGGTGGGGGTCCTAGACTCTTGTGTGGCCTGAGTTAAAACCTCATTTAAGAGGATTCAGGACAGATGGCATCCCATTGTTTGAGGATGTGTTTATTATTAGAAAATGGGGTGAATTATGAAACACCCCTGCCCCCCTTCTTTTTCTTCTCTGGATAAACACACCACACCCCATTTTAACCATTTTTTGGTGACTGATTGGTCAAACTCCGTGCAATCAAAGGTTGAATCAAATAAACACAACCAATGAAAGGAAACTTAAGCAGAAATAGTGCAATAACAACAAATAGAAATATAACTATTTATTTGTCCTATTATTGCGACTAAGACTATGATAGTAATGGTTATTTTTTCCCCATTATCAGATTGAAATGAAACCACAGTGAGTTCCTGGCAGCTTCCTGGCTTCTCACCCACATTCTCACTACACACTCACTGTACACTCTCTACACACTAGATCTTCTTCTTGTTCTATCCCCCCCTCTCTTCCTCTTCCTCCCTGACTCTCAACTCACCAGATGGAGAGGGGGCGGTGTGTGTGTGTGTGTGTGTGTGTGTGTGTGTGTGTATGTGTGTGTGTGTACTCATGCATGCATGGTTACCCATGAGTTTGCATATTTACATCCCCTGCACATTTTGTCCTTATATCCTCATCAGCTTCACTATATCAAAGAATTTAAAAAAAGATCATTTTCAGTTGCTTACTATACACACACACACACACACACACACACACACACAGGGAACAACTGATGGAAGGGTAGACCATGAGATCATCTGGAGGAGCATGGTACACCATCAGCACAATTTTTCTCCACAGCTAAAAAGGGGCCAAAAACTGTTATCAGGCATCATTTGGGGGCGGATAATCCGCATGTGCGAAATAAATCCATTCTGACAGGGCCTGTGCATCTTGAAACTGGATTGTTAATATACACAGAGATGCAGTGCTAAGCTTCAACGGAGAGAGAGAGAGAGAGAGAGAGAGAGAGAGAGAGAGAGAGGGAGGGTGTGTGTGTATGTGTGTGAGGGAGAGAGAGAGACAGAAAGCATCCAGTCACCAGGATAGGTTCCACCATCATCACACACAGTAAGGTACAAGAGCCACCCGGAGACTATCTTCCTCTTAACGAAATGGATGGGACAAAGCCGGCCATGGAGTCCAACGCGGAGGAGACTCAGGACGAGGGACAGGAGAGCAAAGGTACAATTCAATCAGCCGCTGACATTTGCGCGTTTTTTTGCGTCTTTTTTCCTCTGGAGGCATTTGCGTCTTCGCTAGAGTGAGGGGTTTAACCTAACTGCAATGGCTTCTCGCTTCTGCGCGAGACAATAGCGGTGCTTTCTTCTCCCCCTTATTGACCTCTCTCATACCCCATGTAACCGGGAGATTTGTTAAGCAAAAGCCGCGCAAAGCCGAGCGCAATACGAGCGCTTTCATTTTGGATGATGAGAACAAGAGGGTGGGCGGGCTGATGATGGGTCGTGGAAGGTGCGCGATCTGGTTTAATGGAGCATGTTAATGCCAATTTGCGTTGCTGCATCATCATCATCATCATCATCGGGAGCTCATTGCTGCCCGACGAGCGGCTGATGAGGAGGCTGCATCCCGTCAGGTGTGGAAGAGCAGCTCCACGATCCTCCGATCACTGTCGGCGATCATTCACCCACAGAGATCTGGTTGTGTCATCCAACAGGAGCGCGATTGATCGACGGCTTTAATTATAACATTTGTAACATTTTTGTATGACCGCAGTCTCCGGGTTCATTAGACAAGCAGGAGGCTGCAAAAGAAACGACCAGCGGTGCACTTGACGCAGAGGGATGGTCGTATCCATCACTTACGAACCATCAGCTCAGACAAGGCTCAGCGCCTCTGTACGGGGCACACATTCAATTCTAGCTTTGATTACCTTTTTGATAAAAGAGATCAGCCTTTAGTCCAAATCCTGCCAAACAGTTGCTGTTTCTCTGTTCACCCTGAATGTGTGTGTGTCCTGAATGTGTATGTGTGTGTGTGTGTAGGCGTGTCTTTGTGCGTTGGCTGACCCAGCGCCCATACCGAGTGGAGGGGCTGGTAGTAAAATCCCATCCCTGTTTGGAGACAGCAGAGAAGAAGTAAAGCTCCAACCTAAACATGGTTCCAGCAGCTTCGTTTTGATGGAGAAATCACAAAGATGTTGCAGGGTGTGAATAATTAAATATGGAAATGAAAATGAACTAAGCATTATGATGATGATTATGATGATGGAGGACTCACATCTTTTTTTAATATACAACAATATCAGAAGTGGTGCAGCTGATCTGGCATGATGCCCTTTTGCCCTCTTGGCTGTTAGAGAGGATGATAGCTGATACCAAGTAGAGCGCATGGACCTGAGGAGATTTACACACACACGCCTTCTTTTCGCCTTCTGTGTTGCGGTTTTCTTCAGTTTCATTTGTGTCAGTGGGTCGAAGGGGTGGTGTGTTCAAAATGGCCTGAATTCCAAACAAATTTGTCAAAAAATATCAACACATTTCATTTTCCTCCTCTACTGGAGGTCCTGCAGTTGAAGTTGTGGGTTACAGTCTGTCTATGATGTAAGGTACAGAATAGCAGGGGGGTCCCTCAACAGTGATGTTAGAAAAAAATAAATAAAAGAAGACATTACATCATCCTCTCTTGAGGGCATGCTGCTGCACACAGGCCAGTGTCCAATGAGAGCCCATACCATGCAACTTCAACTGCCCGCGAGAGGGACCACGGGGATAGTCGCGCAGGAGGGCGGCCATGTTTATATAGTTGTCAACTAACCCTCTGAATTCCCTTCGTCTCCATCTCTATGTGGGAGCAGTGAAATCATCACCAAGTTCAACCTCTGCGGCCACGCCTGTTCCGCTCCAGGTGTGATGTTGTGCAACCGAATTCCGCCCACACCGTTCCAAAATAGACCAGATTGGCAGATGGCCTGTTTGTCAGTGTAATCACTTGTGTGCGCCTTTGACATCTGGAACATGACCATAAGCTTAATGCATCCATCAAGAAGCTGAAGATTTATAGTGGGGGGTGGGGGGGCAAGGGGCAAGGAGGTGAGAGTCATGTAAGGAGCTTGTGTTGGCGTGTGCCAGCGCTGCCTCTTCTGCTCCATCGCAAGTTGTGATTGACAACGTGAGTCGGATTCAGAAAGCACATGTTGGAAGTTTTCAGTGGCGGAAAAATAACACTCACTAAAAGTGCAGTCCTCTCTTCACGTATCGAAATATACATCTCAGAGGGGAAGATTCCTGAGAATGTCCAATCAGGTGCATTAGTTTCATATCTAACCACAAAAAAAGAGGAGATAATGTTGACTGGAATTTTTTATTCGTGATCAACCAAGTGTGCCAATGATTGTACTGTAGAGCTGGACTGATAAATGGTCGGCTCCCGATATATTGACCATTACCAGCAAGTTGCAAAAAAATCTGAATTGACATCAAACTTTTTGTCATGGTGAGGGTTAAGCAGGTATGGGGGGGAAATGGATTTAATAAAAAGAAACAAAAACAGACAGAGTCTTTTCAGGGGGAAAAATAAACAAAATCCAAAACTCAACACAAGTACACGTGGGCATAAAGCACTAAGGTGAAATATGGCATGGCTACACAGAGAAACACAGGGATACACAGACGGACCAACAAGAACAAAGGGAGGCACATAGACTATATACACACACAAGGAGGGAACAGGTAACCATACACAGGTGTGACACGTTTGGAACAGGTGCAGACGATCACAGGGAATCACAAGAGACGTAAAGTAACCAGACACATGAAATTATTAACAAAATATTACAGGAAATACAAAACAATCACAGAAATTATATACAATAAAGTCCAAACTTCGCAAGAGTGTAGCGGACCATGACACATTGGGTAATATTTAGAGACTTTTAACCTCTGAAATATTTATATCAGTATTTTATTGGAAAAACACCCACTTATTCAGACAGTATTTGTATTTATTCTAACTGAGTCCCACCACAATTATGATTTATTAGACCGTTTGTGACATCACTTACCAGCATCGGTCGCTGAAGAGAGCATTGCTGAATAGCTGTGACTTCATTAGTCGCCTTAATTATGGTTAACAGTCCATGTTGTCGATTGTGTCTTTTCTGCAGCGTCTCCGCATGACGTAGAGTTGAGAGTAATTACTAACTGGAAAATTGAACATGGAACACGGGCATGTTTATAATCCGGGTGGTGGTGGTGTTGTCGGTGGGTATGGATTGATCTTTTTTGCTCGATTGCTTCCTATAATCTTAACTCCGCGCAGCTACGCTGTGCTCAGGGATCGGATGACGAGCGAGACACTACGCTCTCTGAGGCACAATTAAATCTGATTTCATCAGTATGAGAGTTTGATTAGAGAAAGCCGGCCTTTTATTTCTACCTTTAACGTTGCTCCGTCAAGCGTCTTTGAGTGTTGACGGAGTGGTACGGAGTGTGTTTCAACTAACATCTATCTGTCATCCCCTTTGTGCTAAATGGTTTGCCTGTTCACACACACACATCGTCCTTCCGTCTATGTGTGTGTGCACTCTCTCTTACATAACGCATCGCTGGCTCCCCATCCTTGGCTGTGATGATGTTCAGATCAGAACCGTAGGAGATTACATCACGGTCTGGAGCGGCGCAGGTGTTGTCAAATTTTCTGCATGGAAGGGCAGAGCTGCTGCTGCTGCTGCAGCACAAAGACAGTTCCTCTTAATCAGTATTTCAACCACCAACCCAGTAAAATCTGCGACGTTTGACCAGAGCTAAGGATGTTTTCAAGCTGAAGCATGAGCAGATTGAAAGGAGGCAGGGCTGGACATCTTTACAGGGATACGCCAACGTTTTGAGAAATAGACAGTTTCTCGCTCGTCATCCAGCCAGTCATTTCATAAATTCTGACACATCTAGAGCTGAAATTATTGTCAGATTCATTGATTAGCCCAGTGGTGCCCAACCCCGAGGAGATTTGATATTTTGATAACTGTGAAAATAAAGCCAAAACCTCTACTCAGTGACAATGGTGTTACAAGAGGATGAAATGTGCCAGGTTGAATTTCTCATATTATCTCACATCTCATATTTCTTTCGTATTTTCATTTGAGTTATTAAATAAAATGCTTCAACGATACGGTCCAGCTGAGCCCACACAGAGGCCCTGAATCGAAAGGCCAACCCCTGTTTGATGATCCTCAGTCGGGAGCGGGACCGGTGTCTCTGCTGGCACTGATATTTGGTTTGTGTTGCAGATAAACATTGGACAGTTTCCCTCCCCTGCCTTCTCGCCTTTACTATAAATCAAGCATCGCATATGTCTTGTTGGGTAAAACAATCAAAATCCTTCATGGGTCATTGTGTAAAAAGTGGAAAAATAGTCAGATACTACCAGGGCAGGCGCTTCCAGCGCATTTGACCTCTATTTATCAACCTTTACCTGACGATATTACCTGCCAGTAAAAGTATTTAAACATGTTTGAATAATGAAAAGGAAATATTAGAGATTTAACTTTTGCCATTTTTGAAAATGAACTTGTTGCGCGTGTTATTCTGCCACGTAATCTACTTGACAGGCCAAAGCAAAGCACTGTTGCCGCACACGCACAAATCCTGAGAAGCTTCTTCTCCACGCTGTAAGGAGAGGGAGTTCCTGGAAAGCTTGTGTCTATAATACAACTTTTGGGCAAAAAAATTCAAGACAACGTGCACACACTTTATCCTCGGTTTGCTTTGCGAACAACAAAGTAGTGCTTGTTGTCTCATCTGAGATGAACACATGGAAGAGTCGGCCGCGCATGGCCAATTCTGAACAGGGCCCAGACTTGATGTCTCCCAAGTTTTAAAATGCTCCAACTATTTTTAAGTCGGAGACACTAAGTTGTTGAGCCTATCATGACACCTGCTGGTTCGGCCAAACACAAAAGTAAACCTTGGAAATTGTCTTGTCAGTCGAGGGGCTGAAGATTTCCTCGGCGTTTCATAAATTCCACCACCAGAGGAAAAGCTTTGATTTGGGTCATTGTGCTGCTGCTTTTCTCTCTTATACACACCCACACAACATGTACCCACATAACCACCTCACATTTAGGTTAAATCTCACTCTTCATTTTCATATTTGATGGGGTTTTGTGTACTGACAATATTAAGAAGAAGAAAAATCTCCCATTCATTGAATAATGCTCTAAAAGTTCAGACACCATGCGTCGGCGTCACGTTTCCATCAGGTGACGTGATCAAGAGGGTCCATATGTGGACTTCACCTGACTCAGTACAGTTGAGAAGACCAGGTGGAACTCTGACGCCAATTGACATCAATTTAGTGGAAAAATTAATATTCAGTGAGCGCAAAAAACAATTGGAGCAGTATTAAAGCCGCTGATTTTAATATTATGCAAACAGAGAAGCTGTGCTCTTAGTCCTCACCTGGTGTGTTGTGTGTGTGATCTTTGATCCGAGGAAGATTTGTTTTGACCATAACAGTGATTCACAGGGACACAGCTTTAGTCCAAGACAAACGGTGTAAAAAGTCACATTTGGATGTGTTGTCTGGGTCCAACGGGATGACGATCAAACTGAAACCTGATTAGCTTTGCTTTGCTTCCAGTTGCATGCGAGAGATAAAAAAATAAAAAATAAAAACCCTAAGATCAGTGTCAAGTACTCCTCATTAAAACTGATTATGCTCATGAGTCTGTCCTTGCACGCTCTGACAACTTGTTATGCACGTCGGACTTTGTGCAGATTTATTGAATCATTGTTAATAAACTGCCCCAATAGCCTTTGTTGTTTCTCCCTCTCGTCTCTTTTCTAGTCCTCTCCGCTGTCTGCTTTCTTCCCTCTTTCTTGTCCTGACTCCCCTTCTTGTATATCATTACTGTAACACACACACACACACACACACCCTTCACCCCGGAGTGTGTGAGGTTGTGGGAGAATGTGAAAGCCGTCACACAGGGAGATGTGTTCCTCATTTGAAGCCATTTGCCCTAAGCATGCTGTCAGACTCCTTTTGGAGGTGCATGTGTGCATGTGTGTGTGTGTGTGTGTGTGCGCCTGTGTGCACTTGTGTTTGTTTACGTGTCAGTGACCAGGGGTGGTTGAGGAGAATGTCTCTGTCAGTGCTTTGAGAAAGCTTTATTTTTGTGCGCACGTGTGTGGGCGAGACCCGTGTGGTCTGCCGCTGTGTTCTCACTCAGCCCTCTCAGTCCCCACAATGTGGTCACAGTAACATTTGAATAAACTTTATCTGCCTGCATGGTCACAAGACAAGAAGTACTTAGTATGAATATGTCTTGTTTCTTTACGTCGCCTGCAACCGCATTTTTTCCTATCGAATCTTACAAAGAAGAGGAATCTTAATAATCACATCAGGGGGAGGGGGGTTGGTTGGGGCGGAGGCGAAGGGGCCAGGGGAGGGCGACATACTTCTTTGACATCTCAGGGAAAGTGACATTAGCAAAATTGGTTGCGTAAGCGCTGAGCCATACAGTTTCGATGGCACGACACTTCTGGCCACAGGGGCCATTTTACATTTTGGGAGACTGAAAACTAACAGTGTTCACTCCGCTGAGCAGCTCAGAACAGGTGGTCCTGCCTCTGAGAGAGGGGGCTCAGTAAAACCTCTAGAATTTTAACTTTTAAATCAACTCGTTTAATGTTCTGCCCCTAAATTTTCCTCGCCTCATTTTACAAAATAGCCTTCTAACATCATATTGTCTGACGATTGTAAATTCCCTGAATGTAAACCAACGTTTCTGAACTTAATCTGAACGTCTTGAGCTCGCAGTTTGTGTCTGTGTTGTCTTTTTTATATTCACTTAGTTGTAATTTTGTTTACTGGCGTGCAAGAGTTTGAGCGTGTGTTTCTCCGCATCTGCGCGTTTTTGAAGCAGGACATGTGGGCCCCATCTGTGTATTTGTTTATCTTTATTCCCTTTTTGCATCCAGCACGGGCGAGTTGAGTCCCTCACCCAGAGTTTGGCCCAGATTGAACCAACATCCATCAGATCGGCGGGATAAAAGTATTGATCACGCAGCAGAGCGCTGATAACGGGATTTAAGAGCCGTGCAGTCCATCACGCTCAATTACGCCTGGCCAGATGTTGACCTTGCGACCTTCATAATGCTGCACAACCAGCCGAGGGCTTTTCACAGACAGAAGATTAGGGTCAGTCACGTACCGTGGGAAAAATGGTTCCGGTTGGGAATGGTGATGGCATTATCCTCTTACCTGGCGCGGAGCATATTGTGTCCTCTCTTGATCAATGCCACAAAACAAGCCGATTACTCCAAACATTTGCCTCGATAATGTGTCAGATGAATGTGTGTTGGGGTTAGGAACAGGACCAAAGGGGTCAGTCTGATTAATTACAATTTGGGTCTTACTTACGGCAAAAATAACATCACTGAATAGATTGGTGAGATCTGCCAACATGGCAACAAAAATGAGAGAAGAAACACCAACGTGGTCCATCTCGTGTTTATGGTGATCTTTTTTTACTACACAGGTTGCTCAACAGTTCATATTTTACAAGTTAAACTGTGACCCAACGCTTGTTTTTAAGAATTTCGTATGCCCTACGCTCAGGGCTTCATCCTTGAGCTCATGGGAAAAGACTGAAATCTCCCAAGCTGAAGCTATGAGTTTATGAGTTGGTGTGTGTGTGTGTGTCTTTGTGTGTGTGTGTGTGTATATGTATGTGTGTGTGTTTGCGTTTGTGCCTGACGTCTGCTGCCGTCAACCAGATGGGACTTTTTTATCCCTACCAGAGGAGATGCCGCCATCCATCCTCCTCCCATCTCTTCCTCCCTTTACTTCACCACACCTTTCCTCCCTTTCTCTCTCTCTCTCTTTCTCTGAGGTCCTTCTCAATTCTTGAGTAATCTACCCATAATGCACTGTGAGAAAAAGGTAATGAATACAGAACTTCTAAATTGGAATGCAGCTGCAGGCCGGGACCAGACCGTCCGCTGAAATATTCACAAAGCTTTAATGCCGTTATTCCTGGCAGATGCACCGTGCGTGCTAACAGTTGGCGATAGTCATGCTATGCTACTGAGATGTAAAGTTAGTAGAGAATCAACAACTATCAGCACAGTCGACCTAATCTCTCTCTCTCCTCTCAATTTATATTTAAATCTGCTTTATAGCCGTCGCAGAAAGGAAAAAAATTCTGCCAGAGAAATACAGCACATGAATTCAGTATTATGTAGCGATGGCAGGTGAACGATGCTACTAAATGAGAAGGCAGTTTATATCCACCTCAATTTTGCGGAGCATGTTCTATTGAGCTTCTGTAATTAAAATTAAAATGCTGCTGTACAAGTTGTAACCCCAGTGACAATGTGACAATGACGTTTGTAAGGCGACATGCATCGAGGGGGGATTATTTTGTGGGGAAAAGCCTCCTCCCTCCCAAGACGTGGGTGTCAGGTGATTGACAGGAAGCAGAGCACGATCACAAAAGATGTCATCAGCCAGTGACAGGTTCCGTCTCCAGCCATGTCTGCGCTGCAAGCGCCGTGCCTCATTCGTCCAATCGAAGAGGCTGAAACACCCTCTGGTCCAATGAAACGGCTTGAAATGTGAATGCGACAAAAGGTTAAAATAAACACGAGGGAACACTGGGATTTTTTGTCGGACGAAAATGTTTTGTTTGGCAATTTCTGACAAATCGGTCGCATCACATGTGTAATCTTATGTAAACGTTACATAATGCAATGCAACATCGTAATCACTTTGGAAACATTTGGACTTTCATTTTCCGTATTGTGTGAGACAATATTCCGAATGATTGATAACGTTGCTTCATATCGTCTGCTTGTGTACAGACGATATGAAGCAACGTTATTGCTCAGTGTCAGACAAATCCTCCTCTTCCCTACGTCTATTTCACGTTCATATCGAATGATACAATTCCCGTTTGACCCACATCCCAGAACCTGAGCACAGACATGTGGATGGAGGCGCTTTACGTCGCCCTTCTTCTGTTTTTCTAGCCGATTCTTCATTTGGTTTTACATTGTGTAGTGATTTTGTCTGTTTTTGGCTCAAATGTTGGACCATTTTCACCATTAGCACCTATTTTCAGGCTTTGATAGAGGTTGCATCACTCTCCGTTTGGTGTATGTGTGTGTGTGTGTGTGTGTGTGTGTGTGTGTGTGTCTGTGTGTGTGTGTGTGTGTGTGTGCAGCGGCAGCGAAGGATGCTACTGCTGAACTGGGTCGTGGGTAACATGTTGCTATGGCAACTGCTATTTGCCGGCCCTGGGGCCAAGAGCAGCTTTTTCGCTCACGCATTCTCGCTCTCGTTCTTTGCTCTTCTCCTCTTCTTTGCTCGCTCTGCCTCTTTCTTTACCTTCTTCTCTCCTTTTCCTGCTTCCCTTTGTTCCTCTGCTTGCCCCATCGATCTCTCGCTTGGCCATTCCTTTCCATTGACCTTTGCCTTTTAGCCTCACACTCCTCGCTTTTGCCACAATTCCTTCTTTCTTCTTCTTCATCTTCCACTCTCATCCCTCCCTTTTGTCTTTGCGGGGGGGGGGGGGGGGGGGGGGGGGGGCAGCTACTATCATTCTTTCACTTAACTGTCACCCACAGCTGCAAATTGAAATCCTAATTCAACCGTTCCGTCCAGCACGCAGCAGCAGGACAACACGCTTTAAGAGTAGAGGATGTTAACTCTCAATTGCAACTGAAATGTTCCCACACACCGATGCATCAACCTCGCTCTGAGATCACCGAGATGATATATGATAAGAGAATTGTAACAGGAGCTTAACACATTGTCTCGGCGATTAACTCCAGCCGGCTCACTGTAAGTACAGAGCGCGCAGTGTAGTCGTACTTCAACGCAGGAGGAGAGAAGAAGACAAGCGGGGGCAAAGGCAGAGACAGAGGTAGAGAGATGCAGTTAGGTATAAAACGAGAGCAATGGGCCGGGCCTTCGGTGTGTCACCTAAATTCTATTCTAATGAATAGCCCATTGATTTCCATTAGGGCTGGCCGGAGCTGACCCCTCCGGCCCGTCTGTTTCCCATTAGTACACTTTAAAAGTGAACCATGACAAACAGTCATCGTAGCTACAGGCGGACCGGATGAGGGGCCCGCTCAGTGTTTAAAAGGAATCTATGAATTGGTCCATGGAGCTGCATGGGGCCAGTGAGAAGAAAGAGTTCACAGCAAAGGTAATTTGAGCCCTAAATACCAGTCATGCAGTCCTGGAATTTGTCTTAAATTAAAGTTTTTTTCCTTCAATCAAATGAGCCAAAAATAAGAGAAAAGGCTCCTTCCCCCTCCTTGACAAACTCCATGAAAGTTAAGATAATGTCATCTGGAAATTCATGATTTGCATTTGACAAAGCCGATCTCAGCAGTGGATTCTGTTCCCTTCTCTGAATCTAGGGGGGCAGGAAGAGTAACCTCCTAAATTACCTGTTGAGATTGACCTTTCGCAGAAGGATGGAGTGTCGGCGCAGAGCAGCTTTTAAACGGCCTCCCTGTCATCACCGTATCGACCCGTGAGTCCATTGCTTTCCCCTCACCCTCCCCGAGGCCCGTGGCCCGTTTCCTCGGCTCGGGGTTTTAGAGCAATCCAGCCTTATCAGCTCCACCTCTCCATCCGCCCGCTTCCTTCATTAACATTAATAGGATTTGGATCTATTATGCAACGAGGCTCCACTGCGTTACGCAACGGAGAGTCTTCATCAGCAGCAACACTCTTTGGAGGGGAGCAGGTGTTTGATTAGTGGCTTGTTTTTTCTTTTCAATATTCACTCCGACATGGACTGTAGGGGTTTTCAATATGTGCCGGCACGGGACCCCTCACTGAGGTCAGAAACATCCAGCCTGGGCTTCATAAGTGAAAATAATTAAATGCAATGAAAGACACTCATCAATAACAACTGACCACAGGTTTGTAACTATACCTGTCTTGAACGGTAGATTCAAAAACGGGAGTATACTAATGGCGGAGGGCTTTTATTTCAACGTAAAATTACATTCTTACTGTGTTTCGTTGAGGATGTTGTGTGTGTGTGGTTTAATTGCTTTCTGCGGAAGGACCCCTCGTCGTCAGCCGTCAGAGTCCATCGATTGAGTTTGACGTTGATGAAAGCTGTCACGCCTGCCTTAGCTGCTGCTTCTGCGGACGTTCGGGCGAATCTCATGTTCTCATTGGATCACCTGTCAAATACAGTATTTATATCATAAGTGACCATCACTGGCACTAAGTATGTGTGTGTGTGTGTGTGTGTGTGTGTGTGTGTGTGTTATTCTCTAATGCTTGGTATCATTTCGGAAGTAGAGGCTGTCTGGACAGATCGCTTCGCGTCGGCAGAGCTGCACCTACGTTAGATTTCTTTGTGTCTTCGTATAAATCATGTTTTACAAACAGAAATGTTTAGATAACACAAACTTCCCAACATGAATTAATGATGCCTCGGAGTTGCCAATTGGAGCAGGTTGTCTTGGAAACAGCAAAGTGACACACACACACACACACACACACACACAAACACACACACACACACACACACACACACACACACACACACACACACACACACACACAATCTAGTTCATTCTTTCTTTCTTTTCTTCCCAGAGTAACTTCCTGCTTTGCCAGAAGAGCTATTATTAACAGTCATTATATAAGACTCTTGTGCTCAACACAGTGTGTTATTTTCCATCATTCCTCTCTTTCCCCTTGATTGTGATGGGCCGAGGATGTGTTGCGTTTTGCTTACCTGCACATCTCAAGTCCATTACTCACAGGGGAAGCATCACAAGCTGCCGCGGCTAATTTACTAATTCATCACCATCATCATCATCAATCTGCAGAAACTGCTCGAGCACAAGAACTCATGTCTAGTGGTTCATCCTCATTTTGGAGTTGTGGAAGATGAGACATACAGTATATTTTGTTTTTAAAACCACAAATTAAGGAAGCATCACAAACGTCTTATTCCTACTTTCACCGTCTAACATCAAAAAACCTTCAGTATTTCTAAAAATACAACTCTTAACAAGTGCCACTTAAACATCTTTTCTCTGCTGCCATAGAAAATCTCTAGAGTCCTTTATTTTGAAATGATTTATTCAAGATCGTGACTTATTCACTCAATCTGGTCACAAGAAAGAAAAAAAGAAAATAACTTTTGGAGTTTTTCTTTTAAAAGGCAAACAGGATAGTTTTATGTGAGCATGTTGCACAGCTAACATGTAATATTCAGCACTCCCAGCTAAGCTCAAAGCGGACGCCCACTAACTGTGAAAGATGCAGTGATTAGCCACTCGACACGCCTGACAGGGAGAACCGCTCTCCTTCTCTTTTAGACTCCCAGAGACGAGCGTGACGCTTTTGCTGCACGCATGCCCACAACAGTACGATCACAATCAGACAGCAGCTGACGAAAGTCTGTAGAGTGGTGCACAGTGGCTCATCGCTGGAGCCGAGCCGCTCCGCGAGCAGTCACGTTGAAGCATTGTGCTCTGTGCTCGTCAAAGGAAACATTTTATTTGTAATTGGGCCTTTAGCCATTTGTTCACTTTCAGATCTGACCTGAATAGTTTGCTCTTGTATCCTCCTTAAAGCATTTTTTAGCTGTAGGGGCAGTCTTTCCCTCTCGGAACTAACCCTCCTCTCTCTGCCGCTCCCCCTGCAGGATGCTTCGAGTGCTGCATCAAGTGTCTTGGCGGGGTGCCCTACGCCTCGCTTGTGGCCACTATCCTCTGCTTCTCAGGCGTGGCCCTGTTCTGCGGCTGCGGCCACGTGGCGCTGACCGGCACCCTGACCATGCTGGAGAACCATTTCTCCAGGGTCACCACCGACCACGACACCCTCACCCTGGTGTAAGTCCTCAAGGTGGCTCCAACGACTAAAATGTGTCTAGTAGTGAGCTTCTTTCCACCTATAGGGTTGCACGGGTGCCCGAATGTCCTTAGCTTTTCAACCTTCTCCTCTCATTCCTCTATTTGTCTCCAGGATCCAAATCTTTCAGTACATCATCTACGGCATCGCCTCCTTCTTCTTCGTCTACGCCATCATCCTGCTGGCCGAAGGATTTTACACCACCAGTGCAATCAAGAAGGAGCTGCAGAGCGACTTCAAGACCACCGCCTGTGGACGCTGCATCACCGCCTTCGTATGTCAACACACACACCATGCGATTACAAATCAGCACACCCACTGACCCAGTTCACTCCAAGTTAAAGCCTGTAAATGAGATTGAATTAATTTAATGTGTATTATTGTTTATAGAGAAACAGTGAGTCATTATGCTTTACAAGCCTGGATAAGGCTCAAAAAGGCACAGTCCCACACCTCTGCCCATCCGTGGACAAACACTTGTGCATGCACGCAAACACTCAAAATCCCACTGGGGCCTCGAGGGCAACTCTGGCACAGTTTGTCCTTTCTAGCCTGATAACTTTAATGCTGCAGATGTCCAGTAACATTAGCTTAAACATCGACTGTGAATAATATTAACTGGCCTCCTTTCTTTTCACCTCTCTTCTCTTTCAGTTCATGTTCCTGACCTACATCCTCGTGCTGGCCTTCCTCGCCATCTTCGGCTTCACGGCGATCCCCGTGTTCCTCTTCTTCAACATGTGGACCACTTGTGCCGCCATGAAGTCCCCTGACGCCAACATCACCTCGCCCGACTCCATCTGTGTGGACGTCAGGCAGTATGGTACGATGTCCCACGTCCCAAAAATGCTTTGTTGCATTTTGATTAAAAACAACAATTAAAACCAATGAAAGTCATATAAAATAGGCAGAAACCATTGGCACAATTTGACCCTCCAGATACAAAAATCTAAAATAGCAACACAGCGTGACGTGACCACAGTCTTCTAATGCCAATGAGGCATAACATGCAAAAACATGGTTATTGGACTTAACAGTGAAATCTGTTCGAAAAGTATAAGCAAGCAACCCCTCTGTGAAATGAATTAAATTCCTTCCCAGTGCAACACGTTGCACCCCCGGTGCTTTCTGAACTGCAGCCAAAGTAGTCAGGATCCGATCACACGCTGTGCTACATGTCTTCAATGTTTAAGGGAAATTCCTCTGATCAAGGAGTGAGCTCAGACGCGCCGGCTGGCCTCGGCAAAAAATAAAAGCTTTTGAGTTTGCACAAAAAAGAAAAAATGCTTGTGCATCTCACACACGTAGCCCAGCCTCACCTGCGCGATCGCATATTATAAGAAGCCGCTGTTTTCACGAACTATCGGATGATTGGAAGTCTGTGCTTTTTCCCCCATGTGAGCAACATCCCACATTCATCTCCCCCTTCTTTAAATGTAATTTTCTATACAGCGCAAGGTCACAAAATACATTTAGACTATTGAGAGCATGATTGGGTCTCGACGAAAATCCACCTTCCTACAGCATTACAGAGCAGTGACACTCTGCTGTGATTGCATATCTGCTTATCTGTTCGATGGCCTAATGCACAGTATGTGACCCACATTTGAAGGACAGCTGGCCCGCTTACAGAGTGAGGATGAGGATGGCATATGCTTCATTGGCAGTCGAACTGTACCGCTCCGTATGAAATATTAACCCCAATTACCAACAGTCGTCAAATTATTTTCAGCAGCAAGCCGATTAGTCAAGAAACTGTTTTTCCTAACTACTTTTGGGGGTTTTCTTTGAAGTAATTCTGTTTTAAAAAGCAAAATGTTACCATTCTAATGAAGATAAAGAGTTAAAATAAATGTGCATAAAGATTAGAAAAGGCTGAAACTCTGAGTTAAGGAGCTAAAACAAAAAAGGTTGTCACGGAAAAGAAGTGTTTTAAAACCACAACCCACATTTTTTCCTGTAGGAGGGGCTCAGAGGCTTGGACAGCAGCGGCCCTGTTTCCCTCTAATCTTTATCCAGGGCCTAATTCATAATGTCTTCAAATATACAGTCGGTCTCGGGGGAGGAAAAAGCTTCTCGTCTCAGATGAGACAGCTCAGATGTGACGTTTCATCTCGCTCACCCCACAGGTATTATTCCCTGGAATGCCACACCGGGAAAAGCTTGTGGAGCCACACTGGGAGACATCTGTAACACAAGCGAGGTGAGAGGATACTGACGTGACTTTATCTTCTTGTCTTTTCTTTTAATCTCTCCTTCATTTCCCCGAATAATTTCTCTTTTCCTCCACAGTTCTACCTTTCCTACCACCTCTACATCGTTGCTTTAGCCGGTGCCGGAGCCACTGTTATCGCATTGGTAAGCCTATTCATGAGCCTTCTGATAATGTGCTCCTCAATGCAAGTTGCCATGGCGTGCTTATCTGTTGCCATAGCAACTCTGCCTCTCACGTTTGTCAGTATGTCGTCCTATGGGTTGAAATCATGCGTTTGTGCTCACAGTGGGTCAGCGTTTTCACTCTGCTGTGGAGGCGGACCTTAAAATGGGATAAATGGGAGATACTAAAAAAAGCAATGAGCACCTCTCCAGATGTTGTGCTGGGTCAAAGTCCCAATTGTCCTCTGTAGTTTGGACGTTTGACAGACACCTCAATGTAGGAGGTGGAAGGAGGTAGAGAATAGAAGCAACAAGGCAGGAGAGAAAGCAACCAATGCAACAGGAGTAAAGGAAAAGTGAAAACTGGACTTCACCGGTTTGTGTAGTCGCTGTGGTTGAGCTGTATCCATAATGGTGAGCATTGTTTAGCAAAACTAACCAAACCTCACGTGACAATTTCTACCTTTGCCTTAAGCATATGATAGATAAGATTTGGTGCAGCGCAGCGCTGAACCCAACCTGTAGGTTTCCCTCCCAACAAAACAACTCTCAGCTGATTTGACATGCCAAAACAGACAATTATTATTTGTACCATGCGCTTCAGACACTAGCTGTAGATCATTAAAATCTGACAATATGGAATAAGGGAGAAGCGTTATCCCCCCAAGTGCACAAAGTCTCCTGTGCCTCAACAAAGCTCTGTTTCCCTTCAGATCCACTACCTGATGATTCTGGCGGCCAACTGGGCCTACCTGAAGAGCGCCGTGTCCACACACGAGTACCAGGACATCAAGACCAAGGATGACCAGGATCTGGAGGCCGAGGCGCGTTCCAAGGAGGGCCAGAACTCCTCCTCCTACTCATAAGGACAAGAAATCCTCCTCCGCTGCCGCCCATCTCCCCCCACCACACCTCAACCCTCACCCCACGACACCACCACCCCTCCCTCTGTTAAAACAACCCACCTCCGTCATGTTTAATAGTCCCCCCAGCCTAATGATTGTCCATCCTCTTCCCTTCCATGGTGTTAATTAAGAGATGTGGGAGTGTTCCCCACACCCGAGGGAAAGAGAATAGAGGATGAGGAGAATTGTCAGGCCCAGATGGAGGCAGATGTTTCCGAACGGGGAAGAGCTCGCCCGCCGGGTTCGGGCTCAGGTACAGTACATCAGTTACATCAGTTCAGAAGCGTCTCCTCCTATCGTGCTTTTGGGGCAGCGGCTCGTGAACATGGCCCGGCTGTGATGGCCTTGCGCCCTGAGCCAGCACAGCCTCTCGACCAAGCTCTTACAGCCTAAAAAAAAAACATTGCTCACTGCCAGCTTCAGCCACAGAGAAGCCAGGCAGCGATCAACTTCCTCCATTTTTTTTGGGTGTTTTATATGCATATATATATGAATATGAATATATTGTGCGAATGTGTATGAATGTTGTTGTTTTTTTTAATACTCTGAAAAGTATGCCAGGTACTACTATGATCTGTTTTTTTCTTCTTTCTTTTTTTTTGCGCTCATAGGTTTTTTTTCTCCCTTACTTTGCTTCTCCATCTTTAACTTTTTATTGCCAATGCTCAATACATGTTGCACTATTTAAGAAACAAAAAATGACGAGAGAGAAACTTCCTTCATAATAAGACAAAATTTGAAGGAATAGTTTTGGAAAATATGCTTAGACTTTCTTGTTCTGATTATGCTTTGGGTTTTTGAGTGTAATATAAACCTTCTCAACCCGGATCAAAATCCTGACAAGAAAACAAAATCCAAAAAATGTCAGACTTTTTCTTTTGAGACCTTTGCGGATTTTGCTAAACTCCTCACCAGCGGCGGCAAAAATACAAATTAAATCTGTCCCGAGTCTTTTAATGTATACACACACACACACACACACACACACACACACACACACACATACACACACACACACACACCTCAGGTATCAAACCAAATCAGATTTTAGCCAGTTGTTTTCTTTTCGAACGTTACAGCATCAAAACACTTAACCTTACTGGATTGGTACGCTGTCCTGTGTGAATACACTAATTCCTATCTGCAAATTTTCTAAAATTTCTCCTTTTGTGATTGACGTTCACCTGTAAATAACCAAGTCACTCAAAAAGATCTCGATTTACCCTTCTCTCCCAAAACGGTGGAGAACACAATCAGTGTTTTACCATGCTCTTCTACTATTATTATTATTATTTTCTCCACAAATATATGTAAATGTACCCTTTGAGATATGTGTTTAGCACTCAAATACTAGTTCTGCATTTGATATAATAATTGTAATGTAACATCTTAAATGATATGTTGTGAGAGGGATACAGTGCAGTCATGGTATGATATGATGGATTGAGGTGCTTGTGACGTATACATTTTAAAATGAGGGGGAAAAAAGTTAATTGATTTTTATTTATTTGATCAGTTTTAGGCAGCTGAGTTCTTCTTGTGATTCTGTAACAATAATTTTCTGGAAGTTGTATGTGCTTATTTTTCGATGGCCAACCAATGAGTGACTCAACATGTGAGTTGAGGAAATATGTCACTTTTTTTTTTTTTTTTTACTTTTACTTTAATTTTAATGTCATGCTTTCTCATATGAGCAAGAGAGACTGTTTTCGGATGTTTACACTCTAAATAACACAAGTCAGGAATTTTCATACATTGATTTTATAATCAGATATTGTTTGATAATCATAAACTATATTTCCAAATTGATCATCAATGGTTAGCTCACCCTTAAAAAAATTTTTTTTGAACGTTGATGAGATGAAGCATGTCAGTATTGTCCCTGTGTGCAGCTGTCTATTCTGTATAAAAAACGGACTATATTGCCATGTGTGTTATGTTTGATAAATATACGTGCTTCGCCGCCAGGTTGATGTAAAGGCAAACTTCAATTTCCAATAAGACGATGCGTGTCAGGGTGTTGTTGTTTCCTTGTTGTTTGCATGAAGGAGACATGACTGTGTCTTTGCAGTTTTTCAGGTGATGTGTAGTCAAATGTACGGACAACTATGGTAGGCGGTGTTTGCCCCCCCCCCCCTCCTCCACGACCCCCGTCCCCCTTTTCCACCCACTCTTTTCTAAAGAAAACTCCATTGTACTTTGATGGCATCGTAGTCCCTGTAGGTGTTTCATTATGGTTTTATTTTTAAGTTGGAAGTAGTTCTATGACTCCATATAGTGATGATTTTTGTAACCTTCTCTAGTAAAACCGATATTTTTTATTATCGTGACGCCGTTGTCTCCTGCCTCTTTCTTGGATCTCCGGAGTGATTTGAATGTTTGTTTTCACATCTTTTTCAGTGTTGATTAATGTGATGGGTTTATTCTTCAAAAATTCTATCAGACATCAAACTAAATTGTAAAAAAAGGTGAAAATTGCTTTTTGAATTCAACCAACATTCCAAAACTCAAAGATATTCAATTTCTATAAATGGCAGAAAGAGGGAAAATCACATGACATTTTACATGCTGAAAACTTTACTGTGATGTTGTAAAAAGCCATCCAACAAATTTTGCCACAAGAGAAAAGTAATTACAGATTTTTAATTGTAACCGTAGTAACTCAAATCCCGGAAAACTCCAAACTGGCAACACAGGTGAAGCCAGGTGAGTTATTTAGCTGCTTACTGCTGCCTCAACAAAATGGACAACGTTTCACGTCTAAATTGAATTACGTGTTGTTTTCCCACAAAAAGTCCCTAGAAACCGCCACATGACGCCGTCTGATTATTTCTGCAGAGGTTTTACATTAAATCAGGATGAGGTTTAATCATTACAGTTGTTAAACCACTGAATACTCACAGCTGCCATCTGGAGGAAGCTCAGAGACGTGTCACAGCCGTCGTCCACCCACACACGTGTTTTCACTTATGCTGCCTGATTAGACCGTTTGACTGACATCCCTGTTATTCTGCCATTTTGCTGCTGCTATCATGGAAACAAGATATCATACTTGTATAAATGATTGTGTGACCCATCATGCTTCCTGTGTAACGTGTTTAGAGCTTAAAAGCCATATTTAACATTGGAATTTGACCCAGTTTTGTCCCTTTAGTTCACAAATGACATTGGAAAATGGAGAAATCAGCTCAAACGGTGTTACAGTGAAACCACAACCAGGGCGTTTATCTCTCAAAACATTTAATACATGGGTACAGCCTTGTGGACAAAGAGGGTTTTGCTCTTCATTGGCTGGTTACTGACTGGGAGTTATTATAGAGGCGATACGAATGAAGATCAATTTTTTATCATGAGAGGAAGCATAGTGATTGATAAATATGGCATCTATTTATGTTTAAAAAAAACTAGAAATGTTTTTCTTATTTAAGGGAATATCAAATATCATTGGCCTCACTTGTACTACAAAAAACAACAACATAATAATACTAGTTGCTCATGTGGTTTAACACAGAAAATCTGAATTATTTTGACAATTTAAATAGCAGAAAGACGGTGGTTCCTAACGATGATTTCATTGACCACATAAACTTTTAGATACCTTCTGTTTGTCAAGAATTGTAGATATATACATACATATGTATATATATATAAATTATTCTAGGAGAATAAGATGGTTCGAAACCTATATTTCAAACTACAGGGGTGTGGGTTTGTTAAGCACCATCAGGGCAAAATCACAATAATTTAGGTAAACAGTTTGTTTTATTGCTGTACTTCCAAATGAGTCCTGCATCTGCTTCCACGGGCAGAAAATAATTGCAGGGCCTCTCATTTATGGTTCAAACTAAAACTTCTGGCAACAGGTCCTACAATCACATTTGGGATATCTCAGATACGATGTGGTGGAAAAACTTTGAGAACTAGTTAATACTTTGGAAGAGACGCTGTTCAACTTTCATCACATATGAAATCTCTCTTTGTAGAACCACAATATACACTCAGACCCAAACAGTATGTGGCAACTGCAGAAGCACCGCCCGAGCTTCTGCTGGGTCACTAGTACCTGTCAGCTCAGCAGCAGATGGGCTTAGAGCGAGTCTCTCTCTCTAAATCCACTGTGTTGGTGTGGATGAGGTCGTCAGCTCTGTCATCCAATGCCAGAATACGCTGTATCGCCTCCTCAAAGGCCGACGCCACATTTGTAGCATCCTTGGCGCTTGTCTCAAAGTATGGGTGTCCGCCATTCTCGCAGCACCACCGCCTCACATCCTCCCCCGACACCTGACGTTCGGAAACATCCAGTTTGTTGCCCAGAACCACAAAGGGGAAGTTGTCGGGGTCCTTCACGTCTGCATAGTAAGTGAACTCCTTCTTCCAGTTGGCCAGGTTGCGGAAACTCTGTCTGTCGTCGATGCTGAAGGTGAGCAGGCAGCAGTCGGAGCCGCGGTAGAAAGGTGTGCGGAGGCTGCGGAAGCGCTCCTGACCTGCTGTATCCCAGATCTGCAGGGTGACGCGGTGCCCGTCCACCTCCAGCTCCTTGTTGAGGAACTCCACGCCGATCGTGTGGAAGAGGTGCGTGTCAAACTTGTTGGTGACGTAGCGGTTCATGAGCGAGGATTTTCCAACGCCGCCGTCGCCCAGCAGGATCACCTTCAGGAAAGTTGACTTGGACATTGTTGGTTGGCTCAGGCCGGTTCTGGTCTTGCTGGTCTGTTCCGAGATGAATGCACGGTTTGTGGACACCAACAATGGAAAAAGGAAGTTCACATTGGGTGCACGAAATCTTTGAAAGCAAACAAAGTAAAACAACAATGTCAACTGTGAACCTTCAAGCTCAGCAAACACAGTCATTCTGGCAGAACATTTAGGTCTTTGAGTATATGAAAGCAACAAAGAGGATATGAAAATTCTTTGCTGTGGTGCCATCCGGTGGCAAAAATGTAAATAAAGCCACTACAACGCCATCATAAACGTAAAATGATTGTTTAGTTGATAGTTGACTATTTTGATAATCGATAACTCATTTTACCAATTTTTCATAAATGCCAAGAAAGTCCTAACTGGGAATTGAGCACCACGTCTTCTGTACCAAAGTCAGTGGTGAAACCCACTAAGCTATACCAGGTGCTGGTAAAGAATAAAGGATTAATCAAAAAATAGTAATAGCTGGTGGACTAATCTATTATGGAAATGCATGCACTATATAACAATATGGAAACCACTAATGAATCTAAGCCATGTTGGGATTTGTTAACATTGTGTGTCATTCTCTCCACAAACTTTTTCTTGTTGTGCTTGAAAACTGCATCTCCGTCAACTTTCACTTGATCACACATAAGTCACTTTTACATTTCCTCACACCGACTGTGGGGAGAACTGACTCAAGTCACTCGACTAGCTAATCCTATTAAACAGCCACTGCCCCCTAATTACACCACGCAATAAACAAACTTCCTACACTGTGCACGTAATGTGTCATGCACGAAATGATCCGTGTGGTGGAGTACATCACATGGACGCTGATCACAGGACCAGTGAGTCAACTCAACAACAGTTTCTTACCGTCATATCTGCACATCGTTCATTTTGACTACAATCTGTAGGATAGAGAGAGAGAGAGACAAACTTAACAAAGCGGCCAAAAGAGTTTACCCACTCACAGTGACTAATGAGGATTTAAGTGTGAATTTAATCCTGTGCCACACACTTTGGCTCATCATTCCACCTCCGTCCCACTTCAGATCTCTCCCAAGTGGGTGGGAAATCTTCGGCAGCAGGTTTTAAATGGAAGCGAGGAGCTTTGCTGCCTGAACAGGATCAGCTCCTCCACCACAGTTCAGATAGTATAAGATGGAGCACCCGTCCATCACTTGACGTCATGGTATCAAGTGCACGTCTGAGATAACCAACACTAGTATCAGTAATTCTTCTGTGTGAAAAAAATTGTTGTATGTTGAAAACACTCAAAATATCTAAAGCCTGCAGGGAGTGAGTTAATAAAATCAACATGCAACTAATTGATCATTTAACTGCATTACTGTCATTACTGCAAAACTACCATAACATACCATAGCATAACATTTGTTGGTTCCAGCTTCAGTGAAGTGAAGTTTTTCTTTGTCTGATAGTAAACTATGTAGATATATATAACTTTCATTTTTCGACTGTTGTTTGGATCAAACAAGCAGTTAAAGATGTCACAATAGTAATGATAATAATTTTGCGGTTTCATATTCTTCACTGAAAATATTTTTTTTTGCCAAATTATAAAAATTTTACTTTACATTGATTTCCAGCACCTAATTTTGAAAAATGTTTCATTCATTCTGCAAATCCATTAACGGCCCAAGATTACTTGTTAATTTACTTTAATTTACATTACTTGTTCAGTTGTTGAGTAAAATTTATGTTTCATCTGTGATGTTCTGTTTGTAAATTATGTACTCGATTGTCTTTTATATGTTCCTGCTTAAAAAACAAAAATAGTCATATGAGTGCAAGTTACAGATATAGTTCCCTAAACAAATGTCCTTCCTCTCCAACTCTCTGTACATTATTTGATAAAGGAGAGTTCGTAGAGTCTGCAGCCAATTAGGACTAAACTGACCAAGATCGGCAGCTTGCTGGGAAAAGTTAGGTTTACTGAAGAGTTAATCTGTGCTGAAGGGCCTATAAGCTGCACTGTCACATGAACAGGCAGCACCGGGGCCAACTACACACATTCAGCCCAAAGGACCGAGACTGGATAAATCACGTCTTTGTCCTGGGACCTTTAAAAACACACTGCAGTGCTGCTCCTGCCACTTTATCTCAGGAGAAACATTCACATTACTTAAAAGTGAATAAGAATAAAAACAGAGTAGTAAACTGAAGCAGGAATGAGAGGACACACACTCACAGTCACACACTCAGGAGTCATGTGCTTCATTCAGCACAAGGAACATCTTTACAGCTTCGTTACATGGTTTGATCCAAACCTACAATATATAATAATTCTGTTTTTTTTGTTTGTTTTGCTGTCTAAATCCAGGACAGAGAGTGTGAGTTGAGTCAGCAGGGTGATGCTGCCCATCAGAGGCAGGTTCATGTGACACCTAAGCTGAGTGTGAGGCACTAGATGTATTATTATAGCTCCAACAACACAGAGGAACTACATTGTAGCATTTTACGCACACTTTGACAGCAAATCCGATCAAAAGTAGTGTTGTAAAGCCCTATAACACACACGTTCAGTGACATGCTCCGCTGCTGAATCCTGCTTCTGTTCATGATAAGCCTGTCAGTATTTTAAGAAGAACACGGAAATAAACGGAGCAGCGAGGAGTTTGACCGACAATGGACGTTTCGCCCATAACGTCGTCGCTGTCCGATAATGGGTTTCACTCACGTCTCCTACTTGACGATGAGAGATTAAAACACAGTGAGACATTTTTTTGTCGATGAAATAAAACGTTTCGCCACCTTTGGAAAACGCACCTGTCAGTACGGTGGACGCTGCCGGGTGAAATGCGCCTCATCCATGCTGGCTGGGTGCAGCCGTCAGCCGGTGGCACTGTGCTCCGGTGGCCCCCGTCGATCTGTGGCCCCACAGAGTCGCTGGTGACGCTCTTATGACCCGGGAGTCGGAGTGTCACGCCTCCTTCACATCATGCGCTCCCCTGCATGCCGTCCACAATGTATTGTGCATTTCATCCGTTCGGGGAAAGAAAATAGGCTCTTTGTCTCCTTTTGCGCACGTGAAACCAAGAACACTTTTCATAAAACATGACCCTTTGTTTTTTAAAAGTGGAACATATTTGAACCCAGATTAAGGTATGTGGGTTAAATTGGGAGCTTTATTGTGAGAGTCCCTCAAAGAAATAAATGAGGGGTCACAAGATGACCCTGGGGTCATCACTTGTGCCCGGGGGCATGACCCCAAAACATCATGGGAAACACAAGGTTAAATGACCTATGTCACTGTTTTATGCAATATCTCTTAACATGGGTTGGGGCATGAAAAGAGATTACTGACTCACATGCTCACAGTTTTCTAAGGTCACATGTCTCATCCACTCCAAATGAATGCAGTGTTTTCTTTCTTTCCCTTTTAAATGAATTTACCCAGCATTCATAGCCCGAATGGCTTACAATAAGTGCAACAGAATCCACCTTCCGCCCCTTATATATCACTAAAATTATACATTAGTGAGGGCAAAGCTTAATGTCAGTGGCTTCACATTGTTCCTACACATCAAATGAGAGAGAGGAGCCAGGAAGAGCAGCTTTAGTGAGCTACCGTTAAGGAAGCTGATGGGCAATTAGAGCGAGTGGAGGATACAGGAAATGATTCTGCGGGAAAAGGAGATGACGAGAGCTGCCTCGTGAAAAGTTGTGGTTTTTCAAGTCTGCAGCTGTAGTTAGGCAGCGACTTAACTCCAGTTGAGCCGAAGGCTTTAAATTCCACATTCTGCCATGCAACAATAAAATAATATGAGCATTAAAAAAAACATTTCAACAGCACTATCATCATATGAAGAAACTAGCTGCTAAACCTTGACCATAATGTTTTCAACTCTTTTAAGATTGTTGTGATTGGTTATAAAAGTGTCCGCCAATATATAAAACATTTAATCTGTGTTGAAAACAGGAAAACCACTAAAATGAGAGTGGTTTCACAAAGTGAAAGAGCTGAAACTATTGTCGACGTTGAACATTTTGGGGGGTTGACCTGTCAGTCCGAAAAATGAAAAACAAAATCAACTTGGGACAGAAGTAAAGTGTGACATTTTTTCTGACATTTATGAACCAAACCATTTTTCAGTGAGAAAATAATCAGCTGATCAACACAATAACAGTGACACTTGAATTTAGAGACAGGCCCAGGCACTGTGGTACCACTGCTGCCCACACCCACTGCAGGTCACAAAGGTCATTGCATCCTCATCAGGGGCACCACGCCTCACCCACGCGGGCAAGAAGAGGGCACCCCTGGACACCTGCGTCACTCTACAGTCCGACCCTCCGCATCTTTTGCAGCAAATCTTCTGCGTCTGCGTCCCTTCCACCGCTTGAGGGAGCTGCCTCTCGCTCACACCGCGAGATGAGAACTCCTCTCTGAGCTGCCGCAGCTCTGCGCCGGCCATCTCCTCTGCCGACATCCGGGCGAAGGCTTCGGGCGACAGGGAGCCGCTCAGCAGGCCCTGACATAGGTGACCATTTTTAGGATTCCTTAAGTTGGCTACCTTGCTCCTCACGCAGGTTTTGTATTTGACTCGACTGGATTTGTGGCGCTCGTGGACGTGATGCTCGATGTCTCCAGCCAGCTGTGTAGCCGCGTCCTGATCAGGTGCGTTGGGGCTGAGGGCGGCGAGGAGCAGCTGGGCACATTTGGCTCTTACAGATGGGAAATCTGAAGATGCGGATGTGTTCTCGGCAGTGGAAGTCAGAGTCCGGAGGTCGTCTTTTTCCGACGTGGACAAAGCTTCTTGCTCTGCAGCGGCCTGCCTGCTACCTGCCTGTGAGGAACCAGAGTGGGAGCCCCCCTGATCGGACACACGTCTGTCCCCCGAGCATTTCCCTCCTCGTGCCTCTTTGGTGTATTGTCTTTTCCACTTGGACAACAAACCCTTAACTGTCTTCTTCACGCCGCCGTCGGAGCAGGTTTTCAGGACCATATAGAGAACTTTGACGATGTCCGTCATCTCCAGCTGCTCTGCTGTGACCTGCGACCTGTCAAGGTCACCGAGGAGGGTCAAGATGTCCCCATAGTGTCTGTCTGCGGTGAACTTCTCCATCTGCCGCACACACTGGATTATTTCTCTGGCATCCATGGTGTCTGGAGAGATGAAACACTTAAGATCACAAATCCAAAAGATAAAGATTCCTAACCTTTATGAAAAGCACCAGTAAACATGTGTAACTTAATGTACAGGCTTTGGCCACTGACTGCAAAAAGCAATGTGCTCATCACATGATCTCCTTTGCAGAATGCACAATGCAACATATGAAAACATTCCTTTCTGTGGGTTTGTGTCGGTTTACCTGAACAGCGTCATGGTTTCCAGCTTCTTCACGCAGCAATCGCCAAAAAACGTCTACAAGGAAGCCGCCATGTTGAATATTTTCCAAACAGTGTCACTACCTGACTCCACCTCTAGATGGTGCTACAGTCTCAGAGACCCACAATGTGACGATGAAGGTGTGGGATTAGTTTACCAGCAGTGGAATTTACACTGACGTGTGACAGCTAGTTTTTTGGGATTTTTGTTTTTGTTGAATTTATTTTGATTGATATGTTATCTTTGTGGGATGGAGGATAAAGCAAAATGTCCAACATGAGCACCATACATGAGAGATTGATCGTGAATCTTATTGTTTCAGGTCCTTGTACTGCCATGTGATGGGTTTAATCTATTATTCCGGATTGATTTTTGTGTATTTTCACAAAATGGATTAATTTCTATGTCGAATCAAAAAAAGGGCTTGACTCATATTCCATATTTCAGGGATTCCAGAACCCAATTAAGAGAAAGTTTCAAGTATCTTCATAGAGTGTCTTTTTTTTTAATATATATGGTTGCTGTACTGATTTGCAGGACCTACAGGGCTGGATGTTTTGGCATCTACAAGCAGAAGCTTGCATTACCGTGCACACAAACAGCCAAAAAGCCACCAGGCAAGAATGCAAGAGTGGAAGGTATCTCACAACAGGCAGAGACAAGCCCCTCAGCTGTTGTGCAATTGCATTGTGCGAAAGAGGAAGATGAATGTTTAGGATAAGGAACGGATTGTGTACCTGCCACAAGAAAATGTTTCTGAGCATCAACACCATGACAGTGGACAGACTAGTCTGGTCTTGTGCTCTCAGAGCCGGTGACATTGTTTGAGTCAATCACATACATTACTGTGACATTGCTGAAGGGTTCAAATGTTTAAAAAAAAATCCATATTATTTGAATGGGAATATTCCAAAGTGATGGTAGAGAATATGGCAACTGACTACATCCGATAACACTGAATAATATAACACTGTGGATACAAATGTGTTTTGTGCAGCACTTTATCCTCAAACAGAAGAGGTTATACAACAGCGAACGTTGTGACACAGCTAATAAGCTACAGTAGCTCTCTCTATTTTGGACACTGCAGCTCTGTCAGCACTGTCCGGGCAGTTCAGGGGGTCAAAGTTCACCAAAGTTGCCACTTCATTGCCACAACAAATTTAATTAGAATTAATTGATTTTGGGCCTTGACTTGAGGTTAGATGACAAAAAAGAACAACCCCTTCCTGTGTTCTTCCCTCAAAAAGTCCAGTCAAAAAAACATTGTCCTGATCATTTTGGTTCAGTGGCCGAAAGGAAATTTCACACATCTACATGTAAAACACACATTGATGGTTTTGTCAACAGAGTTGGCATAGAGAAGTAAAACCTGGCTGATTTTTTTTTACATTAGACTTCAACTGGACTAGAACGTGAGTCAACTTCAGTCAACAGCAGCAACATGTTTGAAAGTACACTCCCATCAAATTACATATTATTTTTCATACGCAGACAGCTCCATGGCATATACGTAAATAGATAGGCAGGCGAGCCATTATGTAACCAGAGATATGACATCACCCTCCTAGACTTATATTGAACACTTTTGAGATTAATGGCCCCACCTGGGGCCAACAGCGGCGGAGGCCCTGAGGGAAACCCGAGGGAAAGACGGTGTCTTTTCGTATAATCGATTCTTGTTCTCAAGTCTTCAAAGAGCACTGTTTAAAAACCCCAAAGCTTCCAGGAGGCTTTGAGTCGCCTTACTGCCCAAGATTGTCAAGAAGTGCACGTCTGTTGGAGGTGTGTGTTTTTCTCTGTTTGCCGTTGTAGTTAAGTGGACTTAGTGGACTGAACCTGTGACCTTCAGACACAGGAGGGTCAACAACCTCAACCCGAGTGTTGCCTTCTACAGCGTGTGTTTGTGTGTGTGTGTGTGTGTGCGTGTGTGTGTGTGTGTGTGTGTGTGTGTGTGTGTGTTGAGATGGGTGCGGTCCAGCTGAGCCTTCAGTGAACATATGTAAGAGACAAAAAAAAAAGAAGAAAAAAGCCCCTCTCTTTTACCGGTCGACAGTTGATACACCACCGACCCCCTGGCTTTTGTTTCTCCAGCCACAAATGACTGGAATTCCCGAAAACACTCACACGGCTCCGCGGATCTTATCAAATAATGGAATGGAATTTTACCAGCACGCCACCGCCGTGATCCACGCTCGCCAAGAGGTGGCGTTGTCTGCACTTCTTCCTTCAGTGTGGAGCTCTATGAGGAAGTGGAGTCCTGCTGTATCACATCCTGCTTTTGTTGTCTCCGCCTCTTGTGCAGACCACACCACACTTGATGGCATGTGCACATGACCAATCTCTCTCTCTCTCTCTCTCTCTCTCTCTCTCTCTCTCACACACACACACACACACACACACACACACACACACACTCAGCCCCGCCCTGAACTTGAGGAGGTGGCAGGCTTTCTTGTTAAACTGATCAGTTTCTTCATGGGCAGACATTCATGACAACATGGTTCCTGCAAGCCCCCCCCTCCCACTACCCATACACAAACACACACACACACACACACACACTGTTACAGTGCATGAATGAGTGTGTGCACGAGACACGACACAACAGAATAGAAGGTTTTTTTGAAAAGCATAGCTAAATTGTGTGATTCAGAGGAAAAATACTCACCTTGTGTTTGTGTCATTCTTGTTCTGTCAGTGCAATATTCCACCGATCACGGACTGTACACAAATTATAAGGAAGGAGGAGTTAGAAAAGGTGAAAGGTTACAGTGTCTAAGTTTTTCTGACGTGTACGATTTTTGGGAAGGGAATATAATGTTCCAAATTGTTTATTTCAGAATGAATACACAAAATGAATCACATATTTAAACATGGTGCTTCGAGCGTGCACAATGGGTCATACAGTAGACGTGTACTTAGTAATATGCTGCGGACAGCAATGTTGTCTCTGGTTTCAGGGATTTATTTTTCCCAGTACAATGAATGTCATGCTTACATTTCCTCCTTGACTTTCTTCTGGCGCGGAAAATTTGCGAATAGTTTCACTTCGTATAGCAAACACACATTGGTGGCTGTTGTTAAAGTTATTTGTTCCATAAATATATCTAAGTTTGGATTCCATTACATGATCAGGGGGAGTGGCAGTGAGATTGTATTGTACATTACAACCAAGTAACGTTAATTCTGCCTTTTTACGCATTGGAGTTCATAATGGCGGCAAAAACACCCACGTGACCAATTATTCAGGGCTGTGGTTTTCATGCTGTGAGAGCAGAATCCACGTCTATTTCGTATCTGTGCTTGATTGAGTACTTGGGGGGGGTTGAGTGCCCCCCCGCACACACACTCTCACTAACCCACTCATCATGACCTTGAGGGTGATCACAGATGACTAGAGTGGACAGAATGTTTTTCTTTGTTTCCTCTCCTTTTCTGCCACGGTCTTCTTTCTGTTTTGTTTTTTACTGAAACTCTGTTTCTTGAGGGATCATACACAAGACACGGTTTCACGGTCTCTGGCTTGTATACTTGTAGCCACTCATGCAGGAAATGAGGCTCTTCCGAACATGTAACCACGAAAAACTATTGACTGTTTTGTGTCATAACCTTATCCTTTGCTCATAAAGTTCCTCTCAAAAGCCAGAAACAATAAGGAAGTAACCGCTTGTTGGTGGTTCGCCCTCTACAACAAAGTGAACGACAGAATCACAAGACACAGGGACACTTTTGTTTCTGTGGTGCAATTTATGTTGATTCGTCAATGCAATTTTCATTCAAAACTATTCTGGGAAATATGATGCATCACTTCTCTTTGCAAGAGTTTTGAAAGCCTTTTAAAGTCATTTGATTGAGTTGTTTTATCGTCAAATAACTTGATTTTAATTCTATTCCAACACACATGACTTTTCAATGATCCACATTGATTCATCACATTTCTTTTCCCATGAACCCCCCCTCTCTCTCCCTCTCTCCCACACACATGCTCTGCCTCATGGGAAATCCTGCACCAACGGGACCCGGGTTACAAATAACCACATCTTCCCACGTCCGTCGCAGTTGTGCAGCATCTTCTGGACGAACAGTTGTGTGAGTGTGAGAGACACATATTCAACATTTTCACTGACTTAATCATCTCTGTCATTTGTCTATAATCATATGCCTAAACCAACCCTCAGCCATGTGGTGGATCAATCACAGCATTTCTTCTCATGACTCTGGCGGAATCCACAATTATTATCCATAGAGGACGTGCAAAGTCATACATAACTTCCCTTGTTCCTGTTCCTCCTGTGTGTACACACACTGTTAAACATCTACCTGCGTGACCGTAGTTCAAACAGGTGTGATCCAGCTCATTGACGATAAGAGCTGAACTTGCTTTTGCCAAGAACTGTGTCATTTTGAAAAACAGAAGGACTACACATCTCCTCTAACTCTGAAATGAGGCAGAAGCAGAATATCATACATTTTTTTGTGGGAGATAAACTCTGGTATAAATTCTTCTAAAGCCAAATTCCTCCGATGCTTCAGTTGCTGTTTATCTTGAGGAAGTCCCCTCGCATGAGAAAATTAATAATCTGCTTTGCATTATTAAGTTGTGGTGGGAGAATACAGACAAGGAACGTGTCTCTTCTTTGTACAATGCATCTATCAGAGTTATGTAAAAGTATAGTTTTTTTACCGGACAGTACAGAGTCAACATGTACTGTCCTTTTCAAATTTTTAGCCCTACCGCCCCACTTGAATCTGAATTCCAGATATCCCGAAGTTTAGATTAACGGCTCTGCAGTGTTTGTGGACAGGACACTTCTTAACTCTGTTCACCTTTGATTCCTCTCTCCTGTCCTCTCCTGAGAGCAGCCAACTGAGAGCAGGAATGATCCGCCTCACTCTTTCTGTCTTGAGTAATCAATAGAGGAGCGAACACACACACACACACACACACACACACACACAGTCCAATTTGAACTTCGAGATGAGAAATGAAAGCAATCACACTAACAGTTCTTTGCTCGGAACAAAATGACTCAATAGAATCTTGTGAAAATTAAGACAAATTCTATGTACCATGATCTACCATGATGCACCATTAAGCATTTACAAGGAATATATTGAGGGAAAAAGCAGAGTTTGGGCATAACTGAATGAAATCAAACCCAAAAGTGGAGTAAATGTTTCCAGTGGAGAGGTCAAGCAAGCTGCCCAAACATGCTTAGTATACCCTGGACATCGCACACATGTGATGACTGACCGTCTGCCGATGCTCTCTACATTTTGGCAAATAACCTCTGACCTGCGAATCACATGGAATCTGTGGTGTGACACTCGAGGGATTGGTCACTGGATCTTGGCTGCAGCCAAAAACTCTATTAGGAGGATGAAAGCTGAGCTTTCAATGAAGTTGCTGTGATGAAACACTAATACACACACACACACACAACACACACGCACACACACTCTGAGTGGGGACATCTGAAGGGGTCATGCTCTTTTCATTCCCCTTTGCTTTGAAACGAAGTCTTTTGTTACTCGGCTGATCTGAGGTAAACCACAGCGTCTCACTTCCTTTCTAGACAACATGTGGTGCTTGTTTCAAGGGGAACTTTAAAGTTAAAAAACAAAAAAAATTATAATATGAACCTCATTGTGTTGGTTCACAGCTTAGAAGAAGTAACACCAAACAGGAAGATGGGGAGTGGTCGTGTAGCCCCGCACTGAGCTATGATAGCTTATTGGACTTGCATCGGATGGAAACAGCTGCGACCTGTACAAATGTTTGTATGTGTTTGGGGAACTTTCTTAAAAACGAGACCTAGTAAATGATATGTGCACTGAAAACAAATGATATAACTTCATAAAATGTGCAAGAAAATATGTTACAATAAAACAGTGACTCTCTCAGGGGTATCCTTGCACAGTAAATGGAGAAAGCAACAAAACTTGGTTCTGTCATGTCACCAAACTTCCTTTCAAGTGTCATAGGCAAAGATAGATGTTCTCTTTAAAAGTCAGCAAAAAAACCTGATGGGTTCACACCAACAGGGAAAAAGGAAATCACCTGCTGAGAACTTGTACGTAAATGACCATTTTAGGCCATTTTGTTTCTTTTGTTTGAACATACCAAAAGTGCAGAGACTCTTGGGTTAATTGTGTGCAGTCTGCTATGAACAGTTGGTGAAACACAGCAGCTGGTGTGGCCAGGAGTGGAAGAGGAGAAATGTTTTCTCCACTCAGTGCAAAGGTTTGCAATCTCGCTCTGGCTGCTTCAACCGAGTTACATAAGAGTGAACATGTGAAAGAAAAAAATGGCAGGAGACTGGAAAAAAATGAGAGGAAAGTTAGAGGAGAGAGAGAGAGAGAGAAAAAAAGGGGGTGAGGGCATCAGATGATGTCATGCATTTCATAGTAAGAGAAAGGGATAAAGTCAGCAGAGCAAACTTTCTCCTTGCTCTCATTCTTTTTAGTCAGCACGAAATACTGAGGCGCTGAGCGACGGGCCTCGAATTTCAGTAGATGTGGCGAACTGACCTTATTTGGCATCATAGGGAAGAAAAAGGGAATGAAGGAGGCGGCCAGGGCCAAAATTCCACATCAGGTTTTTATCAAAGCAAGACTGATGTTGAGTCAGCAGCAGCAGCAGCAACAGCAGCCTTTCAAGCTCGGTCTGTCTGCTACGAAAGCTGAATGACAATAGCTGGTCAGCCATCTTGAGGCCTGAGGTCTTTCCTTCAGGTAAACAAAGCTCTAGGTTTCTGGCACGCTGATGGCTTGATGCTGAGCTGTATTCTTGTTTAACGGTCAGGTTGCAAAGAAATAATGACCTTGTGGAATCGTGAGTGATTGGAAAAAGAAAAACATGGATCCAAACTCATCTGAGGAGCCCGTGTGGACATGTGGAATTTGTCTGTCACCGGCTCAGTGCGGAGACCTCAGAGCACAAAACTGTTCACTTTGACACATTCAGCTGCTCACATCTGACAAAACAACCAACAGGAAACAGAACAGACACCTCCTTGTCTGCTGCGCGCTCGCCGTTTTCAGAAATAGCCGCCCCCGCTGTTATCAGGCCTGGGTCACACTTCCTACGTTTCTGCTGTACTTGAATTCACGCGGGGGATTGTGAGTGAGGACTGGAGGTACGGCAGCTCCCCCCCGATACACCACCCCCAGCTTCCTTGCTATGTGAGAAGCAGGAAGTCAGTGCTCCCACTTCCTCCTCAGCAAGAGCAAATGCAGAAGTGGAGATGGTTCAGGCGGGAGAGAGGTGGCTCTCGGTTCTCTCTCCGAGCCTCTTAACCGTCCCTGTTATCAGCAGTCACAGATAAAGGGTCATTCTACAATGTGATACATCCTTTTTATTCAAATAAACATATGAGCCTCATATGAAGCCACTCTGTAATATCCTTCTTCTTTGGTGAACAAATACTTTTTCCTGAGGGTTGCCGTGTTGTTGGGGCACAATTCTACCTTTCAAATTCATAATTTAATTCAACTTCGACTCAATTTTATTTGAATAGTGCCGAATCACAACATACTACTGGAAATTAACAGAATAAGTAACTCGTGACTTCATTATTGTAACTGTGCATCCGATACCCTGGAATTCCGTTCTCCGTGGCTAACAAGAAAAGTCACAGGCTGCACACCTGGTAACTTTTTAAATATACAGTATCACACATGCCTCGGGTAACTACAATGTGCACGATCGTAGTGTTTTCCCCCTGGGTCACTGCGCCTGCTCTCTGACTATTGGATGCTTGTTTGGCCATATGTTCAGCCATCTACCTGCCTGGACTTGGCAACACATAGGCATGACATGACACGATTCTGCGAGCAGGGTATGATATTAACGAGTAAAAGTATTTTTAAAGAATTAAAAGTATTTAACTCTTATATTTTATTACAGTAAAATGGATGGAGAAAATAAAACCCTCTGTTTGGCATGTTCCTCTTTAAAAACACAAAATTTGATGATTTTCAGGCCGGAGTTCATGTCCTTGCTTCAATAAACACCATGCCGCCCACATTCCTGACACGATGGCTGATCTCTGCACCAGAAAAACAGAGGTTTTCAAGCTCAGGGCCGAACAGGAGAGGTTTAAAAAAAAAAAACCCTCCTGATGTGATAATGTATTGTCCTTGTAAAGTTCTGGTTATCTGGCTGGTTTCAGTGTGACAAGAGGAAAGGGACGGCCCACATTCTTTAGAATTTACCTCATGGTTGAAAAACATTATTCCTGCTCTAAAAAAAAACAAAAGAGAGAATGTGAGTCCAAACACGAGCTGAGGAATTAAAAAATGCATAAAATCTTAAGGAAAATTTCTCCTTTCTAAACAGATAAACACCATCCAAGGGAAGAAATTGGTCATTATTTGTTTCTCACTTTCTTCCTCTTTCTCTTCCCTGGAATATGCACTTCTCATCCCTAATGATAGCTGCAATTACCTTGGATAAGAGGCCAGATTGAGAGAACACCCACACAGAAAACGAGACTGTGCTCATTCATGTCCAAATATGGAGGCACTCTGGAACTTAACAAGAAGCGAGAAATGAGGTACGGGTGACAGCTATGAGGTTGAAGGTGCGTGCGTTCCATATGGATGCAACACAAAAGGCACAAGCTCTTTTTCTTTCACGCCCACGGTGTGAAAACAAGAGAGATGACCCCTGACCCCAGGTGGAGTGACAGCGCAAACAGTGCCAAGGCGTTGATACGTCTATGCTCCATGCACCTGCTTTGCACAAATGGTCGGCTTGTTTTCAGTCGCAAAGATATGCCCTCACTCATGTTTTTTCTCATGCATATTCATTTTCCTCCTCTTGATTTACCTGCCACGGTCAATTCATCACCCAGCTGGACGCGGACACACATGCGCACACAACAAAGACTGCTAATGAGCAGGAATGCCCACGGACCAGACAGGTCACAGCGGGGGGAACTCTCATTGGTCGTCTGTTGTCCGCGGTCAACGGTGCCCCCTAATCAGACAATGGCACGCCTGGCTTTTCCCGCCACGGGTGTGTTAATTCTGTACAGTGAGGCGCAGGAGAAACGGGCAGAAGGGAGTGGAGGGGACGTCGGAGGGGAGTCGGGTGAGTCAGCTGCAACATGGACTTCTCCTTCTACCTAAATTGGCAGGCTGTCCAGGGAGCGGCTCTGCTGCTGGAGAGACGGTTGGGAGCGTTATCAACCGAGGGGCACGAGGGTGGGAATGACAGCAAGTACAGCACGTAATGCAGACATAAAAGGAAATGTAGAAAAATGTTTCGCAAATCACGCATCATATTTTTCCTTCGACGTAACGTGGGTAGTCACGAAAAATGACATCATGGAACTTGGCGTGAGCTTAAATGAAGGAACTTGGAATTTAGAGGTAGGAAAATAAGCCACACGGTAACTGTGCTCCTGTTAATAGCATGTACACATATTGAAAGATTTAGAAACAGCAAGTGAGAGCATGCTGGAGAAATGGGTTTCACCTTCGCCGTGGCCAGAAAAAATCTATGAAAGAATTTTCCTGCCATAATCCCGTTACTTTCGACATTTACCATCATCACCATCAGATTCACACGTCACTGTTAAACCGCATACAATTTGTGTGATGTCATAAGTGTAACAGAAGTTGCTACAGTAATTCCCATCTGCCGCAGTGGCCCAGTCTCTTTTCCTAGGAATGTACAACAGGAGATGTTGTTGGCTCGAGAAGGAGGAATGTTCAATATTATAGCCGGTCCAGGTCTGACTGCAGGCGAGCATGTGTGTGTGTGTGTGTGTGTGTGTGTGTGTGTGTGTGTGACTGTGTGTGTGTGCGCACAGATGGGTGATGGGTGCAGAGATTACATAAGACGAGGTCTGATTGGCTGCTTCTAAGCATGACAACTGGACAAGGCTGCACAGATCCTTCCCAGTGGATTATGGGTAATATTGAAGAGTGGGCAGACGCTCCGTCTGACCGACTGTTTTGTCAGTCTCTCCGGGCTTTATTGATATTAATACCAATATGGATGTAGTGGCAGGGCTGTGAAGGGAAAACAGAGGGATTCATCTCTATTGGTGCAGCGGTTTTCCAAAAATAAAACTCCCACAGTGGGTTTAGGGTAAAATTATAAACAGAGCCGGGAGTAACAACAACCAGACACGGCGAGGGACAGTTGAGAAGAGATTACATGAGTTTGCATGAGGCCATGGATGTTAAAAAAGACAGACAAGGGAACCAGAAGTGTGAGAATGATAACTTATTTCTGTGTCTGAGGACTCATTCCTGCAGCGCTCTGTAACCGGACCGCATAATTTCATAACAACGCATACTCCTGTGACCTCTGCACGCGACCCTGTGAACGAGGGCTGGAAGCGTCGTTCTTGGCCGAGGCTACTTCCATACTAATACTATTAAAAACAGCGCTTTTCAACAAATCACAATCTCAAGCGGGACAAGCATTTTAAGCTCTGTCCATACTAACATGCCTAAAAGAGACACAAAGAAACAGATATAGGGGAAAATTAATACAAGTGACACTTTTTTCTTTCTTTTTAGGTGAAACTGCTCCGTAAGTCTCACCTGAATTCTGCTGAGAGCTATAACCACACCCACTCTCTTTACATTGCGGGGAATGTCTGACTGAGCCAGAAGACAGAGGATAACAAACTGATGGTGGCAGGCCTGTGCATGTTTTATCCCCCTCTTATACTGCAAAGACACACACACACGACCACTGAAACGCAAAATGAGCGCAAGTCAAAAAACTCCCCCGCTGGGTCTGAAGCAAATCAGCGGATCAGCTAGTTTGAGTCGCAGCCATCGATTTCTCGATCCATCTGCTCACTTTTGGCCCAGGCCAGCATTTCCATGACAACGCGGGGTTGATGAATGGAGGACGGCCTTATTTCAGTCCAGAGTCTGTTCTGTGGCGAAGTCAATTCTCCACCATGTCGTTTGTATGTTTATCGACATGCCCGCCGGTGGCCGCTGATATGGCCCAATAGAGAAGAGCTGTAATCCCGCATCATGTTTTTTTCAAACAGAGCGGAACTTGGTGTTGTTGTTGTTGTTGGGAACATTTAGTTTTTTTTCATGAATGAACACAAGTTGTCATGGATTTTTAGAAACAGTATCAGGTTGTAAAGGAGTTGAAGGAATGAACTTCAGATTCAGAGGAAGTTCAATGCTGCTATTACACTATCTTAAAAAAAACACCCGTCCCCATTGCTGCTCCAGTTCCCATGAAAACAGGTTACTCCTTTTGTCTGCAAGGACCTCCTCTTTCACGGGACCTTTTTCTCAATGAGTTTTCAATTCCTCAGGGGTTTGTCCACTCCCACTCACGTACAGTTGCTTTAATTTCCGATTGCAGCCTCCCGTCTCAACAAAGGTATTGCTAAGGTGTTAAGCTTCCCACACTGCACCATGACCTGACATAGGTGGCCCACTTCTACTTTGTTTTTGTTTTTTTAAGAAAAAAAGAAGAAGCTTTGAGGCAGTAAATTTAAATGGTTTAAAACTCGTCTTTAGCTGTGAGATACTGTGTTTGTATCAAAATCACAAGCAATGAACTATGGGAATGGTATCAATCTTTTTCCTGTAAGTCTGAGCAAGACAGGCTTTAAGTGACATGACATGACTCCATCAACTTTGAGTCGATTTAGAGTCCAGTCATTTCACTTCTCCCTCATTAAAAATGATGCGAAGTCACAGCAGTTATTCCCGTGTTGGACATTTCATTCGGAGCACATCTCCGTGTCCTTGCTGGGACCCGTTCCTGCCAACTCAGCACAGTCGTCAGAGAGTGACAGTTGTCGGATAGATGCTTGACACCTAAGTACGTTGTCAGTTTCAGCTCTGACAGCAGAAGGGAAGCAGAAAGAGCTGGATTGTGTGGTCTCGAGGGAGATCAAACCTTATCTGTGTGAAAGTCTGATTGTAGTGAGTTATGTAGGATCCAGCCTGGGGACAAACAAACACACACACACACACACACACACACACAAACACATCTGCATGACAGCACCGGCGCATCAACTGTACTGTATCTGAAGTGTCTGGCAACACTCCTCTCTGTCTGATCAGCATCTTGTCAGGTTGGATTAGTGTGTGTGTGTGTGTGTGTGTGTGTGTGTGTGTGTGTGTGTGTGTGTGTGTGTGTGTGTGTGTGTGTGTGTGTGTGATTTATTTGACAGTCTGGGGGAGTCTTAGACAGTTATGACACATGCCATTAACACGCGCAAAACAAAACAAAAACATTCCATCATTCATTAATAAAATGATAATTCAACAACAAATTCATCAGACGACAAATGTTTCATTTCGAGGCCAGTATTTTAACTTGCCTGAAGACATTCATACATTTTGCTCTCAAGCTCACACTGAAATATCGTCTTAACCGTGAAAGCGTCCAAAGCTCTTGCTGACGGGTAAAACATGTCTCTCCTTTTGAAAGAAACACGAAGCTGTCATTGTGCAGAGAGCTTCCCGACATGCAGCCGTGCTGCAGCTGCGAGCACCAGTTGTCCTATTTGTCGGCACCGAGCCCAGCCCCACAATCCCACTAAACCGCTTCACCCCTCTGGCAACCGTGCACTCCCGCAGCCCTGGGATGGCTGAGACGTGCAGGGGAGAAAATCCATTTAGCAGCACCCATTCCCGTCCCTGTGCAAAGTGATTAGCACCCAGCGGCCACGGGGCTGCGGACGGGGCAATTTGTCTGCTGGCTGCAGGAATGCGAGAGGTTCGCCCATCCCAAACATCAGCGCTTTTGTCATTCGCTGACAATCTGATGGAGACTTGAGCACTAAACATCATCACCCAGTTAACTCTGAGGAATGTAAATGTGGTTAAAAATCTATTCCTTTTCCTAAAGACCCTGTTTGACTTGGGGACACTTTCAACTCGAGGGCCGTTGAAAACTGCTCTGGTATTTGTCCCCACATTCACCGTCACAATGTCAACACACTTGACCGTGATTTCTATCAGAAGCACTTCAAAGTTACTGTTTAAACTCTGAAGCCATTTTTCCACGCTACATTACACCGATAAAAAACACCTTTTTGATATCAGACTCTTGAAACTACGTTACTGAGCACGGAGGCCAATTGTTCTTCAGCTTTCAGGTTATTGGAGTTCAGGAGAAGCAAGAGCATCAGTTAAAGTTTGCTCTCTCACGCTGGGTGATGTAGATAAATAAAGATACTCATGCATGCGGTACGTGCATCTGCACACATGTACAGTAGCTGCACTACGGCACCAAACTAGTGCAATCTGTGAATGTAGTGGAAAACCGCGAACTCACTGGCTCTAAAACAAGGTCCAGACTGAAAGTCGACAATGTTGAACTGAAAGCCAGACCTTTAACTTTAAGATATACGAAAAACATATCATCCTCACAGACTTAAACAAAACACAGGCGAGCAGCAGTCAACACACACACTCCTCGTATACACTGTCAACGCTGTGTGGCTGTGTGAAACCCAATCCCGCTATGTCAGCCACCACGTTTGTGGCTCTTGGGGCTACGAGCGCTCTCGTGTTTGGGAGGATTTGTTATGGAAAGAGAGAGAGATCGAGGGTGGGCCTGTTTCTGGGAAGTAACCCAGCTCTGACCTCTGAGAAGGAGGACAATGGGGAGGGTGGGCAGGGGAGGAGTAGGAGGAGGAGGAGGTAGGGTTCTGTGGGATTGTGGCAGCTCTATCAGAACCAGAACCACCTCCTTCCCAACCTCACTGTCCCCGTCTCTCAGGTTCATCCTCCACTACTCTTGTCTCTGGTTTCTCATCGGAGGTGAGGGGGCGAAATAATGTTCCTGTCTTTGGAAAAAAGATGTTGTTAATCCAATGAAAACAGCAGGGAGGTTGAGCCAGGATTCAGCTCAGTCGCCTCTCTCTCTCTCTCTGGTGAATATTTTTTGGCTGCAGGAGTGAGGAGCAAGTTTCATCATTTGCAGGCTTCACTGTTGCTTATTTGAGAATTTATCGGATGAGCGTTTTAAAAATCTGAGCTGTTCCTGTTTGGTTACTACTTGCACACAGAAGCCTAGAATCATCCAGCCATCTTTTCTCTTGTTCATAGACTTGTCATTACGGCATGACGGTTGCGATACAGTCCTACATCTGCCTCACAGATTCCCTCCCTCCCCGCCTCAATTGTTCCCACCTACATCCAGCGGTTGTGCAACAGACGGGACGAACCTCAGTTTCCTCACACGCCAATCTAAACATTTACATTCTGACGGGTTCGGCTTCAGGGGGTTTTCACGTCACGCACACACACACACGCTGCGCTGTAGTAGATCATAATTTCATAAATTTGGCCTTTATCAGAAAGTGAAACAATCAGCTGATTTTGGAGATGAAGATATAAAGTGCAGTCATGTTACATCCCCCTTTTTTTTACAGTTGTGGTAAAAAAAACAAAAAACAACAACAACAGCATTATTGGTGCTTTAAAAAAATGTAATGTTTTGTTTTTGGTTATGTGGAGATTGTCAGTGGCAAGCAGGGTTTGAAGATATGCCAAGGAGCTTCAGCCTGCACATGTGGCTTACGCCTAATTGCAAACTCTGTGAAACATGTCTTTCATACAATACATGTGTTTTAGCACAAACAAAGATATCAAAAGAAGTATGGATGTTGCTGTCAAGGTATAATAATCATGTCAGAAGGATTTGTGTCTCGAATTCCATCACACTGAGACAATCCAGACAACACATGTCTGCTGAGGCTTTGCGATGAAGCAATTACTTCACACAGATCACACATGAGCACTGACACTATGGTTGTTGTCGTTGTTGTTGTTGCTGTGCCCATCTTGGCGTTGGGCCTTCGACGGGGTGCAGGGAGTTCTTGGGGGCAAAATGGGGCACGGGGGAACAATCAAGGCGTGGGTGGCGTTTGGAACCCGGCCCAATGTCGCCAGTTGCCAGAGGGGGTCATGTGCCAGATCTGCAGACAAAGAGGGCGAGTTGGTGCCCATCTGGGCAGGAGGCCAGTCACGGCTTGGAGTGGGACCTCGGAGTTGGGGGGTGAGGGGAACGTAGGCACACGTCTGACGAAAGCCTTTATGCGAGGAAGGGGGCCTCAACGGACAAAAAGACACAGGGTCTGGCTGTTTCTCCCTGCAAAGACAGAAGGGCACTGGCATCTGAGATTCTATTCACCCAGCAACGGCTCAAATCTTGAAAGTAGAGCGGGTTTTTTTGTCGAATTACAGCGGCGCGCAGGAAGTCTGCACAGATTCACAGGACAAGCGCAGCAGCGTTACCATGTGTGCACCAAATATCTTTGTGCAGCCAAAACACTCCTTTCCCTGTTATATTTAAAGTCACCCCTTCATATTTCGTCCCTGTGGATTACTTTCATGGGAATTATCAACCTCTATAATAAACACATGTCCTGCCCCCAACAAACCTCCACAATTCATTAACTTGGACCTCCAAACAACATGGCTTCACCTTTGATCCGCTGATGGAGGAAACTTGGCAGAGAGGAGCGTACCAGCAGCCAAAGACTCGCACCCGAAAACAGGAAGAGCAATCAGCCCCCTTGACTTCCTGGTGCAGCAGCAGCAGCACAACTGCTCCTTTGGGTCGTGTTCTGGACAATTGAGCCTGCAGAGGATGTCTTAAGAGCTGGATCTGTTACCCAAGAATCTTAAAATAACCAGAAAGAGAGGACTTTACTCCCCCTGCACACGGAGATGTCATAATTTGTTCCTGTCTTGCAAACATTAGGACATAGCACCATCAATCTGTTTTAATCTGCTGAGATAAAGACCCTCAACTGACAATCCAGATTATTGTGCACACAGCGAGTAAATCAGGGCCCATTATCTTTATTGATTGGGTGTTGACCTACATGTAGATTGCTCACACACTATCAGTGAGTCACAGTCTGGGAATCAAGTCTTTTTTCGCCAGCGAGGACAAACAACATGGGTGACGATGAAGTCATCTCTTTTGCGACAGGGCAGATAGATAAATAACTGACCCGAAGCGTGCAAATCCAGGGTGTAGACATTAATTAACAGCAGGATGCACAATTTGAACACAGAGTGAACTTTGAGAGCTTCCTGCTGCTGCTGCTACAGAACAAGTTTCTCCACATTAGTTTCCACTTTGAGTTGTTCACTTCCCCCCATAGCGCCCGAGGTGGAGACTGCGTTAACGGTCTCTTGTTGAAACCTTCAGGTGAGAAGCGTTCATTGTTTGGCAGCGAACGTCGTCGAAAACAGAGACAGACGCCGCATCGTTTCAGCCACGTGTCCACGGCAAGCTGCTGCTGCTTGACACCATCCTGACGCCAGTCACACATCACTGTATAATCAAGCGCTCGGCGATGTAAACCTGTATCAACATGGTTCTCTTAATGTATGAATAAATCTGCATGATTACACTGCGCATCTTTAATTAAGCCGGTTTGCCGCCTTCTTTCCATCTTATCAGCTCTCATAATCAACCAATGTCTGTTTTTAGAAATGTCTCATCCCCTGACTTTTTAAACTTGAGCTGAAACTGGTTTGTTGCTGTTAAAAAAAAATTTCCACAAGCTACTTCTGAATATTTGCTACCACATGGATTATTGATATAATGGCCAGAGGAAGTTAAAGTGCAGCCAGACTTCCCTTTTTGGACTGAGCCAGCGCACAATAGGTCTTATTTATAAAAAATAAAACACACACACACACACACACATACACACTGAACTGGAAAGGCATGCTGGGACATTCAAGAGGCAGGAAAAGCTGAGCAGATCTTGGCCGTGATTGGGGATCATTCCTCCACGTGGGGTAAAAACCCCCCGAGGATCCTGAAGCGGACAAGAAAAAGAGGAGTTTGCTCGTAATGTCGGAGCCCAAACTCTTCCCCCCGGTTTATTGCAGGTTTGGTTGCTGAGACAAGAGAAATCGAGTCCAAATCAATTGTGCAAACAGCTGCAGTGATGATGTATCAAAAAGTCAGTTGATCCCTGTGGGGACATTTGATTTTACTCAGGTCAAAGGTCCCGCAGAGATTTGAGGGACTGAAGGATTCCTGACAAACAGGGGTTTGAACATGAACAAACTCCCTGAAGGTTCATCTCCATCACAACGCTGAGATTTCTTCATGTAACTAGATGTTGTTGTTATTGTTTCCGCAGCTTCCTCATAAATCCCCGGAGGCATGGAAACGTACCCTCTTTCGAGTCTCTGATGTGTCAACAATATCTTCATTCCTCCTCATCGCGATAGCATTTCGCCAAATTGAGGGTCCTCAGTGAGACCATTCACTTCCACCAGACATAACAACAGGTGGTGCAGAATTCCTCGGATTCCTGGTGAAATTATGTTTTCGTGTTGAGCATGTTGAACGTTTTGAGCGTGTCCTTGACTGTGCTTGGATGGCTGACCTCGAGCTCAGCAAAAGCAGGGGCCAGGAATGTCAGCCCAAGAATTTGTTTGACAGGGGAGAACTGGTGAATTTAAAGGGAAGTTGAGTCTCACTCTTCATACCTTAACATGTTCTGTTTTTAAGCTGAGCTGCCTTTTCCTTGTAAAGCACATTGAGCTGCATTTTATGTGCTGAAGAAATAAAGTGTATCAAAGTCATTATTAATATTATTACATGATGTTTATATCAATAGTAATTTGGGGATTCAGATCCTACTGTCAATCAAAGGATTTGCTCCTAAATAGATCAATAAAAACCGAGCGAACCGTGTCTTCAGGAGCAACCACATTTCAGTCCACCTCTGAGTCCAAACATCTGTGACCATGACTACTTTCAGTAAATAAAGAACATTTGTCCTAAAGCAGAACTCACCCTAACAAAAAACGACCACGTACGTCACCAATTCCATTTGGCCTTTAACGACACAGCTCAACATTTCTCTACGCTTTCTGGCCGAGAGCTGGACGCAAAGTTTTTTCCGCCTTGTTCTTGATGCCGCAAGCTCCCGAGCTGACCTTGGCTCAGTGTGACTCACCGCCGTGCCCGCAGGCATTATTGCCACTGGACTAACCTCGCCAATGGGAAATAAAAAATAAACACCGTCGTGTCAAGAAAATATACGACACATGAGGTTAAGTTGATCGTGGGCGTGGTGTCAGCTCGAAACCCCCTGAGATGCAGCCAGACCTCTTAGAGTCTGTGTGAGTGTGAGAGCCAAGAATGAGCTTTACATCGAGTACACATAAATCACTGAGGCCTGTGGTGATAGTGGCATTAGAGACGCCAGCGATGTGTTGCACAATGAGGCGTTTGAGCAACAATGTTTGAGCAACTCTGAAGCTTTCATGTCATGTTTGTCCATATGATGTAATACCACGCGGAGCCTTTATAGGCCTTCTACGCCCTGAAGTAGAAAAATGAGCTGAGGAGAAGCGGTGGTCTTGAGCAGTGCAGTATGAGCACACAAATGAACCTCCAGACCTCGGCACAAAGAAACAGAGACTTGTAAATGTCTCACTCTTATTCCTGTTTGCGGTAATAAACCCAGGCCACGAAAACAGAGGCACAGACAGATTTAATTATCAGTGCAACTCCACCCTGATAACACAGAGTGACTGGTATTTGCACCTCTGATTTGTAAACACGCAGAATGAGTTGAACGACCAGCAACTGCAGCAGGGGAAAAGCGACTTCATCATGCGCGTTGAACCGCCCACAGCTCGAGGACAGTGGGGAAAGCTTGGGCGCCTTTCCAAATCTGAATCCTCGATCAGCGGCGGTGCAGCACAGACACGGTGGGGTTGAAAAGGTGTCCTTGGGCATTTCAGCTGCATATGCAGAGCTGGAGAGGCGAGAACATTACAGGGGAGAGGGGAGCGTACTGATAAATCAGTTTGATCCAAAGGCAGAGCGAGCTGAGGCGCATATACAGCAGGCTGGAATTTTATTTCTCCATACATCTCTTCATCCAGCACAATGCAATGCTTCATCGATTCCCTGTCAGAGGTCTAAACAGCACCACCAAGAACTGGCAAGCGACACTGGGAGTGCCAGGCCAATGCAGAAGCTACAAAACCCAAACAGGAAAGGCCCTCGGTAGATTCCTGAACATTCCTCAGCCAGGGCCGAACGATCCCGCGTGAGATCGCCCCGTTCTCATGGGAGACATTTATTAAGCTTGTTGTGAACAAGGGGGGGGGGGGGGGGGCTGCAATTAAGCAGCTTTCTCCAGGGACAGCCGGGGAAATTAACGCTCATAATTAACATTACACCGATCGACCCGGGAGTATCAGGTCACCACACTCCTCTCGCGTTTGAATTTCAAGAAGCAGAAATATTTCTATCGCTGCCGAGGTTCTTTTTGGATTACAAAGATGAGACATTTTTTATAAGGTTTTCTGATTCCACAGATTTCAATTCCACATTTGATGCAAAAGCCAGACATGGATTTGTAGATAGTCAAAGGTTCAACATTTTCTATTTGAAGAAGTATTTCTGTTTGATTTACATCTTATTAGTCCACCCAAAGCAGTGAATGTCTCTGTCTTTTATTTTAGTAGTGAAAAGAGGAAGTTTGCGTGTTTTTTAAGAGATGCCGCACACTCTAGTGTAACATTTATTTGAGGACTTAATTTCCTCTGTGGAAGGTGTCTGCAGCAGCAGCAGCAGCATTTTCTGCGAGGAGGAGGAGGAGATGCAGCGAGTGGCCCAGACCCCGGGCCCGGCGGCGAGGATGGAAGCGTCTAGTCTGCGGCGTGGTAGCCGCAGCCCCTATGCTCAGGGGGAAATGTCAGGGCTGTCACTAAGTATAACCCCTCAGGACGGCACCCACCGAGAGCTCCTCCGCGTTCACACTTCACGGGTGCATCGAGGTGACTCATGCACGCATGGTTAGCGTGTCTCGCATCTGTCTGTTCACGTGATCCCATGCATGCTCTCTGCACGCATGCACACATGCATGCAAGCCACACTCACTCCCTTTGTCCACGCTCGCTGCCGTCCAAACACCTCAGAGGGGGAATATATTTTTCCCCCAGCAACCCAACAAGTCACACAATGAGCAGGACACACTGTGATGTGCTGCAGAGCTCTGCTGTCTGTGCGGCTGCATCGATCCCGTGCGACGCAGCTGATGCATTCGCACGCAACTGGGGGAACGTCAACACTATTCAGAAGCCATTGATCGAGGGCCCCCACCTGGGGCCAGACTAATAGAGCATGTCTGGGATAATGGAGCAGAGCTCCAGACAGGCAGGTCTGTGACGCAGGGCCACGCCCACACTCGGCCCCACCGACTCTCAACAAGGCAGCTGTGCTTTTTTGCATCAGCCTGATGGTCGCACAGCTGTTAAACAGACCTCCGCCAATCCACGGGATCTGATGCAATTATCATTTATGTAGAGTCGGCGCTGACATTATGGGTGGAGCATTGTGTGCTTTAAGAACAGTATGTATGCTCTTTCTGACTGCCAAGTGTTTCTTTGTGTGTGTGTTTGTGCCTTTGTTCAGAAAAGTGCTATTAAAAAAAAAGGCACCAGTTCCTGTTTTCCTGCTAACTCCGGACGCAGAACTGCACTTATCTGTAAACACATTGCACAAAGACGACACGACTGCTGAGAAACATTTTGACCTCAAAATAAACATTTCTATGTATGTGAGTGATTCCAAGAAAAAGATCATCTGGATAATGTATCCTATCCAGCACTTTGCTGAACAATTTGTCATCAGTTTGTGCATAATAATGCCTCAATAAGACTTTTAATCTGATATCGGTCTCAGAGAGATTCAAATTACAGCCCTTGACCTAAAAAACATGGCTGCCATATGTCAATTAAAAAAACAGAGGTGAGCAATTTGTATTCAAGGAACAGCGGCAGAGGGGGAACAAATGGTGCATATTGTCAGGGTGCAGGGGAACTTGATTTTTATTTTTATCACGACAGCTGAGGTAGCCAGCACTCAACAATCTGCCCTCAACAATAAAGATCTTGAGAGATGTGGTTTGGACAGGAAGCCACACTGTTCTTCCTGGTTTTTTCCTCTGCAGCTGTGGTGGACAAAGACACATTAGAGACAACGACCAGGTGCTAGTGTGCAGTCAGTGGAGAAGTTGCCATGGAAATCCACAGCAGACTCTGTCTCAGTGGTGAAAAAATAAAACTTGAATCATTCAGTGGCAAACCAGCCATCGAACCAAAAGCAAAGATGTAAAGCTCTGGATGATTCTAGACCAAATGTCAAGGGATCACTAAAGTCAAAAGTGACATGGCAATGTGCTGAGTAGAGTAGCTGTACGAGTATCAACAGTACAACGGACCACAGCTCGTCTGATCCACAAACCTTTAGTGCAACCACAAGCTGATGGAGCTCCGAAGACGCCACATGCGCATTCAGCAATTGTTAATCAGACCCATTTCAAAGACGCGAAGAAGACAGATGGTGAAATATATATCTATACAACTAAATATAGACAACTGACAACATCATAATCTCCAAAGAATTCAAAACACGCCGACGGGACAGGCTCTCGGGAAGGAACAGCCTCCGCCAGGACAACAAGCAGTCGGCAGCCCAACCCCATGCAGGAGGTGACTCAGCAGCAGCAGCTGTTGCCATGGGTTACCAGGCAGGATCCCAACAAGCTCAGCGTTGACACATTTGATGACCCCCTCCCTCCCCCTCCTCCCCCATCTGCTGCTCCCCCTTAAATCCTCCACCACTCTCTCGGAGGGCTCTGTTGCAGGCCTGCGCGGAGGAGAGAGGGAAGAAGGGAGTTGTTAATCCCATCTGAGCGACAGGAGCTGCACGAGCCTGCTAACCGCCGCGTCCGACCCCCCTCCTCCCCCGATGCAGATTAATGCCTTATTAAGAGCAACTGACTTAAGACCAATCCACTTACACCGACATCTAAGATCTGCAGAACAACGTGGCCCTGAAATCGATCAGAAGGAGAGGCGGCAGCGCACTACGGCGGCGTCTCCCGCTTTTGCGAGATACATTTGGTGAAACGTGGCGTCACTGGAAACATCTGCGCGTTAAATGCAGCAACAAAAGGCGCATTCCATCCGGCTCAGAAATGTCGTCTCATGTCCCACGTGGCCGAGCCGCTGGCTCGCAGCTTAAGGTTTCAAAATGGATCATCACTCCGTCAATTGCTGACGGAGCCTACGAGGGATGCCCTCCTCTAAAGCCCTGTCACATTTCAACAGAATTTAAAAGTACAGTGATGTGCTCTTCGTGCATTTAAAGGGGGAATGTCAGCAATGTCATGCTAATGCCATTAAGGCTTTGGAGGTGGCAGCTAATTTAGGACGAAGGCCTGAGTAAATCTCCCGCCGAGGCTACGCCCCCTATTCTGGGTCACGGCACGCTGTCCCATAAGCCACTGCTGACCAACACATCAGACCAGCTAACAGGTACATCGTCGTCCCTCTTGTTGCTTCTTTCTGCCTCAAACGACAAGGCCCCTAAAGAAGAGGCAGAGAAATACTCATGGACTTGCATCCAGTATAATAACTATATTGTATTAACTGGAGCCCATGCGTCATTTATTTTAGCTCAAAGAAAAATGACACTGAAAGAGTCTACGTCCCAGATTGCAGGACATTTTTTGCTCCGCGGTTTGAGCTCCTCTGAAGTGAGCTTTGTGCTGACAGGAGGGTTAGCAGCTTCTCTGAGGAAAGACCTTCATGACAGGTGGTCTAAAAACTTCATGTACTCTCTCTCTCTCAACGAACACAGGTGCTGGTAAATCCCTGCGAGGCCTCACCGTGGAGACAACTTAAGCCTCGCCGTGGAGCACAGCCTCAACCCTTCAGTAATGCCAAAGGATTGTTCGGCATCTAAGTGCAAGACAGTGTGAAAAGTGGGTTAGACTAAGACGAGTTGTAACGGCATTTTGGAGGCGTGAAATACGATTAACTGCAGCTGTACAGTGTGAGGATTGTGATAAAATGTGCAGCAGCGTTGGTTCACTGAACTTGTCTGAGGATTTGTGACAGAGGAAGAACTCTTTAAGTCCACGTCTTTAGTAACAAATTTTTTATTACAACATTTCACGGTTTTTCCATTTCTGGCAATGGTTTGTGGCAGAGTAACATGACTACTGGGACTTTACAGAACTCCACAGAATTTAGATCTACAGGGAGACAATTCAGAGACAGGTTACAAGAGAAGAGCCATCCTGAATAATTCTGACAAAAGGGGCCAAAGTATGTTACAATTTAACCGTAAATAAGGGTCCCTTTGTGCATCTCCCAGATCTAGATGGAATCAGTTACCTTGTGAACATACAAAAGAAAAAAAAACTCATTGTGACAGAAAACAGTATAGATTTTTGGGGAATTTACATTTTGGCCAGCGTACAAACAAAGTTGTGCATTTCCGAAAAATTAGAAGACGAAAAACAATAAAAAAAACAACCAAAAAAAAGCTTGACACCTCAGCTTTGGTGCTAAAGCAGAAACACAAGAAGTTTGGCGTTGGTGTTTTTTTGGGGAGATGATGATGGGATGCAGGCCGCAGGCCACGCCCTGTGTTTCTCTGCTGCTCGTTGATGTTGGTTTTGCACCTCTGCGAGCATCTTCTGCAGGTTCCTCTCCCACTCCCCTCCCCTCGCTCCGCCTCAGACAAATCCTCCTCACCTCCCCCCGACAGGAAAGACTAGCGTGAAGGTGGTGCCCGGGGGGCGACTGCCCTGACGAAAGCATCATCCGTCCGCAGGCGGCGCAGCTCGGTTATGTTTTGTCGTTTCATAATTTTGGTTACAAAGTTATACAGCTAAAAGATGTGACTGAAAACAAGGCAATGCGGGAGGAGGGGTGGGGTCGGGGGGTGTACAGTGCATGACGGGAGGGAGGGGGCTTCACGATGTCTCTGCCGCCTTCTCCTGTTCGATGGCTGTGGAGGAGAGAGGAGGGGGAGATGTCAGCGGATGAGGAAAAACACAGGTAAAATTTCTGCATTAACGGTTGAGATAAAAGGTGATGTAATGCACCGCCCCACCCACACAAACACACTCGCACCCCACCCTTACTTTCTTTTGAAGGCAGGGGATTCTTCTCCTGCGTCTCTGTCTTCTTCAGCTTGCTCTTGTCGAAGTTGGTCACTTCTGACATGTCGTTCTTGTCACTCATCGTTGCAGGTAAGTCTGGAAGACCGGGGAGGAGAAGCGCCGAGGTTATTGGGGGCATTGTTGTGCAGAAGATTGCAGATGCATGACACAGAAACATCTGGGCAGACTGAATCCATAAACATTCGCATATCTAATGTTTAACTCCGTAAAATCTCCATCAGAATGAATCTTAAAAACCCTGACTTTCGAAGGGCGTTGCCTAAAAATGTAAGTGTCCAAAAAAATCATTTGTCCGCTTCAACTACGTGCGCAACCGCAGACTTATACGTCCCCGTCCCCCCCCCGCCCCGCCTTCTTTTGTTCGCCTGCGGCTCTGACCAGAGCGACGACAGCCATCCAGCCCCCGTCATCCAGCACGCAGCCCGGGATGCAGCTGCACACTGGGGACACGCTGCTCAGGACAATGGAGCCGGTCCATCGGCTATTTACATAACAATGGGAGTTCCCATGCTGGGCAGAACCAAGAGGAGAAGAAGAAAAAGGCTGCATGCTTATGTACACATTTTATCCCTTAAAAAAAAGAAGAAGAAAGATGACATGTGGAGGTAAAAGATTGATTTGTGAGTGTCCAAATCGGGGACTTTCCTGCGCTACATCCGCATTCACTTGTCACGTACTTCTTCTCCCCCGTGGGGCGCAATCTATAAGAACCACCGCCCAGACTGGCATACCTCACTCCTCCTGATTGTATAATCCAAGTTCAACCCAACGTATTCAGAATATAACCCCCCCTCCCCTCCCCAAAAATAAAATAAAAAATTAAAACTACACCCCCCACCAGGTTCATAACCGATTGAACGCACCATAAGCGCACCAGGACATCTTGGTAATAACGGTCCGGGGCGCGTGCAGCTCGAGTTTACACGGCAACAAAGGAAACCGGCTGATACGCACGAATGTGTGCGCGTAAAAACAAAAGAGACACGCGCCTGCACTGCTTTCACATTACATCACAACTAGATTCAAAAAACGAATATAAAGATAACAAAAAAAAACAAGCAACATCCACTGAGAATATAAATTACATTAACTAATGATTTTTGTCCTTCTGGCACAACATCCCTCCCACGCGCCCTGATTCCGTCTCCAACAGCGACGCCGACGGTTCGATTCTCCTCCGGTCTGTGGACAACAGAGCACAAAGAAGAGGGACAAGGTGTCGGCCGGGGTCTTACCGAGGTGCGGGCTGATGGCTGGAAGGTCTCCGGTCTGGTCAGTGCGCTGCAGCAGTGGTGGCGCGTCTTTGCGCAAGCATTAAATATAGTCAGAAATATGCTAATGACTCTGACATCACCGGCGGCTCGCATCCGGCTTCACTGGGCTCCTCCTGCTGGAGAGGCGCGGTACTGCCGCCCCGCCCCGCCCCGTCCCGTCCACATGCTGAAGAGCTTCATGTGACTCATCATCCCAGAGCGAGACAACGGGAATTTATGGATGTATGATGCGTCCGAGCTTCACTGAGAACCAAGTGTTGCTGAACGCCTCAACCCACGTCTTATTTGATCATTATTATGTCAGCTGCTACACTTCTCTCTACCTTTATCAACTGTTTTTCTTTAAAAAAATACATCATAAATTCTACTGCATTTAGTGTAAAAAAAATTACTCTGCAGTGACTTAAACTGCACAAAACATGTCCTCATTAACTTCCTGTCTGTGGCTGCACTCATGCAGGAAGGGTGCCGCCTGGTGGCAGTTTAACAAGCTCACATCTTTTTCAGAGATTTTTCTTTTGAATATTTCGTTTGTGACATACTGGATATGCTGAAATAATCGGAAAAGTTTAGAGGGGAAATGTCTCCACCAACTCAAAGACACAAAAACAAGAGTAACCAGCTACTCCTTATCTCCCCAAATCTCCCTGTTGGGGGACGAGGAAGGAATATAATATCTTTGTGACAAACTGAGCCCAAGTTTTTAACAAAATAATTTGAAAAGTTTAGAGGGGAAATTAAGATGTGAAAACAAGATATTTTTTTAGATACAAAATTTAAAGAGTAACCAGCTTTCGTACAAATAAAAAGGAAATAAAATATTGTTGCAGCTGAAGACTGGATTTAAAACCAGTATGTGAATTGAGGTACTTCATTTCCGTGGCTGCAGACCACTGATTTCACAAAAACAACTTCCAACAAGAATTTAATAAATGGTTAAATTCCAACTTACTGCGATTTCCACCAGAGCTTTCAACCACATCTCCCATTTCCTTGTGTGTTATTACAAACTCTTGAGCTCAAATTCCCTACTCAGAGAAATGGACGATTTTGTAGTGACGTCACCTGCCACATCTAAGCACGTGCAGTGATACAAGTGAGAGATGTATGGTGTTTGCTGGATCTCTCTCACACGCACGCGCGCGCGCACACACACGCGCAGGACAGTGTTTCTTGAAGATGTCTGCCAAAGCTTTATTGTCAAAGAAAAAACATTCATGGTGTTACATGTAAAAAAGAAAAAAAGAAAAAAATGTATTCATGCTTTTTCACCAACTGTGACACCTGCCTCATTGAACATAAGTGACCCATTACATGGTGACAATTAAGACTTTTATTAAATGAGAAATCATGATTGAAATCTTAACAAAATAAATCAAGCTTTGAGCTCAATTTGCTTTTTCATGACCTTTTGGAACGTGGGCTAAGCCCCCAGCACACCTCCTCGCTATTAGACACTTTAAAATCACCAACAGACCGTCGGGGAGTTGGGAAAGCTGCATTTAATTTTTCATATATAATTTTTTTCCCAAGCACAGTTGCAGGTATTAGGAGGAGAAGGATGCAGTGTGTGCAAACCACTGGATGACAGCAGCTTTTTGGGAGACGTTGAAATACTTAATTCGGTAAGAATCACTAATAAGAAATCGAAGTGGGAAAATCAAGTGTTAAGTTTTCTAGTTTGACTCTTTTTGCTCAGTTTGTGATCACATCAACACTATTTTACTTGGGATGCAGCCGGGAATAAACTGTTATTCCAATCAAAATCCATAGAGCTTTAGCTAGTCAAAGGGTTTGGCTATAACTATTATTTTAATACTACTAGCAGCTGCAAAAACCTGAGGGAAAAGGTGAACATCATCACATTTTCCTTTTTTCACTACTTTTATTATTTTGGAGAGCAGCAAGTGTCAAAATATTTGAAACCGCATGACGTCGTAGTGGAATGCTTCTTTTTAAAGTGAGGTTCAAATAATACACTACTGTTACATAACATGGACCATTTGGTTAAAGTGAAGGCCAGGCCTCTTCTGTTCAACGTTGGCAAGACTGCAAATAAAATGAAAAAATAAAACAGAAAAGAGATGCTCATAAATACAAACTTAGTCTTCAGAGGAGGAAGTGATATTTCGCTCGGTCTCCTGGGTGAAAATGTCAAAGACAATGTGTGGGCGTGACCTTTAAACTGTCACCGGTAATTGGCCAAAAAACAGCAGGGCCTTCTCGGGCATTGTTGGAGGATATGTGGGGACGGACAGAGGGCCCAGGGCCGTCCCCTCTCCGGTCCTTTACAAGGGTACGTGGCTAAAGAGGTAGGACACGGACTCGCCGTTGTGGGTTCTTCTGATTGCCTCCGCCAGGATCATAGAGATGTCGATGACCTGAAAGGAAATTATTGGATATGTTGCAATATCTTCCTGAGGTTTCTGATATTCTTCCACAACTAACTGCAAAACCCTTTCCTCAACTCACAGAAAGACAGGGATGTCTGAGACAAAGAGTGATTTCAGGGTACATAAATAAATCTGACTTTCTGCTTTAGCACTTTTCATAAGGAAACAAAAGGACAACAAATTCTGCAGACTTCGTCCCACGTAACAACCAAACACTCAAGTGGGGTGACTGTGATGCTCCAACAGTTCGTGAGGTGTACCTGTATTTTCGGGCACGCCTTCATCTTCTCTTCCTGTGGGATGGTGTTGGTCACTACCACGGCCTCGAACGGGGCGCTGTTGATGCGAGAGATGGCCGGACCAGAGAATATGCCATGCGTGAGGATTGCGTAGACCTTGACCGCTCCAGCATCAATAAGCCTAAAAGTTGAAGGAACAAAACAAAAAAAGAAACAGTTCAGGAAACATTTCTACTGCGTGAACAGAATTTATTCTACGACCAATCGTGTCGCATCTGACGGGACAAAAACAAAAAAAGGATTTAAAAGGGCACCTACTTGTCGGCAGCGTGGCAGATGGTGCCGCAGGTGTCGGCCATGTCGTCCACGAGGATCGCCACGCGGTCCTTGACGTCACCCACCAGCACCATGCGGTCCACTTCGTTGGCCTTCTTCCTCTCTTTGTGGATGAGGGCAAAGTCCACGTTCAGACGGTCGGCGATGGACGTCACCCTGGAAGGAGACAGGGAGGCTTTTAGCCGATCGTCAAACAAGGAGCTTGTTTGCAATAAGAAGGTGTCGCTGCTGAGCCCATTATTTCCTCGCTGCTTCTTACCGTTTTGCTCCGCCGGCATCTGGAGACACGATTATGCAGTTTTTCCACTCTGGGATGTTTTCTCTGATCCACTGCAGAACTGCGGGCTCTGCATACAGGTTGTCCACCGCGATGTCAAAAAAGCCCTTTAAAAAACAATTTAAACACAGAAAACAAAGGCATGTAGCACAGATCTTACTTGATTCAGTCATTCTTAATGTCATTCTAAATCATTTTATCACACCATCATATGATCCTGGTCCTCGTCTGAGGTGCTCATGACGACAGAACTCATTTCCCTTTTTATAGACTTCACAAATTAGATTTGAAGAAAGATGTAAAACCGTTTAAAATAAAATCTGATCCATGTCGGCCGAGCTGCCGTAAGAAGTAATGTGAACACGCTCTTAATGTGGCAGCGATGATTTTAGCCGTCGACATTATACCTGACATTCTGTTTGCTGAATTATGACTGGGTCATTTCACAAAAAACGTAAAGAGCAAGAGCAGAAATCTGAGAGCACAAGTTTTAACAAGAGCTCACAAGAGGGTGGGCGTGAGGAGGAGGCGGCCTCAAACCGAGGGGGGATGTGCAGGGGTTTGAGAGAAAGCAAATCTGAACAAGTTATGAAGAGATAATGCTCTCAAAATAAAAAGAGTGCGCACTTGAATAAAGAAGGGAGAGAAACTCCGTGGGGGGGGATTTGTGAAGGAGTAAGGTTCAAGCTGAACAGAATGACAGGCAGCTCTTAAAAATTGTAAAAACTTTAACACAAATATGAATCAACATGTCCTCATAAACATTCTTTAACACAGAGCGAAACTGATGTCGGCGTGACGCGTCGTGTACTGACCTGGATCTGTGAGGCGTGCAGATCCATGGTGATGATGTGGTCGGCGCCGGCCACAGACAACATGTTCGCCACCAGCTTGGCCGATATGGGTGCTCGACTCTGGGACAAGCATCAAGACACAGTCGCTCGAGGTGAGTGAGTAAGTAACTGTCACAAAAACCAGCCCCTGGTTGTTGGGGACACAGGACGAAAGTTGGCAAATGCCGATAAGGACCACTGCTTTTACATTTATCCTTTTACGAATTGGATTATTTAATAAGCTAAAGCAAACGAGGCCCAAGTTCATGAGGGTTTTTCTATTTTATTCAAGGACATGGTAGGACTCGTCTGGTGGCCAAGCTTTTCCATCATGGTGTGTCACTCAAATCTTGGCTTGTTCTGTTTAGCCGATGCGTTCAACCATTAAAAAATGAAGGCCAACATGCCAGATGCTGGGCTTCAGGGCTTGTTGACAAAACACTTGTCTACCTGGAAATAATGGCTGAGCCGTGTTGGTGCGCTGAGTTTGGACATTCAGGCTGACTTGATGCTCAGCAACACCCGAGGAGCTGAATGTTGAGGAGAAATTACACTTAAGAGTGTCATCTTTTTGATTTCTCTATATATGCTCTGAGTATTAGAACAAATAGATTTGAACAAACGTAAATACAAATAAAAGTAGTCTGCAGGTGGATGAGCAAACCAGAGTTTAGCCCAGCGCTGTGACCCTCACGTGAGTATAATGAGCCCCTTCTTTGGAAAGTACTGAATAGAAAGAGGAGGAGCGGCAGCTGAATATAATTTATTCATTTCTCTTTGTTTCTCTGTGAAAGTGTGAACTGGTTGAAAAACCGCAGCTTTCTTGTTGCAGCTACATTAACAACTGAGGCGACATGGGATAATGATTTACGAGATCAGCGAGCAGCGTCTCGGGCTGCTGGTGTGTCCATTTGAGGTTTTCAGAGACATTTCACGCCTGCAGTAACGCCGATGTGACGTTTCTCATTAATACGTGATTGCAAAGTGACTGAACATTCGTTTAAAGGTGTAGCTGCAGTGACTTATTTTGTCAGATTTTTGACTTTTGGGATTTTTTTCTTGAGTTGGGGTATGTGTGAGTGTGTCAGTGTACCTTGTCCTTCTTGTCCTGCCGGGCATAGGGGAAGCAGGGGATGACGGCGGTGACGCGGGACGATGAGGCAATCTTGCAGGCGTTGATCATGATTAGCAGCTCCATCAGGTTGTCGTTGATTTCGCCGCAGCCACTCTGCACAATGTACACGTCCTCACCTCGCACACTTTCCCCGATTTCCACACTGTTGGGCGAAGCAGACGGGCATAGGGGGCCATTATACTAGAGGAACATGCTCATTTTAGGGATTAGCATTACGGAAATACGTTGCATCCAAGAGCAGCGAGTGTTCACTCAAACCCTTTATAAAAGGCCATATGAAGTATGGCAGAGCAGACTTGAATGTCAAACAGGTTTGGGCCGAGTCCCTCCACTGATCTGAGGATGTTGGGAAAAGGTACTCAAACATACAGACAGTGTCGCACTGCAGGAGACACTGGTCCCAGACCGGGACAGCGTGCGAGTGTGTGAAACATTCCTCTGTGGGAGACGACCAGGTCCTCCCAGCCTCGGTCATGTGATCAGTGGACATGTACAAATGTTCAGGGTTGGGAGTCAGGACAGTCACAGTCAGTCACGTGGGCTGGAGTTGTTTTTTAAGAGAGGCCCACTCTTACAAGTCAGCAGGGAATCTGTCTGTAATGACAGTGAAAAAAAAACCCAAACTATAAGTCAAGGGGGGAAAAAAGTTAATTTACAATGGGACCAATGTCATAACTGAAGACGGGCTTGAAAAGTAAGACTCGGCATCCAAGGGAGATTGTTTGGTTAACATTATACAAATAAAAAAATATTATTTACAACTGCTAACTATTCTTTTCATCACCTATTAACAGCATAATCCATTTAACTCAGTTGATCTACTAATACATTAGTCTATAATAATTTTGATAAAAGTAACAATAAACTGGAAAACACTCAAACCTGAGAAACTGAATTGTTGATTGATTGTTTCATCTCCAGTTCCTTACTCCACACGAAAGAGTACGTAAACAAGATCACTAAAGCGACAGATTCCCACTTTCTGCCACAGATGCTAAAATTAAACTGCAGTCAAGGTGGAACAGCACAGAAACAACCCGTACCCTTTACAAAATAAAACCAAAGCAGCTGTCTTTCTTTTTATTATCGTCAGAGCTTCATTAAATACAGTGCGCATTGGTTTCTCTCAAAGATGCTTTCTTGGAAAAACATTGGATAACTGATTAGAGCAATGATGCTCTGACACAAAGCAGCCCAGTGTCAAATAAACCTTTATTTGGACAAACAAAACATCTTCCCGCAACTTTATTCCCAGGAACCCACCCCTGTTCTGCGTCGGTCCTTAACCTCTGTGAGTCACCTGCACTCGAGGCTGTGAGAAGAGCTGCTATCAGCACACTGTCCTCACCTCCCACGTTAAGAAAATAATTTTTGTTTTGCACCGTGTCACCCAAACAGCCAATTTCCCAAGAGAGACACCGCCGCGCGGATTATCAGAGTTTTCCCTGGATTTTGAGAGTTGTGGGTGGAAACATCACCGACAGAGAGGGTGTTATGAAGGGATGAAGGGGGTCAAGACCCCAGAGTGCATTACTGTACATCGAGAGCACCAGTAAGTGAACCCAGAGGGGAGGAAATCCAACTCTGACGTTGTTGATGCCATGCTCCCTGAGGAGCCGCCACCGCATTACAACAGACTTCCATTAGTGAATCAAAGAGAGCAGGATGCACTTAAGATGAGATGGACGCTCAGCGATCAGTCACACATCCTTGATTTAAAGCTGCGAGGGACGAGCGGGCGTAACCAACTCTGTTCCGAGGCCTGGCTGCAACAGAGGCAGTCTAAGTCGTACAAGTCCCTGGCATTACTAATAATAAACCAGACTAGTCGGGACTGATTCGACTCATGCTCAACTTGGTTGCAGTAGAAATTGAGTGCATGTGATTCAGGCACTGCAGAGTGAACCCACTTCCCTCCCAACGGCAGTAATGAGAGCTGTCCAGTCTTTATTGCCCAGTAACTAAAGTGCTCCTGCAAATTGTCCCCTTAGATTTGACATTTAATACCCGTTAAAAAAAGTAAATGATGAGATGGTTAATATTGTGTCAGATGCTTCCTCTGTGGTTCACGTGAATCTGGGCTACATGATGAATGAACATAGCCAGCACCTACTATCGGACAAGCTCGCCCCCCTAGCTTAACGTGCACCGTTTCCCCATGAACTGGACAAAAAATTCTAAATTTAGAATCTAAATTCATCTGTTAATTCAGTACTGTCACGGTCGGCAGCAGCCATGCACTCGTTTTCAACGTGTTCCGGGGACTTAGCATGCGGTTAGCCCCCCGGCTAAGTGGAGGTGTTACGTCATATGTTGTGCGCCGTGCAACATTTTGTTCCCACTGCAACATAAGCACCTTTTTAGCGGTCCGGTTAAACGTGTTAACGGGGCGACACCACATTGAGCGTACGGTTATAGTCCATGTTGCTCAGCGCAGCGGGAAGATGTTTGCGCCACAGGTTGAAAAACTTGGCCTCCTCCACATTCACCCGTGACACGGGGAAACACACGTAACGTCACGTTAGCGACGCTAGCTCGAACCCACGGCGCAGCAAAATATAACATTGCGTAATGTCACAAACTCCACCGGCCCCCGTCAGTACGACTGTTTTTTCCGACGGGTACAAAGAGTTCATCAAAACACTCCACTGTACAACAACAGGAGGTAACGGACGACTACAACTGCTTGATAAAAGCTGCTACGTTAGCGGGCAACACGCGTGCTAACCTGGCGTGTTTACATGTGGCTAGCTGGTCACGTGTGGTTAAAACTATTGTTAGCTCCAAGCTAGCAACTCGAATCAACATGTGCTTCGCTCGCTAATTAACACACACGCGAGTCGTGTACACGACGTCAAAACGAAACAAAATTTGTCTACTCGCCATGTCTCCTGGTTGCTGAACTTCTTGGTGATCACTTTGCCGAGCTCCAGGCCCAGGCGGTCGGCCACTTTCTGGGACAGGTCGTGGTGGGAGCTCCCGCTAAAAAGCACGATGTTAGGCATGTCCGGAGAAGGTTCGCTTAACTGAAGAAAGAAAAGGGGGGGGGGGGGAGTAAAAAAATAAAATAAAACGATGGGGTAGCCCCACTGAAGGGTTACAAAAAAACCGGGGGGGGGGGGGGGGGTGGTCCTGCTAGTGTTGCAGCCTGAGCATCGCACTTGTGCGGCAGCGGGGACCGTCGACAGAGAGGAACTCTCGGCTCGGTGTGTTGCCTGGTAAGAGGGAAGTGTCCTCCGCTCATTGGACAGCGCTGCAGTCCACGAACACAAGTACACACTTCTGTTTTTTCCAACACTGCAGTTCATCCATCGGAAATCACACAACGACTGAGTTTCACCTCGGTTTTAATAAAGACTGTATATTATTTTCATCCTATATGATCACAGAAGAAAACCCTCCAATCTAAGTATTTATTAATGATGCCCATTCATTTCTAATAGCACAACTGTTACTCATTAGCTTTCTTTTTTAAATTGCCCCAATAAGTAAGTTTTAAGAAAAGTATTTAATCCTTTGATCATTTTATTGGCATTGGCTTTCATACATATGTGACCTTATACATTTTTCTTCTTCTGCTTATTATTTTTTCCATACTCTGCTACAAAACAGCCCAGCCATGCTTGCATGTGATCAACAGTCCCAAATCTAATTGTGTAGTCGTTTTTTTATTTAAGAAGAAAGAAGAAAAAAAACTTTCCATCTCCTTGAAAGATATTTCCCTGCTGGTTTTCTCAGTCTTCCCATGATAACAATCTGAATATATTTCTGGGGTTTGGATAATTGGTTAAAACAAAACAAGCAGTTTGATTATTTTCAACCATTTCTGTAAACCACATTTTTGGAAACTCGTCACAGAAAAACTCCCCAGCTGCTGCCTTGGAATTTGCCTAAATCCAGCATGAACACTTGTGATATTGGTTCTCTTGATTAGATTTCCCCCTCAGAGAGAAGTCAGCTGAGACTTCATGCCTCCTCGCATACGTCTCCTCGTCAAACCAAAGACCTTCCTTCTTCACTCTGGTGACAGCACTGCTGTCATGTGCTGCTCGGGCAGATAATTTGCCTGTTCCTCAGATCCAGGGCAACACTGGAGGAAACACACTGGTACAGACACTGGCACAGATCCCACAAAAGACGCGCATGGTTCCTCAGCTGCCTTGTCTTTTTAAATACCTTTTAAAGAATTCCACTGTAACAAGCACTATTGATTATTTACGCTTGTACTGTGCAAACATGGATTTTGACTTATCTTTTCACAGAGGTGATAAGATAACATGTCAACACAAAAGAAAAAGCTGCCTCAGGTTTTCTGTCAGCTGGATATAAGTTGGACCATCTTGTCTGGAATTGAGAGACTCCCCTTTATGTGAGACGAGTGAATTGATTTTGTCCCAACGGCTCTTTATCAATGTGGAAAATTCCTGAAAATAGCACCCAAAAAAGCCAATACAACTAGAGACAATAGTATTTTTCAGAAATATATTTTATAGTCAGAGATAAAATGTCCAAAGTGTAGGTCCCAAAGAAAGATAACATTTTTCATCAATAGAGACAAACAAACAAAAAATAACTTTTGTATCCATTTACATGTAAACCAAGAATTGCTCTTGAGCCACAGTGGTTATATATATATATATATAGAACTGGCTGAGGTGGGATGTGACAATCAAATGACGATGCCCTTTTTCTCCAAACCTTTTTATCAACCCATATCCGTCATTCCTTTACCGCAACAGTGCCCATTCAAAAATCTTTGAAAGAGGAACATTCTTTGGGAGAGTCTTCTTTTTTCTGAATGTTGCCGAGGTTTGGCAGAGCTCGTTTCTCTGAAACACAGTCCATACATGTTTTTAAGTGCTGAATCTTGTTAAAATCACTTAATTGGAAACGATATTCAATAAGAACAATATCAAATGTTTCTCAGTGAAGTCATTTGGGACAAAAGTCTTTTGAACATCCGAGAGGAGTAAAACCGTCCCGCTTGGTGCTCTCTCTCTCTCGGGGAGTTGCTCGGGGAGGTTTCTGTCGTCCTCCAGTGTTCTTCTTCTATTGTGCAAATACATTTTTTATTACATAGACAAGCAGGCATGCTGACTCACAAACCATGCAAAGAGTTTAAAGTTGCCGCGAGCAGACATCAAAAAACAAATAGTATTAAAGTTTCTACAAAAAACCCCCCCAAAAAAACCAAAACAAAATTCATCTTTAAATAACGTTAAAAAAATGTTAAGCCAAATTGGAACAAATAACAAGTGGAATGTTTGATAGACATGAGGAAAAGTGTCAACTCAAACTAATCTCAAATTGTGCAAGTTTATAAAATTATGTCAAATCAACATGATAGTCGTCGTTAATCGGGTGGAACAAAGCGGCTGACAGATGGGGCGGGGGGCTCGTTCAAATTTAACTGGATCGATTCGTCGTGTCGGACCGCTTGAACTCGGGTGGGAAGAAGGGCACGGAAGACACGGATGTTACGTACAGTCAAACATGATCACATGGGTGAGATCTTTAAAATGATCGTCTGATGTTTTCCGTCCAACGCTGGTTTTAAAAAAGATTCCACCTTCTTGACATCTGTGTCCCCTTCTTCTCTTTTCCCACTGAGGAAAACATAGCTAGCTACATAAAACGGCCTCTTAACCTCTTCCTTTTTTTTGAGGGGTGTGTGTGTGTGTGATGTAGTCACAGTTGAAAGGTTAAGTGCATATCACCCATGCACAAGAGGAAAAATGTATCCATTAGGCAACAAAGTGATCAAATGATTTACTCTGAAGGCTTAAAAAGTCAATTGCAGTGCCGTGTGACGAGCACATTTCAGTTCAGGGCAGCTCGGAGAAACAGTGCAGTTGATGACGAGTTAAATATGCTGCTTTTTTTTCTTTTTAAAAGTTCATGGAGTAAATATTATACACCATACTGTTTTTGCTCACAATATCATAGCTGTCATTAGTTAGTTAGAGTACATTTATAAATTTTGTCCATATACAAATCTCCTATAAACAGTATGTGTTAGAAATACACAGTTGATGGAAATGGAGAAAGGCTTATTAAGAGAGCCATCGAAAGAAAGAAAGAAAGTGTTGCTCCTTACTTTTTGATAAATACAAAAAAGAAAGAGACGACAGCACTACGCATGTGAACGGCAGCCCTATAAACTATCCAGAAAATGGATAAAAAACACAGAACAAAATCTATGGATGAAAAAAGTTAGAAAAATAATCTGAGACGATAAAAAATAAAAAGTGGACACGCTTACCAAACACATTTTTTGGATATTGTAAAAATTCAACAACTCGATGTGGAACCATACATGTAGATACAAACGGGCAATAATCCAATTACTGCCCCTCAAAATATATTGAAATTCAATATACATGACATAGTTTTTAGCTCACACAATTTAAATGCTCACTTGATCTGTGAAGGATTACATTAGTAAACATTGAACTGGGCACTGGGAGCCTCATCTGAAAGGACCAGTACAAGAAATGTTTGTGGACTTGCCAGCTAAGTGGAATGAAAGTACTACTGTATATGCAAATTCATGCTTTGGCTTTTCTTTGCTTGGCTTTCTCTTTTGGGTAACATTCAAAAAATCTTCTGTGAAAAATGCCTGGTCTCTCTGCTCAAATGCATGCACCCCATGTGTTTTTACAAAGCAATGACTTCGTTTAAAGGGAAGCTACATAATAGGCTTTTTTGACAGTTTGTCGATCCACGGTTTCCACCTTTCTCTACTGAAGCTGGCAACTACCTTTACGAAGCGCTTTCTTTTTCTTTTCCTATTTTTTTTTTTTTTTACTGAAAAATAGATCCATCCAAAAGTAAAGTAACTATTCCAAGAGAGGCTGTGAGAGACATAAACGTTGTCCTCATCACAATCCAAGTAAACATGCTGCAAGATTGTTTGCTTTATTCTTCTCACCCCGGAGGGGACTTGAAAACTCTCCATCTCCCTCCCTCCCTCCCTCCTTCCTGTCCCTCCCTCGCACCGACTCCTCGGCAAGAAAAATCTGTTAACTTTAAGGCAATCTTTTCCTGAACAATCCTGAAATCCAGCGGACCCTCCCCAAGGCACTCCTCTCAGTCAACCCTCAACCACAGGCTGGTCCAGCAAGGTGACAGTCTCACCATCAAATCTTTGTTAAAAGCCGACTCAAACCTCGGCCAACCCAAAGTCCACAGTGAACGTATCTTGTAAAATATTATCTCAGTTGCCGCAATGCCCTTATTTTGTAGGGGGGGAAATAGTTGAGTAAAGAGAAAAAGAAAATCCCCGGCTGCGTTTGACAGCCGCCGACGTCTGCTGTCCCTGGTGTCCACGCGTGTGCGTGGTTGGAGGGCAGCCGCGTAAAGCACTGTATGTTCCTGCACAGGAGTGTCATCACACCTTTCTCTGACGAGACCCTGATCTCGACCCTGCTCCAAATACACTCGCCCGCTGCCGCTTGGTCACATGGTTTTGCCGCTGTGGGCTCACGTCGGGGTGCGAAGACTGACAGAAAAATTGTCTCTCAGCGAGTGCTGCGAAAGCAACGCTGTCGTGTTTAATTTTTCCCCCCCCAATTCAGTCCTCCGTCTCCTGATGGCTCCCTCCTCTGAGGCTGAGCCGACCCCCTCTCCCTCCCTTTTTGTCCGAGGAGCCGCCGATCAAGGTGACTGACGTGTTGAGTGGGGTTAGGGGGACTAAATGAAGGGTTCAGTCGAGACTCTTCGCAGCTCAAAGAGGCTTTCTCCGGAGAGGTCAATGGTAACAGTGTGACACCCTCGTGTTTCCCGCGGTTACAGTGGTTCCTCCTCCTCCATCGGCTCCTCCTCTGGCCTGGTGGGAAAATATATAAACAGATATTAAACCTCAGGATGCTCGTCATATTCCCTCCGAGTCCACACCACCTGTAAAGTACATGCAGACGACCTCCTGACCTCCGCGGACTCTGGACACAACTCAGTCACTGTCTATTTGTTGTGCAAGTGAAACAACTCGGCCATGTTCTCTCCTCTTCACCTTTCACACACACTTATGTTACAGGATTTTGAGAGAAAAACTCTCTAAATGAAGGTGTGGGTACATACTTAAACTCACATGAGCAATATTCATTAAGTGATTGACCTGAAATGTGCCTCTTTACGATACTTTTTATGTATTTTCTTTTACAAAACAAATATTCTTCTCTTTTTATTATTGCTGCTAAGAAACACTTACTTATATTATTTCTTGCAATATGACAATGTCCTTATTTTACTAATATATAGCAATCCTAATGGATTATTGCCATAGACTTGACTTTAACCTTCAAATACAATCTACAGGAGGATTTCTATAAATCACGTTTTCACTGCTGCCGTCATTCCGGATCCTTTACCTCTGATCCATGACGTTGCTGTTGGCCACGGACAGAGAGGCCATGGCGCTGACGGCCTCGGCCTCCTCCGAGTCTCCTCGCTTGGCCTCCAGCAGGGAGAGCCCCAGGCACGGCGAGTAGCGATGCGCCGAGCACCAGTACTTACCTGAGAGGACGGAGCGGCGGGAGAAGGATGACAGACAGACAGGAAAGAGTGGAAATTAATGAACCGGGAAAGTGCAGAGCAGATGTCTGAGGGAAGGTAGAGGCCTCAGATAAACAAGGTTTTCCCCTGGTGTGTTAAATAATATACAAAAAAAACAAACCAGGGAGGCAAACTGACAAAAACACCCAAAAAAAGATAAATTAGGACCATTTACTGTTTTCATAAAGGGCCCACACGTAAAATAAAGCTAGTTTTACAAAATAGTAGTAGGGAAACTGGAAAAGATTGCTAAAATATCCCACTCCTTCCATTGTGTTATTTTGTTAACTATATCCACCTCAGATAATTCAATAATTTATGGTTACATAACTTATTTTTTCTGTTTCTTCAACACTTTGTGATTTCTGACTTTTTATTAACGCTCGTCATGTCAGTAACTTTCAGATGTGAAGTGAAATTGATACAATTAAATTAGGAAAAATAAATAAGAAAAACAGGTCTGTGTGTGTGTTTAAGTGCCATGTGACTGAGGACAAACTCACTGTGAGTCTCTAAAACTTTCTCCAGGGAGCGGACAGCGTTGGGGTTGGGCCTCTGCTCAAGGACGGCCTTTGGCAGTGGGTCCAGCTGCACGGGACAAAAACACAGAAAAATATGTAAACACAACAGCCTGCGTTCCTTATACTTTCCACAAGGGGTCGGGCCTGGAAGTAACTGGTCATTTTCAGCATTTGAGCAAAAGCAACAAAAACACCAAAACAGTAAACAGCATAAAATGAAGTCAAGGACAAAAACAACAACAACTACTTTCATAAAATAAAAGATGAAATCCCACATGTAGAAGACGTACAGTAGGGGATCTAATTACAGCTGCAGCGATAATACGTTTGCATGGAAAAAGTTCTTGAAATGGATTTTTATTTTCATTACATTTCCGACAACGGATTAACATGACATTAAAATAATTTAAATATCTACTTATGAAATTGACTTTGTGTCCCCAGGTTGGTCTTAAATAACAAAAGCAGAAATAGAGACCGGAATAACGTGCTCAGCTCTGTCCCGTCCGCTCTGTCCCCAACATTAAACCCTTTGATTTAGCAAAGTGACCATTTATTAGGATTCAGATCTCGCGCGCTGGCAAAAGCGGCGCCCTGACCTCTTGGCCGAGCAGGGCGGCCACGCAGGCCTCGGAGGCATCGCAGATGGTGGTGAGGTCGTGACCCCCCTCCAGGGCCAGGACCACCCGGCCTCCAGCGAGGGTCATCAGCTGCCTGGTCAGATAGCCAAAACCTGGGGAAAGGTTACAGAAAAGATGTGAATCTATGTCAATGTGCTACAGCGGTTAAATTTAAATCACATTTGAGAAGTTTGATGGTCTCTAGCTGGTGGGCATGTGTGTATTTGGTGTGGTCAGCTCTCTCACTCACATTTGGATGTCAGAGTGTAGCCACCAAGTGGTGGAGGGTGTCCCTCCACGGCGTCAAAGCCCGATGAGACCAGCACAATGTCTGGAGCAAACTCGTTGGCGATGGGCATCACCACCGATCTGTGAATGGGAAGGTTGAGTGTAAAGATCATACAGTGTAACAGCGAAATATTTAATTGCGAATGGATGAGATACTCAAACAGAATGAATGTGAGATTATTGTCTCTTTGATTATTGAGTTTCGTTTTGATTGTGGGTCAGACAGATGATTTGATGACAATCCTTCGGTCTTTAGGAAATCATGATGCGAAAAAAATAAAAACATAGATTTGTTGCACCCACACTAATAATAAAACACTAATCTACTTTAGAAACAGTCAAACTTAACATGTGCCAGATTTGGTGGTTTCGATAAAATATTGAAGAACTGGGTTTTGAAAAATGCATTGGTAAAAAATCTTGTCCAAGTTTATACACACTTTAAAATAAGGCAGGTACCTGAAGGCAGCCAGGTATTCTACATCTCCCATGGGCGGGTCGAGGCCTCCAGTAAAGGCCACGTTGACATTAAAGCCGACTCCCGAACCGCTGCCCACCTGCCAAGAGAAGAACCACCTGTGACTCACGTTCATGAACATCATCCTGTCTATTGGTTGTTTGCCTCGAGCTGAACGTAGGATGGTTTGTTTGTTTTGCGGTATGGCTCCTTATTAACTCCATTTGGGAATACTGCTGAGTATTTGTTCCTGGAAATATCGCTCAGTTATTTGTTCACATTGCCCAAAAATAATGTTTTTTTCCTTTTCTTTTCTTGTGAATGTTAGTCTGGTCCAAACTGGTGTGCACAACAACAAACACTGGAAAATTAAACTGTGTTAAATTTATTCATCAGGCAAAATGGCTTCTGGATTTCTCTTTATTCATATCAGTGTAAGTTGAATATGTTTGGATGTTGTACTGGTTCAAGTACTGAAATCGTCACCTCGGCCAACGGGAGCTTGTAATGGACCTTTTTCACTATTTTCTGACATTCAATTTACTCAACGATTTACTCGATTGGTTGAGAATTTAAATATATTAATTATTTATTATTATTGTTCATTCAACAATGGCTGGATTTTAAAAAGTTAATTTCTTTAAAATGAACGTCTTCAGGAGAAGTTGTTCAGTTATTGAAACAAACACACACACACTCACCTCGTCAGGCGCCCCACTTCCAGGGAAGAAGTTACCATCGTCATAGCGATGAATAGACAGGTAAAGGACATTAGGGTCATTGTAGAACGCTTGCTGTGTGCCGTTGCCATGGTGAACGTCCTGAAGGTTAGATTGTACACACACACACAATATAATCACAAGCCTTTCCACGCTTAGTGCATTTTCAAAAATATGAGAGGAAACTACGGGAACTGGTCCTGATTGATGCAAACAAATCGCCCTCTCGTTTCATTCCCACCACGCCAAGCTAACGGAGATTTGTTGCTCAGGAAACTGACCCAGTCCACGATGAGGATCTTGTTGACGCTGAGTCTCTGCTGCAGCAGTTTGGCTGCGATGGCCACAGAGTTGAAGTAGCAGAAGCCCCTGAAACGGCAGCAAACAGAGAGGTGTCACAAAAATCGGAAGTGCACTTTAAAGACGTGTGAGAAGGATAAGAAAAATAATTAAAGCGGTCCTTGAAGCAGCTGGCAGAATAAAAGGCACTCAGTGCTTTTTTTGTACATGGAAATAAACCCAATGATTTGTGTAATTTCTAATCCAGACGCTGGTATTTGTATAGGCATGGATTACGTGTCCTCGACTGAGTGAGGTGGCGCCTGAGGCCTTACATGGGCGTACTCTCCTCCGCGTGGTGTCCAGGGGGGCGGACGACGGCGAAACCATTCTGGAAAGACAAGATGGGCACTGATCAGCGCTAATGCATGTTTAGAAATGCTGCTTCTGAATGGGACAGCTCAAGATCAGGGTCAGATCACAGACTTCAGATAACAATACAAAGTGACAAGAGGTGTAAAGACCAGTGTGTGGTTGGACTGACATGATTATGCAACATAACTTTTAATCTCCTTACTGACATTTTCAAGGTCTCAAATAATTTATAATAATTAATTAAACAATGGATTTAAAATCCTGTTCTCAACCCGAATAATGGATAATGGAAATAATTGAAGGCTGCAGACTTTTTATAATCTTGTCAAGACAACAAAACACGGTGGCATCATTTTACATCTGCTGTGTTTCCGCAGGATGTGAAGCAGAGTGCTTTCAAGGTCAGAACCTACTGGCATTATATTTTGATTATTCTCCTCAAAACCATAAACCTTTTTTAAGATTATCGGCCCGTCAGAGCCTTACGAGATCTGTGAGATGATAAAAGACCACATGCTTTTTTTCCATTACGGTGAGGGAAAGAGAATTAAGACACAGAAGAGACAGACGGGTGTGACCGTGGTCACCTTCAGCTCTCCGGTCGCCACTTTGAAGACGAGCTCCACCACCGAGCCGACGGCGAGACGAGCCGCGCTGGACGAGTGGACCTCGTTCCAAATGGTGTCACTGTCCACCTGGGACACACGCAAACACACAGGTTTCTCACACACCCGAGTTGAATCCACAACAGTGACGAAATTAGTGAAGAAGTGAAGAGTTACTAAAAATATTTTTTTTTCCTCTTCTTAGTGTCCTAATGCATTATCCACGATTAAATGGTGCTATACACATACTGTTTATAAGTCTTTTAAAACATTTTCAGATGTATCATTTTGTGTCCATTTTGTATCACACTGTAAACATGTGAATGAATTCACTGTCAAACTGTACTTACCCCCACCCCACCACATGGGAGCCGCACGAACATGGGAGTGATTGAACCTGGTGATCAGGGAATGAACATTAAATTAGAGACACTTAGGGAATACAAATGAGATTGTGGGTAAGGCTGTGTGTGTGTGTGTGTGTATATGTGTGAGCTTACAATCAAGTTTCTGTCGGAGAGGATTGGTTCCGTACAGCAGGACGTGGGCTTCAGAGTGAACCGTCTGCAGCTCTTCCAGGGTGGCCTTCCTCCCACGGATACACTACACACACACAAACACAAGAGGGATACAACTCATATGCAGTTCACTACTTTGTGAGTTTCAGCCTGGAGATCGTTCCACCTTTAGCGTACCTCGCACTGCGCTCTGAGTCCAGTCTCCTGAAGCCGGGACCAAATGCTCTGAATCCGCCCCGCGTGCTCCGGGTGGCTGTTGGTGTTACCACACATGCACTGGTGTTTCTGCATTAAAGAGTCGTACACCAACCCTGAGGAGACACACACAGAAACAGGCTCTCATGGTGTGAGTGTGGGAGATTCACGTCCTATAGCATTTTATGTCACGCCCGTTGTTTTCTCTTTTTTTTTAATGGTCAGATTTTGAAACACAGGAATCAGAAAAACAAACCTGACAAAAACGTCAACGATAGAGGATGGTGATGCTGACCTGTGGTGAATCGAGGTTTGACGGGAGGATCCGGGGCCGGGACACTGATTGGAAAAGAGGAAGCGGAGGCTGGAGACGACTGGGCCCTGGACAAGGGGCGGTGTCCTGGGAAGGAGATTGACAAGCCGGCAGCCTCCATGGACGCCTGATAGTTCCTCAGCTGGTGAATCCGCTGCTGCTCCAACAACAAAGCCTGCTGCTTACCCCCACACACACACAAAATAAATCACAAATAAAGAAGATTAATTTGCCAGTTGTCATGATAAGTTCTTTTGTGAAATGCCTAAAACGCAAACACATTAAAAGACTACATGTAGTACAACTTATGGCCAAAAGATGGCAGCCCAAACAAGTGAGCTAGATTCAATTTCCCCGCATTTAATCACAGGGATGCCTTGAGGCACAGAGCACCATTTTAACAGCCCAAATTAAGTTTTCACGTCTGTTTTGAGTTTCTACCTCCCTGGAACATCTGCAATACATTAGTGCCATGCAGAAATGGAATCAATTGCCTGAAACGTCATATTGATTCCCTCAGCCTATGTTGTCTTACAGCTGGATGTCTCACTCGTTCATTTCCTTTAATTCTGCTCCCCCATCCACTACCTGTCTGAATAGCAGCTCCTGCTCCGCCTGCCGCTCCCTGTGCTGCTGCATGGCCTCCTCCTGCAGCTCCTGCGGGTCGAGGGGCTCCTGCTTGATGGTGACACCCGACGGCAGAGCTCCGCCATCCTGGTGCTCTCTCAGCTCCTCCTCCGTCTCCTCGGGGTGGCTCTGGTGCTGACGTCCCACAGGTGACTCGCTGGGCTTGGCCATCATCTGCGGAAAACAGGGGAGGGAGGGAGGGAAGATGGTGATTATTGTGAGATTTATTTTATAAGCAAAACAGCAGGATGCGACAAATCCCCCTCCAATGTGTGAGGCTGCGTTCAGACAAACAGGCACGATCTTTTCTGAATCTAATTCCTGGCAAATCACTCCTTTCTCTGGAGCATTCTTCTTTTAACAAGCTTAATTTGGATTACTGAGTCAGATTGGTGTCTTTCTCATTTCAAACCTATCCGCTCTAATTGAATGTGAGAGGCCGCTCCACCGACTGTACTCCGGGGCAAAATGTGTCTCGTCGAACAGAGACATTCCACACGCCCCATTGTGCCACTTTTCATCGTGGCCATCATCATTCTGGGGCCTGCTGTTAACCGAGGAGTGATTCAATTGTCTATTCATTCGCTTTCACTGACATGGACAATTCAAAGTGCCATTAAAGGCTGCGGAGCACTCGACTCCTTGTGTGCGACTGTTTATGAAGGGAAGAGTAACAGTGAGAAGGAGAAGCGTTTGCTGGGCGTCTCAAGAGTGGGCTCTATTTACAGGTGTGTGTGTGTGTGTGTGTGTGTGTTTGTTGGGTTGGAGTATGTGTTGTGTGTGTGTGTGTGTGTGTGTTTCCCAGCGCTGTTAGCCTCTGGGTCCGCTGGCTGTGTGCCAGGGGGACAGCATTGACGTCAGAACAATCAGCGTTCTCATGTTTTATTTCTCTCTGCGGACCAAAAGTCCATAACTTTGATATATTCAGTTTATTATCGCATATGACAAAAAAAAAAAAAGCAGCAAATCCGCATGTCTGAGTGGCTGGAACCATGTTTCTCATTTTTGTGAGAAAATGAAATTATCAAAATATTTGCAGACCAATCAAGCAGTTTACATGAGTATCAGATCATCTAAACAAAAAGTCTAACATCACCTTTAGCGATAGAACTCTGTAAACTCAGTGACATCTTCAAATTACATATTTCAACTTGAAGATAGTTTCAAATGCCCCACATTTGGATTAAGGTATGTGCATAACTCATCTGTGAGATTGTTTTTGGTATTAATCTTCTTACATTCAGCAAAACTAGGAATAAACATATATCCAAAAATGTTGAATGATTCATTTGAACAACAAGAACTCTGGAATTGGATAAGTACCATAAATAAGGGAGGGATGGTTGGATGATTTCTCCACTGACTACATTGAAATCTTCAGAACAAAAAACAACAACTAAGATCTTCACAATCTTGTTTTCTGATTAATTCAAAGTGTGAAGTGGTGATTTTCATTTTCATCCTGACTGCATCCAAAAGCTTTTATGGAGATGTTTGTGTGAGGAGCTGCCACTCGAGAGCTCACAAACATATGGAAGGAGTGTGAGAGAGCAGAGCGGAGCGGGGGAGGCGGAGGAGGACGGGAGGAAATCCCTTGTTTCATCCGCCCACCTCTCCTCAAGCAGGTACTCTGCTTGAACAGGTAAAGCCATCCAGAGCAGCGGCTTCTCGCTTCCTCCCTGACCATATTAGGCAGGGCTTCCGCTCCGTTGCCATGGCAGTGCACAGTTACCTTGCAGCCCGTGGCAACTATCTCAGCCACAGTCACACAGAGATGTGGATGCAAACATTCTCAAACACACACGCACACACACACACACTGCTATACATGTTAACCCATACCTGCCTCCGCCTGCTCGCTAACAAAATACTACAGAGGAAGAAGCAGAGAGAGAAAGAAAATGGTTGGATAAAATCAATGACCTCACACACACACATACACACAGCTACAACAAGTTATCTGCTGTGTTAGTTGCTGCTGCCTACACAAACAACTACACTACAGCTCCGTTGCGGACCCACTGTGGCTTATGGGCCTAATTAATTATCAGTCAATTTGAATATATGACTTCAGATCTGTGGCCTCTGCTGTCTAACTACAAATAACATGTTATATAACCAAAATAATGACAACATGTACAACTTGCTGAACACAAAAAACCTGAATCCGGAGAGCAACAAAATACTCATGGTTAAAATTTACAGTAGATTCTTAATTTTCTAGTTTAAGGAGGAGGAGAGGAGGCGGGTTAAGCGTCTTCCTTTCCTCTGGATATGATAATAATTATGTGACAAAACTACTTTCCTTAAAACAAAAGGGAGCAACCTAACACCTAAGAAGAGTGTGAAAGCAAAGGTGGAAAAGAGGTCAGATCGGCACCAAAAACGTGTCTTACAAACTCACCATATGAAAAAATGTAAGAGAAATTTAGGAGAAGAGAACGAAAATGTTCTTGCATGCGGCCCAAGGTAAACATCTCCACCCCTCACCTTGTTGAGGTGGAGCTGCTGCTGCTGGAACTGCTGCTTGTGCTTCTCCAGGAACTGCTGGTGCTGCTGCTGCACCACCAGCTGCTGCAGGGCCAGGGCCTGGGCATGGGCCTGGGCAGCGCTCCCCTGGGGGAGCGGGGCCGACTGGGTCCTCCCCAGGGGCCGGTGCTGCCGCTGCAGCTTGGCCATGGATGCTGCTGACGACATGGACAGGCCGCTTACACCTGGGAGACAAACAAGAAGGACTTTGAATTACAAGAGGCGGTGTAACACAAGACCACAAAAGTCTTGGGTTTCAAAAAGACTATGATATGAATCTGAACGAGAGCGCACTTCCCAAGGAAACTAGAACAGTGGAAGCATTGTTACAGTCTGACATGGTCCGTGTGCTTGATGTTGTTGGTTCAGTCAAGACACAAAGACATTCATTTTCCAGGCTGTATTATCAGGCTCCTTTGTACTTTAGTGGGACTATGAATGTGACATGGTGTGTTGTTCTTATGTTAAATGTATGAATATGTTTTCATATCCTGACGACCATTGTCCCGTCTCCCTCCCTTTGTGGCCTATTTTGGTGGCTAGTGTAGGGGACAGCTTTTCCAGCTTAAATTAAATTTCATTCTAAGATTAGTTAGTAACTGATTTGTGAACTAAATTAAAACCATCTTTGCTGACTTACTGCCTCAATTGTGAAGATACGAGCCAGGAAAAGTGAAAATCTTAGTCCAATTACAGTGTACCATCCGGAGGAGAAAAGTGGGAAAACAGACCCAGTTGGGCCTGGAAAACCATCTGAGAAGATTTATTACTGTGCAAACATAAGAAAAAAACATTCTGAGTATTTTTCAAACTGCTCCTGAAAAGCCCGTTGCTGCTACCACATGGCATAGTGTAGCTAGAGAGATTCAAAAGGAAGTAGGGCCTTTCCCCTTGTCTGAACTGAGATTTAATTTATTGCAAGTGGGCTGTAAAACTCCGCTCTCCACTCCTGTCCTGTGCGTGGGCGTGCACACGTCCCTATCTGTACACTTTTTTTTGTGTGCGTAGACACACGCATGCACATGTCCGTATGTGCGTCACTGGCGATTCACTGCTTGCACCCCGCTGAAAATAGCAGCAACATCGCAGTCAGTAAACGAGCTGATGGGAAAGGGTGCACAATGCAACCATGTCACACTCTCATAGCATACGCTGACATATGAAAGGATCTCATTAGTTCGAGCTAATGAATGGACGTCTGTCAGTGTGAGGGGACACTGTGTACCACGGACACACGGTGACGGTTTCCTTTTTGTGCGTTTCGCCACAGGAGCAAAACTGAAGAATATTTTTTACTTAAAGTCACAGTCCCCATCGTTTACGTCAATTTTACCAAAATCTACCACTCATAGATCTTTGCTACTTCTGCAACTGTTAATCATTTAAACTTTGGTACAACTATGCTACTCTCACCTGTCACCAGGGGGCTCTGTGCCGGGCTCTGCTCCATGAGCACCATGTGTTGGAGCAGTGGACTGTGAGCACCGTGTCCGCCCGTTCCTGCTCCTGCCTCGGCCAGGTAGGGGGTCAAGTGGCCACCGGAGAGGAAGGGGGGGCTGAGGGAGAGGGCTGGCTGCAGACTTCCATCCTGCTGGGCCGAGGTCACCTGGAAAGGTCCAGAAAGCAGTGAGTACGATGGCTGATTTCGAATTAGTTGTCACAGGCGGGAATAAACACACGCAAGCAAATTGACACAGTTGAATAGATGCATAGTCAGTCTGCGAGCAATTTCGCCAGCTTGGCAGCAGTTTTCCTCCTTACGTTTGAGGCAGCCGTGGCAGTTGCGGGCAGCCCCAGGGTGATGTTGGGTAAGGATGGCGAAGTGTAGAGGGACAGCTGGTTAAAGGAGCCCTGCTCAGCGCCACTGCTCAGCCTCTGGGCCAGACACGCCTGAGAAGAACATTCAAATGATTTATCTGTGTTTGCATCATGAAAAATCTCTATGGGCAAACACTATGGCAGTATATGTCCACGCATGGGGAAAGAGCCGTTTGCTCCCTGCTGGCGGTTTAAATGGTCACAGCCAAAATCTTCCCCAACACTGCCTGAGTGCCCCTAATGACTGCCACAAAGAGGATCTTCCCAACTCCTCTGCAGACCCACCATCAGGACATCCCTCCCTCAGAGCCTTTATGTAAATGCTTTAGGCGGCTAAGTTTTAAGAGATAACAACTAGCACCTGTAGCCAGGCATCCACACAAAAGAGCAAAGCCACTCTGACAGCAAAGGCATGTGCAGTGTGTACTTTCTCAATCACAAAGATGAGCTTTGAGAAACATCTAACCTTTTAACTCTGTGAAAGTTTGATGCCACGTTTAGTTTTCCCCCAAATCATTTTATTTTTATAGCATCTTGGTCATCACTTTATGCTAAAACATTTCACACTAGCAAAAGCCAAAAAGAAGGTGTTTAGGAGGTTTAGGGGTCGGAGAGATGTATATGCTGTTTTATGTCCACGAGTCTATTTGGGATTTTAAAGAACTTAAAGAAATATAGATAAGATATGTCAGCAAATTCATATATTGGTCTAAACGTAAGATGCAGAGTAGTAGCTATTTACTTTCTGCAAGTGTGTGTGTGTGTGTGTGTGTGTGTGTGTGTGTGTGTGTGTGTGTGTATGAGTGTGTGTTACCTCTGTGTTGTTGGACACTGACACAGTGATGCCGTTCTCATTGGGGATGTTGTTGGAACTGTTATTTGGGGAGCTCGGTCCTGAGCCCGGGGCGCTGTTACATGCAGAGTCTAAAACACAAGCACACACACACAAATCAAATCAAATACACACAGCCACAAGAAAATACATCATCCGAAAAAACTAAAAGTTAAGAAAAAATGTGAACACCAGACGGCCTTGTGTTCGCGGGGTCTCTTGCCTGCCATGTCGAGTGAACGCTTCTTGGCCGTGGTGATGGGGCTGTCGCGGCGACGCAGCAGCGGACTGCTCCTCCGCTCGCTCACCTTCTGCTTCAGCCGCGAGCGCAGCTTCAGGTTGGGCTCCGAGGCTGAAAGGAAGACGGAGGAAAGAGATGAACCATAATATGACTGATGCATTCGTTTATAGTGTGGCAGCCAAACTGCCATTTGGTGGAATCCAATATACTATGGTACATACTATGAGCACCAATACCTTTGTGAAGAAATACAAGCTAGAAAACAATAGAAAAAGCTTGTTCTACTCAATTATATTACTCTTATGTTGCCTATATTTATATCATTCTTTCACAATATGGTGCTTGTACACTGTTTATTCATGTTTTTATCTACTCACATCCACTGCCTGGTGTTTTTTTGTTCCAAAAAGTTAGTTCAGGTGAATCCGATTATTTGTTTGTTTTTGTTATTTATCCAACTCAACTCCTGATCCATTGAATGTGTCACATGTTCTTGTTGCAGCCTGGGAAAGGTCAACAGCTGACGTGTTGATGTTGGTTTTTTTTGGACAATTTGGGAGTTTCCTCCTCTGGGCATCACTTTGAACTGTGGCGTTTCATTAAAAGAATTTAAACTACAACGACTTCATCTATTTCTACTCTGTTTCTACAACTTCAAACTGGGCAATGTTCTTCCTGTCAAGTCCAGCTCCAGACCCCAGCAAACCCCCCATCAGCATCTGAGAGGTTGAACAGATAACTGGCTGCAGTGCAGCTTTGGACAAATCAATCCAAAAGGTGGGAGAGTTACCTGAGCCGCGATCTCACAAGCTTCCAGCGTGGAGTGCCTTCCACAGAGCCGCTCTGTTATCAAAACTGTTTGGCGGACAAACTGTTACATGCTGCTATTCATTTACTGCCTCCTATTTAGATGCTTTCTGAACAAGACAGATTCTGATCCATTTTCCCAAAGACATTGTGGCTAAAAAGCAATTAGCTCCAATTTGGGAGCCATATCTGATTGCCAAAAGGCCTTTTGGTCTTTTGTGTGCACTGTCACAGACTTGTGAATGGAGACGGGAAGGGAGAAGGGAACGGCATGTCACATTGGCTCCAGCCACAGAGGCTAATGCTCTGTTTACTTTGCCCTGCCAATCAGTGGCCTTGGATAATTTCACCATTCATTATCCAATTTTTAATCATCAAAGGAGGGCAAAATCCAAATGTGGGGAATAACGAACCATGATTATGACACAACCCGATTAATTTGCTACTCTGTCCCTTTTATTTGGAACCCGAGGATAGAGGGGCAAATAACGAAGAGACACTTTCCCCGGGAGCAAACCCGCTTGAGGAATCATTTTGAGGAAACTTTCACCAGAAATTAACTGGTTCCCATCAATTGTCTGGTAAAAATAAATGTGTGGAGAAGAGTGAAGCGTGAACTGTGAAGTGTGAAGGTACAGTAACACATAGAGGGAGGGAGAGCTCAGTCCAGATGGAGGCAAACCCATTAAAAAATTTGTGTGGAGCCAATTTATTTTTCTAATCAGGATTTCTGATGTTCCCTGTCCCTGAATTACATTCTCAGATCTTTGGAAATAATCAATGTTGAAGTATCAGGGGTATAATGCACAGTACAAAAATGCCAAAACAAAGTAACTAAATATTTCATTTAAATTCAGTTAAGACCAATAAAAATCTCTATGCCATAAAAAACAAAAGGACAAAAGAACGACAATGGCTTCCCTCTAGAGCCTTGGTTAAAGCTAATTTACCAACTCTTCCCAACCTGTTTCCTGCTATTGGAAAATAAACTTTTATTCTCTATCAGATAATTAACTTAGCAGCAGCCAGCTTTCATCATAATGGAGAAAAAGAAAGACAAACAAACACGTCGAGCTCTGTGCTAATGATGACATAGTCCAAACCATTTGTGTCTGCTGGTAGCTGATAAAATATTCATCCTTAGAATCTTAAAATTATTGTTTCACAGTTTCCATAGGCGTCATATACTTTTAGCCAAGTCTTGAAGCCTTGAAATTGTAAACCTATTTTTCCTTCCTCTTTGATTAATCTAATTTTAAAGATTCATTATTTATGAATATCTATTATTAGAAAAGCTTATTCATCATCAAGTCTGAATATAATGGATCAGGATGTTTTTCCAACGGATCCGTTTGGAAATTATCTGTCAAAACATTTTTTTAAAAAAGCCATTAGGCATCGTTTACAGTTTCCGAGACTAATGACTGAGCTTATTTTCTCAGATTTTTGATCTGAGGACAGAGTCTGCTGGAGAGGAATACTAAACAAATGTGCTGCGTTCCAAAAAAAGTGTAGTAGTGAAGAAGTGCAGTAATTAGCTTATTGAAGCAGTAATTAGTTTTTTTGGTTCCTGCAGAGTGAAAACTAATTTCGAAAAAGTGAATGATCCAGAAAGAGAGCACTGCAAATGATCACAGCAAAGGTAGATAGTCAAAGACAAGCGTCACTGAAGGGTAAAATGTCGATACCAGTGAAAAGAGCTTTTCTCTGCTATTAGAGTGGAATGAAGAACAGGGGGAAAAAACATAAACATAACAGAAACACAGCTGCTAAAAAAATCAAGGCAACGTGTCTGGATGAAAGAGGCAGCGTGATTGTAAGTGTGTGGATGCACGTTACTCCTCAGCATTGGAAATCTCATATTTGTAAATTATAGCTAATACAAAAGTCTTAATATGATCCGATTACTTCTTCATAATAACATATGTATATATTTTGTTATACATCTTAGAGGAGCACATACAATCACACATGATATCAATGCACAAATGGTGCATTGTTGCCCCGTTAAAATGGGCCTCAGAACAGGGGTGAAAGGCAGCGTATTCAGTGAGTGGCATTCTCTATTCAGACAGCCGCATGGTGCTTTCTATTCATGGGCGAGGAGCGCAGTCTGGTCTTCCACCAGCACCATGTACTGTAGAGTTCCAGTCTGCCTATGTGCCATTGTATCCATGAGGAGGACGGGCTGCCCCATTTAGGTCACAAAAACACATTTGCTCATCAGTGAAAAGACGGGAACAGTATGCCTTGCTCTGCCCTCCTGTCACAGAGCGCGGCGAATCAGACGGCCCCTCAAACTTTCCCACCCTGTCTACATGTTTCTGAGGCATTCATACATCTACGTGAGAACATGCTCCAGAAAAGGCATACTGTATGTTCGTGTTCATGCTCTGTCACCTTTTAACTTGTACTGTATAAGAGTTCATGCTTGCCAATCCCCTATGTGGCCGATGCTTCAGTTTTCAGCAAGCACCTCTTGTCACGCAAACTCGTATTAGAAGTATCATAAGGTCATTTGAGTTACGAGCAATATTCCACAACAGCTATTGTATGTATATAAGGTAGTTATTCCACTCAAATCACCTCTTTAAATGAATAGTTTTCATTGATATTGTGCAAGTATGTAAAGGTTAGAGCTGTCGTCGCTGATCGTTCATCAAGAATTCGTTGACAAAACAAGACAACGCTCATTTCTGGGATTATTTTGACGGCGACTATCTCTAAATAAGGCAGAGAGCATGTGACAGGCTGCACTTCCTCCCTGTGTGCAGGATAGAATCCGATCGCAGTTGAAATGATTTTCGATTGGCTGCTTCATTCGCTTGTTTGGCTACACCGTAAACTGTTGTATCACTGACGGAGCAGCTGCTGTAGTATTAAACATCACTTGCCGTTACCACGGTAACCACAGTTGTGGTCAAATCAAGCGACACTGAAATCTTGGATGATTAAAGCTTCAAGATTTTTATCTTATCTGTCATGAACACATTTGTGGCGTCACGTCGGTTAAACGGTGCTGTGGACGAGTGCATCAGCGGCGCTGAATGTCTGAAAATGTAAAAGGGGAGCTTGGAGAGGAACAAGAGCGCTGTTGCTTCCTTTGACCGTTGCTGGGAGCCATGGGTGCCAGTCCTCTACTTTATGGCCAGGCTGAGATATAAAAGAGCCTCTAACCTCTCTCGGCTGGCATTAACATAAGTAAACCCCGCAAAGCACGTCATCGCTGTGGACAAATACCTGGGTGGCACAGGATTTCTCCCCTGCACAAACCCCAGCCTTATAGAAACCATGAGACCATCCGACACTCCGGGCACGATCTTTTCACTCTGCGCCACCTTCCGGCCTTTTTTCTTTTCTTCGTATGAAGCAAGTTTTTCGCGAGTGTGGCATCATTGTTCCACTTGGTGGATTAAGTATGGCTCCTGCTTGCCAGCTCTCATTTTCTTTTGATCTCATCTTCCGACACTCCCTCCATCCCCAGCCTCAAATATTTTTCTTGACAAGAAAAAAAAAAAAGCGTGCTGAGGTCCTCTAAATGGTCAATGAAGCCGCCAAAAGCTCCTCCACTTATCTTCCTCTCCCCGTCTCCCTCCTCTTTTTCCTTCTGCCCTCATCATCTCCCTTCCCTTTCACTCATCTATTTCCCCTCTTTTCTTCTGCTCTTCACCTTCTTCTTCTTCAGCTCTCCCAGGGGTGGAATGTGGCTGTTAGGGCCAGTGTCAACTGTGGTCTATCTGCTATCGTATCCAGCTGCCAAAAAGGCTCAGAGTCAACAGGCCTGGTGCATTGGCTGAAGCCGCCTGCCGCCGTGCTAAGTGAATAATTGCACTGTAAGACGACCGCTGCTTCACAGCTACACCACCACACACACACACACGCACACACGCGCACACACGCACACACACACAAAGCTGTTCACATGCACACACCTGACCAAAACACACTGGGAATAGCTCAGATTGTAGTCCACGAGAAAACTTTTTTTTGACATTGGTGCTTTTTGCAGAGCTTCAGCCCTTGTAACGACTTATGGTTTGTAAAGGTTTCGTAATGACTTTTGACAGCCATTTAAAAGAAAACATATGCTGATTCTAAAACCCTACGACCTGAGCTGTGTGGTAATACAGCTATTACTCAAAGCTGGGTTCAAGTGCAGTCCATTACTAACCTCTATCTGAATTGCACTTTTTCAAATAAACAAGTTTACAAATTGCTTCACCACAAGAAGAACAAAAGACAATTAAGATTTACTATACATAATGAACCACACATAATAAAATGTAAGTTAAAGTCAAATTAATTAAAAGACCATTTGAAATTGAGTATTCCGGACACAGCTAATCAGTGCAAATTGGCCAACGTTGGACATGCTTATGTTTCAAAGTTTATTGTGCTAAGCCTGCCAGCGAGCTGAAAGGGGTCAGCTGGTTGAAAAAAATAAAGAGTACAGATGGCTGGAAATGTTAAGGGAAATTTGGGTCAAAACTAACTAATAATAAGACGTCCTCCTGCAATGTGAGCCAAGCTGGACCAGAAATTGGTTGAATGAGACAGCTGTTTTTTGTACTAGCTGGAAGAATGAATTAAATTCTTGGAAATGAGGCCTGAGTCTAAATATGTGTCACGTCTCTAACTGAAGTGTTTTGTGAAACTTGCATTCAAGTTAAAAACACCCCCTGCTGCTGCTGGACCAGAGTCATCAGCATTTGACACCAGTAAACTCACTGCTTTGATGTCTGCAAGGTTATGAGTGAAACACAAAGGAGTGGTCTGATGGGTTTACTGTGGAATGAAAATTGAAAACAAGAGAGGGCCAAGAACAGAGCCCTGGGGATCACCCAAAGCACTTGCTGTGCCATAAGAGGAGATGTTTCCAATTGGCACAGCCCTCTGGTGAGATGTTACAAAGCCACTTAGATTTGATATGCAATTATCAAGCAAAAAAGAGGCAGAAGAAAGGTCCCGCAATGCAAAACAGGTAGGATTCCAGTCTCAAACAACCTGAAACCTTTCAGAATCAGAGCTGAGTTTCCAGTGCACTCTCTAAACTTGGCCAGGAGAGGTAATTTCATTTTTTTTTTTTCTTAAATAATAATTTCTTAAAACATTGTTTAAAAACAGCTGATTCAAAACAAGCCCAGAGGTTACGGATATATTAAATCATATGAAATATCAGGTGCTAAATTGGTAAAAACCTATTTTTGAACCACCTATGGTTCTGTGCTCTCTAACACTCATGTGAGGTGCTGGCAGACCCCGACAGCCTAATGTGGCAGTGATTAATGGTGCGGAGCTCTGATGCCATCTCAATGATGCTACACATGAATCTGCATCGCAGCCACTGTACGATACAGTCACAAATTGTATGTATGTTTGTGTGTAATCCTCTGAAAGTGTACGTGTGATATACCAGTTTTCCGCAGAGGGAAGTCATCCCGGGGGTTGTAGATGCCCAGAACGGGGTGGTTGTAGGTGGACATACCGGTCTGTGGAGGTGAGCTCTGGTCCAGAGAGCTGTGCTGGGTTTTGCTGTGGAACAAACACACGCAGTGTAAAAGATTCATATAACAAAATCTTGCAATACAAGGCCAGACACTGATAACTGCAAACATGTGACTCAATGAGCAAAACCCCAAAAAAGTAACCAACTTCATGGCTGTCATAGATCTGTATGATTAAAGCATCATGCAAATCCCTTGGCAGGGCTGCAGACATGTGCTGCCATCTGTTCACTGCCTACAGAGTAAGGTGGTGTTTGTAAGGCAAAGTTACGCCGAGCTGGCTTTGGCCCAAATGCATGTTTCTGTCACAGTCAGCCACCGTCATGCCCAGTAGGTTCCCACGTCACCTCCCCTCTGTCCCGCACGAGCCATCAGCTACACCCACCTCATCACCTCACCTGGCCCCGCAGCTGCAGCTCATCACCAATCAGGTCTGTATTTAACCTCCTCTCACTCAGTTACTCACCGCCAGATTGTTCTTTGTACTCCATGTCAGACTTTCCAGCATTTACCCACGGACGGATCTCCCGGTTTCGACTCTGGTTCTGCCCCCGACTTCCCCGTATCGTCTCAGCCCTGGTTACGACCCTGCCTTTGTCCCTGGTTTCCCCGTTTCACCTGAATCCCGGAATAGACCTCTGCCTGCTGTCCCCGACCTTCCCATCTCGCCTCTACCTTCTGCCCCTGACTCTGAGCCTTGCTTGTGTTCTCCACAATAAAGTTGATTACCGACTGAGCTACGTGTGTCTCGCGTTTGGGTCTAAACTGGTTCGTTACAGTTTCTGACAAGGGGACGTACACACGTCCATCTCTTCAAAAACTGAGGGGGCTGAGAGTCCAACGAGGGCCACAAAAAAGAGGAGGGAGACAGGATATAGAAAGAGACATTTTGCATCAGTTTGAGCTGTTCAACGTCAACACTTGTGGGTGTTTCACTGGGTCTCTCATCAAGATTAGGTAACATTATTTATATTATTTCAAGAACGTTGTTTTATAAAGTAATTTTAAATCTGCTCCACTAACAACCACCTAAAACAAAAATGTTGTTGTGCACATAATAATAGCAATAATCTACAATGCAGGAATTTTTTTTTTGCTGGGAGACTCTGACTGGCAGATCTATTACCCAATTTGCATAATTAATTATTTACAGTTACTCAGTCAATGAATTCATGTGACGGACAACTGCCACGGTGGAAAAAAGGAGCCAGAGGGGGGGACACACCTTTAAAGGGCTCCAGTGATGCGACAATAAACATTCAAGGCCAAGCATTGAGCGTAAGAGCCCCTATCATTAGGTTCCAATTATCCTGCTCTCACGTGTGCATGTGTGAGGGTGCATGTGTGTATTCCCATCTTGGTTTTATAACCTTCCCCAATGCGTCTCTCAGTCGGGCTCATATAGTGTGGCAGGTGAGGGAAGCTTGCTAACAGATTAAGACACAGATCTAATACATTATTCATCTGCTGTCAGACAGAGAATTACCCTCTGAACGAATATGTTATTGGGCAGCTGTCTTTCTGGTTGTAGGTCTGGGGGCGGGTCCTTCCTGAAGCAGGTCAAGGGGAGTGGCCGTTCACTCGGCCGCTCTACTCGCACAGCTGCTGCCCATCCATGAATCACCGCTACAAGATTTAAACCCGGATTGATCTCACCATCGTCGCCAGATCGTTGTATCCACAAGTGTGATAAAACTTTGCTCTGTTTAGTCGTTGCTCGTGTTCTGATTTTGTTTGTGTACCAATTCCTCTAACTCCTGTTCTTTCCGTGCTCAGACCCTGCCTCCAGCTGACGTCTGCCCTGCTCCAAGTTCCCCTTCAGCGTGTCCTGCTACCTACCCGCAGCCCACCAACCACCGCGGTTAAAGCCCAAGCTCGCCTACCTGGTTTTCTCCTCTGGGGTTCGCTTCTGGTCGAACCGTTAAATAAAGAAACTTTTTGTTCCACTCACACCGCACCTCTGTGTCTTGCCTGTCTCTGTGTTCTCGGTCAGAAGCTTTACATAACAGTATAACGATCTGCAGATAGCTTCTATTGCCATTTTTACAATCGTCAGAAATTTTCAGTAATACACGAAAGGCATTTAAGCTTGCGAACGGACACGATTTGATGTCAAATCATGCCATGGGGTTTAGCCTTAACTGAAGAATGCACGCCACCCACTGGATTATCTATGTGCATCTGTTCAACTTTTTCTGTCTCTATTCAATCAAGCAGCAACTGTTGCTCACCGGTACCAGTAGGGAGCATCGTTGGGGAGCCCTCCTTGGTTGAGGCTCCGCTGGGCCAGGGCCTTCTTCTTGTTCAGGACAAACTCCTGGAGACGCATCTTCACCTCAGTACTGGCTACAGCACCTGATAGAGAAAGGAAAAAAGAAAATTATTATATTGAGATGAGAAGTATGAGGAAAAATCCTCTTTGTTATGGTGTAATCCAGGATAAAGTGTCACAATTACAACAACAACTTGGCCACGTTAACTGATGAATAAGACTATTTGCAGCCGTAGCCTCATCCTGTAATGAATCTAATGTCTTCAGCAAGGCCCGGAGGAGAGGGATTTTGAAACAAGAACGCACGAAAAAGAAATGAAAAATGATGCAAAATGCTGAAGAAAATGGAAGCCGCTCAACCCGCAAACCGCACTTGCGCAGGTACACATGAGAGCAAACATGCTGTGCACTCTCTCCCTCTCTCTCTCACACACACACACACACACACACACACACATGCACTCTACTTGCACGGATGCAGGCTCGATCTGTAACCACTTTCCATATAGTGCGCAAACGGCTCTCAAGGTCTCCTTTCCACTCTCTTTCAATGAACTGTTGAGAGACATCCAGCAGGCAGTGGTAATAACTCGGCTTAGCCGCTCGCCAAGGCCACCGGCTAATACGGCTTGCTTACCACAGTAAATACACAGGTTCTCCAAGTAAAATGGAAATACATGCAAACACACACACACACACACAGATGCAACACACTCTGAATTCTGACCTCAACGGTCGTTTCCAACCTTGGAGCGTTTTGAATGGAGAGTTCTTGCTAAGAGGTTCCGACTCCTGGCAGATGCTACCAAGCAAACTGACCTTCAAGACTAAAAGTGTTTGTCTATCAAAGTGTTGGGGTGTGGGGTCCAACATGTACAGCGTGAAACCTCACAATCTGATCCAGGTATTGGCCTGCGTTGCAATTTTAAAATCTTGTTGACATTCCGTTAAGAAATTAAGTTTCAAACAACAGTTATCCGACATCCCCGTCCTGCTGCTACTTACTCTCTTGCCCCCTCTCCTTGTTCTTGAGCTGCAGCAGTTTCTGCTCCCTCTGCTGCTTCTCCAGCTCCTGCTCCAGACGGTGGTTCTCCATTTTCCTCTGGTGCTCCAGCAGTTCCTGCTGGTGCTTCAGTGCCAGGAGTTCCTGCTGCTGCTGTGGAGAAAACATAGCGAAGAGAAAACATAGTGAATCACGTCAGCGGACTAAACTCGCCGAACGGTGGTGTTACCCTCTCCAATGCCTGTAGCCTCACTTTTGTTCAGAGAGACGCACACGCGCGTGTGTGTATGTGTGTGTGTGTGTGTGTGTGTGTGTGTGTGTGTGTGGAAGATGTTTGCTTCATAAATGCTTACTGTTCTTGACATTGCTGGGTGCAAATTAAAAAATTTCAAACCACGTATCTCAGGAGCCACTTCTTCAGCCCTCTTAGTTTGGAACATCTTGTTTTTCTGTTCCACATACTATCAATTCATTACCTTCTCTGTCTTCGAACACCAATTAATATTCCACTCATGGTGTGCTTGAGTCACCGTCAGGAATAATTAAGTCAGACAGGTGTTTGAAGCCAGAAAAAAAAAAACTTGGGCTATAACCTTAAGCTCTTAAATAAATACAAGCAATTTAACTGGGGGCTGAGGCTTGCGCAAGACACATAATCCAATCGACTCACTTGCTCATCACTCCAGTGAAGAGAGGGAAGAACATCTGCTAAATGCTTTCAACATTAAAGCCAGTCTTCCTCAGGCCTTTACGCAACACAAACACACATGGCTGTTTGTCGATTTGTCCTATAACCAAAAAGGTCAATAGTAAAAGCCCCAAAATGTGCTCACAAAACACATTTCGGTGCCGCTGAAGTGTCCTTGAACGAGACCCAGGAGTCACTGTGGATAAGAGCATCAATTAAATGCTACAAATTCACAGTGAAACATGCTTTCACCTCCTCCGAATCAAGGGTCCCGATTACTCGTCTTTGTCTGTAATATACAATAAATAGGCAAGCTGTCTGTGCTTGCGTTCAGCCAGCCACATAATGGCCCCTCTCCGACATGCCAAGGAATCAACCCTCTGCCCCCCCTTCCACTAATCATCACACAAGCAATGGCAATATTTGATCGGCTACCATAACTGCATGTAACTGCATGCAATCAACTGCTGATTGCGTTTAATAAACGCCGTAAACAGACACTCAGTAGCTGGGACATGCTCTTGTGTTTACTGTAAGGGCGAATCAAATGCTCGAGACAAGTCTGTGAATAAATTGGTGGCTGAAGGTGAGATGAAGGTGATGCGAGGCTTGTGAGGGGAGCACATCGGCTGCATGGTTGGCCCGCTTCCAGCTTCAAGCCTCAGTCCTTTTTTTTTTTCTCTCTGCCTTTCAAACAAGGTTGGGGATCGGGGATCGGGGATTGAGTGGGTGTGAAGGTTCAAAGTAACATCCCCACCCACATACAAACACACACACAACCAAAACCTGTGTGGCTCAATAGATCAGAGCTCTACACACACAAACTTTCCCTTTTGACTAATAATCCCAAGAGCTTCAGGATATCTCACACCTTAAAAAAAGAGATGTGTGCGCTTGTAGCTATTTGAATGTGTACGTCGTGTGCTGCAGTTGTGTGTGTGAGTGTGTGTGTGTGTGTGTGTGTGTGTGTGTGTGTGTGTGTGTGTGTGTGTGTGTGTATGAGTCACTGGCCTCCACCTCAGTGGTCCTGCAGCCCAAACACAGGCCAGACTGGCCCTCAGACAGCATCGCTCATCCCTTTGCATCATAAACGGACCCAACAGCGGGGACTCAGCCATCTCAACCAAGAGAAAACGCACCAAAGAGCGAGCCCACAGGTACTGTTTACCTGCATGAGCGCACATGCAACGTCCAATGCAATGGGACTGACATCTGCAAATATTTACTGTACAGGTTTATGATTTGTTACAAATGAAGGAGGGAAGGAAGGAAGGAAGATAAGAAAGCAAAAAGACAAAAGGACACAAGGACACAAGGGAGATAGAACAAAAGGAACAAAGATTAAAAGACAGGAATGAGGGGAGAGAGAAGTCATTTAAGAAAGAAGGAAAGAAAGAAAGAAAGAAAGAAAGAACAATGATAGGAAAACATGAGAATGTCAGAAGATGGGGAGACAGGAGAGCAAGCAGACAGGAAAAGAAGGAAAGAGAGACTGAAAGGAGGAAGGAAGAGGAAGAAAAGAAAGGATGATAGACTGGAGATAGGGAGAAAGCAAAGGAAGTAAGACAGGACAGAAGGACATAAGGAAGGAAGGAAGAAAGAAAGATCGATAGGAAGGGGTTAATAAAGAAAAAAGGACAAAAATAAGAAAGATGACAGGAGGACAGTAAAGATAGAAGAGAGGAAATTGAAAAGATAGAGAGAGAGAGAGAGACATGAGGGAGGAGAATAAATGGTAGAAAAAAAATTCTGAGAAGAATGTATTCCTGCAATGTGCAATCTAATTTCTTCACCCCTCAATCCATTTTTTTTAAAAACATTTTATTATTTTAAGTCCTAGAAATAAAAAAAAGTAATTCAATTGATTTTGCATGTTTTACAATTCATGTTAGAGTGGAATATCTTTGTATGACAAGGAGCCCGCCGGTGCTCTTGAAGGCCCTGGTGTATTAAAGCCTGATCTACAGTGCTGATCTACATTCACTTTTAATTTTCAGGTCACTACAATATGGGCATGTGATCTGCAGCCTGATCTCTTATACAGTATGTAATGTACTGCTTGATGTACTGCTTTTTTATTTGTTTTCTGGAAAGCAAATACTTTTCTGCAGCGAATCCATCTTTCTGCTTCTTAGCAAACTGAGTTCTATTGGACGCTCATATTTGAAAGTAAGGCTACAACGGGACCGGTGCATGAGGGTTTCGGTTATGCAACACACCACCACTGCTACAAAAGTCTGTCTTCCACACTTCTAAACACATCCTTATATTGCTTTCATCAATCGGTGAAGGACACAGAGCCAAAGGTCCTCCTTGTTCTCGGCTCCCTACACATCTACAAAGCGATTTGAAGCTGACGGGGCTTCTCTCCGCTGCCGAGCTCCGTCTGCTAATGAAAAAATCCTGCGGTCGACTAAATTAAGACCCGTCTCCGCTTTGAATAGGTTCGGGAGACCAACCCTGATTTGATTTTGGACTGTTGTCTCTTCGAGGTCTTAAATAAAACTGTGCCCCTGCTCTTTTCCACAGCTCTGACTGAACTTGTTTATGAATGCGTAACTGGCTGCTGCTGCTGTTCCTATTGATTATGCTAGGAAAGTAAGTTTGATGGTAAAATATCTTTGAGGAAGCTGCAAATCCAAAAGAATAACTTCAGTATAATGTGAACCCCACTGAAAAAAGTAAACTTTTTTTCAAGTTTGAAGAATAATTGTTTGAAAAAAAACAACACCCAAATTAGGGGTATACATGCAAATGTGTTTCCCCGGAATCGTATGCTGCATCTTGTTCAAACAGAAGCTTCGAGAGCAGCTATTCCTCCGCCGGCCATCGGGTTGGCAGATTCAAAAATATTTGGGAGAAAAAACAGATTATGTGAGCTGTGTGATTTAGAGGTGGAGACTGAGGCACATTCTCTTCTGTACTGTACAAAACATGATGATTTAAGAGTAAAAAAAAAAAAACATTCCACAAAATGTGCTCGTCAAAAGCCTGACATAGTGTACAGATGATCAAAAAAGGGAATTTAGTTTTTAATCTTCATGTTTCAAGTTTGCTAACTGTTTCTCAAAAGCCTGAAAGAAGGAGAAGTAAGTATTTACTTTGAATCCTCCAGTATTATGCAGGTAATTGTTTTGTAAGTGATTAAAGAATTTTGTTGAAGAAAGGAAAATCCGAATTTCTGGTATCTTGAAAAGCTCAGTGACCTTTCCTGACCTTTCAAAATTTTCAGTGATCTACCTTAATGTGTTCCTGGAGCTGGACCTCATGCTGGCGGGACAGCTGCTCGTGCTGCCGCTGGAACTCGGCGATGAGGATCTGCCGCTGGATCTGCTGCTTCTGCTTCAGGGTCAGCAGCTCCTGCTGCAGCTGCTGCTCGCGAACCGAGGCGCCCGCCACGCCGCCGGCCTGGCCCGTGCCACAGAGGGAGCCGGGCGACTGCTGGCCAGACGGGGAGAGCGAGGACACCTTCTGCTGCTGCTGATGCTGCTGATGCTGATGGTCCACGCGCAGGTCCATGGGGATGGCGGCTGGTGGAAGACGCAGGGGCAGCGCCGAGTTGATGTCCACTGGAGACAGGAGAAGAGACAGTTGTTATCGCACAGGACAGCTTACGTTTCATCTTGTTAGTGTAAATGGTTGGATCCTGGTGGGTGTCACGTCTACTAAACTACAATGAATTTATTCTCGGGTTTGACAGATGTCACAGTGGGAAAAAAAACCCTGAGAATTTCAATACGCAGCTTCATAAAATACTCAAGGGCAGTAGACACAGACAGATAATCATAACAGGCTAACCTTTTTTCTTTTTATTGAAGAGAAGAAAGTCTCTTCCTCCAGCTTCTCAATTAGCTCCTGTCTTATTTTTAAAAGCGAGGGAAATACAGCACAGAGCTTTCTTTATTGAGTGATGATAATGTTTTTCAAGTGCAAAATTTCAGTCAGGCGGAAGGCCCCCCAAAAAATCCCTGTTGCATGTCCCTGTGCATCACATTGATCCCACAAGGCACAAGGTTGGTGTTTGCATAGTTCAAGTTCACAGTGAAACTGCAAAGGGGAGAGACGTTGTGCAGTTGAAAGGGATTAAATCATAAGATCCTGAAAATTTTAATCCAAATGTGTGTACAGTACCTCCTCGTGATACCTTAATAGAATAGTAGAATAACTTAAAAATTGCAGCGATATCTTGTTTCGAAAGTGAGTTCAAGCCTTTTCATTTCCTACAACTAAATTGTATTCAGGGAAAGCTGCACAGGTCTAGATACACTATAGCATATGTGTATAACATAAAACACATAATTTATTGTCACACATTATATTGGTAAATTATTAAAACTGCTGTGCCCAAATAAAAAGTCTAAATCGTTAATATCTGTCAAAAGTAATCTGTATTTGTTGATACTCAAAAGGGTTTTGAGCGCCTCAAGTCTGAAATCATACTCATGACCCTGACATCTGACCTCCCTTTTAAAGAGAAGATGACAGCTTCAAATCCCTTTTTTTTTTTTTTTACAACAAAAAACCAAACCCCTGCTGTATCCACACTACCGATCTCGATGTCGCAGTTACACACGAAGGCCGGTGACATCTGACAAAGATTGCATTGACCCGGCGAGGTGCAGACCTTGAGCCCGGGCCAGCCACCCACAAATCTCTGCACAGGAAGCCTCCCAATCACACAGCTTCCTCCCCATTAAATCCGAATAAATAGGAGCTGATTGGCCGATTATTTACCTACATGTTTGTACAGCACGCGGCAAGAGCCAGAGATACTTGCCTGGAACTTTGTGTTAATAAAGAGGCAAACACCCCGCCACTGGAACACTTAATGGCAGCGCTACTGAGCCACAAACACACACAGAGATACACTAGTGCAGCGACTTACACAAGGAAATACATTGCAAGTATTATACAGAGGCAATTTTTCACTTTTCACCAGATAAGACAAATTATTTGCCTAAAATGCAAGAGAATTCTCAAGATTATTTTTAATTCAAGCCTCGAACAACATCACATCAAGTGTGAAAACACTTTTAAAAACACTCCGATGATCGTTGAATACACTAACATCATTGTATTTATAAGTGTCAGTTTTCACTAATTATAAGTATCAGCCTGGTAGAAATTAAAGCAACTGTTATACAACCCCCCTATCCCCTGATATGTTTACAGTACATGTCACTAACCCTGTTTGTGTTTTCTATCTCTCCTAGTGTATCTCTGACCCCAGAGCTGCAGGACCCAAACCCGTAATTATTATTGTTGTTATTATTATTATTAATATTAATATCATCACTAATAATAACAACAACATAATTGTATTTTTTAATTATAAGTATCAGTCTCGTAGAGATTAAAGCGACGGTTGTACAACTGTCCTCTCTCTCTCTTCTCTCCTACTGTCTCTCCTCCCACCTTCTTTCTGCCCACTTCTCCTCTCTTCCCCATTTCTCTCCTCACCCCAACAGGTCGAGACAGATGACGGCCCACAACTGAATCTGGTTCTGTCAGAGATTTCTTCCTGTAAAAAGGGAGTTTTTTCTCTCCACCGTCACCAAGTGCTTTGCTCATTGTGGGATTTGTTGGGTTTTCCCTGTAATATTGTAATTTTGACCTGACTATGTAAAGTGCCTTGATACAATGTATGTTGTGATATGGCGCTATACAAATAAATTTGAATTGAATTGAATTGAAACGGCTACTCAGGCCCACGATGACAAAATGATTTGAGGGTTTGTGTGACAGGCAATAAAACAGATCTCTTCCTAGAAGCATTATGATTGGAAGATTGCTGATATTCTTTTCTTTTTTTTTCATTTTCGCTCCAATTTTTGAGATGGGAACTAAGTATCCCGCATTTGTCAGATCCCAACAGAGGCACACTCTCTCTTCACATTTCATCCATGATGCATCATTCTCTGAGACATACTCGTTTTGAACAATAAAAGCCGTAAAACATCCGTACAAGATCCTTGAAATTTATCTGCAGACATAAGCTTGGAAAGAGCCTTCACTCTTCTTCTGAACATCTCTGAGCAGACTAACAGCAGCCGTTATCAAAGCCATATGGTGTTATTAAAATCTCCACTTTGTCATGTGTGTTTTTCATGCACCAGGTGAATCGCACCCCCTGCGGCTCTTGCCCTCCATGTTATATCGGAGAATGGAGCAACAACATGCAACAGGTCCTCAAGGACTCATGTGTGGTGTGACAACAAAATATGAGTCAGGAGTCGCAACAGTTGTAATGTGCTTACAACCCAGTTCAAAGGGAAAATTTATTTCAACCAGCAGGACATGAGGTTTGACATCCCCACCGTCATAAGAGGCCTTCTTTCATTCCCCCTCTTTCATATCAGTGTCCCTTTTTCTTCTGCTTCCAATTTCCTCTCTGCGAGAGAGGAGCAACAGTTGAGTTGCCATTTCCGAATCTGCCCAACAAGGCACTCGATATTCAATTAAATGCAGCCATGCCCTCTGTTTTTTTGGCCAATCTTTGACCCTCGCTCATTTTGGAAGCGGCATCGGTGACAGTTTGGCAGCTGATGAGACGAGAATGGGAGAATGAGAGAGAGAGAGGAGGTGGGGGCTCATTAGGGAAACGATCGTGAATCGTTGTGTTGTGAAGATGTTTCATCCTCATCTAGGCATCATCACAAAATAATCAAAACTTTGGGTTTACAGTGCCATTTTGTCTTTTTGAAGTTGTCACAAATTTTACCTGGATCTGTGAGGAAGTCACTTCACAGTTTGATATCCTGACTGTTAAGGAGCTGCAGGCTGACAGCTTACTTTTGCACATTTTCTTATGTAATATCAGTTATTTCCCATGGCAGGTATGAGAAGAGGAAAGACAGACGGGACAGTAGACGTGACTGAGAACTGCGCTTGTCAAAGCGTTGCGGCTCCAATTTTGGCTAATTAAAATCCATAAAACACACACACACACACACACACACACACACACTGAAACGCGGTGCACACACACACGCTCCTCGGACAAAATGTTCCTCTGCGGATATTGAGTCCCTGACACAACACAAACAGCTTCGCACACTTATTGATGGCGACGCACGCAAATGCACAATCACAGCCCGTACCGTACACAGCATCTCGCTCACACCGGCAGCGCCGATTGTTCACCAAACACACACATAAACAGAGGGAGATACAGACAGAGAAAAGAGAGAGATGTAATTTGGCGCCGTCATTACCCATCAGTGCTCTCCACCTCTTCTTCTTCCTCTTTACAGCAGCCTATCACTGCAGCTCCTCCTCCTCCTCCCTGGGTCCTTCAGTCTGTTATAGGCAATGACAGCACGCGCTCCCTCTCATCTGACTTCTCTTCTTGCCCTTCACCTCCACCACTTTTGGCTCTTCGTTCATCCTCTCTCCTGTTTTAACCTGATGGGCGTCTCTTTCTCTCTCTCTCTCTCTCTCTACTCCTTTCTCTCTCCTCCCATCGTCCCTCGTTTGCCTACTGGTGACATCACACAGCAGTCTCAGGCATGCAGCCTGTTTATTCTGCAGCCCTCTGCTGTTCCAGGAACCAACGTCACACACGCACGCATGCACACACACACACACACACACACACACACACACACACACACTCGCTCTGTCTGTCTCTCTCTCTCTCTCTCTCTCTCTCTCTCTCTTCTTACCCTCTCTGCTCCTTTGCCCACTCGACCTGCTTTCCTTGCTTCTAAGGCCAAGGAAAACCCTTCACGCCGGTTTGTAGTGCTTTGAATGTCTCTGCCCCCCCCCCCCCCGTCCCCCGTCCCACCGCCCTCCTCTACTTACAGTATAACCCTCTCTCTCTCTCTCTCTCTCTCTCCTGCAGTTTAATACTGTGGGCTCAAATTCCTGGCCTGGAATTTGCCAGCATTTCCCAAACGAAATGAAAACCACAAAATGGGTTTCAGGTGAAGCAGAGTAAGGACCCCGCTGGGAGGCTCCCCAGATATTCAAATCCCGGAGGATCATAATAAAATCAGGCATTTGCATTGGGATAATTATTATTTTTGTTGTTGTTTGTTTTTAAGCACAATTATGTCTCGACTGTCACTTCTCAATATTCTGTGACATTTTCTTGTTAAACACTTCAGGAGAATAATAAAGAGATGAATCGATGACAGCCCTACAACAAGTCAGGCTCAAAGGAATCCATTACAGTTGGACCACAGATGATTGCAACACAAAACTCACAGAAGCATGCATGGCGCTGCACAGTCAGGTTATAATGTGGCCGAGGCAAAGCCCATCAGTCTGACTCGGCTGCCACTCGACCAAGATAAACTCTGATATCGACACATCTTTGTGTACAAGCGGTGACGTCAAACACAAACCTACGTTTACTGATGTGCGACGGATAGATGACGGTATGGGGGCAGTCGGCTGGAACCAAAACAAAGACCAACATGCCATCTCAGGGGCGAGGAGTCCAGAAGTCTAACACAACTGACAGCGTTACCTGCATCAACTGGAGTTTGACAGGAGGAGCTTCTCAGGGCCTGGTCCAAAACACAAACTTTCGGAGAAAAAAAGGAAAAGAGACAGGGAGCCTGAATCCTCACTCTTCTGTTCCTATTCTCTTCTTTCCTTTGAGCATTTAAAAGTTTCCTCCAGTTTGAAATGGATTTTTTTTAAGCATGAGCAGGAATCTCCATGGCAGCATTTTAATCCGTGATTTTAACAAAGGTGTCTCTCCATGAGTGTCCTTTGACCACACTACGACAGGTTACTCCACTGTTTTCTATTTTCTACCGTTCAGCTCCACCTCCGAACCTCCCTTCACCAGCTTCCCTTTCGGCAGGTTCTCTTTTCCCTCCATCCTCCCTTCTTACTTATCCTTATCCTCCGACCCTTCTCCTCTCAGTAGCTCCCTCCCATCTTTCTTCCCTCCATCTCGCCGCAACAAATCACAATCTGTTTACAACCCCTCGGGCACACTCCACAACTCTTCTGGATCCAATTGCAGATCTATTTATACCAGACAATGCAGAGGGCTGGCGTCTCTGATTTGAGACTCGGTTTTGCCGAGTGTATATCCCACGGTCTGACTGCCTGAGCTCCACACTCGTTAGGCTTAATAGATCTCATACTGAGCCAAGCAGAGCTGTTTAGTGCGGCCTTCATAAAATGTGGCCCAGGTCCTTTTTCTTTTAAACCATGCAAAGAGATAACAAAGAACAGGAGATATTCTGCAAAGGGCTTTCACGGTGAATTTAGCAGCAGGGCGAGATGAGAGGCAACAAGTAGCACATCTGTTGACGTCCGGAAAAAAGCTGCGGTCGACTGATTGGTCTCTGTGGGTAGATGGGTGAACAGCAGCCTACCTTACTTTCTCCCACTGACTCTCTCAGCTGCTCTGAATTTCCTCCATGAAAGCTCAAATTTACTCTCAGAGATGATAAGAGCTTTCCTTGGTTATAAGCTCGCAGCAAAGAGTGACTGATGGCACCGTGACCTCTTTTTTTTTTTAAAAAGAGCTAGACGGGATAAGGAAAGGAACAGGGAGGGCGTGACGGTGGGACGTGTCAAGGTGCAGAGAGTCTTGTTCTGCCAAAAGCAAGCCCTCACTTGTCGTGGTCTCAATGATGTCATACAACGGTCTGCAGCATCGCAGCTGAGGAGGAAGGAGATGGGCGACTGTGAGGCGGAGACATAACATGTGAGCCATGGAGGGGGGACGTGTGAACCTGGACTAGTCTCGGACGTCAAACCGCACTGCCTGGGTTGAGCCTGGTGTAAAAGACAGTCAACACTTTGATGCCCAATCAGATCCAATAACACAAATAAGGAGTCCTTTTTGCAATATCTTTCAGGGAATTTTTTGTAGACAAAAGAAAAAAATATCTTTTGAAGAAATAAAATAGTGAAAAATGGCCACTAAAGGTGGCGCCATCAAACTTCTTGTTTTTTGTTGGAAAGCAGTCCCAAAGCAAAAATATTCATATTCAATATAACTGTCACAATTAAGGCGATTAGTAATTGACAACCATTTTGACAATCGATTTAAGTCGTTGTTCTGAAATCAATTTCAAAATTCTCTGATTTTCAGCTTCTTAAATGTGAATATTTTCTGGTTTCGTTGCTCCTCTTTGAGAATTAACTGAATATCTTTCAATATTTATCTAATATTCTTTAGTCTGATATGGTTTCAGGGCTCCACGGTGGTGTAGTGGTTAGCACCTTCGCCTCACAGCAAGAAGGTTCTGGGTTCGAATCCCGGTTCAACCAGGGCCTTTCTGTGTGGAGTTTGCATGTTCTCCCCGTGTATGCGTGGGTTCTCTCCAGGTTCTCCGGCTTCCTCCCACAGTCCAAAGACATGCAGAATGGGGTTAGGTTCATTGGAGACTCTAAATTGACCGTAGGTGTGAATGTGAGAGTGAATGGTTGTCCGTCTCTGTGTGTGGCCCTGTGATAGGCTGGCAACCTGTCCAGGGTGTACCTAATAGAAGCTTTGACAAACTTAACAAATGAATGGTTAAAAACATAACAAGGCATCCAAACAGCATAGTCATATAAAACAACCAGCGCTAACTACTCAGGAGTTTACTTGAGTTACTTGAGTCATGGAGCTCGACCTGCAGGTGCAACAACCACTGCTTTGCAGGTATCTGCTTTAATGCATTAAATCACGGTAAGTTGTGAACAACATAACAATGTTGGGGAAAATATGCCAGCACAGGGAGGCAAAAGAGTGCAAGAGCTATCCTATAAATGTTCTGAGACAGGTGCACTCTCCTCAACCCGCCGGCAGCAGATCCAAACGGTGCGGGTCACACACGCTAACCAGCATGGACGCCCCGGCAGCTCCGTATCCAAGACAACAGATTTCGAGAATATCTGATGAAGTGAATTTCAATATTTCATCAGCCTCGCCAGAGGCACGTAGGAAATAACCCCAACAACAACAAGAGAGGACATGTGAAGCCGGGGAAGTTTCGGGACAAGAGAGAGAGAGAGAGATAGAGAGATGCTCTGGGTAAAAGATAAAACCTAGCTGATTTTTTAAAAATTGGAGTGCTAAAACTTTCCAACAGGCTGTCTGCGCTAACAGATACCGGAGGGTTTCACAGCAGCAACCTGCTTACCGCTGCTTGGTGAAATCCTATAAATCTACAGAGCAGCATGGGCAGTAAATTATGAATCACCCTTTTACTAGTTTCATATTTTTTTAAGGCGGAAATCCAAATTGTCATTGTAGTCTGAAATGAAATGCACAGAAGAGTTTAAGCATCCCCATTGTGGAATTAGATAATGCATTTTGCAAATATTACTTCAGACTCAGTTCTCCGTCAGATTACCTCATCTCAATCTGTACCCCCCTTTTTTTAATTTCACTGCTTTATCTCTTCTCCTTCCTCTTCCTCACACCGATGATTTGTAGCTTCACTTCCACTGGAGCTAGAGGAAGCTTTTGTAAATACAGCACAAACAATAGTGTATTGTCCTAAAAAGGAGACAGAATACTTGTAAAAGTATTTTCGGTCAACGAGAGGTAGCTCAAAAAAAAAAAAGGGGGTAACTGTGTCAGAAACTTCACCGAGACGCACGGTTGCTTGTTTTGCGGTATGTTTTTGGAAGCTTCGCCTCCTGAGACAATCCAACAACAGCTTCATACTAGCTTAAAAAAAACAGAGCGTCCTCATTCAATGTGCTCGATTTCCATTCAACAAAATGGCACTGTGAGATATGTGCAATAAATAGAATGTACAGGAGTAAGCGTGGACTCTTGAACTGTCAATTACATAAGCGGTTTGTGTTTGTGAGTTTCAGATCCTGCTTACAAGGCAACGTTGTTTGAAAGTGAAGCCACTTCAAACACAACCGAATAATAATTGGCCTGAAACAATCAGGCCGGGCGGACACATCCGAGGGAGAACACCTATGCATGCAAAGTCACACAGGACGCTGTTAATAGTGAAAGCACGTAGGTGTAAAAACACACACACACACACACACACACACACACACACACACACACACAGGATTTGCTTTAAAGGAGCTCACACACACACACACACACACACATACACACACACACACTAACATGCACAAACAAACAAACACACACACACATACAGACCAACCTGTTGGGATGTGGTTGAGCGCCGATGTCTTCAAAACCTCCAGCGGCTGCTCCTTTCCCAGAATCCCGTCTGTGGGAGAGAGAGAACACTCCGCTTCAAATATGGTCCGCAACATTGAGACAAGTGTTCCAACCACAGATCTGCCAATCAGGCGGCGAAGACCACAGTCCAAAGGAGCAGGGCTTCAGGTCATCTGCACAGCGGCGACCACATGCCGCGGCGCTGCTACCGCCACCTGAGCAACTGCCTGATCCATGACCAGAGGAGGAGGGAGCTGCGAATTTGCAGAGATGCTTGGCTGCTGCAGAGGCGCTCTCTAAAATAAGCTTGAAATCTGAGGGATGCCAAGGGGAGCAGCCTCCATCAGCTTGTGCTTGCGCCCGTGTGTGAGTTCAGTGTGCAGGAGGAGGGATGTTAGGGCTCGACTGACACTGCCTGTGCCCAGCATAGCAAATGTGGCTGGCAGCAGCGGCAGAGAGGGATGAGGGGGTTGGTGGTGGTGAGGGGGGGGTGTAGCGGAGAGGAGGGAGGGAGTGAGGTAAAAATAGCTCACCCTTTTGTGTATAGCAGCACATGCGGAGCACGCACACACATGCAGAATCACAGACACACAGCTGTTGTTGCACTCCTCGTGTGTGTGTGTGTGTGTGCATTAATGCATTAATGTATGTCCGTTGGTGTGTGTGTGTGTGCGCGCGTGCGTGCACAAATGTGTAGGCTGTAATTATAGTGGCAACATGAAAAGGCTTTTGTAGCTGCTGAGCCCTGGGAAGACATGGCTATAAAAAGCAGAGCGACAGAAAGGGGTGGTAGAGGAGGAGGAGGAGGAGGAGGAGGACGAAGAGGACATATCGGAGGAGAGGGGGAGGACAGAGGTGAGGGGAGAGAGGAGGAGGAGGAGCAGTGGAGAGATGGAGGAGAAACAATGAAGCGGCGCAAAAAGGGAGAAAATAAGATAAGAGAGGACGGAATCGACATGGATCGCAACTACACACAAATCTGACTGTGACTACTGACACACACATTCTTTATACATGTATGTATTTTTAGTAATAATAAGCACCTGAGCCGTGTATATATTCTGAGCACAAGCCTCAAAAAACATCTAAGGCGCACAAACATGCAATTATTCCTTTGGATGAGAGATGAAAACCCATGTAAAATCCCTTAGGAGGAATAAAAGGGAAGAAAACAGGAGGGGCATCTCACTGTGCATGATCTATTTCTGGAATTCACTCTGGATCAGACTAGTGTGCACACACACACGCACACACACATGCACACAAACACACACACACACACACACTTAATTAGCCATGAAGCTGGAGGATACTTCACGCGCTGATTGTGTGTGCATTCGTCTTGCACTACCGTGCATGAATTGCTGCAACCCTGATGCATCAGCCTCTGCAAGGACTTGGGTGTGGACTCGAACATCACGTTTGGTCTTGTTCAAACAAATCTCAAAACACACATGGGTTTATTTTCCTAAAATCCTCCCACCAGTGGCTGCCAGATATTGCTGCCTGGCATGCTATGATTAAAAAAAAAAAAAAAAAAACTCAGAACAGGTGCCAATTCAAATTCAAATTCAGATTCAAATCCAAAACTTTTGCCACATGGGGTCAAATCTGCAAACTCGCACAGTGGCAGACTCTGTAAAAGGCGAGGAAATATCGCAGGAGAGGTGGTCATGACGCCGCCCACGCCCACACCTCCCCAAAACAAACAGATCCACACCAAAGATAGTTGATATCTCTTGATGAGCCTATTCAAATGACACACACGCTGCTGGATTTTGCAATGGAAATGAGGCGTTATCTCCGTGCGATCACACCTGTTTCTTCTGGAGTAATTCTACACCTGTCTTTGCACAAAATGCAGGTAGCAGCTTTACATCTCCCACTTAAGTGTTGGGGAATTCAGGGGGTCGGACATCTTTGTCTGTTGCTGGTTAGGCAAAGTGCTTCAGCCTGGAGTCCAAACCGCACGGTTGATACCTGAGACCCGGAGGGACCAAAGGTGTTAACGACACACACACACACACACACACACACACACACACACACACACACACACACACACACACACAGAGAAGGAGAGCCGGACAAACAGCGAGGGAGGGTGTAGTAATCAAGCAACAAACCACAATCACAACTAACACACACTTGCAGAGGAGAAGTGCTCTATACCTTGGCAACAGGGTCCATCAATCTTGAATGTAGCCTAGTTACCCAGCAGCCCCCACTTTCCTCCCTCCCTCCTACTCTATCTCTCTCTCTTTCTTTCCATCCTCCTCTCTCCTCGGTCCCACTGGGCAAGCATCGGGAGACAGGGAGCTATAAATATCTTGGCTAGCCTCGGGCGGAGAGTCAGTCAACTCGAGCTAACGCAGCTACCGCTCGTCAGAAAAAAAAACATGCATGTTGTGATCGGCGCTGCGAATGGGGAAGGACGCAGGGGTGAATGAGCAAACCAAATGGTGGCGGTTAACTCTGACAGCTGCATTAGCTAAATGTAGTTTAGTGACAGCGTGGAGGGACGAACGGGCTTGACCTCGGACCGCATACTGAATGCTGACAGAGGCCTTTGTTATGTGGGAGAATGAGAATGAGCCATCTGTCTGTGGCGTTTTCAAAGAGGGGACAGCGACAAAGAAAGAGAAGAAGGATGCTCCAGCCTCATTACATTCAGGGCACTTCCGTTCCGGCTGCTCCGTCCCGGGTGACTCCAGTGAGCAAGGTGATCCAGACAGGAACAATATGATTAATCAAACACGCCTCTCCTTGAAGAGCCTTTTCCTCTGGGTCGCAAATTTGTTTCCCAGAGGGCACCAGCTGACGTCATGGTGACTGATAACGGAGAATGGGTGATCCCTGTGTGAGCCGCCACCAGTTTGCGTCCCAGTGAACTGTCGCAAACAACCATCTTAACCCTCATTTAATGCTGGTAGAGTCGGGGGGAAAAGCACAGTGGTGATTAGATTATGTGTGGCATCCAGGTGCTTCTTGATGAATGTGATAACAATTCAAATTAGATCATAAACCGGTTGGGAACTGATAGTTAGGTCATGAGGTCAGCAGACAAACTGCAGAGATGTTGGGGCAAGAAATTCTGGCACTAAGTCACAAAAACGAACGTGCATGGGAGTAAGTTTCAGAACCAAGTGTGTTTTTTCAGTGTCAGCACTGATGGTGATGCCTGTGTTAAATCTGCAGTCGAGATTTATGACTTTAATATGACCGTGACTGTTGGAGGGGGTGGGAACGGGTGGTTGGGTTGTATGTGCTTTGCAAGCTCATTCATAATTTAAAGAGTCCAAGTTTATAGCTGCTCTTCAAAAGGCCACAGATTTATGGGCATAAACTGCAGCTTGATTAAGAGAAGACGATCGGAGCAAACTGCAGGCGGATAAAACCTTTTATTTTTTTTGATCAGACTTCAATGAAACATGTGAAAAACTAAACATGTCTCTACTGTAGTCACGTGAAATCATTCCTTTTGCTCCTGATTAAAGAAAATGATCATTTAAATAAGACTCAACTCTGAACTGATTTACAACTTTGGCTTCTGACTTGTGTATAAAGTAAATAATGTCAAGATGCATGCTGGTGATGACCCAAGGGAAACACACTGTCTTGAAGCCATATTGGAAGGACACAGAGAGAGCTGTGAAGGGTGTTTCCCGGACTTTTTAAACCAGTGCATTGTGGGATAGATTGCTGCAGTGACCCAGTAAAGCGATACTTAGGTATAGGAGACAGAGAGATGCATGAATTATTGAACTGACCTGCAGGCACCACTTTTCATGTACATTACCCCGAGAGGTTTTTCATATATTTAGTGATCATTTGCACAAAGTCTCATGTTAATGGACGCCCGTGATTGGTGCTGCTTGGTTGCTAGGAGATCTGTGATGCAACTGTAAAGCCGGGGGGCCTAATGCCTTACAACAACAAACACCCACAATATGCGAGATGACAGTTGCTCTGCAGCTGAAATGCATACAGAGTAACAGGGGCGTCGTTTATGTGTTGAGTGTCGTGATTTAAAAAAAAAAAAAAGAATCCCAGCAGAGATCAAACTTTGAGCCACTTGCATAACAGGAGTATTTCAAGTAACCCAGGCCAGACATCCATGCTTTGTGTCAAGCACTGTGGAGCACTATGTCAAAAGGCACAGGGATAGGGCTCCTAGGCTGCAGTGTAAACCGTAATTGTCGCTGACAGCTCGCTGGCAGAACACAGTGTATCCAGTTTCTCGACCGGGGCGAGACAAAAGACACAGGGACAAAAGATGTGTCCCATTCCTTTCATTAGCTCATGTTCCCTCTGTGCTGTCTCTGTCCTACTACCAATTAAAAATAGTTTTCCTTATGTACCAGGACATCCACCCCTGTACAAAGGCCACAATTAGGTGCTTGTTTTTGTGAGACACGGTGGGTGCTGCGCCCCCATTTGCATGAGGACAAAGCAATGCTTGCACATGAGAGTGGTCAGTCGTTGCACAAGAGACCCCCTGGTTTTGTTCTGTGATGGACTGATAATCATGTTCAGCCAAGTTGGAGGTCAAAACTGATTAACTGTCTGGCTGGCAGCGACCTCATCTCCGTCAACCTGGTTCGGCGAGAGAGTGAGAGGGTGCAGCACTGTGGGAACGCGCTGCTGAAGAGCATTTTGCAATCTGCAAGCAGTTTCATAATTTGCTCTGTCGCCTAAAAATATGTGTGGACGGCAAACAAAAAAAAACGGGACAATAACGACCTGGAATTGTGCTCAATGAAGCTCATGCTTGAATCACACTGACCGCCACACTTGAGGGGCGGCAGTTTTGCCGTGCATGCACTCGTCCCGTGCTCCATTTTTAGCTGCACAGCAGACACGACAACAAAACCCCTCAGATGTAAAAGGGGGACACAGGAGACCGAAAATAATGATTGTTTGTTTGCCACGCATGCACGTGCACATATCTGGTGTGTTTGCGTTTCTAAAAATAGACTCAGGGATAAGCCGGCCCTCTTTATTGCAGTGAAAGGTTTTAACCCCTTCACACCTGGATTTAAGCAGTGCGATGCTGCGATTGCGTGCATTTTGGACAAGAGGATGAAAAAGGGGGATCAGCGAGAGTAAGGAAAGTAGGATGAGAGAAATGTAAATTGAATGCATGAATGAACGATACATTTTGACCTAATGTTGATAACTTTAAAGGGAGCCACTGCAGAGAAGCTTTTACTTGTGTTTTACTTTATCTTTAACTTCTGAGAAGATCAGGGAGCTTCATTTTTTTTTACAGTTCTTCTCAACAGTTTTATACACAGCTTTACTGTATATGCTCTGTTGGACCAGTTCTGAATTATGTGTCTTGTTCATGTCTTGTCCGTCTATTTTTTATACTAGAGGTAAATAAAGGGTGTGAACAGCAGGGTAACAGAAAGAGTTTCATTAGAGCCTTCCCTAATAAACCTGCGAGATTAGTTTTGGGTCAAGCCAGCAATCACCTTGAAAGTATAAGAGAGAGAGAGAGAGAGAGAGAGAGAGAGAGAGAGAGAGAGAGAGAGAGAGAGACAGAGAAAACTAGACACTGCCTTTCGGATTCATTTTGATCAACACTTCAGGTAGGACCATGAGGACGAGCAGGGACATTGCAGCGGCAGCAGCAGAGACTTCAATCCAAGAGCGTTTGTGTCTATTTCTTTGCACTGGGCGGGTCATATAAATGTGTCACTACCTCGTCTGAAGTACTGTTGACGTCTACAGCAGTCCCTCGCAATCTCTGCCTAAACCCCCAACTGACCTGAGAGAAAAAGTGCCGTCACACTTACACACAGACATACACACAAAGACAATAAGTTATAGTGAATTACCGCAGCGTATTTCAAATACAAAAATCAAGGAAGGAAGGAACAAGATAATCATGGAAACTGTCAGGTTTACATAAGAAAACTGTACTTTTAACCTATATCCATATATCTAATAGGACAAGTTTGTACAAGACAAACAGCAAACAAATGTGTCCTGAGGCCTGAAGTGACTGATCCAATCTTGGATTCCAACGAAAAGGATGCAAACTCCTGAGTCCTGACCCTGCTCATTAGTGTTTATTTAGCTTTTCTTCTATTTCCCTCACTGGTTCTTGTTTTGTTCGGCAGCGATACACAAACTGTTGCACTTGTAACCTGGATACCGCTGAGCCTTCGAGGAAAGGAGCACTGTGTCAAGTTCACCGGTTCAGAGCCATAAAAAGGCCCCACGCCCACACACACACTCTGCAAAATGCAGCAACACAATCCGCTCGGAAACACAGTTTGTATCCTGCAGCTGACGCGCTCTCGATAGTGTAGGTGGAATTTGCTAATTTAAATTTCAAACTTCTCATTCACGAATAATTCACTTCCTGTATCTGGCACTTACACACAAACACACACACACACACACACACAGGCCAGTGGGTGTGTTTTTGTGTTTGTGAGTGTGACTCAAGTGCAAACCTGTTTCTTGCTCCAGTGCTAATCGCCGCAGACTTTCCTGGAAAGCCGATGCACTTCTGACAAAAACAACAAATGGTTGCCAGCCAGTGGCGTCACCTTCCCTCTTTCATAAGACACTGTTACACCTGAGCAAGATGGCCGCTCGAATGTGTTCATTTTCTTTTATTTATTCTTTTTTTTTTTTTTTACATGATTCATGGACTGAGGTTTTGGTGTTTCAATGATGACGGTGGAGAGCTCTGCCTGACGACTTGCTCTGAAATCTCCCCCAGGTTTTTAAGTTGGGTTGAAATTGAGTGATTAGCGGCCTCTGCTCCGAATGGAACCATCTGCATTCTTTAAGTTTCAACGCTTATTTCCTCCTGTTTCCCTTTAAAAGAATGTTCACCCATCTATTCATTTAACATTGCCTTTTTTCTGCTTCCTGTCACGGCCCTTTCTTGTTCCTCCTGAATGCAATGCAAACCCACAGAAACGTGTTTTTGCTGCAATCTGCCTCTCTATCTGGACGGCAGGAAACCAAGATTGTCACCGGGATCTGATAAGGGGTCCTTGGCAAGTGGCCACAATCCTCAGAAGTGCCCCAGAAAATCCTGAGAAAGACACAAAAACACCTCAAGATGAACCCTGAGTTGAGACGCAGATCATGTACAGCGACATAAACCTTTTCCAGAGTCAATGATTCACAAACCAGACAATCATTAAATGACCGAAGATACTGACTTTAAACTATTTTGCATTCTGTTGGTAATTTATGATTCCATCCAAGACCATCTTCAGCCTCTAACAGGCTATGATTGGAGCTCTCAAAATAAAATATATTGAAATATTAAAAACATTGTAATTGTTTTGACTGAGCAGTACTAACTATAACGCTTATAATTTGATTCGGTGTGTGAGCTGCAGCAAGCCTATTTTTTTTATTTTATTGAATGTTATACTGTACTCCATTTTTTTGCGTACCTGCTATTCAAGAGCAAATCATCCTGGGCATGACATTTACAGAAACGGCCCTGCTCACCCGAACACAGTCAACATGTTAGCTCATCGCTAAGCACAAGTGTAAAACAAATGTCACCAGCTAATGTGCTAACGCTGTGGGCACACTGGAGTAATCACTCCTGTGCAAACACTCCGTTTGCAGATCGTCCCGCGAGAAAGACGGATGTGGAGGTCTTATCAGTCTGACCCTCTTCTGTTCTGGGAAATATAAACCCGGGAAAATAAAAAACGTTTTACATTACACTTTTCTAGGAAGAGATTTATGGTAAATGATATTTAATCTAAAAATCCCACTGCCGCTGTAATAAAGAAAATGAGTAAGTCCTGGATAAAAAAAAACATGCGTGCCACTAAGCTCATTTACAGATTACAAAAATGGCACGCACAAGCACGAGGGCACACACGCATATAACAAGGCTATATTTACAGGGCTGGTGGACGATTGGAAATAAGTGCAAAGCAAGCGCAGGGAAAAAAAAGTGCTCAGCTTTGGATCACACTGCAAATATAAGAGTACAACGAAGCTGTGATCTGAGAGTCTCATTGTTCGCCCCTGAAAACAAAGCCAGTGTTGTCTAATTACACTCAGTGTAAAACAAAATTAAATTTAACAGTGGCTGCAGCAGACAATCCTGATGCAATCTGAAGCCACGGGATCAATCCCTTCGCATCTGTTCCTCAAAAAAAAGGTACAATTATGAAAGAGAAATGGAACGGCTGCACGTCTTGAAACAGAACAAATTCCTCTCACTTCTCTTAACCTAACCGCCATAAACATTTCAGTGGGAAAAAAAAGAAACCACAGGACAAGCCTGACAAGCACCACAAGGCCAGAATATTTCACATTTCATGTCTTTAAATGTGTCTTGGCAGCCTGTCTCCATCTCGCTCGCTTCCAACAAGACTGTCTCTCTCAGCTGTCATTCAAACAATAGGAGCAACACCTCGAATTGACGCCCACACTTGGCAGCACTCGGAGGACCCAGATCCTCTCTCCTCTGTGGGCTTCACAGAGGCAAACTAGACAGCGAGGAAGCAGCAGCAGCAGGTTGGAATCGTCTCTCATGGACAGCGAGATCACAGCTTTTTTTTCTGTTTTGGTGAGAGGTGAGTTAATGCGGGTGGGATCCCGGGGAGCCCCCGTTTGGCCCGTCAAAGTGGGAGGTGGATGAGAGAGGCATAGGAAAAGAGGTTTGGAAATTAAAGACGGCAGAATCTTATTATATTTTGAAAGGACCTGGTTAGTTTTAGTTTATCTGATGTATCAGTTGCTACAGCCGCTGGCCAGAAAAGGATGAAGCTTCCTGCCTTGGCTGTGTTCAGCGCTGGGCAGCGATTCAATATCCCTGTTTGTCTTCTTCCAACACAATTGTATTGTGATGCAATAACAACAGAGGGATCATTCCACAAAATCATAGAAAAGAAAAGTTTTAAAATGATACAATGATGACTTTTTGCATATTTTACATAGTTTACTTCTCAAGGGGGAGTGTAAAGAATGATCTGATCTTTGCGAGTTGCATTATGGGAAATGCAGGATTCATTATAGTCAATTTGCTGAGAACCCCTTTTTTTAGAGGAACAAAACCAGCAATTATTATAGTACTCTTTTTGGAACTTTTGTGCGAGGCTGCATGACCAGTTTAATTTAATTTCAACACATTTCTAAAATCTTAATAAATCACATAACCCCATAATTATATATTAAGACATTTCAAAACCCAGTGGACACAACACAACTGTATATAAACAAAATGTTTCACAAAATGAGCTCAAAAACAAATCAGGAGGGGAACACAAGAGTCTGGATCTCTGGTTTAATATCATTCCTGAGAGACTTCTGAATCATGAAGAGACCACAAACGAATAAGTCAGTTTCAGTTCAGTTTATGTCATAACATTTTCTTTTTAAACTCTGTGGATTATTTAACAAAGCAAGAGTATTGTTTATCAGCGAAATATTAATACAAATGGGCCAAAATTTGACGGAAGAGAGCATCGGCGCTCATGCTTCAATTGTTTCCATTGAGACGTTCACCTTTGACTAATTAACATGTCGCTTTGCAGATGTTCGCAGAGATCACTATAATTTCTCAGGATAAGCGGGGCATTAGTTTTGCCAGTCCTGGCTGTAATGAAGACGAGTGAACGTGTGGAGGAATTAGAAAGGGCTGTCTAATGACAATTGCTGAGCCGCACTGATCCGAGGTTGATCTAACAATATAATGTCCTTCGCCCTGATGCTTGGGGAACAGGGAAAGTGAGTTGACGCCGTGGCAAAAAGGTGTAGACTCTGGGAGGTACAGCACATACGTACCAGGGTCGTATACAGTAGGTGTGCTCAGACATGTCAGTGATGGAGATGTTGGAGGGCTGAGGGCGCCGGCTGAGGCTGCAGCCCCGTACTCTTATCCCTTGGGGACGCGGTGGTTACCTCGGCTGTGGTATTTATAGTGCACACACTCCAAGGTGTACAAAGCAAACACGGTCTACAATTTTAGGTATCGTACCAACCAGGGAATGTGGAGCTAACCTTTTCATCTGCCAGCTGCTTCCCAAATTATTTATCAGCTCTCTAAAACACGAGCCAAAGCCTCTAAACTGAGCTTGATTAGGTGTCAAAGAGAAAGAGCAGTCTCTCTTAATGAGCCCGTGTTATGGACTTATTTTTTCTCCCGCCCTCAGGAGCTCATTCATATTGAATCAAGCCAATTAACAGGGGCGATAAGAGCAGATTAAAATGTTTTATTGCGTTGTGGCGAGCCGCGTTCTGTCTGCGCTCCTAAACAAAATGTTCAATGTTCATGTATATATCAGGGCGGCAGAGGAGGCAGCAGAGAGAGACTTCACTTAATGTGACTGTACCGGGGAGTGTTAATTTCATTTAACAGCCAGATTCTTGACAAAAAAAATGTTTATGACCTAATTTCATATACAATCCTACACTGTTATACGAACACTAAAGTTACAAATAACTAAGATACAAACCCCAGGGTGTCTCACAGACCTGAGATGCAAAAAGTCTTCACTGATATCAGAGATTTAGGTGATTCTTAAATCACAGTGACTCCACGTGTCCAATGGACAAATTAGACTTTTAAAGTCAGAATTTGTTCACCTTAACTGTGGATTTAGATATTTCTCGAGACCATGTGAATATGAGGTGGATACATTGGGCCAATTATCGTCATGTTGTGATATTCTGACTTTATCCCAATTGTGTTTTTAGTCCAGCAAAAACTTGACTTAATGATAAAGATCTTACCTTGGTGGCTGTGTGATGTCATCACTGACAGGTTGGTCAGATGGGTGTCGGCGCTGTACAGTTGGCGAGCAGAATGTGTGTGTGTGTGTGTGTGTGTGTTGTGTGTGTGCGCGTGTGTGTGTTCAGGCAGATCCAACACTCTGGATGGATGGTCCCTCGAGAATCCCTCAAGGCTGGAAACAGGAAGCAGACGTCCAGCAGCACCAGCCGATCCCCATGAGGCTTGTGATTCAGTTAGCTCAAATCAGAGCACCAGCTTGATGTCAAGCAACGGTACCAACCTAACAGAGAGAGGATAAAAAAAATATATACTTATTATTTAATCTGTTAATAATCATTAATAGCCAGATTCAAAATACAACTTATCAAACCAAGGCCAAGGAAAATACCTGTATTTTCACTCTTGTCTAATCCTAATGATTCAATTCACTTCATTGGATTATTAAGTGACAGGACCTGCATCGTGTATCATGTTGAAACTAAACAACAAAAAATTAGCTACCATAACCTTAAGCCGTTGTCTTCTGCAGGGTTTTCCCTTTTGTGAAGCCAAAATCAGCCAAGTGAAATGTAAAAAGGAGTAAAAGAAAAATACCAGTGAGAGCGTGAGAGGCAAATGGAGAGATGATAAAAACTAATGTAGCCTATTTTACATCTAAACCAAAGTGCTAGGGGCGCCAGCTTACAAAGATATTCATTAACTGAGTTAATTATCTTTATCCAGCAGAGCTAGTTAGTTGATGTTACATGAAGACACCAAGACTAAATCTAAAACGAAAATTACAGTCTCATAATTTCAAACTCAGCCACCCACCGGAACCGAGACAGCACTAAAGCCCTCTGTATATCTAAGGAAATCCCAAATTTGCAGTCTTGGTAGAAGGCATCATTTCAAAGATTATATATATATATAATTCTGTGAAGTTCTTATTTCTTTGTTAGTTATCTGGCCAATTATGGAATCATGGTTCTTTAAAACAGCAAACCACAGTTACCGTGAAGATCCAAGACCACCATCGAAAAAAACTCAATAGGACCTCAAGCTGAAACTGCAAGAAACTGTTAACCAATTGGGCAATAAATTGCTCGTCCTAGACATAGTTTCTTTTTGACCCTGGGCCCTCCAAGATTAAGAAATAATATGGAAAAAGGAAATTTAAATTACTTTCAATTCACAAATGGAAACCTCTGATTTATCTATTTGTTCTGGGAATAAAAGCTATCTTCTTTGTTTTTTGGAAGTAGCTGATTGGCCCGTTGTATTGTTTGTGTAAATAAATGATTGGTCTTTTCTTTGTTTTCGGAGGAGTCGCCGGAATTCCTCAAGCCTGGAGCAGGAGTGTCACATGTAATCAGGGCTCGAGCCCGGGGCATCGAGTCAACTTGCCCACCACAAGTAGAAGGGGTAAAACTGCCTGAGGGGCAAGGTGGGTGACGAGGGCATGGGGTAGGGGTTGCTTTGCATGTTCAAGCCCTTGTGTGTGTGTTGGCAGAGTTCTCAGAGCTCCTCAGAAGCAGGATGGGTGCATGTGTGTGTGTGTGTGTGTGTGTCAAGTCTCAAGACAAGAGGGCCAGACAGTGCAGCCGCAGGACAAATTGCCCCCCCCAAAAAAGTCGGTCACTGCACAGTGCATTTACTCTTGCGCTTTGTGATGGAAAAGCAAGGCAAGGGGGGGAGCAGTGGGTTCAAGCGAGTGTATCACGGGGAGTAGCTGAGTAGCTGACACTCCAGGGGGGCTTCAGGCAACACCATTCTTGTGTGTGTGTGTGTGTGTGTGTGTGTGTGTGTGTGTGTGTGTGTGTGTGTGTGTGTGTGTGTGTGTGTGTGTGTGTGTCTGTGTGTGTGTGTGTGTGTGTGCGTGTTAGGCCATTGTCCCGAAAAAAAGAGCTCGCTTGATGCAGGGTGACAGGTCTGGGGAGATAAGCCCCCAACCAGAAAGCCTGAAGTAAAGAAATAATTAAGACTTGGAGAATGGGTTAAAACCATGGTAGAGAAAATAACACCAAGCTTAGCGAAGACAGATGTATTTATCCTCGAATACACCAATAAACATCCAATAAGCACATCACTTGAATAAATGATAACACTAGCTGCTAGCCAACATAATGTTAATACACACACACACACACGCACAAAAAGAAGGTGGGTACACTCAGTTAGCCCAACCCTGCACTCCGGTCAAACTCCCTGACATAATGTGAGGACACACAATTCGCCACTTCTAACTAATATGTGCTGCTACGAATCACTCCCCGAGCTGAGCGACACTTGAACGCAGCAGACCCGCTGCGTTCATGTAGCTCCAACGGCTCCAACAACCCGTGTGCCCCCATTCACAAAAAAAGGAGAAGAAGGAGAAAAAAAAAGAAAAAAGATTGACGCATGCAGATCATTACCACCGCCCATCCCGAACCAGTTCACACACACACACACACTCGCACAGGCCTGAGTATTCATTCGACTCCCTTTTCTCGCCTTTATCGCGACGGAGGAACAGTGTGTGTTGCATTAAAGCCCAAGGCTCGGCCGTGCACTAAAAATAGCTCGGCAACACACACACACACACACGCCGCCGCCACCTCCTCTTCATATTATTGCCTACAAACTTCCCGCCCGCTACGGTGCAATAAACCGAACGGAAAATGTTAGCAGCAGCAGTTTTTTCAGACGAGGAAAAAAAACCTTCCTACCAGATATAGATTCGAGCTCAGGCGTGAAAGCGGCCGTTCAAAACAACAACAACAACAACAACAACAACAACTGGGAAGCCGAAAGCCAGAGCGGAGTGGAAACTTCAGCCGGACATTGTTTTGATGAATCCTCTCTGAGCATCGCATCCCTGCCTGAATATCAACACCGGGGCGGCGCGACGCAGCCAAAGGCTAATCCCGAGGGTGGGGGGACGTGAACGCACCAGTAGCAGCTCACCTACACGGGCCAGGCGGAGGCCAGTCGTCCAAACATGTGTCCTGCCGGGCGGTTATTTCTCTCCCATGTTACACTCCTGGGTTCTTTTCTCTCAGCGCAGGGGGGGGGGGGGGCGGTTGGGAGAGGGAGAGAAGAAAAAAAATCATCCCCTGACAGACTCCGCCATACTGGATTTTTGTTTCAGCGTCACATGGAGCATCTACCAGAGGCGGGGTTAGCCGGATGGAAATGAGACGATCCGCCTGTCTTTATGTGCAGGACTGGGTTATTATTAGGTCATAAATATGTTTGTTTTTTTAAACAGAAATATTTTTGTAACATTGATACCTTCTATATCCTGGGTGTCTAATACTTATTTACTCTAATACTATTTTTGATAACTTTATCCAACATAATGGTGTTTTACATCTCCCCTGTGTATTTAGAGTATGTGTCAAATGAGTTTTTCCTCTTTTTTATTTTGTATTGTTAAAGTCTCTATACTACATCAAGAGTTTGAAACATTTGTGCAAATTTATTGTATCCTCCTACATTACTCATATTGGGATTTATCAGTGACGTCATTATAAGTTCAACCTTTTGTTGTTGTATGACTTCCATCCCTACAATATGTTTACATCAATTGTTACTGTCTACTTTTTTTGAGAGTTGAGTGTTTTTTCTGCGGTATTCCTAAAAAATGTTCTGCTGGTTGCTGTAACTGTTTTAAGGAACCATCAAGCTTGGAAAAACACAGATATTAATCTATAGATGTGTATTTATTAAAGTCAACGGTGAAGGAAACAAGGCTTGATCTGCTCATTTTGCAGATCATTTTGTTGTTCCCTCTGCACTAACAACAAAATTAATGATTACCATTAATCCATATTAGAATACAACAGGTTTTACACATTTCATATTCCTGAGATCTATAGCTAATCTACATTATATTATTCACTATCTTCCATCACCAGCCACAAACCCAATTCTCAGATTCTTGCACATTGCAACATGAAACACATTCCCCTTCTGCCTCCTCTAATCTAATATTCCTTCGTTTTCATTACTTCATATTTGATTTTGCATCTCCGCAACGCCACCCACTATAGCAGAACTGCAACATCACTGCCTGGTTCAGCCGACTTGATTACTTTAATATGCTAACCAGTTTCCGTACAGGCTACATCTGCAGGAGGAGACGGTGTGCAGGTGGACTAAAGTGCTAAGCTCCCAGTGTCTCTTCTCATAACCCTCAGGCCCCTTTTGACAGCTCGCCGAAGATCACAGAGAAACTTTAGGAGTATTAAAATTCTGGGCCTGAACGAATGAGCTGGCCAACACACCAAAGAGGAGAGGTTGTTGGAACACGACTGAACTTCATCACGGCCCGGGTGTGTGCCAGCGTGCCATTCAGAAAGCTTTGACAAACATCATTACACCGACTGTTGTATTTACTGTAATTTTCCCTCACACAGCTAACTCATTTAAGTTCCTCATCAGCTTCATTTTTTTTTTTGCTGAAGGGGAAATTTAACTTTGACATTCTCAAACCCTCTCAAACCATCTGTTCATTACATTTGCCTAATTTAATCTATTGTTCTTTCTTGCTGGGTGAACTAGGCTACAGGGAGATCAGAGGTCAAGGGCCTCTAGCAGCTCCTCATCTTGCTCAAGGGAACTTCAGCAAGTCTACGTCAAAGACTTTCATGTGCCCTGTCCTTCCCTCAGCCCCAACAAAAATCTTTTCAAATTATTTTTAACTCAGCTTTGTAGCTGCTCGGCTACAACTTGCATTTATTAATCGGGGTCGCTCCTCTTTTAGAATACAAGGGGAGGCTGGTTGGGACAGCCGTATCCATAGCAACAAAGAATTATAATTTCTGTGGATTAGCTACAGCACATGGGTTACGTAAGGCGGTCTTGTCTTGGAGGCATCTCAGATTTTGTTGTGCTCAAGTAAGCTTTTGAGGGCTAAAACCTCACAGCTGTGTGACTGCTGACTTTCTTCCTTTAGCATATGAATACAGTACAAAACATATTTGATCTAAAACAAAATGTAGCAAGTATTACTAACATGCTCATAATGTCAGTACAATAACGGAGTTCACGATCTTAGTTTATCTCATTAGCATACAAACAGCAGTTGATTAGTATTATAGAGGAAATACATCTGAGGCTGATGATGAATGTCAGTTTTTTTATTGACCTAAATTATTTTTACATTTTAACTTGATGCTGGTGCTAGATGAAAGTTTTTAGGAGTCATCCTTTGGGTTCGCACAGTGGCCTTTCTAAATTGAATGTCAATCTTGTTCGAGACAGAGATAGTTCAGTCGACACCAGAGTGGTGGATGGCACTACCAGGGCAAAAATAAACGGAAGTTGTACTATTTGTTGCAAAAATGTCACCATCAGGGAGCACAAATTAATCTTGGACATCTGCACTGCATTGTTTGTCTGTGGGCTTTTGCTGATGCAGACACGCATCAAGCACTCAAATATGTGTGTGTGTGTGTGTGTGTGTGTGTGTGTGTGTGTGTGTGTGTGTGTGTGTGTGTGTGTGTGTGTGTGTGTGAATGTGTGTGTATGTGTGTGTATGTGTGTGTGTGTGTCCAGAGAGCAGTGATGTCAAAGCAGGGATTAGATTGGCTTATATTGCCCAGAGCAGCACATTTGCAATTCAGTGAACATCACACTGAGTTTGCCAAATCGCTGATTATGTTAGTTGAACTATTTTGCATCCAGTGGCGCGGCCGTCTCCTGCTTCCACTTCAGGATTACATCCAGTGTGGCTCTCTATTAGTCCTCAGTGTCTAACTTGACTCAGGCTAAAAACACAGATCCTGAGTAGTGAAGCTCCAAAAATACACAATTTTTTCTTCTTTTTGGGGCCAGCGGCTGGAAGAGGAGCAGCGATCAGGCCAGAAAGTCAACAGGCCAGTGTGTAGGTCCTGTGCAAAGTACCATTCTGCTACCACAGCAGACACATTGCACACAGGCTGTGGACCAGACCACTTGCAGTACACACACAACTGGCTGTTAGTGGTTTGAGAAGGGGAGCCGTCGTCTCACCCAACACGGGCCCACATGAGTCAGACGCAGCGTGCAGACAAAGCAGGCAGACCTCAGTGTCATAAAGAAGCTTTGCTTTGCCAGCATGAAAGAACGTCTATGTTCCTGAACGTCTCGCAGCGCATTTGACAGCATGCGACGGGACTGCGCAACGGCGTCCAACATAAACGAACGGCTTTATGTGAATCAAGCCCCGTTCTTCAATGTTAGTTTGCTATTATTTAAAAGTGAGACATAAAAATCTTTCCAGGATGCCGTGGAGTGTTTAAGAGAGAAAAGAGAACCGAAAAGGAGCCATAAAGAGTTCTTGTTAAGCAGAGTCACGGCTTCTTACAGTCGAGCCAGTAAGTCTAAAACTTTCCATCAAAGCCTCGCTGAGCTGCATGGAGTAATTACCTTTCACACAGCAACAGCTCCCAGGCTTTATTACTGATACTGTGTGTGTGTGTGTGTGTGTGTGTGTGTGTGGCAGATGAACATGACTCCATGTCCTGGTCAGACAGAGTGTGTTTGTTTCCATGTGTGTGCCTATAAAGGAACAATCCTACTGCACGCCGCAACACCGAAAGGCATCATTATTATCAACGGAAAAAAAATAGGATTATTTCAAAGCAAATTGGACTTTTCTGTAATATCTGCTTTTGTGAAGTATTAGATAGTTTTACCTCTTTCAGCCCAGTTGTTTAAACCAAAGAGAAATTACAACTCTTTGACTGAAATGTGACAAGAGGTGCCAGCAAATGCAAAACCAATTTAAAAAAAAAATAATATTATCACATATATTTTAAATGTAAAATCAGAATAGTAACCAATAATTACAACTTCCAGATACCATTATATTTATCCACGGAAATAAAGTTTTAGTGTAAAGCAGAATGACCTCAACATTAACTTAAGTGCAGCTCTTCAGTAAATGGACTTAGTTACATTCATCTCACCTCATGTGATATTCTGGAAAGTTCACACCCAAGAACCTGCTAATCCCAACAGTCTGGGAAATCTTTTGGCAAATCTTCTCATAACCTCACATGAGTTTTTAAGAACAGAGGGGAAAAGATGAGCTGAATAACTTAAAGGGGTGAAATAATTTCCCCTTTTCTTTCCCCCATGATTGGTGTTTCAGTTCACTTCCTGGTCGTTCAGGGAATCGAATCACAAGCTGTTTGAGGTCAAAGCAGCTCATTGTCACTGTCACATAGATGGTTACTGTGCTTACTCCTGGCCAGAGAGTGTACAGTATGCTCCTGCCTTCTCATTCTTCAGTCAGCACATGTTGTCAATGTTTGATGCGACCAATTAGTCTTTGTTTGCATTTGGGGGGGGGGGCAGTTTATTTATGACCCACACTTCCTTAAGTAGCGGCTAAGCCCAAAGAGTTTACTAAGCCTTGGGTTTAATACAGACTTTAAGTGTCTCATGAGGGTCCAACTGCAGTTTCAAAGGCACTTTTCTGGGCAACACAGTGAGTGCTTGCCATGTTTTGGTATGAAAATTTAATCTAATTATATAGGAAAACATCAGCTCTTGGATCAGTGTTTGTATCATCCTGCTAAATCAACTACCTACCGCAGTAAAAATGTCCCAGAAAATGATTCATGTACACAAATTAATCCGACAATGTTAGAGCTTTTAACTTGTGTGAACAGGAGCTGAATGGAGGCCTTTGCTGGCACAACAGACAGAAAAAAAGAAGAAAAAAAAACTGATGTACTGCAGAAATAGATTCATGAAATAAAGCAGCTGTGGCCGTTCCAGCGCAAAAGTTCAACAGCTACTCTTCCAGCGCTACTCACGACCAAAACAGAGAGTTTATAAATCTCTCACTCGCTGCAGATTTAAAATGTCTAAATAACGTACACCCTGGTGTTTCCACATCTCACCACATCATGGGATGGTTGTATTTTTCCGAGGGGGGAAGGTTTGAAATGGAGGGCCCGGGCAAGCCAGTAAAACTTATTTGAGCATGCAGTCCGCGAGCCCTGCCAGCGGCGTATAGCAAGAGACATAAAACCCCAACCCAGAAAAACCTGAAGTAGACAAACTGTGTTAAGTGTGCATAAAACATCTCTGGCCAGGGAGTGTTTGATGGAGGGGTGAAGAAAGGGAGGAGAAACTTTAAAAATGGCGCAATTGAGCAGATAATCAGATTCGCTTTTTATCCTATTCTACCGGTTTACTGCCAGTCAAATGAATAAACATAGACGCCTTTGTATGGACTGTCAGATCTGTGATATTTCCTGTCACCCCCCCCTGCAAACAGAGGTCAAAGGTCAGTGTCAGGAGTGGCAGAGATGAATTGATTCATGTGGTAATTGATTCATATGCCATTTATCTTGAAGCTTTAGTCCGCAATAGTTTTAATAACCAAGCCGTATTTGAATTATTCTTTTTAATTCTAGGGGTTGTAGTGAAACTTGGAAAGAAAAAGATCCAGCAACATGACATTAATATAAAATCTAGCAATAGCTGAGTATTATTTGCTGACTTCCCTTATATTTATTTTTTGTGCTACAGATGCCTAAATAATCCCCACAATGGAATGAATATGGAAAGTGTCACTCGCATGTATGCTACTTTAAAATCAAGATGCCGCTGTGTGTTGCTTCGCCTCTGCTCATGTAATAACAGATGTGTAAATTATAGTTTATGACACAAGTGGTAAAGCAGAATGATGATGATGATGATGATGATGATGATGATAATGATGATGATGATGATTTCATCAAGTGTCTGAATTGAAGAAGTTGACAGCTCACTACAGAAAAATGAGCATGTGCATGTTGGTATTGAACAAGTAGTGAGCGGGAAGCTGTTATAACAAGATGGATCGAAAAATAATCACCGTGTGAAAGAAGAGAAAGATCACAATCAGAAAGAAAAGAAAAATATTACATTCACCCAATGAGGAACTGTTCATGAATATATTTTAAGAGAGAGAATGTGGCCAGGACATTTTTAGCCTACGCAAGGACTTTTGCTTCCTGGAGAAAAAAAACCCAGCATATACAGTATATATATATAATTTGTATGATGCTGTTGATGTTCCGTACTTTTCTTGATTCCAAAATGATGCCTTGAGGACATTTACACACATGGGAAAAAATGTATTAAATTGGTAAATGATGCCTATCTCCAATTTATCAAAGAAAGAATGCATATTATAATGAGTAAATAAAGAAATACATCTGCGAGCATTTTTTAATTGCTAATATTTTGTACTTCTGCTGAGGTAATGTTTTGCATGCATGAATAGTTTTACTTGTAGTATTTCTACAGTTTGGAGTTTGATTCTTGTTTTTCTTTCACCACTGAGTAAGAGAGCAGTTTTTTTACCATTTATTTTATTATTCATTTTGCACAAATACCAACATCTAAACTATACACGACTTCAGTATTAATGAAAAGCTAGCTTCAACTAGTAAAATGCCCATAAACTGATCATATAGTGTCTTTTAATTCCAATTTAGTTGTGTTCATTTTGTATAAGAGCACCATCCTGTGGACAAAGGGGTAAATGCGCAGCAGTGCGTCTGCCGTCATCACTGTGCGTCTGCCGTCATCACTGTGCGTCTGCCTATCCATCCTTCGCAACATGTGATGACAACACGGGTAGGCATTATTTTTGACAGTTAACTTCTTGCTTGTGCGAATCCATAAAACACTAAATGAGTCGCATTTGAGCTAAAGTGTAACTTATTAAATCCACATTTCGCCTCTTTGAGTGGATAACAGCCTGTTAGCGTTAAGTCAGGTTGGCTAGCGTCACTGGAACGGTCACTGTTGGGTTGTCTCACTAGCTTGTAGCCCGCTAACAGCATGGACAACACCGAGGGAAACGAGATCGAGCTCCACGGAGACGAGGAAATCATCGAAGTCATCGACCTAAACGAGACGGAGCCTGGCCCTGGTGGGTGGACAGACAGTGTACTGCTGTTAGCAACATTCACCAGTGATAACCAGTGTCTGTGTTGATCTATAGCTTTTTTTAGAAAGGGCTCGACTGAACTAAACAGTAAATGTTTAAATGTTCATTTCAGAGGTTCTGGGACATAGCTGATGATTTTTTTTCCCCAATTGAACACTTTCTATTCATTCTTGATTAATCCTCTCCCTCCCTGTCCGTCTCTATATAAGATGATTTGGCTGAAGACCTGGAAGATGTCGACTTTGACGATGCCGGAGACGCAGATTTTGAAGACGAAGAAGGCTGGGAGATGGAGGACGAGATGGAGGCTGAGGCGGAGCAGGACGACAGCGAGCTCACCTTCTCCAAACACACGGGTGAGACGATGCAGTGTCAGATTTGTGTAGTTTTGCAACCCAGACAATTTAGTCTGCCAGAAGTTTAAATTTGGCCTTTTTCCCTTTCTTCTGTCCAGGCTCAGTGTTCTGCGTGAGCTTGGACCCTACGACAAACAGCTTGGCCGTGACAGGAGGGGAGGACGACAAGGCTTACGTTTGGAGGGTGAGCGACGGAGAGGTTCTGTTGGAGTGCACAGGTGAGTGCTGATGGCAGACTGATAACAACAAAATCTTTAGAAAATGACCCTCCAAGTGCAAGGACCAATCTGTAATAATGTAAGTTACGTTATGACATTTTCTTTGTGTTCAACAGGTCACAAAGACTCTGTTACGTGTGCCGTGTTCAGCCACGACTCGTCGCTGGTGGCTACGGGAGACATGAGCGGTGCGATCAAAGTTTGGAAATTGGAAGCCAAAGAGGAGATCTGGTCTTTCGAAGTGGCAGATCTGGAGGTAAAGGGCGTCATGTGTGGGTGTGTGTGTTTTTTTACGTGGGAGTAGAGATGACTGCTCAGGCTGAGATTTGGTTGTCTTGTGGTTGACGTTCTCCCTGCGCTTAACCACTGCTGGTGAGTTGCCCTTTAGCAAGGCACACACACAACTTACAATAACTACAAGAACTGCTCCTTTGCCACTGGCAGAAAAATGCATCTAATCTTTGTGTGGAATAACCTTAGAATTTTGTGGCTTGTTTGCCCTGTCTCACCTCAGTGGATGGAGTGGCATCCCTGCGCTCCGGTGCTGCTAGCGGGAACAGTAGATGGCAGCGTGTGGATGTGGAAGATCCCTGGAGGAGACTGTAAAACCTTCCAGAGTCCGGCTTGCCAGGCTAGCAGCGGCAAAGTCCTACCTGATGGTGAGTGATGAGAAAGCAAGTCACTAGGATGCTTTACACAGTATTTAAAAGTACAATCAAAACACAATCAGCAACATTTAAAGATCCTGGGTATTTATCAAGCCAAGAATGTGTTCTGTTGAATGAAATATATATAGTAGTTGTTAGTTAGTAGTAGCTGTAGCCTGCCATGTGTATTCTAGTGTGTTTTATTTTTGTCCCCAGGTAAACGGGCTGTGGTGGGTTATGGGGACGGGACAGTGCGTGTGTGGGATTTGAAGCAGGGCAATGCCATCCATGTCATTAAAGGTGAGTCTGGCAGTTCTCACGTGTAGTTTCATCCTTCTGTTACTTTTACTTTAAGTAGGTTTTTTGTCATAGAATATAAATACTCTCTCCACCTCCTACTGTGGCACAAAAATGAAGCTAAAATATCCCAGTCGTGATGTCAAAGCCCCTTTTCATAGCATCAAAACATTGGAACACTTCATCATTGTAAAAAGAACTACCTAGAAATTACAGAAACCATCTTTTAAAAAAATAATTAAACATGTATTTTGATTCGTTTGGTCCATGTCCCATCTACTAAGATGGAGGAGGCAGGATTTGGGACCTATACTGCAGCCAGCCACCAGGGGGCGATCAAGATGATTATAGACTTCAGTTTTGGGAACATTTCAAAATTCTGGTGATACAGTCAACGAAGTAACCCACATCATGTCGTCCATCTATATATACATTCAGTACTTATCTGACTTCAAATGAGCACATCACTCATACAAGCTCTGGTTACAGCCGGAAGTTAAGTTCTTAAAAGAACAGAGGAGAGATGAGCTCTAAAAGTACCAGATTGTGCTGACCCATTAAAATACACAAGAGTATGAAAGATACATTAAGTGTGAACAAATTATATAACAGTGATTTTGGATTTCGTCCTAACAATTAAAAGACTAATAAAAGCCCCATAGTCATTTGTTCTGAGGTTAAAATGGTCAAACAATGCTGATTGTCATTTTCAACACGCACACATCTCTGAAGTCGTGGTAACGTTTGGTCTTGCGTCCTTTTAACAGGTCAGGACGGACACCAGGGATCTTTGACCTGCCTGGCGTGCAACAAGGACGGCTCTCTGGTGCTGACAGGTTCAGTGGACGGCATCGCCAAGCTCATCAACACCGCCACGGGCAAGGTGGGTGTCACGTCAATGCAATGATACATAGTCTGGAAAAGGAAAAAAAAATAGGATTATTCAGCGATTATTATACTTGATAAAGACAAAGACACAATTCAGTATTGTACACAAATCATTACCAATTATTTTAATACTGTGTAATATCCTGCTGGTTTTTCTCTTCTCTTTTGTGTTCTCTCTGTCAATATCTGCTGTGTGTGTGTGTGTGTGTGTGTGTGTGTGTGTGTGTGTGTGTGTGTGTGTGTGTGTGTGTGTGTGTGTGTGTGTGTGTGTGTGTGTGTGTGTGTGTGTGTGTGTGTGTGTGTGTGTGTGTGTGTGTGTGTGTGTGTGTGTGTGTGTGTGAAGGTGGTTGGATCATTCTCTGTGGAGGGCAAAGCAAAAGGATCAAAAGACGAGGAGAACTCCGTGGAATCTGTGGGATTCTGTAACATGTGAGTTGTACAAAGCTTTTTAAAAAAGGAGACTTGGACAGTTTTGGTGCATAAAAAAAAGCTGGGTAAGATGAAAAGTGCTTATAGTTTTCTTCAAAATCCCTTCATGAGAAATATTGACCTCACTCCTTGATGGATGAAATGTGGCACAGATAACATCATGACTAAATAAACAGCGAGAGAAAATGTTCCAATACTCAAGAGAACACATCGAGGGTTGTACAATTGTACTGATATATAAATCCTAAATTTGAATCTTATATATCTTCAGGCCTTAATGGAAAAGGTTCACGGATTTTTTCTTCAGTTCATTAAATGTTTCCCCTCTCTTCGTTCTCTCCAGCCTGCCTCTCATAGCTGTGGCTTACCTGGATGGGACTCTGGCCATATACGACCTGTCCACACAGGTCCTGAGGCACAGGTGCCAGCAGGAGGTAACCAGCAGCAGGGAGAGGAGGGAGTTTGTGTCTCTAGTTTGGTTCCCCGTGCATACTGCCATGTATTCTCATTTGTCTTATACCCTATACACTGATTGGAGGCTAAAAAAAAATCTCTTGGCAACCATCTCTACTGCCGCCAGGGAGGTCTAGTTGAATTAGTATCGCCTGTAGGGTGCTTAAAACAAACAGAGAAGAGAAGAGAACGTCCACTCAAGGGATTGAGTTGCACATTAATAGACAGCGTGGCACAAAGAGGCGAAATGTGGATTTAATAAGTTACACTTTAGCTCAAATAGACAGCGTGGGAAACTTGCTTTTAAAAATAAGAAACCTAACTGTGTTTAGAGATATAAATGTGTTTTCCACCTAAAACTCTGCTCTCGTGTTCCTCCAGGCTGGCATCGTTCACCTGCAGTGGGAGGAGTCCTCTTCTGTGGTGTCCACCTGCAGCTTGGACGGAGCCCTGCGCCTGTGGGACGCCCGCTCTGGCAACATGGTGTCCAAGTACCGCGGCCACACCGGGGAAATCCTCGACTTCACCACAAACAGGTACGGCTGCACCACCAAGACTGAGATGGCTTTAATGCATTCACGGAGTTTGATTGATTTGATCTCGTCCCAACTTGTCTGTGTCCACGTCTCCCATCAGGGAAGCTTCTCTCGTGGTCACTGCCTCAGGGGACAACCAGGCCAAAGTCTTCTGCCTCCAGAGACCGGACCGGTAAAGAGAGCTGGAACGAGACAATAAGAGGAGGAAATATTTTAGAAGAAATATTAAAGACATTGGATGGCTCAGACTTTTTGTTGTTTCGACTCAGGATTAAAAAAATTTAAAAAGTATCTTGTGTGGTCTTAGTAGGATTGTAGCATCCAAAAGGTTTATCCATCCAAAGTAACTGAGTGGAAAAAGGTCTGGTTTCTTCACAGAAGTTTGAAGTATGATTCTTTAAAACTAATTATTTTATCCTACTTAAAATATTTCTGTAAAAGACTACACAACGTGGAATTCAATGAGTGATACATTAAAGTGTCCTCTCTTTGACGTCCCACTTAATGTTCTGTGCTCAAAAATCTTTTAGAGATAAAGTTTCCTTTGTTCTTCATGACAATTTTTTCCCCCCATATTTGGATTTTTAGTTTGCTAAATGTCAGGACTACATTTCTCAAAGTCCAAGTTTTTCCTCTCTTCTTCTTCCCAGACCTCGTGTGTGTGGTCTTCCAGCTCTAACACACATTGTTCAATTTAGAATAATGTCATAAAATGTTGTTGTACTGTATACAAAAGTGTAAATACAAAATAATAAATAACGTACCTCCTTCTGGGTAACTATTAAGCTTATGTTTGTGACTGATGTCCATCCCTATATCTTAAAACACTTAAAATCTAATCTGCAAACAAGGGATTGTAGTAATTTATTCTAGTAACTATTTTTGTCTGTGTTTATGAGTTTGGTTCATACTTGGAGTCAAAATTGGTCATGGCACGGGTAACAGTGACATGGAGAGCTGGGAAAAGATGCAACTGACTTTAAAAGCTTCCTGAGTTCAAGTGGCTTGTTTAGACTTGCTTGATTCCGTTTAGATTCAGCTCCTTTTTATATATATTTTTATCAGATGAGTAAAGAGAGGGGGTGAGTCAGTTTGGAGATGACAGGACCCTTAAGGGAGGAGATATTTCTAAAACCAAAGCGGAGATATGATTAAAGGTAGAAAATATTGACTGTGGGGGTGGCTGACAAATACCCTGACTCTTTATCATACAAAAGACATCATTCACGATGGATTGCGCCATGTGATTCAGAAGTCAGTCTGACTGGCACCAAAGTGACCCATGGGATCTGACTGACTGGAAAACCAAAGTCTGAATTGTTCTTCTGCCTTAGTTTCCTGCCAGACTCCATCTATTAGCTGTTCCATAGTAATATTTGGAAGTACACAGATTATTCTTTCATGGTAATATTGAGTTTTACAGTTGAAGAAAACAACAGGGATTAAATATAGTATAAATAGAACATTTTCTTTGAGTTTCGGGGACTTTGAGAACAAACACGACTTGAGCAGTAGCAGTAGATGAATTGCATGGGATTTTATGGGTCGCTCCACACGTTTACCTCTACCCTGCTCACACGACTCAATTCATCAGAAAAATGGGTCTGACCTTTTTTGGGAAATGGGTGATGAGGTCAATTAAGTTGGTGATCAGTGATGTGTTCGTGGTCCTGGAAGTTCTTCCCTCATTCATTGCTGCTTGGGATCTGTCAGAGAAAAAAACAATGACCATGTTAGAACATGTTGTAAAGGTCACAGCATTCCTGGAAAGTTCAAAAACACCTCAGCAGTGATTCCCAACATTTTAAACTTCACTGTCCAGTTACTTGTATAGATGTATAATGATTTTAAGAGGTGTGAATTCGGACTTGGACCAGAATTGGCCAAACCCAACTTAACAAAAAGGAAACTGCCGAATGTATGGCTTCTGAACACCACTGCTGCACTCCTCCCAGCTCCTCCTAACACATTTTTTTTCAAGGCCAAAGCCTCTATTCTTTTCCAATTCCTCCTCCTTGGCTGTCCATCACACTGAGGGAAAAACAACTGTCGATTTGTATCCTGTGCATCAAGTGCTTCTTCCTTGTATCTGGATTCTCAGCTCACGCAGTCATTGTATGCGTCTGTGCACATGTATAACTCACTCACACAGACAGGCAGTAAAACACAATTACAATGTAATTAGAAGATGAAATTTCACCTCTAATTAATTTAGAATGAATATAAATGTCTCTCTTCACAGTGTTGCTTATGGAGACATGAACAACTGTTTATTATTGAATATTTCTGACTTTTCATGTGCATAATACTTTGGAAATCACAAATGAATACTGATTAAGTAGTCAGTCTAGCATTTCAATCACACTATTCTCCATTTCTGCCTTACTGGTCCTGGTACCCGGTACACGTTTTACACACAATAAACCATGTTTTACCATCCAGCAGTGTTTCAGCAGCAGTTTTCATTCAGCTGGGCTGAAGGTCAACTAGCAACCTGGGGAAAAATAACCCCTGTCAATTGGTGGCAGGATATTTTCCTCATCAGTCACAGCGCTGTGTTTGGCCTCAAAGATAAGATAAAGGCTAGGAGTGACAGGGCTTTAAGTCTGATCTATTAAGTTAAAGCACATATTCTCTGCAGGCTGCTGACAACAGATGCTGAACCAATCGGCTGAGCAGAGATGTGCCAAGGTAAACATGTCTGCAGGAAGGGGGGGGTGACAAGCCTATTAACAATGCATCTATTTCATAAAAACAGAGTCAGGATATAACATCTTGTATTGTGTTGGCAGGGAGCAGGACAATTACTGGCAACAACATATAATTAAGGAGGGATACAGCTAAAAAATATCAAATGTGTACTAAATTATACAGTTAGATCATTAATAAAGTGGATGGACAATAAAAAACTAATTCTAACATGTGGCTCACTTCCTAAACTCATTCTTTTTATTGAAGCATCACCTATTTGTATTCCTGGACTTTGCCAGCATCTCCTGGAGAAGGAATGTGCTGACAATGTTATCTGGAGATAATATTAACTTGACTACAGACTGAGGCTAATGCTAGATTCTGTTAGCTTGACTAGAGACTGATACTGTTAGCTTGACTAGAGAATGTTATCTTGACTAAAGGGGCTAATGCTACATACTGTTAGATTGACTAGAGGGGCTAATGCTGGATACCGTTAGCTTGAGTAGCTAACATATGCTTGAGTAGACAACAAAGATAACATATTATTAGGGCCCGAGCACGAGGTGCGCGGACCCTGGGGCATGCATGCACCAGGGCCGCATGCACCGAGGTGCAAGGCCCTATTGTTTCCTTAAGGATTATTATTATTATTATTAATTTTTTTTCAGACGCGTTCGCTCATTTTGCAGGCTGTTATGGAAGCAAATAAGAAACATAAGTCTTTGAACTTTAACAGACACTGAATACTTAATATTGAAAAAAAAAATTTTTTAAAACGTATCTGAATTTATTTGTTCGGAATTTCACCTCTTTGAAATTATTTTTACTTCGGTATTCAGATACAAAAAAATTGAGATCTCAAAATTTCAAGTTACAATTTTTAGATTGCTCAAATTCAGATCGAAAAATTCAAGTCAAATATTCACACTCTCAAATTTGATTACTCAAATTCTCACAGTAACATCCGGGGCTACCCAGGATAGGAAAAGCAATTGAGCCTGCATGCAATCTAACTGACGTCTGGCCTATCAGAGCACGGCCTCTCTGTCATGTGATGACTTACCTACATAAAGACACGAGTCACACAAACCATAGCTGTGTTCCAAACATACTTAGCTTCAACATACTCCTGTCGAGCCCTACATAAACAGCAAACTTCCCAGAGCGCCTTCGTTTCCCCTGGCAGTCATCTTCACAATAACCGTGCCGATTTCTTGGATCAAATGACAGACAGACCGGGCTCTGATAGGCCAGACGTCGGGCTCATTTCTTGGATCACATGACAGACAGGCCGTGCTCTGATAGGCCAGACGTCGGTTCGATTGCATGCAGGCTCAATTGCTTTTCCTATCCTGGGTAGCCCGAAAGAGGTGAAATTCCGAACATATAAAATCGGATACATGTTTTTGTTTTTTTTAATTTCAATATTAAGTATTCAGTGGCTGTTAAAGTTCAAAGACTTGACCTATTTGCTTCCATACTCCCGCTACTCAGACCCAGAGGCCTGATGCTGGGTGTGGCCATGGGGCTCCATAGCGCCCCTTATGTAAGGCAGTCTTTTCGGGTGCATATAGTGACAGTTCTGAATCAAAGATGCATGGCTGATCTGTACAAAACTTCTCAGGTATGATAAGATGACCGCCCTCAACACATCTCCATGTTAATATTGACCATAAGTCATAGTGCCACCTACTGGCAAATTAACGTGACAAATCCTACTTTTATTTCCCCTGCCTCGCAGATTCACCTGATCAACCTCAAATTTGCTCAGTAGACTCAGTATACCAATTGGATGATGTCATATTTACGCCGTCTGCGTGGCTATTCGTAGATCACAAGCTATCGGCTAACAAAATTGTGAACATCATAACTCAACCATATTTGGACATATCTTTACCAGATTCCTCAGGAATGATAACTGTCCCGCCCTGAACAGATTCCCATGTCAATATTGGACATAAGTCATAGCGCCACCTACTGGCAACAGGACGTTTGAAGTTGTACTTTTACATCCTGTGCCTTGCAGGATCATTGGATCCACTTCATATTTGGTCAGCTTAGTTGTGACACATGGCTGATGTTATACTGTGAACATTTTTGAAATGTGTCAAACACTGTTGCCATGGTGACGCATTGTTCGCCATAAAATCCGTTACATATTTGAGGCACTTGGGATGCGTTGTGTCTCACGAAACTTGGCAGACACGTTTAGTGTAGGACGTCGATATGTTCGATATGTCTCTTTTTTCCCATTGTGTCAAAATGGCTCCATAGCGCCCCCTACAACATTTCAAGGTCAATTCCCCCCCCTTTAAATTTGACGCAGATGAACGAAATTCAGTCGGCTCATGTATTTCTCAACGACCTACAAATAAGCCTCTTGGAGCAATTAGCTCCGCCCAACCGGAAGTCAGCCATTTTGGATTTTACCTTGGCGGTGATGGCGAATGGAAGCTGTCGTACTTTGACGAACTCCTCCTAGGTGGTTAATTGGATCCGCCTCAAACTTGGGTAGCGCGTAGAGGAGGCCTTTCTGATCAAACAAAATCAAAAGATTTAGTCTACATCGAAAGGCGTGGCCGTGGTGAAGCGTGATTCGCCATGAACAGGAAGTTGCTCCAAATCAAAGGTACATGGTCTTATCGGACCCAAACTTCTCAGGCATGATAACAGTCCCGCCCTAAACACATCTACATGTCTATATTGGATATACGTCATAGTGCCACCTAATGGCAAGAGGAAGTTAAAATTTTTTACTTTTATGTCCTGTGCCCTGCAGGTTCACTGGAGCAACCTCAAATTTGGTCAGCTTAGTTGTGAGACGTGGCTGATATTGTACTGTGAAAGTGTATCTCCCGGTGACCTACAAAAAAGCCTTTTGGAGACATTAGCTCAGCCCAACCGGAAGTCTACCATTTTCATTTTTCAGCCTGAAGTCTGTTGGTACCACGAACTGAACCCACCAGGAAGACGCCATTTTCAAAGTGAGGACACAGGGAATAGAAATCTGCGCGACCCGACCGGCCGTCGCGAAACTCAGCAGACGCGTCGAGAGCGGCGAACCACGCGTCCTCGACGGCGAGAGTGCTCGGGCCCGATCATCGCTGCTCGCAGCTTTAATGTTATAATCAAGCTTATTAAGCTTGATTAGATATTACTGGATAATATTGGCTTGACTAGTTAGGCCCAATGCTCGATCACATTAGCTTGACCACAAGATGTTAGCTTGACTAGACAATACTGGATAATGTTAGCTTACCTAGTTAATGAAGCTAACAGGTTGTCCAATTAATCATATCACATTCAATGTTTCTGCTATGTACAAATAATACAGATTAAATCATTTGTTTACTGTAATATGGGACCCACTGTTCCAGGAAAAGCCCATGACGCTCCTCCATCTGCTCCTTTGTAGTGGGAGGATGTTGTGGTTTCGTGTCCAGCATGTCCTCCCTGTGCAGTGTCTTCCCAGGAACGTTTCTGTTTAAAGCCATTATCTGACTGAGGCTCGTCCATCTCTGCTCCAAACTATCAGTGAAGGAGTCGTCCCTGTTTGGCGAACAGAGCAGTTCACCGCCGGCCTTCCATCCAACGCTGTGTTTAAACATGAGACATCTGTGACGTGTTATGTATACTTACACATTGGAAGTGTATGTTTAGTGCAGTACAGGGCCAAATAAAAGGAACAAATACATCTTAGCATTTGTTTTAACCTACTTAGCGTATGGAATGGAAGTGTCAGGCACACTGACGGCATCAGATGAATTACTAAAATGATTTTTAACACCTGAATGATAAAAATCAATGTAAGAAAGGTGTTTATTTAAAATATAAAATCCATTGGCTTTCATTGTCATTGTGAAATCATATTTTATTCCTGTGCTTTTGTTTACATTGAGACACCCTCCTGTGTCTTGTAAATGTGCATCAAAGGAGAAAATATAAAACGTTGAACGTTTGAAATAATCCTCTTTTTTGGTCATGCCGTATTTATCTAAGTGAGTTTTTAGTCGAGGATCATAAATATCAATGACACGTGCAGTAGGAGCTTTCTTGAAGTGGCCGGGGGGCCATGATGGAGGGTGTGAAAACAAACCGCATGCCATGTCTGCTGATGTTAACCTGGAATGTTTTTATCATTTTTCAGGCTGCAGTGATAACAGCCTCCCATCTTCTTCCATTCATGGAGGTGCACTCGAGGCCTGGATGGTGATGACCAATGGATGTACAGTAAGAGAGCGAAAAGGAGAAGTAGTGGTAGTTAGTAGTTCAAGGGTCAGTGGTCTCATTCATCCTCTGCATGACCAGTGACCTCCTTTAGGAAAAGACAGACATATCGTGTGACTGTTGCCTCCTCCTCCCTCCTCCTCCTCTTCCTCCTCCTCCATTATGCACTTCCCCTCAAAGTATCAGAGGAACAGCAGTACACTTGACTTCTCTCTCCGTCTCTTTCGTAGTTTGTGGTGGTGAAAAGGCTGCAGCTGTTGAATGGACTGAGAGGATGTCAAACGATAAAAGAAGCTCCTGTTGTTTTTCGGTGGAGGCTGCACTGGCTGTGGATATGACGTGCAAGGGAAACATGCTTGAAGTTATCAGGAGAGTGATAAGAATCTATATTTCATTAGAATTAACGTACGGACTGTCTGGACTGTACATCCCCAAAAGGTAAGAGTCTTTCTAGTTTTTTTGCTTTTGATTCCAAAAAGCTCACAATAAGCAAAAGGTTATTTGTAGGTATTTGTTGGTGATATTCTTTTCAACAATCATACAGTAGATAGTCATCAGTGTGCTGGATTATATGTTACATATATGTTACAACAATTTTTTCATGAAAGAGAGTCACAGAAAGTGGTGAAAATGGCCAATACTGCATATGAGCAATAATAACAATTTCATTCTGTGTAAACACCTTTTAAGGAGAGTACTTGCTGAAACTGTAACAGGACATTGATACCATAAAATGTCCCATCATTGAGTTTGTTGGCTTGTAAATCGGATTGTGTGCAGTATGCATACTGGAAATTCTCACACGTGGCAACATTTTATTTGGTTATTGTCATATATAATGTTCATGTAAAAATGATTGTTGCTCTGTTGCTGATAGTTCTCCTGCCTTGAAGCGTCATCACGGTAAAAACAGAACATACGCTGACCTAGAAAGCGAGACATAATAAAGATGAATCATAAAGCCCATAGACATAAAGCTATGTGTAACACATAGGTGTGGTTTACTGTGAGAACCTGTGACCATTTTCCTGTATACTGCAAACGTGTTAAATTATCCTTGGGATTTCGCTTTATACAGTATAATAGATACAAGGGGCGGTGTAATTCCAGAGTCCCAGGCGATGAATTATTGATTGACAGCGGCCAAACGTCCATTAACATGTGCTCTGTTAGCTAACCAATGGGTTCAATTTGTTTCAGTGGTCAAGAGGAGAGGAACATCGCTGTTGTTTTAATAGGCTGCCTCCGTCAAGTGTCTCTTATCATACGAAGAGACAGCAAATATGTGCAACTCCGTATCGTTTGTCTTGGAAGGTTTTACAGAGAAAAGTAGGGAAATTATTCATATTATGAGTCAAACAGATGATGAGAGGAACCAGACGTGTTTGAGAAACTTTGTCCCTGAAGTATACAAACACGTGTTTCACCCCCTCCACAGGGTAGCTGTACCTTGATGGGAGTGGGGCCGGGCTTTCCAGATTTCACCTGCAATGGATGACAAGGACTCCTCTGCTGTTCTCTCCGGGGAGCGGCTCATCTACGCCATCACCGTCCCCCTGTCGACCTCCATCATCCTGGCCAACCTTGTCATCATCCTGGGCATCGCCTGCAACCGCCAGCTCCACAACACGCCCAACTACCTCTTCCTCAGCCTGTTGGTGGCTGACCTGTGCACGGGCGTGGCGCTGCCTTTCATACCATTAATGGGCCTGAACCGGGAGTTGAGTCTCAGCTCGTGCTTTCTGGCCCACATCTTCCCGAACTTCCTCTTCTTGGCATTCCTGTTCAACCTGGTCATGGTGCATTATGAGCGCTACATTTGCATCGTCGACCCCCTGCATTACAATAACTTGTGGATGCACCGCAGCTTTCCTCTGGCACTGCTTTTGGTGTGGGTGCCCCCGCTTCTGTACGCTTGTCTACCTGCTTTCGGCTGGACCAACTGGACAGGACCGGATTGGGACGACTGTTGTTGTGCAAGTAGCCAAAATTTCACTTCACTTTCAAACTGTTCAACCAATGGAACCACCTGCTGCTCCTATCGGCGAGTGTTCCCCAACGCTTTTATATACTTGGAGGTGTATGGACTTGTCCTGCCTGCTATTCTTACAATCGCTGGCATGACCGGCCGAGTTCTGTGGATCACTCGAGGTCAGCTGAAGGACATTTGTCGTCTCCATCGTTCGGTGGATCGGGGGAGTCAGGCCTCCGACCGGGAGCAGAGGCTGAACCTGCGCTACACTCGTTGTGTGGTGGCCGTGTCGCTGACTTTTCTGGCGTGCTGGGTCCCCTATCTCATCTACATGCACGTCTGCATCGCGTTCCTGATCAGCGACACCAAGTGGAGCTCCACCACTCACATTGTGCTGTCGTGCACCGGCATCGGCAGCATGGCCGTGGTGCCACTGGTGCTCGGCCTGGCCAACAAGCAGTACACGGAGCCGGCGTACAAACTTCTCCAGAAACTCCGAGACAGATGGAGAAGGACGCGGGGGTCAGAGGAAGTGGCAGTCTGAGAAAAGAATGATTAATAATAGAATATTTATGAGGATAGATTATCTTGCTGGGGTTTCAAATCGAGGCCAACAGAAGGAGATTTTTCTTTTTCAACAGAAAACATATTTTCTTTGATCTTTAACAATTGATATGAGGGCTGCCCCTGACCAAAGATCTTCCTCCTCAACTAGTTCAAGTCACACTTTAATTTTCAATCGCGTCCTCCATTGTTTCACAAAAGTTCCACCTAGCTCATTTTAAAAGGTTGAACAACAATGAAGCTATAAATGCTGAAAATTCTCACTATAACATCATGAAGGAAGTTAAACGAAAAAACAATCCTATTAAGCTCCATTTCTCTTTGTGCTGCCTGCTCTGCACATCAGTGTAACCACTCGTAAATCTTCTCCATCTGTCACCCCCCCCTGCATGCAATGTTTACTCCCACCTCCCCCACCAGTGTTTATCTGAATACTGGTATGCAAGCTGGAGAGGGGAGATGGATGCGTCCGCACTGCGTAATACATCCACAAGACGATGAGGAGATTAAGGCCTCAGCAAGAGCACCGGAAACAGAGACATGAAGTGAAAACCATGCCTCCATCTGAAAGCTGAAAAATAAAAAATAAAAATTCACAGAGATTTTCCAGTTTCAGCCACAGTTTCTCAAAAAGGTTTTAAAAAGCCGGCTTGTGTCCTCCGGGCTCCATCTGTCAAAGTCACTTTATTTGCTTGAGTGGAATTAGATTTTTTATTTGTAACTTCATTAAAAAACAGAATATGTCATGCATTTGTTCCTACAGGCAAAATGTTATTTTAACAGCGTATGTCGGTGGGAAAGGGACAGACGCCGATCGAGTTGCGGAGGAAAAAGCAAACTTTAATCAAGTTAAATTGCAAACGAGGTCTGACCTGTTGTGGGACATGAGGACATAAAGGAAATCATCACGAGGTCAGGGTACGCACTGTCTGCGTGGCTATTTATGTTTGTGTTGCCTGTGAGAAGCCATGTTCCAGTGTGGTTTCCACATCAGTATATTGCGTAGATGTCAGGAAGACAGAGAGGAACCGGGAAAAGAGGAGGAGGATGAGGAGGAAGAAGACAGGACAAGACTGTCGGGCTCCATCTCCTGTTCTGCTCTCTGTATCAAAGCAAACCTCTGAGCCAAAACACCTTGCCAAATCGTGTCTGGATTTAACCCACGTAATAATTCGACATTTCGGGAAATACACTTATCAAACAAAGCTTTTGGATCAAATCAGGCTAATATTAACGCCCCCCCTTCCAGGCTTTATGCTGAGATATATAGAAAGATTATTTCTCTGCAAGAAAACAAATAAACACACATTTCCCAAAATGCTTTAAAAACTGTTATCATACCCTGTGTATCTGTTGTTCGGAAGATAGAGCAGAAGAAATAATGAATTTATAACTATTTATGTGTTCATTCCATTGCCTCGTTACCTTGTCAGTGAACTTTGTAATGTCTTCTGATTTCTACATGATTACTAGGTGCAGATACATGTAAGAGAAGACAGGGAAGCTTGTAAACATACAGGACATCAGGAGCACAGACAAAAATTATATTCATATGTATTGAAAAATATGAAAAAGCCATTTCAAGCAATGTAGTTACTACCCCAGATCTATGCTTGCTTCCCCTCGATGTGACCTTCTTCTTGGATTCTAGGAAACATTATCTCTGTGTATTTCCCTTAACATTAACAAGATGTGGACGGACATAACAGTTGCACTCCTTTAAAAAACTGGGCTGGATCCCACAAGTTCCTTTTTTTTTTATTGTTCACAAAGACAAATTCTTATTCCAATTTCGCTCACAAAGGTATGACAGATGAATACACTGATGCTGAATGAGAACACAAGATAAGAAAATCTGAAAAAACACCGCTTGACATACAGTAAACCAAATGTCTCCAACTTCACGCAGTAATTCTAGGGAAAATGTTCAACCTCTCGAGAAGCAGTTGTCAAAAAAGAGATTAATTATTGCATTAAAAGTTTCATGAGGATACTCTATGAGTATAATTTATTCAACTATATGTTTAACTTAATTTGACGTTCTTGAATTCACATTTTGTGGATATGCTGTAATGCTGCGGACTGAGCCGTGAGGGACAGTCCCGGTCAATCTTCAGCGTAACAGGAGCTTTCGGACACGACTCTGCCCAACTCAACCTCCACCCGGATCAGGACACGTTTATTGGAGGCGGCGCGCTGCAGTGGCGGGGTTACGGCGAGTTCTGGGGCTCGGGACTTCTCGGGCGGGTAAGTGTCTGCGTGCAAGTAAGGACGTGGATTGGTTGATTTGTTTTTAGATATCTGAGTGAAAAGAGAGGTTTGATTATAGAGTGACACGTAACATGAATCAATCATGAGAATTATTTGATGTATGAAATGGGTGCAGGTATTGTGTCTTTTTTATTCAGATTTTATATAATTTTAGCTTTTCCTACTTTCCGATTATTTTTATTTTTTTCAAACTTTCTCTTAATTTTACCTTTTAATCAGGAAGTATGGGTTTATTAAAGCTCTAAAAAAAATCTGTTTTCACCTGTGTGGCGCATGAGGTCAAGCATTCTTCACATAGATGGAGCAGAAAAAAGGATGTTAGCGAAAGCATTATTGAATTGTGATGCATTTCGGCAAACAGCAACATGAGTGGTTTCACCAAATTAGAAGCTGATGTATATCTTACTGTGGTGCTCCTATACCTCTCTTCCTCGCCCTCCAGCAGCTTGCGGTAGGTGGCGATCTCAATGTCCAGGGCCAGCTTCAGGTTCATCAGCTCCTGGTGTTCACGGATCTGTCCGGCCAGGTCCTGCTTGGCCCGCCTCAAAGCCTCCTCCAGCTGGGCAATGTCCTCCCCGGCCTTCTCCAGGTTGCTGTCGCCCTTGGCGCTGAGGACGCCGATGTCCTTCCTCAGAGCTACTTCCTACAGGGAAGAGAGGAGGAGGAGGAGAAGATCATAGGCTGGTTGGATAGCGAAGGGGCGGAGATCTTGAAAGTTTGTAGCTATGCGATTCCCAACCTTCCTGATGAGAGCGTCCAGGTCCCCATTGAGTCTCTGGATGAGGCGCAGCATGTCTGAGATCTCCCTCTTCACATCGCGCACTTCCTGCTCACGTTGTCCTGCAGTTAGGACCATGGCGTCCATCTAAGTGAGGGGAAACGTGAACAATGTTGAAAACAGTAGAAATTAATATTGTTACCATTATGCATGTTTGTATGTATAAGAGTTTTACACTCTTGACACGTTTCATTTCGTCCTCCTCACCTTTCTCTGGTTCCACTGCTCAGCCTCCTCCCTGGTGCGGGTGGCCACCTTGGCATACTGATTCTTGACACTCTCGACGATCTCGTCCATGTCCAGAAACCGCTTGCTGTTGTCGGCCAGGATCACCGTCTTGTTCTGGACGAGCGACTCCAGCTCCTTGATCTCCTGCAGGTTGCAGACACCAGCACTACAGTTAGTTTATTTCTTTACTTTCATCTACTTCTTTGGTGTTAAATGTGAATGAATCTATTATTGAAATATTTCACACAAGGAACACAAGGAACCTGACCCAAGGAGGGAATGAGAATAATGAAACTAGAATAAACTCCATCATTACCTCATCGTAGCCGACCCGGAGGAAGTCCAGTTTTCCCATCAGGTCCTCCAGCTCCAGAGCCAGATTGACTTGCTCCAAGTGACCATCATCTACATCCTGTTACACACACACACACACACATTGGTGCCCACGTGGCAAAGTGAAGATATTGCTTCCAAAATATCATATTGCGAAATGTAATATTGCCAGTGGGTCTTTAAACTCAATGCAATACTGCATAACAGCCAGTTTTTATTGTTGTTTCTAAATGAGCAGAATACGTAGCTCACAGTACCTTTTTGGTGACGATGAAATCATTCTCCACATCAGCTTTCTTTTGCAGCTCGTCCTTATACCTGAGACCAATTTGAAAATAAAGGGGGGGGTTAGGGTTAGGGTTAGCTAAAACATTGTTTCGAGTCTTCTGTGGAAAACACTTTCCTTCATGCATCACATTTCTCAGCCAGAATCAGAACTTGCTGCGTGTGACCGGCTGACCTCTGCTTGGTGTTCTCCACCTCCTCGTGCTTCTTGAGCAGCTCGTCCTGCAGATTCTCTTGGTCGCGCAGCAGGCTCTCGATCTGCTGCTCCAGCTCGTTCTCCAGCTGCTTGACAATGTCGTCCACCTTCCCCTCGTACTCCTCCTGCTCCTTGAGGATCCCCAGCTTGGTGTCAAGCTTTTTGTTCTCGTCCTCCAGGTTCTTCACCTGAGGCAGAGTTAGAGAGAGGCGAAAGGGAAAAGACGTAAAAGGAGACACGAAGGAGGATGAACCGCAGCAACAAAATGCAATATTTGCAATAAAGAAAATACAAATGAGGGTTCAAACTATAGATGTCCTGAATAAAGATGTTTTTGTTGTACTCAAAAAGCAACAATGTCCCTTAAACCCTTAGATATTTATGTCACAGAGGCGACTGAGGAGACACATTTCATGGCTTCAGGTCACAGAATGAGTTACAGCACACAGTAACACAGTAACAGGTGTTACTCACTTTGAACTTAAGAAAAAATATTTGCTTTGAAATCTTGCACAGATAAATGAGAGAGTGATAAAATAACTGAATAAGCAATCGAGTCAAACTACAATTTGGAAAAAAGTTTTAGAGAAGTGTTCAAAGAGTTTAAATCTGAACAAGTTAAAGTTATAGTAACAGTTAATAAAACGATATTAATAATAATATTTACGATTTAACATTTACGATTTAACATTTGCAGGACACAAATAAAGTAATTTACAAACCTTGTCAATCAGTTGGACGAACTTGTCATTGAGTCCCACCATGTCGTCCTTCTCCCTGGATTTGCCCGCCGGGTTGATCCGGTGGTGGGTGGGTTGGCAGCGGGCCGGTCCCGCGCCGCCGGGGGAGTACGACTGGCTGCTGTAATCTCTCTGTTGAGACATGCTGAGGCTCGTGACGGCGACGAGAAGAAGTGTCGATGTTCGCTGCAGGTGAGCGACGAAAGCACCGGCAACTCCCCGGATCGGCCACTTTTAAGGCGGACGAGGACCACCCGTCACATCCCCACCGCCCTGCGCGTGTCCAATCGAGAGAGGACAAGTGCAATGTTGCAGAGAAAAATGAAGGAAAAAAAAGTCGACATGAAAAACTCGAATTTCGACTCTGAGACAGTTTGTCCAGGTGTGGTGCTGGGCACCGGGAGCCAATGGTATCCACGGGGGCGGACGCGTGCGTAAAAAGGGAGGTATAAAACCGACCTGTATCCATGGCAGCATCCATCAGGTGACTCTGTCTCCACTGTCAGCTCTCTCTCATCCAGCTGCCGTCATGCCTTCAAACACCGCCGCCAGCATGTTCGGTGGGGCCGGGGGAAGGGGCTCCAGGGCGTCCGTGGCGAGCCTGCAGGGGCTGCGCAACGTCCTGCGCAACGAGCCGGACGGAGACGCCGCTCCGGCGACATCTGCAGCTCCCCCAGCTCCCGCGTCCCCCGCCGCTGCTCCCGCCGCCCCCGCGGACGACAAGCAGACCCTGCGGGGTCTGAACGATCGACTGTCCGGCTACCTGGACCGGGTGAAGCAGCTGAAGGAGGAGAACGACAACCTGGAGAAACAGATCGATGAGATTTTGGCCAAAAAGAGGACAACCGAGGGCCGCGACTGGGATGAGACGGAGAAACCCCTGGATGAGCTCAAGAACAAGGTCTGGTGTATTTCTTGAAAATAAAATAAAAAACATTGGGGCTTTGATCCAAATGATGATGATTTTAAGAGATTCCTGGCAATATACATCATGCATTTTTCCTCCTCAGATAAAAGACATCGCCCTGGACAATGCCAAGCTGCTCCTTCAGATTGACAACACCAAACTGGCCAATGATGACTTCAAAAACAAGTAAATTTCATGAGAGACCAGACGGAAAAAAGAAATAATAATAATGGGAGTCTGCCTTACGTAGTCTAAACTTCATGGTCTGCAGAATAATTCAGATCACTCCTTCAGGGAGGACGATGAGAAAAAGGCCCGGAAGGAATTGGAAAATGACCTGGAGGTTCTGAAGAAGGCCGCTGAGGAATCCAAGCGTAACTGTGAGCAGACAAAGAAGGAGATGGACTTGGTGAAGGAAGAGCTTGCTCGCATCAAACGGGAACACAAGGATGTGAGGCTGGAACACCGACACACGAATCACAGGAACACACACTTTTAAAATTAACAAAATTCTCTGTATGAGGTAAGGCAAAGTTGCACTTTTGGCCCTTTGTAGGATGTGGACGCCCTGCGTGATAAGATCAGGGAGTCCCAGGTGACGGTGGAGGTTGATTCCCAGAATTCCAACCTGGGCCAGATACTCAACAGGATCCGTGGCCAGTATGATAAAGTAGCCCAGAAGAACCTGAAGGAGACGGATGAGTGGTACCAGAGCAAGGTACGATAACTGCAGGATATCCCATTTTGTATTATCTTTTTATTCCCCCTTCCCTTTCACTCTCCTTTCCAAAGTACATCTTGTTTTTTCCCTCTGCAGTTTGAAAACATCAAGGTGGTCGAGTCCCAAAACGTTGAGGTCTTGCATTCTGTGAAGACAGAGATCAAGGAGCAGCTCAAACAGAAACAGATTCTGGAAATTAGGATCCAGACTTTGCAGAGCACGGTAACCAAACACAAACACAATTTCTGAAATCCCTTGAACAAAATGTTTACCAATATCTTTCCTTTATCATGTCAGGAATGCAAGAACTACCTGTCCATTTCACACGCATCCCTGATTCCCCTGTCATTACACTGTAAACCTGCTACTTTAAACCAGACAAACTCTCAATCCGTCTCACTGTAAGTCTGACAAACCACCTGGATCCGCGCTTGCGTAACAAAACAAGCTATGAAGATGAGAAAGGTCACAGTGATCTCTACGTTCTTCTAAGATTCATGTCTCCTTGGTTTATCATCAAAGTATGAAGAGTTTTCGAAGGAGGAAGTCAAGAATCAACTTATTTCTTCCCTCCAGGTCCGAAACCTCGAGGAATCCCTGAGGATCACCCAGACCGAGTACGGCCGACGACTGTCGCCTCTCAACGGGGCGATAATGGACCGGGCAGCGGAGCTGGAGAAGGTGAGGTCACAGGTGGAGCACAAGGTGGAGACCAACAGGAACCTGCTGTGTGTCAAGATGAAGCTGGAGTCCGAGATCAACAACTACCAGCAGCTGATACTCGGCATGACCGCCGACACTGAAAGGTGAGGAAGGTCAAAAAATCTTTATGACTGTTCTATGGTGGCAAAAGTTGAAGATGTATCCCTTTCACCTAAAGCAGCCCCCCTAACAAATCCACCCCCCCTGAAGATGACCCTGCTGAAGCAGTGGAGGAAGGAAACCCCATCAAGGCCGAGGAAAAACGGCGCCACCAAAAAGAAGAAAAGCAAGAGCAAATCTAAGGAGGGCTCATCTTCCTCCTCCTCATCATCATCTTCTTCTTCCTCCTCTAGGACCGAGAAAGAAGATGAAAAGCCCAAGAGTGAGGGTGAAGTCGCCAAAGCTTGATCTAAAATCTGCTCTGGTCTTTTCTGTCACTCAGCCAAGTGACATATTAAACTATGACCTATTGATGCTGCCAAACCTGAAATGCTGTGATGTCGTTAAGCTGCATGTCTCTCAGATGTCAGAAAATAAATACATTTGACTTCAAAAGTAAATTGTCCAGCAGTGTTTCTTAAAACTCTGAGGTACCACAGCTACTTTGGGAAAATAACAAACATTGTTGTGGTTTGCACAGAAACTTAAAAAAATAGCTTATTTCCAACAGAGGCTGTGAGGCTGAACAGTAGTCACATTCCAAATGAATGATTATTTGTATTATAGTGACAATTATTTGCTCAATTAATATTTGGTTTATGAAATGTAAGAAATTTCTTAACGATTCCAATCATATCTACAGCACAAGGTGATGATGTCTTGTTCAGGACCCGAAAGTTTTATTTACTTTTGGAAAATGCTCACGTTAATGAAAATTATCAAATCAAATGTTTGAAATTTTTGCTTGAAGAACAAAAACAAAAAACATTGACGATGCAGTTAATCAATAACTTGTTTTAGCTCTAGGGTGTGTAGGGTATTTGTTGACTGTGAGTTACCAGGTGCCACATACACACGACACACCGTCCACCAGCCTGTGAGAAACAAAGAGTGCATGAAAAGTTACACAGTAAGTGAGGAAGTGGAAGTCAAAATACACATTGTGTTAATCAATGGTGAAGTGTAAATTCTAAATTTGACTAGAAATAAATAAAACACGTGGAACGAGTGATACAGAAACAAGGTGTTTTTTAACTGCTTTAAAAAGACTGTGAAATTTCTCAACCAATACAGAACCGCGTAAACCTCAAACTAAAGTTTAGAGATCATCAAAACAATGTACGTGAATTAGAAGGTTAGTAAATTAATAGAATATATTTTCTAAGAGCCTTAAAAACAAATTAGAAAATGATGACACACCTCTAAGGTGAGGATTTCAAATACAGAAAGGTAAATATGTAAAGTTCATGCAAACCTCTTTTTTTTTCGTCGAATCTGTGCCATTACACATTTCCACGTAAAAACGGATTAATGCGCGCAATAATAATTTTACTAGAGAGATACTTTTTTGTAAGAGTGATTTATTTTACTTTTTTCAAATGACAATGGTACAGACGACATGACAGCACAGGGAGGGAGGAGGGGAGGACTGAGATCCTTGTGGTGAGGGGGTCAAGGGGCAAGCAAGAGTACCAAATGGAGTAAAAGATATTGTATCAAAAATGTCCTTTTTTTTTCTCTTTTCATATATATATTTATATAGGACTAATAATTCTCTTTAACTAAGCATAGCAAGGAATGCCCGTGTTTCCATTTATCTTGAGCCTTGGCTTTCTCTAAGTAGAGCCAACATTATTATTCATTAAAATAAAAATGAAGACCGGACACATTTGGGGAGGGTGGGGCTGGGCAGGGACATTTAGAGGCATCCTGGAGTCCTGTCCGTTGTGGCGTTGAGTCTCAGTGTGGCGCGTTGGGGTGTGTCCACCGGGGTTTGGATTTTTCTGATGGGGGGGTCGGCCTCAGCGGGAGAAGGTCTTTCCACTGAAAAAAATACATACATAAAAAATCAAAGAAAGACATGTCAAAGAAGCTGGTTCCATTAGCTGCTGGCTGTAGTTTCATATTCAGACAGGAGACTGGTATCAGTCCTCATCAACTTTTCTATCTTTGTGAAACAGATTTCTGTTTGTTCGTCTGGCTGCCAAGGGCACTGAAAGCTCCGTCAACATACTTGGCAATTCAAATTTGAGACGTCTGTCTCATGTCTTCGTCAAACATGACACTTCCATTTCGGTTGTACATTATGTGTAGTTCAAGTTTGTTTTGTACCTTGTTGCCAAACCTATGATTTTTTTGTGACATGTTTCAATTACTCGAAAAACTCACAAAGATAGAAACTGCGGAGGCTCCCTGCTTATTCCAGTGACACATTAACCATAGAACAAAGACTCTCTGTGCTCAGACTATATACATCTCTGATTGTTTTGAGTATTTGTGGCTGTTGGGAGGTTTTTAGCCAAGTGTAGAACTGTAAAAGAAAGCTGCCACACACACAAACACACACACACACACACACACACACACACACACACACACACACACACACACACACACACACACACACACACACACACACACACACACACACACACACACACACACACACACACACACACACACACACACACACACACACACACACACACACCTCAAAAACACACAAAGACCCAGAGCTGCAGATTGCAGTCAACTCATAAAGCAGAGAAAATGCTTCCATCTTAAAAACGCAGAGATAATGTATCTCAGGACTAAGTCTGTCATGTTTCAAATCCAAAACATTCATGAGGCGTCTCAAACAAAAGACCTGCAGCAGTGCTAAAGTCTTCGTTTAAGATCTGAACAGTGGAACAGGCGAGAGAGGAGGCTTAACACATTGGGATTAAATAAGCACCTGGATCTAAATACTATCATCTGATTCATGGCATCCTTCAAACAGTGACTGTGAATGTGAGTAAATGGTGTGGAAACAGAAGATGGGTGTCAGGTGGGCAGAGGCTGCTTACGAGATGGTCTTCATCTCCTTCTTCTCGGCGTCGGGTCGAGCGCGGTTCAGCACCTTGAGGAAGTCCGACGTCTTGGCCCTCATGCGTGTGTGGATGTAGGCCTGCGGAAGAGACGTGGACATGACTGACGGTGACTCTCGGCATTGACCTTTTAAAATAGACGCCGGGCTTTTATCCGTTTCTGGTGTCAACACTGTCAGATGTTAAACACGGTGTGATGCAGGGGGGCGACTTATTTTGACAGTGTGTATTCCCACAAGTTCTCAAGGTGAAACCACCCACGCCCAGCCTATAAATCTGTCCGCTGTGACACCCACACACCCACGCCGACTCCCTCTTGTCTGAGGCAGAGGCATCCGGCACCATTAGCTGCTGTCTGAGCACCAGATGCTTATGACACAACACAAACACACGCCTCTCAAAAACAAGAACTGCCTTTGATTTGGGTTTACAGCTGAGAAGAGTCCTTGTGAGGATCGTGACTCATTTTTGTCATGCACACACACACGCGCTGCCCTAAAACCTGAATGACCACTGAAGGTGGTAGAGCAAGTCTTCTTCAAGTGGGGCCTTCCTTCCTGTGGCTGGACTATTGTGGAGACGAAACAGCACGTACCATTTCAGGGGAGAACATTATGTGACTTGCTGTCCCCTCTAATTAATGGAGACTTTCAGCTTTTAGCCTCCTGAACATTTACTTAGTTATAGCGGAAAATATTTCAGCTAAGCCCAAACCCTCATGAGATCCAAGAGCTCAGAGATTAGCAAAAGCTAAAGCCAGTATCTGTCCAAACAATAAATGAAGCTACAAATATTCCAAAAATGACTCATGAGAACATTTAGAATGTCATTGAACTGACCTTGGAGCACTTTATGTGGTAGTGCAGGTAGTCCCTGAAGGTGTGGATGAGGTTGATGGTGTTGTCTCTGGCATTGGTGTTGGTGTGACGTGGGAACAGGACTGGGGGAAAAAGTCACGACAAAGCAAAAATGTCAACATAAAAATAAGGGAACTTTGCTTTTTACCAGCACCAGCTGCAATGGATCGGGAAGCGTTTGTAACTGAGTGGATTGCTCACCGAAGGTGATGTATCCGATGTTGTCCCCGACGGCGGCGTCCGTGTCTTTCAGCTCCAACGGCGGCTCCCGGTGGCTGAACAGCACCTGGGGGGCTGTGTGGCTGGCTCGCCGACCCTCTTTGAATTCCTTCACGCAGAAAGTGTGAGTTATGTCTGATCTGTGATCATTTGATTTTATTAAGATATGACTCAGTTGGTGTGTTTGCAGCTTTTTTTTGGCATTCATTTGCTGACACTAGTTGTATTGTTATTTGCACCAAAACGGTATATTGTAATATTGTAGTCAGAAATGACTACTAATATCTATTAAAGTCTGAACAATATTACATGGCACTTTAACACTAAAGAATATGATTGGATACACCATTTTTGTTCTCAGCAGGGGTCAGTGTAATAGTTTCATGCGGCCTCACAGACCTGCATGAAGACTTTGCCGATGATGACATCGTCATCGTCTTTGAACACTGTGCTGAACACAACCGTGACTCGGTCCTTCTTGGCCTCCACGTACCTAAGAAGGCGCATCAATGAGGATTACCACAAAAATTAACACAACACCCAACATATGTTATCATTGACTTTCAGAGTAGAATTCTGTAAAATAGTTCCCAAGCTAGAAAAACCTAGAACATGTTTTGTGATACCATAAACTGTCTCATGGCTCAGTTTAAAAATTCTCTGCATTTTTAAAGGTTTCTCTGGGCCTTTACATGAGACACTCTAGCTCAAAACTAGAAACACACATCTCCGACCACACATACATGGACTCGTCGTCTCTGTAGTGGACCACGGCCCTCGACTCGCCCTCTCGTCCCTCTTCCTGGAACTTGAAGTACTTCTCAAACACAGAGGCGAAGCAGTTCCTCTTGAGCATCCCCGCCTGGTGGATGACCTCGTCTTTGTTGGCTGGCAGCGCGTCCAGGTCGTAGAGGAGGGACACGTTGTAGCCTGCGGGGACGGTGAAGGGAGATTTGAGTCAGTCTACACTTTTACATTTAATGAACATGTGACATACTAATTCAGACAGGATAAATGTTCTAGAGAGACACACTTGTATCTAAAGCTTTCCATACTGTATCAGTGTCCTGTTGGTGGAACTTTGCTGACATTAGATGTCAAATAGCTCAGAAGGCTGTCACCGTTTTCTAAAAAGGAGAACAGTAACTTTCTGAGAACTTACCAGACTCTGTTGAGACCAGGAAATTCCCATAGACCCTCTTGAGTAGCTGAAATTAAAAAAGATTTACTTGTATCGCACTTCTCTAAATGCATATTTAGAAAGACTGAAACAAAACAACAAAAGAAATAAATGAAAAACAGATAATGTATATTATACAATACCAACTTTATAATAGGCCCTGATGCTTTCCCGATTAAATAAAAAAGTATCCCAAACATCTTTTGAATTTCAAAAGCACGTCAGATAGCCTCTGGGAATCCTCAGAGAATAATAAGTCATCTGGAGTTAATTGAAGGGGTTTAGATTTACAGCATGCAGCTCCACTGTAATGGATACCTGTCATTGTGGTATGAAGGGACGTGGACAGGAATATGCAAAACAAGCTCAGGAGTGGTAATAAGTGTGGCAGTCGACATTCTTCCAAATTTTAATCTGAGCAGTATTTCTGCAAAGTACGTTAACTGAGAACTGATAAGAATGTGTGAGAATAAACAAACCATGCCCCCCCACCCCTCCTGCGAGTGATTTCCAACTAGACTTTTCACCGACAGAGTAACTGAATGTGACACGGCTGAACCGCTCACTCATCCCTCCGCTGTTGAGTTTGAGGGAACAGTGAGGGAAGACGCTGGACGGCAGCCAACTACATACATACACAGTGTGGCCACTGCCCGCAGTCAGCACTTCCTCGCCTGGGGTGAGACACACAAACTCACTTCCTGTTTCTGCCAGAATCCGCTGCAGCTGCTTGCTTCCTTACATGGCAGCAGAGCTCTTACGGCAGAGAGGCGTTGTGAGTGTGTGTGTGTGTGTGTGTGTGAAGACACTAATCATGGCCTCATCCTGCATTTCTTTGGGATTCTTTTTTATTGGTTGCTTTGATTTATTAGTGACAACATTCTAACTGCTGTGGCAGTGTATGTTTGCTGCCGTTTTAAACAGCTCACCTGCAGTTGAAAGAAATATTGTCGATAAAATCAAAAGTATACAATCAAAAGCAACTGCTGACCTCTCAGAAGATCACCAGTGGGTTTTTTTGCACAGACCTAGAGAACATCTCAGCTCTTCAAATACGATGGCATAATTTCAGATATTAAAAGGGTATTCTAGGACTTGCAGACACGCTAAATTATTTTGGATGAGAAGTTAAAGTATGTGCACCTGCTAAAGGATGTGTAAGAACTGACAGCTGGTGAGGCCCCAATTCTGTCTAGGCACAAATAAACATTTTCCAGGCTCTTTGTTTATGTTCCTCCCTCATTCTCTTCCATTTTACGTGTGTGTGTGTGTGTGTGTGTGTGTGTGTGTGTGTGTGTGTGTGTGTGTGTGTGTGTGTTACTTCGTCAGCTCCATGCTCCTGCAGTTCCTTGTAGAACTTCAGGGAGATGCTGACCATGACTTTGGTCTTGTCCCCATTGGGGTTGGAGATGTGATACAAGACGCCATCGAAATCTGTAGTTTGGAAGAACATCACGAATTAACGATGAAACAATTCATTACAATAATGGTATCTTTACTCATGCTGGTACACAAGATTATTTCAGTCAATTTCACATGCGAGAACGAAGACTTTGTGCCATTTAGCGGTGATCACTGGCAGGGCTGAAAATGTGCAACATGCAAATTGCATCATAGGAAGATAACTGGTCGAATGATGGCAACAATAAGCAGAGCTAAAAATCTGTATCACAGCCCAGTATCTGCGAAAAAATAAACATTCAAAATACAAAAGGTATGCAAAATACAAAAAGCTACCACACAAAAAATACAGGAAACATGCAGAAGACAAGGTAAAAAATACAGGGATAGAAAGGACAACTGTGGTGCATGTTAGTTTTCTTGATGCAGAACTATTCATCTCAGCTGTCAAACATATGTAAACTAACTATCTCAACGACAATGGGCACATTACTAACAAGGTGCTGGACTTCATCATGGCACTAAGAAGGCATTTCTAAATCAAAGACTTCCAAAGAAGCTGCAGAGAGTAAATAACACCCTGTCACATAACATGTCGCATAATCTCACCTGCAAACGTCACATCGACGGCCTCTGGTTTGGTTCTGCGAGGAGACAAAATCAGAAAATATTCAAGTCATTACTTGATAAGGCCACCAATTTAAATTAATATAGATTTATTTTCATACAGTTAATATATCAGAACCACTCGCACAATAGAGATGAAACATTTATATTTGATCGATAACATCATTTGCACATTAATAATCCTTCAACAGATGCCATAGTAAGTTGAAAACCTGATTCATGTCACGCTCTGTTGTTGTTGATATAATTTCTAAATGTCCAATTGAATCACTTTCAATGAATCACCTCGATAATGTGGTCTTTTTATTGTAAACGAGCAGAAGTACAGCAGCGTGTTAACACTTCATGAAGCTTGATGCTGCAGAGTAACAGTGTGTCTACTGCGGCAGCTCCGCTGTGCACAGACTTGACTCGGCTTGACTGCGGGAATGCGGAAGCTGCAGAGACACAGGGGCGATGGTTAGTTAGCTGACTGTACATGGGGCCGCCGACCTGCCTCTGTGCAAAGCAAATTTTATTGAGGAGAACCACCGAGTTCAATGTGGAATGAAGAGGCCTAGCGCTGCTAAAGACGGACATGAGCACGTTCTGTCATCTTGTTTTGTCTAAAGCTCCTTAGAAGATGCATTTCACACTGGGAGGGAATCCTACTTTAATCCCTTTATCAAATGGAATGTCTTCATATCGAAAAGATCGTTTGTGTTTTTACATCAGTCCCTCCCTTAATTGATACTCTAGCTAACGCGCATTAGCGCCACTGCGCTCGGATAACGGAACTTGTTATGTTCTGCAAACTCGTAAAAACATGTTTAAACGTCGTGTTTAATATTGGTGAGGTCATCGGCATTGTTGGAGCTGAAATGTGTTGCCATTTTACTTCCGCCGGGGCGAGATCAAATTAATTGTGGTGACATTCTTTGGCACAGCGCTGACCGTGCAAGACACACCCCAGCTCCGGGCAAACCAGCCGCGGAGGACCAGTGAGGCAATTCACTCTGTATTGTCCCATTTCGTTTACACGCAAAAGACCAGCTAGTGGACATAGAGCAAAGCATCGACCCTTTAACGGCTGCTTCATTTAAAATGTAGGCGTCGTCTTGACTTGAAAAAGCTAAATGGGGAAGCTAGCTTGGCGCTAGCAGCGCTAGCCAGGTGTAACAATGATTTCTCACCCGTTGGATGCGCCGTCGAACTTCAACGTCAGCGTCTCCTCTATAATGCGGTTATTGATTTCTAACAGGATCATTGCCGCGGACCACCGGTGTCGAGGAGAAGGGGGAAAGATTGGATGGAGCTATGTGTTGGGATCAGACGCTTTGTGTCAGATTCTGCGATTTTTTTCCTGTCTTGACAGACCAGACCGCTTCTGTCGAGGCTGCTTCCGCCTGTCACTTCCGCGTTTTACACTCAGGACCCCGTAGGAGGAGAGGGCGGCCGCGATGTTGCCTGTAATAAATTGGTAATGACAATTATGCAGCAGTGGAATATACATTATTTATTTAAGTACTATTAATGGAATATTTAAATGTACCTATACTCGCTATGCAATACACAATATTGTATTTTACATTGCAATCTAATTAATAAATCTATAGTGATTATTAAACCCTGGGGTGGTTTAATAAAGGTGGTTTTAACCTTCTGCAACAGTAATGATGTTTGCATTAGTAATAATCTTTCTCAAACAGGTAATTCTGCTGTTGTGCCTGGACATTGGTGAAAGTACCATTTGTCTAAGCAATATAATTGATTAAGTTATTGATCAGTTGATTCAGTCTCATTTACAACCTCTGACCGGTAGAACTCCAAATCCTTCAACCTCTGCTAACTACCAAGGTGGTGAATCTGGTGGTATTTATTTATTTATTTATTAATCAGAATTCCAAATTGATAGTGGGCATATTGTAAATGAGACTGAATCAATTGGTTGGCTATCATTTCCCCTTCCTTTGAAGGGTGTTGCCTTGATAAACTTTTATATTAATTAAAGTTATTATTTTATATTAACCTTTTTTAATATTAATATTTTATTATTTTGGTAGCCATAACTGATCAATTATATTGCTTAAACAAATGGTACTTTCACCAATGTCCAGGCACAACATAATGGTGCCCCGTGTGAGGCCGGATATATTTGGCAATTACTCATGAATGTGCAATATTAAATTCTAATATTTTGGCCAATACAAATGTGAAATCTAGGACTTTTAACTTCAACAAAAGTTTTTACATTCAACACCACTTGTCTACGACAGGAGTAGCAGTACTTGCAAACTAGTACATTGTGGTTAGAGTTGATTTTATTCTTTAAACCTAGCTAAGACACTGAGGAAATTCAGTTATTAATAGCTACTCTTTTAAGTCCCATGGTTACAACAAGAACTTGCTATTGTTGCTGATTGTCCAGTTTAGCCTACACTATAGAAAGTGAATGCTGTCAGAATTGTCTATTAATTCCAGTCCTTCCTTTTCCCTTTTTATTTTAGTCACAGCATGCTAGCGGACGTGTGAACTATAGAGAGCATTTGAATGGTTGTTACTGCCTTGCATTTCAGCCCAAGTAAGAAATAGAGAAAGAGAGAGAGAGAGCCACAGCATGTTACCAGCCCTGTGATATGTTGTACCTTGCTGTTACTGCCACGTGTTCCAGCATGAGTAAACTTTAAAATAATCCCCTAATTTTGACTTTCAGACATATCAGTTAGTGCAATTTTGGGTAGGCCAACTTCCCATCACATTGTTTTGTTAAGTTAGTGTAAAGACCCATACTACACTACCAGGTGTCTGCTAAAGCTCCACAATAGCCAATTAGCTTTAGATAACACCTCATCCCACACAACAATGGAGAACCCCTGTGTAGAGGCAGTTTGTTCCTTCCCTTGAACAGACCCTTAACCCAGGCTACTCTGAATTCATCAGTAAGTTGAATTTCAGTGAGTGTGGGAAAGAAATAGACTCACTACTGAACAACAGGTGCGATACAAAGTGTATCTAAAGGCCCATTGTTAAGATGTTTGTTTCTGATTTTTCCCAGGCAAAACAACCTTGCCTTTCAGAGCAAATCAGCATTAGAAGTGGAGGTAGATTCCCTAAGAGCGCAAAATGCTAGTTTGCTCCACGAAGTTAAGACAGTTAATAGGAAATCCCTATGCTACTTAGAAGACCTGCACTCAGCAGAGTTAGAACTCTGCTCACACAAGGAGGAATTGTTTAGGCTAAGAGCAGAAGGTCCTCCCCAACGTCAGTCGCTCAATTCAATTTTATTTGTATAGCGCCATATCACAACATACATTGTCTCAAGGCACTTTACATAGTGAGGTCAATATTACAATATTACAGGGGAAAACCCAACAAATCCCAATATGAGCAAAGCACTTGGTGACGGTGGGGAGAAAAAACTCCCTTTTAACAGAAGGAAATTTCTGACAGAACCAGACTCAGTTTGAGAAGTGTATTTTCCATTTGCCATGTCCACCAGCTGCGCAGGGAAAGACATTCCCAAAACAGAAGCAGTAGAAGGCCATATGCAGAAATTTTGGCCCAGAACGGTGACCATCCAATTGTCAGGCCAGATGATGATTTCATAATCTCTGACCAGAGTCTGCCAGACAGCCTCTGAATGCGCCTCTGACTGCAGCTTTACAGAGCGTTACAGCCCAGAACCAAGAGTTAAGAACTCTAAGCACAAGAGCGCCAGAGTTCGCTTCTCACAGTACTGACAGTGCTCACTTCTTTTCTTGCAGTTATGTAGGCTAGCTTGAGTTTGTCAGCAACAGCAGCAAATTCAACAATTTTAAATCTAGTAATAGCCCTCTTATTACTCGAGAAACGTTCAAACTTAAGTCTGACTTAGACATTACAGTCCTACTCTGCAAACTAGACTTTTACAATTCTTGTTTTGTTTGTTTCTAACCCTATCCAACACAATCATAGGACATTACAGACACCTTAGGAAACTCAAAGCCATATCCTAAGTGCCACTAACCCTAGCAAATTAACATATCTGACATTCCTGTTCCTACTAACCTAATGACACAGGTTATGTATTTTGTACTATGCCATTCTTATGATTGTGTTCTGTAACTTGTAAAATGTCTTTGCTTAGCCAAGATAGATAGGGTTGACAAATGCCCACATGTTACGAACCAAATTAATTGACAAATGATCTCTGCCGACAATGGACTGTACATGCAGATGTGCGCTCTCAGCATCACACGTCAAGTGCAATCCTGCGACCAAAGGGGGTTTGTAGAGTTCTTCATAAAATGGAGGACCTGATCATTTGGTCCTTTGTTCCAAAGACAAAGGAACAGACTGGAAAACTCTGACGCCCAGAATGCTTCACTTATCACAACTTAGTGTGAACTCTCCTCCAAGCTCCAGCTGACATTTGTCACTGTGTGCCCCAGACCCCAGGGGGTCATCAGGCCCATAAAACCCCAGCACACTCATCTTTTCACTCTCTTCCTGCCTCTAACTTCAAGGAGACAACACTCTCTTCTAGGTCTTCAGCTATCGAATATTTTAGTATTGTATTCTACTGAAAAAATCCTTTGATTAATCAAGTAATCGGATAAAACATATTTTTGCTTGGTTGAAGAGCAATTATAAATACACAAGAGAAAATAAGACATTTCACTTAATAACGAACGACCAATTGGTTTCCTTTTTTAGATAAACAGTTTCATTTCTTAAATTCACAAGAAACTGTATTTTTCTTCTGTTTTGAAACATTTGCAAACACAAATAGAAATATATAAACCACAAATAAAAATAAATTAAATAAAAATACCATTTCTTTAACTATTTCTCGTAAGTATCAAAAATATAAAGCATTAATAAATAAATAAAAAGGCATAAACATTGCCTTTAACAACTTAACTTGCAACAACAGGCAAGAACATTTGAACAGGAACTTGGAACCATGTGTGTGTGTGTGTGTGTGTGTGTGTGTGTGTGTGTGTGTGTGTGTGTGTGTGTGTGTGTGTATGTGTGCGCGCAAATCTTTAAAGGAGCACATGATTGCAATGAAGGAAAGTGAGCATGTCAACGTGCTCAGGGCTGAGGCTTGCCCTCTTCTTTGAAGCAATCTTACCTGCAGCTGAAAACAGACGCTCTGATGGCATGGATGTGGCTGGAATACACAGCAGAGACCTTGCCTGTTTTGCCAGTGTTGGATAGCGCGCTGCATTCTTTTCCCACCAAGTCAGTGGATTCTCCTTCTTGGCCAGGGACTCATCTTATTCTTCGTCACTTGTGGTGGAGTCTGAGTCGAAGAATGATATAGCCCTCTTGGCATGTGCTGCTGGTGGGGAGTCCTGTGCTATGCTGGATGCTCCATGGTTAACTGCAGTGGGCTGCCTCACTTGCTGTTTGGAAGCAAGTGCCATGGCTTGTACTGCGCTTTGGACCTTGAATACTTCGTCAGCAGGCAAGAACCTCAGTTTTTGAAACCTGGGATCCAAAGCAGCAGCAAGCAGGGTGATGTTTGAAGATTCAGGAGTAAAGTCCACAGTTAGTCCTTCCCATCGTTCTGTTGCCCGTTCTGTTGCATGAGTCTGGAATGACCTCACAGGTGCAGTCTCAAGTTCAGGCCTCTGTATGTTCTGCTTACCTTTGTGCACAAGATGTGGAAATGCATAGAGTGTGACATATTGTTGTCCACTCAGAAACACTGTAGCTTATTCAAAGGGCTCAAGGATGTGGTTCAGCTCCTCAATCAGGTTCCACTGTTCAGGTTTGAGGTCCATGTAGTGTTTCCCTCTGTGGGTTACTGCTTGGTCGGAGAGTGTGGCAGTCACCGGCCATCTCTGTTCTTGTAGTTTGGACAACATGGTGTAGGTGCTGTTCCAGCGTGTGCAGACATCTTGCACCAGCATGTTCTCCTTGACACCCATTTGTTTCTGCTTGTCCTTCAACTTGGCGCATGCCTGTTCACTTTTTTTAAAGTGTTCAACAAGGCTTCTTGCAGCCGCGACACACTTGGAGATAGCCTGGTGGCTCTTCAGAGAGCTTTGCACAACCAAGTTGAGGGTGTGCCCTGCACAACGCACTGATGCCCATCCTTGCCTTTCTCACAAAATCTTTGCTGCTGCTATGACATTAGCGCCATTGTCGTGGACGAGAGCCTTGATTTTCTCTGCTGGAATGTCAAATTTGGTTATCACCTCCCCAATCCATTGTGCAATATTTGCAGCTCTGTGTCTCTCCTCAAGGGGCATCGTTGTCGGGCAGTGGGACACCATGTTCCAATTCTTCCCAAGATAGTGGCATGTCACCCCCATATAAGCCTCTGTTGCGATGCTCGTCCAAATATCAGTTGTGAGTGTAACACTCTCAGTCTCTTGCAGGGCCTACTTCATCATGGCTTTGACACCTTCATACTTTTTCTCCATCTGTTTTGTGAAGAAAGTTCTTGATGGAAGCTCACACTTGGGATGGAAAGTTGCTTTAAAACCGGCATCCTCCACCATGCTCAGTGGGCGCATGTCTGTGACTATCATGTTTAAAATGCTATTTGTTAGCTCAGCTGCTTGCTCGGGTCTACATAATGGCGCTGTGTAGATAAATTTGTCCATCCGAGACTGATGATTTACTGAAAAAGAAGAAAAATAATGATTAGTTAATTGACATTTCTGAGACTAAATGACATAATACAGTAGGTTCATGGTTGTGCATTTATGAACCCTAAACTTACAGCAGCTGACAAACACAGTATTGTCTGCTTGAAGTGACCAGCTACTTATTAGTGAGCTAAATTTGACAACTGCTCAGCTAACTATCATGTTTTAACTTTTCATCTTAACTCCACAGTGCTGTCTTTTTACAGATTAAATAAACCCTGTATGAAGTCACGTTAACCTTAAGGGCATACTTGTCACCATCGTAATAAACTTACCACACATTCGACAGTAGTCATAATTAAAAGAAACGTAGCCCTCCACAGGGCTAACGTTGTGTTAGTAAGGTACATTAACGTTAGCCCTCCATTAGCGCTGTTAGCCCTACACAGCGCCATTACGTTAATGTACCTTAACACATTAACCTTAATCTCATTGATTTGCGCTACTTTAATTTGACCTTGTGTCGTGTCCTCCGCTGAATTCTGGGTGTCTTCTGTGGAGATGCTGCAGCATCGAAGTTGTACTGTTGTTGTATGCAAGGGCCGTGTTACAACAAATACATGTCACCTTGTTCTCCTTTCTGTTCGTGTTCAGTCTGAAATGCTCCCACACTTTGGACATTTTCTGTCTTTTTCTATTGCGTCTTTCTTCTCTTTCGTCGTCATTATTGTTTTCCCTCGCCTCTTCCATCTTCCCGCTCCTTCAACCAAACATGTCCGCTTCCTCCTCCTTCTTCCTTTGCTTGGGTGACGTAAGCGTGTTGTGCCAAATTAAAAGTAGTCCGTGCCAAATACCGTGCTTTGAGCTTTACAATTAAATAAACGATTCCTCGAGGAAGAGAAAATTCCTCGATCATTTTTTGTAATCGAAGTATTCAAATTACTCGAGGAATCGTTTCACTCCTACTCTCTTCTTCTCCAACCTCTCAACGAAGAGCAAAGACCTCTCTTTCTCCTCTGGGAGAAACCACTGCTCTTGGGCCCTGACCTCCATGCAGGCCTTCAGAAGCAGACTAGTCAACTTCCACAGGCAGCGACACGAGAGCCTGCCAAAGGACCAACCAAGGCTGGAAAGTCTGGTTTTACATCAGTGGCAGACAAGTCTGGTCAATTGATCAAGCTCAGGATGTCACGAACGATACACGGTGGAACTGGACCCAAATGTAAGACACAACATGAGATAAAATATAACGTGATTTAATGTGTAATCTAATATATAGTGCAAGGTGCACGGGAGGCGGGGGTGGCGTGTCTTGGGTCTCAGTGGTGAGAAGTGGGTGGTGGTGAGCTCTCCAGAGCGTGCATTCCACAGTCCGAGTATGGTACGTGGCGTCAGGGTTAGTCTCAAGTGCTTGTCTTACCGTTGCCTCGATCTCCCAGGTCAGGGACGCCACCACACAGGACGTGGGAAGGATGGTGTCAGGTGCAGCTGATTCCTCCTCCACAGGACCAAACTGTCTTGACAGAGCATCAGGCTTGATATTCTTGCTGCCCGGACGATAGGTGAGGGAAAAATTTAACCGGCCGAAGAACAAGGCCCACCGGGCCTGACGAGAGTTCAAACGTTTGGCCGTCTGGATGTAGGCCAGTTTCTTGTGGTCTGTCCAGACCACAAACGGTGTCTCTGCTCCTTCTTCTCAGCAGGTGAGAGTTTTCTAGAGAAAAAAGCACAGGGATGTAACCTCTTATCACCTGCCGAGCGTTGTGAGAGCACCGCTCCACTGTCCGAAGCGTCCACCTCGACGATAAACTGGCTGGAGGGATCCGGTTGGATGAGAACAGGTGCTGATGAGAAGTACGCTTTAGGTCCATGAAAGCCTTCTCAGCAGCTTGGGACCAAACAAACGGTACAGAGGGAGAGGTTAGTCTGGTCATGGGTGCCACTACCTGGCTGTAGTTGCGGATAAACCGGCGGTAAAAATTAGCGAAACCCAAAAAACGTTGTAGCTGTATCCTGGAGGTGGGTGTAGGCCAATCCGTAACAGCCCGCACCTTGGCTGGGTCTGCCTTTACCCGCCCGCTTTCCACAATGTAGCCCAGAAAAGTCACTGAAGAGGCATGAAAGTCGCACTTCTCGGCTTTCACGTACAATTTTTTCTCCCTCAATCTCTGTAGGACCTGGCGAACGTGGGTAATATGTTCTGCAATGTTTCTTGAAAAGATGAGGATGTCGTCGAGGTAAACAAACACTGACCGGTTTAGCAGGTCTCTGAGGACGTCGTTTACCAGAGCTTGGAAAACTGCAGGCGCCTTACTCAGACCAAAAGGCATGACCAGGTATTTAAAGTGTCCGAGAGGTGTGTTGAAGGCGGTTTTCCACTCGTCTCCTTCACTCCAGATGGTATGCATTGCGGAGATCCAGCTTGGTGAAGACTGTGGCGCCATGTAGGGGTTCAAAAGCAGAGTTGATTAAAGGCAGAGGATATTTATCTTTCACGGTAATATTATTGAGCCCACGGAAGTCGATACAAGGCCTAAGGGTCTTATCCTTCTTGGACACAAAGAAAAACCCTGCATCCAGAGGAGAGGAGGAAGAACAACAGTCTATTTTGCAGTCATAGGGTCAATGAGGTGGTAAGGATTGGGCCTTTTCCTTACTGAACACCTCAGCCAGGTCATGGTAAATAGGAGGCACAGAGGACAAGTCAGGGGGTTCTGGGGGTAGAGACCTGGGAACACTGGTGCATCTAGTCTGAGCGGATCTGAGATACGAAGAATAGCAATAACTGCTCCAGCTGATAACCTTCCCTGCTGCCCAATCGATTACCGGATTGTGAGAGAGGAGCCAAGGCAGACCAAGTACCACTGGGGCATTAGCAGAGGGCATGATATGGAACCCTAGTAGCTCGTGATGGTTACCAGCTAACGATAGGGAAATCGGAACAGTCTCATCCTGCAGCTCTGGGGTCAGATCTACTAGGGGAGAGAGAAAACAGAGTTAGTGACATGTAATGTAGATACATGGGGGCAGAGAGAGAGAGAGAGAGATTGAAAAAAGTGGGAGAAGGAGAGAGATATAAAGAGAGAGAAAGAGGGAGAAGGAGAGAACGGTAGAGGGAGAAAGATGCTCATGATATAAGTTCCCCCAGCAGTCTAGGCCTATAACAGCATAATAAAGAAATGGTTTATTAAACACCTGAGCAGTTCTAACTATAAGCTTTATCAAAAAGGAAGGTTTTAAGTTTAACTTTAAATGTAGACAGGGTATCTGCATCCCTGACACAAACTGGGAGCTGGTTCCAGAGGAGAGGAGCCTGGTGGCTGAAGGCTCTGCCTCCCATTCTACTTTTACAGACTCTGGGAACCACAAGTAATCCTGCATTTACAGAGCGAAGTGATCTATTGGGATAATATGAAACTAGGAGCTCTGTAAGATATGATGGAGCTTGATTATTAAGGGCTTTGTAGGTAAGGAGCAGTATTTTGAATTCTATTCTGAATTTTACAGGAAGCCAATGCAGAGATTCTAACACTTGAGAAATATGATCTCTTTTTCTAGTTCCTGTCAGAACTCGTGCTGCGGCATTTTGGATTAGCTGGAGGCTTTTCACAGACTTATTGGGGCATCCTAGCAGTAATGAATTACAGTAGTCCAGTCTAGAAGTAACAAATGCATGGACTAGTTTTTCAGCATCCTTTTGAGATAGGATGTTTCTAATGTTCTTGATATTGCGCAGGTGAAAGAAGGCTGTCCTAGAGACTTGTTTTATGTGTGAGTCAAAGGACATGTCCTGGTCAAAGGTAACTCCAAGGTTTCTCACAGTAGAGCTGGAGGCCAAGGTAATGCCATCCAAAGTAACTAAATGATCAGATAATGTTTCTCTGAGGTGTTTAGGGCCGAGTATAATGACCTCAGTTTTTTCTGAATTTAGAAGTAAAAAATTATAAGTCATCCAGGCCTTTATGTCTTTAAGACAATCCTGAAGTTTGTCTACCTGATTAGTTTCATCTGGCTTTATAGATAAATACAGCTGAGTGTCATCAGCGTAGCAATGGAAATTGATGTGGCGTTTTCTTATAATATTGCCTAAAGGAAGCATATATAGAGTGAAAAGTATCGGTCCCAGTACAGAACCTTGAGGTACTCCATGTCTCACTTTTGTATGAATGGAAGATTTGTTATTAACGTTAACAAACTGAAATCTATCAGATAAGTAGGACTTAAACCATTCTAGTGCTGTTCCTTTAATCCCAATGTGTTCTAGTCTCTGTAACAGAATTTTGTGATCGATGGTATCAAATGCAGCACTAAGATCTAAAAGGACGAGAATAGAAACATATCCACTGTCTGAGGCCATGAGAAGGTCGTTGGTAACCTTCAGTAGTGCTGTTTCTGTACTATGATGTTTTCTAAAACCTGACTGAAAGTCTTCAAGCAGACTATTCCTGTGTAAATAGTCACATAACTGGTTAGCAACAGTTTTTTCAAGGATTTTAGAGATAAAGGGGAGGTTTGATATGGGTCTATAGTTAGCTAAGATATCTGGGTCCAGAGTCGTTTTTTTGAGCAGGGGTTTAACTACTGCCACCTTAAAGGCCTTTGGTACATAGCCTGTCAATATAGATAAATTGATCTGATCTAATATGGAATTATTAATTAAAGGTAATACATCCTTAAATAGCCTTGATGGAATAGGATCTAAAAGACAGGTTGATGACTTGGATGAAGTGACAATTGAAGTCAGCTCAGCCAGATCTATCTTATGTGTTGGGATTACTCACGGGCAGAGCCAAGAGTTGGGGAGCAGCCTTCTGGAACAGCCCGTTAACCGTTAACTCCACCTACCAACAGTTCACCGCGGAAATTACCTCTGTGTTCGACCACCCCATTACTAGCAGTGACACCAGCAATCTGCTGCTTAGCTTACGTCAGGGATCCGCAAGCGCCGCGGATTATTCAGTGGAATTCTGCACATTGGCTGCTGAAGTTGGGTGGGACGACGGGGCTCTACAGAGCATATTTTTGAAAGGGTTAAATGCGGAGATTAAGGACAGTTTGGTGGGAAGGTCCGAATCTAGTAATCTGCAGGAATTAATCTCTTTAGCGATCAAGATCGATAACAGGCTCAGAGAGAGACGCAGAGAAAGGAGAGCGTTACCTCAAGCTAAAACTGCCTCATTTACTCCAACCCATTTCTCTGGCCCCAGACATCTTATTCAGTCCTTGTCTTCCGCTGTTAATCACTCCCCTGTCACTTCCAAGGAGGAACCGATGCAATTAGGCCGTAATCACCTTACCCATGAGGAATGGAACCGGCGGTTCAGAGAGAGACTCTGCATCTATTGTGGGGAATTCAACCACCAACTGGTCTCCTGTCCCCCCCATTTAAACGCCCAGCCAGGAGAATTAATTTTGACGCTATTTTGAATTTTAATGGTAGAGATATAGCCATCAAGGCCTTCGTCGATTCAGGGGCTGATTCCAACATCATGGACACTGAACTGGTTAGGCAAAATCAGATCTCTACCATCCCCATTGACACACCCCTAGTGGTCAAAGCACTTAATGGCGATACACTAACTCACGTTTCCCATATTGACAGGCTATGTACCAAAGGCCTTTAAGGTGGCAGTAGTTAAACCCCTGCTCAAAAAAACGACTCTGGACCCAGATATCTTAGCTAACTATAGACCCATATCAAACCTCCCCTTTATCTCTAAAATCCTTGAAAAAACTGTTGCTAACCAGTTATGTGACTATTTACACAGGAATAGTCTGCTTGAAGACTTTCAGTCAGGTTTTAGAAAACATCATAGTACAGAAACAGCACTACTGAAGGTTACCAACGACCTTCTCATGGCCTCAGACAGTGGATATGTTTCTATTCTCGTCCTTTTAGATCTTAGTGCTGCATTTGATACCATCGATCACAAAATTCTGTTACAGAGACTAGAACACATTGGGATTAAAGGAACAGCACTAGAATGGTTTAAGTCCTACTTATCTGATAGATTTCAGTTTGTTAACGTTAATAACAAATCTTCCATTCATACAAAAGTGAGACATGGAGTACCTCAAGGTTCTGTACTGGGACCGATACTTTTCACTCTATATATGCTTCCTTTAGGCAATATTATAAGAAAACGCCACATCAATTTCCATTGCTACGCTGATGACACTCAGCTGTATGTATCTATAAAGCCAGATGAAACTAATCAGGTAGACAAACTTCAGGATTGTCTTAAAGACATAAAGGCCTGGATGACTTATAATTTTTTACTTCTAAATTCAGAAAAAACTGAGGTCATTATACTCGGCCCTAAACACCTCAGAGAAACATTATCTGATCATTTAGTTACTTTGGATGGCATTACCTTGGCCTCCAGCTCTACTGTGAGAAACCTTGGAGTTACCTTTGACCAGGACATGTCCTTTGACTCACACATAAAACAAGTCTCTAGGACAGCCTTCTTTCACCTGCGCAATATCAAGAACATTAGAAACATCCTATCTCAAAAGGATGCTGAAAAACTAGTCCATGCATTTGTTACTTCTAGACTGGACTACTGTAATTCATTACTGCTAGGATGCCCCAATAAGTCTGTGAAAAGCCTCCAGCTAATCCAAAATGCCGCAGCACGAGTTCTGACAGGAACTAGAAAAAGAGATCATATTTCTCAAGTGTTAGAATCTCTGCATTGGCTTCCTGTAAAATTCAGAATAGAATTCAAAATACTGCTCCTAACCTACAAAGCCCTTAATAATCAAGCTCCATCATATCTTACAGAGCTCCTAGTTTCATATTATCCCAATAGATCACTTCGCTCTGTAAATGCAGGATTACTTGTGGTTCCCAGAGTCTGTAAAAGTAGAATGGGAGGCAGAGCCTTCAGCCACCAGGCTCCTCTCCTCTGGAACCAGCTCCCAGTTTGTGTCAGGGATGCAGATACCCTGTCTACATTTAAAGTTAAACTTAAAACCTTCCTTTTTGATAAAGCTTATAGTTAGAACTGCTCAGGTGTTTAATAAACCATTTCTTTATTATGCTGTTATAGGCCTAGACTGCTGGGGGAACTTATATCATGAGCATCTTTCTCCCTCTACCGTTCTCTCCTTCTCCCTCTTTCTCTCTCTTTATATCTCTCTCCTTCTCCCACTTTTTTCAATCTCTCTCTCTCTCTCTCTCTGCCCCCATGTATCTACATTACATGTCACTAACTCTGTTTTCTCTCTCCCCTAGTAGATCTGACCCCAGAGCTGCAGGATCCAAACCCGTCATTATTATTATTACTATCATTATTATTAAGAACATCACTGTATTTATAAGTATCAGTTTTCACTAATTATAAGTATCAGTCTGGTAGAAATTAAAGCAACTGTTATACTACCCCCCCATCCCCCAATATGTTTACAGTACATGTCACTAACCCTGTTTGTGTTTTCTATCTCTCCTAGTGTATCTCTGACCCCAGAGCTGCAGGACCCAAACCCGTCATTATTATTGTTATTATTAGGGCCCGAGCACGAGGTGCGCGGACCTGGGGCATTGCATGCACCAGGGCCGCATGCACCGAGGTGCAAGGCCCTATTGTTTCCGTAAGGATTATTATTAGGGCCCGAGCACCGAGGTGCGCGGACCTGGGGCATTGCATGCACCAGGGCCGCATGCACCAGAGGTGCAAGGCCCTATTGTTTCCGTAAGGATTATTATTAGGGCCCGAGCACGAGGTGCGCGGACCTGGGGCATTGCATGCACCAGGGCCGCATGCACCGAGGTGCAAGGCCCTATTGTTTCCGTAAGGATTATTAGGGCCCGAGCACGAGGTGCGCGGACCTGGGGCATTGCATGCACCAGGGCCGCATGCACCGAGGTGCAAGGCCCTATTGTTTCCGTAAGGATTATTATTATTATTATTATTATTCTTATTTTTCAGCATCGTTCGCTCAATTTGCACCCTGTTCCCATATGGCGAAACGAAGAAAAATTGGCACACACGTCAGAAATTGCTCCCGCTACTCAGGCCCAGAGGCCCGGCACAAGTTGAGCCCCAGGGGCTCCATAGCGCCACCTTCTGTCACTTTGTCTTTTCGGGTGCATATAGCATCTGCTATAAATCAAAGGCGCATGGTCCAATCTGTGCGAGACTTCTCAGGCATGGTACCAGTCCCGCCCTCAACACATCGCCATGTTCGCATTGACCATAAGTCATAGCGCCACCTACTGACAACATAACGTCACAAATCCTACTTTTATTTCCCCTGCATTGCAGATTCATCTGATCCACCTCAAACTTACTCACAACAGTTATACCAATGGGCCGATGTCATATAAAAAATTCTGCGACGTTCCGTGCGACGCCCCCCCCGGGGGGTGTCCGACAAAACGTGCTAACGGCTAGCAAAATTGTGAACGTCATAACTCAACCATATTTGGTCATATCTCTACCAAACTTCTCAGGCATGATAGCAGTCCCGCCCTGAACAGATTCCCATGTCAATATTGGACATAGGTCATAGCGCCACCTAATGGTAGGAGGACGTTAAAAAATGTTACTTTTACGTCCTGCGCCTCGCAGGTTTACTGGAGCAACCTCAAATTTGGTCAGCTTAGTTGTGAGACAAGGCTGATATGATACCATGAAAATTTTGACCATGTGTCAAACACTGTTGCCATGGTGACGCTTTGTTCGCCATCAAATACGAATACATATTTGAGGCACTTATGATGCTTTGTTTCTCACGAAACTTGGCAGACATGTTCAGAGTGGCAAGTCGATATGTCCAATATGTGTCTTTTGTCCAATTGTGTCAAAATGGCTCCATAGCGCCCCCTACAACACTTAAAAGTCAATTATCCCACCTTTAAATTTGACGTAGAAGAACCAAATTCGGTGGGCTCATGTACCTTTCGACGACCTACCAAAAAGCCTCTTGGAGCAATTAGCTCCGCCCAACCGGAAGTCCGCCATTTTGATTTTACCTTGGCGTGGGCGGCGAACGGAAGGCGTCGTACTTTCGCGAACTCCTCCTAGGCGATTCATCGTATCAGTCTCAAACTTGTGCAACGCGTAGAGGAGGCCTTCTGGATCAAACGATATCAAAAGATTTAGTCCACATCGAAAGGAGTGGCCGCGGTGAAGTGTGATTCGCCATGAACAGGAAGTTGCTCCAAATCAAAGGTACATGGTCTAATCTGATCCAAACTTCTCAGGCATGATAACAGTCCCGCCCTAAACACATCTACATGTCAATATTAGACATAAGTCATAGCGCCACCTAATGGTGATAGGAAGTTTGAAATTGTACTTTTACGTCCTCTGCCTCGCAGGTTCACTGGAGCAACCTCAAATTTGGTCAGCTTAGTTGTGAGACATGGCTGATATTGTACTGTGAAATTTTTGACCATGTGTCAAACGCTGTTGCCATGGTGACGCCCTGTTCGCCATCAGATACGGACACATGTTTGAGGCACTTGGGATGATTTGTATGTCACCAAACTTGGCAGACATGTTCAGAGTGGCAAGTCAATATGTCCGATATGTGTCTTTTGTCCAATTGTGTCAAAATGGCTCCATAGCGCCCCCTACAACATTTCAAAGTCATGGCCCCCGCCTTTAAATTTGACGTAGATGAACGAAATTCGGTCGGCTAATGTATCTTCCTCCGACCTACAAAAAAGCCTCTTGGAGCCATTAGCTCCGCCCAACCGGAAGTCAGCCATTTTAGATTTTATATGACTAAACATGGAAAATCAAAGGTGTCGTACTTTTACCACCTCCTCCTTGGCCGTTAATCGAAACCACCTCAAACTTGGGTGAAGCGTAGATGAGATCTTCCCGATCAAACGACCTATAGGGTTTTATAGTCCACGACGAAAGGTGCGGGCGCAGCGGAGCGCGATTCGCCACGAAACGTGAGCTGTTTTTTCACTGTGTCGGGGATGCTTCTAAAGGCACGAAACACAGCACACATATTACAAACATGGACAGGTTTGATCGGACATGAGTTTTGAGTTCGGCCGTTGCAAAGCAGCTCCTTAGCGCTCCTTACAATACAAAAAAACCAAGCCACCCGAGCGTATGAAATGTCACCAGCGAACGTATCTACAGGCCGAAGTCTGTCGGTGCCACGAACTGAACCCGCCAGGAAGACAGCATTTTCAAAGTGAGGACACGGGGAAGAGAAATCCGCGCGTCCCGACCGGCCGTCGCGAGACTCGGCGGACGCGTCGAGAGCGGCGACCCGCTCGTCCCCGACGGCGAGAGTGCGAGGGCCCGATCATCGCTGCTTGCAGCTTTAATTATTATTATTAGGGCCCGAGCACCGAGGTGCGCGGACCTGGGGCATTGCATGCACCAGGGCCGCATGCACCAGAGGTGCAAGGCCCTATTGTTTCCGTAAGGATTATTATTATTATTCTTGTTCAGCATCGTTCACTCATTTATACGGCACTTCCCATATACGAAAACTCTTGAAAATTGGCACACACGTCAGAAACTGCTCCCGCTACTCAGGCCCAGAGGCCCGGCACTGGGTGTGGCCCAGGGGCTCCACAGCGCCCCCTGGAAAAATCATCAGGTATAGGAAAAAAAATTTCGGCATATCCTACAAAAATGAAATTTGGGAGGCTGATACATGTTGTCGGGACTGACAAAAAACCTCTTGGCAAAATTTCCTGTGACCAACAGGAAGTCGGCCATTTTGTGTCAAAATCCATGTTTCACGTGCTATATTTTAATGAACTACTCCTACAAATTTCACATGAGCAACTTCAAATTTGTCGTGTGTCATCTAAAGACCCATGGGATGAAACGATATCAAAAGCTTGAGTGTACGTCAGAGGCCCATGCTGTGACGGCGTGGCGAATATGTGGCGAATTTCGATCCCTCGCCATGAAAATGGAAGTCGCTCGTAATCGAAGGTACATGCTCCGATCGGAACCAAACTTCTCAGGCATGATAAAAATCTTGCCCTGAACAGATTGCCATGTCAATATTGGACATAGGTCATAGCGCCACCTACTGGCAACAGGAAGTAACAAGTGTCTACACTTTTACGCCCTCTGTCTTATAGGTTGACCACATCATCGTCAAATTTGGTCAGCTAAGTTGTAAGAAGTTGCTAACGTGGTACTATGAAATTTGTGACCATATGTCAAACGCTGTCGCCATGGTGACGCTTTGTTCGCCATCAAATACGAATACATATTTGAGGCACTTATGATGCTTTGTTTCTCACGAAACTTGGCAGACATGTTCAGAGTGGCAAGACAATATGTCCGATATGTGTCTTTTGTCCAATTGTGTCAAAATGGCTCCATAGCGCCCCCTACAACACTTAAAAGTCAATTATCCCACCTTTAAATTTGAGGTAGAAGAACCAAATTCGGTGGGCTCATGTACCTCCCGACGACCTACGAAAAAGCCTCTTGGAGCAATTAGCTCCGCCCAACCGGAAGTCCGCCATTTTGATTTTACCTTGGCGTAAGGGGCGAACGGAAGGCGTCGTACTTTCGCGAACTCCTCCTAGACGGTTCATCGTATCTACCTCAAACTTGGGCAACGCGTAGTGGAGGCCTTCCAGATCAAACGATATCAAAAGATTTTATCTAAATCGAAAGGCGTGGCCGCGGCGAAGCGTGATTCGCCATGAACAGGAAGTTGCTCCAAATCAAAGGTACATGGTCTAATCTGATCCAAACTTCTCAGGCATGATAACAGTCCCGCCCTGAACACATCTTCATGTCAATATTGGACATAAGTCATAGCGCCACCTAATGGTGATAGGAAGTTTAAAATTGTACTTTTACGTCCTCTGCCTCGCAGGTTCACTGGAGCAACCTCAAATTTGGTCAGCTTAGTTGTGAGACATGGCTGATATGATACTGTGAAAATTTTGACCATATTTCAAATGCTGTTGCCATGGTGACGCCCTGTTCGCCATCAAATACGTTACATATTTGAGGCACTTATGATGCTTAGTTTCTCACGAAACTTGGCAGACATGTTCAGAGTGGCAAGTTGATATGTCCGATATGTGTCTTTTGTCCAATTGTGTCAAAATGGCTCCATAGCGCCCCCTACAACATTTCAAAGTCATGGCCCCAACCCTTAAATTTGACGTAGATGAACGAAATTTGGTCGGCTGGTGTATCTTCCTCCGACCTACAAAAAAGCCTCTTGGAGCCATTAGCTCCGCCCAACCGGAAGTCAGCCATTTTAGATTTTATATGACTTAACATGGAAAATCAAAGGTGTCGTACTTTTACCACCTCCTCCTTGGCCGTTAATCGAAACCACCTCAAACTTGGGCGAAGCGTAGATGAGATCTTCCCGATCAAACGACCTATAGGGTTTTATAGTCTACGACGAAAGGTGCGGGCGCAGCGGAGCGCGATTCGCCATGAAACGTGAGCTATTTTTTCACTGTGTCGGGGATGCTTCTACAGGCACGAAACACAGCACACATATTACAAACATGGACAGGTTCGATCGGACATGAGTTTTGAGTTCGGCCGTTGCAAAGCAGCTCCTTAGCGCTCCTTACAATACAGAAAAACCAAGCCACCCGAGCGTATGAAATGTCACCAGCGAACGTATCTACAGGCCGAAGTCTGTCGGTGCCACGAACTGAACCCACCAGGAAGACAGCATTTTCAAAGTGAGGACACGGGGAAGAGAAATCCGCGCGTCCCGACCGGCCGTCGCGAGACTCGGCGGACGCGTCGAGAGCGGCGACCCGCTCGTCCCCGACGGCGAGAGTGCGAGGGCCCGATCATCGCTGCTTGCAGCTTTAATTATTATTATTCTTGTTCAGACGCGGTCGCTCATTTTGCACCCTGTTCCCATATGCGAAAACGAAGGAAAATTGGCACACACGTTAAGAACTGCTCCCGCTACTCAGGCCCAGAGGCCCGGCACTGGGTGTGGCCCAGGGGCTCCACAGCGCCCCCTGGAAAAATCATCAGGTATAGGGAAAAAAATTTCGGTGTATCCTACATAAATGAAATTTGGGAGGCAGATACATCTTGTCGGACCTGACAAAAAACCTCTTGGCAAAATTTCCTATGACCAACAGGAAGTCGGCCATTTTGTGTCAAAATCCATATTTCACGTGCCATATTTTAATGAACTACTCCTACAAATTTCACATGAGCAACTTCAAATTTGTCGTGTGTCATCTAAAGACCCATGGGATGAAACGATATCAAAAGTTTGAGTGTACGTCAGAGCCCCCCGCTGTGACGGCGTGGCGAAAATGTGGCGAATTTCGATCCCTCGCCATGAAAACGGAAGTCGCTCGTAATCGAAGGTACAAGCTCCGAACGGACCCAAACTTCTCAGGCATGATAACAATCTTGCCCTGAACAGATTGCCATGTCAATATTGGACATAGGTCATAGCGCCACCTACTGGCAACAGGAAGTAACATGTGTGTACACTTTTACGCCCTCTGTCTTATAGGTTGACCACATCATCATCAAATTTGGTCAGCTAAGTTGTAAGAAATTGCTCACGTGGTACTATGAAATTGGTGACCATATGTCAAACGCTGTCGCCATGGTGACGCCTTGTTCGCCATAAAATACGAATACATATTTGAGGCACTTATGATGCTTTGTGTCTCACGAAACTTGGCAGACATGTTCAGAGTGGTAAGTGGATATGTCCGATATGTGTCTTTTGTCCAATTGTGTCAAAATGGCTCCATAGCGCCCCCTACAACACTTAAAAGTCAATTATCCCACCTTTAAATTTGACGTAGAAGAACCAAATTCGGTGGGCTCATGTACCTCCCAACGAACTACCAAAAAGCCTCTTGGAGCAATTAGCTCCGCCCAACCGGAAGTCCGCCATTTTGGATTTTACCTTGGCGTAGGTGGCGAACGGAAGGCGACGTACTTTGACGAACTCCTCCTAGGCGGTTATTCGGATCCGCCTCAAACTTTAGCAACGCGTAGAGGAGGCCTTCCGGATCAAACGATATCAAAAGATTTAGTCCACATCGAAAGGCGTGGCCGCGGTGAAGCGTGATTCGCCACGAACAGGAAGTTGCTCCAAATCAAAGGTACATGGTCTAATCTGATCCAAACTTCTCAGGCATGATAACAGTCCCGCCATAAACACATCTACATGTCAATTTTGGACATAAGTCATAGCGCCACCTAGTGGTAATAGGAAGTTTGAAATTCTTCTTTTACGTCCTGTGCCTCGCAGGTTCAATGGAGAAACCTCAAATTTGGTCAGCGTAGTTGTGAGACGTGGCTGATATTGTACTGTGAAATTTTTGACCATGTGTCAAACGCTGTTGCCATGGTGACGCACTGTTCGCCATCAAATACGGATACATGTTTGAGGCACTTGGTTTGATTTGTGTCTCACGAATCTTGGCAGGCATGTTCAGAGTGGCAAGTCAATGTGTCCGATATGTGTCTTTTGTCCAATTGTGTCAAAATGGCTCCATAGCGCCCCCTACAACATTTCAAAGTCATGGCCCCCGCCTTTAAATTTGCCGTAGATGAACGAAATTCGGTCAGCTAGTGTATCATCCTCCGACCTACAAAAAAGCCTCTTGGAGCCATTAGCTCCGCCCAACCGGAAGTCAGCCATTTTGGATTTTATATGTCTAAACATGGAAAATCAAAGGTGTCGTACTTTTATCACCTCCTCCTTGGCCGTTAATCGAAACCACCTCAAACTTGGGCGACGCGTAGATGAGATCTTCCCGATCAAACGACCTATAGGGTTTTATAGTCTACGACGAAAGGTGCGGGCACAGCGGAACGCGATTCGCCACAAAACGTGAGGTGTTCTTTCACTGTGTCGGGGATGCTTCTACAGGCACGAAACACAGCAAACGCATTACAAACGAAGACAGGTTCGATCGGACGAGAGTTTTGAGTTCGGCCGTTGCAAAGCAGCTCCTTAGCGCTCCTTACAATACAGAAAAACCAATTCACCCGCGCTTAAGAAAAATCACCGGCGAACGTATCTACAGGTCGAAGTCCGTCGGTCCCACGAACCGAACTCGCCAGGAAGACGGCATTTTGAAAGTCAGGACGCAGGGAAGAGAAATCGGCGCGTCCCGACCGGCCGTCGCGAGACTCGGCGGACGCGTGGAGAGCGGCTGCCGGCGCGTCCCCGACGGCGAGAGTGCGAGGGCCCGATCATCGCTGCTCGCAGCTTTAATTATTATTATTCTTATTCAGCATCGTTCACTCATTTTACACCCTGTTCCCATATGCGAAAACGAATGAAAATTGGCACACACGTCAGAAACTGCTCCCGCTACTCAGGCCTAGAGGCCCGGCACTGGGTGTGGCCCAGGGGCTTCACAGCGCCCCCTGGAAAAATCAGCAGGTATAGGAAAAAAAAATTTGGAGTATCCTACATAAATGAAATTTGGGAGGCAGATACATCTTGTCGGACCTGACAAAAAACCTCTTGGCAAAATTTCCTATGACCAACAGGAAGTCGGCCATTTTGTGTCAAAATCCATATTTCACGTGCCATATTTTAATGAACTACTACTACAAATTTCACATGAGCTACTTCAAATTTGTCGTGTGTCATCTAAAGACCCATGGGATGAAACGATATCAAAAGCTTGAGTGTACGTCAGAGGCCCATGCTGTGACGGCGTGGCGAAAATGTGGCGAATTTCGATCCCTCGCCATGAAAATGGAAGTCGCTCGTAATCGAAGGTACATGCTCCGATCGGACCCAAACTTCTCAGGCATGATAACAGTCTCGCCCTGAACAGATTACCATGTCAATATTGGACATAGGTCATAGCGCCACCTACTGGCAACAGGAAGTAACATGTGTCTACACTTTTAGGCCCTCTGTCTTATAGGTTGACCACATCATCGTCAAATTTGGTCAGCTAAGTTGTAAGAAGTTGCTAACGTGGTACTATGAAATTTGTGACCATATGTCAAACGCTGTCGCCATGGTGACGCCTTGTTCGCCATAAAATACGAATACATATTTGAGGCACTTATGATGCTTTGTGTCTCACGAAACTTGGCAGACATGTTCAGAGTTGCAAGTCGATATGTCCGATATGTGTCTTTTGTCCAATTGTGTCAAAATGGCTCCATAGCGCCCCCTACAAAACTTAAAAGTCAATTATCCCACCTTTAAATTTGACGTAGAAGAACCAAATTCGGTGGGCTAATGTACCTCCCGACGACCTACGAAAAAGCCTCTTGGAGCAATTAGCTCCGCCCAACCGGAAGTCCGCCATTTTGATTTTACCTTGGCGTAAGGGGCGAACGGAAGGCCTCGTACTTTCGCGAACTCCTCCTAGGCGGTTCATGGGATCCGCCTCAAACTTGGGCAACGCGTAGAGGAGGCCTTCCGGATCAAACGATATCAAAAGATTTTGTCTAAATCGAAAGGCGTGGCCGCGGTGAAGCGTGATTCGCCATGAACAGGAAGTTGCTCCAAATCAAAGGTACATGGTCTAATCTGATCCAAACTTCTCAGGCATGATAACAGTCCCGCCCTGAAAACATCTTCATGTCAATATTGGACATAAGTCATAGCGCCACCTAATGGTGATAGGAAGTTTGAAATTCTTCTTTTATGTCCTCTGCCTCGCAGGTTCACTGGAGCAACCTCAAATTTGGTCAGCTTAGTTGTGAGAGATGGCTGATATGATACTTTGAAAATTTTGACCATGTGTCAAACGCTGTTGCCATGGTGACGCCCTGTTCGCCATCAAATACGTTACATATTTGAGGCACTTATGATAATTTGTTTGTCACGAAACTTGGCAGACATGTTCAGAGTGGCAAGACAATATGTCCGATATGTGTCTTTTGTCCAATCGTGTCAAAATGGCTCCATAGCGCCCCCTACAAAACTTAAAAGTCAATTATCGCACCTTTAAATTTGACGTAGAAGAACTAAATTCGGTCGGCTCATGTACCTCTCGACGACCTACCAAAAAGCCTCTTGGAGCAATTAGCTCCGCCCAACCGGAAGTCAGCCATTTCGGATTTTACCTTGGTGTAAGCAGTGAACGGAAGGTGACGTACTTTGACGAACTCCTCCTAGGCGGTTATTCGGATCCGCCTCAAACTTGGGCAACGCGTAGAGGAGGCCTTCCGGATCAAACGATATCAAAAGATTTACTCCACATCGAAAGGCGTGGCCGCGGTGAGGCGTGATTCACCATGAACAGGAAGTTGCTCCAAATCAAAGCTACATGGTCTAATCTGATCCAAACTTCTCAGGCGTGATAACAGTCCCACCCTAAACACATCTACATGTCAATATTGGACATAAGTCATAGCGCCACCTAATGGTGATAGGAAGTTTGAAATTCTTCTTTTACGTCCTCTGCCTCGCAGGTTCACTGGAGAAACCTCAAATTTGGTCAGCTTAGTTGTGAGACATGGCTGATATTGTACTGTGAAATTTTTGACCATATGTCAAACGCTGTTGCCATGGTGACGCCCTGTTCGCATTCAAATACGTTACATATTTGAGGCACTTATGATGCTTTGTTTCTCATGAAACTTGGCAGACATGTTCAGAGTGGCAAGACAATATGTCTGATATGTGTCTTTTGTCCAACTGTGTCAAAATGGCTCCATAGCGCCCCCTACAACATTTCAAAGTCAATTCTAACGCCTTTAAATTTGACTTAGAAGAACCAAATTCGGTCGGCTCATGTACCTCCCGACGACCTACCAAAAAGCCTCTTGGAGCAATTAGCTCCGCCCAACCGGAAGTCAGCCATTTTGGATTTTACCTTGGGGTAAGCAGTGAACGAAAGGCGACGCACTTTGACGAACTCCTCCTACGGGACACGGGTAAGGGAATTTTCCACTTCGTGGCTGAGAATGAATGGGCATTTTCCTGCCATTGGTCAAAGGTCGTCACAATGGACTTGCGTCCCTGTTAGGGTGTCATATGGCTGTGACTAAGATCACGAATTGGACGCAAAGTGTGCTGAAGCCACTGCGCCTGTCGGTGGCGCTATCACTCCTTTCTGGGCTGGGGGGGGGGGGCCCCGGGTATTGCCGTTGGACACAGGGGCCCCTACCACTTCCCTAACTCGTACACCTGTCCAACTGATGGACCTTTTTGTCCACTTCATTCACTTTGTAAATTTTTGGGTGTCCGCTTCGTGGTACATTTGTCGACATTGCAGAACTTGTCATGGTAGTACAGTACGGTACAGTAAATATGTCCAATCGGAGGAATATTTGTCCACTCTGGGTAAATGGCCCCCTTTTGCCCAAAACTCGCTTGCCGACTCTGGGGCGGGGTACCAGGGGCCCCCGGGGCCCCCGGGGGCCAAAAGTCCAATTAGCCCAGAACTCACTTGCCGACATCGGGGGGGAGAGGCCTGAGGGGGGCCCCGGAGTACCAGGGGCCCCCGGGGGCCAAAAGTCCAATTAGCCCAGAACTCACTTGCCGACATCGGGGGGAGAGGCCTGAGGGGGGCCCGGGAGTACCAGGGGCCCCCGGGGGCCAAAAGTCCAATTAGCCCAGGACTCACTTGCCGACATCGGGGGGAGAGGCCTGAGGGGGGCCCGGGAGTACCAGGGGCCCCCGGGGGCCAAAAGTCCAATTATCCCAGAACTCACTTGCCGACACCGGGGGCTTTGGCACAAGGGGCCCCCGGGGGCCCCCGGGGTAGGTTGCACTTCCACCGAGTGGACATGTTCCCCCCACTGAGGAGGACTGTGCTGGCCGGGTGGAAGAGACCACCTTGCCTTTGTCCAGTTGGAATACCCTGATCTCAGCTCTAAGGTATTTTGAAGTGTACGTACACTTCGCCGCCTATTTTTAGGACCCCCGGGGAGCCGGGCAAGGGGGGGTTGGGGACGTCCACTCCGCGACATGGGCCGCTTCTTGCCACTGGACGGTTTCCGGAGCCCGCTTCCCTAGGGTGGGGAAGAGAAATCGTCGCGTCCCGACCGGCCGTCGCGAGACCCGGCGGACGCGTGGAGAGCGGCTGCCGGCGCGTCCCCGACGGCAAGAGTGCGAGGGCCCGATCATCGCTGCTCGCAGCTTTAATTATTATTATTCTTGTTCAGCATCGTTCACTCATTTTACACCCTGTTCCCATATGCGAAAACGAACGAAAATTGGCACGAACGTCAGAAACTGCTCCCGCTACTCAGGCCCAGAGGCCCGGCACTGGGTGTGGCCCAGGGGCTCCACAGCGCCCCCTGGAAAAATCATCAGGTATAGGGAAAAAAATTTCGGCATATCCTACATAAATGAAATTTGGGAGGCAGATACATCTTGTCGGGACTGACAAAAAACCTCTTGGCAAAATTTCCTATGACCAACAGGAAGTCGGCCATTTTGTGTCAAAATCCATATTTCACGTGCCATAATTTAATGAACTACTACTACAAATTTCACATGAGCAACTTCAAATTTGTCGTGTGTCATCTAAAGACCCATGGGATTAAACGATATTAAAAGCTTGAGTGTACGTCAGAGGCCCATGCTGTGACGGCGTGGCGAAAATGTGGCGAATTTTGATCCCTCGCCATGAAAACGGAAGTCGCTCGTAATCGAAGGTACAAGCTCCGATCGGACCCAAACTTCTCAGGCATGATAACAATCTTGCCCTGAACAGATTGCCATGTCAATATTGGACATAGGTCATAGCGCCACCTACTGGCAACAGGAAGTATAATGTTTTTACACTTTTACGTCCTCTGTCTTATGGGTTGACCACATCAACGTCAAATTTGGTCAGCTAAGTTGTAAGAAGTTGCTGACGTGGTGCTATGAAATTTGTGACCATGTGTCAAACGCTGTTGCCATGGTGACGCCTTGTTCGCCATAAAATACGAATACATATTTGAGGCACTTATGATGCTTTGTGTCTCACGAAACTTGGCACACATGTTCAGAGTGGTACGTGGATATGTCCGATATGTGTCTTTTGTCCAATTGTGTCAAAATGGCTCCATAGCGCCCCCTACGACACTTAAAAGTCAATTATCCCACCTTTAAATTTGACGTAGAAGAACCAAATTCGGTGGGCTCATGTACCTCCCGAAGACCTACCAAAAAGCCTCTTGGAGCAATTAGCTCCGCCCAACCGGAAGTCCGCCATTTTGATTTTACCTTGGCGTAAGGGGCGAACGGAAGGCGTCGTACTTTCGCGAACTCCTCCTAGGCGGTTCATCGGATCCACCTCAGACTTGGGCAACGCGTAGAGGAGGCCTTCCAGATCAAACGATATCAAAAGATTTTGTCTAAATTGAAAGGCGTGGCCGCGGTGAAGTGTGATTCGCCATGAACAGGAAGTTGCTCCAAATCAAAGGTACATGGTCTAATCTGATCCAAACTTCTCAGGCATGATAACAGTCCCGCCCTGAACACATCTACATGTCAATATTGGACATAAGTCATAGCGCCACCTAATGGTGATAGGAAGTTTAAAATTGTACTTTTACGACCTCTGCCTCGTAGGTTCACTGGAGCAACCTCAAATTTGGTCAGCTTAGTTGTGAGACATGGCTGATATGATACTGTGAAAATTTTGACCATGTGTCAAATGCTGTTGCCATGGTGACGCCCTGTTCGCCATCAAATACGTTACATATTTGAGGCACTTATGATGCTTTGTTTCTCACGAAACTTGGCAGACATGTTCAGAGTGGCAAGTCGATATGTCCGATATGAGTCTTTTGTCCAATTGTGTCAAAATGGCTCCATAGCGCCCCCTACAACATTTCAAAGTCATGGCCCCCGCCTTTAAATTTGACGTAGATGAACGAAATTCGGTCGGCTAATGTATCTTCCTCCGACCTACAAAAAAGCCTCTTGGAGCCATTAGCTCCGCCCAACCGGAAGTCAGCCATTTTAGATTTTATATGACTTAACATGGAAAATCAAAGGTGTCGTACTTTTACCACCTCCTCCTTGGCCGTTAATCGAAACCACCTCAAACTTGGGCGAAGCGTAGATGAGATCTTCCCGATCAAACGACCTATAGGGTTTTATAGTCTACGACAAAAGGTGCGGGCGCAGCGGAGCGCGATTCACCATGAAACGTGAGCTATTTTTTCACTGTGTCGGGGATGCTTCTACAGGCACGAAACACAGCACACACATTACAAACGAGGACAGGTTCGATCGGACATGAGTTTTGAGTTCGGCCGTTGCAAAGCAGCTCCTTAGCGCTCCTTACAACACAAAAAAACCAAGCCAACCGAGCGTATGAAATGTCACCAGCGAACGTATCTACAGGCCGAAGTCTGTCAGTGCCACGAACTGAACCCACCAGGAAGACAGCATTTTCAAAGTGAGGACACGGGGAAGAGAAATCGGCGCGTCCCGACCGGCCGTCGCGAGACTCGGCGGACGCGTGGAGAGCGGCGACCCGCTCGTCCCCGACGGCGAGAGTGCGAGGGCCCGATCATCGCTGCTCGCAGCTTTAATTATTATTATTATTCTTATTTTTCAGCATCGTTCGCTCAGTTTTCAGACTGTTCCCATACACGAAAACGAAGGAAAATTGGCACACACGTCAGAAATTCTTCCCGCTACTCAGACCCAGAGGCCTGGCACTGGGTGTGGCCATGGGGCTCCATAGCGCCCCCTTATGTAAGGGAGTCTTTTCGGGGGCATATAGTGACAGCTCTGAATCGAAGGTGCTTGGTCTGATCTGAACGAAACTTTTTAGGTATGATAAGACGACCGCCCTTAACACATCTCCATCTGAATATTGGCCATAAGTCATAGCGCCACCTACTGACAATTTCACGTGACAAATCCTACTTTTATTTCCCCTGCCTCGCAGATTCGCCCGATCAACCTCAAACTTGCTCAGTACACTTATACATATTAGACAATGTCATATAAAAAAATCTGTGACGTTTCGTCGGAAGCCGTCCGCGCGGCTATTGAAAAACTACGAGCTAACGGCTAACAAAATTGGAATCATCATAACTCAACCATATTTGGACAAATCTTTACCAGATTCCTCATGAATGATAACTGTCGCACCCTGAACAGATTCCCATGTCAATATTGGACATAAGTCATAGCGCCACCTACTGGTAACATGAAGTATGAAATTCTTCTTTTACATCCTGTGCCTTTCAGGATCATTGGATCCACTTCATATTTGGTCAGCTTAGTTGTGACACATGGCTGATGTTATACTGTGAAAATTTTTGAAACGACTCAAACGCTGTTGCCATGGTGACGCGTTGTTCGCCATAAAATCCGTTACATATTTGAGGCACTTATGATGCTTTGTTTGTCACGAAACTTGGCAGACATGTTCAGAGTGGCAAGGCGATATGTCCGATATGTGTCTTTTGTCCAATTGTGTCAAAATGGCTCCATAGCGCCCCCTAGAACACTTAAAAGTCAATTTTAACACCTTTAAATTTGACGTAGAAGAACCAAATTCGGTCGGCTCATGTACCTTCCGACGACCTACCAAAAAGCCTCTTGGAGCAATTAGCTCCGCCCAACCGGAAGTCAGCCATTTTGGATTTTACCTTGGCGTAGGTGGCGAACGGAAGGCGACGTACTTTGACAAACTCCTCCTAGGCGGTTATTCGGATCCGCCTCAAACTTTAGCAACGCGTAGAGGAGGCCTTCCGGATCAAACGATATCAAAAGATTTACTCCACATCGAAAGGCGTGGCCGCGGTGAAGCGTGATTCGCCACGAACAGGAAGTTGCTCCAAATCAAAGGTACATGGTCTAATCTGATCCAAACTTCTCAGGCATGATAACAGTCCCGCCATAAACACATCTACATGTCAATTTTGGACATAAGTCATAGCGCCACCTAATGGTAATAGGAAGTTTGAAATTCTTCTTTTACGTCCTCTGCCTCGCAGGTTCAATGGAGAAACCTCAAATTTGGTCAGCGTAGTTGTGAGACGTGGCTGACATTGTACTGTGAAATTTTTGACCATGTGTCAAACGCTGTTGCCATGGTGACGCCCTGTTCGCCATCAAATACGGATACATGTTTGAGGTACTTGAGTTGATTTGTGTCTCACGAAACTTGGCAGGCATGTTCAGAGTGGCAAGTCAATATGTCCAATATGTGTCTTTTGTCCAATTGTGTCAAAATGGCTCCATAGCGCCCCCTACAACATTTCAAAGTCACGGCCCCCGCCTTTAAATTTGACGTAGATGAACGAAATTCGGTCGGCTAGTGTATCATCCACCGACCTACAAAAAAGCCTCTTGGAGCCATTAGCTCCGCCCAACCGGAAGTCAGCCATTTTGGATTTTATATGTCTAAACATGGAAAATCAAAGGTGTCGTACTTTTACCACCTCCTCCTTGGCCGTTAAACGAAACCACCTCAAACTTGGGCGACGCGTAGATGAGACCATCCCGATCAAACTGCCCATAGGGTTTTATAGTCTACGACAAAAGGTGCGGGCACAGCGGAGCGCGATTCGCCACGAAACGTGAGGTGTTCTTTCACTGTGTCGGGGATGCTTCTACAGGCACGAAACACAGCACACGCATTACAAACACGGACAGGTTCGATCGGACATGAGTTTTGAGTTCGGCCGTTGCAAAGCAGCTCCTTAGCGCTCCTTACAATACAGAAAAAGAATGCCACCCACGCTTACGAAATATCACCGGCGAAAGTATCTCCAGGCCGAAGTCTGTCGGTGCCACGGACTGAACTCGCCAGGAAGACGGCATTTTGAAAGTGAGGACACGGGGAAGAGAAATCCGCGCGTCCCGACCGGCCGTCGCGAGACTCGGCGGACGCGTGGAGAGCGGCGACCCGCTCGTCCCCGACGGCGAGAGTGCGAGGGCCCGATCATCGCTGCTTGCAGCTTTAATTAATATTAATATTAATATCATCACTAATAATAACAACAACATAACTGCATTTTTTAATTATAACTATCAGTCTGGTAGAGATTACAGCGGCGGTTGTACAACTGTCCTCTCTCTCTCTTCTCTCCTACTGTCTCGCCTCCCACCCTCTTTCTGCCCACCTCTCCTCTCTTCCTCATTTCTCTCCTCACCCCAACCGGTCGAGACAGATGACCGCCCACAACTGAGTCTGGTTCTGTCAGAGATTTCTTCCTGTTAAAAGGGAGTTTTTTCTCTCCACCGTCGCCAAGTGCTTTGCTCATTGTAGGATTTGTTGGGTTTTCCCTGTAATATTGTAATATTGACCTCACTATGTAAAGTGCCTTGAGACAATGTATGTTGTGATATGGCGCTATACAAATAAAATTGAATTGAATTGAATAAGCAATCTTGGTAGTGTCGTTAGCGTAAGTGAGTGGCTGCTGTCCAAACACGAGTAAACATTGGAATAGAAATGTCTTACATTCTCCCAGGCTACCATCGTATCTCTCTGGCGCCGGTATGAAGGGTTCACGGGGCCGGTGATTACTCACGGGTAACGCTGGCGGAGGTGAAGAGACAGGCGGAGCAAGAGGAGTATGAGTCTGCTCCTCGTCCATACGATAAACGCTGATAGAGAGTTGGCGAAGCGTCTCCATGATGTCTTGGAGTGCCTGGGAATGTTGCCCGTGCAGTGCTCCTTGGGCGGACACTGCTTGGCGGACAGAAAAACCTGGCAAGTTAGCTTCCGTGTCTGCTGGGTCCATGTTATGGCCAGATCGTTCTGTCACAAACGATACACGGTGGAACTGGACCCAAATGCAAGACACAACACAAGATAAAATATAACGTGATTTAATGTGTAATCTAATATACAGTGCAAGGTGCATGGGGGGCGGGGGTGGCGTGTCCGGGGTCTCAGTGGTGAGAGGTGGGTGGTGGTGAGCTCTCCAGAGCGTGCAGAGTGAATTCCACAGTCCCAGTATGATACGTCGCGTTCCTCCACGTGGCTATGGCGTCCTCCTAGGGAACAAACAAATCCAACACCGTGGAGGCAGGCAGGCAGGCAGGCAGGCAGGCAGGCAGGCAGGCAGGCAGGCAGGCAGAATGATTGAGACAAGCAATGAGGGAAAACGCTCTTGCTGACTGAACGATCTGCCGACGAGTGGATCTCAGACCGGTCTTCTTATACTGAGGGGGAATGATTGGTGATGATCTTCACCTGTCGCCACCTGCGGGGAGAAGCCACGCCCACCAACACACAGACAGACAACGAGCAGGGGAGAAACATGCAGGATAACACACAGGGGAAAACAAACAATGAAACAAAAAGGGGGAGAGGAGGGCTGCCATGATACCATCATGACACAGGAACCACCAAGCAGAGCTAGCGTTGAGCATCTAACTCTGTGGAGGACACAAAAAGGACGCTGAAACCACACAGCACGACTGCTTCATCTTTCTGGACACACAAACAGCATCCCAAAGGACTATTCTTCTTCTTTTCCATGGACTTGGTAACGTAACTTGGGCATACAGCGTAGCATAACGCAATACGGCTTAGCATAGGAATGTTTAACCTTAAAAGTGTACTGCATTGATTTGAGTCAATGTGTTCACTTAATGATGTTGTTATATCTATCAATAGGTTATTTTGGTGTTAGGACCTTGTGACTAACCCTCTCTTAACCTGAAACTCTTTGTCCTGCAACAAATGGCCTTATCAAAGAAGCACATCATGTGGCCGAGCCCACACCTCTGATGCCGCCATTTTGTAGTTTCTTTGTTCACCGCCATCTTGTTTGTAGTAGTTCTTAGACCTTTGACCTTTACAACCACCTAGTCTGTGTACTCACACAGACACACAGACACACAGACACAGACAATCTCTGACTTGTATATATTTCATTTGTTAAATTAGATATTGTTGTTTCAACTTGTCTTTTAAATAAATGTTATTAAATATGCAGTCTGGTCTATTTAATGTTGCATAAGTGTGAGTATTGCCAACCTCTGACTGGTAGAACTCCAAATCCTTCAACCTCTGCTAACTACCAAGGTGGTGATTCTGGTGGTAATTATTTATTTATTTATCAATCAGAATTCCAAATTGATAGTTAGCATATTGTAAATGAGACTGAATCAATTGATTGGCTATCATTTCCCTTCCTTTGAGGAACTTTGATATTAATTAAAGTTACTATTTAATATTAACATTTTAATATTAATATTTTGTTATTTTGATAGCCATAACTGATCAATTATATTGCTTAGACAAATGGTACTTTCACCAATGTCCAGGCACAACAATGCATTATTAACATATTTACTTTTAATACTTCATGTTTAGTTTATGTAAAACCTTTGTACTTTTACTCAAGTAACAAATTGATGCAGGACTTCAACTTGTAACAGAGCAGTTTTACACAGTGGTATTGCTGTATTGTTTTATTTAAAAAAAATCTGTAGTCATGATACTGAAAATACAGTTCAACGGCATGTCGATCTACATCCTCCAAAATGATCTCCTTCTAACAAAAAGTGAACATGTCAACCTTCATGACGGATCAGGTGTACTATGGGGCCAGCTGTGTCTCTCATCTGTAAAACAAGACAAACAGGCAACGACAAAGACATACATTTGCCTTGAGCAGCATGATAGATATATGAGTGGTAGTAAAACAAAACATACAGTAGGGGTCAGACTAATTACAAGGCATGTCCAAACAAGTGTCAGTAATAGTGGCGCATGCTGTCAACACTAACACAATACAGTGTGGTTTTTACTGTCGCAGTCCATCATCCAGTAATTGTCAGGTTTTCAAAAATGTAACAAAAGGAATTGTGGTCACATTTACACCGACAATTCTTCAAAAAAATCATTTATGAAGGGAAATAGCAGCTGGTGACACAACACTGCTCATCTATTAATAAAGAGTTAAAAATCTCATTAGCAAGCATGCCAAGAGACATGCAACTCAGTTTGTTTGGGTTTTGCATTGTTGGTATGAAAAAGGAAGACATTTGAAAACCTCAGATCCTAATATCCCATATTTAATACCCACCTTTAATTTAAATTAAAAACAGACCATTCTTGTTTGGGGACTGTCCTGCTTCATGATGGAGGCTGGCAACATGACAGCACTGTCATTTACAGTAGTGGTGTGGAGCCTTGAAGTCTCCATTTACCTCCAGATACATTTAGTGGTGACAGCTGGGGGTGGGGATGGGGGGGCAGTGATACAACACATTGCTATGTTGATTACTGTAGGTTGTACCTACCAGAACATGAACAAAGTGATTTACGGAGACAAAGAGGAGACTAAGAGGACACTTAAGTGTCTAAATGCACATTTACCTTTGCAGAGAGGAGGAGAGACTCATTACTGTCGCGTCCTTATCATTTTTCAGCACATGCATGGCATAACTGTTCCACTCCAGCCCTGTTTTGGCACTAAAATGAGAAGCCAATATTAAATTAGCTGACATTTTCAGACTCAAAATGGAAACGAAAATTTATACTGAGTGTCTAGAAGTGTTTTTTCCCTTTAAATTTTAATAGAATTCAGCTAAAATAGCCAAAATCTCAGTTGGTTTTGAGTGAGAGCTCCATGTCCACAAACCATAACAATACTTCTAAAAGTGCAGAAGATTATTATTAAAATGTGTCATTGGTGAATATGTAAAACAAAAAGGTAACATTAATCTTAAAACTACACTCACAAAATCATTTATAAAAATGTCTATGAGACAAAATATGTCAAATATATTCTTCCTCCTCATCTTTAAGACTGAGAGGGAAACATAAGGACAGTTTAGCATGACAGCAGACGTATTTAACAATAGCAGATGAAAGAAGAACAGTGTAGACACAAGTGTGAGGCACCGGACTTATGCAACAGCAAGAGTGAGAATATTACAGCAGTTAATTTCCAGAAGTGTCTCAGCTTGACATTCTGACCTGCAGATTTGTAACACACCTTACCCAATACGGCAACTCTTTACCCAATGATTTCACAAAAAAATTGGTTGGCTGCTTTATTTTGTCTAATCTAACTCATTGCACTGTGTGATGCTTGTGCTGACAGAGATTTTGATTTATAATGTATTCTTGTTATTATTCAATACATATTGAGTTATCATTGCTCTTCGTTCAGGTTATTTATTTGATAATCAGTGCCAGTTGATTTCAACGTTAGCTCTGTAAGGTCCATGTTTTTAAGGATTGATTCAATTAAATAATATAATAATACAGTATGATACGTTTGTATATTGTGATTTAATATAAAATGTACATTATTACATAAATATTATATTTTATTTCAGTCTTTCAATTGTGAGAGCACAAGACAGGTGTTTCTGACAGCAGATGATTTCATGTAGCAGGAAAATTACAGCGGTTACCAATATGCCCTAGTAAGTAGCAGCAGCACGTAATCCAGCTGCCCTTAACTTGACCATGTACACCTGACGCAAACTCTTAGTGCTGACGCAGACAAACGCATGAAACAGGACATTGGGTCAGAAAAAGAAGAAAAAAAACATATTGTATCACTCATAAAAGGACGCTCTGTTTGTGAATCTGTTGTCATCACAGCTACTACGTCCAAGTGCAGGAGGTGAGTATCTGGACTACTTGGTTAACATCGGTGGAAACTACTGTAGAGGATCATACATGTAATACAAGTGAAATGTGTGTGTGTAAAGCCAGACTAAATCTGCTTTGTATAAATAAAAAGATGATTTTAGTAACTGCAAAATGCCACTTTGGCCAAATGGTAAAAAGAGGGGTATTGGTGCTACAGCCTCGTATGGTCTGTATGAGCAAACCTTGATAATAAACATGTAGTTCAGTGTTCACTTCAGTTATTTGCCATTATCTTGAAACTGTTACAGAAGTAAAACAAGTTAACTCATGCTCAATGCAACTCCCCAAATTTCGGGGAAAGAGCTGTGAAACACAAGAAGTCATAGAATTCATAATCTTTCTGTTTCTTCTGCTTTCCCACATTCTAAGTGTATTCTTTGTAATGTCTTAGTGTCAGCACTGAGGCAGAACATACAGGGCTTAGATTGTTTTCTGCAGCTCTAAATCTCAAACATCTTGAGCTGCAACAGTGTTCTTGTCTTGCAACGATACTAGTCTCATTCTGTTTTCCATCCATAGTCATGTCGATCACCTATGTCTTTCCTGACTATTACTTTTACCAACTGAATGACACTGTCCACAAGAATCAAACGCTCTACATTGATCCTGCCACGTTAACATGTGAGACGAAACCGCTGGAACCCACCGCAGCTGTGACCCTGTGTGTCATCCTCGCTGTCATCTTTTTACTGGCAATACCAGGAAACCTGTTAGTGGGGTGGGTGATCGTCACTAGCAGGAACGCCCTGACGCCATCGGACGTGTACCTGTTTCACCTGACATTAGCAGATGGTCTGATGGCCCTCGCCCTCCCATTCTGGGCCGTAGCATTGGTCCGAGGATGGATCTTTGGGGACTTCATGTGCAAACTCCTCAGCCTCATCGTTGAAGCAAACTTCTACACCAGCATCATCTTCTTGGCCTGTATCAGCGTGGACCGTTATCTTGTGATCGTGCGCGCCAGCGAGACTCTCAAGAATCGCCAGAGGATGTGCAGCCGGCTCCTCTGTGCGGCAGTCTGGGCCCTCGGCTTGGCCCTCGGCCTGCCTGCCCTTTTCAACGAAGCCTCCAGGCTCAGCAAAGACTCGCACAGGGTGATTTGCTCTGAATCCTATGACATTGGAAGTGCCAGCTCATGGAGGTTTGTCATCAACGGGTTCCGCCATATTTTTGGCTTTTTGCTCCCTCTGGGTGTCATGGTAGTCTGCTACAGCATCACCATGGCGAGGCTCATGCGCACCCGTGGGTTCCAGAAGCACCGGGCCATGAAGGTGATCGTAGCCGTGGTGATTGCATTTCTGCTGTGCTGGATGCCGTACCACATAGTCATGATGGTAGACACGCTGCTGAGGGCCGATGTGGTCCAGTTTGACTGTGCTGTGAGGATGTCAGTGAACCTGGCCTTGGTTGCAACCAACATTCTGGCTCTGCTCCACAGCTGCATCAACCCAGTCCTCTATGCATTCGTGGGGGAGAAGTTCAGGAAAAACATGATGCTGCTTTTTCATAGGAAAGTCAGAAAAGAGCTGGCGTCATCATTCAAGTTTAGCAGGTCAACCTCTCAGACCTCAGAGGGAAACAGAGCTGTTTTCTGAAACCTCCTGACCTTTTTATGTACATACCTCCCTATTCATTAAGGCTTCTTATTCGAGAAGGAATGATGCTCTCCCAAATCTTTCTCCCTTTCAGCCTGTGTAAATAGATTATACACTGATTTTAAAGACACAGCTAGTGTCACAAAATTGACAAAGCAATAAACCAAAAAAGTTTCCACTATTGAAAAATTGGATGTCAAACTTGGATTTGACATACAGCATATCGTGGATCTGTTGTGATGGGCTTATATGTATTTTCAAACAATGTACATATGGTTGTAGACCATCTTTTGTTGTGTCTCTCTTTGTTAATGTGTATATATATATATCTATGATGTATGTCATATATAAGCTTTTAAGTGTGTATATATATTGTTGTGTTTTTCAGTATAAGTAAAAAGATCTTCCCTGATATTTATTCCTGTCGACTTGTAGTTGATTCATAATCGCAGGGTCTTCCTGATCAATAAAATGATTAATCACTCATCTGCATGAATTAATTTTAATTTAACTTACAATCTCATTTTTTAAAACATCAAGGATGTCTTCAAAATGCTCAGAAATTGTTTTAAATTTGTACATGACAACTAGGCAAACTGCATCTGTTGATTAAACCCATATGATATGATCAAAAACTCCAGGACGGCAACTAATGGGTATCGTGGTGAGGTGGTTTTGAAATCAACTTTTTAAATGTTAATGCTTTTAAATTAAGCAATACTGTAGTGAGCACAGTCACACTGAATACAGGTGAAGAAAATTATTGATAATTACATACTGTTTATGTCATATGTAAACTGCAAAGACTGCGAAAATATGAACCAGGTGGATTTTCATTAAAAAATAAATTAGTAATATTATTATAAATAATGTGACGGGTCTCTTTTCTGTTTTCCAGATGATCACATCTGGATTCACTCATAGAACATCTAAATTAGCCTCTAACATTGTTAAATACATTACAAAAAAACACATAATACATAGCCTATAAACTAATAATAAAATAATATTGTATGTTATATTATAATATTGTTAACATGTTATGTATTACAATGTTGCATATAGTTTGTGTGTGTATATCTGCATGCTTTTATTCCTTCTTATGGTGATGATTATGATTATGATTATGATTATTATCATCAGCAGTAGTAGTAGTACTAGTAGCAGTAGTAGTATTACTACAGGCAAGTGGTGGTTTAAACACGCTGTAACAGTATATGTCCAGCAGATGGCGAGCCTGAAGCACAAAGCTCGTGCTGAAAACAAAACACGTGAAATTAAATATTAATCATAGCAACTCTGTTGCCTTTAACTTGATCTCATACCATAATAAAACAAGACAACAATTAAATTGGTTTATTTTGTCACTTTTTATTCATATGTTCGTTTAAATAAAGTTTTCCCAGCCAGTCATTGTGGAAACTACACCGTGGAACTACATTTCCCACAATTCCGCTGCGTCTTTCATTGGAGCATGAGGTACGTAACGTTAAATTGACATCATGGACTTTATAATCACAAACAAGTGAATTGTCCCTCGTCAATGGGGGACACCGCTTCGTGTTATGCGTTGAACGACTCACAGTTAATTGCTACGAATATTAAACAATGACTGTTAGCGAACAAAAGCGAGAGGAGCGGCTAGTTTTTGTTTCTCTCTGTATTTACAACTCGTGTGTCGGTAGCCACCGTTAGCTAGCTGCCTACAACTTTGCACCTGTGTCATTATGAATGCTGCGCTAAGTTTGTTTTCAGAAGTGTGTGTGTGTGTGTGTGTGTGTGTGTGTGTCGTTGTCAGACGACCCGACCGACGCGAGCGTTAGCATGTTAGCCGTTAGTTGAGCTGGTTGGTTGTTTGCAAGAGGTATGCTAACATGTCACATGTCGTGCATTGCTCCTGAAAGTCTTGACACGTAACTGAGGCCACACTTTCACTGTTACATCACTCGTTTAAAAGTACTTCTGCTCAGAATACACAAATTATTTAAAAATTTGAAATATAACGATAATAATTGCCTGATGTTTCCAAGCATGACCCTGGTTTATCCAGCAGCAGATACAACCTCACATGCAGAAATGATCCGCTAATTATTCTGTACGTCTATTCACAAACTTTGATCGGCAGCACTTTGGATAATCAAACTGATTTAATGCATTAAAAAGTAAGAATAGCATAGGTTGATAAGTTCATTGACTGTTGTCCGCCTCTCAAATAGGCAGATGTTCTGTTTGTCTCTGTTTTTAATGTCAACGTTGACTAAATATATTTTGGTTTTCTACCCTGTGTGAAACAAAAATGGGGTATATGAATAGAATAGAATAAAATAGACAACTTTATTCATCCCGCTCGGGGAAATTCATTATGAGGACCTCAACTTGGACTGATGAATCTTTTATGCAGATTAAATGATGATTAAGATAAATGTTAATTTTTATTTTCTTGCGATTGATTAGAATAGCTGCCCTATAATTTTATGTTCCAACTCATTGTTGAGGGTCTAAAATATAAAGGATATCAGACAACAGAAGCATCTTTGACGCTTGTTATTCTACTATTTTATTTTTCATGACATGATAACGAGTCAATTCCAGTCCTGTTAAAGTTAAAGTAGTGTGTTGTGGTCCGCTGCCACAGTGTTGTTGTGATGTAATGTCGGCTGCAGTGTCTGCACCCAAATAGTCACACTAAGTACGTTGTTATCTTTCCGGGTTAACAATGACACCAGACTCAGCTGCTGGATAGCTTGCGACCAGACAATGTCACCGCGTGGAATGGAGCAAAGGTCAACACTTTCCCTTCCATGCTGACAAACAGCATGTAGCATTTTAACTCCCTTGCCGCAGCCTGTTGAATGTTTCTTTCTCAAAGCCGTCTTCTCTGGCATGGAGAGGAGCAGCGGAGTTGAGGGGAAACCACAGCTCGATTGACGTTGGTTGTTGTTTTTTACATTTTGTGTGCTCTTTTTAAGGAGGTCGTTGGCTTTTCATGTCAAAACAAGTCCTTACATGCTGATTTGACAGGACGAGAAAAAAAAGCTACACTCTGCATCACAGTGAGTGGTCCACCAAACTGCTGACATAATGGTATCAGGGGACGCAGCAGGAAATGGGGATAGATCAGAGCGGGAGAGCGAGATGGACCTGAAAGTGCTTGCATGTGAGGCCGCTGAAGGACATGAAGACGGAGACGCAGAGATGGCCGTCTCCGCTCCCGAAGCCTCTGAGGGTCCACCGGAGGATGCCAGGGACCCCAGGAAGTGGAAGTGGGCCGTGATGTTCTTGTGTTTCTACGGCTTCATGTCATCAATAAAGCCCGGGGAGCCTTTCATTACACCGTACCTGCTCAGCCTTGAGAAGAACTTCACCAGACAACAGGTTTGTGGTGTGTCCGCACACTGAAATGTGTTTGTGTGTTTGTCTGTGTGTGTGAAGGAAAAGAACACCAGTGCAGCCACATTTGGAATATCTTCATATAACGAGGTAAATATTGATGCATAAACCAGTAATGAAAGAGAGAGGACACTTTAGCCATCTGCTGAAGTACAGACTGAAACGTGAACTTTGAGACTCTTCCAGCTTTTCGTTACGCAGTAGAATTAATAAGTGGCCTGTGCAGAGTTTGCTGATCCATATTACAGAGGTCCAAGTTCACATTCCTCCAAACTGGGTCAATGCAATAGGCTTGTGGAGGTTTAAAAAAATCAAGAAATAGAGGATTACGGATTTGTAGGTTGTAGGTTTACTTTGTTTGTTTGACAGTTATTTGTTTTTTTCAATTGACAATTAACCTCATACCAACAGTCGGTCACCTGCCAAACTGCCATTCAGTGAAGAGAAAATACTAGTCATGATACTGACTCAGCCTGTCAACTTCTGTTTTTAATTGGGACTCTAAGTATCCTACAAGCAGAGAAAACAGCGGAACTTTCATCTGCCTTGATTTGAGCTTAACTTGATTTGTACTGTCATTTCCAGGTGACCAATGAGATCACTCCTGTGTTGATCTACTCCTACATGGCCGTGCTGGTGCCGGCCTTCCTGCTGACAGATCTTCTGCGCTACAAGCCAGTCCTGGTCATCCAGGGAGTCAGCCAGGTGGTCATTTGGCTCATTCTGCTCCTGGGCACCAGCCTCATTGAAATGCAGTTCATGGAGTTCTTCTACGGCATCACGATGGCCTGCCGCGTCGCCTACTCTTCCTACATCTTCTCGCTGGTCAGCCCGGTCCTCTACCAGCGAGTGGCCGGATACTCGCGCTCCTCCGTCCTCTTGGGGGTGTTCACCAGCTCAGTGCTCGGTCAGCTCTGCATGTCTTTCGGGAACGTCAGCTTCTACACCCTCAACGCTATATCTTTGGGTTTCGTCAGCTTCGGCCTGCTGCTGTCAATGTGCCTGCCGTGGCCGAAACGCTCCCTGTTTTTCAACCAGTTATGGAATAAGGAGCAAAAGGAACTGTCTGCGTCGGGAGCTAGCAAATCAGAACTGGACAAAATTAAGCCAAAAGAGAGCGAGTCGTCCTCTGCCTCTGCCGCGCCTCCGTGCTCAGTGTCACGCTGGAAGGATTCCGTCCTTGTGCAGATGCTGCTGGAGGTGAGAAACGTGGTCAAGAGGCCGAACATGAGGCTTTGGTCCCTGTGGTGGGTGTTCAACTCCACTGGGTACTACCTGGTGTTGTTCTACGTCCACATCCTGTGGAACACAGTCTACCCAGCCACTGAGAACAATAACGTTTACAACGGGGGAGTGGAGGCAGCTTCTACATTACTGAGTGAGAATCTACAGAATCTAGTTTTTTACAAGAAGAGCACTCGGTTTCTGATGTCTAATCTGTGTTATGCTCTGTGCTCATGTCGTGCACATAGTCGTCGGGTGTCAGTTTCACAGTCCTCCAGACTTTTAATCACAACAACTTTTTAAACAACAATAAAATTATAACAGTAGTGGATAACATAATTAGTTTCACCTGTGGCTGCTTCCCCGCTTCATATCTGGAGTGTTGTCCTTTTCCTGAATATGTGTTGGGGAGGAAATAGAACCTGGTGCCAGAGAAGGACTAAAAAAAAGGTGAATAATTTTTGGGAGGGATCCAGAGGGATTCGTCACCTTTTGCGAGATGAGGGCGAAACCGCTCAGCCTTGGCAGAGGTGTTCGCTCCCCGAGTGCTCTTGTTGAGTTTACATAGAGTATTAAGCACATGGAATCAAAGTTGTGTTGTGATATAAATGCAGCTGTCAAAGTCATTGTGTCAAGTGAGTCTGGGAAAAGCATTTGCAGAATGTTAACTGCATTTACGAGGTTGTACAACTGATTTCCCACCATTACTCTGAAGTGATTACATCAGGTCTGGATATCAATGATTGTCCAATAAGCGGCTATAAGGCAAAAAGGTGGCAGCACCTTGTCTAAACCTGGACGTCATGTGGAAACAGTAACATTAATTACGTCGCTTAACCATATCAGATAGCAGGTAAATGACGAGCAGACAGAAGTGTTGATAACTTAGCTTTTAGTTACACATTGATGACACAAAAACAGATTAACCTCTCTTTAATATACTGTTTCTTTATCCAGGTGCAATCGCATCCTTCGCGGCGGGGTTTGTTAAAATCCGCTGGAACATCTGGTCAGAGCTGGTCATCGGCATCATCACGGCGCTGCAGGCGGGTCTGTTGCTCCTCATGAGCACCACTGACAACATTTTGGTCTGCTACACCGCCTACGTCCTCTTCAGAGGCTTCTATCAGTTCCTGGTGCCCATTGCCACGTGAGTGTCTTCTTCACCATGTAACTGAATTTTGAACATGCTCCTTATTTTCCCAATTCTAAGTTCTGATACAAACGGGCCTGTGGTATTTTTTTCTTGATCTGTCCGTAGTTTCCAGATCGCCTCGTCACTCACCAAGGAGCTCTGCGCGCTGGTGTTTGGCATCAACACCTTCCTGGGGACCATATTGAAGAGCATCATCATCCTGATCTTTTCTGACAAGAGGGGCCTGGCGTTGGACGTGCACTCTCAGGTAAAACAGTAATTTACTGTAAAAACCGTTGAAGATTCTCTAGCTGCATTTCATGCCTCGCGTACGTCAGTGCGAGTTCTCATCTTCAGAGAAATTACATTTTAGATTTCATGAACTCATTCGGTTCAATTCAAATGAGGTTTATTGGCACGGGAAACAGACAGTTTACACTCCCAAAGCAAGTGGGAAGAAAAACAAAATAAAAATGTACATACAATAGTAGTAAACTAGAATAAAGTGTAAACAGATCTGTGTTTGTATATATATGAATATAAGTCAAGTTTAATTTAGAATTTGGAACAGCAATTGTTGGGATTTTTGTCTTTAAAAAGTTATTTACATATATATATATATATATATATATAAGCACACAGGGAGACACGTACAGATTGAAAGTGACATGGCTCGTTTCCACAGCGGACATTTGTCAAACAAATCACATTAATTACTGCAGAACACACTTCTGCTAGCCGTTGTTAATGTGACTCGTTTCACCTGTGACTTTGAGTGGATGTGGAGAAAGTATTAAAACTGATCCAACATTTTCACTGATGCATATTTGTTCCTATATTCAGGCACAGAAATAAGCACCTTATTGACTTTGTCAACACAGTTGAGTTATAATTTCTCCTTCAGTATTGATGACAAACTCTGTTTAAAGAGTTTTCAGCAGATATAACACCTTCTGATTGAGCTTTGAAAAGACCAGTGGAAATCTGATTCACATTTCCTTTTCCACAGTTCCTTGTGTACTTCGTTTACTTCATCCTCCTCATTGTCGTCTACTTTGTCTGTGCCGCGGTGGTCATCATCCGTCACTATAGAAACCAGCCCACTGCGGGGGGAGGGGCCAACGGACAGGCCACGCCCACAGAGCTCAGTCCCGTGGAGGCAGAGCCTCTGTACAATGGCAAAAGTGCCAACGCGTAACGTCGAGAAACGTGTCTCGCCTTGAACTGTGTCGGGCTCAGCGTGCTCAGCTCGTGTTAACGGAGAGGTGCGTTCAGTGTTACTGTAGCTGCTCAGCGTTTTTATTATACAAGTGCCTCATCTTCTACACAAGTGTGACATGCTGCAATACAGGAGAGTGTTGTATTTCTCTATGATAGGATGCGTTTTGTTAAACTGTGAGAAGGCGATTACAAATTTTTCATTTAATGCACCACACAAAGAGGTACTATGGGTAAAGTGGAAAATCAACCTTGCACACAGTGAGGGACCATTAGTGTAATGGCCGCAATTTAGCTTCTTTTGTATTTAGTACATGAAACAAACAGGGACAATTTGAAGCTGCAACACAATGAACTGTCCTCTCTCAAATGATTACTGCGTGATTACAAACAAACATCACAACACTTGGTTATCCACACTCCTAATTGCACTTAATGTTCAACAATAAATGTGACAGTGCCGTTTGAAAACCACACATCAGTATAATTGCTTTTTAAAAGTATATATAATGTTATATATTCAAATTTTCATATCACATAAAATCAGATTATGAATCGTACTTTGTTCCACAGCATTTGTATTAGTTGAGATTTTATGCAGTGCGTAATTTAAAAAAAAAAGATTTTATTGTTGCTGTTACACTAATTAATTTTATGTAAAGATCATTTGTAATGTAGAAGCAGCAGCATCAGGAACAGAATGTGTTGCTTAGAAGGAAATCATTTGAAAGGTTTATAGACATTATCTAACTTTATTATGACACCATTTTCATCAGTATCTCAGTCGTTGGTCTCGCTGCTAATTGTCTCCCTGTTACCATTTAGGGAGAACCCACCCACCTCCATGAAGGACTCCAGCTCTTAAGTACAGCTTGTTTTCAGTTTGAGTCAAAAGCACAGCTATTAATTTACATTCATCAAAACCTGCAGGACGCGCTGTAGAAAACATAGGAATGCAACAGACGATTATACAGAGGAAAATGTCCATTAGGTCACAACAGCCGTAGACAAATCAAGAGATGTAGAATATTTCTTACAGTCGTTTGTCACGTTAACTTGAGTTTTGAGTTGGATTACATTCGGAATGTATGGATTTTTATAATTTTTTTGGGGGGGGGGTTGTTGAAATAGTTCCTACGAAATTATGCAACTGTGAATCTGTGTGAATGCTGTAAAATGAAAACTGATGTTAATTTTGTATTCACAAATAAATTACCTTTGGTCGATTAAAAAACAAAAGCTCCTTGATAATTGTTTTTGGGCTCAGTAAACCACACTTCTCAATATTTTTGACTTGTGACCCTTTAAAAGAGGGACATTTTCTTTTGACCTCACAGTGACCTTTTATCTATTAATTATGATACTTTTATTTGCGATAGTTTCAATTTGACATACTTAAGAGACCAGAAGAAGAAAAAACGAATTATCTTATATCTGACTCTTGATGATGGATTTCTTACATCATGAAACAACCATGTCGTGTTATGAGTGCAACAATGTGAAGATGCTACTGAAGAACCACACATTTATATACAATACTTATACAATAAATCAGTTACCATTTTTCTGATAATAAATTGATTGATTTTATTTTCACATTTTTTAATTATAAAAGAAAAGTTATTATATATTTAATAATTCTGTGTTTGATGCACTAGGTTGATGGACTTGTAAATGCAGCATGTCCATGTGAGTTGTTTAGTCAGCTGCAGTCGCTGCTCGCAGCATGAAGACCCTTTTGTTTTTCAGTATTTCTTCGTAGGAGTTCACTTTTGTTTTTCTCATTGACTGTTTTCTACAGCTGAGATGTGATGAAGTCCTCTAAATCTTCTCTAAATGACTCTGTATGAGTGGGAGTGATGTGTGAGTTGTTTGCTGTGGGACAGTTCAACCCTGGTTTCTGACCTGAAGCCAGTAAGCAATGACTCAGCAGCTCGACCAGACAGCCCGTTATTCCACGTTATTCCAAAGCAAAATCAAGCCCTGAAAATTATGTATATAAAGTTATGTGTATTTGAGACGATGGAGTTTACATAAAAAACAACAACAGTATGATCCACGGGCTTGAAAACACTAAGCCTGTTGCCACAAAAATACACTTTTTAAATCTGCAGATATTAGCTTATTCATAATAGTGTATGAATAATACATTGTCAACATAATGACATTCAAAAATTATTTGAAAAAGAAAACGTAAATATATTTGTAAAGATAAAATGATATGAACAAATCTGCTTCTGCAATGCATTTTGGCAAATATTCCATAAAAATTACCATGAACAGTTAGAAAAAAAATGTTTTTCCCTACATGCTACTTTAAAACGGTGATCAAACCTTGAAAGTCATTGATGAAATGCGTCCACTTGCTGCCCTCAAGGGGTTCAACACCTGTCTTTATTGTCAGCAACAACATATAATCTCGTTAATATTTTAAATTTACTATTTGAAAAAAGAAAGAAGGGATCAAAATAAGTTGGAGTTCAGGCTTGATATACTTTTAGTTTTATTAAATATAGCCCTCATAAAGACACTTGCACATGTACATATCTACATTCTTCATAGCCTCACACTGCAGCTGACAGGGTATGAACATCTGAGTGTATTCTGTTTAAAAATGTTTCCTACACATTAAAACAATGCCAGAGCAACGGCTAAGAGCAGTTTGACAAACATCCAAAAGAAGTCCGAAACTCATTAGTTTGTATTTACCAAGACTGATTTGATCATTAAAACTGCGAAACAAGTCTCTGATACTTAAAAAAAAGTTTAAAAAAATCAAAACTACAAGGGAAAAAACCAAAGAATATTACTATTTTAAAAGAAAGACGAGTAAATGCAAAAACAAACCTTGTCAAAGCTGCAAAACTTTCAAAATATATCATTCTGAATTCAGAGCTGAATGATAAAAGATACACATTCAAAAGCAAAAATAGTGGATTGATCTTGAGCTTAAAATGTCCCATATTCTTTTTACTAGTTTGGATGCTGTCTGTTGCCGAGGAATCCGCGGTAACGTTCTGCACAAAGCCTGTATTGTGGTTTGAGCTGACTGCCCAAACCCCACAATGCCGTCCCTTATTCACCTTACTGTCAGTCCAGTTCCTCCCCACACAGTCCGAGCTGCATCCTAAACGCCGTGAGGCTGCATGAAACCACAACTCAACCTCGACCGCCTATTTAATGAACTCAAGGGCACCGCTCGGTGTCAGGTACGATGTCCGTCGCAGGAAAGCGCACTTGTAGTGACTGGGTTCCTGGTATTGTCTAAGGTTTTTCTCTGCCTCCCTGCAACTTCCAGAAACAAACCTGAAGAAGATCTACTTCAAGTCTAAAAGCTGTAAAACTCATTTCTTCACTTTTTGACCTTTTTTTTTTTTTTTACTCAAATATTTCCCTTCTTAGTGTCTTTTAAATAATAAGGGACTAAAAGAAGGTCGCAGCAGAAAGTAGCTGGATAAATCAATGTGTCCCTTTTTCGATTCTGATCTAGTCAGTTTTGTTGCTTCACAAACAGAAATCATCAAACATCAACATACAATTTTTTTAAAAACTGACTGAGGATAATTCACTCCCACATTTATTCTTTGAAGCTGATACGTATAAGTGCAAATCACAACGACAAATGGGAGAACATAACGGCCTAAAAAAAAGGCAAATAAACAAACATTGTTTTGTTATTAAGTCCCCTTCCACTCAGGAAAAGTTTTTTTGTTCTGTTTCTGTCCTCTAAAATGTCTGACATTGACTATAGGGACTTGTATCTGAGCAGATTATTTTTATATACTTTAAAACGTAGCTGGGCGATTCTTTATATTTGGCGTTGTTTCCTATTTGCCATTGTTTCTTTTTTTTCTTTTTTTTCATTTGTAGTTGTGATTTGCACTTCAGGGTAGGTGCAACTATCAGGGAATTTTCAGATACATTAAATGCAGTGTAACAGCTGAAACATACCGTGTCCATAGTCTAGACATTTAGTGCCGTTGTACTGTTTAGATTCACACAACACACGTGCAACTCTGGACGTCCTAAATTGCTTCCACCTCACTCGCTCGGATCCAGGGATAAGTACCTGAGGGGTTCTCACGTGGTGTTGTTAGGCATCAATGTCATCTGTGTTTCCCCTGACAAAATATAAAAAAGAAAGAAGAGTCACACACTCTGCTGATAAAAATGACACAGAAAACCAGGCATGAGATTATTTTTTTTTCCCAACATTACCATTTTCTTGTCCATTCTCTTGATGATCTCTGGTGGCATTGGATTCAGCAGCATCTCTTGCTGTATAAATGATATATGCATATGTATAGTTCAACTTTGTCATTGTAGTAAAACATTTTTTCAATAAACAAAAAAATAAAAAGCGTCTGTGTCTTAAACTTACCTGGCCTCTCTTGCTTCGTCCAGAAATCTGTAAGGTCACAGAAAAAGGGAAGATGCATTAATTTGACTGCAAAGGGTTGAGGCTATTAACTTAATCAGCAACGCTCTGAATGAGTTTTCATGACGGGAGTTGGTATGAAGGTGGGAGTGATTTGAGTTACTGACCTGCCTCCCAAGGCATGGATTCTGCAGGGGGAGAAATACAGTGGAAAGGATGTGACAGAGGCCAGTAATTATCAAAAAGAACTGACTTTTATTAAAAGGAAAATTTGACCAATCTACCTGAGAGTAAAATAGAAATAGAAATAACGCCAACACTTTAAGACCCTCTGTAGCTGTTTTCAGACATGACCACCGGAAAACAACATTTGAGGACATGTGCGCTCTTATATACAGGTTCAGGAAAATGTCAGGACTTCAGTGCATGTCTGAAAGTAGCTTATAAGTTATGAATTAACATGTAATAAATTATATATACATTATTATTATTATATATATTATTAGGTATAACTTAACATTCTATATAATTATAACAATTTTTTTACTACATTGTCATCCATCAGGATCTGGATGTTTAAAAAAAAAATTGAATTGCTTTCTTACCTTTCTGGAAGAACCACACCCCTAGAGGAAATCCCCCAAAAAATAAAAATGTCAGACACAAATCTGGTATCTGTTGCGTCATTCTGATGATAACTGCTAATATTAATGCAATGCTAATCGATGCAGTATCATATCATGAATAATACCTGATGTCCCCCTGTGTATAAAAACCAGCAGCAGTACGGCGACCAGCAGACAGAGGAAGACCGCGAGGCCCGTGTTGATGTTCAGATTCCCTTCAGTAAGACAACGACAATATATATTCATGTTGCCAGAGCCATGACACTGCAACTGCCTGTAATGGTTTCCAGAATATGATAAGTGATGACTCACGTGGCATGTCGGCGATGAAGGGGTTGGGGATGGGTCGGCTGCTCTCCCGACTGACTGGATTCACCAGCTCACAGCTGAACTCCTTTATACCCGGGCTGTTCTCCTAGGAGGCGAGTTGAACAGTAAAGATTCATCAACCATGTATCTTAATATTACAGCAAAAAAAACAACTAAGGCTGCAATTAATGCTTATTTTCACTATGACTATTTTCTCTCAAGTGTTTTGCATATAAAACAGTAGAAACTTGTGAAACAGTCCTTTAGTTTTCCCAGGATGATGTCTACAATCCCCAATTTTTTGTCGAGGGACAAATGTCTCAATCTACAGAAAACACAGCAACACAAAAAGAGCGTGATCGTCATGACAACACCTTTTTCACGTGGTGATCCTTTGATGTAGGTTTCAACTCGGTGTCGTCTGACTTCCACTTGTAGGCGACGGGTTCGGCACCCGTGGTGTTCCCTTCGCAGGTCAAAGTGCAGCCGGCCTTCTCGTCACAGGACGTAGTGACGGTGGGTACAGGGACAGAAGCTGTTTGTAGGTCGAAGTGACACAACTAAGATTTTATCTTAATTCATTTCCCCCCCAAAAAATTGTCTTTACCGAACGGTGTGTGACTTACAGATGACTGTGAGCAGCGTTGGAGTGGCCTCTTTGCTGTTGATTTCCGGTGTGTACAACGCGCTGTCATTTCGAATCAGTCCTCTGATTGTCATCTCTCCACTTGAGGTGTTCAGGCTCCCACGCTCTTTAAAAAACATTCTCACGGAAACAATTATGCGACAATTGTACCTTTCAGTTTTAAAACCCTGTGAAGCTGAACTGGGGTAAATATACCTTTGAAGTGACGATAGTAAGTAACATCTGGATCAGATGCTTCCCACTGGATGGCAATGTCAGGACCAACTCTCCACATGACGCTGCTGATGGGGTCGCTCACGGGAAAACCGGAGCCAGGTTTGAGGACGACGTCGTCGCCCTCCTTCTTGTGTACTAACATGTCTGCAAGGACGTAAAGAAGCTCAGTGCAGCCATTTTCTTCTTGGCACCACCTTTAAATGGACTCTGGTTTTATTATAGGTAATGAATTAACCTGGGAAAAAATAACATCCGCCTGAGTCCCAGTTTGTAAAGCGAATGTCTGGTGTGTCATTTACATTAGTATAGCGTAAATATTCTATGGATTCAGATTTAACACTGACCTGGTTTTTAGTAAATATTTATGTAAGTTGAATTACTTTTTACCCCTCTCTTTAATCTTTAGTCTACTTTAATATATATATATATATATATATATATATATATATATATATATATATATATTCAATTTAATTTTGCTTCAATCTATAATCTTTTCCCCCGTGTTCTTCAAATGTCAATAATAGGATGTTAAGATGTTAAGGAAAGCAAATGCTTAGGAATAATTATAAGGAGGAGAGGTGGGAGGGGGGCGCTCTGTTTAAGACAGGAAATAAAACCTGCCCCACCTTTAATACAGTATGAACATGATTCTGGGTGGGGCGGGCCGTGCGTGTGGAAAACCACAGTGGTGCAACACGATCTGCACAGATAACGCAGTCGACATTAACCAGAACTGTAAAACATTAAAAAATAAAAACATAGCTCACCGGACTGTCCGGTCACAGCAGCCAGCAGCGCCGCCAACATGGTCCCCCTCTGCCACATCGTTCTCTTCTCTCTCCTCAGTCCGCTGCGAGCTGCCTCTGCTCTGACACACGTCTCAGGTTGTGTCACGTTAAAGCTAAAAACATTGCAGGTGAAATATCCAAACTTTAGAATAAAGAACGAATCACCTCCATTGGTGAAAATTGAAGGCATAAAAAGCAGCTCGGGGTGTGAAAGTGAAACCAACAAAGCTCCGCCCCCACTAGTTCACAATAAAAAAAAAATGATTTTCGTAAATCTGCCTTTTTTGTTGGCTGTCGCCGTGGATTTGTTTGATACCGATTTTAATAACAGTTTCTGAGGATAAAGCGTCTTTAAAAATAAAAAATATATCATAATTTTACATGCCAGGCTAAATCCAAATGCGGCACTTTTCTGCCATCTACTGTCCAAGTGTTGTTACTTCAAAGTGTAGAGTGCTTGAGGACACTGAAGAAAAGGGAATGAACGCGTGAGACGGACGTTTTTTTGTGTCGGACGGGTCAAAACGAAGAGGATCAAACTCCTGTCAGAGAGTAAATCACACAGCTTGAAAATGACAGAGCTGCATGAAAGTGGAAATACAAATTAAGATCAATTTCGTTTATTACTTACATTTGGGTTTGTCCAGACGGTGGGGTTGTGGTGTGTTCCGTAAATACTGACCAGACAAATGGCACCAGGGGAGAATTTACGAGTAATGACGAAGAGGCTCAGCCGTCTAAACATCTAACATCTATTCAAGAAACTTAAAAAAAAGAGCTAAGAGTCTGTCCGTCTCACCCTCTGGACCGTCCGAACCCCCTGGAAGCGCCATGTCCTGGGTGTATTGCCTCGTCACAGCCTGCACAGGAGAGTGGAGTCGGAGGCTTTCTCTGATGAGTGAATCTTCATTTCTGCGTGTCAGTTTTTTTTGTTTTTTTTCATGCGTGTTTGTGTTATTTTTTCTCTGACCACTCTATTTCATGTCTGTCTCGTCCCTGCATCAGATCCATCACTTCTTGCCTGCATTTCTCCTGAAAGTACGCATGGCGCGCTAGATTATAGAGGGTCCAGCAAATCGCGCTGGTTGTGGTGTCATGACCTGAGAATTTCATTTAAATTATAATTTCAAATAATATGTCTTCTGCTCGCTACTGGAAGTAATGCAGTCGGCTTTTGAACTGCTTCACCTGCGAACATGAAGGTGTTTGCCTCCGCCTGTATCTCCTCATCTGTCAGGCCCAGTCCGTCGTCATCCTGCAACACACCAGATATTTTCGAACACAATAATACATAACATCCTGGATCTTTTCAACCACTGTCCCTGCACCTCACTGTCTGTTTTCATTCATCCATGCTTCTCTCCTACCTTCGACAGCAGTATGAGGTCCAAAAAATCCTTCCTCCTCTGTGGCGCTGTAGTGAAATCTATTTCCGCTCCCGTCTGCTGGCAGATGAGGTCGCTACACTTCTGAACCACTTCACTGGTGAACCTGCAAACACCAAGTTTACCCAGAGGTAAAAGACCTGTGCTAAAGGATACACTGTGCTACTGTAATGTGAGAAAGGTCAATAGGTCACACTCGTGCATGCACTGTACCCGTGTACGACACTTAAGGCCTTCTTGAACTTTTTCCCTTGCTGTGTTTTCCAGTAAAGCCAGTCCCAGTGGTGTAAAATGAGGTGACGGTCTATTATCAGGTCACTGAGCTCCATGATGGCTGACACGTACTCACTAGTCAACCTGGAAGGAGAACATTCTCAAAAAAAATAGTAGAGTACGACACAAATTGAATATAGGTGTGTGGAAAAAATGGTCAAGTGGTCGAGTGGGCATCCTCACTGCTGACAGTTGCTTTTGTAGCTAAAGACACATTTCATTAAACTGTCCAGTGTCATCAGAGTGACATGGTCAAACATCTCCATGTTGGCTCTGCCCTCTGCCACCCGGCGGCGCCAGTTACCCTGATAGACAAACACTGAGAGACGGTGGAAAGTTTTATACTGTCTTGGATGCGTAAAATCAGTATTGACCATGCATGCTACAGAATCTGTCACTCATTTATACACAACACCATTTTTGTGTATTCTGCAGCTCTTTGTGTGTGTGTGTGTGTGTGTGTGTGTGTGTGTGTGTGTGTGTGTGTGTGTGTGTGCGATTGCATGCGTGTGTGTGTGTGTGTGTGTGTGTGTGTCTCACATGCATGGTGTCGGTTGAGGTGTTGAACGTGGCGACAAAGCTCTTCAGAATGTCAAAATGAAGAGTCAGCAGCCTCCTCCTGCGAAGCCACTCCTCCCCGTTGCTTAGCAACAGACTCCTTCCTGGCACATGAGAGGGACACTGTTTGGAAGTGAGGATGACAGTAAACTAGGATTTTTGAAGAGGAAATGGTGACACACATGGTGTTGTCCTGTTCAGACTTAGAAATCATTCGACTGCTTTGTCGTTTCCTTGAGTGTTGTGAAATACGCAACTGCTGCTGTTTACGACTGAACTGTTAAAAACTATTTGACTCACCAAGCCATGGATGAGATGGCCATAGATGAGCTCATCTTTCACGGTAATGCTGGCTTGAAGAAATAAAGTAGTGAGGATGAAATGGACAGAGAAGGAAAAAACAAAACACTGAGCATTAAACTAAGCTTTTGGGAAATGTGGATTTAATGCTGAGGTAACTCCAGTTAACACTTCTACTGGTCTCGGGATACCATGTCTAATTTTGCTGATGGTGTGTAACCCTACCTGATGCCATTAGTAGAGGTTTGACATAGTCGGGGTGGAAGACTCTGACAAAGTGATAGAAAGGACAGAGGAACAGCTGGGAGACAATGCCATGGCTCCGTCAGCTGGAGCCATGGCATTGTGTCCCAGCTTGACATTGACCACAGGATGCAGCTCCCTTGCATCCTCAAATCAAAACTGACATGTGACGTGGAGGTAGCTACTTTGATGAGAACACCTTCCAGTACCTGACAGAGCGAGGGGATTGCCAGTGCTGTCTCATCTGTCCTGATCCTGCCTGTGACATCTGAGCCTGCATAGATTCCACCCAAACGGCGTCTCGAAAGCTTGGAGCACTGCTACCTGCGCTATGTGGGCCTGGGTGTGTTTCTGCATGCATGCGAGTTGGGTGGGGTTGTATTGCTCATTTTGTAATTGATGTTGCACTGTATTTCCTTTACATTTCATTTCATTTTTTTTTAATAGAGTGGTTATGCTGTCTGTTACGGCATTAATGTAATATTAGTGCATAGTACATATTAGAGCACCAGATCGAACAGATGGTACCCAGGATGAGTTTGTTTTACTTATTTTTGATCTCGTTTATTTATGTGACACCTTGTTTATGATTATTATTGTTAATATTGTTTGTTTCTAACATTAATATTGTTATTTATGCTATTGTTATTGATATTGTTGTTAGTGTTGTTATTATTAACTTCACTCTCACAAGGCAAGATTATCTGAATTTAAACTAAGAAGATAAATAACAATGATTGTCATATTTCTTGGCTTCTTCATCATCACAAAAGGTCTTATGTTTGGCCCCTTCACAATTTTATTTGACATTAGATGCTCCTACACATATCTACCGGTAAACATCATAATAACGTAATCGTAACGAACGGGATTCGAACCGGTGATCTGAGGACGCAATTCTGGTATTTCTTTGTACCTTACATAGACCAATGCACTATATCTTAGAGCAAAGGCTGCAGCTAATAAATGAGCATTTGACCAAAAGTACCTAATATTGTTGTAAATTCCCCTTTATTTTGAGCTACGTTGTCTTTATTTACTCAGGCACCTTTTTGGCAGCCCGTGTAGCTATATATATATATATATATGTGTGTACATATACACATATGTATTGGAAATGTTTAATTCCCCTATATCGGTATTGGATTCGGCCCCCCAAAATCCATATCGGTTGGGGTCTGTTAAAAACATACAACTCAAAGCATTCAAACCTTTATTATATTAAAATAATAACTTTATTTATACAGCACCTTTCAAAACAAGGTTACAAAAGGTTTAAATCTATTTAACTCAAATGAATGGCTATTTAATTTAAAGACATTTTGAATAACCTAACATTAATACATATGTAAAACCTCTGAAACAGAGCAGATTTAAGTTTGTCATTATCAATGTATAGGCAAGCTGCTGGTCCACTGCGCTGTGGGAGTGAGCCGCTCAGCCACTCTGGTGCTGGCCTACCTAATGATCAGACAAAACCTGACCCTGGTGGAGGCCGTCAAAACAGTGAAAGACCACAGAGGTGTCACCCCCAACCGAGGCTTCCTTCGCCAACTCAACGGCCTGGACAGCATCCTGAGAGAGAGCCGCAAGACGACACCACAGAACGGAAAACATCCCAAGCACACACGCCACCTGAGATAGCAGCTCGTCTGGTTACACTGAGGAAGATAATGGGACCAAGTCAGGAGCAAGTGGTGGGTTTATGACATTGTGGCTCTGAGAGGCAGCAGGTGATAGGAGGGTTTGACTGATATCAGTATCTTCGGTGTTATTCATTTTTTTATTATCTGTTTAGGACACAGTACGAGCACTGGTTGGTAATTCTTCAGTGAGGTCCATATTTTTAAGATAGGGAGGGTGGCTTAGACACATTTAAATGCCAAACATCACCTTTAGCCCACTGAAGAATTCCTTCAAATCAAGTCTTGTCAGTGATATAGATCACAAATTTGCCTTAAAGGACCTTACAATCTTTATAACATTTGACAAACAAACTGTCCTCAACGTACAGTTTTACCAGCATTTAAACAGCAGATTTTTGCAGCAAAATCAAATCAATAATTTCTATGGTTAAAACTCACCTTTGCCCCTGAGCAAGCCACATTGAAGGAGCTGACATCTGACTGAGTGAAGAACCGGAGAATCCATAATGTAGGAAGCTGTCATAGATTATTAACTGCGTGTCACCATTCAGTTTTATTTAACCTGCTCTCTTAGAATTTAAACCGCTCCACAAAAATGTTAATAATTTAGCCAGTCGGGACAGGAGTTTATTCAAAAGACAAGTCTCTTGAATTAACTGTGTCTTGTCCCCTTGACTGACAGTTAGCTTGCTTGCTTTGCTGACTCTTAAAGCTATTTTCTCTTTTTTATTTACAATTCTAAGAACATAATGCCAGGGGAAAGTACATGGCCAATTAAAGACAAAGTAAAAATTAAAGCTGCGAGCAGCGATGATCGGGCCCTCGCACTCTCGCCGCCGGGAACGCTCTGGCAGCCGCTCTCGACGCGTCCGCCGAGTCTCGCGATGGCTGGTCAGGACGTGGAGATTTCTCTTCCCCGTGTCCTCACTTTGAAAATGCCGTCCTCCTGGTGGGTTTAGTGCGTGGCACAAAGCTATTTTCTCTTTTTTAATTACAATTCTAAGAACATAAATGCAGGGGAAAGTACATGGCCAATTAAAGACAAAGTAAAAATGATCTAATCAAGCCTCTGGAACTACTTTCGTAAAGACGGTAAGATAAGTTCTGCCTTCTGTTGTGACCAGGCCTAGACCCAAGAGTCGCATAAGGAAAATTCCCAAAATATATTTTTGATGAGGGTAAAAAAGTCTCCAAAGGGAGAGGGTGGGACCTTTCAAGGTTTCACAAGATAAATCTGAACTGTCATGAGATGATCTGAGAAGTCAGGAAAGGAGAAAAGAGAGAGAGAGAGAAAGAGAGAGAAGGGTTTTAAAAATCTTTAAAATCTTTATAAAAGCCTCTAAAAGATGTTAAATAAAATAGTCTGTTGCATCACAGGGTCCAAGTAAGAAACCAGTGTCCCCAATATGAATCCAGCCAGGGACATTTGTTGAAAGTGATCCCTGTGTCTTCCCATTTCCATGTCTGCCTATTTACTGTGTACACTCAAAATAAGGTCTAGATGCCTCAAAATAATCATTAAAACTAACATAATCTCAGAAGAGAATTGTCTTTGCTAATAGCTCAAGGACTCATCTATGCTGTGATGAGCACCCCCAGTTCAGTTGGCAAGAAGTTGGCCATGAAGGGTCATAAACCAAAAAGGTCAGGAACCACTGAAAACCATGTCTCTTGATGAACAAATCTACAGTCCACTCCCTCTACTTTGTAATCATTCAGACCATTCCACTGAAACTTGAACTTGTGAACCCTTATTTTATTGCGCCACAGTTCCAGGGGAAAGGTAAGGAACTCAAAGGTTTTTGGACATCTTTTAACTTAATCAGTGTTTCCTAATGCACTATAAAACACATTAACAAGTCAGATAGTTTAATCTCTGGTGCATTTGTTCTTGTTTCAGGAAATTTCTACAATTCTTAAGCCAATAGAGTATGTCTCAGATCACCGTTCTAGTCTCAAGAAGGTGACAGCAGTGTTGAAATGATCCAATCAGTTGGAAACATTAAATCATCGCAGTAGCAGAATATTTTCAGTTGTTTTAATAAAAAAGAATTAAAGGACAGTACTGGCACTGCCTCCTGGTGCCACCATTAAAATACAGTTAGTTTTATTTAAGACAGAAACTATTAATGACTTCATTTTTTTAATTCTTTTTTTGACAATTCATTTATTAAATGAGTGAATTAAAAAAGTAACCTAACTGTGCTGCCTCAGAAATAGATATTTTTTTCTATATTTAAATTATTCGTTAACATTGAGTAATGGTCCAAATATTCAATTAACAACATATAAAACAGAGAAAAGCATTGAATATTTGGCTTTTTTTGATAAATCACTTTTAAATGATTAATCTTTTATTGAATATCAATTTTCTGTCAAGCAACTAGTCGATTAATCAGTTATTTCAGTCCGAGTGTTCTTATCAACCAGTCTGGATCTATAGTAATATAAGCACTGCAATGGCTATTTATTTCTAAGGCCCAAACATGGGCTCTTCTGTCTTTTGTAATCACAGCTGAAGTTAAACCTGTTATATCAGATCGCAAAAGAAAAGATTCTCACTCACTGATTCTTTCCCCATTGCTTCAGTCTTTGCAGCTCTTCCTTCAATTTACTGATTCACATTCATTAAGTGCCCGAAACAACTCACCCTCTAGTTGGAGCCCAGGTCTAAAACCAGCACAGTTATGTAGCCTATTGATCATGACATTACAGTATTGTCACAATCTGTACATACTTATTATCTGTAGTGAGTTTGTGCATAGCAAGATACAGTATAATATGTTTTTTGTTTTCAATTTAGTGTGGAATAAGCAAAAATGGTAAATGGACTGTATTAATATAGCACTTTTCTAGTCTTATTGACCACTGAAAGAGCTTTTACAGTACAATTCACATTCACACATTCATACACATTCATACACTGGAGGAAGAGCTGTCAGGAAATTTGAGGGTTAAGTGTCTTGCCCAAGGCCACTTTTGCAGGCGGACTGAGGGAAGCAGGGATTGAATCACCGATCTTCCGGTTTGTGGGCGACCTCAGTCTCTACCTCCTGAGCTACAGTCGCAAGTCCAGTGTTTTTCAAAAAATTGCAGTCATTTTTTACTTTTAGATGATCTGAAATTCATCCATTAGACCACAGATTAAAGACCAATTGACGGGATTGACAATACAGGGAGGTGGGGAATTAAATATCTCTTGTGCTTTACTGTAATTTACCTCATTGTTCCAGACAGCATGGACACCAATGGTAACATTACAGGATTGGTTGGTGATAGACACAAGCTGCTTTCAGACATGCACTGAAGTCAAGACATTTTCCTAAAATTTTCCTAAAATTTTCCACAGGGGCTGAAAGTGAGAAGACAGATGTCGCAGTCAGTTGCTTAAGACATTTTCCTCAACTTGTCATATCTGAAAACAGCCTTTGGTCTTTCAACAGGACAAAGCTAAATGAGATAGACAAAAACCTCCCAGGGGTCGCCAGAGAGTTGAAGGGGAGGCAAAGATGTTGAAAATCCCACTCCTTTTTCACATTCACTGTGATCACTTCCGAGGATATTATCTATGATGTGTGAAGAATAAAAGTCCATAGAAGACAGAGAAAAAGACGAACATGCCCAAGCATCATCGCATTGAAAAAATGTCTTCACTATTTGATAGTGAAGACATTTTTCAAAAAAAAAAAAAAAAATTCAAAATCACCCACCTCCTCTACATAAATCCAGTCCAAATGGGGCTTTAGAATCAAAATCACATTCTTAACAAGGCGAGTAAACTTACAGTCTGGTGAATCACTTCAACGTTACAGTGATTGTTAGCTGACCAGAGCAGTACTCATGATAGCGTAATATGCCAGCACAAGATATTCAGAACAGACTGTAGGACTGTGCAGTGGGAGAATATACCACAAATGTGCCATTGCAAAAGCTACCAACTGCCTGGATGATAGGAGACTGCACAGTGTTCAGTGTATTACAAAGTCTGCTCTCTTGTCTTGGTGTTAAGTGAGGCTAGTGTTCTCATTCTCGTGAAAAACAAGAGATGCTGAAATTTAAATCAGCTTTATGTGTGTTAATGATTACCTCAAGTGTCATGTTTGAAACACATTTGTTGTTATTTGTAGTCTTGTCGTGTTGGTATTTCAACTACAACATTGCACATTCCAACATTCCAACATTCCACAGTTGATAATCCATGTTGAATGCACAGAAATGAACAGACTTGCTATGACTTATTGTGTTTTCCAGCTCAATGGCTGGACAAAAGAGTACACTGTCAATTGAGATATATTAGCTATTTTACGTTACACATAACCAGGCTAGATGTTTCCTCCTGCACCCAGTCTTTATGCCAAGCTAAGTTAAGTTTATTGATCCTGGCTTTAAATTTATACTCAACCCAAAGACATGACCTTTCTATAGGGAAACTTTAATTCTTTTAATTTTTTTTATCATTCTCTTTGAAGGAGAAACTGGCAAAGGAGATGTCGATGCCCTAATTTGTGTACTTCAAGTGGGTTTTTAGACTTTGTTTCTATGTTTTTACTGTGAAGAACACTAAGCATTGATACTTTGTTTTGATAAAGTCTGTGCTTAGTCAGAAATTTAAAAAAATCTTCTCTCCGAGTTGTTGTTGTTAAACTGAGATGGATTTAGTTGTACTGTAAGTAGTGTAACATACTACTGTGATAGTTAGCCATAAGGTCATTCTTGACAATGTCGCCTCAAGTTCAATTCAGTGGCTGTTCTGGCTGTCAATCATATCACATTATCTTTGTCAAGTTGTGTTTCAGATTTCATCCTTGACAATATTGCCTCAACATCCATTCAGTAGCTAAGATTTTGAGCTCATCAAAAGCTCCATCAGCAAATGGAGTTTGCAAATTATGACATTTGTTTTAATATTCGTTCCACACTTGTAAAAAAAATATTATATAATTGATTGAAAGCTCCAAAACTTGTTACTACTACTTAATATTTAGATTCCTGTAATCTGACTTTTGCACTTGAGAATAACACCCACACACATACAGAGAGAGGCGGGGTACACCCTGGACAGGTCGCCAGCATATCGCAGGGCAACATACAGAGACAGACTACCATTCACTCTCACATTCACCCCTTTGGTCAATTTAGGGTCTTCAGTTTACCTAACCCCAATCTGCATGTCTTTGGACTGTGGGAGGAAGCTGGAGAGAACCCGGCATACAAGGGGAGAACATGTAAACTTCACAAAGAAAAGCCCTGGAGACAGTGCTAACCACTACACCACCGTGTAGCCCTCACACACACACTTTAATGAGTTAATACCTATACTGACACCTAGGGGTGAAATCTAAAACTGCAATAAATAACAAATGAATAAATATTCTTATGGTACAAAAACAAACAAGATACATAAATCTCACAGGCATTTAAGTAAATATCTGGATTTCTCTAACAAATGCTGAGAAACAGAATGAGAGTACATTCACAAAGTCAGGCTGTGCAATTGCTTTATTTACACCATCATCATTATTTAAGTTCGGTTTTGTCAACAAAGGTGGTCCTTAGAGAACAGATTGTAAGGTACAAAATAAGACACAAAGAATAGTAGACCAACATTTTTTAGAGGACAAATTGTTAGTAGGGGGTTTTCTGCACATATTGCAGCTATGCACCATCTCAGAGTTTAACTGGGATGTGGATGATAAAGGATACATCTGATCATAAAAGCGGACTGACCTGAAGGAACTGAGTGACTTGCACTATTTTAGTTCACCACAATCGGCAATGACAACCTTTGCTTTAGTAGTGCCGCTCTTTGTGCCATGCTTCTCAATTGCCTTGAGAACATCCAAGCCATCCACAACGCTGCCAAACACCACATGTTTCCCGTTCAACCTGAGGAGGAGAGGAGTCGATTGGTTTGAGAGACCAACAAAAAAAACAGCTGAAACTGCTTTATTTCACCTAAATGCAAGTGGCGCTCACCACTCAGCTGAAGCTGTGCAGATGAAGAACTGGGAGCCATTGGTGTTGGGCCCAGCATTAGCCATGGACAGTGTCCCTATGCCGCCATGCTTCAACTGGAAGTTCTCATCAGGAAACTTCTCTCCATAGATGGATTTGCCTCCAGTTCCATTGTGGTTGGTAAAGTCCCCACCCTGTAAAAAAAAATATAACTCAGCACATGTGGCAACAGCTGCCATAATTCTGTTAGCTAAGGTTCTGATTGTGGGGAAAAAGGAAAATGGTACTAATCTCTTAACTGTACCTGGCACATGAATTTTGGGATAACGCGGTGAAACGTGGAGCCCTTGTAGCCAAAACCTTTCTCTCCGGTGCACAAAGCACGAAAATTTTCTGTAAATAAAGACACAGTGATTGCTTAAGTAAACTCGTACCAACTAGAATAAATAACTTAAAAAACAATAAATAGATTATAGCTTAATAGTTAGCGGAGGTCTTAAACTCAAACCACCTGGGGTTCTTCTCTCTTCAAGGGGCCTCTTGAATACTTTATTTGTTCATAACTAAACTTCCTATATCTCAGAAGCTGAACAACTGATCTTTCTCATATTGCTTTGCATGCTTAGCAGAGTAGTGGTGCCTGTGTTGTATTCCTGGACAACTGCAGGTTTTTCTTATTTCTGTTTCTCCTTGCAGCTGAGACAGGAAGCAGACACATTTTAGTGTCAGTTACAATGCAGTAACTCAGAGTTTTGTCATTGCTAAAGGGTTCAATGATCTTTGAGACAAAAATAAAAAAATTCAAACGTGGGAAAAAAAAATAATTTGAGAGCCTGTATATAAAGGGATGGTTCAGTGATTTTGAAGTGGGGTTGTATGAGGTACTTATGCATAGTTGTAGGTGCATTGTAGGTATGTGGAGGTATGTGGAGGAAGCCTGAGCAGCAGCTCAGTAAGTTAAAGCTGCGTGTAGTGAACTTTGAAGGTTTTTACCCACCTGCTGTCTTTGGGACCACATCAACCCGGAGCTGCAAGACACAGGGTTATTTATTCTTTTGACATGACAGGTTGACATAACGCACACAGGTAAAGAGGAGACGTGAGATGCACTGAAAAGCTAAACCTTTAGGATGCCTGAGGCCTCAAATGATTATGTGACAACATGGGCAAAGAGGTGTTGTGTTTTTAGTTTTTTTAAAACTCAACTGATAATACAAAGCAAAGCTTCAGCCCAAACATCAGCTGTCTATTTCTATTAGAACAAATGCAAACATTTTTTAACCATTCTGCGTGCAGCTCTTTCATAATTTGTGTTCTTTTCTAATTCTAATTACTCATTTTCAAATTTCCCCAGAGGGGATCATGATCTCAACTTATCCTCAATTAAATTGCAGACTATTAGTAAATGTTGTGCATTATAATTTTCCGAAAGGACTAATTAAAATGTCTTGTATATATGATATAGTGTGAACAAAAAAATACATTTTAATTAATCCTTGAGAAAATTAGAAAGAAAATGGGAAAACTGTTTGCTCATGAAGTTTCTATCCACTGACTAATCGATTTATTGACAAATAATTTCAGCTCTGTGTAAATCTGAGAAGACATGAGACAGGCTGCATCTCTCCACTGATTCACAGCCTAACCTGCACATTAGACTACTAATGATGATGATGATGAGGAGGAGTAGGAGGAGGAGGTTGCTGGGCGTTTCCATTCGAGCAGCACTATTAGGGAGGATTTGTGAATGATTTATCTGCTCTTATCTGTCTTGCAGATTGACATACTATATCAAAACAAAACAATCATTTAGGTAATAAAAGATATAGAAAGAAAACATCTGTCAAAATGGAATCCTAAAGGCTACAGCTGAGAACATGTGTCACAGCTACAGTAAATAAATCCTACAAAGATGCCAAAGCCGAATTTCAACCTTAAAATGCGCATAAATCGAAATCAAATGTGAATAGTCCGAGATTACCTCCATTATAATCCTGCCGATGTTAGCGCCATCAACAGTCATGTCGAAGAAAACTCTGGGGTTTCCCATGTTTACGAACGCGTCACTGCGTTGGTTAGAATATAAACGCTGCACTTCAGTGATTCCTTACGGCGCGTCAGACTCACTGGGTTTGTTTAGGTCTGTTTATATGGCTCTGGGCATATGTTGACATAAAGGGCTGCCCACATCCAGAGCCCCCGCACGGCTAAAACAAGGAAAAAAAATGGACCAATGGGAATGAACAGGGAAAGGCTCTAGGGCAGCCCTCTCAATGAGAGACCATGATTAACAACATGGTTTATAAGTGTAGTCCTTATTTTATCAGAAATTACAGCTTTGTCGTCTTCTAGGTATTCCTCCACGAATCTGGACTCTCCCTGCCACTCTTTTCCTTCCATCAACCTGTCTTCCTTTGTCCAAGTATTTCTAAAGGTTTCCCTATATAAATACAGTACCAGTCAAAAGTTTTGACTGGTCCACATAAACTGCTGCTGTGCAGACTGTGGTAAGAGTTTTGCACATGTGGCTCCAGTCGGGCCCACTGTTGTTTAGCAATCAAAAAAAACTTACAGAAGACTGTATATAGAGATGGATGACATAACCTCATATAAGTGAAGACAAATCATCAATCCATCTGTGGTCGCTGGTTGCAGTATAGGTCATAAACCTAGCTCCCTCTATGTTAGCAGATGGGACATGGACCAAACTAAAGAGTCAAAGTACACATTTTTTTTTACCAAAGATGGTTTCTGACATTTTTGGTAGTTCTTATCACACTGATGTATGTTCAAGTGTAAATGTTTCCAATAGGTTTGGTTTTCTATTAAACATTTAATGCTACAAAAATAATGTGAAATGCCATGATTGACAGCTGACTGACTCGAAATTGGTTGAAAACTTGGGAAATCAACACCACGGCTCCACACCACAATCACTACTGTGCAGACTCTGGCGGCAAAGGACATCAAAAGCGCAAGATGGCATCACCAGTATCCAAGATATTTTAGCTTCATTTTTGAACAGTGAGAGGCAGTGGAGACACATCATCCATCTTTATATAGTCAACGATCATCTTTATATACAGTATGGTCACTTAAAATAAATAGTTGACAACTTAACAATTCCTCAAATAATGTGATTTTTAATTGTGATTCTGACTTCCAGGAAAGAGACAATGTAACGACGACGATTATAACTAAAAATAAATAAAAAATAATGGCAATTACAATGAGTTACAAAATATGTTAAATGTAATAGTTTACAAATTAAAAACTTTTTCTACTCATAAATTTGCTGTTAAATAGTCCATAATTTCCAAATATAATATTATTGTGTTGCTGAAATTTTCAAGTGACATAATTTATTGTCGCCTTGTGTGGAATTCATAGAAGAAGAAAAAACACATCAGTTTTAAAAAGTGGTAATAAGAACAAGTTTGATCTTGACATCTTTTACTGCCTTATTTCATGTCAGCTGACAGCTGATGGGTTATACATTGAAACAATTTAAAAACATACAAATAGCTTTCAAATGGCAGAAAAGGCCATGACACACCATTTACAGTATGTTTGTCACACGCGCGCGCACACGCACACGCACACGCACACACACACACACACACACACACACACACACACACACACACACCCCCAAGTGGGTCCCAACAGAGATGGTGCAGTCTTTTTCCGACGTAGGGGGCTGAGCTGGACTGGAAAGTGACCGGTGTGAAAAACTGAAGGTCTTCAGTTGTTCTCAAACAGAGACAGCAGGTCATCGCTGCTGTTGTTGGGCAGGTCGGGGGGCCCCAGGTAGGACAGCAGCTCGTCTGGGTTGGTCAGTTCAGGAAGAAGCTTCATAACAAAAAACAAAAAAGGACTACATTTAACTACTCATTTTTAGCAGTAAAAATATAGTTTTTTCATTTGTTTCTGCTGTAATCTCAGTGATGTTTGAATTGAGATACTGAAAGTCAGGACCTGTATTTATCAAAACTTGACCCTAAGTACTGCTCTAAAGAACCACAACATGGACACTACTACAACCTTTGTATAAAAATTGAGATCACAGATATTTAAAGTGTGTGTCTGTGTATTTTTCACCTCGCTGGCACTGGTACTTTAGGTCTTCCTTCTACATAAACAACATGAAACCCAATGAAATTTAGGTTAAACAAAAGAAGATTTAGGAATAAAAAAAAGTTCTTCACTGAGTGTGAAGTATAAAACACATTTATCAAGCAACTTTCAACAGTCATGCGATGAATCACATGCATGTTCAGATGCGAGGATTTACCCAACATCTGCTGTATAGAGTCATGAAGTTGGATTCACCGTTTACCATTATGTGTTCCCATTTCATTTAAACTATGTCCTCAATGTCACAGAACATCGAAAACAAAGGATTTTGCTGGATAATTTAACAACCCTGTAGCTTCATGTTATGACCACAATTCTTAATTATTTCTGATAATCACGTCTTGTCTGTCGGTTTGGTGCATGGCTCTAAATACTACAATACACATGAGCCTCAACAGCCGTGGAACCGGCCATGGAAAAGAAGCCAGTAAGACAAAAAAACTAATGCAGATAGTAAAACGTAACACCTTTTTAGCTCTCGCCCATTGTTAGCAGCAAGCAGGACAGGCGTTTAAGCTAAGTAATCTAAGTTTTTTGCTGAAATGTACCTTGGGAGTTTATATACACAGACTTGCACCTTTGACTTTTTGAATAAAAGATCCCAAAATTTTCAATTCATGGAAACTTTACTACTGAAACCAGTGCAGCCAAAATCACCGCCTCCAATTCCCAACTCTACTGTTAATGCTTGAAAAAAATCCTGACAATTTACCCAGTGGGATGTTATTTTGAAAAAGCATTTTTTTTAAATAGATCATTTTTAATGAAATCTTAAATATCTCCAGTAGCAACTACAGAGACTGCCTGAAACAGGAAATTGGAGCTGGAAGGTGATGCTGCTGCTGCTGCTGGAAGACGAGAATAAACACAGGAGAGAAATTTGACAAATGCAGACCATCTTCAGATCATCGTAGCGTCACATTTACTGTAAGGACATGAAAGTGTCATCAGTCATCATTCATCTGTCAGAAAGCAAATTTCTCAAAATGTCAAAATATTCCTGTGGAGATTTGGATAAGTGGATGGCATTTTTAAATTTGATAATAAGCTTTGATTCTTGAGTTTTTGAGGAGTGAAATCTCTCACTTGTACTTAAATGAACACAGGTCTTGGATTTAATAAGAGGGAAATTAACATATATTCAAGTCCTGTGGTCTAAAAAAATGTATCTTCTCTTATATAACTGAACACATGATCAACTGGTTTCACTCACGTCTAGTGCATGATCGGCTCCTTCTCCTCCAGGTGCTCCTGGGCCTCCAAGAGCAAAGGAGCTGTCACTCTGGAGCCGGGAGTTCTGGGTATTGGTGTTCCGCTGCGGCAATAAATTGCCGGCGTCACAGAGACCCTGGTTACCATGAACACCTGAACTGTGCTGCTGCATTATATGCTGGGTGTGTTCCATTTGTCCAGCATGAGGTGCCTGACAGAGACATAGCAGCATGAGACACAAAGAAGAGAGACACAAAAACAAGGAATTAATCATAATTTTAAGGCAACAAAAGCTGTATGTTGCTAATAGAATTCCCCACTATTTTGCTGTGCATTCACAACAAACCACACTTTGCATGTATCCTTGTGGTCTTTTTCGTAAGAGGCTTGACAGCAGAAGTGTGTGACAGCGGAGGAGAAAAGACACAAACCCTCAGCACACAGCCGAGCAGCTGTGTGCGTCAGGTTGGTATGTGGTTTAGTGGCTCAGCACTTTGTGTGTGTGAGCAAATCTGTCCTTAGTCAGCTCTGTCTACTTCAGGTTCAGTTAAAGGCTCTCAACCCAACACACAAAACCATAAGGAAAAGACAGTCAGTGTTACAGAATGCTAAGCAGCAGCACATTACTGGCCCTTTTCTACCAAATCGTTACAGGCAGACAGTTCCTGCATTCACAGGTTTACTGTAGGAGTTGTGTTATGTCTTTTCAATTCTAACATCAATTAAATACTATATGTAATTTGCCCAGGGTTGGAAACTTTTAAATACAACTGTAACAGGTAACTAAAAGCGCCTACTGTGCTTTGCTGTTGCAAGTATGGATGGTTATCGTTTAGATTTTAACTCACAATTACTCACAATTAGTAGCTTAATTACTGGATGTCAAGTGTTTCTGAATGTCAGTTTGCATGTTTTCATCATTTCAGACAGAATTAATGAACGCATAGCTAAACAGTCAGCTGGTTAACATTTATTACTCCCGTGTTTCTATAATTTAATTAACTCTGCATGGGCTCTGCTAGCATAATATACCGCTAGCATAGCTTAACATACCTGAGGTGGATGGAGGAACGGCAGAGTTGCGAGCTAGGTTGTCAAAAACGGTGCATTTATCCATCTGAATATTATGCACTTTTAGATGTTTTGAGAGGTTGCTCGTGTTACCCCCTTTACATGCAACAATGTTGTTGCACTTGTTGCAATGAGCATTTATATTTGCGTCAATTTTTGTGAAATAAAGCCACACTTTGGACCGCTTGGTTCTCTCCGCCGTCGTCTCTATCGGCGTGTGTGATAGAGTGACAGACTCACTCAAGCAGTGAGTGAGTGTCAGCTCCGCTGCACCCTGCCCCGCCCCCTGCACAGGAGGACGGGCTCTGACACAGTGTCTGTTCAGGGGGATTGCGAGGATTAATAGCGAAAATGCATCATTTAAATTGTCCAATACCATTAAGCAGAACCGATAACGTCAGAGCCTGTCGATACTACGGCATTTCAAAATCTTGCCCCGGGGCAAATTTAGAACCGGGTTTCGGTACCCATCCCTAATCTGAAGAACTTTTAAGATTTAGGCAAATGAAAATGACGATGGGTGAAAAAAACATCAGAGGCATTTGAAAATTACACAAGGGAATAAGAGTTCTTTTTTTCTTTGTATTGACTAAGGTATTTGAATAAATGTGTTGAATGAATAAAACAAAGAACAAAGAGTGTTTGTTGGTTATTTCATTATGTAACTGTGATGAAACTATCAGCAAATAAAGTGCCATTTCTCTGTTACTCTGTTATTAACATTCCATCACTCTTCCTCTCTCATCTATTCACAACCTTCCTCTCTTTTTGGTTTACGCTCTCAACTCGTTTGCTCTCACTATCATTCAGACACTTCCTGCTCAGGTGTCTGGTTATCTCATCCTCGGCATGAAGGAACAGCAGCGATCCTGGTGTCGGAACAAACTCCAGTTATTTTTCTGATTATTTTTGCTTCTGTCTTCCTAATATTCACACACACACACGCACAAAATGACATTATACAATACAATGTAATATAATATATGAACGCACAAACAAAAATATTGACTGCATTCAATTCAGACTTTTCTCGTTTTTCAGGAGACTCAAAACATGGCTTCTTCTAAGGCTCTGAGGTCAAGGTTGATTTGTTTCTACTGAAGACAAAAAAAAACAGGAAAAAATAGTGCTTTCTATTTTCATGTACGTTCAACACCTCTAACCTGGTCCGACTGATAGGGGAGTGGAGGAGGTGGTCCAGAAGCAGAGGCATACTCTCCTAGTGTCGGGGTGCCTGGAGTACTGGGGAAATCTGTGAACCCTGTTTGGCTGGAGAATCCCTGGCTCCCTGCAGGACCAAGAATAAAACAAACGTTAACTCTGTCAGAAGAAAAACCCCTACAGAACAACAACAAAAAACAGGTAAGTGCACACTTTTATTTTGTCTTGCATAATAGTGACCAGCATGGGAAAGAAAGTCCCTCCAGCTGTTGAGCATAGGAGGAAAAACAGTGTGTGGTTGGGGGAAGGGGCCACTTCTTTTCATGTTGCTTGATATATTGTTCTGGGTCCCCGCCCATCTAAGAGCACGATGATCTGACTGAGCTAGAGAGTGATTGTGTACACCATGTGCATATAGCAGATATTATTTAAAACAAAAGTCAAAAGGCCACATTCCTTCACAGTGGCTTGATGAAAATTGGAAGATACATTAAAGACCCTGGAAATATGGTTTCAAATCGTTTCAAAGTGTTACTCACTCACATTAATTATCCATAACATCATAAATAACCTGTAACGCTCATATACGCATTTATGAGTACTATCTAACTACTCTCAACTAACTAACTAATTATAGGGCCATATGGTATAAGTGATGTGATGTGGTTATGTTTACATTTGTTTGTTTGTCAGCAGGATTACCCAAAAACTACAGAACAGATTTCCACCAAACTTGGGGGAAGGATGGGACATAGGCCAAGAATGAAGCCACTACATTTTGGCGCGGATAGGAATTTTTAAAATAACTTTCTTTAACATTATGAGATGTTTTTTTTGTTTTTTTTTTTCAGTTGAGCCTTGGTGGAGGAATGCGCTCTACTGAGTGCAATTCTAGTTACAGCCATGTTATATGTGTTGTATGTTGCTATATGATCATTCATTGTCTGTTTATACACCAGTATCCACATGTATCAACAGGCAGAGTTACAGCTGTTGATACAGCTGAACATTAATAAACAATTAAATTCGCTTACAACTACACTAGTCAGTTATAAACCGCCCAGAAATTCTAAATGAGGGGTTACTTTTTAACATTCAAAAACGACAAACTGACAACTGTGATAACATTTTAATTCAAGTAGATTTCAATCCTTTGAGTCCCACCCTCTTTAAATGAGTGAGAAGAGCACAGAAAAGTGTCTTCAATACACAGCGTCAACAATTCTAACTAATATTACTATAACTTTAAATAACTAACTAACTATAAGGACTTAAATAATATTTTCTCAGTGTGCACACTTTTCTCTTTGTCTTATGTATTGTTTTTTTTAAAGATTTAGCCCCTGTACATGACATCTCATAGAAGAAGATCAGTTGAGTGTGTAGCTTTATATTCAGTTTTTAAACCTTAGTAAACAAATAGGTGAATTTTTGTCTGACTGTTGTGGAACACAATGAAATCTCATAAATATTAATGGTACCAATTTTTTTTTTAGCTGAAGCTGAGAATCTGCACCAAAGTTGTATTCTTAGTTTAAATGTGAAAGACATATATAAAAATATAAGTATATAAAAATAATCTGCTATGCCTAATATTTTGTTTAACATTGTTTACCAAAAAAAAGTAAAAAAAACCCCTCTGAAATGGGGCTGGAATCAATGCACTCTATATATATATATATATATAATATAGGAATTCTGAGACTATGAATATTCATGATAACATAGGCCGCGTACCCCGCCCACCACAGCTGCTACTGTGCTGTGCCATAATGCCTCTAGTCGTGGCTTGACGGACCTGATGTCCTTGTGTATTCGCGGCCGGCGAGGTGCGACTGACTCCTAGACTGGAGGAGATGAGAGGGGCGACACCGACACGTCCAGTCTGGATGGAGCCGCAGTGAAAGGTTTAAAAGATCCAGCCCAGAGTCCAACCACGGGTGCAAGAGAACACGAAAGGCGAGTCGGGAGACGAGACCCGCACGCAGAGGAGGGGGTGGAGACTGGAAATCGTAGTGACTGAGAACTTTGATGTGACCCCCGCAGTTGACTAATCACTCCCGGACTCTTGGCCCTCTCACACACATTGGCGTACACTGGCAGACTCGCTCCCTCTAAAGAAAAATAAAATCTTGCAGTCTGGAGCCCTTTTGCCTACATTTGCATATTCAACAGCGATTGGTTGTTGTATTTGTGACGTACCAAATCTAGCTTGAACAGTATTCGTTTGGATTTTAAATTTCAGAGAAGTGCACAGAAATCTCCTCCTCCAGGAGAGGAATGTGAAAACACCTCTGTAGTGACAAAATTTGTTCAGGTACAAGTCCCAATAGTCAATGTCTGACATTTTAGAGGAAAGAAACAGAAGAAAAACACTTTTTTGACTGGAGGGGGGTCTTTAAAGGGCCCATATTGTCAAAATTTAGATTTCCAGTCTTATTTCATAATAAATCAGGTTTAGGGGGTCTGTAAGTACCGTAAAAAGTGTCAAAACGGTCAATAAACAGACAAATACATACAGCCTGCATTCAGCAGCTGATTTTTTTTACAATGCCCCAGGAACCCGTATAATTGTGATGACATAGCGATGCAGTCACTGCCTTCTCGCTTGCCCACAGCACTCAACAACACAAGAACTAACTCTGAATTATTTTACCTTTGCAAAATTAATTTTTTCGCTGCCCACGACGTGGAGCTGCTGCTGGGGCAAAGAAGGACCGGGCGGACTGGCCCGCTCCATCACCGGCGACACGCAGGAGCCTCGAGTCACAGCGGCTGTTCCGCTCGCTCCTTCCCCGGCGACACGCCGGAGCTCTGCAGTCACAGAGGCCGGTCCGCCTGCGTCTATGCCCCAGCAACAGCTCAGCAGATCGCTCTGGCGTCGACCGCCTCACGGGCCGCCGCCGATGTCGGTTACCGATGAATTTTGCAACAGAGATAGTTCCTTCAGGGCAGAAGCTGCCTCGCTCCGGGACAGCACGGTCAGAGCCGGCTCTAAGCACGGTGAACAGACACACGGTAAACAGAGAAGGTGGTTGGCCTGGCCGTGTGTCACTCGGAGGCTCATAACATTAATTAGACAGGCCTAAGTTGACCTGTTTATTTGCAGAGCACCTTAAAAAGAGCTTTAAAACCATATTGAGATGTTTTTTGATACTTAAAAAACAAACAAATATATCTTCTTAAGGATATCAGAACTTCAAATAAAACACCAGAAAGGTGTATAATATGGGACCTTTAAGATTCATAAAAAATAAAGACACTACCACTCACACTTACACAGCTTCCTCTACAACCTTGAATCTAACCTGGCCTGTTGTAGTCGGGGGTGCTTCTGCCTCCTGCTGTCAGAGTCTGGTAGGGAGAGGACGCTGGGCCCAGGGCAGCGATCATTTCCATGACGTTGGGCAGGACCATGTGACTCGGGCTGACTGTGCGACAGCGTTTCAATACCGGGCCGTCAGGCTCCTCCTTTATGTGAAGGTCTGGTTTGACAGGCACTGGCCTCCAACCGCACACCGGGTCTATGGTGATCTCCTCATAGTCAGAGCTGAGGATAGAAGAGACAAATGGGAAATAATTAGATCGAAATGCCACTGGTCATCAAACATCAGAAGGAGAAAAAAATACAAACATAATAGGTGTTTTGCATACAGGAAATTCACATCAAAACACTTACTTCTGAATGTAGATGAGAATTCCGAGCATGTACTGGTCGACCTCCAGCCCCTCTAGCAAAGCTGTTTTACTAAAGGCGAGGAGAACAATCTGTTGTTTAACATTTTTGCTGAATGAATCTGATTCTAAAAGGTGCAATAAATCCTTGTTAAAGTACATACTTGCACACAGGACATCTCCAGGTCCCTCTTTCACAATTAAGTTGCAAATAGGACTCCAGGTCAAAACACTACATAACAGAGACACGTACATGAGACAGTTGATCTGCATGTTTAGGTGAGTGTGTGTATTTGTGTGACGGAGATACCTCACCTGAATGTGTCTGCAGTCATGACCTCTGGCCGGCAGCTGGATTCGTTTGAACGTTATCGGGCATTTGAGAGAAACTTTGATTGCCGTCTGCTCCACACCGTCCTCACCGTTCAGACCGGGGGTCCCGGGGATCGTTCCACTGCTGAAATTTCTCTTTACTGAAATAAAGAGACAATAAGAGGGAGATTCAGTCACCTCACTGATCTCAACAGGGTTGGTGATGCGGCGGAGCATTTCATCACAATCATTCTCTTCATGTTGGTTGATATTGAATTTATATTTTAAGGGCGGCTGTGGCTCAGGAGGTAGAGTTGATCGTCCACCAACCTGAAGGTCGGCGGTCCGATCCCAGGTTCACCCGGTCTGCATGCCGATGTGCCCTTGGCAAGACACTTAACCCTTAATTGTCTCTGGGGGTTCTTCCGACAGTGTTTGAATGTGACAGAAAAAGCACTGTATGAATGTGTGAATGTGACTTGTGCTGTAAAGCGCTTTGAGTGGTCTAGAAAATAGCCAGATAAATACAGTCCATATTAAATACCATATTTTCCATATAAAAGTCAGACTTTTATTTATTCTCTTTATTTGTAAGGGACAATTACAGAAAGACACTGACAGTAGCAAAAGCAGTGTCCAATGTACTGTACATGTGTGTATAGGTGAAACTAATGTCCATCATTCCCATCAAGGGCATTGATGGGTCAAGCAGTCATTGAAATTCTAAATTGTGGATACATCAGTGCATATAGTAATATATACAAAGATTCCCTCCAGTTAAAAATATGTTGATTTGTACTAGAACTGTGTATTTTACCATTAAAAAGGATCACCTGTGTTTACAGTGTAAAAATGGCAACAGTAGCGCTGATCACAGGGTTGTCTCCTCCTATCTACATGTTGCAGTGCACTTAAGCAAGACATGGGCAGTTGTGGCTCAGTAGGTAAAGACGGTCGTCCACTAACCAGAAGGTCAGCGGTTAATAATAATAATACATTTTATTTGTAACACACTTTACATCTTTTTTAAATCTCAAAGTGCAAAGGTAAAAGCATCAATATAAAAAGACAGATAATAAGCTAGACAGATAAAAAGCTAACATAATAAAAATGTGAGCATAAAAAGCAGCAGCCAGGGAGGTGGATTAAAAGTCATATGTTCTGCTAAAAATAAATGTTTTAAGATCTTTTTTAAAACTCTCAGTCTGGTGCCCTCAGATGGTCAGGGAGGAAATTCCATAGACGGTGGTGGCAGAACAGAAGGGCCGATCACCCATGGTGCTCAGCGGTTCAATCCCCGCTCCCCCCAGCCCCCAGTCCGCATGCCAGTTTGTCCTTGGGGCGAGACACTTAAAACTAAATTGCCCCTGACAGCTCTTCCGGCAGTGTATGAATGTGACAGAAAATGCACTGTAAATAAGATAAAACGATAAGACTGGGAAAGCAATATATAAATACAGTCCATTTACCATTGAACCCCTCATTGGCATGACCTGCACCTTGCATGCTTGCGGGGGTGCCCCTGCCCCGCCTGAGAAGTCAAATTATTTAAATAATTTATTTTTTCATTTATTTTTTGTATTTCACATATAATGCCAAACAGAAGTAATTTAAGGTCACTTTCCCTACACACCTTATGCCTCATTCCTGTGGGCTCCTGTATAAAAGATTGTGGTTGAAACTTAACGTGATTTGTGAAACCTAACCCTAACCCTAACCCCAAAAGAACCCCCCCCAAACCTAGGGGAAACACTGTAGTGGCTCGCTGCCATTAATGTGGGAATGGGCAGTTTTGACATCAGCTGACATCTATATTTCTTTCAAGTTTGACAACTGATTTTTGCTCCTGAGTGAAAGACCAGACACTGAACTGTATTTTTAAAGGCTGTTGCCAGCGCTATCGCTTGAAAAGTTCAGCTTTTCTCAGCTTCTACCACACGAAGCACAGTAAAGCAGCAGAACCACAATTCAGTTCTGCAAAGCACGTCACCACATTCAAAGTGAATGAGCAGCATTTCCATTGAAGCCTCCAATGTGTGATCAATCCATTAAGGCGCACTTGTGTCTCCCGTCCAAGCATCATGTGGTGCGTTTTGGCTAACTAACCAAATTGGAGATGTGGGCCATCCGTTGCTCAAGACTGGCAGGCTAGTGATGGAGTAGCTTTTTTTTTTGTGATGTCGTGAAACTTTTGCTAATATCAACTCAGTGCGTGTCTTGGCAAGGTCCTTTACAGCATCACATCAGTGGTCCTAACTACTGATGTAAATTTAATAGTAGCTATTGTTAGGTCTGGACTCACTCTTTGTGATGCAGTGCTCAGCAGGCAGCAGTCTCTTTTTCATCAAACCCTGCAGGACAGACCTGACAGAGGGCCGGTGGACCAGCTGTAATACAAACAAGTGGGACTGGGGAGATGGGGGGTTGTTTAAAGTGGCTTTTAAATAGTTTAATGTGAGACATACAATAAACAGGTTGCATTATGACACTGCCTTCATATCAAGGCTACTTACACAACAGCAGGCTGTTACGGTGATTTGTACTGTGTTACGACCTGGCTGACACACTTGCTTTAGGTATAGAGGCTTGTGGGAGGTTTTGTTGTCCCCTCTTTCAATGGACAGAGGGGTTGCATTGACACTCACCTAATGCAGAAGAAAAAAGAGACACAATGAAATTAATAGTACACCAAGAAGACCCTTAAAAAGGCAGAAATAACTGCAAATACCCTTAAAGAACCAGTGTCTTCAAAAAATACCCACACAGTACCAACCAAAGAAAAGGTAAAGATGCTTACTTGTACAGAGGCGGGCCAGTTAGTGTTCATTTGTCTGTCCTCGTGGTGGTAGCACTTAAACTGCAGCTCCAGGTCAGGTCTGCAGGGGGAGACGCAGTACAATTAATTAGGGGGAGACTGGGTTGGGTTATAAGACATTCCTCATCTGTTTCTCCCCATCTGGTGTTTTACATGAAAGGATGAGAAACAAGAGAGAGGTGCACTGCTCTGAATACACACTGTGTTATAGAGGGTCACAGCTGAAGCCGGGCCTCTGCATGGGTGCTACTCACCTTCACTACACAGCAATTCTTTCTCTCTCTCCCCTTTGGCTGAGTTAGGCGTCCATTAGCTCGCTGTGAATCTTTCAGAGATTTTCCCGCTTCTCACATTGGCTCACTACGACATTTTCCAGAAATTTTACTAGAGGCCTGGCACGAAAAGTTACGGAACATCATTTGCTGCAAGTTGCGTTCTCAAAATCAGCCCCTCTGGAGACGTTCAGGACAATTTCTGGACTTCAATGCATGTCTTAGAGCAGCAATGTGTGCAATTTGCTGTAGCTTGATTGAATTTAAGGGGACTGGAGGATTTTGACAGAGTTTTCTACTGAGTGCCATTATTATAATTATGATGATTATTACTATTATTATTTTCTTCAATATATTTTCTTTTCATGCTGTAGACCTAATCACAGGGGCTGTATTTTGTTATTTTTTCAGGACAAACAATCATTGGATTGTAATGTATTTTAGGTGTATTTTATTGCTGTTGCTCTTTTGTAATTAAATATTTGTGTATGTTAACACATATGTAACTTTTTTTTCCTTGATTAGAATGTCTGACATGGAAACAAAACAATGGTTAAAGGGCCCAAATGGTACACCTTCTTGTGTTTTATTTAAAGTTTTGATATCCTTAAGAAGATATATTTATATTTATATATAGATATCTTTTTTAGTACCATAAACCATATATATGGTATCAATATGGTTTTATGGCTCTTTACTCAGGAGCTCTGCAAAGAAACATGTCGATTTTGGCCTGTCTAATTAATATGTAATGAGCATCTCTTCTGATTGGCCGACTGGTTTCTAAGTAATGCACGGCCAGGCCAACCAACTCCTATTCACCGTGTGTCTGTTCACCATGCTCAGAGCTGTGCTGTCCCGGAGCAAGGCAGCATCTGCCGTGGAGAAACTATCTCCCTGCCCCCCGACTACGCAAATTCATCGGTAACCGGTGTCGGCGGCGGCACGTGAGGCGGCAGACGCCAGAGCGATCTGCTGAGGGACTGGAAGCTGGACAAAGCTGACATGACGCCAGCTGTTCTGGACGGTGAAGGAGCGGGCGGAACGGCATGTCAGAGGGAGAACAGAACAGAACAGCCGACGTATCTGCTCTAGCAGCAGCTCCAAGTTGCGGGCCGCACGGTTACCGATGTTTTTTTGCAAAGGTAAAATAATACTGAGTTTGTTCTGGTCTCTTGTATTAATATCCTTAGGAAGCCAGTGCAATGATTTTGCTTCCTGATTTTTCTTGAGTTGTTGATAGCTCAGCAACGGAATGATGGTTGAGCGCTGGGGGCAAGGCTGAAGGCAGTGACTGCATAGCTGTGACATCACATTCCTACTGAAGTCCTGGTGCACCATACCAAAAAAAGCAGCTGCTGAATGCAGGCTGTGTGTATTTGTCTGTTTATTGACCGTTTTGACACTTTTACGGTACTTACAGAGCCCCTAGACGTTATTTATCATGAAAAAAGCCAGAAAATCTCAATTGTGACAATATAGGCCCTTTAAAGCCCCAGTCTGTAATTTTTTTACTTTTCTGGTGGCAACTAGAGGTAAAGTTGCAAACTGCAACCAACTGAGCATCCGACAGGGGACATTCTATGGCTAATTCCATTTCCGAAATCCCGCAGCGCTGGAAATTCAACGCGAATGCACGTATTATGGACAGTTTTCTGCAACCGTATTTAATGCTGCGTTCCATTATACCCCAGAACCGCTCGAAACTCGGAAGTCGGGGTGGTTATTTTTTTCCCGACCTCCCGAGTCGCAGTCGAACCGGAATGCAGCACAACACGACATGGCAAACATGGCGATTTACACAAAGGTCGGGTCCCCCTCATGTAAATATATGTAACTCATTCAAAGTTGACGAAAAAACATTGGTTCTTTGTTGCAGGTGATTATACATATATGAACATACAATTATGGACAATATATTCAATTTCTGTGAATACGTTCTTATAAATATTACACACTGTAGGTTAAAAAAAATTCACACACACACAGTGTGCGGTTGAAAAGGAAGTCTTCCTACCTCAGCATAAGTGTTTTATAGACGGAGTCTCTGAGCTGGAAGGCGTGGTTACTGACGGCCAGGTTGTGCTCCAGTCTGAATGGCTCTAACACAACACCATCTCGTACCGGGAAAGTCAGCCGCAGGTCATCACTGGGGTTACCTGGAATGGGAAAGTAATGGGTAGCAACAACTGATCTAGTTTAGAACGGATTACTGCAGGAGTTGGGTCTCACCTGTAGTGGGCTGCTGGGTACTAATGTTGGGTTTGGTGTCTGGCGGAAGGTACGGGGGTTTTATGTCCTGGCCTGGGGATAGATAGGGGGGTATGGTGGTGCCAGGTGTCATTGGAGGGGTGGGGTTCCCTCCCATTGGTGAACTGGGATACCCGGACATTACTCCACCCCGACCTGGCTGAGATACGAGGATGAGGACGAGAGTTTAGAACGTCAGATTTTCAGTGATGGTCTTTCAAATTGGACTGTGTCCTTTGGTAAAAGGGACTGTGGTGAGTGCAAACATGACCTACCCCGTTCACTGCAGCCTGTGCGAATGCATTGTATCCGCCTGCTGATGGCAGGCTGCCCTGACCACTGAAAGGCTCTGACTGGAGAACACAAGACAGGAAATATCAAACTCAGATAATGATCTATTTATCTGGACCTTAAATAGTTCACAGTGGTGTAGAAATCAGATCTGTGTGCTCGTAATTCTTCATAAACTCTCCAAAAGAAACTTTTGAGGATTCAGGTTTTTCCCCATTTTTGATCAAACATCATCAAAAGGCAAATGGCTACAAAAAAGCTCCAATCAACAACTATCATAATAAAAATTATCTGACCTTCAGTCAATATCATATAAATATCAGATTTTTTTACTACCAATATTCAATAATACAAAATAAGTGTCACCTATATTATCATGCTTTTCTTAACTTAAACAATGCTTTGATTTTTTTGCAAATTATATGTTAAGGGTTTTTATTTTCCCTGCCTTTTTAAAAATCAGCTTTAATTGAGAATAACTTTGTTTTGAAAAATAAATCTTTACTCACTTACTAACAACTCTTTAATAACCAAAGTTAAGGTATCCTTAGTAAAAAGGCTTTCTTATCTTATCATGCGCTTATGTTGAAAAAGGAATTGGGACATTTATTAGAATTATCAAACGTTTAGATATCAATATTGGTATCATTGTCAGATTAAATCATTGGTTAGATCTGCATACTTTATAATACTGTGGAGGATTGGGCTGGCCTGCTCCAGGGGGGTACTGTGCTGGGTTGTGTGATCCAGAAGTGTACTGTCCCATTAAAGGCATCCTGCTGGAGGAGTAAGAGGGTGAGGGGGCACATTTCTGCTGTGGGCCAGCTGGGTACTGCAGAGGCTGGTTGGGGTACCCTGACATCCCACCAGAGCCATATTGCTGCACAGGAAAACCCTGGGGAAAATAAGCATAGATAGTAGCAATTACTGAACCATTGTGGAATTTAATGTTTTAAGAGAAATAAAAACAGAGGCTCAGTTCAGGGATGAAATAAAAATGCATAAATTCAAGGAGGACAAATGGACACCGCAGAATCATGCCTGTGTTACAATAACACAAAACACTGTCTGTGTTGTCTGTCATTTCCTTTCTCTATTACACTATATAAAGTACAGCCACATCACCCTACCATTCAACCAGTCTGCTCCACATTCACTCACAATCTAGGACGTGATGTGATGTCACAGTTCCGGGAAAAACCAAAATCCTGAGCAGAGTGATCACAAAACATAAACAGTCTGTGCGAGCATTGCTACAGTTTGTAGTTCGGCAGTGGAATGCGGTGCTTCTTCATTCCCAGAAACAGGACAAGCAAACAAATGAATTAGTCCAGTAGTCTTCAGTAGAAATTCCCAGGAGACAGAGCAAATATATATGATATATATATATATATATAAATATTGGGAGGAAATATAAAATGTGAAAATGACATTAGAAAAGATGCTGCAAGTATTTATTTTTTTAAGCAAAAATTGAAAAATGCCCATCATGGTTTCCCAAAGCGCAAGTTACATCTTCAAAACTTATGTTCTGTCCCATCGACAGTCTACAATTCAAATGTATTCAATTTACAATTGCCTAAACCAGAGAAAACAACCATAACTCTCATTTGAGAAGCTGGAACCATAGAATATTGGCATTTTTGCTTAAAATGTGACATGAGCCATGAATCAATGATAATTGAGTTATTGATTAATTTTGTGTTGACTGACTAAATGAATAATCAACAAATATTTTGCCAAACATTTATTGATTAGGTTTTAATGCAGGACTGTTAAGTTAGACTGCATACGTTTATCAAACAAAATGGCAACTAATTGTATTATGCAGTTTCATAAATATGAGCAATGCCTTTGGTGTTGGCTTTAGGAAATCACACCCGTGCAGAGGATAAAAATTGTTCATTAACATGTAAAACTACATAAGCCAACCTTTTTCAATTTATGAGCAAACATCCATGATTAAACCCTCCTCACCAACCTCTGAATGGAAAGGCCGTTTAAGCCCCTGCTGTCCACCAGAATAGCCCCCGTGCTGGACCATCTTCTGCGCCTGTGCGGGGTGAGACGCATACAAGCCCCCGGTTGAGAGGGGAGTTCCAATCCTGGAATGGACCATCCCAGCAGGGTTCATTACTGGAGTGCCGCGGGGGCCTGAATGTGACAAGAACTGGGTGCTGTAAGTGGATGCTCCGCACATCTGGGAGGGAAAAGTGCAAGACAAAGCTCACTTGGTATTTTACACACAACAGACATCTTATAGTACAGGGTGGAGGCAGAGTGGAAACAGTATGAAACAAGAGCAAGCAAGAAATCTAGTTTAGAGTTGGTTCATGCCAATAAGAAGTCTGCAGAGGAAACAGTCTGGCATTGGAGAGCAGTGTCGGGTTATGTGATGTCTCTGCTGCCAATAGGAAACGTATTTTGAGTGAGTGTAAGCTGCTCCTGCTCTGCACCCATCGCGACCAAACATCACAACTCCAAACCAGGGATGGTGTGCGCAAAACATTTCAGACATAGTTTTAAAAATGTTCCTGAAGGCAGTAAAATGGAATAGTTTGGTAGAAATAAGCTAAAAGTAATTACCTGGCAAGTTTAAGTGGGAGTTTCCAGTGACCGATCGAAATATAGGTTGGCTGATAATATCAGTCTTTATGTTTGTTGATATGCGCTGATATGAAAACTTTTATTTTACAGGATAATCAATGCAGGTATTATGTGATATTTATTATAAAGTTTATGGTTAAATTGCAAAATATCAAGTATTACATTTCTTTCATAAGGGTTTGGTAAAGACATCTGACGAATCATTGCTAAGTTCATTTTTAAATGTATACCGATATATCGGTATCGGAAATTTTTTACTCTCTAATATCAGTATCGTGATCGGCCCATATTGGTCTGTCTCTGTTGTGAAGTAGCAGATCAGACAGTGATACTCTGAAGAGGATCTATAAAATGTTTGTATGTGAACAGATAGTGTTGTATAAAAATATAACTGTTGTATAATAATATGTTAGTGTGCTTGGCTTAGGGTTGAGCACTAAAACACTAATTATTATTGCAATATAATTTATATATACATTATATCAATCTATCTATTTATATATATATATATATATATATATATATATATATATATATATATATATCACATATTGTTGTACTATTCTGACTTGATTTGTGAAATGTTTTGCTGTTCAGCAAGTGAGGTATTCTATGCCCATAAAGAAGAGTTCAAAACCACAGCCTTTACTTAGGAGTAAAAATCAGTCTTTGAAAGAAATAATAATTTATCGTGACAATTATCGATATCGAGTTATATGAAATTTTCTATCTTGATAAAAAATTAATTTGATACTACTGCATCCATCATGTCAAAAACTTCTTAATATTGTGTATATTCAATTCAATCCTATTTTGTTCTAATTTTATAGGGCCAAATCACAACATACATTATCTCAAGACAATTTACATAGTAAGGTGGATACCTCACAATATTACAGAGAAACCCAAGAATTCCCACAATGAGCAAGCACTTAGCAATTGTGGGGAAAAAAACCCTCCCTTTTAATAGAAAGACATTTTCTAGCAGAACCGGTCTCTGCCTTGACTGGTTGGGTTAGAGATGAGAGGAGGGTGGAAGAAGGGAGAGAAGAGAGAGAGACCAGGAACAGTTGTGTAACCGTTGCTTTAAGCTGTCAGACTGATTCTTATGATGACAATAATAATACTTACACTTATAATAATAATAATAATATATTGGATTTATAAAGTGCTTTTCATGTACCCAAATTATTATTTCTTTCTTACACTTATAGATGCAATTATGTTAATAACAATAACAACAGTAATAATGTACAACAGTGTATACTGTATATTTTGTATCTTTTCAATAACTCATCAGACATTTTAAGATATGGTAAAAGTGCTGAGTGTTTCCTCTGGCCTGGAGCCCTCAGAATAATATTGATGCTGAGAGCGAGTGTGAACAGTATATCAATGCTATTTATTCTTTGGAATTTGGCATATTCAAGAGTAAAATGTTACTAAAACAATACCCAGGGCGGTGAACTGAAGCAATCCTGCACAGGGGTACCGGTAACTTAGTCTGCTGGAAAACTGATGGTAACAGGCTGCATATGCATTGGATCCATTTAAAAAAAGATGAATTGACTGATTCTGGGCTGACTAACCAACACCACTGTTTTCTGCCGACACCAGGCTTTGGTATAGACTTAGACATTTACCTGTAAAACCTGCACACTCAAAACTCCAAAGGAAATCAAGCAAAATGCAGAAATACAATTAGCCAGTTCCTCTACTTATTCTGTTTTAAATCCAGCAATTCAACTTGAAGGACACAGAAATAGAGCCCAGATATAAAGAGTCCAGAAAAATACATTTAAAATGTAAAAATTTCAACAAAATGCAAATCTATAGCTACAAATCTTTACATTCAATATTTTAGGTCAAATTAAGATAGAGCTAAATAAGTGTAAACAAGTGTGTGTTTTCCCTCCCTTTCCAGTGTTCATTTTTCTTTTCAGACCTTTACCTGTCCATAACTCAGCTCCTGGTTCTGTTTTTCCTGTATTGCTGCAACAGTTGCTGTGGCAGTGGCAGTTGCTGTTGCAGCGGCGACAGCAGCAGCTGCAGCCTGAGTGAAGTCTGAGGGAGGACGCACGCCGAGACCGGCACCTCCACTGTTACCAGAGTAACTGCAGGGAAGAGGGGGAGACGGGGAGATGAGTGGGCAGTGAACTTAAAAGTACGGTGAGTATGAGCGTGTGAGGTGTTGTCACGAGTGTAAATCAGAGCAGTGGGTGAAGAGTGGCCACGCTGACATGTAAATGCAAAACCCCACAGGAGCAGCACAAATGACTACAGCACGTAGTAGTTGCGTAAAAATATAGAAGGTGATAAATTTATCATAGTCAGTGGTTCATTGTAATATGTTCTGGCATTGGGGGTTTTAAAAGTATATGGAACTCAAATTTGAACAACATAAGAAAAAAAAATCCAAATAGGGAGCACATCTCTTACCAGGGAGCCATCGATGTTACAGTATAACTTTGGCAGAATTTACGTAATAAAACTTCCACAGAGTTTATTCCAAGTGACAAAGAAAAAGTATATATGTTTGCAGGGTGAGTTTCAGCAGAAATGGACACAAACTAAAGTGTTTAGTTCACGAGCAGTAATGGGCAAAGTTAAAGTAATGTTTCTGTTGTATTGTTCTGTTATGATGACAAGGGGTTACAATTAAATATTCAGATGTGAGATTGATGGAGGGGTGACATCAGTTTACGGAGCCACAACTTGTAAATGGTAAATTGACTGTATTTATATAGCGCTTTTCTAGTCATGAATGTGACTTTACAGGAAAGTCACATTCACCCATGCTATTTACCGCGCATTTTTCTTCCACATTCATACACTTCATACACTGTCGGAAGAGCCGTCAGAGGCAAGTTAGGGTTACGTCTTGCCCAAGGACACAACGGCATGTGGACTGGGGTAAGCTGGGATCGAACTGCCAACCTTATTATTATTATTATATTACATATTGTGTACCATATTTGTGTGCGGTTTTGTTGTTCTGGAAAGGATATCATATGTATGCCAACATACAGAGCAGGAAGAACAATAGATCAACTTTCCCTAACTTTAAAACATTTTAAGTTATATTCATTTGCAGTCATATTTCAAGAACATTTTTTAGTTGAATTTAATCTCACTGCAGCTGACACTGAGTAAACAGAAAACATTTAGGTGTACCTTCCACCATAGGCTGAGGATGGGTTGTAGGCGGTGCTAGGGCGTCCATACATGACTGGATGGCCGTAGCCTTTAGATACAGCGTCTTCATAAGACTGTTGTCCCATGAACTGGGAGGCCATGCCAGCACCCATACCAGGGCGGCCACCAGCCATCATGTGACTGCCAGAGCTCTCACCTGGACCCATGGGTGAGCCAAACACCTACACACATAGGAAACAGGGAGGGGGGTTGTTGTTATCACAGTCATAAGAACCATGTGAATGATGAGTAAGTGAAATGAATTCAATCAGAGAGTGGTGGGAGAGAGGCGCAAACACAGAAGTCACATTCACCTCTAAAAGGTCAAACTCCTTTTTTTGTTGACATGTTAAGTTTTCATTTAAAAGAAACAAATATTACACATTAATAAAACTCAGAACCAATAAATAAAATGAACGATGGAATCCTGATCTCAATAGTTACAATGTCTGGACTCAACACATTCAAAAGACTGATCGGAAAAACTAACAAGGTTTATCGTTTTTTATTATATATTAAGTACTATCAGATATGAATGGGTACCATAATAAGTTAGGAGCAGTTTTGGCTCTGCTGTCTGTCTTCTACCAAGGCCCAGAACTTCAAACAATTGTGATTGAAACTGAGTGGATTGTGTTGGGGTTGGGCCTAATAAATGTCAAACTGAAATTAGAAAGGAGAATTTTCTCCTTTCTAATTCTTTAATCACAGCTGCTTAAACTATAAAGAAATATGACAGAATGAGTCACAGCTTCACTTAAGATTTCAAGTCCAGATGATGGGCCTTGATTCCCTACTCTGAAATTAACAGATGCTTTTCATTATTTCCTTCATTCTGGTTTTGTGTAGTCACTGCACACGAAACAAAATGTCCCAGAGTATTGAGTCATGTGTTACCTGGCTGTGTGTGGGATTGGTCACGCCCCACACAGTGGTTACTACTGAGAGAGATCCTGCGTGCTGATTGGTACCTGGTTGCCAGGAGACTGGGTCATTTAAGAAGGGGCTGTCACTGCTGCAGAAGGATACAAAGCAGAGTAACTGGGGATTGTTAGGGAGAGAGCGTTCATTCACATATCAGATATAACAGCTCAATATCACAGTGTCACAATATTTTATTATTCACACACAGTGATCAGTACATTCAGTAGCTGTACACAAACCAGGATCAACTTCTGGTGCAATGCAATGTGACATCATCTGGCATCTGTTGTGTTGGCCAATCAAATACGTGCAAGCCCATATTCCTTACACATTACTTTGTGATGCAAACACCATATTTCTACTGTTTACCTTGAGACCATTGAGGCAAAAGGTAACATTTTTGCTGTCTAATAAAGTTACAAATTCTACTGAGCAGTGTTTTGGCCTCTCATAAGCCTTTAAACACATAATCTGTCACTCGAAACTGGACTTCCCAGATACTATTTCATGTCTCACCAATGCCTTAAGCTATAGGCCACACAACGACGCAGCCACCTGCAATAGTCTGAATTCCCACTTTGGCTCAGTAACACAAAGAAAGAGCTGGGCTTCATTACAGGCCCCTGGGCTCCACAACAAAACCATACTAAATGTAGCACCAGGCAGGGCATAGTAGGTGAGTTGTCACATGGTTCACCTGAGGACACTGAGTTTGATGTCACCACAGTGTGTTTGTGCGTGTACCTTTGTGGAGTGGGAGGTAGGGAGGGTTTCATGGAGTTGATGGGGTTCATCGGATGAACAGGGGGATCATCAGAGAGCCCCACTGTCTTCAAGTGGCAACTCCTAAGAGAGAGAGAGAAAGACACACAGTTCATACCGGAATTTCCCAGCTTCGGATATATAAAGTAACTATCTATCTATCATAATTTGCTGCACAGCAACAACTTATCAACACGATGGCCCACACTGTGTGTACAAAGACATAGTGCCCTCCAACTCAGAGCCACTCACTTAAATCTGTGTGTGTGTGTGTGTGGGTGTGTGCAAATAAAAAATGTTAGCCTATCACTAGCTGCTGTAGCTCTGATACCTCTCAAAAGGAGTGGGGGAGGGGTGTCGGGAGCTAAATTTAGCGTGCCGGTTTCAAAAGGAATTTAAGAGAACAGAGTTCTGAAGAGGCAGACGCTACGCCCGGGCACGCCGACGTACAATCAGTCGCTCGCCAACACACGCTTGTTCTTCTTGTTCATCCATTTTGTTCATTTAATAACAACCCTTCGTGTTTATCCACCACTTGCCCTCCTTCGATACCAGAATTTTTCTCCAATTTCCTGCAAATTCCTCATCACCACTCTGCTGCTGCTCTCCTCCTACCTCCCAATAAGGATTTTCTTTATCTAACGGTTACCAACTGACATTCTAATTTTCCAACATCACAGCCTTGCCTCAACATCCCCTCCCCCTCGGTTCTTCTCTCTGGTTTCCCTTTTGCACTTTGCAGATTTGGGTCAGACACCCCACATCTTTTACAGAAGAACGGGGGGGGGGTCAGATCACATGACAGCAATACCTGTATTCCCTCCTATCAAAAGGCACCATCAGCCTCCAAACAGCACATTGTATTGTATGTCTGTCAGTATAAGATGCTGCAGCACAGTCTGTACCTGCAGAAGGGTAGACTGAGACTAACTGTTCCCTCTGTTGAGCTCAGCTTTCAGACTGCTCTTCACCCACAGCTCTTGTTCTTTTCTCGTCCTCTGCCTCTTCCACCGCCATCAAACTGACAACCAAAACACTGCGGGTGCTCATCAACCCACAACTGACCCTCTGCTCCCACAGCCACTGTGTTGTTTGATTTGCACCGATTTCAGCTTTCATGTGCAAGAGTGGATGAAACAGAAAACATGACAAGATCGATTCGAGGCAGTTTGTCAAAATGGTGTTTAAAGCTGCTGTCGGTAGGATTGAGAGAAGTGTGGACATAGTCTCAGATTCAAAATCCAATGACTCCTGCTCCCTCCCCCTCCGCTGCACTTCGGTTCTGCCTCCACAGCTCCTCCCAGCCCGCCGTGCCCGTGCACGCTACCATGGCAACAGAAGCCAGGCAAGGTACATAACATTGAAGTTCGCACTGGTAAGAAGCTAACACAGAATACTGTCGACATTGCTAGACTATAACACGTTTTTTTAGTTACCGTTGCCCCACATCATTACCTGTGACTTTTTGTGAAAACAACATCGTCAGTGTTTTTGAAGGTAGGGCTACTGTAAATCAGTTTATATTAGCTTGTTTACGTACCTAGCATTAGCTAGCACATTAGCTCCTACAGAGTGTTACATGGTAGGCCTGTAAAATTAACAGCTTCATCTTCACATAAATCATTTGTTGCTTTGCAGGACGACTGACGCTTTTTATCTATAGTTTATAACATTATTACAGCTTTGAGACTGGTACACTGGACTCTGATGAGGAAGTAAACACGGCTGCTTCGGCAAGCAGTCGAGCGAGGAGAAGAGGGAGTCGCCTACGAGGTGCACCGGGCAGGGGCCGTGGGAGACGGGGCAGAGGTCGGCGCGTCGGCCCGACACCCAACAACCTGGGAGACGAAGACATAGCTGATTTTCATGCGATGAGCCAGTTGGTACCTGCTGCTTGCACTGGTTTCATCCCAAGGAGGGGGTGTAGTTTCAGTTGCCTTTGCTAGATGTAAATAGTGTGCTGTGTAATAAAATTGTTTTCATTTCATTTATTTATTTCAAAGTTAAATTTTTTTATATTTATGCAACCTCAGTATTTGCCTTGCAATAAAGTGATTGGTTTCTCATTGCATAAATATACAACAATGTGAAGACTACTAAATTTTTTATCAATATACTTTTTGAATCAATTGAAGGCATTACAAATATATTAAATTGGGCTAATCAGATTTACTGGTTCAGTACTACCGATGCAATATCTCAAAGAAAAGTATAACAAATTGATCAAAGTAGACAATGATGTAATATTGTCAAGCTTTATTTTGCATATGAATAAAATACAGTAGGTGTGTTAAATAATACTTCCTCAGCGTTTCCCCCAGCAAAGTCAGCATCTGTGTAGAAAAGCAACATGAGTATGTGAAACTATGATCCAGGAAAACATATTCCTGGTCGCCTTTTACTGCTTGGTTTCAACGCAGGGGCGATGTGCATTATACTTTTCCCCATGACCAAAGTGGAGTCTTGCTTCGGGAAAACACACACGGGAACTTCATCTCGTCTTGAAACGCTGCTGCGTTATTGACAGACACAGGAGATTAACATATAAAAATAAATACATTGACAGTCTGCTCTACATTGATAAATAAATATGTAAGTGATGAGTGCATTTGCAAATTCAGTACGTGAACGTGACTGTAGCCACAGTTGGGAATATCGACTTAGCATTTAGCATAGCACGGGATGCTACGTTTTGTGATAAATAGTGATGCTAACTAAACAGTAAGACACTAATGGGGCAGCATTTAGCTGCGAGAGCACAGGCAACAGCACACACGTCTGGAAATCTCTCAAAACCTATCAGACTGATTGGACACAAACATATTCTCAGCCATTATGCTATAAACACCGCTAACCACTAGCCACAGCACTGTGGACCTAGCAACTAGCAGTCTGATAACAACAGCACAGTAGCATACGGTATTGTCACACACTGCTACAATAACATGGAAAATAAAAGATAAATGAAACAGGGATAATTACTGGTCAAGCAGAATGCATTATCTGTGAATCATTCAGCTCTCTCTGCTCTGTCATCTGTGGAAATGTCTTTGGAGCCACTCTGATGTTTACATCTGCTAGATCTACTTCCTTCTTTTTAGCTCGATTTTGCTCGTGGTCTCAGTCGTATATGCAGTTTCTGGCAAAGGAGTTGGGCAGTTTTTTCGATGCTTGGTGTTTCTCTGCCACGGTGTTTTCAAACTAACTCAGTTTCTGCTACAAACTCCTCGTTGTGTTCCGTGAGCTTGGTCGTGACTGACCGAGTGAGTGTGCACAGGGACTGAGCAGCGCTGCGCAGCTCGTACCTGGATGATTGACAGTGCGGACAGACGCCCCCTGGCTGTGATTGGAGATTTTTCTTCAGGCGCGGTGGATTCTTGCAAATGACATTAAAGGTCATTCCTAGATTCTTTCACAGATAACCTGTCTAACATATTACTACCAGGGTATAGCGACAGTTTCAGCAAATATGAAAAATATAGCAAATCCTACCGACAGCAGCTTTTAACCCTCAGCCACATTAAATTCTAATCGCCCTTTCAAAAATAAAGTCCTATGACTTCAACTAACATTTATTAACTACGCCAAAGAGGTTGTGTCCGTTTGTTAGTTGGTTGGTTTGTTTGCAGGATTAAGCAAACACTGTTGAACGGATTTCCATGAAACTTGGTGGAAGGATCGCACATGGCATGGGCCAAGAAAGAACCCATTTGATCTTAAATCCAGACATAGTATTTTTTTTAACTTTCTTTAACATTGCATGGATTTTGATGAAAAAAATGCATAGTTAGGGGACTGATATCTATGAGTTTCTGCAATTTAGTGCAGATTCAAGTAAAAATCTGAATCAAGGGGATTCAAATATGGTTTCATAGGTTGGGCCATGGTAGAGGTATGAGCTGTAATGGAAGGGAGTAAAAGTCGGGATGGAACGGCGTTCCCTGTCAGTTTCGAATTTCTTTTTTTAGGTAAATCATTTATAGCCATTTTACCACAGATATCTATGCATTTTACTGTGTTTCTGAATTAAATAATTTGTTTACAAGCACAATGGAATGCAGATTAGAAGCTTGTTAGTGTTGCCGCTTCTTTCATGCATCTGTCAACCACTGTCAGAGTTCACCAGATTGATGGATTTCACTTTAAAATGTACAAAATTTTAGGGTCTGAGGTCAGAAGTTTTTATAAGGGCCCATGACGGTAGCTAAAAAAAAATATATATATATATCTGCGCCGGCTTCTCAACTCCGTCCTCCAGCTGAGTGCCTGGAAGAACCACGCTCACCTCCACAAATGCCATATACAAATTAAACAATCATATTCAATCAGATAAGGAGGAGAGTTATTTTCTTCTGAAAATTTAGGAAAGAAGGCTTGTTGGGGAATGATTTGTTTGTCCAATATCCTTGGTCCTTTTCATTTGTGATAACTTGCGCACGGACTGTGACAAGTGATTGTGTCATCAGGCTCTGTTGATTCATTCATTCATTCTGTAGGCCTATGATAATTTAATGTGCTTTTAGTTGTTATATGCTTATTAAGGATATATAAATTGTCTGCTTTGTGATTGTCTTGAGTGGTTGTGTATGTCCGTGCGTGTGTTCGGGGGAAAGGAGGGCCCAAGAAAGAATATTTGCACCGGGGCTAGGCATGTGCCGGTATGACATTTTGACGGTATGATAACCTTCCGCACCTTCCGTTGTTGAAGCTGATGTTTGACTGCTCTGTACTGCTCGTGTTGGAGACAGTTGTTCCTCTGCACATTAGGCGACCTGGAGGATTCCACGGCACTTTTTGGTTCCCTAGCAAGGACATCTGTAAACACTGGTGGAGGTGAGTGTGATTCTGGCTCTCCGTTGTAGGACAGAGACGAGACACGCTCCGACGCACCGAGACGTCTTCTTTAAACTTAAGGCGATGCAGGATTTATTAGAGTGAGACAGACTGTAACCAGCACTGCACGTTAGCACATTAGCCAAACAAACAACAGACTGTAACCGGCACTGCACGTTAGCACATTAGCCTCACCGCTCGCTCATACAACAATGGGCAGCGGAGTGCACGGGAATTAAAAGACAGTTCATACCGTCGGGATGGTTTGACGGGAAATGTTAATGGTTTCGTAACCATGCCTTTTGATACCGTGATTTACCTTGAAACTGGTAACCGGCCCATGCCTAACCGGGGCCAATCACAATTGGGTAAGCCGCTGGTGTTGATTATTAACAGATATGTTGAGTTTAGTTAGCAGAATCATCAGATCCACATTAAATTTGGACAAAGTTGTTGTTAAAACATCACATAACAGGAGATTTTGGCTTCGTTAAAAGAAAAAGTGGTTGTGGAAAAAATCAAGTTATCAGAAAATATATCAAGAAATGTCCAACTACCAGCATAAATCAGCCTTAATATTACAACTAGAGCTAATTTAAAGGTCCATGCTTTTATACAGTCATCATAGGACAGTGAGGTAATATGGTTGCAGCATCAACCTGTTCATCATCATTACTTTGGCTGGACTGTTGTGATGTGAAACTTTAGGTTATTTGCATAATCCCGATTCTCTGAGTAGCATGAGTGAGTGTCTCACTATGGGTAACGCCCCTTGCGTGCCCTCAACAGAAGCCTTTTATCACATTACGCCAGCCTATTGGCTGGCCCTGATGTTGTGTATGACAAATGCGGCTGGCCCTCCCCCTATATTAGTGGCTGACATACGTACATTCTCCATTCAATAAACATCACACCCCTTCCTCGCTTCACCACAGCTAGAAGGGCGGTCTGGATCTCACTATGGGATATACTGACTCCCGGATTGCTCCAAAAGCCATACAGGGACCAGCCACAATAAACTTATTGTCGTGCAACAGCCTCACCCGAGACACCCCCACACTCCGCACTGAGTGAGCCAGTGAGGGTTCTGTTATGTCTACGCTGTAGAACCTAGCAAAAGTAACAGGTGAGGACTAGCTAGCCGCTGCACAGATATCCTGAATGGAGACACCCCTAAAAAGTGCCTATGAAGATGCCAGCCCCCTAGTAGAATGTGCCCACCGACCCGCTGGGGGTTGCAGGCCTCAACTGGTATATACCATTGCGATAGCCCCCACTATCCAATGGGAAAATCTCTGCTTAGAGATTGGCCTTCTCATGTGGGGTTTTGCCCAGGACACAAACATCTGGTCAAATCATCTGAGCACCTCTCTCCTGTCCACGTACAGACACACAGCTCGGACGGGACACAAAATGTGCAACCGTTCCTGTTCAGTTGAACTGCGTTCCTGTTCAGTTGAACTGGGTTCCTCCTTGCAGAGGTTAGAACAACCAACAGTGCCGTCTTTAACTACACCAACTTCAAATCAACCTATCCCAGGGTTTCAAAAGGTGTCTGCGAGATAGCTTCCAGGACTATCGGCAGATCCCATTATGGTGCCGTAGACCGCACAGAAGGCAATTTTCTACGAGCCCCCTTCACAAACCGTCCCACCAGCCGGTGTTGACCTACTATGTGACCATCAAACCCCACAGAGCAAGCTGAAATAGCAGCCAAATAGACCTTGATGATGGAAAACACTTTACCTTTTTCCAGTAAATCCTGCAAAAACGCCAAGAATAACATTGCTCCATGTACACCAATCCTTGAACACTCTCCACTTACAGTCATATAATGACCTAGTGGACAGGGCTCTGGTGCTCTGAATTGTATCAATAATATTCTGAGGAAGATCCGCTGCCCTCAAATTGGACCTCTCAGGGTCCAAACCCATTGAGCCAGTCTCTCCTGGTGAGGGTGGAATATTTTCTCCCCGCGCCAGTAGGTCTCTGCGGAGGGGTAGCAGAACCGGCTGATCGCACAGGAGTTGAACTATGTCCGCCAACCAGTGGTTCAGTATCAGTATCAGAAACAGGCCCTCCTGTCGGATCCTCGCAAGAGTCGGGGGTATCAACGCTATCAGAGGAAAAGCATACAGCAGAGCTCTGGTCCACTTGTGCACGAACGCATCCACCCCCAGGTTAGTCTTTCCCACCTCCTGGTCGTCTTTCCCACCTCCTGGTGCAACTTCCACTCTGCGTAAAGTGGGCTGCCCCTCGAAAGCAGATCCACCCCTGAGTTCATTACTCAACATGAGTTGCTCTCAGAGACTGGAACTGGGCATGACGCCACACTCAGGCCCCGTCGAAAACGACCCCCCCCATTTTCCTCAGCAGGGGGGCCTGAAACTTTTCCGTAATGATGGATTCATTGGAAAGACGCATCTAGGTGTAGAAACGCTGTAGTACCTATTCCCGGCCTATATGTGGGGCTGTTTTCTGCTACAGGACTCTTGAGTGAGAAGGGAAAAGTAGACTCCTTTGTTTGGTCCGATTCTGAGTGCGAACTGCTGTTGCGACCTATGGTCGCCTCGCTGAGTGGCGAGTTCTGTGCTCCGTGGCTGTGCGTGTGGCTTGCAGCGGTGGCCGGAGCTTGCACTTTGGCGGTTCTACTTGCTCTGTGGTCTCAGTGAGGAATCCTCACTCTGAGCAGTTGCCGCGTGACAACTGTTTGGTTTCCCCCCTCTCCCCGGCCCTATGGAGTGACCGAGCAATAGTATATATTGCCGTAGCGACCCAAGAAGAGGCAGAATCTGATGCAGCACCGTCACAAGCCTGTAGTCAACCATTGTTGTTGTTGGAGATGCCGCGGGCGAGGGGCGAGGGGCGAGGGTCGAGGGGTGGGGTGGGGCGATGACATCATCGTATGCGTTTTCAGGCAGCGAAAACTCCTGGTGCGTCTGGACGGGAGGCGCATACGTGCAAGACTTCCGCGTATTTACAATAAATTCTTTGAGTGTTTCTACTAGGAAGTAGCATTTAACAAGCACCTGCCGGGGTGCTTGATCAGAAAAAATTCTGATGCTGATATATCGACTAATTTATATATATTGAAAGAAAAAAAACGTAGCAATGATTCCTAAGATGTGGGTCCATGGGTACACCATGGACAGGACGCCAGCCTATCACAGGGCCCCACAGGGACTCTCACATTCACACCTACGGTCAATTTATAGTCTCCAATGAACCTAACCCCACTCTGCATGTCTTTGGACTGTGGGAGGAAGCCGGAGAACCCGGAGAACATGCAAACTCCATACAGAAAGGCCCTGGTTGAACCAGGATTCGAACCCAGAACCTTCTTGCTGTGAGGCGAAGGTGCTAACCACTACAGCACCGTGCAGCCCACAGAAATCTTATGACAAAGAAATTTAGATGAGGCTTAAATCGTACAGTTTAACCATGAATTTTACTACAAATAACTATAAAATATAAAGAAAACACAAATATAACCAAAATACATAAATTTAAATTTGAAAATAAATGTGTTGTTTTTTTGAGAATGTAAACATAAATGCACATATTTTCTGCCATGTTCAGTCTAGAAAATAAAAGATTTATTATCTGCAATCATTATTGTTGATACTGATATGTCTTAGAAAGGCTCATATTGACCGATATAATCGGCCAACGAATATATCGGCCGGGTTCAAGAGCTGTTTTGAGGTCCATAATACAAATCGTGACCATGTCTTTGACCAAACTTTTAAATAAATAAATGGTTATTATCATTCACAGTAAATGTGCCGTCATGAGAAGCAAACAACAGCTCACAACAACGTAGAACAAGATACAATTACTCTTTCACACTAACAAAGTAAATTAAGGTTATATGTTCAAAACCCAAACAGAACACAATCAGTGCATGTACAGCAGTGTGTTACAGGTGCCTGATTAGAATAAGTTAAGTTAAGATAACAATAATTAATAGCCTCAAATTTTTACCATAAAAGGATAAAATATATTGTCCAAAAACTTTAACACACCATTAAGTTACTAAAAAAACGTATTTACATCACTTTATCATGTGCATGTCTAGAATAGAGCAGCAATTATTAATCTATTAACACCAATTATTATAATTTTTTTAATATAATGTATTTCAGCCATTTTTCAAGCTAAAATATCCGAAAAGTCATTGGTTCTAGCTTGACAGTAGACCGATCATTTCTGGTGATTTGGATAAAACAACTAACTGATGACATAAACTAAAACAACTTAAACAAATATGTCAAATATTTCTGAAGCTTTTGGACTACTGGTCAGACAAAAACAAGAGAACTGAACACATCAGAGTGGTGTGTAATTAACCGTGAATGCCAGCACTGCTCAGTTTATAAACTATTCTAAATGAGAAATTAATGAGAAAATAATCGGCAGATTAACTGATAATGAAAATAACTATCAGCTGCAGCCCAGGTGAGTTAGAGGAGAGGAATACAAGCTGCACAGAACACTTCGTAGATTGACAAACAAACAAACAAACAAAAACACTTCAAACAAAATAATCTGGAGGCTTCAAACAGCAGCAGCCTCAACACAAATCCCCCATTTCATCCTTCAGTTTTCATCATCACACACTTCTCTGTCTTCCCATGTAAACAATGACCCAAAGTGACCAAGCTTGGCTTCAAGCCAAGACAACATGTTATTGTACCCATGATATATTGAGGAAGTCATGGCCCAGAGGGACACACAGGCAACATCACCTCAGAAACACATTGCAATACAACAACAAACCGTACATTGCAATAATAATAATAATAATAATAATAATAATAATAATAATAACAATACAAGTCAGCTTGTGTATTTCCCCCCTGACGCAATTTCTGTCACGATGTGATTATTGATGTGTTAACAGATGATCAATGCAGATGAACACAGACCTCATGTCTACCAGCACATCCTCCTGCAACAAAGCAAACAAAACATGCTGCTCACATTTGTAGCAGATCAGAACAAAGCATTTCAGCAGAGTGGAGTCCAGCCTTTCTCCCTCTGTGTGTACGTATGAATGTATGTGTGTGTGCGTGTGTGTGTGTGTCTGTGTGTAATGACAAAAGCGGGTGTTTTGTTTCACCTACCTTGCTCTGCTGCTTTCTAAATGCAGATGTGTTGAATGCTCCCGAATAAATAAATAAGAGCTTGTGGTGTCGTGGCCTGGATGCGTTAAGTTTGTATTATATATGGCTGTCTCGTCAGAGCCAGTTACTGGAAACAGAGCAGTGTGTGGAGGGTCTTCAAAACGCCGCTGTTGCTGCTGCTGCTGCTGGCACAGTTAGCCACCGAGAGCTACTTCGCTCTTCGTTAAGTTTGTTAACGTTAGCTCGTTTGACGTTACTGTAACCAAGAAGCTGGCGGTCTACGCGGTAACCAAAGCAGCTAACTAGAGAGCTGACCGCCGTGGCTTGACAACAAGGAAAGCTATTTCGCCCGGGAGCTTACCTTTCCCTGCTGCCAGACGAAGAAACTGCTTGGGTGCAGACACTTGGGTTTGCTGGGCTTGATTAGCCGGCTAGTGTCGCAGTCGTGCTAACGGGAAGACGAGGCTGTTTGATGGCCGTGCTTCCCGAATGTAGTTGGGCTGTTATCAATATCACCTTTCTATCTTCTTATCTTTTTCTTGTTTTTACACCCCGGACGTATGAGAAGTAATTATTCACTATTTAACACTTAACGTTTATGGACTTATTAATTGTTTGACAATGACATCACCATAAATGATCACCTGTGTATGATCCATGGATGATGCAACGTGCAAATAATGCACTTGCAGCACCTACACAAAATGCATGTACAGCTGTTTGGACATGTGTTGTTTTTGTTTTTGTTTTTTGATGTGTGTTGAACTGATTTGCACCCAACTTGGCATTTACTATGAATTAATTATTTCTATTATTTTTAATCTTTTAATTTTTTAGGTCTGATGTTTGACGTTGGCTTTTGTGGAGGTCTCTGCTCTCTGAGTGTCCTTGTAGTTCTGGATTTGTTGGACAAACTTCATCAGGTTCTTCATTACTCCTGTTTGAAAGACTTGTTACTGTATATGAAACAGTCCAGCTTTCCAATGCATAATACAATGATTTCAAGTGCATTGGCATACAGTCATATAAAGAGAATTGAAGAATTAAGAAAAATCTGTGGGTAGATGTAAAATTTTCTGTGGTGCAAGAAAATCTAAAAATATCTCTGCTCTGCAGAAAGAGTGGGTGGAAATTCATAAAGAGAAAAGAAAGACTGTTAGCTGCTACAAAAAGAGTTTGCAAGCTGTGATATCTGTCAAATGAGGGTGTTACTGAATAATTATAATAATGATAGTAATCATAAACTTTATTTGTGCATCATCTTTTTGTACAGGAAATGTAGTTTTACAAGTGCTTCACGTGAGATTAGGCACAAAGATAGAATATCAAATATGATATAGAATGAAAACCCACTGAATAATAATAATTATAATAAAAATCAATCCAAATTCATCCATTCATTATCCATACCGCTTTGTTTGTGGGGGCACGGGGGTTGGAGCCAATCTCAGCTGACATTGGGCGAGAGGTGGGGTTCACCCTGGACGGGTCGGCAAAGTATAGCAGGGCCAACACAGAGTCAAACAATCATTCACTCTCACATTCACACTTATCAATTTAGAGTCTCCAATTAACCTTACTCCAATCTTCATGTCTTTGGACTGTGGGAGGAAACCAGAGTACCTGGAGAAAACCCACACATACACAGGGAGAACATGTAAACTCCACACAAAGGCCCTGATGGTTGGTTGGTCCGAACCAAGAACCTTCTAGATGTGTGGCAACAGTGCTAACCACTGCAACAACGCGCCATCCCATAATAAAATAAAGTTAAAAAACAACAACATAGAATATAAATAACTCTATAACTATAAATAATGAATTACATAATCATGCAAAAGAATGCAAAAAATACAAGTAGAATAAATCAGTTTAAAGGAAGTGCAGCAGTGTGAAATGTGAAGCAGTGCATCAATGAAGTGATAGCTATGTCACAGTACTGACATGTGTCCCCACATTAATGTACAAGCCACAATTATTATTTAATTTGTTTCATAAAAAGTAACAGTTCATTAAGATCTGAAGAATTGTAAGTGGCCTGGGGAGGGGGGACACTTTGACATTCCACTGTATGCTTTCACACAGACAGAGTGGCTGTGTGTTACTCGAAGCCAGGCAGTGCTTTAGCGTTAGGACCAGTGAGTGTTTTGAGGTCATTAGTAGTGTCTGCAGTATCTTGCCAGAGGGCAGTGCAGCGTGGAAAATAAAAAAGTCCAACCATCCCATGTTTTTCAGACCTCTGTTGCCCTGGAAACAGGTGCTGAGATTTCCCGTTTCTTCATTTTTCTCTCTGCACTATCCATATCAACCCCCGTCCCCTCCCATACCACACACTCACTCGCTGCTGCCACTGCCTCTGCTGCTTCCTCCCCCACGACCTGCCGCATAGTACAATCACACACACACACACACACACACACACACACACACAGTTCAAATCCCCTGCAGACATTTCACAATGTCACAGGACAGAGTAACTTACTACTGTAGTAGTAGTACCACACGTGTACACACACTCACGCGTGCACACGCACACACACTCACGAGCACACACACACACATGCACACGCACACACTACTGCATTGGTGACCCTGCTTTGACTGTGAGACTGAATCATCATCAGTGCTATAACAATCTGACCTCCAAGAGAAAGAAATAAAAAAAACAATACAAAAAAACAAGTGGAGATGGGGAGGGTTGAGGAGACAAAGAAGGCTGAATTTACTCTCAGACTGAAGAATGTGCTTCAACTCTCTGCTGCTCTTGATGGAGCCAAGGTTAAATAAAGGAATGGGAAAAAAAACCTTCTTGCTTTCCCTTCCCTAAAAATGTTCTCCTCAGCGAATAAACTGCACCCATGGGGATGTTACCTAGAGTTCAGGCAGATGGTCCACCATATTGCATACAGCTCTGTCATAACTAACTGTTATTTTTTTGTTATTTTAATCATCCTTGCAAGTGCTGAAATGTGGGGTGGGTGGGCATGAACGGAAACTTGGGCTCACAGTTTCTACACACAGGAGAGATATACTCCTCACTTTCCGGCCTTTTTAAGTCATCCTTTTGTTTCTGCGATGTTGTGTGTGCAAATTATCATTTCCACATGTTCGCTTATCGTTTTCTAGATTAACTAATTGTTTGCTCTATAATATGTCCGGAAATAACAGATGCCTCTCCAAAACCAAAGTCAATGTCTTCAAGTAGCTTGTTCTGTTCGACCAACAGACCAGAACCCAAACCCAATATCTGTTTACCATCAAGCTGGAACAATGAAGTGATTGAAATGATTTTCAGAGTAACTTTCTATTCATTTTCTGACAATCGACTTATTCTTCCTCCTCCATTTAAGTACTGACATTTCAATTTGCTCTGCCAGAATACGGTCTGGATCCCCTCCATTGGTAAGGGATTTCCCCCGGCAGAATACTTGCCGGTGTGGTTCCAAAAAGTGATCATCTGCCAGAAACTGATTTCCGTCCAAGGGAACGAGCGCAGCCTTAAATCTGTATCGCCCAGTTTATAATCGTGTACAGCTGCTTTTATCTGGATCAAACTCTCATAACAGGCACATGTACACAACTTTATGTCCCTATAATATCAAAGATATGTCTTTGCAAAAATCACTTTTCGGAAGGTGAAATGTTGTATTTTGTGGGTTGTATAGCCCCTTTAAAGGTATTTCAACAGGTAAAAGGTGCTGGATGAGGTATGATGTGTCAAATATAACCATCAACAGTGAAATCAACGAATTTTGAGGCAGAAACAATCCTTCAGTCACAAGGTAGGAGCTGTAATCACTTTTTGGCAGGTGAAAAGTCACCTTTTGTGGGTTGTATAGCCCCTTTGAAGGTATTTCAACAGGTAAAAAAAAACTGCATGGGTTATAATCTAGGACAGAGGAGGTAAAATAATGCAGTCATAAGGATAATTGCAATTATTTATTTATTTTTTATAAATTTTTTATACATACTTTTACCATATATCATGTTATTTACAGTGTTTATTAGACATACAAACCTTAAAAACAATAGGATCATATTTCCTGTAAGCAAACCATGCCTGATTACGCTATAAACGGCAAACACGTTGGCAACAATTGTGATTATTCGGTTACAAGAAACGTTAACGACATATCTTTGATATAACTACGGTCATAAAGTTGTGTACATGTGCACGTTATGACGGTTTGATCCAGATAAAAGCATCTGTACACGTTTATAAACTGGGTGATACAGATTTAAGGGCCTGCGTGTGCTCCCGTGGACGGAAATCAGTTTCGGGCGGATGATCACTTTTTGGCACCATTCACAATCACAACCGATTATCTGATAATGCTGTTAATGAACGAGCGTTTGACTAAAAGTACCCAACACCTTCAAATTTCTCCCACAAAAATGGCAACACTCGTTCACAGACATTGTGGAATCATCATCACAGGCATCTCCTCTCTTCTCTAGTCTGTTTTTTTCGCGTTGCTAAACAGACGTGACATGATTCGTCTCCGTCCGTTGGTTACGCCTCTTGGAAATCGAAAATGAAGTGAGAGGTCCCAGACTAATACACCAGGCTAGGTTGTAGTAGTAAGTACTTGTAAAAAAACTTTAGTTGTACAAAGATGAAAACACATGGACATCATTCAAATTCAAGACTATGAAAATCAGTCTGAAGATGTGTTCCTGCATGTGTCTACCTGCATTCAAAATCGTTTATTTTTCAAGTGTAGGATTATTATCATATTCATCATTGCACTTTATTTCCACTGTAGTATCTTTACAGATTAAATTTTGCAAGCAAAATTCAGGATGATCTCATTTATTTATATATAGATTTTCATCCTGTTGCCTCCATACGCCAGCTCCTCTGCTGAGTCTGGACCATCGGACTGTACCACTTGAGCATGGACTTGAGGGAGTTTTATATTTCTCTGTGCCAGGTGCCCAAATGAACCAATGAAGTTCGGCCCGCCGGACCCTTCTCAAACAAGCTCCTTTGATTGGTCAAAACCTATTTGCTACAACAACAAATTTACTGATACAGATGTTGAGGAATTTTCGTCTATCCTCTCTGTGAAACTGTTAAGACGAGTCTTCTCAGGCACCCAGCAAGGTCATCTCATCTATGGCAAGCCTAAACAATCATTGAGCAGCTGAAGTCTCACTGGAGATGTCATAGTCGCGGCGAGATGACGACATTACTCTAAACTAAATACACTACAGAGACCGGGGATGTCGAATCACTGTGAACCTGTTGATCTGTGTAGCGAACCGGGAGTCTCCTCAATATTGAGCTCTTATAATAAATACTTCTGCTTAAGACATCCACAGTTTCCGTCTTCGTGATTCAGTATCCACTCCATCAATTATTCCATTTTAGCGGAGTCTGACAAACAGGCCTCTAAATTATTCCATTTCACACGTGTGACTCTTTTATACAACTACTCATTTACTGATACACATGTTTGACCCCAACGACTATCTGCTGCCACGGGCTGAGCCTTCACTTCTACTCTGATCTTGGCAGAATCTATGAATCTTCTTGTAAATGAAGCATTCAACGCTCCTCCGCTGAAGGCCAGTGTAGGTGGATTGATCTTAACATCTGGTGCAAGTGAACCAGAAGCTGCTTTAAATCCTGATGGGCCCCAGCATGCAAAGGAGGACATTAATTACATACTTTCATTTAAGTACTTTGGTCAGGTATTTTCATTTTGGGCTGACTTCTTTATACTATACTACACTTTATTTAAGAAGGATGACAACATTGACCAATTTACATCCTCAAGTAAAATTTACCCTTTGAAATGTAGTCCAGTAAAAAAAAGTTAAGAAACAGAAAATATAAATACAAGTACTTTAAAATGGTACTTAAGTACAGTACTTGAGTACTGAATATTGATAGTAGAAGTAGCAGTTAATGATGATAATAATAACAATGATTTGTAAAATTAAAATAACATAAAATATTAGATTTTTTGATTTTGAGGAAACAGGTGGAACCTGATCACAGTTTGCTCACTGCTGCTGCCTTGTGTTCACACGGTAGTGTGTAATGGGTCTCTAGATAATAACTAATAATTCTGATAAAATTCTGATAAAATCAAGACCACATCCACTGCATTGATCCTCTGACATTCATATTTTTTTTAATAATTTGTTTCATTATGCATAAATACTAATGTCTTTTTTGTGCAGCAGGTGAAAATACTTGTTTCAGGCTCATAAACAAATTCACTTAATTAATAACAATTGTTTTGAATGTTATTAACCTAATTTATCTTTCTTTTACAATACACTTAATTTCTATGAAATAATAATTCAATTTATTCATGATCAGCTTCTTTATATTTATAATCCAAGTTCACTCCTTAATACTGTTTTTTTTGTGGATCTACAGTATAACCATTAAATCACGATGGGCTGGTTTTATGGACCTAGTGTAGATACAATTAATGAAGCTATAAATGAATAATATATATAAAGTGATTATAAACTACATAGACATCATTAAAATGGATTGAAATCATTATTATTGTGATGGACTAGAAAGTGGAGGTTGTTCTATCGGTTTGTGCTGCTGGTTTCCTCTGTATAAACAAAGTTATTATTTAAGCTCTGTCTCACCACTGCTGCTGCTTTCGTTTTCGCCTCAAAGTGAAACAAAATTTTGAACTGTGTTGTGATCTTGTGTGTGTTTGTGCGTTTTAAGTGTGTTCTTAATCGAAGAAACCTGTCATTAAGTTGAATTTGAACGCCAGGAAAGGTGAGTGTTTGTGTTTTCAAAAGCATTTCGTGAGTAATAACAGGATTTTTACTGGTGGCTAGTCCTTCCCACCGTCTTTTCTACTTTTACTTGATGGAAAACGTCACAATGTCAAGGAAAGATGGTGAAGAGAATCCATAAGGAGTTAGGAAAAGAGAACCGCAGTGCGAAGAAAATCCGAAAGCACTTACTATAGATTTTTTTTACTAACCCACTTTATTTATAACAGAAGACATATACATTGAAAAACTCTGTCCTGTTTTGCTACAATCTACAATGCAAGAAAAGTTTCCTGTCTAAATCACACCTGCTTAACCTTTTACTTACAGGAAGCAGATGGGAACCCTTAGGGACTTCTAGGAATTCACAGAAGGCCCAATATATCAGCATTTTAAATGTCATATTTAACATATTTCAATTAATAATATTATATCTTTTAATTCTATTTTTGGCTCATATTAAATCAGGTTTGCTTCAGAAATGATAGTATAAGTGACCTAAAACCTTGAAAATAGAGTTATCCAATCAGATGTAGTTGTTGTTCTTGTCTCTAGGCAGAAAAGAGGGTTACAGGTCACTCACTCATTGTTTAGGACTTCATGATTGGGACAGAAGTGGGTGGAACAAAAAAACATCACCCTATGCCAGGGGTAGTCAATTAAAATTCAAGGAGGACCAGTTGGAGAAACGTTCCTCAAGCAAAGGTCCAGAACCATAATGTCATAATGTCTAACTTGCATTATGATTCAGTGCCTAATTGAAGTATGCTGGTTGCATAAACATATAGCCTAATTATCAACAACTGACAGTCAAATCGAATAAAGAAAAAAGGCCTGCAATTCAATAACATTCCAACAATGTTAATTGTCAGTTTTCATAATGAACTGGAGGAATTATAAATAAAAAGTAACCTAATAATGTTCTCTTTTCACTTCAAGTAAAATAAGAACAAAACATACAGCTTTGAAAATGTGCATCTTAACAAGACCAAGGTACGTTTTAACCGGTTGTTTTTTTGGTACAATTGACACAGGCAGAAACCAGAACGGGTCGTTTTTAGTTTTTTCAATTTTGACCAAGAAAAACAAAAACAAAAATTTAGCTCGATTTCGTGTTTCACTGTTCTTACTGACAAACAAATATACAACTCAATGTTTCATTTTCATTGGTTGGTGGGTCTTCAGTGCCCCCTTGCTTCTGATTGGCTATGTTTGCGCTGTACTCCTCAAAATAAAAGTACTACCTCCTTGCCTTCAGACAGTGCAACGTCAACCCTAATATAGATGGATAGATGGATAGATAGATAGATAGATAGATAGATAGATAGATAGATAGATAGATAGATGGATAAATAGATAGATAGCTAGACCACTGACCATACTTGTAAAACTGTCCACCATGATGCCGTTTAGCATATTTAATAATAATTTATTATTATGCTCTTATTGAGAGGTGCCGCACATAATTATTTTATTACCTACAATGACAAAGTTTTTCATATCAGATGAACGCTCTGTCTTTCATTTAATTTAGTTAATCTGTATTGTTGTATCTGTAATTATTGATTTGAATTAATCTATATATAGTCTCACCATGCTGTACTGACAGCAAATCCCACCGACTTCGGATGTGTGGTCATTAATAATAAATTGTTGATTGACTGTCAAATGATCTGTTGGTGTGTGGCTAAAAAGTAATGCAACAGAGTTTTATTGCATTGCCTTCTCGTGTGCAGCTGAGTAATTGCTCAGCATCATTCTAAAAAACGAAACACTTGGTAAGTTTTCTTCAGGATGTCCAGTGGACAGTAAAGTCTGTTTTCAATAATTAGAAAGATCACTGGCATCGATACAACCAAAAGTAGTTACGAAAAACGACCAGCAGGTGTCGCCCGTGAGAACCTCCTGAAAAATAGGTTTGGTGACACACTAATTTTGTCAAAAAATTTAAATGTGGTTATATTGACAGCTAGACAGAAAAAAGTAATCTATAGATATAGATAGGTATTTATGCAGTGAATAAACTACAGGGACAGTTAGCATCATATGAAGTGTCAACTATTGCGCAGTAGATCTGTTTGCAACATCTCATTCAGATAGTAGCCTATCAGAATCAAGCTCTGTAGCCTCTATCAGCTGTGATCGTGTGGAGCCACTTGATAACTGGCAAAATACATTCCTGTCATTTTGCATACAGGTTAGAGATGCATTCTTCCTGATATGGTGAAAAAATCATAGTTTTCATGTCTACTCAAGCAGAGTGATTACATTTGTTCTAACCAAATCTCTGAGCAAGAAAAATTAAGGGGGGGTTGTCGTATTTTTGCAATATATCATTTGGCACAATTATGTCTGCAGCTGCTATCCATGCATACCTTACCTGATGCGATTTTGAAATTCAGTGAAGAAATAATTTCTTGCTATGTATAAAATGAAATTGAATATCTATCTTGCCTGTGTTTGAACATACAACTGACACACATTCAAACAGTTAGGAATTAATTTCAAACACAGAAAATCTCAAAAAAATTGTGTAGAGAAAACTGACACTAAGTTATAGTTGAACACATAACATTGTTATTGACAGGAAATATGAACATCTTATCATCTAATCAATTTTAGGGGAGGGTCTTGATGCCAGTTCTGCAGACAGTCCAGCGCTGTTCGTCCCTGCACTTGCAGCACAGGTAAGATGTGTTCCTCCACTCCTCGACACAAATCCTGCATCCAACCAAGCTCCGGCAGCAGAAGGGAAAACATGGGCTCAGTCATTGTATCTTAAAAAAAAAAAAAAAAACGAATTATGTGGAAATTGACTGATTGATATTAAAATACTTAAGCAAATATACTGAGACTTTTCTGTCTATCAGTACAAGCCAAGTATGACTCTTAAGTATATCTCTGATAAGTGTTGTGGAATTATCGATTCAGTGAGAAATGAAACTGTGAAATCAAATAAGTGTCTTTGAGTCTTTTTATTCTAGGTACAGAAAAGAGTAAAAGTAGAGTTGAATCACTCAAGTGATGGTCCGTGCTCAGGGCAGCAGGCTGACGATAATAAGCAGACGGACAAAGATAACAGGAATACATAGGAATATATAAGTTTTATGAGAAGTCTTTGTTTCCATTCCTGCCGTGAACAAGCTGTATGTTAGCTACAGGAAATAGTGCAGTTAGAGAACAGAATAGTTTCAAACCATGGCCCCTGATTTGTTTTGATGTGCTTATTTTATTTAGGCACGGGTATCCTAAATCAACTGGCTCTGGGTGGGTGCCCAAAGAAACTGCCTGCAGATCTTTTGCCAGAGGCTGCCTACTGCTACGATCTTGAAGTGGGGTCCTCTCTGACACGAGATTCAATGTTTTGGAGAAACCCATTTTCCACAGCGGAGCACCATGCAGCAGCTGAGCAAGAATTTGCACAGCACTATTCAGACATTTCTGAACTCTTTGACAGTGTGGTCAATAATGACACCGGGCACTTTCAAAGCGGAATAAAGGGCCTAATAGACATTGTTAGAAAACAAATTCAAGGGGCTTTTTTGAAGATACAATGACTTAGCCCATGTTTTCCTCCTTCTGCCGGAGCTTGGTGGGATGGAGGATTTGTGTCAACGAGTGGAGGAACACATCTTACCTGTGCTGCAAGTGCAGGGAGAACAGCCTGTCTAAACAGAGGTCACTGGACTGTCTGCAGCACTGGCATCTCTAAAGTCCCTCCCCTAAAATTGATTAGATGATAAGATGTTCATATGTCCTGTCAATAACAATGTTATGTGTTCATATGTGTTCAACTATAACTTAGTCTCATTGTTTTTTGTGATAAATTCAAAACTGTTTGAATGTGTGTCAGCTGTATGTTTAAACACAATCAAATGTACAGATATTTTATACAATTTTATACATACCAAGATATTAATTCTTCACTGACTTTCAAAATTGCATTAGGTAGGGTACGCATGGATAGCAGCTACAGACATATTTGTGCTAAATGATATATTACAAAAATCCCCCCTTTATTTCTCTAACATGAAAACTAGGATTTTTTATTATTATATCATATCAGGAAGAATGAATCTCTAACCTGTATGCAGAATGAAAGGAATGTGTTTTGCCAGTTATCAAGTGCCTCCACATGATCACAGCTGATAGAGGCTTCAGAGCTTGATTCTGATAGACTACTATTTGAATGAGATGTTGCAACCAGATCTACTGCGCAATAGTTGACACTTCATATGATGCTCACTGTGTCTGTAGTTTATTCACTGCATAAATACCTATCTATATCTATAAATTCCTTTTTTTTCGTCTAGCTGTCAATATAGCCACAGTTCTATTTTCTGAGAAAATGAGTGTCACCAAACCTATTGATCAGGAGGTTCTCACGGCGACACCTGCTGGTCATTTTTTGTAACTACTTTTGGTTGTATTAATGCCAGTGATCTTTCTAATTATTATAATAATTGAAAACAGACTTTACTGTCCACTGGACATCCTGAAGAAAACTTACCAAGTGTTTCATTTTCAAGAATGATGCTGAGCAATTACTTAGCTGCATACGAGAAGGCAATGCAATAAAATTCTGTTGCATTACTTTTTAACCACACACCAATAGATCATTTGAAAGTCAATCAACCATTTATTATTAATGACCACACATCCGAAGTCGGTGGGATTTGCTGTCAGCACAGCATGATGAGTAGCTCAGTTCAACAGTGTCAGTAACATCAAACAAATATCAGCATCATTAGACACGACTGGCACAACAGACTATATAGATTAATTCAAATCAAGAATTACAGAGACATCAATACAGATTAACTAAATTAAGTGAAAGACAGAGTGTTCATCTGATATGAGAAACATTGTCATTGTAGGTAATAAAATAATTATGTACGGCACCTCTCAATTAGAGCATAATAATACATTATTATTAAATATGCTAAATGGCATCATGGCCGACAGTTGTACAAGTATGGTCAGTGGTCTATCTATCTATCTATCTAACCATCCATCCATCGATCTATATTAGTGTTGACATCGCACTGTCTGAAGGCAAGGAGGTAGTACTTTTATTTTGTAGAGTACAGCACAAACATAGCCAATCAGAAACAAGGGGGCACTGAAGACCCACCCACCAATGAAAATGAAACTTTGGAAAAAAATACAAAATTGAAAAAACGAAAAAACGACCTGTTTCTGGTTTCTGCCTGTGTCAATTGTACCAAAAAACAAACAGTTAAAACGTACCTTGGTCACTCGACTGGCTGGACCACCGTCACATATGCACAATAAAACAACAAGCGTCAGGGGGAGAGAAGCGGAGTTGGCTGCAGTAGTGAATGTGCGGTGCTGGTTGCTGTCTGTCTTACAGTTTTTTTCAATTGCTAAACGACAGTGGTCACAACTGGAGCCACATGTGCAAAACTCTCACCACAGTCAGCATTACCAACAGTCACCTGAGCTGAACAGTTCACATTACCTGCAAAACTCATTACAAACAACACAACTCTTCACACACGTCTCAAAACAGGCTCAGTGCAGCGAAACACTTGAACAATCCTCATGGAGAAAACACACTCTGTCACTCAGAACACAGTAAAAACACTACCAAACACAAATACAGAAATTAGAAACTTTTAATCTTTACAGTTTGAATAATTTGAGTGACTTCACACAAATCAATATTTTCTTTAAATAAAAGAGTGAAATTCTTTCACATGAACATTATTATTTTATAACATACCATTTTTTAGGTAAACAAGAAGGAAAAAAAATCAGCAGTTTGCTTCAAGAGATATATATTTTTACTTTGTCTGAGGTAATTTACGTAATTACAGAAAAAAAGGTCACAAACTAAAGGTACGTAATAGTAACAAAGAATTGTGGGGCTAATCCTGCATCTTTACAGCATCAGGCCACAAGTTTTCATAAACATCATATCGGATGTCCTGTTTGTTGTGTGGAATGTTCGCATTACAGATGCAACTGTAGATCTTTGCAGATTGGGTTGCACCCTCACCCCTGCCTCTCTCAATGAGAGACCATGATTCACAACATAGTCTATAAGTGCAGCCCTTACCTATCAAAAATTACAGCTCTTTGTCTTCTTCTAGGTATTCCTCCATGCATCCGCACTCTCCCTGCCACTCTTGTCCTTTTACTGTAACTTTAATATAATACAGCGCCTCAAGTTAAAAGAGAAGTCACGCTGTTACGGAAAGTAAGGGGGTTGATCCCAGAGCGAGACAGCGCTTCAGCCCTGGAGAAAGTAAAACTTTCCCCTGCTTTCCGAGTACGCTGGACGCCAAGCAGGAAAATATGCACACCAGTGTAACGACAGCTAACCCTCCACCAGTAAAATGGAAACACCCCGTCAACATTTGCTAATTCTCATTGATCTATCAGTTTTGGGTCCGGATATTATGGCGTCTGGGTCCGGATCCGGACCGCAGTCTGCCTATTATTGACCCCTGCCCTACGCCTTCCAGAAGGCCACTGACATCTGGACAGGTCAGTGAGCGCGAAGTGTGAGGGCCACTGTAGTAAGGACATTTAAGCTAAAGCATCTGGTGAATTATCTAGAAGTTTGATCTAACGCATGTGTGCTCTTAGTCTGTACACCGTAACGCTGTGTCATGTTTTGCAATGTTACGATTTTAGTGGAGTTTGAGGCAATGCGTTGCTGGCGATGATTGTGTGTGCGTATGTACCTGTGCGTTTGTGTGTGTGTCGTGTGTGTGTGTGTGTGCGCGTGCATTTGTGTGTGTTTATTGGAGCTCTATGTTGGAGCTTGTTGTGCAGCATGTTAAAGCTGTTCACATCTTTAAGAAAATATCCAAAACACATTCTGACTTTGCGTAGCTGAAGGCCCAGTGCCAGACCCTATGGTTCGCTACTGACAGGAAGTAACAACAAAACTGTTATTGAAAATACAAAAGATCAAAACAAAAAGGAATTTAAAGTTGAAATATAATAACATGAAAGGAATATACAAGTAGAGAAAGCAATTCAAATAATAATTGACTTAAAAAATGATATGATATTTTTGTAGCGCTTTTCAGGAAACTCAAAGCGCCTGACGCGGTGCTTTTTATATATTTGTGTTTAGTGAAGACAGTTTTTTTGTGCATTCCACAAAATAACATTTATATTTAAAGGCGCAGTAAGCAATTTTTACCTATACAATTTTTGTAAAAATCAGCGAATATTTCCACATGGTCCGCTAACTGTCTACTAAACTAAACAACTAAAAAAATGATGCAGACTGCACCACACAACACTGTGTGCACAGTTTGTAAACATCACTTGCCGACACCTTAAGAGACGTGCTGGCGATAGATGCTACGACACAGGCATTTGGCCAAGTGGTTACCGCGTCGGTCTCACATACCTGAGGCTTTGGGCAGGTATTACTGCTCCAACCCGCCGCAGTAGCTTTGAGTCAAACAGCTGAGTTGCAGAGTGAAAATGCGCCGGCGCCAGTTGGCGCAGTAATACCTGGCCGAAATATGCTTGAAAAAACAGTGCAAACTTAAATAGCTGTCTGCTGGAAAAAAAACTGAAGCTGTGAAAAAATAGATCCTTTAGCAATTGAACAGATATTTTTTTTAAGGTAAAGAGACGTAAAGAGAAAAAGATGTTTTTACGCTACTTCCACTTCTCCTCCAAACTCCATTAAATGACATTGCTTATCACCATCTCCATAAGGTAACATATTAACTATGTATAAGTAACTCATACAACCCAACCTCAAAATCACTGAACTATGCCTTTAAGGGTTAAAATCGCACAGTGGTGTAGTGGTTAGCACTTTCGCCTCACAGCAGGAAGGTTCTGGGTTTCGAATCCTGGTTCAAACCAACCAGGGCCCTTCTGTGTGGAGTTTGCATGTCCTCCCCTTGTATGCGTGGGCTCTCTTCGGGTTCTCCAGCTTCCTCCCACAGTTCAAAGAGGTGCAGGATGGGGTTAGGTTAATTGGAGACTCTAAATTGACCGTAGGTGTGAATGTGAGAGTGAATGGTTGTTTGTTTCTGTATGAGGCCCTGCGATAGGCTGGCGACCTGTCCAAGGTGTATCCCGCCTCTCGCCCAATGTTAGCCCCCCCCCGTGACCCTTAAATGGATAAAGCGGTAGACGATGAATCGATGGATTTCATATGACAAGCATAGACTCAATGTGCTTAATGTGCAGTAAGTCAATTCAATACAATTCAGTTTCATAGTGCCAAATCATTACATACATTAGCTGTGTCCCAATTCAGGGGCCGCATCCTTCGGAGGGTTCATTTGTAGACCGGTTGCGTCACAACGCCGCGACTCGGCTGTCCCAATTCGTCTGCTCCTTCAAATTTGGTGGATGAATGCACCCCTCAAGCCCCGTGGAACAAAGGATATACTTGGTGGATCCTACCCGGCCCAGGCTATCCAAGGATTCATTGCGAGCCGGTATTGAAGGGAAGCAATTGTAGCCAACAATAACACAAATGGAGAAAACACGTATTACATGTAAGTATCGGGCTTCAATAATATATAAATTTAACGTTTAGCTAAATAAAGGTAAATATGTTTAATAAACGAAGTGGCCTTAAAACGTGACTATTGATGTTAAAATAGTTTTGTGTTCAGTTGAGTGACAGTCGCGAGGCAGCTGTATTTTCCTGCGGCTCGACAGCTGCTGCATCCGACCTGTGAAACCAAAGTGCATAAAACCTTCACTGTATACTTTGAGAGGTTCAAAGGTGAACTTATATGTACGAATGTGGTGATTATTATTGCTAATCCTCATTATACTTTATATCTATTAATGGAACGTGAACACATGACATGTTGTGAATAATGCTCGGTTTCAGTTGAATATTCCCAGCATATAAGAAACGTAACGTGTTCAATAAGTTGATCACTGGTAAACCAGACCTGGTGATGTGAAGAAAACATGACTGACTGTTGTTTTGTTTCAGGGAGCGAGGAGCAGACTGCTCACTTCATACAACTGGGCTGGTTTAAAGAAAGGAGAAGAAAAACTTCAATAAACAATAGCCAGATATTAATTTTCACCTGTGCAATTTTTGTTTCTTTCTTGCTGCTGCAGCAACAAGTGGATTCCCCCAGTGTGGGATTAATAAAGTCTCTTCTTATCTCTAATGCTCATTGTGCAGTAAAATGGTCCCTGTCAGTGTTTAAATATTATATACACTCACCGCCCACTTAATTAGGTACACCTGTTCAATTGCTTGTTAACACAAATAGCTTAACAGCAAATCACATGGCTGCAATTCAATGCATTTAGGCATGTAGAGGTGGTCAAGACAACTTGCTGAAGTTCAAACCGAGCATCAGAATGGGGAATAAAGGGGATTTAAGTGATTTTGAAAGTGTTATGGTTGTTGGTGCCAGACGGGCCGGTCTGAGTATTTCAGAAACTGTTGATCCACTGGGATTTTCACAAACAACCATCTCTCGGGTTTACAGAGAATGGTCCGAAAAATAGAAAATATCCAGTGAGTGGCAGTTGTGTGGATGAAAATGCATTGTTGAAAGTATGCCACGAAGAATTAAGGCAGTAGTGAAGGCAAAAGGGGGTCATACCTTTTACTAGCAAGGCGTACCTAATAAAGTGGCCGGTGAGTGTATATACACCTTCGAACAGACTCAATGTAAATTACAAAGAGGTGTATTTCAGCAGCGAATTGGTCACGCTGGGTGATTGACATATCAATAGAACCATCAGAGCCAGTAGAATCGACGGACAGCATAGAAATCCCTCCCAAGGACACCATACGCTGTCTGTGAGGGGGTGAACCCATGTGACATCTTTTTTCCCCGGCGCCATTTGACATGCGACTTTCGCCTGTGTAGTCGAAGTAGGAAGGACCAGGCGGGTTAGTTATCTTAAAATGACGAGCGGTCTTTATGCTAACTAACGGAATCCGATGTATGGATCAAAACACAACTTTTTCTGCAAATACTTCGATGGTAAGACATAATTTATGCATGTCACTGTGTTGATATGAACATGTGTCAGTAGCTGGTAAGCTGAATGTTTGTCTGAGAGTTAGAGGAAGGATAGCGTTGGAATCTGCAGAGACTGGGCATTAGAATGATATGTGACTTGTGTTGTTAGCATGTTGGTAGCAGCAGCTATCAAGTCTGACATCGGTAATATATTATCATGTAAAGATGTTGTGTTTATGCGATTTGCTGACATAGTTGCTTGGTGTTTTAATTGGGTTTCGTATAGGTGAAAAGGGTTGACATTGGCGTGTAGCCGAGCGTCTCCCCGTTCTGTGCAGATGCCGTATGGCTTTATAGCTTCATGTTTAGCATGTAGCATATGTGATTCCAAATCCAGTCACTTTTTGACTCGAACATTTTTTTTGCTCTTCTTCGGCTGCTTATTTGATGAAAGTTGGTCGGAGAGTTATAATAAACACACAATTGTTATTGATGAACTCTGAGCTTATGTGTATGCGAGTGGACTGGGACTGAAAAACAGCCATGGCGCCAAACGTTTGCATTAATGCTGTCGCCCTCTGTCGCCCCGGCAACTGTGTTACATGATTGTGGTGGAAACCTGATTTCCTCAAGAAATGAACAAATAAATCATTCAAATATAAGAAGTTTGTCAACAAGTAATATTTGATTGAAACAATGTCAAGAGTACAACAGAGTCTGTTCAGCTGGATCAGAGCTCCTTCACCATGGTTCAGAGGTGTGACCCAGATCATACAGAAAAGACATCTTAAATAGCCAGGCCAAGGCGGCTGGGTCAACAAGAGTGTTGGCCCTTTCATCTTTCTAAATCGTTCTTTCCTGGCCCAAATGTCTTACTACCCCTAATAAACCAGCTTTTGATTAACTCAAAAGCAAAGCTAAATATAACTTTTTGTAAAAAATCTTTCCCTCATACCAGAAACACAATACAAACAGAATATATGTTAATACATGATTATATGAGAAATTGACACCACAATGATGATGTTAAATTAAAGCAAGACAAAAAACATTCACACGTGCTGGCCTATACACCGCCCTGGATTTCCAGCCGTTCTGAAAAAACTGGTGCTGGTGTTTAGAAGTTTAGCTGATTTTAACTACTTTCTACTCTGTTGTTTGTACTTAATCCTAGGGGTCTCAAACTGGAGGCCCGCGGGCCACATCCGGCCCGCCCCCCCTCTCCATCAGGCCTGAAACAGATGTAAAACATATAACGTTTTTTAACTTAAAATTATTTTATTATTTTATACTTGTTTCATATCAATTTAAACTACCCCTTGTAATAAAAACCCAATTATATTTGTTTAAAAAAGTGAAATAAAAAGTATAATGGCAAAGGGCAGAGGTGGTGGTGGTGCCCGCGTATGTCCAGCTGTGAGCGAGCCGTTCTTCTAAAGAAGCGCACACGCCGCAGAGGTGTCGGGCTGTCGTTTACTTTATTTTGCCACAAACAGCAAAGATGTCACTTTCCAAGCAGAAAAGAAAGGTGGACCTTGAACACTGACTGTTTCAAGAAAGATGGACATTGCAGTATTTTTTTGTGGAGTTCAGTGGAAGTGCTACGTTCCTGATATGTAAGGAAAAAGTTGCCATTCTAAAGGAATACAATCTCGAGCATCATTACTCGTCTAAACACGGAGAGCGGTATGAGAAGTACAAGGGTGAAGAGGGGGGGAAAAGAATGATGCAGCTACAGAGAGGACTAACTTCTCAGCAAAGTCTTTTCCACAAGCCCAAGAAAGATGCCGATGCTGCCGTTGAAGCAAGTTATTTGGTGAGTGAGTTAATCACCAAAGCAGGACAGCGGTTCAATGAAGGGCAGTTTGTGAAAGATTGCATGTTGCAAGTCGCTGATATCCTTTGTCCAGACAAGACAAGATTGTTCGATAATATGTCTTTATCGGCAAATACAGTGGCAAGTGCATTAACAACTTATCGTGACATTTATGAACAGTTGCGTGACAAAGCGCGAGCTGCATACTCCATGGCGCTGGACGGAAGCACAGACAAAACGGATAGTGCTCAGCTTGCCATTTTCATCAGGGGTATGAATGAGCAGTTCAAAGCTGTTTGCCATGGAACAGACTGGTGGGCATAACTACTGATGGAGCCCCTTCCATGACGGTTAAAAAACGGACTGGTAGCGCTGCTACGGAGAAAGTGAGAGGAGGATAATGCAGATCCAGCAGTTTTTCTGCACTGCATCATAAACCAACAGGCATTGTGCAGCAAATGTCTTAAATATGAACATGTCATGTCTGTGGTCCTGAAATGTATAAATTACATAAGGTCCAGGAGTTTAAAGCACCGCCAGTTTCGGGCCTTTTTTTTTAAAAGAAAATTGACTCGACATAGGGCATTGTGCTTTATTAAATTTAGGGAGTGCTTTGATTCATATTGGAGTTTCATTTGGAGTACAATTGATAATCATCCTGCAGTTTGGTGTTGTAGCTGCAGCTCGTTTTTTTGTGTGAATAAAGTAAGGAAAAAACACCTGCACTAAATGTTGAGAACAATGTATATAAAAATGCATAGTAACTGCTGTTTGCATTTTTTCTGTAAATATGAAGAAACTATTATAAATACAAATATAATAAATGTTAAGAAACATTGAAAAAAATGTTTTTCTCGTGCTTGAATGTTGACATGGCCCTCCTGTGAGATGACAATACCATCAGCGCCCCTTAGCCAATTTGAGTTTTAGACCCCTGTCCTACAGCAATGCAACATATTCTATAAAATCATCATATTGAAATCAATACAGACCCTGGTTCAGGTAGGGGTGGGATACAAATCCTGGTTCGGGTAGAGGTTAGGGTATGTTCAAAGAACATACAGGAATATATGACATGCCAAACATGAGATAAAACATGTAGCATGAAAATATGCAATTAAGATCAAATAGAGGGATAAATAAATTAATAAAATAAAATTAAGAAGAGAATGCTTAGTGTGCAATAAAAATATGCTTAATGTGCAATAGAAAATGGCGGGAAATGTGACTTGTACTGTAAAAAGTGCTTTGAGTGGTTGATAAGACTATATATACTACTATAATTACAGTCCATTTACCATATGCTTGTTCTTCAAAATAACTCCTGACTGTAATAAATGTATGTTTATGGACCTAATAGAGCTCAAGTTTTGGATGGTGTAAGTAGAATAAAACAGCTGCTCTATTGTTTCTATATTCTTGTGGGTCTGTACAGTTGCAACTATGATGTTGCGTCTGAGGCTTCAGCTAACGATTATTTTTGTATAGCTTCATCTATCAATATTTTTTTTTGATTAGTCGATTAATTTGACAATTATTTTGTGTTTAATCGATTAATCCTTTGGTTAAAGACCCAGTGTGTAATTGTTGTAATTTTCTGGTGGCATCTGGTTGTAAAGTTGCAAACAGCAACCAACTGAGCATCCGACAGGGGACATTTTATGGTGGCGCACCGCTAATTCCATTTCCGGTTTCCCGCAGCGCTGGAAATTCAACAAGTATGCGACGTATTCTGGACCAATTTTTTGCAAATATATTTAATGCTGCGTTCCATTATACCTCGGAACTCAGACCTCGGACCCCCGGCAGTTGGGGCGGTGATTTTTTTTCGACCTCCTGGAACCGGGACGCAGCACATCCCAACATAGCAAACATGCCAATTTACATGGACGTTGGGTCCCCCTAATGTTACTATATTTTACTCATTCAAAGTTGACGAAAAAACCTACATATATTAACACACAATTATGGACAATATATAAAATTTCTGTGATTACGTTCTTCTAAATATTACACACTGTAGCTTTAACTTACCAACAAATAATAACCATAAATCCCATTAATCTTTCAACCTTTTACTCAAGCATTGGCTCATAAGAATACTTACAAATACAAATTTAAAATCCTAACTTTAAAAAAAAGAGTGCCAAGAATACAAAAAAGAATTTTAGGGCATCATTCACTTTAAAGTCCAAGACCAACATGAATTCAGTCCAACATAAATAATGCAAAAAAGATTTAAGGTCATGTATTAGTAATTCAAATGTGACAGATATACACAAACTAAAATCAGTGACATTAGTGAAATCTATGAATGAAGGAACAATTTCAAACTCTGCCTAGGCCCTTTTTGCATGTCACTGCTTGAAAAGGGCATGATCAAAATGAAAAGAGTACATTGGTAGCCTGTGACTTTGCTCTGCTTCACTTTACCAGCATGAAAATGGCAGAGATAAAGCGAAAATGAAATTTTTTATTCATGTTGTGTTCCATCTTAATTAACTCTCACCCATATATCCGATTGATGCAAAAACATCCTAGGCAGTATTGTTTGAAATTGTTCCTTCATTCATTGACTATTTTTAAAATGTCTGTGTGGTTTTGTATGTATATTTGTCATGTTTTAATAAATAAAACAACGCCCTAAAATGTTTTTTTGCATTATTTATGTTGAGCTGAATTTATGCTGGTTTTGGACTTTAAAGTGAACAATGCCCTACAATCCTTTTTTTTGCATTCTTGGCTTTATTTATTTTTTTTGTTGAAATTTGAAATTTCTATTTGTATTATTCTTAAGAGAAAATGTTTCAGTAAAAGGTTGAAGGATTTATGGAAGTTCGGTTTATTATTTATTGATAAGTAACCCAAAGGATTAATCGTCTAAACAGAAAATAATTGTTAGATTAATTGACTAATAGAAAAAATTATCAATAAAAAAATTATTGTTAGCTGCAGCCCTACTGAAGCGGCATTTCAGGTAGGGATGTCCTGATTTTATTATTATTATAATTTTTTTATATATTGTAATGTCTCTCATTCAACTTAGTGTAGCATTGGTTTTCTTATGCATTGAGTCTATATTTTCCTTTATTCTTATTTACTTTGTGGATCATATATGTGCACGAGCTTTGAAACTAAGCAAACGCCATAGTCACATGTTTTGGGTCTAGAGTGAAGCTCCACAGCTGCCCCCTTGATGTGGGGAGTTGAGACTCATCGGTTTCCTTGGATTAACCTAAGTTTTCAAATCCTTCCAGAAGTATCCAAACCCAAGAATTCATAATCAGAAAAGTGGTCTATGATAAGAAAACCCTGTGACTCGGTCATCCACTGAACTAACTAACTAGCTATTTCTCTTAAAGGGCCCATATTATGCCCCCTTTTACACAAGTTACATTGGTTTTCAGGTGTGTGAACTAAATGTCTTTGCCATTCCATGTCAAAACACCTCAAGGATCAAGCCACACAGCACCCTACTTTTTCTGTATAAACGCGAGCTCCGCCGGCAGCCGTGAAACGCGAGCTGGCAGCCGCGAGAAAATGATAGCGTAGACGCGATCTGTTTTTCCGCACTTCAAGGGGGGAGGTGCTGCTCAGGTTTGGGGCGTGGTTGCCCCAGTAGCAGGAGTCAACCTACATCACTTGACATCCGGGCTGTGAATGGCTCGTTTACAGACCGTCTGCACGATCAACCCAAACCACGAATCAACGACTCATTGTTTTCTTTTCATTCTCCGTGGGCTGGCAGACACCCCAGATAACAAAATATACGTGGAGGCAGGCTGAAAAGGTGCCTGCAGCATAATATGGCCCCTTGAAGGCAACAGTAACATGATTACATATTAAAACAGAAATAAATATTGCTGCCTTTAACAAACATTGTTCTTAAACTAACATAAAGTACCAAACAAGATATAAGCTGCAGTAATTTAAGTTCATTCAGTTCAGTTCATAAGGTTGACATTTTTGGTTTAAGCTAAAAATTTTTAGTATTATTTTAAGTGAATACCATGAAAATTCTGGAAAATCTCCTTACAGAGATGGCAAAATGGCATGACCACCACAACAACAGTTCCCAGATGAGAGAACTCCTCCAACCAGTGGTCCAAGAGGACCACTCTCTAAGATCCCACAAAGAGAGACACAAACATGACAGCAATGACAACAGCAAAGACAGCTCAAGTCAGACTGGGTCCTCCTCCTCCTCTACTGGGGATGGAGGAGGTAGACCGGGAGTGGGGGATGAGCAGAGGGAGCTGGGCACTTCATCATGTTGTCCCCTGGACAAGCTGAAGCGGCGCCTCAACCAGCTGGTTCCACTGACCTTCAGCAGGACACACACTGTCCTCATAGATGTAAGAATATATCCTTTTAACCATCTCTCCGATCACAAGTGGACAGCTCTCAGTACGTCTGTTCTCACCTAGCAGGAGAATTTGTCTCCACATGCGTCTTCAGTGACCACTTGTGATCTGATTTCACTTACCCGCTCTGTATATAAATCAACATGAACATAATTTCCGTTTTCAAAAGAACAAGTGCGTTGTTGTTTTTAACAAAATACTAAAATGTGTCAACAAAGATTGCAAAAGCATGGTCAGTCTCAGGCTAACTTCTGACAGCTTTAGAAAGACAGAAAAAAGCATCTGGGTCTTTCCCACTAAACTTTCATTCGAGATGCAAGTTATAAACCTCATCAAACATCGGAACTCAGTATTAGCATTACCCATTAGCTTATATGTCTTATTAGGTCTAACTTAAACTGCTGGAACTTCACTTTCCTTTTCCAAAGAGCACCTAATCCATTCCTATGCTCAATTTATCACTGTCCATATGTAGGAGAAGCCACACACTCACCAAGTACTTAGTAGATTTAGCTCAGGTCATACATTACTTAACCTGACCCCTTTTCTCTCTTTATCCTCCACTTAAAGGGGCAATATGCAATTCTAAAGCAATACACATTTTATTAAAATCAGCAAATTTTTTAGCATGGTTTGCTAGCTGGCATATTTGTGTGCGGCAAAAAAATGGGGTTTTCGGCTAAACCCTGGCTCTGTAGATCGAAACCCCAAAAAATGGCTTGGACCGCACCTCACAACACTACGTGTGCAGTTTGTATACATCACTCCCTGACACCTTAAGGGACATGCAAGCGAATTACGCTACAAGTTTTGGCCTAGTGGTTATCGGGTCGATCTACCATACCCAAGGCTGTGGGTTTTGCGGCCCGGACAGTGCAGTAAAACATCAACAACAAAGAGAGAGACAAGCTTTCTCCAAAATTGCTTACTGCCCTTTTAAGGCAAGCTCTCAAACCTTTCCTAATGCATTCTAGAATAAGCCAGGGCTTACACAAATAGTACCAATTTCCAACCTTACCTCAAAATACAAACAAACTTCTCTTCTATGTTCGAGCGCCTATTTTGACACAAACTGGCTCAAAAAATATGTATCTGTTTTAAATTTTGCAAAACAACTTGTGCCCCAGGAAGGGAGAGACCTGTGGCTCAGAAAGTATGTGAAGATGCCGTGTTCACCAGCGAGTGTCATGACCAATAAAGAAAGGATTCAAAAAGGTGTGTTTGAAGCAACACACTGTATGTAGATCTATGTTGTCTCATTAACTCATGCAGAATTTTTTAACAAGTGTTGCCGTTATTGTGGGAGAAATGTGAAAACACAGGTACTTTTTAGTCGAATGCTCATTCATTAACGGCAGCCTTGGTTGTTAACAAAACTCGCTTCTCGCCGCATCATGGTATAAACTACAGCCATTATCAGATAATCAGTTGTGATTGGACTGGCCGCTTGGAAAGCACTTTCCAATAGAGGGGATCCAGATGTTGTCTAACAGAGCAAGTGAAATGAGCTCCCAGAATTCGTCTGGGTCCCAGGCTACTTGTCACCTGTAAAGTTATATGAAAAGTAGACCAACATAGATATTTTGACCTGATGGTAGAGCTGGATGAAAAGTCAGAGCAGAGAGTTATTACAATTAATCCTCAATGGACCCTGAATGTGTGAACCAAATTTTACACCAATATTATAGCACGAAACAACAAAAAACTAGAATGTGAGTGTGCAGATTTTCAAACTGCGAGCAGTGTCAAGCAAGCCTTGTGTATGTAGGGGTCGAGGTGTGTCGCAAGTCGGGATTACGCGGATTTCACTTTCTGTGTCCGGGTAAATAATGCGCTGAGTGCACCATTTAAATGTCATATAAATCGGATGATGTTTGCCACATAAGTCTTACTTCCTATTGTCAGTAGGTGGCGCTATCACCATGGCCCAATGTTGACATGGCGATTTGTTGAGGGTGGGACTCTTATCATTCCTGAGAAAGTTGGTGAAGATATGAGCAAGTGGAGTGGAGTTATGGCATTCTGATGTTTCATGGTGGCACATATTCACCACCACGCCACAGGGATGGCAAACGAAACATCAAAGACTTCTCTACATCACATCAGCGAAGTGTTGAAGCTTAAATGTGCAAGTTTGAGGTGGATCTAGTTAAGCAGGAAGGCAGAGGAACGTCCTCTCTCACTGAGCAACATCAAAATTTGCCACTTGGCAAAAAATCTTTTGATAACTTTTCATCACAAAGGTCTTTAGATGACAGGGACATAATATGGAGTCACTGTGATGAATTCTGTAAGAGGAGTTTGTTAAAGTATGATGTTAAGAAATGCACCAAAATTGTAATTCAAAATCAAAATGGCCGACATCCAGTTAGGCGGGACTATTGGCTCCCAGAGGGTTTTTGTAGGTCCTCACATGCTACATGTGCATACCAAATTTTGTCCATCTACATCAAATTTGAAGGTGGGGACCCTGACTTTGAAATGTTATAGGGGGTGCTGGCAAGCCATTTTGGCACAATTAGACTAAAGAGCCATTTCAAACATCAGGATTTGCCCCTCTTAACCCACCTGCAATCTTTCATTAGATTCTTAGCATCCCAAGTCCCTCAAACACACATTCTTATTTGATGGCGAACCATAGGACGCCATGGCAACACCGTTTAACACATGGTGAAACGTTTCATAATATGATATCCGCAATGTCTTACAATTTAGCAGTCCAGATTACCTGCAACTTTCAACTTCCTGTTGCTAGTAGGTGGCGCTATAACCGTGGTTCAATATTGACATGCAAATGTATTGAGGACTGGACTTTCATCATGCCTGAGAAGTTTGGGTCAGATCGGACAATTAACCTTCGATAACGAGCAACTTCCTGTTTCATGGCGAAAGATCGAAATTCGCCATGTGAAAATGGCAATAACAGTGCCAAAATGTCACTTTCAAATCAAAATGTCCGACTTCCTGGTTACATTAGGATATGACTCCAATAGACCTTTTGGTGTGTTTGGACATCATTAACATCCCTGCCAAATTTCATCCACTTAAGTGAAACCTGAACGAGGGGCTCAATTTAAGCAAATCTTGCCCCGCCCATTCACAAGGAGGCTGGTCGGCGCTCGGGCCCTAATAATCCTTACAAATACAAGAGGGCCTTTGCCAGCCTCCTGCTGGTTGGCACTCAGGTCCTAAAAAACATCAACCTCAGTGTTGCATTTGAGCAAAAGTCAAGAGTATTCATCTGTGGGGACAATGAATGACATACCAACTATATGTATTTAAAGACAATGCAACGTATATTTAAGCAATAGCTCACGACAGACTGTGGTATACGCTCATTATACCACAGTTAAGGGGCGTTCAACCCCCTTAACTGTGGTATAATGAGCGTATATCACGGACTGAAGTGAGCTTTTGCTTTTATAAAACAGTTACAACTATGGTGAAATGAAAGTAATAGACACAGTACAATTTTATTTTTTTATTTAGTCCCAAAAATATTTTTTATCGAATACAAAAAAGTAGTCCCTCCTGGCTGCCTGCACAGTGCACGGCGGTTGCTATGCAACACACTGTAGTGTTCCTGAGGAAGAAGGCTACGAGACGGTAGCTGGGTTCACCTGCAATTTAAGTCCGTTTAACATCATTCAAGCTGACCATGTGCCTCCCTAAGTTTCCTCAACTGCGCTCTGTAGCTACTCCATAGCGCTACTCACGTCGTTACTTCATGAGTCGCGGAGAGATACAGATCTGTGCAAACTGATTTTTTGGTATACGCTCAATATACCACGGCTATGAACAAATCAGATCGCTTGATGTGAGCTACCCGTTTTATAAATTGAAATAATCCTTTCTGTCTTCAGCATCCCACCCAGGTGTGTAGGTGGGAAGTGATCTCTGAGCAGCTGAAAAGTCTGGCCAGTAAGAGAAAAGTGAGAGTTGATGATGTGAAGGTATGTAAGCAGCTTTTTTACATTTCTCTTTACATTAATACATACATACATATTTTGTCACATCCATGTCATACTTATGCATTAAGTTCATGTCAGTCTGGGATTAAAAGACTCCCCTTATTTGCAAAGCACACATGTTCTTTCTTACATAAACATAACTATATATGACCATACTGATTCACACAGTGTCTATCTTTAGGAAGCTATCATCAGATATAAGTGATGTGTGGAGACTATGAATGTCTGTAAAGTATTTTGAGCAAATACATCCTGTAAATACCTACTGGGGAGAAAATAAAGGCATCACTAAAGTCTTTAGGATTCATCCTCAGAGGGCAATGAAAGTTTGTACCAAACGAGAGGCGGGGTACACCCTGGACAGGTCGCCGGCCTATCACAGGGCCACATACAGAGACGGACAACCATTCACTCTCACATTCACACCTACGGTCAATTTAGAGTCTTCACCACTACACCACCATGCAGCCAGTCTATTTATTTTTTTCCAGAAAATTTATATCATCTTTACAGGGATGAGTGGGGTCAACTGAACAGGCAGATCTTAGCCATTGATGCTCTGAGCTTCAAACACACAAGGGAGCAATACAGTATGATCAAGGTTACACGGGAACTGAACAAGGTCAGGTTTGTCTTCATGTGTATTGTTTCCTTATTGAAAGTAAAACAAATTAAAGGTGGAACATGATGCTTTTGTTGAAAAAAAAGTAGTATTATTTGTGAAAAAAAAATTCTGGTATTGGTATAATTTTTTACATTAGTTTATTGTGTCCTCTAAGGCATTCTGTGGATATAAGAGATATGGGCACAATGAGCCCGACATTGCCACTGGCAGGTGGGACTGTGGAGCCTTCAATGGAGACCCACAACTCAAAGGTATACCTTTTAAATGTTCAGTCTACCCTATAGACTGTATATAAAGAAGCACGACACGTCCTTCCATTGTACAAAAAGGAAAGTAACTTATGGGCGGACACGATCTCTGCCGTCCTGCAGTTTTGATGTGATTTGGAGCCAGAGTCTGCGCAGCAGTGAACCTTTTTGTACAAGCTGTGGTATCGAGGTCCTGCCAACAATTGCACTCGTGCAAACAAAGTTTCAGCCGACAATCATGACGTTTCACCCAGTTTTCATAGCATTAAATGAATAATTTAAATTCATGTTCGTGTTTCTAAAGTTATCAGAAACACGAACACAGTGTGAAAAAAATGACAGAAACATCTTTGGAAAAAACATATTTAACATGTACTTGTCCCATCCACTAACATGTAAGAGGTGGGGTTTATGACCTATACTGAGACGATCCAGATGATTTGGCTTCACTTTTTGGGGGGAAGTTATGCTGTCCATCTTTATATAGTCAATGGTCCCCATCAGTTTATCACTAACGAACATATGATATGTTTATGACAGGTTTGACCAAGAAGGATCCCAATGCAGAGTGCAGAAAAATGCTTATTTTAATTAAAGGAAAAAAACAAAGAGACAAATCCAACTCAGATAATCCAAAATAAGGGGGGACACACAAGGAGCCAAAAAACAAGAGCAAAAATGGATTATTATCACGGAAAACAGACTAACAGTATTGGAAGGAAAAATAACAAAAATCCAAATCTGGACATCCACACAGGGAAACACAAGGAGAAATCACAGGTAGCAACACATAACAGGAACAAAACAGAATAGATGAACTGACAGAGAACTGGGAGCATAGTGACAAAATACACAAGGAAGACAGGGAAAATTGGATGCAGGTAAACAAGGGAGAAACATGACGTAAATTGACAGACAACAAGAGACAGTGGAAAAGGAAGTGCATGTCAAAATAAAACAGGAAACAACAAACGGAAGTGGAACAAAGACAGGGGATAACAAAAGTTAACGTAACTAAAACAGAGACACAAAGAAATTAAATCAAAGCATGAATAAACAAAGTCCACAATGAAAAAAAGGAGTCACGGGCAAAATCATCACAGCTTGTCTTGATGCTGTTAATTATTCTTATTTTCAGCTGTGATCCAGCTGTGATCCAGCTGATGGCGGTGCGGAGGCAAGGAGAGGACTGGCCTACTTCACCTTTGGTGATGAGGAACTGATGCATGGCCTGGAGCAGACCTATCACCTGCTGGTTACCGAAAGGATTACAGTTGGTGAGAGATCACTCTGTGTAATATTTCAAATGTTACGTGTTTCTTGAGTTTTTAAATCATTGGCCTGTTAATTTTTTTCTTCACAAAAACTGTACAGACGTCTGAACGACTACTGTGCTGTTCAGCAGGCCAACGGTGTCTCACATGTGAATCTGTTCGAGTTCATCAGAAATGCCGTCAGGAGTTCCAGGAGTCAGCTGTCGAGGCACAATCATGTGAAGGTCTGCATCTGAATTTGCACTAAAATATAGCAGCAATATTTTTTCGTCACAGAAAAGGAGGAAGCTAATTAATTATAATTTTTTATTATAGTTTGTAGGGATTATAATTATGATTATTTTGCATCAATATAGAGAGAGCAGGAATAAGAAATATAACAAAGGTAGCTGGACTCAAACCCGGGAAGCTTTGGTTTTAGATCTAGAGGGGCCAATTAAGAGGTTTTTTTATTTTAGTTTGTGCTTCATGAATTAGAGAAAATTTGCAATACCATGTACCACCAACTGTGGTACTAATCCTAATCAAAATTACATCCAGGTTCACTGACAGAGGCCAAGAGCGTTTATTCACAATGTATAACATCTTAGGGCTAGCTCAGTCATAACTCTCAGTTTTTACTTCAGAAAGAATTGAAGAACTTAAAGTAGCTCCTTCTGTAAGTCTTGTAAGTAAGAGGCATTAACAAAGTTTCAGCTAATTCACCTTATTAAGCCTGTTTGTGTTTGGAAAAAAATGCAACAGTAAATAACTTTTAAAGCCATGTTTTATCAACAGCAAGTTAATGATGATGTAATTGGCTCAGAAACACAACAGACTTACTAACACCAGCTGATGGTCTTTGTCAAGATTTGTCTATCACCAACTGCATAAAAAATGTAGTGAAAGTTGATTCATGGCAAACGTAGGATTGTCCAATGAGGTTTGTTTAAAATTACCAAATATATACAAGTCTGGTGATTTGTAATGTCACCTGGAAAAAAATATCACATCACACTGCAATATATTCATGATGAGTGTACCTGACTATAATTTATATCTGAGAATTTAATAGTGAGGTTGGCTGACTTGCAGTAAAGGGGCAGTAAGAAATTTTGGAGAGAGCTTGTTTCTCTTGTTGTTGTTGTTGTGATTTTACTGCTTGGGCCAGGACACAAACCCGCAATCTTGGGTATGGGAGTCAGACGCACTAACCACTAGACCTTTACTAGGCGGAGTTGCAGTGCCACCCGCTAGCACATCTCTGAACGTGTTGATGACTGATGTTTGCAAACTGCACTCGCAGTGTTGTGTGGTTCACATCGTTGTTTTGTTGTCGATTTACAGAGCCTGGGCTTTTTTTTTCAGTGCCGACACAAAAGCGACAGCTAACGGACGATGAGGAAATATTTGCAGATTTTTACAAAACGTGAATTGCTTTGGAATTGCTTACTGCACCTCTAAAGTTCATTGACAGAGACCAGGGGTCGCATTCACACAACAGCTTATGTGTGAGTGAGTTGTCCCTAAATGCCACAAAAAGTATAAACTTAAACCATGAGGTTAAAAACAATGATATCAGCTCCTCTTTTCAGATGTCTGGAATAGTCTGACTTGCAAACCCCATTCACAAATGTAGTAACCCCCCCCAACAAAATAAAGTACTTGTTGACTCTGTCAACAAGCTACTATCACAATGTACATGCAAATAACACAAAACAACTTCTCTTTAAAGTATAACAGCATTTATTAACTTTAGCAACATCAATTTACAATCAATACTACTTTTTATCAATAAATGTCTATTATAATCCAAGCTACCATTCATATATCATATGCTCATCATATGATAAGACAACAACAAGCAAGTGTGTGTGTGTGTGTGTGTGTGTGAGCGAGTGTGTGCACAGGCTTGTGCCCGTGAAAGGGGGAGGAGGAACAAGATGGCGGACATGACCTGGGAAGTCACGTGGCGCCAGAGAAAGGTGGGGTGTGAGACCTCAAGTTAAACGGCGGCTACCTTTAAACATGTGACTCTAACAAAGGAGAGATCGGGACGAAGTTAACTTCGGACTAGAATCTCTCCAGCACCTACGAGTGTGTGTAAATGTTTGTTAGTAGGAAAGCAAAGGGAAAGCGATCAAAGCAGCAGTAAGGCTCGTGCGATGATGACTGAGGTCCAGCACCTGGTCTGGGACGCAGCAGCTCAGCTGGTGAGCCGGCGCGTCTCTGGTCTTTGAACAGACGAAGCGTGCTGAGTTCAGACAATAGTCCGACGTGGTCGGACACAAATCACAGTCAAGCACACAGGTAATAACGCGGTTATTATAGCAGCAATAAACGGGACACGGAGGTCCGGTACAAACTTCACAACAATACACAGTAAGTTAACTTACTGAAACACACAAATAATCTACGTTCTGCCCAGAGCTAAAGCCTCTTACTGTACTCCTTTGCGGGGGAACAAGTGTGTGTGGTCCGTCCTCGGATGCGGCGATGCGCGAGGCGGGAGCCGCGGCGCTTCCTAGCGACTGGCGGCGGGGTGCGCGGTCCTCCGGGGTTCGGATCGGACCGGCGGTCGACTCAGTTGAAAGACTGTGGGTTCAGATCTTTCCTTCTGCAGGAATCAATAGACAGAGTGTTCCGTCTCGGCGGCTCTCGTCTCGGTACCAGCGCGGTGTGCGTTTCCAAACGCGCACAAAGAAGAGGAAAAAAGAAAAGCGGATTCCGATTCGTCCGGCGAAGTCGGGAATCCAGGGGCCTGGTTCAGCTGCGTGCACGGTCACTTCTTCTGGGTTCTAGAGTGATCGACGCGGTGGATGAAGTCTAGATTTAGAAGTGGTTGCCTCCTTTGTAGGTCAGAGGAACCCATCTGATCAAAGTGGGTTTCTTTCCTGGAGAGGATGATCGGTGGGCATCGCAATGTTTTATAGAGTCTGTGACGTGGCGCGACCCCTCGCGGTGCCGTGCGGGTCTCTGCCAATGAGGGATGCGAGTTGGCCTATGTCCAAACCACGCCCTCAGGTGGGAGATGCGGGGTCTCCGCAGGTCGCCGCGGGGGTCCAGGGGTCTTGGCGTTCCCTTTCTTCAGAAGACCATGCGGTCAGGCTTCTGAGGCAACATGTAGGCCGAAGTTGTCCTATACCCATGGTGCTCGTGCACAACAGTGACTTAAAACACATGATCTTATGTGTCACAGTTAATGGTGTGCATCACTTAAGGGTTTCCTGAAGGGCTACAGGATCTGTCTGCGGAGAACATGGAAATAGTTTGCAGGAGTGGAGCAGTTATCACAGGATCCAGTTACAGTCATAAAGTTGACGCACTGCATATTCCTCCGACAATTTCTGACAAAGTTTCGAAAATCACAAGCAAGTAAAACATTCATTCACTTTAGTTTTAGTGGGCTACGTCTTCTTCAATATTTTTTTAGACCATATTTCTTTGCCTTTTGACAAATTGGCACCTAAAAAAGTTTGTTAGTTATCTATGAGTTATTCTACAGATTTACAGACAACTACCACAGGATTACTTTGATAGAAGTAATGGAAGTAAACTTGAAAATGTGATGACTATCTGGCAAGTTTCATTTGGAGAGCATTTTTTTTGTATGATTCTAAAGTGGATTTATGTAGGGATTTTTTCTTTTCAATTTAATCATTTCACTTTAGTCACTTATTCCTGCTGTGCAATACATTCCCCAATTTCCTGTGTAACTGATTTCTCTGAGTAAACCAATTACCTGCAGGAAAAAAAATGTCATGGCAATCCATTGAATATATGTAGACATATTTCAGTCTGGACCAAGGCCCTTCCAAGGCCAGACATCAAATATTAGTAAGTCTGGTAAAGGCAGTTTGTCTGCAATCAACCTTTATGCTCTTCAGAGCTGCGCTGCCAGTTCTGAAGACAGTAAGGTCATAATAGATGGTTCAAATAAACTCCAGCATTTGAGTTTGTGCATGCTACTTACCTAGTACTCCTTATTCAGATAGAGAACTGTTGCAGAGAGTGTAAGACCTTGATCAGGGGAGATGTGGTTCACGGGAATGCAGATCCTCTTGTCAACGTTCTGGTCATGAAGAACATGGTGCCGATGACTGTGTAGCAAATCAGAGAAAAGGCAGTAAAATCACAAATGGGCAGCTATGTCGTAGACTAGATCAAATTTTGTGTAAGTGAATTCCCCTTTTGTGAGTACGTATGCATGGGTTGTACCCAAATGTGCCTCTCTAAGTCTCAGTGGACACATCCTGGCCACTGAGACGTACATGGATCCCGTCTTTGAGCAAAGAGCCGAAGGACATGTTCTCGCTGAGAGCCCAGTCACACATTCGCTGACTCACCATGTTTGCACGGCCCTTTAGGGCACAACTGAAACCTAAAATATGAGTGTGCAGACAGAAATACACCAATTTTAAAAGAGCTTGGCAGCATGTGCAGAGAGTATTCATTAAAACAGGAGAAGAGAACAGGACTTGCCTCCATGTAAAGTGAAATCTTCCTCCGGGACAGAGGTAGCGATGTTTCGTATGTGGCCGAGCTCCTCTTCACTGATGCTATTGCAGGGGCAGCTCATAGTTTTCGGCTGACCCTCCTGTGTGAAAAAACCTTAACATATCACACAGTTCACTGTATCCTAAAAATGTCCAGACTGTAATGACAACTATTAGGCCTGAATATTTTTATGAATAGTTTGTGATTAATATTTTGGTGGACATAAAATCAAAAGACAATGAGGATGTTAATATGTCACACAAACATTTTAATATAATTTTTTTTAAATGACGATGATTATACAATTATAAAAAGCAACACATTCTTACATTTGAAAAACAACAAGAAGCAACACATTTTTGTTTTTTTCTTGAAAATAAATAAAAATAATCAAATGATTAATCCATTGTCAACATAGAGCAGCTCATACCAGGACATGGTGACTCAAGCCAGTGGTTTATGTGAAGGATCTTCTCGTCTTTGGAGCTAGCATAAGCCTACCCGCTGATTTTGTCGTATCTCGCCACTTCCTCCTAAAAGAGACGGATGTGAGTTGAGTGTTTGAAGAAGAACAGCTGTGCTAGCAGCTCTGTGAGGCTGTACCTGAGCGAATGTTGAAGTGAGCAGGTGTAACGATTACTATGGGCACCATCTTTGTGTTAAATGCAAAATCGTCAAACTAAACTAGGTACAGCTGAGATTGATGGGAATATAATTTAAGGAAAGGTGATGGGCCAACACGCCGACCTCTGCCCTGTCTCCCAAGGCCCCTGCGCCTCGTAGGCGACTCCCTCTTCTCCTCATTCGACTGCTTGTCGAAGCAGCCGTGGGTGTGAATGCCTCATGGTCCAGTGTACCAGTCACGAAGCTCTAATAATGTTATAAACATTGATAAAAAGCATCAGTTATCCTGCAAAGCAACAAATGATGTATGTGAAGATAAAGCGGGTAATTTTCAGGCCTGCCATATAACACTCTCTAGTAGCTAATGTGCTCGCTAACGTTAGGTACGTAAATAAGCTTATATAAACTGATTTACGGTAGCCTACGTTAAAAACACTGACAATGTTGTTTTCACAAAAAGTCAGGGGTAATAATGTAAGGCAACGGTAACTAAAAGACATGTTATAGTCTAGCAATGTCGACAGTAGTCCATGTTAGCTTCTTGCGTCATGTTATGAAATTTTTGCAGCATGGCTCTTAGTGTCAGAACGGATGTTGGAGGCAGTGTGATAAATCAATGGCAGACCACTTTCATATATTTTGGGACTGCTTTTTCATACACTCATTCTGGAAAGAGATTGCAGAAGACATGAGTACCAGCTTTGGACTAAAAGTTGATTGCTTATACATAGCAGATTATTTTTTATATACTTTAAAACATGAATGGAGGGGTTCTTTAGCTAAATATTCACCATATCAATTATAGTAGATGATAATATGTCAGTGTTGTCATTACAGAATTGCCTCCAAATGAAAAGAAAAGAAAAAATTATATGCATTTTAACCAGCTGTATTTGCTGTGTCAGTGATAAAAAGTGGGAGATTTCATGGAAAGCTATGAAAACATGCAAAATAAACTTCACATTAATGTTTGTAATTTAGACTGAAATAAATATAGTTAAAAGAACATTTGAAGACCAGAGTATAAAGGGCAAAATGTGGGACAAAACATGAAAAGCATGTATCGGCAGAGAATTCTATATTCTCTAAATCACTCACCAGGTCTACAACCACATCTTTATGGAAGGTGTTCCTCCACTTGGATGCTACACTGCACAAATAAATCACAGCCTCTGTCATCTGCATTGACATGAAAGATGGGAGCATTAACGACCTGGGCCACATCTCTGGGGTAAGAAGATGAGCGAGCCATCCTGGGGTCTATGGTGAAGCCAATCTGTGGGGACAAGAGGACTACGTGAATAAAATAAATAGTAAAATAATCAAAAAGTGTTTTTTTATATTTTATATTTCAGTTTCCTGAAAGAGAAACTTATGTAGTTGTTACTAAAAGTTACTGCACTAACACAACTGGTTTGTATCTACAATAAACCCCTCTGCCTAATTGTCATTTCAGGTTGTGCATTCAATAAAATACCTAATACATTGTTTAGGTAGACTCTTTGCAATCAAACCATGTCAAAACACCAAACATGTACAAATTACTGTATATGGAGGTAATTTGGCTGATGACCACTCTAAAAAACATTAGTATTAGAAATAGTCCAAGAGTTGAGTAAATAAAAGTTCATGCAATGATGGTACTAGTGATTGGTCCTGGGCATTCCATTTACCAGGGCCTCAGTGTCAATTTTTGCAGATATCTTATATTTTCCAAATCTTTGTCTGATGAATTTTTCTGAGATTTAAATTGAAGGTGAAATTAAATAGCATTAAAATATGGTTTGTAAAAATGACAGTAGTCCATACAATATCCTAGCATGGGATCCAGATTCTTGGAGCTCATTTAAATTGCTCTGCCACACTACATCTTAATACTTCGATTGAAAAATAATTTAAAAATGGCAGAAATCTTGCCGGTCCACTCACAACCATTTATCTGATAATGGGCAGGGTTTATACCATGAAGCAAAGAAAAGCGACTTTTGCTGATCAGTAAATTTTTCACACAAAAAAAGCAACACTCGTTCACAGACATTATGTAATCATCATCATAGGCATTTCCTCTCGGTACGCTGTGGTCAATTGACATTTCCGCATTGCTCAACAGACGTCACATGATTCGTTGCTCTCACTGATTGTAGGTCTATCAAACGCCTCTAGGGAAAAATGAGCTGAGAGGTCCCAGACTAATATGCATTTGACTATTAGTCTGGCTATGCCTGGCTAACAATATCCTAATCAAACCAAATTGACTTTTAAGAGCACCAGTCTGCAAAAACTGGGACCCGGCAGGTTAATGCCCCCCTGCACAGCTTCAAACCAGAGGTGCCTGCTGGCTAACTAACAGTTGATCAGAGCCTCAGTGCATACCTGATTGTTGACCACCACGTGAATGGTGCCGTGCGTGGTGTAGGAGGGCAGGTCAAATAGGTGAAATGTCTCGTACACGATACCCTGGCCTGCAATTACAGCATCGCCATGAAGCAGGATAGACATCACCTGCAAAATAATTCATTGTGTATAAAACATGTTTGGAAAAAAACACACAGGGGCTTTGACCAAATAAAGAAATATATATAATCAGAGTACCCTCTTGCCCTAAGTGTCCCCGCAGTAGAACTGCTCAGCATTGGTCTTCCCCTGCACCACAGGGTCCACTGCTTCGAGGTGGGGCGGGTTCGCCATGAGTGGCAATGTGACAAAGTGTTGCAAAGAGTTTGGAGTAGAATTTTATGCATGAAGGCCACTGTAATTTTTGTTGTTGTTTTGTTGTTGTTCCGATTATTATTGCTATCATTATCGTCCCTTGTCTCTGAAGGTAATATTTAAACCTCATCTGCAGACTCTAGTTTAGAGTCAAACTGGCAGAAAATTTGATCAAGTTCTTTCCGGATTACATTGGCCAGCACATTCAGCCGACCTCTGAAGAGACACAAGTCGGAGAAAAACAGTCAGAAAACAGAATTAACATTCAGGGCTTTTACTTTTTTAGGGTTTGACAAATGATGTACGAACTCTGTGTTAACCTGTGCGGCATTCCCATGATCACACTCTCAACTCCGCTCTGACTGGACTTGTCGATGATGGTTTTGAGGGCCGGTATGAGAGATTCACAACCCTCCAAACCGAAACGCTTCTCCAATGAGCAATTTTTCTGGAGAAACTCCTCAAACCTGTGAATTGGTGGTGGTGCTGCTGCTTCACACTGTCGGCTCAGAACGTCTATGCCCCAACCCCCCAGACCGGGACAACCCATGCGCCGTATATTTTTCCAGTTCATTTCAGAGGTGGGTAAGGAATTTGAAGGAACACAGACGGACCTGGTGGATCGGATCATTCTGGCCAACAGAGTCCTCTTCTCCTCCAGACTGAACTGCATGACTTCCGGTGTCTCAAACTTCTGTCTGATCCACTGGCATTGCTCCACGTCATTAACCCTCCCGCTTGCCACGCGTGTAATTTTCAGAGGCCCTCTGGGTCTCTCGGACCCCGGGACACCCCGCGGAGCCTCTGGGCTTCTCTGACCCCAACCCCCGGGTTGGACAAACCGCCCCGGAGCCTCGGGGTCGGGGCTTGTCTGACCCCAACCCACGAGTCGGACAAACCGCCCCGGAGCCTCGGGGTCGGGGCTTCTCTGACCCCACGAGTCGGACAAACTGCCCCGGAGCCTCGAGGTCGGGGCTTTTCTGACCCCAACCCACGAGTCGGACAAACCTCCCCGGAGCCTCGGGGTCGGGGCTTCACTGACCCCACGAGTCGGACAAACCGCCCCGGAGCCTCGGGGTCGGGGCTTCTCTGACCCCAACTCCCCCAAGAGAGAGAGAGAGAGAGCGAGACACACACAACACACACACACACACACACAGAGAAAGAAAGAAACAGCGGCGACCCCTGGACACGGGTGATAGAGGGTGCCCTAACTCCAAAAAAAATTCACAAAAGGGACACAGGCGGGCGCTCTCGTGATCAAGGCCTTCGCCTAAAATTAATAAAAGGGACACAGGTGGGCACTCTCGTGATCAAGGCCTTCGCCTAAAATTAATAAAAGGCACACAGGCGGGCGCTCTCGTGATCAAGGCCTTCGCCTTTGTGTGTGTTGCGACTCCCCACAAGTGTCCCTTGACGGGTCCGCGGCCCCGGACGCGAGGCTTCTCGATCTGCCCGAGTCTACCTAAAGATGATCTGACTGTCAGAAAAATATGTATTATAACTAGTTATAAGAAGAACATGCTGATCGTAGAAAGAACAGTCTGTATTGGTATCTTGTATACAGACGTGATGTTGTGGTTACTGTTGTCCACTATAGAGGCAGAAACACCTCAGGGCATGCATGACCTTGGAATGTGACTCAGGAAACTCAGGACCTGCCATTTCAAATTATTCTAACATCTTGGTCCTTCGAGCCGGATCCAAACATCCTTTCCACCTTCCAGGAGTGGGACTGAAACCGTGCACGGGGGAGCAGAGGACTCCTAAACAAAGACCTCCAGCTGAATTGCTGTAAAGGGAGGCCAGTCACCACTGGAGGGTGGAAGGGTGACGGGACCCAAAAGAAACAAAACAAGAGAACACAGAATTGAGCGGTTTAAGGTAAGAGAATTAAGAGAATTAAAGTCGCAAAATTAGGATAAGCGCTAAAGAAAAACCTATAGAGAAAGAGGTCAGCAGTAAGAAACTGTGATCAAAACTCTGTGAGGTAGCGTGGTAGTCCATAGTCTGTGTGAGAAGACTACAGGAAATAAATAACTCCGTGTACACGTTAAATAGTTCGAGGAACTAAGGTATCGCGATAGGAAAGACGACTGATGTGTGTGTTTGTCTTTGTGTGTTGTGTGTTTTTGTCATTATGTATTGTATGTTTTTGTCTTTGTGTGAAACTGGGAGATAGAGATTCAGTGGTGTCTCAGTATTAAATGTACTGATCAGACCAGTTGCTCAGGTGTATTCCATACAAACTGGTTGGCCATTGAAGGGGATTGTTGACAGTGTCTCAGCAGAGAAAAACAGACGGCGGAAACCTAACGGTGATAACATAAACCGTCCAAAGATCTTTGCTGATTGGGTTGCTCCGAACGAAAGTGTCATACAAACTGACTGGCTGTTGACAAAACATAGAACAATGGGGAACAAATGTTGCAAAAAGCAAGAATTAGAACTTAGTGGAGATGCAAAATGTATGTTTATAAGAGATAAGGAAAACATTAAATATTTGCAAAGATGGGAAAAAAAAGGTTTACAGGTAGAATCATTGTAGAAGGATGTAACAAATTAGTGAAGGACGTAGAAAAAAAATAGGCTTAATTGATCCAAAAACAAACAAAAAGAATGGATTAAGTCAGGCCAGAGAGTGGCTCGCTGAAGCCCATAAAAGAAAGTGGGGCCAGTCAAAAGCAAAGAGTAAAGAAACCCTGGTGTTGGAGGACAAAGAGGATATAAACTCAGTAATTAGATCTAGACAAAACCCTCCACCTCCAGAATATGATGATGATCCACAGCCACATCCTCCTCCCACAGCCTCCTCCCTATACCCTGAGATACCCCAGCAAGAACCAATACTGCCAATAGTGTTACAAAAACAAGCAGGGGGTGACACACGATCAGGACATGGGTGGGGCAATTGGGCTATAGCAAAAGGGCAGGCCATGAGCCCATTTAAAGGTGCTGCTAGTGGAGCGGAACGTCCCCAAGTCAATGAGTTAGTACCAATGATTCAGGTCCCTAACCCAAACCCAGGAGACGATGGAGATTTAACTATGTATGTATACAGGCCTTGGACCGCGGAGGATGTTAAAAAAGCCACGGAAGGCATACATCATCCAAAAGTAGACACATATATAGAAGGAGTAGAAGGGCTCTATGCCAGTTATAGACTCAATGGGGTCGAAATTGAGAGAGCTATGAGACAGATAATGGGACACGATTGGTGCCTTATTTGCGGAAATTGGAATCCAAATGACGATCAGGGAAGGCCACTGCCATATGGTGACGCTAACCTTAGGCAGAGACTCACTGACGTAGAAGGACGTGTGAGAGGCAGATATCAGGCTAGAGCAAATTGGACAGAGATAAATAGGTGCATTCAAAAGGATGATGAAGACGTAGATCACTATTATCATAGGCTCAAGGAAGTGTTTGATAATCACAGCGGGGTTGAGGTACCACAAGACATGGCCAATGATAGCCCTTATGAGCAACAGTTAAAGAACGCATTCTTAAAGGGTAGCCAACCCCAAATCAGCAGCTTCATCTCAAAACACATGGTTGATCATCGCACTGCCCGCTTACAAAATACTTTAGAATATGCCAGACACGCAGAACAACACTTTAAAGATAAAAGGAAGGCCAAAAAAGGACATGCACTAATCTTAGAAGAAGATGGTGCGACAATATTGATGTTAAATAGTGGAAGAGGTGGTTATAAGGAAAGGGGCAGAGGAAGAGGTCGAGGACGAGGCAGAGGTAGAGGTAGAGGTCACGGTACTGAATGTTGGGAGTGTGGACAAGAGGGACATTGGGCACAAGATTGTCCTAAAAAGAGAACGCCCAGCTATCAGACCTATCAGGACATAAGACAGGAACGAGCATGACTAGGCGAAGAAAGAAGGTCAGACAGGGATAAGGAGAAGAAAGAAGATAAAGAAAGTGAAGAGGAAGTGTTAGAGTTGAGCACACTAGAAGTGCTACTATGGGAAGAGGAAAAACCAGAAGTTACGCTGACAGTACAGGGCAAGCAAATTAAATTTCTCTGTGATTCAGGTGCATCCAGAACTGTCGTCAACCCAGAAGATGTACCTCAAGTGCAAATTTCAACAACCACTATTTGCGTAAAATCAGCTAATGGACGACTTCATAAAACCTTTATCGGAGCCCATAAAAATAACAGATCCAGAAACAGGATAAAACCTTAAAAGCAGAACCGTTACCAAGAAACTACTCAGCTCAAGCTGCTGAGATAGTAGCACTAACTGAAGCATGCAAAATAGCCAAGGGGAAAGTTGTAACTATATACACTGATAGCCAGTATGCATTTTCAACAATCCATGTGTTTGCACAACAATGGAAAAACAGAGGGATGGTAACATCTGCAGGCAAAGATATTACACATAAAAATTTAATTCTAGCCTTACTAGATGCCATTCAGCTACCTAAAAAGGTAGCAATATGTAAATGTTCCACTCATACAGGTAAAGAAGACCCAGTATCTAGCGGTAATGCAAAAGCAGATGCAGCAGCAAAACTAGCTGCAAAAACAGATATTTACAGTACAAAACGTACAACCACATAGACCAAGAAGTATTGAGAGATATGCAGAAAGTGTCACAAAACTCAGAAAAACAAAAATGGAAAAATAAAGGGGCAACACTTAAAGATGAGCTTTATGTATGACCTGAAGGAAAACCTATTCTGCCAAACAACCTTTTTAGATATGCTGCAATATTGAGCCATGGACTGAGTCATGTCTCAACAGGAGGGATGGTAGCAATCATACAAAAGGTGTTTACAGCATATGGATTTACTAACTATTCAAAATTTTTTTGTTTAGCCTGTATTATCTGTGCAAAATACAATGCTCAAGGAAATTTGAGACCAAAGAGAGGACAATTTCCAAAACCACAATTTCCATTCCAAATGATCTGTATGGACTTCATAGAGTTAAATAAATGTGAAGGGAAGAAATATTGTTTAGTTATCATTGATATATTCACCAAATGGGTAGAAGTATTCCCAACAGCATCCCCTGATGCACTAACAGTAGCGAAAGCGCTAGTAAAAGAGATAATACCAAGGTTTGGGATACCAGAAAGAATCTACAGTGATAACGGAAGCCATTTTGTAAATCATTTAATAAGAGCAATAGCTCAAAATTTAAAAATAGATCTGAAGAACCATTGTGCTTATCACCCACAGTCAGCAGGACTAGTAGAAAGACATAATGGGATTTTAAAAAATAATTTAAAGAAAATCATGGAAGAAACAGGAAAGAACTGGGTATACTGTTTACCCTTAACTGTCCTGAACATGAGAGTTACACCGGCTTCTACAGGACTCACTCCATTTGAAGTGATGTATGGTAGACCTTATTTCTTACCACAACTGAAACCATTTCACAGAATAGATGAAGAAGCAGATCAGACTTTAGCAGATTACATGAGGAAGATGCTAACAAATAGAAAAGTGTTTTGTGCCAACTCTCTTCCAGGAACAACCGAGGAGAAGACTGAAACGCCAGGGGAAAAGGTGACTCCAGGAGATTGGGTACTGATCAAAGCCATCAAGAAAAAGAATTGGTCAAGCCCAAGGTGGGTTGGTCCTTACCAGGTATTGCTCACCACACCCACTGCAGTAAAAATAGCTGAAAGGACATCTTGGATACATCTGTCACATTGTAAACTACTACAAGGGTTTAGAGAAACTCAAGGGATAGATTAGTTACTCACCACCGCTCCCCAGAGGCAAAGTCTGATTACAAAGGGGGATTCTCTCAATAAGAGGGAGTTCGTCTCAAACTCAGTGAAGCAATCAACGGCTGAAAGGGAGCATAGGGTGAGCCTAAAATAGTAGAGGAATAGTGAAATAAATAACAGATAAAGAAAATCAGAGACCCTTAACGCAGAATCCAGGAGTTCAAAGGCTAATTACTAGGAGAATATACTATAGAAGAAGAGAGCAGTAGTCCACGGTAAAGTCTTTCTCTTGATTATCATTCTTTTACTGTTAGTCTTATTTGTTTGTGAGACACCATGGATAGACCTAAACCATGGCATCCATTTAGACACCCAGGTCTGTGTGGGATGCGGGGGACAGTTTGCTGTTTGTTAATAATAGCACTCCTAATTGTCCTTCCCTTGTTTTGGTATGAAATGCAGACTGCAAAGAACCACACTAGAAATAGAAAATCGCTGACATCCTCATTTCAACCACTGACTCTCCAGTTCACTGAAGGAAAGGATAGTAGCGTACAGTTTGACCTGTGTAACGTAGTAAGCTGTAAAGAAAATCAGAAAGAACATACAGGGTCAGTCGTTTATATTTGTGAAATGGGGACGCGTAACGCAGGTGACTATGAAACAAAGTGTGGATCTTGGAGTTATGTAATAACAAACACAGGGAGTAGTTGGGGCTATCAGCCACCCAGAGCCAGTAAAGGATCAGACCCCCTCCAACAGAGACTGACCTTAATAAAAGGGTATGCCCAATCTTCATGTGGCAAGAACAGCTGTAATCCTTAAATCTTGACACTCAAAAGACCACAAGATGCAGACACTAGCAAGTACGTATTGGGCGCATATGAGTCAGGGCAAAATCTTCTGGGACATTTTGTCATAGCAGTAATAAAGACACAGCATAACACAATCACAGCATCATCAGTAATCACACCAACTATCATGCCTCAGGGTGAAACTTTCTCATTAGTACAATATTTGCCTAACCTGAACTATGAAGATAAAGTTGCTCTTGAGACAGGTTTTGTGGAAAAGAATGAATGGCTAAAATGGATGACATATAATACCGAGCAAAGTGGCCAATCTGATTGCATTGCCTGTGCCAGAGCAAGACCCCAGCTGGCTACTACCCCGTTTCAGTTAAATAATAAGAATGACCCTAAGGGTCTCCAATGCGTTTTGCAATTATTTGGCAACACTTCAGCTGCAGAGGACTGTAAAACATTGTCCTTACTGTTTCCCCCAGTCCAAAAAGCAAGCCCACCTCCCTCAGTAACTACTTATAAAGGTATTTACACCTGTTTTGATAGATCAGGCCAAGGACATAGACTAGGACCATTACCTGAAACTTACTGTCAACACTCCATCGACATCACCTCCGACTATGGGGACTATTCAGCTTCCTGGTTTCTGAACCATATAACCATGAGAGCAGACCTCTGGTGGTTGTGTGGAGATATGACATTAAGACCGAAGCTACCAAAGAAGTGGCGGGGTAGTTGCGCTTTAGTGCAGCTTGTAATGCCATTTTACATGTTCCCTACAGGAGAATACGGCCAACTGGGTACTAGACTAAAAGAAGCAGGAACACTGCGACAGAAACGTTCAGTCCCAGGAGGCTCCTTCGATAACAGAGTGTACATTGACAGCATTGGGGTGCCCAGAGGGCTACCTGATGAGTTTAAGGCTAGGAATCAAATCACTGCAGGATTGGAGTCACTTTTGTTCTGGTGGTCTACAGTAAATAAGAATGTGGATTGGATTAACTATATCTATTACAATCAGCAGCGGTTTGTTAATTATACCAGGGATGCAGTAAAAGGGATAGCAGAACAACTGGGTCCTACTTCTCTCACAGCATGGCAAAACAGGATGGCACTAAATATGTTATTGGCCGAAAAAGGAGGTGTATGCAAAATGTTTGGAACTTTCTGTTGTACATTGATCCCAAATAACACATCTCCAGATGGCAGCATCACCAAAGCCCTGGCGGGGCTGACTTCTCTGTCTGAAGAGCTGGCAGAGAATTCGGGCATCAAGGATCCATTCAGTGACTTCCTAGGTTCCTGGTTTGGCAAATGGAGCTCCCTAATAACCTCTTTTCTGATCTCGTTAGCTGTTGTTGCAGGAATCCTTGTTACCTGTGGTTGCTGTTGCATTCCTTGCATACGAGGACTCTTGAAAAAACTGATTGAGACAGCCTTGACCAAGAACGAGGATATTGGAGATCCTGAGAGACGTGTCTAAGTGCATTAAGTTGATTGTTATGATCTGTTTAATGAAAATCTAACGAAGTGTTAAGCAGTGATGTTCTGTTTAATTAACAAGTGCCTGGATGAACTTGTATATACATGTATTGTGTGCTATATCTAATGGTTTATTTGTGTTCTTTTTATTAGTATAAACAGGAGGGAAATGTCAGAAAAATATGTATTATAACTAGTTAAAAAGAACATGCTGATCGTAGAAAGAACAGTCTGTATTGGTATCTTGTATACAGATGTGATGTTGTGGTTACTGTTGTCCACTATAGAGGCAGAAACACCTCAGGGCATGCATGACCTTGGAATGTGACTCAGGAAACTCAGGACCTGCCATTAACTTTGTCTGTAAATAAGTAACACACAGATATACATTGTAAAGGGGAACCGCCCATCATGCTTAAATATCCTTGCATCTCCTGTATTCGTCGGACAACCTCAGTACTCAGACACTGTGCTGCTGTATTGACTTGTCCCCTTGCAGCAAGAATATATGTTTGTATTAAATGTTACTGTTTGTCTAAGAAACCGAATTCAACTTTCTGTGTTCATTTCAAATTATTCTAACACTGACCCCCCCCCCCCAACCATGTAGTGTGTGGGAGCCCGGTCCCTGCAGAAGCCGAAAGGCCCGAAGTCTTGTTGTCAATGTGCCTCACGCTGTCACACATGGATGCAGTCAATGAACGAGATGAGACAGAAGCAAGAAAGTCATGAAGTGAAGTTCCAGTCTGTTCGCCTCAAACGAACACAATAAATAGATGGAAATAAAATGAAATGAAATTCAATAAAATTGTATTTTATAACACACAAGTGCACTGCCTCTTTTCTGTGTGTCTTGCTTTCAAATAACAACTACTGGAAATTCTCCTCAAGACTTTTCTTTTCACATTTTATTTCTTGCACACAGAACAGTACATCTCATAATCTGGTACAAACAACCCTTAGTTAGGTTCGTTTTGTCTCGTGGACCCATCCATCGCTTTCCGGCGTCTTGTTCCCTGTACACAGCCCTGGGCAGCTCCGAAGTTGCACAATGGAGACAGCGAGAGCTGCAGGCTCCCTGTGGAGGAGAGACTCGGCGTTCGACCGTTCCAGAGTGTGTTTACGGACAGCCCTGCTCATCGCGATCGAATCCGCTTTTGATAAATACAAAAACGCCGTTGCAGCAGCGAAGAGACCCTCGAGGATGCGAGCGCATGCCATCAACCGGAACGCACCCTCGACTACGACAGAAAGAGCTGTCAGAGCGTACGACGACACGAGGACGCAGACATGAGCACAGATGACGAATACCAGTCCGGCGAAAGGGACGGAGCCAAGGCGGCGCCCTGGGGACGCACTGTACACTTCGAACGCAGCAACAGTGAAGAGAGCATGTCGGAAGGAGAACCGTTGGCTCCCGAGAGCGAGTATGAAAACGAAGGAGGGGGCTACGGATATTACGCTTCTTCTCCTTTCTGGGAAGCCGCGGTCCTCCTCTGGAAAAGAGGAGACGAGGACAAAGAGGGGAGGAATAAAGATGAGACCGGAGGATGGACACCGAGGTGCTCGTTCGACGCTCGGCAATGCTGGTGGCAGATGCCTCAGGTGCGAGGCCCACGACGCTCACTGTAAGTCGGTGGCCGAGAACTACAGAAGGACTCTAAACACATACACCAAAACTGTGTCGGAACTCATGCTAGGTTTCAAGACAGTCCTGGAGAGGTATCCCGAGCTCAGGTTCGACACGGGCGACGAACGTCTTCACTGCATGGTACAGGCCGCTCTGGGGCGTAACGCCCTGGTGCGGGAAATGGTCCGCTTGGCAGCCAGGAGAGGACATGCTTGGGGACTCCCGGGTCTTAACGACAGCGAGGAGTACGGAGAGGAAAGGCCCCGCAGACCCGTGGTCGCATCGGTGTGCGAGGCCCTGAACTCGTGCTACAAGGACGGCGAGGCGCTGAGGTTGATCCTCGAGCGCTACACCGATCTGTACGTACGGTACATGGAGGTGTGGTGAGAGATGTGCACCAAAATAACCAGAGATATCTCGACGATGGAGTTTATGGAGCGCACACGGGACAGGCCAGGCGTGAGCAACGGGGAGCCTTGGTCTGAAGCTAAGGCCTACGTGGCTCGCATGCTGGCCAAGGTGGATTTGCTCGTCCCGAGGTCTGTGGGAGAAGCCTGCGCCCGTGTGCTGAGGACCCTGAACGCGAACCTCTCGCATGTACCCGTGAATTTCGAGGACCGCAAGCGGCTGTTCTTCGGCTCCGTCGAGGACGTGCGCGATCGTCTCGACGCCGCAAGCTCTCGTATGTGGAGCTGGGATTCTAGCATGGACGACCTGTATTACGATCTACGCAGCGACCTCGCGGTCCTCGAAACTCTGATCGGCGTCGGGGAGATCTCGGTCAAGAGCCTGCTGTACGACAGATCCGTACTGGTATCGCTGAGAAAGATCACGCGGAACGAGAGCACGCTGGAGCTGAGGTTGACGCAAATGCGCTCTAAGCTCGCGGAATCAAACGCTCTCAGGCGACGTGCGGACGCAAACTCGCTCGGAATGGTGAATTGACAGCGAACCCAGGGCGCTCGGAAAGAAAGATTCCTCTTGGGCATTTTGAGTATTTGTATTTGAAAGCAAAAAAAAACAGATGAGGAGGCCATCTGTGTATTATAAAATAAACTTTTATTTTCATTTCATTTTATTTCATTTCAGGTTTTTTTTGTGTTTGTTGTATCTGAGGCGGTCAGACTGGGACTTCATGAGTTTTTCCATTTGCAGGGCCCAGGCATAACACCCACACACGGGTCCAGATCATCTTTGTATATGAGTGCTTAAAGCCAATCATTGACAACAAGACCCTCGGGGCCTTTCGGGTACTGTAGGGATCGGGCTCCTGTATCACACACACACACACACACGCATAGGGTGGGGCATTGCACCATTCCTAAGGACTTACCTGATGTAAAGTAAACAAAGTATAGCCCATAGGCGTGCCTGCTGTGCAGCCATGCGATCAGTCAAGCCTGAACTATAGAAACTGCTGCTTTTGTAACTAAAGCTACTGGTCACTCTACTGGACTGTGGTTGTGTCTCCTCGAAAGTTTCATTGGAGGTCCGGTGAACCAGGTGAGGAGCTTGGGATATATCCAGTTAGAGCTGCAGGTCCTATACCTGATCGATGTTGACTTAATGGACTGGAGCTTAAGAGGGAATTACAACAGGCATTGCATTACTGGTGATGTTAGTAGTATTTTTTTTTAAGCTGATGATCCCTTAACACTGATAACAGTAACATGCTCATAACATTTGTTGTATGCTTCATTGCGGAACACACACTCACTTATTCTGTTTTGTGGATATGTCACTTCTTTGTCAATTGTACCGTATCCCTAATTATGGTTTATGACACACATATGCGTGCGTGTGTGTGCATGCGTGTGTGTGCGTGTGTGTGTTCGTGCATGCGCATGTGTGTTGTAATGGTAAATTCATGCATTCACGTTTGCAATGCAGACAAGACCATGTCTGGTCCATGCTCATTTTGCTCCGGTGCGCATAACTACTAATTGTAAGGCACATTCATTAGGTTGTGAGGATACTCAAACCGCGATACGGCGGGTCTTCTTAATATGGCTAACGTGACCATAGAACAGTTTTACACTCTCATGACTTACGAACCTCACACGACCAGCAAGGATCTGGTCGATGTTTGGCCGAATTTTGTGTCTTCGCTTGGGTCCAAGTGGTGGGGCTATGTCTCCCAAGGAGCCGTCCGGAACTATCTAAGCAAGCCCGAAGTACCTCAGGGCGCAATCGTGGCATCGGGATGCCTTTCCGAAAGTTTGAGGGGAACCTCGAAAGGTGTCCCTGGCAGAGTGTGTTCCCTTACGATGAAAAGGCCAGGAGGCACGTTCATGTATCACGTGCAAATGCAAGGCGGCAAGTACAGATGCGAAGGGGCGACGAGTATCGCATTTACGGACCCGCTGCAGCAAGTAAAGGAGGTGTGCCGCACGTTAAACGGAGAGTTGATCGATGGACCAACCGAGGAGAGGCTGCGAGAGGAGTCGAGGTTTACCGTGGACGATGTCATCGAATTTGTGCAAGATGCAAGGGTCCTCTCTCTGGGCTTGGTAGAGGACACCAAAGTGTTTGTTGGCATCGGAGAGACACTACGCAAGCAGCAAACAAGAGACGGGAGTCTGGTCGGTTTCGCTGCTTTGTTTGTCCAACACGACACCCAGCCAGGGTACCTGTTCAGCATCATCTCAAACCCCAGAGAGGCATATGATAGTGTTTGACAGCGCGGGATTGCTGCTCGTGGAAGAGGACAAAGGGGTCGTGACACGCTTCCTCACATTGACTGAGTTAATGCAAGACCTGAAGAACGAGTTGTTCTCAACCCTGATAAGTTTTGGACAGAACACATCCAGTCGATGAATGTCGAGAGACCGAGGCATTCAAGGGAGATCGGGTTGTAGGGCCCACTGTGGCCAAAGTGTGTAATTTTGCCCATGTAAAGACAACTAAACGATATGTAATGAACGTTGTGATCCACAACCTCATGTAATAAATAAAACACAACCGTCTGCTGTCACACTAACACCATGTTGTCTCTCATTTCACTGTCTGAGCGTTCGTGAGGTGGTATTCATCCAGAGTGTTGATGACAAGCCAACATCACATTACCTGGAATCTGAGGCAGGTCCTGCCAGGAGCCTAGTCAAAACCAAATAAGTGAGCAAACTTTATGATACGCCGCAGTAATTTCATCTCTCTGGACGACTGAGAGTGTGGCTAGTGCATATGTTTGATCTACATCTCTTAAGTTGTGTGTGGGGTGTGTGCAGGAACTGTGCATCCACAGGTATTATTGATTGCACAGACGAATGTGTGAATGTGTCAGTCGCATTGTGCCACTCCAACCCCGACTGCCACCAACCAAGCTTGGAGAGAACGTAAACAACAATAGCGTGTGACGTTCGAGCCGAGACTAAATTGTCTCGGTTGGGGACGTCCAGAGCTGCGGTCCACACACCATGGGAGCGAATTTCACAGCCGCCCAGGTGGCCGAAGTAAAACACAAATTGAATCGGATATTCGCTGGACCAAGCCGCGAAGACGTTTGCATGGACGAGTCCAAAGACGATAACGGAAACACATCCGATGGCCGGTTAGGGCCCGAGGCCGATGATGACAACAGCGACTATGAATGCGATGAGGGCGAGAGTGACCAAGAAGCGGGTCTAGGAGAAGAACATGGTGAAGACGGAGATGACAGCGCGCAAGAGGAAGAAAAAGAAGAAGAAGAAGATTTTTAGATTTTTAAAACATACTTTATTTGATACTATTTTTTTTACAGTCTTTACAACATGATTGACATCATTTTACTCAAGGACATTTTTAAAAGAGAGTTCTTCTATCTCTGACACACTACAAATAATATTTTCCTGACCCCAGAATTTCTCAAACTGAGCCACATTCCTCGTAAGTTTGTGGAATTGGAACTCGAGCCTCAGTCTGGCTCGGATGTTGCACCTCCACAATGTCATTAGGTCCACTGCGACACCCTTCAGGACTTTGTCTCTGCGACTGACGTAAATTGCCATTTTTGCTTCGGCTATCAAAAAATTTAGTAGCTGACATTTGTTTTTGTTGTTTTCCTTCCACCTGATTCCACCAATAAACCCGGGGATAGAAAAAACAACGTTAAAATGCTAAAAACGCGTTTTAAACGGTTAAAAAAAACAGTTAATCGGTTACACTCGGCGAACACATGAAAAACATTCTCGGACAACCTGCAAAAAGGGCACTCATTTAAAACACTGTGATTCATCTTGGATATAAAAGCGTTGGTGGCAATAGCCCCGTGAAGAATCCTCCATTGGAGGTCACCAGTCCGTTTCTTCACCGGGGGTTTGTACAGTGTCATCCACTCAGGCATCCGTCCACTCAGTCTCTCAGACCACACGTTCGTGGCTCTGTCACACAGGTTCTTATGATTCATTGTCTTCACGCAGCCTTTGTACAGATTCTTTCCGTTCACAGCGGAGAGGCTCAATGTTTTTTGCCGGTCAATGCTCAGAAGGGGACTAGTGAGCTCTGTGTACTTCGGGGTCAGGTTAATCTCAGGGAAAACGTCCATGGGCTCAGGTTGGACTGTTCCCTGGTGGAACTGTAGCAGGAGTTCTCTCTCCTTGTCGGAGAGTTTCTTCCTCCAGAGGTCGAGGGCTCTCTGCACCATCCGGACCGAACGAATCCCCAACATGGAGCTCACCGCCGGGGCGTTCGTGAGTGCTGGTCCTGCAGCGTCCACCAGTCTTTTCAAACTCACTGTGTTCGTCTTGCACAGCGCCATCAGTCCAGGTACAGCACTGCCACACACGTCGAGTCTGGCCCCACAGATCAAAGGCTCCATCATCAGCCAGTGCAGAGAGAGTTGCTGTGAATTAACGTTCCAGTTAAAAAGGCCACAGGATTTAAAAACACCCTGATAAAATAGAGGTAACCCGTCCAATTTTAAATCTTTAATATCAGTTAAAAATAGAGCCGCATCCAGTCCCAACTGATTTACACGTCTGAGTATGCAGCTGGTCACATCCCTCCAGACTAGATCTGAAGGCCCAGTTAAAAACCTTTGAATGAACTGTATTCTAAAAGTGGCAGTTCTACTTGCCAGGTGGACTAGGCCCTGTCCCCCCTCCTCTCTGGGTAAAAACAACACACATTGTGGCACCCAATGAAATTTATCCCAAAAGAAATCCACCATCTTTGCCTGGACGTTGGCCAACATACCTGATGGTGGGTCCAGACAGGAAAGTCGGTGCCACAACAAAGACGCCACAAGATTGTTCGTAACAAGCGTTCTCCCTCTGTACGACATCTGGGGATGAAGCCATTTCCATTTTGCTAATTTCCCTTCAACTTGTTCAATAATGTTTTCCCAGTTCTTTTTCATTATACTTTCGTCTTCCAGGTAAATGCCAAGATATTTTATCCCATCTCTTTTCCACGTGAGTCTCTGTGGGAGAGTGGGAAGACCCCCACACCACCCACCTACGGCAAGAGCTTCGCTCTTTTCCCAGTTTACCTTTGAAGAAGAGATTCGAGCGATACATTTAGTTATCCCATCCACCATATCTACATCATGCTGATTTTTTATAAAAACAACAAGATCATCAGCGTAGGCAGATAAAACGGTTTTACTATTAAAACCAGGCAAAACCAGACCATGAACGCTCAATCGTATTTTGTGGAGGAGGGGTTCCAGGGAGAGTGCATAGAGCATCCAAGACAAGGCAAAGCCCTGCCTGACACCTCTCTGCACCCTAAAAGGAGCACACAAACTGCCATTAAACTTCAGCACACTCTCAATGTCACTGTACAACACCTTGATCTTGGCAATGACACCAGCGCTGAACCCAAACCTCCCCATGGTTTCCTCAACACGGTCAAATGCCTTTTCTTGATCCAAAAAGATCAACCCAGTATTAAGGCCCAATGAACTGGAGACCTCCAAGTTGAACGTTGTCCACCATCGTCCTGCCGGGCACACAGTACGTCTGGTCCCGGTGAATAACCTGCTCCATGGCTTCCCTCAGCCGATTGGCCAATGCTTTTGAGAGGATTTTATAGTCCGTGCACAGGAGAGAAACAGGGCGCCAATTTTTAATCTCATGCAGGTTTCCCTTCTTGGGCAACAGGGCGATAACAGCCCTGCGGCAGGTTAAAGGCATTGCCCCAGTGACCAAGCTCTCATTAAAAACTTCTAAAACATCGTTTTTTAAAATGTCCCAGAAAGCTTCGTAAAATTGCCTGGCGCCTTCCCGCCCTTCAAGCTCTTCAAAGCACCCTGCAGCTCCTCTATCTTCAGGGGACACTCCAGCTTAGAGTTGGTCTCCCTGGAGACCTGAGGCAGTCCACCACAGAACCCCTCAAACAACTCTGCATGTTCTTCATGTTGGCTCTTATACAGAGAGGCGTAGAATCCCACCGCCCTCTCTCTGATCATAGACGGGTCATTGAGCTCTTGACCATCCTCCGAGAACAGAGAGTGAATCAGTTTCCTCTGTCCCTGTTTCCTCTCTAATCCAAAAAAATAGCTGGAGGGAGCATCCATCTCACATAAGTTCTGCACTCGGGACCTTAGTAGTGCACCTTGTACTTTCGTGTCCAGCAGGTCGGCCAGAGCCATCTTTTTAGACTTGAGGATTTCAAAATATCCTCGATTTTCTGTGGACATCTGTTCTAGCTCCACAATGTCAGTCTCCAGATCTCTGATAGATCTTGTGATGCCACGTGTGACGTTGAGAGTGTGCTGCTGACACAACTGTTTAATTTGGGTCTTCCAATGGTCCCACCACTGCCCTAGGCAGGTGAACTTGCTCTTCCTCTGTCTAAAACCAGTCCAAAAATAACTAAGAGCATCTCTAAAACTTTGGTCTACAGTTAAAATTGAATTAAAATGCCAGTACGCACTCTTAGGTAATATGTTTTTGATATTCACTTGACATAGCACTAAAGCGTGGTCAGTAAAACCAACTGGTAAAATCCTACATGATTTAAAAACACTAAAATGATGCTTGAAGCAATAAAATCGGTCGAGCCGAGCCAAAGATACTTTATCTTTTATGTGGGACCATGTGAACTGTCTGGAGCTTGTGTGCATCCTTCTCCAAACATCCACCAGGCCATGGGAATAGACCAGCTGCTTCAAGACCTGCTGAGAGACTGGATGAGGCTCGGCATGGTTACGATCTAAAATCTTGTTTTCCGTGCAGTTAAAATCCCCTCCTAAGAATAAATAACTTGCCGGCCCACAATCATCGAGTTTCCTGCAATATCTTTCTAAAAACAGCTTTCTCTCTGCACCGCTGGTTGGAGCATAGATATTCACAAAAACAATGTTAAAAAGACCAAAACCGGCTTTTACTAAAAGACAGCGCCCCTGGACGACGTGCTCCACCTCCAGGGAAGTCGGAGTGAAGCTCTTTGCGAATAAAAAGCCCACTCCAGCACTGAGTGTCGTGTGGTGGCTCAATACAACTTCTCCCTCCCACTCTTGACGGCAGTTGACGTCGTTCCCCAGGTCACTGTTCTTGAAGAAACAGGACGTCTAGTTTTTTCATCTTAACAGTTTCAAAAACAAAAGCCCTTTTTTAAAATTTCTCTGGCACCATTCAGGTTCAAACTCTCAAACTTAAAGCTGTTCATGGATGTTGAGAGATAAAAACCACAGATAAAAACAAACCAGGATAAAGTGCCAATCAGTGCGTTCATAGACATTTTAACAGATTTGCTTTCGTACTTTTAACATAATTTTCTTTAATCTAAACACTTCCCGATCTGTAAGATCAGCCTGTGTTTTACTCCTAATGTGTCTTTTCGCAGACGTGTAAAATACTTCTTTGTTAGGGAAAAAAGTCTCTATTTTCAACCCCTTCATGCCTTTCGTCTGCTGGAGAAATTTTTAAAAATCTTTAGCCGGATAAAAAATCTCCTGCGAGGCCTGTGAGGCCTGTGTGTGAGACAGGTCACTGGCATCAGACAGACAGCTGTCCCAGTCACTGCTGTCTGTCACCTCCTCTCTCCTTTCGGCCTGTCTGCTGGCTTTAGCCCCCGCAGCCGCTCTCACCCTCCGGCTGCGACGCTTCAGTGGAGCGGCCTTCTGCTTCGCCTCCATCTCCACACTCTCACCTGCCTGCTTCTGTCTCACCTGTCCTCCGCCCAGCTCACCTCCACCTGTCTCACCTACGACTGTCTTACCTCCGCCCAGCTCACCTCCACCTGTCTCGCCTACCACCCCCTCACCCACACCTTTCTCACCTGCACCCGTCTCACCCCCACCCGTCTCACCCCCATGTTCTTCATCACCTCTGCTCACCTCACCTGTCTCCATGCTGTCACCGACTCCTGCGCTCTCAGTGACTTAACACACCGTCTCACTGACCTGCTTCTGTCTGCTGCTGTTGTTCCGACCGGCCGAGGCAGAGTCGGTATCAGGAACCTCCGCGGCCCCGATCTCCTCCTCCACCGGCCCCCCCGCAGCGGTGGCGGCCGGCGGCGGTGGAGCCGGCGCTGGAACCCCACCGGTCCCCTCCCCGCCCGGCCCGCCGGCCTGCGGCAGAGCCGGACTGGCCTGTTTGGGACATGTCTTGGCTACATGACCCTCCCCCCCACATCCGAAACATTTCATAAAAGAAGAAGTTGCAAAAATCATATACTCGAAGTTGTCAATCTTCACCTGAAAGCGACAGTTGAACTCCTCGTGGCGGTTGTTGAGGATCATGTACAAGTGTCTGCTGTGGGACACCACGTGTCTCAACAGTGGTGATCTACACCCAGAGGAGAGCTTCTGACACCACCTTCCCTTGTCTGGACAGTTCCCTCACCAGGAACTCGTCACTGATGAATGGAGGAATGTTCGATATCGTGATCTTTGTCGCCGGCAGCGTCAGCGGCATCACCGGCTCGAACACTCCGTTGACGGTGACTCCGACCTCCACCAGGCGGTTCACCTGCTCCACCGTCTCCAAGAACATGACTTGACAGACCCATGTCCCATCACATCTCCCACGGCCAGGGCGACCTCCTCCACACTGCACGGAGACCCGGCCCCGACCTTCACCCCGTGCTTCCTAGTGAGCCTGGTGAAGTCTCCCCCACCACCCACCATGGCGTCACACGCCACCCGGCCAGACAACCACCTGGCCGGAACAGTGCACCAACAAACACCCCCACAACCCCAACTAAACCCGAAAAAACACCACTACACCACTAATTATTATTCCCTTAACAAATACAAAGAAAAATAGATATATAGATAGATAGATTCAGGTCAAACAAGACTCAATCACATGAGCTCTTCAACCCACACCCTCCTTCCTCAAGAAGAAGACGAAGAAGAAGAGGAGGAAGACTTTGACTTTTAACGCAACTTTATTTATACAAAGTATTCAAAACAAATCCTTAAATAAAAAACTCAAAAGAAAAGAGTACAAATATATGCTTAAAATTGCTAAAGCTTCAGCACGAGAGAGCCGTCCTCCCCCAGTGAGCACAGGACCTGCCTGATGCCCCAAACAACCCTGAAACCATCTATATTGTTGGTGAGTCTGAAAAAAGAGTGCTCGATCCTCAGTCTGGCAGCGTCCAAACCCCTCAGACACAGGACTGCATCGGTCCAGCCTGCTCCCAACATCATGTTCTTCCTACTCTTCCATATCGCTAGTTTGGCATTAGCTAAAATGAAATTTATCAAAACCTGGGTTTTCCTTTTCTTTGGTGAATAGTTGGGACCAAAAATAAAGAGGGGAAAAGAAAAAAACTCTCCTAGACCCTCCACCCACTCCTTCACAAGCCAGAACAGAGCAGCTAATCGAGGACAAGACACCACCAGATGTTCTACGGTCTCAGAAACTGAACAGAAAGGACAGCCCTCCCCAGTGCTCGGGTCCAGGCGAGCTCGGTATATGTTTGTAGCTAATGCTCCATGTATAATCCTCCACTGGATGTCAGCCATCCTCTTTTCAATAGGAGGCTTATACAGGACCCGCCAGCTACCTTTAGGGGAAACGTCTGAGCCAAAAACCTCAGTCCACCTCGACTCTCTGACTCCTGCAAGTGACCGATGGTTCAGGACCTTCACGCAGCTGGAGTAGAGCTGCTTCCCTCCAGAGGAGCCGAATGTTCCCAGTGCTGGCGTCTTCATTGAAAGCAGCAGGCCACTCCGCTCGTTCCACCCCTCCACAGTCGGACTCACACTCAGGGAGGGGAAAACATACTTGTGGTCTTCAGTCCACTGGTTGGGCAGACTTCGACTCTGAGCGTAAGCCCGGAGAGGAGCCGATAGGGACTGTAGCACCTCCTCCACCAGGTTCTGCAACACTCTGATTGACCTGATTCCCGTGATTTCAGCCAACCACTCCACTGACGCAGTCGTGAGGTGGCCCAGCTTCACTACGCCGGCCTCCACAAACCTACCTCTCAGGGTGGCTGAAGAGAAACCAGTGGCAGACAGGAAACAGTTGGAAAACAATGGTTCCTCAAACAGCCACATACCAGGTTCAGGGTCAGGAGGCCGAGTGAAACTGAGAGTACTCCAGGCATCCATCATCGAGCAGTAGAACGGAGTGAGACCAGACAAGTCAAAGTCAGATAATCTTACCAGGAACAGCTGCTTATCGAGGCCGAGCTGCCCGGCCTTCCGGAGCAGCAGCCGGGCCACAGTCGACCAGCAGAGGGAGACGTTGTACAGCAGCCGCTGAGCTGCCTGAAGTCTGAAGGCCGCAGTCCTGGAGATGACATCTATGAGGCCTGACCCCCCTCTGCCGTCGAAAGGTACAGGATCGATGCCTGCAGCCAGTGACGCCCCGACCAGAAAAAGTCCACAATCAGCCGCTGCAGTTGCTCCAATAGGCCCGGTGGTGGAGGTTGCACTTGCAGTCTGTGCCACAGAGACGAGGCAACCAGGTTATTGACAATCGGAGCTCTTCCCCTGTAGGACAACTGGGGTAGCAACCATTTCCATTTAGAAAACTTAGCTTGCACCTTTCCCAGCACTCCCTCCCAGTTCTGCCTTTCTGTGTCCTCACTCCCTAAAAAACTCCCAGGACCTTCAAACCTTTGTTTCCCCAGGTAAGATTCCCAGGAAGACTGGGAGTGTTTTCCCTGTTCCACTGGCCAATCAAAACCGCCTCACTCTTTCCCCAGTTAACTTTAGCCGAGAAAGCTTTATCATAAAGTGCTAAACTGCCCTCCAGCTCCTGAATGTCTCCCTGACCCTGGACAAAGACATTTATGTCATCAGCATAAGCTGATATGATCACAGGTGGGCTGTGGGACAGTTAAGGCAGGCGGAGACCCCTCAGTCTGTTTCTAAGCCTAAACAGAAGAGGCTCGATGGCCATACTGTAGAGCTGGCCTGAGTTGGGGCAGTCCTGTCTGATCCCTCTCTTTACCGGTATCGGACAGCTCAGCCCTCCCCCCACCTTCACAACACAACATGCATCACTGTACATTAGGTTCACCCATGATAGAAAGTGCTCCCCGACACCAAACGCCTTCAGTGTGGCAAACAAAAAGGAATGATCTACACGATCAAACGCTTCCAACATTCACTTTGTACAAATTACACACATCAAAAATGTCTCTCATTAAAAACACATTATCTAGCATGGACCTGTCAGGGACACAGTATGACTGATCAGCACCAACCAACAGTTCAATAAATACTTTTAGTCTATTTGCTAAAACCTTTGATACAATTTTATAATCTGTGCAGAGAAGAGCTACTGGTCTCCAGTTCTTTAGAAGAGTCAGATCTCCCTTCTTGGGGAGCAGGGAAATCACAGCACGCCTGCAAGAGGCAGGAAGAGTTCCTGTGTTAAAAGACTCTTTAAAAACGTCCAGTAGGTCGTGGCCCAGTATGTTCCAAAAATGTTTTAAAAAATCAGCAGGTAATCCATCCATGCCTGGAGCTTTGCCAGAGGCCATCCGAGACACGGCAGCAGTTAGTTCCTCCAGGGAGAGGTCCGAGCTCAAGGCCTCATGGTCCCCCGGACTCAGCTGTGGAAGATCTTGTAGAAGCTCTGCAGCAGCATCCACATCACAGTCATCTGCCTTGAACAGGTGAGTATAGAACGACACAGCATGCTTCCTCATCACGGCCGGTTCAGAGGTCAAATTCCGTCAGGCAGTCGGAGACACACCATGTGCTTCCTCTGGGCCACTGATCGTTCCAAATTAAAAAAGAAAGTAGTTGGGGCATCAATGTCTCTGAGAGAGGTAAAACGGGCTTGGACTAAAGCTCCTTTAGCTCTCTCCTGTAGAAACCAGTTTAGTTGCTGCTTTTTTGCGCGTAATAAGTCATTTCTTGGCCCAGACACACTCTCCAGCTCTATGATCTCAGCCTCTAGCTTCTCCAAAGATCTCCTGACATTTGCACTGTAGAAAGTGGTGTACTGCTGGCAGAACACCCTGATCTGACCCTTTCCTACCTCCCACCACTGAGTGAGGGAGGGGAAATCCTCTTTGCTGGATCTCCAGTTCGCCCAAAATAATTTAAAATTCTCCCAGAAATTGAAATCATGTAAAAGCTTAACGTTAAAGTGCCAAAAAGATCTTAGTTTTTGGGTGGACAATAGAACTATTTCTGTTAAAAGTAAATGATGATCTGTAAAACCAACAGGGAGGATTTGACATTTTGCAATACGTGTGTTAAAGGAAGCAGAAATGTAAAATCGATCTAATCTGGCCGCACTAACTCCGCCATCTAATATTTTTACCCATGAGTATTGTCTGGTTAAAAGATTCTTCATTCTCCACACATCAACCAGGTCAGCTTCTTTTACCAGATTAGAAAGACAAGAGGATGACGGAGGATGGGGCTCCTGTCCTGTCCTGTCTAAAGTGGCAGTGCAACAGTTCCAATCCCCCCCAAGTACAACACACTCCCCCTGATCAATACTATTAAAAACGTGCTTTAAAGATTGAAAAAGGGCCAAATGCTCAGGACCTTTGTTTTGAGCATAAATATTAATAAAAAATAAAAACAAACTCCTGTATCTCTGCCTTCACCAGGAGAGCCCTGCCTGCCATGATCTCTGTGCTGAATATGATCTTTGCATTTATATTTTTGGAAAATAAGATGGCGACTCCAGCACTAAGGCTAGAGCCATGGCTGAGCACCCGTGGCCCCTCCCACCATAAACCCCAATCTGTCTCATTCAGGCTGTCACTATGTGTTTCCTGCAAAAAGATAACGTGCTCTTTTCTGTCCACAGATCTCGGACACCAACTCTCTTTTCTGAGCACTTCTACCCTCGTTTATATTTAAAGACACCACCTGTAAGTTCTTCATAAAAATAGAAAGGGGAGAGATCAGGAAAAAGATGGACAGAGAAAAACAGAGATGAAACACCCAGTGTTGTGTGAACATGCTTCTTTATTTAAGGGTCTTCCTTCTCTTTATCGCTTTTGCACCTTTAAGTCCTCTTCTCAAAGTAGTAACATGTTTCCTCAGACGGTAACGCCTCTTCTCATCCAGAAGGTCGAACCCTACGACCCTCTGGAGTGTGCTCACCGTCTGAATAAACTTTCTTCCATCTGGGAAATAGTTTTTTATGTCGACTGCTCTGCCGAAAGAATCATCGAGGAAGTGGTTCACCTCTTCCAAGGAATACAAGTCAGTATTCTGTGAGATACTGTCTAAAGACACATTGTCAGACTCACCAGTCTGTCTCCCCACCTCACCTGTCTGTCTCCCCACCTCACCTGTCTGTCCCCCCACCTCACCAGTTTGTCTCCCCACCTCACCGGTCTGTCCCCCCACCTCACCAGTCTGTCTCCCCACGTCACCTGTCTGTCCCCCCACCTCACCTGTCTGTCCCCCAACCTCACCAGTCTGTCTCCCCACCTCACCTGTCTGTCCCCCCACCTCACCTGTCTGTCTCCCCACCTCACCTGTCTGTCCCCTCTCAGCTCTTCCTGCATCACCCTCGTCCTTCTCCGCAGCCACCGCCTCAGCCTCCGCCTGCAAAGTTCCCCCTCTCTCTCTCTTGGACCCTGCGGCATCGGACGCACCGGCAGCGGATCCCACGGTCGAGGCCCCGCCCCCCTCTCCCCTGTCAGCCCTATATCTGTGCGGACATGCGACCCTCTTATGCCCCATATCTCCACAATCAAAGCACCTCATGTTCCCGGAGCTCGCGTACACCATGCAGAACCCCTCCTCGTGTTTCACACGGAAGGAAACCTCCAGTGTGTGAGTGGGCGAGTCCAGGAACATGAAGACTTGTCTCTGCAGAGACTGGACGTGTTTCAGCTTCTCGCTCTTACATCCCAGACCGACCGAGCGGAAACCGCTCGCAAACTTCCCAAAGCGCCTCAGCTCTTTCTCCAGCGCCTCGTTGGGAATGAACGGAGGGACTCCGGACACGGTGATCCGGGTCGACGACACTGCCAACGGGGAAACCTGAATGAACTCCTCGTCCAAAGTCAGGCCGGTCTCAATGAGCTGTGTCACAAGGTTCTTATCCTTGAAAAAACCGACCACTGCTTTGTTCATTCGAGAGGCATACGAGATGTTCCCGTGTCCTGCCTGCTCTCCCACGGCGAGTAGCACCTGCTCCACTGTGGCGCCCTGCGGAGGCACCAGCCTCACCCCGTACCTAAGGGACAAGGGAGGCGTCTCGGAGGACGCCATCCCCGCCACCAAACACGGAACAAACTATACAACAAACAACACAAAACCAACACAACTAACACCAAACTAACACACGATCATACAATTAATACACAGTTAGAAAAAATAGAAAAAGTACGAAAATCTTCCCTCGCTCTTCAACACCAAACTCCCACACACCGGAGAAGGAGAAGAAGAAGAAGCTGCAAGCAATGAAGAGGAGGACGGGGAAGCAGGCGTCCACGTGTACCAAGACGTGTTCCCGTCAAAGAATGGGACAATCGAATGGTCATCAGTACCCCTGGGTGAACCAGCTCAAGGTAACGCCCCTGAATACCCCGTAGGTCCTACAGCAGAGGCGACTGCTGGCGCTCGGGGCATCTTGACCTTCTTTCTGTTGTTCTTCACTGCCGAGCTAGAGAGACTTGTCTTGGTAGCGACCAATCGAGAGGGTTCAAGAAAGCACAGTGCGAGGACCTGGAAACCGATGAACGAAACGGACTTGAGGGCCTATGTGGGTCTGTTGATTCTGGCGGGCATGTACAGGTCATGGGGTGAAGCGGCCGTGAGCCTGTGGAACGCAGAGTTCGGAAGGGCAATTTTCAGAGCGACCATGTCCCTGAAAGACTTCTACCGCTACTCGAAAACACTGAGGTTTGACGATCGGGAGTCAAGGCACGTCGGTGGGAGATCCTCGGACAAATTGGCCGCTATCCGAGAGGTGTGGGACATGTGGTGCGAGCGGCTGCCTGCCCTCTACAATCCGGGGCCCGATGTTACGGTGGACGAACGAATTGTTCCTTTCAAGGGTATTGTACAGTTCATCTAATCCAACCGACCTGTCAGTGCATATATGTTGTTGAGCTCGTCTTTATGTGTCCACTCTCCTCTTCCAGGCCGATGTTCCTTCCTTCAGTACATGCCCATGAAACCGGCTAAGTACGGACTCAAACTGTGGGTAGCGTGCAAAGCGAAAACTAGCTACGCGTGGAGGATGCAGGCGTACACTGGCAGACAAGATGCCTCGGCCACAGCAAGGGAGAGGAACCTAGCCTTGCGGGTCGTGCTAGATCTGACCCAGGGACTGGAGCATCGAATGGTTACGTGCGATAACTTCTTCACGTCGTATGAGCTCGCTCGCGTGCTCCGCAACAACAACATCACTAAGCTGGTGTCCGTGCACGGGCGGCAGGTGTTCTCCTCCAGGTTCGCTTTGTCCGAACTGGCCACCCTTGTATCCTACGTGCCCAAAAGGGGCAAAACCGTACTGCTCCTGAGTATCGGTCACCCGAGACCCAAGATCGACAGCCAGCGCAAGGACAGGAAGCCACATTTGATCCTGGATTATAACCGCACGAAAGGCGGCGTGGACAACCTGGACAAGGTGCTTGCTGGTTACAGCTGCAGGAGAATGACTGAGCGCTGGCCAGTCGCCCTGTTCCACAACATCATAGACGTGTCTGCATACAACGCGTACGTGATATGGAGAGAAACGCATCCGGAATGGATGCCCGGGAAGCGAAATCGCAGGAGGCTTTTCTTAGAGCAGCTGGGCAAGGACCTGTTCACACCGCTCATAATGCGTAGGGAACACGCACCTCGCGCAGAGCCCGTGTACGCGTTGATGAGCGCGGTCCGAGAGGCCTGCTCAGATGCTACGGCCCCACAGCGTTCGGAAAAGAGAAAACGGTGCCAACTGTGTCCGAGGGCAAGAGACGCGAAGACACGCACCCTGTGCACGGGATGTCAGAAATACATCTGCAGCGGGTGCACACTGCCCTTTTGCGCTGCTTGCACAGGGATCCCGAGGCAATGATATGATATGATATGATATGCTATGATTATGATAACAGTGTGTATGTGTACCTAACAAAGCGATACAATATAAGGTTGTGCACCAATGTGATACGGAGTCTGTAGTCATTCCATCTCTGTGAGAGAGTGTGGTGAACAACAGCAAGTAGCACGTACCATGTTGAAACACAATAAACAACATGAGCGGATATCCGTCACGCAAAACATCACGCAAAACATTTAACGCGCACAAAGCATATGGTGATAGGGTCCGACCACCATTCACAGAGTCCAACCACCGTTCACCGAGTCCGACCACCCTTCACTCGGTCCGACCACCGTTCACTCGGTCCGACCACCGTTCACTCAGTCCGACCACCGTTCACTGCGTCCGACCACCCTTCACTTGGTCCGACCACCGTTCACATGCAAGATGCACAAAGCTTGGGTTTCGGAGTGTGCACACATTGTGTGTCCCTGCAATATGCGCTGCGATGTGTGCAATGCACTGATCACAGAGATTAGGAAGATCTACGCTAGCTGAGGCACTGGATAATGGCTTTCATTTGCCTACCGACTTGGTTGTGAGACGGATATGAAAAGGAGACAGAAGGGTGTGGTGTGTGCATGCTGAACGAAACACAAGGACACTGTGAGGGTTTAACAGTGACTTCAATTGCCATATATATATCCACCTTTGTTCGTTGTACAGCGGGTTCGCTGATTTTTGCTTTTGTACACTTTTGCTGCTCTTGGACACTGTGGTGTAGTTCAAATAAAACACATAATACTGTGACGTAGAGGGTTTACCGTGACTTTAATTGCCATATATATATATATATATATATATATATATATATATATACTCTTTTGTCCGTTGTACAGCGGGTTCGCTGACTTTTGCGTTTGTGCACTTTTGTTGCACTTTGCGTTTGTACACCTTTGGTGTGTTTGGACACTGATGTAGTTCGAATAAAACACATGACAACCACCAGTACTTCTCTATGTCTTCTTTATTTTGTATTCTTACTCAGACAGATACTGGGGCAACACATAACAAAGCATACAGGTATAATATGACAAAGGAAACAGGCCGCCCTGCAGTAGTGTCCACTTACACAGACCTATCCGCGGTCCGCTGTAAACTTGAGCTGTACCTGACTCTGCTGTCGCGGAGGCTATTGCTCTTCTTCCGCCTCATACACAACCAGCAGCAAAGCACACAGCACGCACAGCTACCGACCAGGACCAAGGCGACCGCCGAGAGTGCCACGTACAGCCCGTAGCGTGCCCAGAATGAGTCCTGGTTGTCTCGGTGCAGATCGATACCGTCCGCGACCGCGTCACTTTCGCGTTTGAGGAGAGCGAGTATCTTTCATGTAGAAGCCATTTCCCACTTTGAGTATCTGGTCCACAGTTGCGACTTTGTCCTCGGGCAAACCGATGACTTTGGCCAATTTGGAGATGGTCTCTCTGTTGTTGATCACCGCATCTCCCACGGCGCTCGCGAGTCCTTTCCCCCTCTTCGAGGTAGCGACTCTCTTCACAGCTTCCAGGGCTTTCTTTAACTTGTTCACGGTCGAGGCCTTAGTGTCGATCTTATAGACGCCTCTCGCGACTGTTGCCTTGCCCGAACTGACTTTAGTAGAGCCCGCGTAGACCTCGCAGTTCGAGGACCTACACTCTTTGCAGAGTGTCATCAGGCAATCCTTAAGAGTCTGGCATGTTTGGCATTGTGCTGTCCGAACGTTTTCGCCACTTGGACATTTGTAGGATACCTCTTTATCTTCCGAGCCATAGGTCTTCAGCGCGAGTCTGTTCAGGTTGCCGAAGATGACTCTTCCGTGATCGTCCTTTTTGCTGTATCCTTTGAACAGTCTCGTGTCCATGCAACGTTTCACGCCACAAGTCTGGCACACCAGTTGCTTGTAGTCTTTGTACTTGGACGTGGGTCCTATAGAAGAGCCGTCCACGGTGACGGTCTTACCGTCCAGACACTGCGTGCTGTAGGTCTTCTTGTCTGATCCGGAGCCGGTGGCGTGGGACACCGCGATGGTCAGGCAGAGGATTGTACAAAACAACATTTTCTCCATTCTCCTACTATGCGGGATCGGTTTTCTGCTCAGAAGTTCACTTGTGTCCAGGAGGAGCTGCTGTGTCTACAATGTGTAAGGGCTTGTGAATATATGTGTGTATAAATATATATATAGGGTTCCTAATGACAGAAATTCCCTTGTGAATCAGCAAGTGGTAGTCTACCAAGAGCCCAAGGTCTCCACCCTGATGTTATGAGAAGAGTGGGTTGAACGGGGAAGTCCCGCATGGCATTCACACAACATAACACTATACATAGAGCCCTGGTCGGACTCTGCGAACGGTGGTCGGACTCTGCGAACGTAGGTCGGACTCCGCGAACGTAGGTCAGGCGCTGAGAGTCCTAGACCCAGGGTTCTCAGGGGGATTCCAGGGGACTGAGTAGATATATGCACGGGTCTGTCAGCAATGGCTCTATGTCGCAGACGATCCTTGGGCTCTCGAACACCCCGATTGAGTAGTACTTTTTCATCGTCCGTATCATAAAACATACAACCTAATCGGGCGCACGTTGTTTGTCGAAGCCACAATGGTAAGGGTACATCTCACCATCCTCTCGTTGTACATAGTTTCTACTCTGGGCTGCAATGTCAAGGACAACCAAGGCTGCTGCATGTGTGGCATCGGTCACGTAATGAGCTTGCCAGGATCCGCAATGCGTACCCTGTGGACTAGACGAACACATGGATAAATACAATCGGATGACGATTTGCGAAAGGCAGCCCTACTGTCACCCCCTCTAGAATTTCAGGGACTTTCGGGATAAGTCGGAAGGGGATATTGAGTACTACATGTACCATTGTCGCCATTGTGCTCCCATCCGGGAAATACGCGACCAGAGATTGAGACTGCTGTATCAGAGGATTAACCCAGAAGCAGAGTTAGCCCATTGTAGGGAGACAGAAAAGTTTGGGACACACTGCATGCCTTGTGAGGGTGGATCTTATGAAGAGGACACTCGAACGGTTATGTTTCATGATGGTGCGTGCCCTGATTATGTAGACGGTAAGTCCATCTGGACATCGGACTACATGCCCCAACGTGTTTTGTATAGCCCCAACAGGAGGCTGGAGTGTGTGTGTAAGCCCGGATTCCACTGCTCAAGCAAATCCTGCCTCACGTGCAATTTGCACACAGAGTGCAAAGAAGGCTTCCTTCTCATTGCAGGAAACCACAGTCACGATGCTTTATGCGCACCCACACAACTTCCAGAGGTCCAGCCTTCGACGAGGCCTCCGGAGAACAAGGACTGCACGTTGATTATCGTGGCAGCATGTGTGGTGCCGGTGTCTTTGCTGCTTTGCCTGTTCCTCGTCTACAGAGGCAGACTCAAGGGTCTCGTCACACGCTCGTCAGCAAGTCAGATCGTTGTCTTTTGGAGACGGTTCAACCAGGATCTTCCAGCACCTCCTGACATCTGTGCCCGCCGACTCATCATATCTTGACAACCAGCAGAACGTGTCCGTTGTGTCTTTGGAACCGATGAGGCCTAGGGGAAAGGCAGGGCATGATGAGGACAAGGGAGACTCTGACTCGCCGAGCACGAGGGCGACCGACAATCCCGTGGAGAGCAGCACAACAGGGACTAGACGCAAGTTTCTCATCACGGGGACGCTCTTGACCGTGGCCCTGACCCTGACGAGTACAATCATTGTCGGGGCTCTGTACGGAGTGGACCGGGTGCTGGTGAGCTACTGCGACTCGAGCATTTCCGTGCACACCTTCCCCTTGGGCTACGCTGTAACGAGCCGAGGAGTGGGACACAAAGAGGTTATAGCGCTCTCCGGCTTCTTGGAGAGATGCAGACAGCAGAACGAGTTCACGGTGCCGACCGGGTCAAGTTCCAAAAGGAAGAAGCACGCTCTACACTTTTATGTCCTGTGCATGGCAGGTTCACCCAAATGATACTTTTGAGTCCTGTGTATGGCAGGTTTACCCAAATGATGTGCCGCTTTGACCGCGACACGCCCCACCGTCCCGCGCGCCTCGCAGGTGGCGTGTATCCTCCCGGGACCTAGAAAATACCCCATGGGCACCATGACGTCAAACCAACAGGATGTCCACCATTTGCAATTACATGGGCCAAATTCTTGCTTTACGGGCCATTTTCAGACGTCCTATTTGATCGAACTCCTCCTAGGCGATTAATCGAAGTAACTCCATATTCGCTCGGTATTATCTACAGACTTTGGTGATCAAACGATATCAAAAGAATTTCATTCACTGCAACGGTGTGGCCGTGGGCTCGCCGCAAACTTCCCCGTTCATCTCTGACGACCGACGGGCGACATTTTGGATCCAGTTTCTACAAATGTAGTGCTCTTTGAGGAAAAGCGGCCATTTTGGATCCAGCGAGTAGGACTTTGGGGCATTTTTTCACATCTTACTATAACCAATTACTCCAGGAAAACCTGGTAACAATAGGAAGTAGCATTTTGCCCTCACCCCACCTACATTTCAGTATTGACCACACGTCACAGTGCCACCTGCTGCCAACAGGAAGTGGCTCGTAATCACACATGCATGGTCCGATCTGTCCCAAATTTCTCAAGCATCATAATAGGCCCAGCCTCAACACAGCTACATGTCAATATTGACCACACGTCACAGCGCCACCTGCTGCCAACAGGAAGTGGCTCGTAATCACACATGCATGGTCCGATCTGTCCCAAATTTCTCAAGCATCATAATAGGCCCAGCCTCAACACAGCTACATGTCAATATTGACCACACGTCACAACGCCACCTGCTGGAAACAGGAAGTGGCATGCTCTACACTACTAGGTCCGATCTGTCCCAAAATTCTCAAGCATCATAATAGGCCCAGCCTCAACACAGCTACATGTCAATATTGACCACACGTCACAGCGCCACCTGCTGCCAACAGGAAGTGGTTCGTAATCACACATGCATGGTCCGATCTGTTACAAAATTCTTGAGCATCATAATAGGCCCCGCCTCAACACAGCTAAATGTTAATATTGACCACACGTCACAGCGCCACATGCTGGAAACAGGAAGTAGCACACTCTACACTTTTGAGTACTGTTTATGGCATGTTCAGCCAAATGACACTTTTGAGTCCTGCGCATGGCAGGTTTACCCAAATGATGCGCCGCTTTGACCGCGACACACCCCGCTGTCCCGCGCGCCCCGGGAGTACTCTGGCCCGTCCACTGCTGCTTGCAGCTTTAATTGCTACTGCTATTGAGCTGCTGGCAATTGCCATTTGTAATATGATAAGATATTGGTATCAACAAATAGTATCGAGGGGGGGATTGAACACAAGGTCTTGCTACATGTGGACGACTTATTTTTATACCTCACCAAACCTGACGTCTCTTTGCCAGCCACCTTAGAATTATTGGATAGTTTCAGTTGATTTTCAGGCTATAAACTAAACCTCAACAAAAGCTTTTTCCGTTAAATGCAGCAGCATTCACGCTCAATACACAATATTCCCATTTAAGCTCTCCAGAGACGGTTTTAAATATCTCGGTGTCTGCATTACCAGAGAGTTTAAGACGCTGTTCCGGTCAAACTTTTCTGTTTACTTGATCAAGCAAAACAGCTCCTTTCCAAGTGGACACCGTTATCTTTATCTCTTATTGGGCGCATTAACTCAGTGAAAATGATGCTTCTTCCAAAGTTTATGTATCTCTTTCAGTGTCTCCCTGTTTTTATACTTTAGTCTTTCTTTAAAATGCTGGATTCCATTATTTCTTCTTTTATATTTGGAATGGTAAACACCCTCGACTGCGGAAAACCTTTCTTCAACGTCCAAAACCGATAGGGGGCATGGCTCTACCCAACTTTCAATTTTATTATTGGGCTGCGAACATCCATTGTCTGTCTTATTGGATGCACTTTTATTAAGACCCTGCCTGTCCAGCCTGGGTCTCTGTGGAGGCTAATCCAAGCGAGCTGGACCTCATTACCTGCAATTATGTGTGCGGCACTGTCAGGGTTGAGCAGGAAGCAGGACCCAAATGCAGGAGTGCTATTTAAATAGTTTTTAATCAAGCAAAAGAAACTAAACTTACGGAGTCTGTACATAAAACAACAAAACAAAGTCCAACTAAAGGTGTCCACAAGAAGTATCAAAAACGGAGTCCAAACTAAACACTAGAGCCAGGGGCAAAATCACAGACGTTCAGGAACAGATTAGGAGCCAAAACCACAGGGACATACTGGGGTAGACGACAAGGAAACCAACAGCATCTCATGAACAGACTTGTGGGAAAACAACAGGCACAGACTGGGAGTATAACAGACGAACCAACACTGACAAAGGGAAGCACAGAGACTAAATACACACGAGGAGGGCAGGGCAAATTGAACACAGGGACTAAATACACACGAGGAGGGCAGGGCAAATTGAACACAGGTGAGACACATTAGGAACAGGTGCAGACAATCACCGGGGCAGAGACAGAGCAGACAGGTCGGGGACAGGCGTGATCAATACCGGGGAATCCGTCCGGGAAATGCTGGAGAGACTAGTGCGGATGACAGAACGATCTGGTGATGAGTGCATGGTGGAGAAAAGTATATATACTGCGCTGATGAGTGCTCTGTTTCAGCTGCGGTGATCAGGTGAGTGGAGTTGAGCTGATGAGGAGGGAGTGGCCTGCAGGAGAGGTGCAGGAGAGCAGACAGGAATTGAGAAGGAGGGGGAGGTGCACTGAGAGGGGAGATCATGACAAAGAGTCCACCTCTCCCTCTCACTCTCACTGGATTAGGGACATGATGTTGTGTCTGAAACTGAAAAAAATCTGTTTCTCCACCCGAAATTCAGCGAATAAGTTTTTTACAGTATGGGGCCCTTTTCTAGCCTTTTATGACAAGCTTGAGATAGTCATCTCTGAGTAACGGCTCATGATCTGATTCATGCTAGGCTCCTCCCCCCCCTCTTTTTTAAAATTGTAAAATTAATTTCATTTAGTTTATTATCTTATTTTCTTTATGTTTACTTATTTATTTCTCTTTTATACCTGCATTGGGGTCTTAACCCATACGCTTTTGGTGTAATTTCTATCTGCACCCCTTCTTTGTAGTTCTCATTTTTGTTCTAACATGTATGTGGATTTCTGTTGTCATATGTTGGTGTTGTGTGTCAGCTTGGGTTGGGAATATTGGGGAAAAAATGTAACTTGTCTGGACTGTTTATTTGTAATGTACTTTTTCACATTTTATAAACAAACCTTGGAAATAAATAAAATATTTCCACATCACTGCAGACCACGTGTTTTCATGAAATACATTAATTCCCCAAATATTTGATAAGGAAAAAGAAAAAACAATCGATAGAAGTTCAAGAACTTCAATTTATTAAAATAATAAAGCATGTTACTGAAATTTTAGATGAATGAGAAAATTTAAAATAAAACATAAGAACCTGAACTCCATTGGACTGTCAAACTATCTGCGGGTGAATGACCAGGCAGCTCGGGTATAGAATCCTCATTCCGGGGATACTACGTGGCCGAGCGTACCCAGCTTGCACTTCGGCCGCATTGGATTTTTCGCTGCAATACCATGGACTGGCCAGCATATCTTTTTTGCTTCAAGGCTGAGCGAAGTCCCTGGGGTTTGCTCGAACAGTGCGCAGTAGCAGCTAGCAGTGAACAGCCCCATGGTAACAGGACGCTTAGCTTAGCTCAGCCTGGATATCTAGTGAACACGATAGCTAATGCTGATGGGAACAGGACACCAGAGGTTGAAGATGCTCCCGTGTCATTTAAATCAGAAGTGTGGGACCACTTTGGTTTCCCGGTGAAATATGAAAGGGTGAAAGACAAGTGGAAAAGACAAAAGCAGTGTGCCGACATTGTTCATCAGCGATCGACTATGCAGCTGGAAACACAACAAACTTGCACACGCATTTGAAAAGCCACCATCCAAGCATGACTATCACCGCTGGAAGGAAAAAACAGTGAGCTGTGCAAATGCTGCTCCTGACATCATTTTCAACAACCCCTTAGCAATGCAGAACGGGCAAAAGCAATAACAAGTCCATTGGTGTTTTCATAGCAACAGATCTACGACCATACTCCGATGTTGAGAACAGAGGCTTTAAACAGATGATGAAGGTAAGCATACTTAAATTTTGTGCTGTACTGTGAAATATTTGAAACCCGAAATCACTTCACTACAGATGAATATTTATTATGATTACCTTTAATGACTTTATTTATTCATTGTATTTTTAGCATACTAGTATTTCAGTATATTTATGCTGTTAAATGAGTGCGAAACTAGGTTTCATTGTATCTTAAATGACATGACAGAGTATCTGATTTATTCTACGGTGATTGAGCCCTGGTATGAAGTTCCTTCTCATCCACACTTCAGCCAGAAAGTCAAACCAGCTCTGTATGAAGAAACCAAATCTACTGTGGTCCACCATCTGTCCAAAGCATCTGCTGTAGCATTCACGTCTGATGGGTGGACATTATGCTGCATTTTCATTTGAGATTATTTATATTTATTGAAGAACTATGTTTTTGCAGCAGTATTTTCTTTTTTATTCTCGGAAAAAAATCTGGGTAAAGCAGGCCTATAAGCTGGAATTTCATTTAATGCTGCATTTGCACTTTTATTTGATACCTATTATATTTATTGGAGAAGATTTGCAGTAGTATTATTCCAATTATATTTTTTATACATTTAATTTAATTTGAAACAATTGCTAAGTCACTGAGAGCTGACAAATGTTAAGCTGTTATTGTTTAACTTATTAAACTAATGTTTCTGATTAACGATGAGCAGTTCTTTGCATGTTCCCCATTAATTCATAATTAATAATAACTTTAAAGTCAAGCAGCCACGACTGGTACTGTAAACTATACTGCGGACTTCTGTCAGTGTGAAAATGCGCACTGTTTACGACAGTGGTGTGGGGAATTTTAGATTTTCTTGTTTAGTGCCCCGGAAGTGGCAAGATGGCGCCAGTCTGTTCGGCGATTCGTCTTCCACGGGCGCTCTGTTTCACGTTTGTTACAGCCCTGTTTTTATGCTTCTATCTGGATGTGTCTGCCCTACTATGCAACGATCGTCAAGCCCTGTTTAACATCCGCGACCTAGATCTCCCTGAGGGTCAGGCAGCTAGACCCGAACCATGAGACTGGACCAAGCCTCCCCCTCCCGTGCTGTCAGGTATCCCAGCTTACCTGCACCGCACGCTTGCAGCCCCTCCTCACAAGAAGCACTCCAGGAGTCGAGGAAGGAGGGGAGGTCTGCTGGTGAAATTTAAGATCCAACTGCCCTCAAATCAAGCTGCCGCTCGGCATCTAGTGCGACGGCTCTGTCCTGTTATCGCTGCCTCGCCTGTTACTCCTGCTGAAGCCTTCCTCGACCGTGATGCTGCTAAACCGCCTCACCCGCCGTTGCTTCCAAACCCTCTAGCTGTCCCGACAGCGTTGACCGGACTGCGTCGTACTCAAGTCCCAACTCGACGGCGTTCCCTGCGTAGGTGCAGCCGTGGTGTTGACCACTTCAGCCTGCGCCAGTTGAAGCGCACCGGACCATCGGCTGGCGACGAGCTAACCCTCCAGATGGCCTTGATAAACGCGCGGTCCCTGGTGAGCAAAACTTTCATACTTAACGACTTTTTTAACTCCAGGGAGCTGGACTTTCTGTTTCTGTGTGAGACCTGGGTCTCTACCGGCGAAAACACGCCGTTCTCTGAACTCCTTCCACCGGACTGTAACTTTTTTAATTCCCCCCGAGCGACTGGAAGGGGTGGAGGTGTGACACTAAAGGTGTCTATGCCACGGACTGTGCCTTCTGTGATGTCAATAGACCCCAAGTAACAGGCCTTTGGACCATATTTTCTATGAGCCTATTGACTGATTTGACCACCCTTCCCCGAACCGCAGCTTGGTCAGAGTCATGTCTAGGGAAGACTGGTCCTCAGGCCATGTCAAGGTCTCAAAGTCCGGCGCATGTCAGGGTCAATGGCAGGATTGGTCTGGGTCTCTTCAGAGTCAACAGGGACTGACTGGAACAGTGGCTGAGTCAGTCTGTGTCTCTTCAGCATCAACAGAAGAACCGAGTGGGATGGAGAAACCACCTCCTCTGTCACAGTGTCTCCATCCACGTCATAATCCCTTTCAGACAAGACCCAGAAAGATGTCCGCTCTTGAGAAGACTCCTGTCCCAAGTTGCTAGTCCATCCGTCTCTCCATTGACACTGAAATCACCAGATGAGCTGTGCAAAGACTGACTCTCCAGTGTATCCCGAACAGGGAGAAAGTCGCATCCAGCAGCAGGTTTCTGTGTACGACCTTACACTGGCCTGAGACATCCGAGATCTTGTAGATATACGTTGTCGGGTTCCTCTCCATAACAGTATACACTACTGGTTCCCATTTTTCAGCCAGCTTTTTCTTGCCCCGTTCATCTTTATTGTCAAGCAGCACTCGATCCCCAACTTGTAGGGAGACATCCTTGACCATCTTATTGTAATAATAATAATACATTTCATTTATAGAGCACTTTTCATTGCTAAAAGCAATCTCAAAGTTGTACTGACTTGCCTGGTTTGCCTGCTCTTTGGTGGCATGCTGCTAGGCTACCTTGGCAGCCTCAGACAGGTATGACAGTAGGGTCTTGGAGTAACTACTGAAATCCATCACAATGGGATCGCAGCGACCTGACTTGGACATGATGTCCATTGGAAGCCTTGGAATGCAGGCTAAACATCAGGTGGAATGGTGCATAGCCAGTAGTCTCATGAAATGTTGCATTGTAGGCAAAGTTTAGCGTCTGGATCTGTTGCGGCCATTCTTGCTTGGCTCTGAGAGGAATAGCTCACAACATATTGTCTAGTGAACGGTTAAACCTCTCGGTGCCACCATTGCCCATAGGGAGATAGGCAGTGTTATGACACTTGGCGACTCCAGACAACTGCAGCAGTTCAGACACAAGTTCACTCTCAAAGCTGGAGACCCTGGTCTGAGCTCAGGGAACCCATAGCCACAAAAGACACTGTCCCACAGCTCCCTGGCAATCTGTTTGCCAGTTTGGTTTCTGCCAGGGATGGCGTGAGCCATCTTCGTGAAGTGGTCAGTCGCCACAAGAACGTCGACAGAGTTGTTCTTCTTGTCTTCTGCTGACCAAAAGTCAAGAGAAGCACCATTGGAGCTGATGTTCTGATGCTCTCCAAGGGGGCTTTAGCAACAGGCTTTGGAGTCTTAGGGATACAAGGTCAAGGATATACCTTTCACAGAACCGAACATACTCCTTCACAGCCTTTTCCATGTTGGTCCAGAAAAAACGCTGCCTTGCTAGGTGGAGAGTTCTGCCTTGGCCCTGGTGTACAGCTAGGTCATGAACACCTTCCAATGTCATGTCCCTCAAATCCACGGGCAACACTAACTGAAGCCTCATCATCCTGCTCACAGGGTCTCTAGTCTCCCTGTACAGGATTCCATCCCGAACCTTGAGCTTTTCCCAATGCTTCAGTATGGCCAGTGACCTGGCATCCATATTACATCTCATTCATCTAGAAGGACGTCCCATCCAGGTCACGGCACCAATGTAACCCATCTATATTTTCTCTGCGTTGTGTACTGGTTACTTTGGAATCTCAGGAGTCAGAACTGGGTTTCGGACCATTTCTATTCAGCATCTGTGGAACATGACATAAATGCGCATTCTTGAGTCGTGTATCTGGGATGCGTGGCTCTCCGCCGGACACGTAAGATCAGGCTTTACTTTTACAATTAGTTCACAAAAGAACCACTGTTACATAAATAACCAAAAATAACATGTACTGGTCCTTTAAACCCGCATTAGTAAAATTTTATATAAAAGCATTTAAAGAAAAATAAATTACATTAAACAATTGGGCAAAACATACATTCTCCAAGAAACCTGTATTTGCTTTTCAGTATGAAACGCACAACTAAACACCTCCATACCACATCCAACAAGGACAACATTAGCATCAATCTTCTTGTGGTCAGTTACCCCACCAGCCTCTCTCAGTTTCACTTCGGCCACTTCCCTGAAGCCGCCGGCCATCGAACCGCTGTCGAGCATGCCACCCATCTTCAGTGAACCACCCATTGCCACGGGTGTGTAGAACAAAATGTCGCTACTACCAACTCTGTGAATATTCTGGCAGATGACAATTTCAGAGTCATTACATGAGTCTATCACACAGACATAAAAGTGTTTTCAGAATCAGACATTTCATCTGTTTGGGAGTTTGTTGAGCAACCTGTGCTACCTCCCTCTCAATACAGGCCAGATAGTTTCCCCTGGGCATGGGCTGGGAGGAAGCATTGGATGGGCATGTCAGTTCGGATGAGAAACATTGCGTTGCTGCATTTTCCTAATCATCTCCTGCAACATGTCGACCATACGAGTGAGAAGCCTCTCCTCCGACTACTGGAGTTTTTGTGCTGCTACTGGCACAGAGGACTTTACTGGAGCATGAAGAGATTCACTTTGAGGTAGGCAAGTGGTGTAGAGAGATGAGGATGACACCCAGGATGTTGGGCCATGTGAGAGGAAGCTGAGGGGCTTGGGGCATGTCACTGCTACACTCACTGATGGTGGACTAGGCTGAAAAGGTACGTCTCAACGATAACATCCGAGCAGCACAGGAAACTCTCCCACTTGCCCTTAACTCTTGCTGGTGAGAGCAGGATGATGAGGCTTCAGTAAGTGTTGCCCATGGATTTGAGGGACATGACATTGGAAGGTGTTCATGACCTAGCTGGACACCAGGGCCAAAGTAGAACTCCACCTAGCAAGGCCTCCTCTCGGAGGAGAGGCTACTCACTCGTATGGTCGACATGTTCCAGGAGATGATGTAGAAGATGCACCCATGCAATGTTTCTCATCCGAACTGGATGCCCATCCAATCTTTCCTCCCAGCCCATTCCCGGGGGAAACTATCTGGCCTGTATTGAGAGGGAGGTAGTACAGGTTGCTCCACAAACTCCCAAACAGATGAAATGTCTGATTCTGAAAACACTTTTATGTCTGTGAGAGACTCATTTAATGACTCTGAAATTGTCATCTGCCAGAATATTGACAGAGTTGGTAGTAGCAACATTTTGTTCTACACACCCATGGCAATGGTTGGTTCACTGATGGGTGGCATGCTCGACAGCGGTTTGATGGCCGGCGGCATCAGGGAAGTGGCCGAAGTGAAACAGAGAGGCTGGTGGGGTAACTGACCACAAGAAGATTGATGCTTATGTTTTCCTTGTTGGATGTGGTAGACTCTGTGTTAAGACCAAATGTGCCTTCAACTTGGAAATGGAGGTGTATGGTTGTAAAATGTTGGTTCCCACACTTGTTGTCCAGGGACAGGCATGATGACAGGCATGATAACTTTATCTGGGGAGCAATGTCATAAAACACGTCCTCCATCAGTCTAAGTTCTCTGACTCTTACTGGCAGACATTGTCTGGCCCCTGTCAGACTGGTGACTCTGAGGTTGAGGACTTTCTGTCGATGCTCTCTGGCCTGAGCCCTTGGAGAGGTGGAGAAGTTCCCGACAAGGTTGGTACTGTCAAGTGTAACTCTGCTACCTGTCTTGAGCCTGGCCTTGAGTATCTTGTTTGGCACTGGTGTGGAAGAAAAACGGAGAGCTCCGTTTCTGTCCTGATTGCCGTTGGCTGAACAAGAGTACCCTGAAAGATGCTCATCCCCTTCACCACCAAGTGGACTGTTTGGCTGCTCTGGGAGGCAACTGCCTTTTCAGCACGATGGATTGGATGTCCAGCTTCTTCTTAAGCCACTTCATGTAGATGACAAGAATTACTCCGCCTTCACAACGCCTCTTTGGAGTACAACCGTCTGCTGCAAGGCCTCTGCGACAGCCCTGGTAGCTTCATGCTTATGATGACTAGCATTTTTGGGGACCAGAACTACTTGAGTCTCCTATGCTACCTGGATGATCTGTTGGTCTTTGAACCTTATGAGGTGACTGCCTTGCAATGTCTGGAGATGGTGAAAGGCTGCGTGTCCATAACCTGAAAAATGGCCCCCAAAAAGTGCTTCTTTCTCAGGAGGTCTGTGAAGTTTCTTGGCCACATAGTGGACGAATATTGGGTGTCAACAGACACGGTTGCGATCATCACAAACATGACAAGTGTTGACCTCAAGGAGCCTGATGGCGTGACCCCATCTCAGAAGCGAATAATATTCTTCTTAGGGATGGTAAATTATTATCAACACTTCGTGCCCAGGTACTATGCCATAGCCAAGCCACTCGTCGACATGTTGAAAGTCGAGAAAAGGGGAGTCAAAAAGCACAAAAATAAACAGTCAAGCAGGAAGCTATCGGTTGGAGTTCCTGGGTTTGAAATGGTCAATCTGCAACAAGTTCAGTCACTGGCTGAAAGGCCACAAGTTCACAGTCTGGACACACAATAATCTGCTGACTCAAATCATCACGACAAACCTGAAGTTGGACTTTTGTGAGAAACGCTGGGTCGCCAAATTGTGCTTCTGTCCAAAATGCCTTTCGGTCATCCAGTGGCCACAAGAAACTCTCTTCAGTGGGTAATGAAGGCTGATCCAGTTGCAGCCCACTTCATATGCATGCTAAGAGTGTTGCTAAGGAGGATGTGTCCGCTGTCGAGCAGTCACACATTGAGTGCGACATTGGCCCAAGTGTTGCAGTTCCTGCCTCAGTCGGTTCAACCTGGAATAGATGAGCCCGCTTTTGTCATGAGATATCTGAAACACTGGGAGAAACTTGCTGTGAGCAACGGTGTGCTGTACAGAACTTCAAGAGATCTGAAAACCAAGGCAAAACGTTTCCAATTCATTGTGCCTGACTCACCTAAGGCTGAAGTTCTGCTAGAAATTCACAACCGATCGGGACATCAAGCTCAGTCCAGGAGCCTCAGCTTGACGAGACAGAGCTCCTGGCTCTGGACATGTTATGCCGCAGTATTATATGACAGATTTTTCTCATCAGGTCTTCATGGGAGATGGAAAGGAAGACTTATCCAATTGGTGCAGATGCTTTGAAGTGGCTGTAGAGCAAGGTCACTAACAGGCAAACCGCGGTCCGAGTACGGACCCAGACACCATCCCATACGGACCCGGACATATAGTCAACAAATTATTCAATAATTTAAAATTTTGACGGGGCGCTTCTGTTTTAAGCGGCACAGCTTTTATAGACTTTACGCAGAGGTTTACGGCACTGGATTAAATGGCCAAGAAATTTACAAACCAATCGCGTGCGAGTTAAGCCACCCACATGATGCTACTCAGCCAATCAAATCTGTGCATTCAAGGCGAGCAACATTGCGACTTGCTACTCTAAATGCAGACAGATGAAAGAGGCGAGTGACAGGCGAGGAGTTTAACGATACAGGAAGGGTAACGATACAGGGAGAGAAGACGGACAGACAAGTGAGTGGGAGTCGGGAGAGGTCAAATAACTATGGCGCTTTCTAAGACGAGAAAAGTAGACAGTGAAAACCGAGCTTTCAAGATGGAATTGACCGACGCATACATGTTCATTCTTCCCGCAGCGAGCACAAAACCAGTGTGTCTCATATGTTCAGAGACCGTGGCACTTATTAAAAGTGGCAATGTGAAATGCCACTCTGAGACAAAGCACAAAGCTTTTGAACAATTATACCCACCAAAGTCTGAACTGAGGTCCCAGAAAATTAGCAGTCTCAGAGCCCAGTACGATCAATCCACCAGGATTTTAACCCATTCTTTCACTGCCCAACAACGTGCTCATGAATGTTCCCTCAGAGTTGCTTGGATTTTAGGTCAACACAAAAAGCCCTTTACAGCTGAGTGCACGAGTGCAGTAGCAGAAATATTACTTGAGGGTAAACAAAAAGTGATATTGTGTCAAAACCTTCGTATTTCAATGAGAAAACGCTGGTTTTGACACAGTACGTTCAAAACGGACACAATAGGTTCAAAACTATGATACTGTGTCAAAACTCACGTATTTCGACACAATACGTTCAAAACTGACGTATTTCAATGAGAAAACGCAGGTTTTGACACAATCGGTTAAGAACTATGATACTGTGTCAAAACTCACGTATTTCTATGTAAAAACGCTGGTTATGATACAATACGTTCAAAACTGACGTATTTCAATTAGAAAACACTGGTTCTGACACAATAGGTTCAAAACTGTGATACTGTGTCAAAACCATTGAACTCACTGAGAAAACGATGGTTTTGACACAATAGGTGATACTGTTTCAAAACTGTCGTATTTCAATGAGAAAACGCTGGTTTTGACACAATAGGTGATACTGTTTCAAAACTGTCGTATTTCAATGAGAAAACGCTGGTTTTGACACAATAGGTTCAAAACTGTGATATTGTGTGAAAACCAACGTAAATTAATGAGAAAACGATGGTTTTGACACAATAGGTGATACTGTTTCAAAACTGTCGTATTTCAATGAGAAAACGCTGGTTTTTACATAATTGGGTAAAGGACTATGATACTGTGTCAAAACTGACGTATTTCAATGAGAAAACGCTGGTCTTGACACATTATGTTCAAAACTATGATACTCTGTCAAAACTGACGTTTTTCAATGAGAAAACGCTGGTTTTGACATAATAGGGTAAGAACTATGATAGTGTGTGAAAACCAATGTAACTCAATGAGAAAACGCTGTTTTTTACACAATAAGTGCAAAACTATGATACTGTGTCAAAACTGACGTATTTCACTTAGAAAATGCTGGTTTTCAAACAATAAGTTAAAAACTATGATAATGTGTCAAAACTGACGTATTTCAGTGAGAAAACGCAGCTTTTTACACAATAAGTTCAAAACGGTGATACTGTTTCAAAACTGTCGTATTTCAATGAGAAAACGGTGGTTTTGACATAATTGGGTAAAGGACTATGATACTGTGTCAAAAGTCACGTATTTCAATGAGAAAACGCTAGTTCTGACACAATAGGTTGAAAACTGTGATACTGTGTCAAAACCAACGTAACTCACTGAGAAAACGATGGTTTTGACACAATAGGTGATACTGTTTCAAAACTGTCGTATTTCAATGAGAAAACGCTGGTTTTTACATAATTGGGTAAAGGACTATGATACTGTGTCAAAACTGACGTATTTCAATGAGAAAACGCTGGTCTTGACACATTATGTTCAAAACTATGATACTCTGTCAAAACTGACGTTTTTCAATGAGAAAACGCTGGTTTTGACATAATAGGGTAAGAACTATGATAGTGTGTGAAAAACAATGTAACTCAATGAGAAAACGCTGTTTTTTACACAATAAGTGCAAAACTATGATACTGTGTCAAAACTGACGTATTTCACTTAGAAAATGCTGGTTTTCAAACAATAAGTTAAAAACTATGATAATGTGTCAAAACTGACGTATTTCAGTGAGAAAACGCAGCTTTTTACACAATAAGTTCAAAACGGTGATACTGTTTCAAAACTGTCGTATTTCAATGAGAAAACGGTGGTTTTGACATATTTGGGTAAAGGACTATGATACTGTGTCAAAAGTCACGTATTTCAATGAGAAAACGCTAGTTCTGACACAATAGGTTGAAAACTGTGATACTGTGTCAAAACCAACGTAACTCACTTAGAAAACGATGGTTTTGACACAATAGGTGATACTGTTTCAAAACTGTCGTATTTCAATGAGAAAACGCTGGTTTTTACATAATTGGGTAAAGGACTATGATACTGTGTCAAAGGTCACGTATTTCAATGAGAAAACGCTGTTTTTTACACAATAAGTGCAAAACTATGATACTGTGTCAAAACTGACGTATTTCAATGAGAAAATGCTGGTCTTGACACATTATGTTCAAAACTATGATACTCTGTCAAAACTGACGTTTTTCAATGAGAAAACGCTGGTTTTGACATAATAGGGTAAGAACTATGATAGTGTGTGAAAACCAATGTAACTCAATGAGAAAACGCTGTTTTTTACACAATAAGTGCAAAACTATGATACTGTGTCAAAACTGACGTATTTCAGTGAGAAAACGCAGCTTTTTACACAATAAGTTCAAAACGGTGATACCGTGTCAAAACTGACGTATTTCGCTAAGAAAACGATGTTTTTCAAAGATAAGTTCAAAACTATGATACCATTTCAAAACTAACGTATTTCAATGAGAAAACGCAGCTTTTTACACAATCGGTTAAGAACTATGATACCGTGTCAAAACTGACGTATTTCAATGAGAAAATGCTGGTTTTGACACAATCGGTTAAGAACTATGATACTGTGTCAAAACTCACGTATTTCTATGTGAAAACGCTGGTTTTGACACAATACGTTAAAAACTGACGTATTTCAATTAGAAAACACTGGTTTTGACATAATTGGGTAAAGGACTATGATACTGTGTCAAAAGTCACGTATTTTAATGAGAAAACGCTGTCTTTTACACAATAAGTGCAAAACTATGATAATGTGTCAAAACTGACATATTTCAATGAGAAAACGCTGGTCTTGATACATTATGCTCAAAACTATGATACTCTGTCAAAACTGATGTATTTCAATGAGAATACAGCTGTTTGGTGCCACAATGAGTTGAACCAACTGATACTGTGTCAAAACTGACGTATTTCACTTAGAAAATGCTGGTTTTCAAACAATAAGTTAAAAACTATGAACCTGTCTAAAGACTGACGTATTTCAAAGAGAAAATGCTGTTTTTCAAACGATAAGTTCAAAACTATGATACCGTGTCAAAACTGACGTATTTCAATGAGAAAACACAGGTTTTGACACAATCGGTTAAGAACTATGATACTGTGTCAAAACTGACGTATTTCAATGAGAAAACGCTGGTTTTGACACAATCGGTAAAGAACTATGATACTGTGTAAAAACTGACGTATTTCAATGAGAAAACGCTGGTTTTGACACAATCGGTTAAGAACTATGATACTGTGTAAAAACTGACGTATTTCAATGAGAAAACGCTGGTTTTGACACAATAGGTTCAAAACTATGATAATGTTTTAAAACTGTCGTATTTCAATGAGAAAACGCTGGTCTTGACACATTATGTTCAAAACTATGATAATCTGTCAAAACTGACATTTTTCAATGAGAAAACCCTGGTTTTGACATAATAGGGTAAGAACTATGATAGCGTGTGAAAACCAACGTAACTCAATGAGAAAACGATGGTCTGACACAATATGTTCAAAACTATGATACTCTGTCAAAACTGACGTTTTTCAATGAGAAAACCCTGGTTTTGACATAATAGGGTAAGAACTATGATAGTGTGTGAAAACCAACGTAACTCAATGAGAAAACGATGGTCTGACACAATATGTTCAAAACTATGATACTCTGTCAAAACTGACGTTTTTCAATGAGAAAACGCTGGTTTTGACACAATCGGTTAAGAACTAAGAACTTTGTTAAGAACTCTGTCAAAACTGACGTATTTCAATGAGAAAACGCTGGTTTTGACACAATCGGTTAAGAACTAAGAAGTGTGTTAAGAACTGTGTCAAAACTGTTGTATTTTTATGAGAAAATGCTGTTTTTTACACAATAAGTGCAAAACTATGATACCTTGTCAAAACTGACGTATTTCAATGAGAAAACGCTGGTATTGACACATTATGTTCAAAACTATGATACTCTGTCAAAACTGACGTATTTCAATGAGAAAACGCTGGTTTTGACATAATAGGGTAAGAACTATGATAGTGTGTGAAAACCAACGTAACTCAATGAGAAAACGATTGTCTGACACAATATGTTCAAAACTATGATAATCTGTCAAAACTGATGTATTTTTATGAGAAAACAGCTGTTTGGTGCCACAATGAGTTGAACCAACTGATACTGTGTCAAAACTGACGTATTTCGCTTAGAAAATGCTGGTTTTCAAACAATATGTTCAAAACTATGATACCTGTCTAAAGACTGACGTATTTCAATGAGAAAACACAGGTTTTGACACAATCGGTTAAGAACTATGATACTGTGTCAAAACTTACGTATTTCAATGAGAAAACGCTGGTTTTGACACAATCGGTAAAGAACTAAGATACTGTGTAAAAACTGACGTATTTCAATGAGAAAACGCTGGTTTTGACACAATCGGTTAAGAACTATGATACTGTGTAAAAACTGACGTATTTCAATGAGAAAACGCTGGTTTTGACACAATAGGTGATACTGTTTTAAAACTGTCGTATTTCAATGAGAAAACGCTGGTCTTGACACAATATGTTCAAAACTATGATAATCTGTCAAAACTGACATTTTTCAATGAGAAAACCCTGGTTTTGACATAATAGGGTAAGAACTATGATAGTGTGTGAAAACCAACGTAACTCAATGAGAAAACGATGGTCTGACACAATATGTTCAAAACTATGATACTCTGTCAAAACTGACGTTTTTCAATGAGAAAACGCTGGTTTTGACACAATACGTTCAAAACTGACGTATTTCAATGAGAATACAGCTGTTTGGTGCCACAATGAGTTGAACCAACTGATACTGTGTCAAAACTGACGTATTTCACTTAGAAAATGCTGGTTTTCAAACAGTAAGTTAAAAACTATGAACCTGTCTAAAGACTGACGTATTTCAATGAGAAAACGCTGGTTTTGACACAATAAGTTAAAAACTATGATACTGTGTCAAAACTGACGCATTACACTTAAAAAACACTGGTTTTCAAACGATAAGTTAAAAACTATAATACTGTGTCAAAACTGACGTATTTCTATGAGAAAATGCTGGTTTTGACAAAATATGTGCAAAAATATGATACTGTGTCAAATTTGACGTATTTCAATGAGAAAACGCTGGTTTTGACACGATACGTTCAAAACTGACGTATTTCAATGAGAAAACGCTGGTTTCGACATAATAGGGTAAGAACTATGATAGTGTGTCAAAACCTTCGTATTTCAATGAGAAAACGCTGGTTTTGACACAATACGTTCAAAACTATGATTCTGTGTCAAAAGTCACGTATTTCAATGAGAAAACGATGGTTTTGACATAATAGGGTAAGAACTATGATAGTTTGTCAAAAGTGACGTATTTCAATAAGACAACGCTGGTTTTGACACAATAGGTGATACTGTTTCAAAACTGTCTGACAATACGTTCAAAACTATGATACTATGTCAAAACTGACATATTTCTATGAGAAAACGATGGTTTTGACACAATACGTTCAAAACTGACGTATTTCAATGAGAAAACACTGGTTTTGACGCAATAGGTTCAAAACTGTGATACTGTGTGAAAACCAACGTAACTCAATGAGAAAACGATGGTTTTGACACAATATGTGATACTGTTTCAAAACTGTCGTATTTCAATGAGAAAACGCTGGTTTTGACATAATTGGGTAAAGGACTATGATATTGTGTCAAAAGTCACGTATTTCAATGAGAAAACGCTGGTTCTGACACAATAGGCTCAAAACTGTGATACTGTTTCAAAACTGTCGTATTTCAATGAGAAAACGCTGGTTTTGACACAATACGTTCAAAGCTGTGATACTGTGTGAAAACCAACGTAAATCAATGAGAAAACGATTGTTTTGACACAATAGGTGATACTGTTTCAAAACTGTCATATTTCAATGTGAAAACACTGGGTTTGACACAATACGTTAAAAACTGACGTATTTCAATTAGAAAACACTGGTTCTGACACAATAGGTTCAAAACTGTGATACTGTGTCAAAACCAACATAACTCACTGAGAAAACGATGTTTTTGACACAATAGGTGATACTGTTTCAAAACTGTCGTATTTCAATGAGAAAAACGCTGATTTTGACACTATAGGTTCAAAACTGTGATACTGTGTGAAAACCAACGTAAATCAATGAGAAAATGATGGTTTTGACACAATAGGTGATACTGTTTCAAAACTGTTGTATTACAATGAGAAAACGCTGGTCTTGACACATTATGTACAAAACTATGATTCTGTGTCAAAAGTCATGTATTTCAATGAGAAAACGCTGGTTTTGACATAATAGGGTAAGAACTATGATAGTGTGTCAAAAGTGACGTATTTCAATAAGAGAACGCTGATTTTGACACAATATGTTCAAAACTATGATTCTGTGTCAAAACTGACGTATTTCAATGAGAAAACGCTGGTTTTGACACAATAGGTCCAAAACTGTTATATTGTGTCAAAACTGAAGTATTTCAATGAGAAAACGCTGGTGTTGACACATTATGTTCAAAACTATGATTCTGTGTCAAAACTGACGTATTTCAATGAGAAAACGCTGGTTTTGACACAATAGGTCCAAAACTGTGATATTGTGTCAAAAGTCACGTATTTCAATGAGAAAACGCTGGTTTTGACACAATACGTTAAAAACTGACGTATTTAAATTAGAAAACACTGGTTTTCAAACAAAAAGTTAAAAACTATGATAATGTGTCAAAACTGACGTATTTCAGAGAGAAAACGCAGGTTTTTACACAATAAGTTCAAAACTGTGATACCGTGTCAAAACTGAAGTATTTCAGTGAGAAAACGCAGGTTTTTACACAATAAGTTCAAAACTGTGATACCGTGTCAAAACTGACATATTTCGCTAAGAAAACGATGGTTTTCAAACGATAAGTTCAAAACTATGATACCGTGTCAAAACTGACGTATGTCAATGAGAAAACGCAGGTTTTTACACAATCGGTTAAGAACTATGATACTGTGTCAAAACTGACGTATTTCAATGAGAAAACGCTTTTTTTTACACAATAAGTGCAAAACTATGATACTGTGTCAAAACTGACGTATTTCAATGAGAAAACGCCGGTTTTGACACGATACGTTCAAAACTTACGTATTTCAATGAGAAAACGCTGGTTTTGACACAATAGGTTCAAAACTATGATATTGTGTCAAAACCTTCGTATTTCAATGAGAAAACGCTGGTTCTGACATAATTGGTTAAGAACTATGATACTGTGTCAAAAGTGATGTTTTTCAATGAGAAAACGATAGTTTTGACACAGTAGGATCAAACCTTTGATACTGTATCAAAACTGTCGTATTTCAATGAGAAAACGATGGTTTTGACACAATAGGTTCAAAACTGTGATACTGTGTGAAAACCAACGTAACTCAATGAGAAAACGATGGTTTTGACACAATATGTGATACTGTTTCAACACTGTGGTATTTCAATGAGAAAACGCTGGTTTTGACATAATTGGGTAAAGGACTATGATACTGTGTCAAAAGTCACGTATTTCAATGAGAAAACGCTGGTTTTGACACAATAGGTTCAAAACTATGATACTGTGTCAAAACTCACGTATTTCTATGTGAAAACGCTGGTTTTGACACAATAGGTTCAAAACTGACGTATTTCAATTAGAAAACACTGGTTCTGACGCAATAGGTTCAAAACTGTGATACTGTTTCAAAACTGTCGTATTTCAATGAGAAAACGCTGATTTTGACACGATAGGTTCAAAACTGTGATACTGTGTGAAAACCAACGTAAATCAATGAGAAAACGATGGTTTTGACACAATAGGTGATACTGTTTCAAAACTGTCGTATTACAATGAGAAAACGCTGGTCTTGACACATTATGTTCAAAACTATGATTCTGTGTCAAAAGTCATGTATTTCAATGAGAAAATGCTGGTTTTGACATAATAGAGTAAGAACTATGATAGTGTGTCAAAAGAGACGTATTTCAATAAGAGAACGCTGATTTTGACACAATATGTTCAAAACTATGATTCTGTGTCAAAACTGACGTATTTCAATGAGAAAACGCTGGTTTTGACACAATAGGTGATATTGTGTCAAAACCTTCGTATTTCAATGAGAAAACGCTGGTTTTGACATAATAGAGTAAGAACTATGATAGTGTGTCAAAAGTGACGTATTTCAATAAGACAACGCTGGTTTTGACACAATAGGTGATACTGTTTCAAAACTGTCTGACAATACGTTCAAAACTATGATACTGTGTCAAAACTGACGTATTTCTATGAAAAAATGCTGGTTTTGACACAATATGTTAAAAACTGACGTATTTCAATGAGAAAACACTGGTTTTGACACAATAGGTTCAAAACTGTGATACTGTGTGAAAACCAACGTAACTCAATGAGAAAACAATGGTTTTTACACAATATGTGATACTGTTTCAAAACTGTCGTATTTCAATGAGAAAACGCTGGTTTTGACTTAATTGGGTAAAGGACTATGATACTGTGTCAAAAGTCACGTATTTCAATGAGAAAACGCTGGTTTTGACACAGTAGGTTCAAAACTGACGTATTTCAATTAGAAAACACTGGTTCTGACACGATAGGTTCAAAACTGTGATACTGTTTCAAGACTGACGTATTTCAATTAGAAAACACTGGTTCTGACACAATAGGTTAAAAACTGTGATACTTTGTCAAAACGAGCGTAACTCAATGACAAAACTTTAGTTTTGACAAAATAGGTGACACTGTGTCAAAACAAGCGTTACTCAATGAGAAATTGCTAGTTTTGACACAATAGGTCCAAATCTTTTATACTGTGTCAAAACTGTCGTATTTCAATGAGAAAACGCTAGTTTTGACACAATAGGTGATACTGTGTAAAAACAAGCGTAACTCAATGAGAAAACGCTAGTTTTGTCACAAAAGGTTCAAAATTGTGATACTGTGTCAAAACGAGCGTATCTCAATGAGAAAACGCTAGTTTTGACACAATAGGTGATACTGTGTCAAAACCAACGTAACTCAAAGAGAAAATACTAGTTTTGACACCATTGGTTCAAACCTGTGATACTGTGTCAAAACTGACGTATTTCAATGAGAAAACGCTAGTTTTGACACAATAGGTGATACTGTGTAAAAACAAGCGTAACTCAATGAGAAAACGCTAGTTTTGACACAATAGGTGATACTGTGTAAAAACAAGCGTAACTCAATGAGAAAACGCTAGTTTTGTCACAATAGGTTCAAAATTGTGATACTGTGTCAAAACTGTCGTATTTCAATGAGAAAACTCTAGTTTTGACCCAATGGGTTCAAACCTGTGATACTGTGTCAAAAAGAGAGTAACTCAATGAGAAAACGCTAGTTTTGACACAATAGGTTCAAAATTGTGATACTGTGTCAAAACGAGCGTAACTCAATGAGAAAACGCTAGTTTTGACACCATAGGTTCAAACCTGTGATACTGTGTCAAAACTGACGTATTTCAATGAGAAAACGCTAGTTTTGACAACATAGGTTCAAACCTGTGATACTGTGTCAAAAAGAGCGTAACTCAATAAGAAAAAGCTAGTTTTGACACAATAGGTGATACTGTGTCAAAACAAGCGTAACTCAATGAGAAAACGCTAGTTTTGACACAATAGGTCCAAACCTTTTATACTGTGTCAAAACTGTCGTATTTCAATGAGAAAACGCTAGTTTTTTCACAATAGGTTCAAAATTGTAAAACTGTCAAAACGAGCGTAACTCAATGAGAAAACGCCAGTTTTGACACAATACGTTCAAACCTGTGATACTGTGTCAAAACTGACGTATTTCAATGAGAAAACGCTAGTTTTGACACAATACGTGATACTGTGTCAAAAAAAACGCTAGTTTTGACACAATAGGTCCAAACCTTTTATACTGTGTCAAAACTGTCGTATTTCAATGAGAAAACGCTAGTTTTGACACAATAGGTGATACTGTGTCAAAACAAGCGTAACTCAATGAGAAAACGCTAGTTTTGTCACAATAGGTTCAAAATTTTGATACTGTGTCAAAACGAGCGTATCTCAATGAGAAAACGCTAGTTTTGACACAATAGGTTCAAAATTGTGATACTGTGTCAAAACTGACGTATTTCAATGAGAAAACGCTAGTTTTGACACAATAGGTGATACTGTGTCAAAACTGTCGTATTTCAATGAGAAAACACTAGTTTTGTCACAATAGGTTCAAAATTGTAAAACTGTCAAAACGATTGTAACTCAATGAGAAAACGCCAGTTTTGACACAATACGTTCAAACCTGTGATACTGTGTCAAAACTGACGTATTTCAATGAGAAAACGCTAGTTTTGACACAATAGGTTCAAAATTGTGATACTGTGTCAAAACGAGCGTAACTCAATGAGAAAACGCTAGTTTTGACACAATAGGTGATACTGTGTCAAAACTGACGTAACTCAATGAGAAAACGCTAGTTTTGACACAATAGGTGATACTGTGTCAAAACGAGCGTAACTCAATGAGAAAACGCTAGTTTTGACACAATAGGTGATACTGTGTCAAAACGACGTAACTCAATGAGAAAACGCTAGTTTTGACACAATAGGTTCAAACTGTGATACTGTGTCAAAACTGACGTAACTCAATGAGAAAACGCTAGTTTTGACACAATAGGTGATACTGTGTCAAAACGAGCGTAACTCAATGAGAAAACGCTAGTTTTGACACAATAGGTGATACTGTGTCAAAACGAGCGTAACTCAATGAGAAAACGCTAGTTTTGACACAATAGGTGATACTGTGTCAAAACGACGTAACTCAATGAGAAAACGCTAGTTTTGACACAATAGGTGATACTGTGTCAAAACTAGCGTAACTCAATGAGAAAACGCTAGTTTTGACACAATAGGTGATACTGTGTCAAAACTGACGTAACTCAATGAGAAAACGCTAGTTTTGACACAATAGGTGATACTGTGTCAAAACAGCGTAACTCAATGAGAAAACGCTAGTTTTGACACAATAGCTGTGATACTGTGTCAAAACGAGCGTAACTCAATGAGAAAACGCTAGTTTTGACACAATAGGTGATACTGTGTCAAAACAGCGTAACTCAATGAGAAAACGCTAGTTTTGACACAATAGGTGATACTGTGTCAAAACTGTCGTATTTCAATGAGAAAACGCTAGTTTTGACACAATAGGTGATACTGTGTCAAAACAGCGTAACTCAATGAGAAAACGCTAGTTTTGACACAATAGGTGATACTGTGTCAAAACACGTAACTCAATGAGAAAACGCTAGTTTTGACACAATAGTTGATATTGTGTCAAAACGACAGTAACTCAATGAAAAAACGCTAGTTTTGACACAATAGGTGATACTGTGTCAAAACGAGCGTAACTCAATGAGAAAACGCTAGTTTTGACACAATAGGTGATACTGTGTCAAAACTGACGTAACTCAATGAGAAAACGCTAGTTTTGACACAATAGGTGATACTGTGTCAAAACGAGCGTAACTCAATGAGAAAACGCTAGTTTTGACACAATAGGTGATACTGTGTCAAAACTGACGTATTTCAATGAGAAAACGCTAGTTTTGACACAATAGGTGATACTGTGTCAAAACGAGCGTAACTCAATGAGAAAACGCTAGTTTTGACACAATAGGTGATACTGTGTCAAAACGAGCGTAACTCAATGAGAAAACGCTAGTTTTGACACAATAGGTGATACTGTGTCAAAACGAGCGTATCTCAATGAGAAAACGCTAGTTTTGACACAATAGGTGATACTGTGTCAAAACAGCGTAACTCAATGAGAAAACGCTAGTTTTGACACAATAGGTGATACTGTGTCAAAACTGTCGTATTTCAATGAGAAAACGCTAGTTTTGACACAATAGGTGATACTGTGTCAAAACGAGCGTAACTCAATGAGAAAACGCTAGTTTTGACACAATAGGTGATACTGTGTCAAAACGACGTAACTCAATGAGAAAACGCTAGTTTTGACACAATAGTCAACTGTGATACTGTGTCAAAACTGACGTATTTCAATGAGAAAACGCTAGTTTTGACACAATAGGTGATACTGTGTCAAAACAGCGTAACTCAATGAGAAAACGCTAGTTTTGACACAATAGGTGATACTGTGTCAAAACGAGCGTAACTCAATGAGAAAACGCTAGTTTTGACACAATAGGTGATACTGTGTCAAAACGACGTAACTCAATGAGAAAACGCTAGTTTTGACACAATAGGTTCAACTGTGATACTGTGTCAAAACTGACGTAACTCAATGAGAAAACGCTAGTTTTGACACAATAGGTGATACTGTGTCAAAACTGACGTAACTCAATGAGAAAACGCTAGTTTTGACACAATAGGTGATACTGTGTCAAAACGAGCGTAACTCAATGAGAAAACGCTAGTTTTGACACAATAGGTCAAACTTATACTGTGTCAAAACTGACGTATTTCAATGAGAAAACGCTAGTTTTGACACAATAGGTGATACTGTGTCAAAACGAGCGTAACTCAATGAGAAAACGCTAGTTTTGACACAATAGGTGATACTGTGTCAAAACTGACGTAACTCAATGAGAAAACGCTAGTTTTGACACAATAGGTGATACTGTGTCAAAACTGACGTAACTCAATGAGAAAACGCTAGTTTTGACACAATAGGTGATACTGTGTCAAAACGACGTAACTCAATGAGAAAACGCTAGTTTTGACACAATAGGTGATACTGTGTCAAAACGAGCGTAACTCAATGAGAAAACGCTAGTTTTGACACAATAGGTTCAAACCTGTGATACTGTGTCAAAACGAGCGTAACTCAATGAGAAAACGCTAGTTTTGACACAATAGGTGATACTGTGTCAAAACGACGTAACTCAATGAGAAAACGCTAGTTTTGACACAATAGCGTGATACTGTGTCAAAACTGACGTATCTCAATGAGAAAACGCTAGTTTTGACACAATAGGTGATACTGTGTCAAAACAGCGTAACTCAATGAGAAAACGCTAGTTTTGACACAATAGGTGATACTGTGTCAAAACGACGTAACTCAATGAGAAAACGCTAGTTTTGACACAATAGGTGATACTGTGTCAAAACGACGTAACTCAATGAGAAAACGCTAGTTTTGACACAATAGGTTCATGATACTGTGTCAAAACTGACGTAACTCAATGAGAAAACGCTAGTTTTGACACAATAGGTGATACTGTGTCAAAACAGCGTAACTCAATGAGAAAACGCTAGTTTTGACACAATAGGTGATACTGTGTCAAAACGACGTAACTCAATGAGAAAACGCTAGTTTTGACACAATAGGTGATACTGTGTCAAAACTGACGTATCTCAATGAGAAAACGCTAGTTTTGACACAATAGGTGATACTGTGTCAAAACGACGTAACTCAATGAGAAAACGCTAGTTTTGACACAATAGGTGATACTGTGTCAAAACGACGTAACTCAATGAGAAAACGCTAGTTTTGACACAATAGGTGATACTGTGTCAAAACAGCGTAACTCAATGAGAAAACGCTAGTTTTGACACAATAGGTCAAACTGATACTGTGTCAAAACTAGCGTAACTCAATGAGAAAACGCTAGTTTTGACACAATAGGTGATACTGTGTCAAAACGAGCGTAACTCAATGAGAAAACGCTAGTTTTGACACAATAGGTGATACTGTGTCAAAACTAGCGTAACTCAATGAGAAAACGCTAGTTTTGACACAATAGGTGATACTGTGTCAAAACTAGCGTAACTCAATGAGAAAACGCTAGTTTTGACACAATAGGTGATACTGTGTCAAAACAGCGTAACTCAATGAGAAAACGCTAGTTTTGACACAGAAGGTGATACTGTGTCAAAACTGACGTAACTCAATGAGAAAACACTAGTTTTGACACAATAGGTTCAAAAATGTGAAACAGTGTCAAAACGAGCGTAACTCAATGAGAAAACGCTAGTTTTGACACAATAGGTGATACTGTGTCAAAACTAACGTAACTCAATGAGAAAACGCTAGTTTTGACACAATAGGTCATGATACTGTGTCAAAACTGACGTAACTCAATGAGAAAACGCTAGTTTTGACACAATAGGTGATACTGTGTCAAAACAGCGTAACTCAATGAGAAAACGCTAGTTTTGACACAATAGGTCAAACTGTATACTGTGTCAAAACTGACGTATTTCAATGAGAAAACGCTAGTTTTGACACAATAGGTGATACTGTGTCAAAACTAGCGTAACTCAATGAGAAAACGCTAGTTTTGACACAATAGGTGATACTGTGTCAAAACTAGCGTAACTCAATGAGAAAACGCTAGTTTTGACACAATAGGTGATACTGTGTCAAAACTGACGTATTTCAATGAGAAAACGCTAGTTTTGACACAATAGGTGATACTGTGTCAAAACGACGTAACTCAATGAGAAAACGCTAGTTTTGACACAATAGGTGATACTGTGTCAAAACTGTCGTATTTCAATGAGAAAACGCTAGTTTTGACACAATAGGTGATACTGTGTCAAAACTGACGTAACTCAATGAGAAAACGCTAGTTTTGACACAATAGGTGATACTGTGTCAAAACTGACGTAACTCAATGAGAAAACGCTAGTTTTGACACAATAGGTGATACTGTGTCAAAACGACGTAACTCAATGAGAAAACGCTAGTTTTGACACAATAGGTGATACTGTGTCAAAACAAGCGTAACTCAATGAGAAAACGCTAGTTTTGACACAATAGGTGATACTGTGTCAAAACGAGCGTAACTCAATGAGAAAACGCTAGTTTTGACACAATAGGTGATACTGTGTCAAAACTAGCGTAACTCAATGAGAAAACGCTAGTTTTGACACAATAGGTCAACTGATACTGTGTCAAAACTGACGTAACTCAATGAGAAAACGCTAGTTTTGACACAATAGGTGATACTGTGTCAAAACTGACGTATCTCAATGAGAAAACGCTAGTTTTGACACAATAGGTGATACTGTGTCAAAACAGCGTAACTCAATGAGAAAACGCTAGTTTTGACACAATAGGTGATACTGTGTCAAAACTGACGTAACTCAATGAGAAAACGCTAGTTTTGACACAATAGGTGATACTGTGTCAAAACTGACGTAACTCAATGAGAAAACGCTAGTTTTGACACAATAGGTGATACTGTGTCAAAACGAGCGTAACTCAATGAGAAAACGCTAGTTTTGACACAATAGGTGATACTGTGTCAAAACTGACGTAACTCAATGAGAAAACGCTAGTTTTGACACAATAGGTGATACTGTGTCAAAACTAGCGTAACTCAATGAGAAAACGCTAGTTTTGACACAATAGGTGATACTGTGTCAAAACAGCGTAACTCAATGAGAAAACGCTAGTTTTGACACAATAGGTGATACTGTGTCAAAACGAGCGTAACTCAATGAGAAAACGCTAGTTTTGACACAATAGGTCATGATACTGTGTCAAAACTGACGTAACTCAATGAGAAAACGCTAGTTTTGACACAATAGGTGATACTGTGTCAAAACTGCGTATCTCAATGAGAAAACGCTAGTTTTGACACAATAGGTGATACTGTGTCAAAACAGCGTAACTCAATGAGAAAACGCTAGTTTTGACACAATAGGTTCAAACTTGATACTGTGTCAAAACTGACGTATCTCAATGAGAAAACGCTAGTTTTGACACAATAGGTGATACTGTGTCAAAACTGCGTAACTCAATGAGAAAACGCTAGTTTTGACACAATAGGTGATACTGTGTCAAAACAGCGTAACTCAATGAGAAAACGCTAGTTTTGACACAATAGGTGATACTGTGTCAAAACTGCGTATCTCAATGAGAAAACGCTAGTTTTGACACAATAGGTGATACTGTGTCAAAACGACGTAACTCAATGAGAAAACGCTAGTTTTGACACAATAGGTGATACTGTGTCAAAACTGACGTAACTCAATGAGAAAACGCTAGTTTTGACACAATAGGTGATACTGTGTCAAAACTAGCGTAACTCAATGAGAAAACGCTAGTTTTGACACAATAGGTGATACTGTGTCAAAACGAGCGTAACTCAATGAGAAAACGCTAGTTTTGACACAATAGGTGATACTGTGTCAAAACAGCGTAACTCAATGAGAAAACGCTAGTTTTGACACAATAGGTCAACTTGATACTGTGTCAAAACTGACGTAACTCAATGAGAAAACGCTAGTTTTGACACAATAGGCTGATACTGTGTCAAAACGAGCGTAACTCAATGAGAAAACGCTAGTTTTGACACAATAGGTGATACTGTGTCAAAACTAGCGTAACTCAATGAGAAAACGCTAGTTTTGACACAATAGGTGATACTGTGTCAAAACGACGTAACTCAATGAGAAAACGCTAGTTTTGACACAATAGGTTCAAATGTGATACTGTGTCAAAACTAGCGTAACTCAATGAGAAAACGCTAGTTTTGACACAATAGGTGATACTGTGTCAAAACTGACGTAACTCAATGAGAAAACGCTAGTTTTGACACAATAGGTGATACTGTGTCAAAACTAGCGTAACTCAATGAGAAAACGCTAGTTTTGACACAATAGGTGATACTGTGTCAAAACAGCGTAACTCAATGAGAAAACGCTAGTTTTGACACAATAGGTCTGATACTGTGTCAAAACTGACGTAACTCAATGAGAAAACGCTAGTTTTGACACAATAGGTGATACTGTGTCAAAACGACGTAACTCAATGAGAAAACGCTAGTTTTGACACAATAGGTGATACTGTGTCAAAACTAGCGTAACTCAATGAGAAAACGCTAGTTTTGACACAATAGGTGATACTGTGTCAAAACTAGCGTAACTCAATGAGAAAACGCTAGTTTTGACACAATAGTAATGTGATACTGTGTCAAAACTAGCGTAACTCAATGAGAAAACGCTAGTTTTGACACAATAGGTGATACTGTGTCAAAACTGACGTAACTCAATGAGAAAACGCTAGTTTTGACACAATAGTCTGTGATACTGTGTCAAAACTAGCGTAACTCAATGAGAAAACGCTAGTTTTGACACAATAGGTGATACTGTGTCAAAACTAGCGTAACTCAATGAGAAAACGCTAGTTTTGACACAATAGGTGATACTGTGTCAAAACTGACGTAACTCAATGAGAAAACGCTAGTTTTGACACAATAGGTGATACTGTGTCAAAACGACGTAACTCAATGAGAAAACGCTAGTTTTGACACAATAGGTCAACTTGATACTGTGTCAAAACTAGCGTAACTCAATGAGAAAACGCTAGTTTTGACACAATAGGTGATACTGTGTCAAAACTAGCGTAACTCAATGAGAAAACGCTAGTTTTGACACAATAGGTGATACTGTGTCAAAACTAGCGTAACTCAATGAGAAAACGCTAGTTTTGACACAATAGGTTCAACTGTGATACTGTGTCAAAACTGACGTAACTCAATGAGAAAACGCTAGTTTTGACACAATAGGCTGATACTGTGTCAAAACTAGCGTAACTCAATGAGAAAACGCTAGTTTTGACACAATAGGTGATACTGTGTCAAAACGACGTAACTCAATGAGAAAACGCTAGTTTTGACACAATAGGTGATACTGTGTCAAAACTGCGTAACTCAATGAGAAAACGCTAGTTTTGACACAATAGGTGATACTGTGTCAAAACGAGCGTAACTCAATGAGAAAACGCTAGTTTTGACACAATAGGTGATACTGTGTCAAAACTAGCGTAACTCAATGAGAAAACGCTAGTTTTGACACAATAGGTGATACTGTGTCAAAACTAGCGTAACTCAATGAGAAAACGCTAGTTTTGACACAATAGGTGATACTGTGTCAAAACAGCGTAACTCAATGAGAAAACGCTAGTTTTGACACAATAGGTTCAAACTGTGATACTGTGTCAAAACTAGCGTAACTCAATGAGAAAACGCTAGTTTTGACACAATAGGTGATACTGTGTCAAAACTAGCGTAACTCAATGAGAAAACGCTAGTTTTGACACAATAGGTTCAAACTTGATACTGTGTCAAAACTAGCGTAACTCAATGAGAAAACGCTAGTTTTGACACAATAGGTGATACTGTGTCAAAACTAGCGTAACTCAATGAGAAAACGCTAGTTTTGACACAATAGGTGATACTGTGTCAAAACTAGCGTAACTCAATGAGAAAACGCTAGTTTTGACACAATAGGTGATACTGTGTCAAAACTAGCGTAACTCAATGAGAAAACGCTAGTTTTGACACAATAGGCTTGATACTGTGTCAAAACTAGCGTAACTCAATGAGAAAACGCTAGTTTTGACACAATAGGTGATACTGTGTCAAAACCAGCGTAACTCAATGAGAAAACGCTAGTTTTGACACAATAGGTTCAAACTGTGATACTGTGTCAAAACTAGCGTAACTCAATGAGAAAACGCTAGTTTTGACACAATAGGTGATACTGTGTCAAAACTAGCGTAACTCAATGAGAAAACGCTAGTTTTGACACAATAGGTGATACTGTGTCAAAACAGCGTAACTCAATGAGAAAACGCTAGTTTTGACACAATAGGTTCAAATGTGATACTGTGTCAAAACTAGCGTAACTCAATGAGAAAACGCTAGTTTTGACACAATAGGTGATACTGTGTCAAAACTAGCGTAACTCAATGAGAAAACGCTAGTTTTGACACAATAGGTGATACTGTGTCAAAACTAGCGTAACTCAATGAGAAAACGCTAGTTTTGACACAATAGGTGATACTGTGTCAAAACTAGCGTAACTCAATGAGAAAACGCTAGTTTTGACACAATAGGTTCAAAGTGATACTGTGTCAAAACTAGCGTAACTCAATGAGAAAACGCTAGTTTTGACACAATAGGTGATACTGTGTCAAAACTAGCGTAACTCAATGAGAAAACGCTAGTTTTGACACAATAGGTTCAAACTGTGATACTGTGTCAAAACTAGCGTAACTCAATGAGAAAACGCTAGTTTTGACACAATAGGTGATACTGTGTCAAAACAGCGTAACTCAATGAGAAAACGCTGGTTTTGACACAATAGGTTCAAACTGTGATACTGTGTCAAAACTAGCGTAACTCAATGAGAAAACGCTAGTTTTGACACAATAGGTGATACTGTGTCAAAACAGCGTAACTCAATGAGAAAACGCTAGTTTTGACACAATAGGTTCAAACTGTGATACTGTGTCAAAACTAGCGTAACTCAATGAGAAAACGCTAGTTTTGACACAATAGGTGATACTGTGTCAAAACTAGCGTAACTCAATGAGAAAACGCTAGTTTTGACACAATAGGTGATACTGTGTCAAAACGCGTAACTCAATGAGAAAACGCTGTTTTGACACAATAGGTGATACTGTGTCAAAACTAGCGTAACTCAATGAGAAAACGCTAGTTTTGACACAATAGGTGATACTGTGTCAAAACTAGCGTAACTCAATGAGAAAACGCTAGTTTTGACACAATAGGTTCAAACTGTGATACTGTGTCAAAACTAGCGTAACTCAATGAGAAAACGCTAGTTTTGACACAATAGGTGATACTGTGTCAAAACGACGTAACTCAATGAGAAAACGCTAGTTTTGACACAATAGGTGATACTGTGTCAAAACTAGCGTAACTCAATGAGAAAACGCTAGTTTTGACACAATAGGTGATACTGTGTCAAAACAGCGTAACTCAATGAGAAAACGCTAGTTTTGACACAATAGGTTCAAACTGTGATACTGTGTCAAAACTAGCGTAACTCAATGAGAAAACGCTAGTTTTGACACAATAGGTGATACTGTGTCAAAACTAGCGTAACTCAATGAGAAAACGCTAGTTTTGACACAATAGGTGATACTGTGTCAAAACAGCGTAACTCAATGAGAAAACGCTAGTTTTGACACAATAGGTTCAAACTGTGATACTGTGTCAAAACTAGCGTAACTCAATGAGAAAACGCTAGTTTTGACACAATAGGTGATACTGTGTCAAAACCAGCGTAACTCAATGAGAAAACGCTAGTTTTGACACAATAGGTTCAAACTGTGATACTGTGTCAAAACTAGCGTAACTCAATGAGAAAACGCTAGTTTTGACACAATAGGTGATACTGTGTCAAAACTAGCGTAACTCAATGAGAAAACGCTAGTTTTGACACAATAGGTGATACTGTGTCAAAACTAGCGTAACTCAACGAGAAAACGCTAGTTTTGACACAATAGGTTCAAAACTGTGATACTGTGTCAAAACTAGCGTAACTCAATGAGAAAATGCTACTTTTGACACAATAGGTTCAAAAATGTGATACTGTGTCAAAACTAGCGTAACTCAATGAGAAAACGCTAGTTTTGACACAATAGGTGATACTGTGTCAAAACTAGCGTAACTCAACGAGAAAACGCTAGTTTTGACACAATAGGTGATACTGTGTCAAAACTAGCGTAACTCAATGAGAAAACGCTAGTTTTGACACAATAGGTGATACTGTGTCAAAACTAGCGTAACTCAATGAGAAAACGCTAGTTTTGACACAATAGGTGATACTGTGTCAAAACTAGCGTAACTCAATGAGAAAACGCTAGTTTTGACACAATAGGTGATACTGTGTCAAAACTAGCGTAACTCAATGAGAAAACGCTAGTTTTGACACAATAGGTTCAAACTGTGATACTGTGTCAAAACTAGCGTAACTCAATGAGAAAACGCTAGTTTTGACACAATAGGTGATACTGTGTCAAAACGAGCGTAACTCAATGAGAAAACGCTGGTTTTGACACAATAGGTTCAAAACTGTGATACTGTGTCAAAACTAGCGTAACTCAATGAGAAAACGCTAGTTTTGACACAATAGGTGATACTGTGTCAAAACCAGCGTAACTCAATGAGAAAACGCTAGTTTTGACACAATAGGTCAAACTGTGATACTGTGTCAAAACTAGCGTAACTCAATGAGAAAACGCTAGTTTTGACACAATAGGTTCAAACTGTGATACTGTGTCAAAACTAGCGTAACTCAATGAGAAAACGCTAGTTTTGACACAATAGGTGATACTGTGTCAAAACTAGCGTAACTCAATGAGAAAACGCTAGTTTTGACACAATAGGTGATACTGTGTCAAAACTAGCGTAACTCAATGAGAAAACGCTAGTTTTGACACAATAGGTTCAAACTGTGATACTGTGTCAAAACTAGCGTAACTCAATGAGAAAACGCTAGTTTTGACACAATAGGTGATACTGTGTCAAAACTAGCGTAACTCAATGAGAAAACGCTAGTTTTGACACAATAGGTGATACTGTGTCAAAACTAGCGTAACTCAATGAGAAAACGCTAGTTTTGACACTGTAGGTTCAAACTTTGATACTGTGTCAAAACTAGCGTAACTCAACGAGAAAACGCTGGTTTCTACACAATAGGTGATACTGTGTCAAAACGAGCATAACTCAATGAGAAAACGCTAGTTTTGACACAATAGGTTCAAACTGTGATACTGTGTCAAAACTAGCGTAACTCAATGAGAAAACGCTAGTTTTGACACAATAGGTGATACTGTGTCAAAACTAGCGTAACTCAATGAGAAAACGCTAGTTTTGACACAATAGGTTCAAACTGTGATACTGTGTCAAAACTAGCGTAACTCAATGAGAAAACGCTAGTTTTGACACAATAGGTGATACTGTGTCAAAACCAACGTAACTCAATGAGAAAACGCTGGTTTTGACACAATAGGTTCAAAACTGTGATACTGTGTCAAAACTAGCGTAACTCAATGAGAAAACGCTAGTTTTGACACAATAGGTGATACTGTGTCAAAACTAGCGTAACTCAATGAGAAAACGCTAGTTTTGACACAATAGGTTCAAACTGTGATACTGTGTCAAAACTAGCGTAACTCAATGAGAAAACGCTAGTTTTGACACAATAGGTGATACTGTGTCAAAACTAGCGTAACTCAATGAGAAAACGCTAGTTTTGACACAATAGGTGATACTGTGTCAAAACTAGCGTAACTCAATGAGAAAACGCTGGTTTTGACACAATAGGTCATGTGATACTGTGTCAAAACTAGCGTAACTCAATGAGAAAACGCTAGTTTTGACACAATAGGTGATACTGTGTCAAAACTAGCGTAACTCAATGAGAAAACGCTAGTTTTGACACAATAGGTTCAAAACTGTGATACTGTGTCAAAACTAGCGTAACTCAATGAGAAAACGCTAGTTTTGACACAATAGGTGATACTGTGTCAAAATGAGCGTAACTCAATGAGAAAACGCTAGTTTTGACACAATAGGTCTGTGATACTGTGTCAAAACTAGCTTAACTCAATGAGAAAACGCTAGTTTTGACACAATAGGTGATACTGTGTCAAAACTAGCGTAACTCAATGAGAAAACGCTAGTTTTGACACAATAGGTGATACTGTGTCAAAACTAGCGTAACTCAATGAGAAAACGCTAGTTTTGACACAATAGGTGATACTGTGTCAAAACTAGCGTAACTCAATGAGAAAACGCTAGTTTTGACACAGTAGGTGATACTGTGTCAAAACTAGCGTAACTCAATGAGAAAACGCTAGTTTTGACACAATAGGTGATACTGTGTCAAAACTGTCGTATTTCAATGAGAAAACGCTAGTTTTGACACAATAGGTGATACTGTGTCAAAACAGCGTAACTCAATGAGAAAACGCTGGTTTTGACACAATAGGTTCAAACTGTGATACTGTGTCAAAACTAGCGTAACTCAATGAGAAAACGCTAGTTTTGACACAATAGGTGATACTGTGTCAAAACCAACGTAACTCAATGAGAAAACGCTGGTTTTGACACAATAGGTTCAAACTGTGATACTGTGTCAAAACTAGCGTAACTCAATGAGAAAACGCTAGTTTTGACACAATAGGTGATACTGTGTCAAAACTAGCGTAACTCAATGAGAAAACGCTAGTTTTGACACAATAGGTTCAAACTGTGATACTGTGTCAAAACTGCGTAACTCAATGAGAAAACGCTGGTTTTGACACAATAGGTGATACTGTGTCAAAACTAGCGTAACTCAATGAGAAAACGCTAGTTTTGACACAATAGGTGATACTGTGTCAAAACTAGCGTAACTCAATGAGAAAACGCTAGTTTTGACACAATAGGTGATACTGTGTCAAAACTAGCGTAACTCAATGAGAAAACGCTAGTTTTGACACAATAGGTTCAAAACTGTGATACTGTGTCAAAACTAGCGTAACTCAATGAGAAAACGCTAGTTTTGACACAATAGGTGATACTGTGTCAAAACCAACGTAACTCAATGAGAAAACGCTGGTTTTGACACAATAGGTTCAAAACTGTGATACTGTGTCAAAACTAGCGTAACTCAATGAGAAAACGCTAGTTTTGACACAATAGGTGATACTGTGTCAAAACTAGCGTAACTCAATGAGAAAACGCTGGTTTTGACACAATAGGTTCAAAACTGTGATACTGTGTCAAAACTAGCGTAACTCAATGAGAAAACGCTAGTTTTGACACAATAGGTGATACTGTGTCAAAACCAGCGTAACTCAATGAGAAAACGCTGGTTTTGACACAATAGGTTCAAACTGTGATACTGTGTCAAAACTAGCGTAACTCAATGAGAAAACGCTAGTTTTGACACAATAGGTGATACTGTGTCAAAACTAGCGTAACTCAATGAGAAAACGCTGGTTTTGACACAATAGGTTCAAACTGTGATACTGTGTCAAAACTAGCGTAACTCAATGAGAAAACGCTAGTTTTGACACAATAGGTGATACTGTGTCAAAACCAACGTAACTCAATGAGAAAACGCTGGTTTTGACACAATAGGTTCAAAACTGTGATACTGTGTCAAAACTAGCGTAACTCAATGAGAAAACGCTAGTTTTGACACAATAGGTGATACTGTGTCAAAACTAGCGTAACTCAATGAGAAAACGCTGGTTTTGACACAAGGTCAAACGGTGATACTGTGTCAAAACAAGCGTAACTCAATGAGAAAACGCTAGTTTTGACACAATAGGTGATACTGTGTCAAAACCAGCGTAACTCAATGAGAAAACGCTGGTTTTGACACAATAGGTTCAAAACTGTGATACTGTGTCAAAACTAGCGTAACTCAATGAGAAAACGCTAGTTTTGACACAATAGGTGATACTGTGTCAAAACTAGCGTAACTCAATGAGAAAACGCTAGTTTTGACACAATAGGTGATACTGTGTCAAAACCAGCGTAACTCAATGAGAAAACGCTGGTTTTGACACAATAGGTTCAAAACTGTGATACTGTGTCAAAACTAGCGTAACTCAATGAGAAAACGCTAGTTTTGACACAATAGGTGATACTGTGTCAAAACCAACGTAACTCAATGAGAAAACGCTGGTTTTGACACAATAGGTTCAAAACTGTGATACTGTGTCAAAACTAGCGTAACTCAATGAGAAAACGCTAGTTTTGACACAATAGGTGATACTGTGTCAAAACCAGCGTAACTCAATGAGAAAACGCTGGTTTTGACACAATAGGTTCAAAACTGTGATACTGTGTCAAAACTAGCGTAACTCAATGAGAAAACGCTAGTTTTGACACAATAGGTGATACTGTGTCAAAACCAGCGTAACTCAATGAGAAAACGCTGGTTTTGACACAATAGGTTCAAAACTGTGATACTGTGTCAAAACTAGCGTAACTCAATGAGAAAACGCTAGTTTTGACACAATAGGTGATACTGTGTCAAAACAGCGTAACTCAATGAGAAAACGCTAGTTTTGACACAATAGGTGATACTGTGTCAAAACAGCGTAACTCAATGAGAAAACGCTGGTTTTGACACAATAGGTTCAAACTGTGATACTGTGTCAAAACTAGCGTAACTCAATGAGAAAACGCTAGTTTTGACACAATAGGTGATACTGTGTCAAAACTAGCGTAACTCAATGAGAAAACGCTGGTTTTGACACAATAGGTCACTGTGATACTGTGTCAAAACTAGCGTAACTCAATGAGAAAACGCTAGTTTTGACACAATAGGTGATACTGTGTCAAAACCAGCGTAACTCAATGAGAAAACGCTGGTTTTGACACAATAGGTTCAAAACTGTGATACTGTGTCAAAACTAGCGTAACTCAATGAGAAAACGCTAGTTTTGACACAATAGGTGATACTGTGTCAAAACCAACGTAACTCAATGAGAAAACGCTGGTTTTGACACAATAGGTTCAAAACTGTGATACTGTGTCAAAACTAGCGTAACTCAATGAGAAAACGCTAGTTTTGACACAATAGGTGATACTGTGTCAAAACAGCGTAACTCAATGAGAAAACGCTGGTTTTGACACAATAGGTTCAAAACTGTGATACTGTGTCAAAACTAGCGTAACTCAATGAGAAAACGCTAGTTTTGACACAATAGGTGATACTGTGTCAAAACTAGCGTAACTCAATGAGAAAACGCTAGTTTTGACACAATAGGTGATACTGTGTCAAAACGAGCGTAACTCAATGAGAAAACGCTAGTTTTGACACAATAGGTGATACTGTGTCAAAATCAACGTAACTCAATGAGAAAACGCTGGTTTTGACACAATAGGTTCAAACTGTGATACTGTGTCAAAACTAGCGTAACTCAATGAGAAAACGCTAGTTTTGACACAATAGGTGATACTGTGTCAAAACTAGCGTAACTCAATGAGAAAACGCTAGTTTTGACACAATAGGTGATACTGTGTCAAAACTAGAGTAACTCAATGAGAAAACGCTAGTTTTGACACAATAGGTGATATTGTGTAAAAACGAGCGTAACTCAATGAGAAAACGCTGGTTTTGACAGAATAGGTTAGAACCTGTGATACTGTGTCAAAACTAGCGTAACTCAATGAGAAAACGCTAGTTTTGACACAATAGGTGATACTGTGTCAAAACCAACGTAACTCAATGAGAAAACGCTGGTTTTGACACAATAGGTTCAAAACTGTGATACTGTGTCAAAACTAGCGTAACTCAATGAGAAAACGCTAGTTTTGACACAATAGGTGATACTGTGTCAAAACTAGCGTAACTCAATGAGAAAACGCTGGTTTTGACACAATAGGTTCAAAACTGTGATACTGTGTCAAAACTAGCGTAACTCAATGAGAAAACGCTAGTTTTGACACAATAGGTGATACTGTGTCAAAACTAGCGTAACTCAATGAGAAAACGCTGGTTTTGACACAATAGGTTCAAAACTGTGATACTGTGTCAAAACTAGCGTAACTCAATGAGAAAACGCTAGTTTTGACACAATAGGTGATACTGTGTCAAAACTAGCGTAACTCAATGAGAAAACGCTAGTTTTGACACAATAGGTGATACTGTGTCAAAACTAGCGTAACTCAATGAGAAAACGCTAGTTTTGACACAATAGGTGATACTTTGTCAAAACCAACGTAACTCAATGAGAAAACGCTGTTTTGACACAATAGGTGATACTGTGTCAAAACTAGCGTAACTCAATGAGAAAACGCTGGTTTTGACACAATAGGTTCAAAACTGTGATACTGTGTCAAAACTAGCGTAACTCAATGAGAAAACGCTAGTTTTGACACAATAGGTGATACTGTGTCAAAACCAACGTAACTCAATGAGAAAACGCTGGTTTTGACACAATAGGTTCAAAACTGTGATACTGTGTCAAAACTAGCGTAACTCAATGAGAAAACGCTAGTTTTGACACAATAGGTGATACTGTGTCAAAACCAGCGTAACTCAATGAGAAAACGCTGGTTTTGACACAATAGGTTCAAAACTGTGATACTGTGTCAAAACTAGCGTAACTCAATGAGAAAACGCTAGTTTTGACACAATAGGTGATACTGTGTCAAAACACGTAACTCAATGAGAAAACGCTGTTTTGACACAATAGGTGATACTGTGTCAAAACGAGCGTAACTCAATGAGAAAACGCTGGTTTTGACACAATAGGTTCAAACTGTGATACTGTGTCAAAACTAGCGTAACTCAATGAGAAAACGCTGGTTTTGACACAATAGGTTCAAACCTGTGATACTGTGTCAAAACTAGCGTAACTCAATGAGAAAACGCTAGTTTTGACACAATAGGTGATACTGTGTCAAAACTAGCGTAACTCAATGAGAAAACGCTGGTTTTGACACAATAGGTGATACTGTGTCAAAACTAGCGTAACTCAATGAGAAAACGCTGGTTTTGACACAATAGGTTCAAAACTGTGATACTGTGTCAAAACTAGCGTAACTCAATGAGAAAACGCTAGTTTTGACACAATAGGTGATACTGTGTCAAAACCAACGTAACTCAATGAGAAAACGCTGGTTTTGACACAATAGGTTCAAAACTGTGATACTGTGTCAAAACTAGCGTAACTCAATGAGAAAACGCTAGTTTTGACACAATAGGTGATACTGTGTCAAAACTAGCGTAACTCAATGAGAAAACGCTGGTTTTGACACAATAGGTTCAAAACTGTGATACTGTGTCAAAACTAGCGTAACTCAATGAGAAAACGCTGGTTTTGACACAATAGGTTCAAACTGTGATACTGTGTCAAAACTAGCGTAACTCAATGAGAAAACGCTAGTTTTGACACAATAGGTGATACTGTGTCAAAACTAGCGTAACTCAATGAGAAAACGCTGGTTTTGACACAATAGGTCAAACTGTGATACTGTGTCAAAACTGCGTAACTCAATGAGAAAACGCTAGTTTTGACACAATAGGTGATACTGTGTCAAAACCAACGTAACTCAATGAGAAAACGCTGGTTTTGACACAATAGGTTCAAAACTGTGATACTGTGTCAAAACTAGCGTAACTCAATGAGAAAACGCTAGTTTTGACACAATAGGTGATACTGTGTCAAAACCAGCGTAACTCAATGAGAAAACGCTGGTTTTGACACAATAGGTTCAAACTGTGATACTGTGTCAAAACTAGCGTAACTCAATGAGAAAACGCTAGTTTTGACACAATAGGTTCAAACTGTGATACTGTGTCAAAACTAGCGTAACTCAATGAGAAAACGCTAGTTTTGACACAATAGGTGATACTGTGTCAAAACTAGCGTAACTCAATGAGAAAACGCTGGTTTTGACACAATAGGTTCAAAACTGTGATACTGTGTCAAAACTAGCGTAACTCAATGAGAAAAAGCTACTTTTGACACAATGAGAAAACGCTAGTTTTGACACAATAGGTGATACTGTGTCAAAACCAACGTAACTCAATGAGAAAACGCTGGTTTTGACACAATAGGTGATACTGTGTCAAAACTAGCGTAACTCAATGAGAAAACGCTAGTTTTGACACAATAGGTGATACTGTGTCAAAACTAGCGTAACTCAATGAGAAAACGCTAGTTTTGACACAATAGGTGATACTGTGTCAAAACGAGCGTAACTCAATGAGAAAACGCTGGTTTTGACACAATAGGTTCAAACTGTGATACTGTGTCAAAACTAGCGTAACTCAATGAGAAAACGCTAGTTTTGACACAATAGGTGATACTGTGTCAAAACTAGCGTAACTCAATGAGAAAACGCTAGTTTTGACACAATAGGTGATACTGTGTCAAAACTAGCGTAACTCAATGAGAAAACGCTGGTTTTGACACAATAGGTTCAAAACTGTGATACTGTGTCAAAACTAGCGTAACTCAATGAGAAAACGCTAGTTTTGACACAATAGGTGATACTGTGTCAAAACTAGCGTAACTCAATGAGAAAACGCTAGTTTTGACACAATAGGTGATACTGTGTCAAAACTAGCGTAACTCAATGAGAAAACGCTGGTTTTGACACAATAGGTGATACTGTGTCAAAACTAGCGTAACTCAATGAGAAAACGCTGGTTTTGACACAATAGGTTCAAACTGTGATACTGTGTCAAAACTAGCGTAACTCAATGAGAAAACGCTAGTTTTGACACAATAGGTGATACTGTGTCAAAACCAACGTAACTCAATGAGAAAACGCTGGTTTTGACACAATAGGTTCAAAACTGTGATACTGTGTCAAAACTAGCGTAACTCAATGAGAAAACGCTAGTTTTGACACAATAGGTGATACTGTGTCAAAACGAGCGTAACTCAATGAGAAAACGCTGGTTTTGACACAATAGGTTCAAAACTGTGATACTGTGTCAAAACTAGCGTAACTCAATGAGAAAACGCTAGTTTTGACACAATAGGTGATACTGTGTCAAAACTAGCGTAACTCAATGAGAAAACGCTAGTTTTGACACAATAGGTGATACTGTGTCAAAACTAGCGTAACTCAATGAGAAAACGCTGGTTTTGACACAATAGGTTCAAAACTGTGATACTGTGTCAAAACTAGCGTAACTCAATGAGAAAACGCTAGTTTTGACACAATAGGTGATACTGTGTCAAAACTAGCGTAACTCAATGAGAAAACGCTAGTTTTGACACAATAGGTGATACTGTGTCAAAACCAGCGTAACTCAATGAGAAAACGCTGGTTTTGACACAATAGGTTCAAAACTGTGATACTGTGTCAAAACTAGCGTAACTCAATGAGAAAACGCTAGTTTTGACACAATAGGTGATACTGTGTCAAAACCAACGTAACTCAATGAGAAAACGCTGGTTTTGACACAATAGGTTCAAAACTGTGATACTGTGTCAAAACTAGCGTAACTCAATGAGAAAACGCTAGTTTTGACACAATAGGTGATACTGTGTCAAAACTAGCGTAACTCAATGAGAAAACGCTAGTTTTGACACAATAGGTGATACTGTGTCAAAACGAGCGTAACTCAATGAGAAAACGCTGGTTTTGACACAATAGGTTCAAAACTGTGATACTGTGTCAAAACTAGCGTAACTCAATGAGAAAACGCTAGTTTTGACACAATAGGTGATACTGTGTCAAAACTAGCGTAACTCAATGAGAAAACGCTAGTTTTGACACAATAGGTGATACTGTGTCAAAACCAGCGTAACTCAATGAGAAAACGCTAGTTTTGACACAATAGGTTCAAACTGTGATACTGTGTCAAAACTAGCGTAACTCAATGAGAAAACGCTAGTTTTGACACAATAGGTCCAAAACTGTGATACTGTGTCAAAACTAGCGTAACTCAATGAGAAAACGCTAGTTTTGACACAATAGGTGATACTGTGTCAAAACTAGCGTAACTCAATGAGAAAACGCTAGTTTTGACACAATAGGTGATACTGTGTCAAAACTAGCGTAACTCAATGAGAAAACGCTAGTTTTGACACAATAGGTGATACTGTGTCAAAACTAGCGTAACTCAATGAGAAAACGCTAGTTTTGACACAATAGGTGATACTGTGTCAAAACCAACGTAACTCAATGAGAAAACGCTGGTTTTGACACAATAGGTTCAAAACTGTGATACTGTGTCAAAACTAGCGTAACTCAATGAGAAAACGCTAGTTTTGACACAATAGGTGATACTGTGTCAAAACCAGCGTAACTCAATGAGAAAACGCTGGTTTTGACACAATAGGTTAAAACTGTGATACTGTGTCAAAACTAGCGTAACTCAATGAGAAAACGCTAGTTTTGACACAATAGGTGATACTGTGTCAAAACTAGCGTAACTCAATGAGAAAACGCTAGTTTTGACACAATAGGTGATACTGTGTCAAAACTAGCGTAACTCAATGAGAAAACGCTGGTTTTGACACAATAGGTTCAAAACTGTGATACTGTGTCAAAACTAGCGTAACTCAATGAGAAAACGCTAGTTTTGACACAATAGGTGATACTGTGTCAAAACTAGCGTAACTCAATGAGAAAACGCTAGTTTTGACACAATAGGTGATACTGTGTCAAAACCAACGTAACTCAATGAGAAAACGCTGGTTTTGACACAATAGGTTCAAAACTGTGATACTGTGTCAAAACTAGCGTAACTCAATGAGAAAACGCTAGTTTTGACACAATAGGTGATACTGTGTCAAAACCAACGTAACTCAATGAGAAAACGCTGGTTTTGACACAATAGGTCAAACTGTGATACTGTGTCAAAACTAGCGTAACTCAATGAGAAAACGCTAGTTTTGACACAATAGGTGATACTGTGTCAAAACCAGCGTAACTCAATGAGAAAACGCTGGTTTTGACACAATAGGTTCAAAACTGTGATACTGTGTCAAAACTAGCGTAACTCAATGAGAAAACGCTAGTTTTGACACAATAGGTGATACTGTGTCAAAACCAGCGTAACTCAATGAGAAAACGCTGGTTTTGACACAATAGGTTCAAACTGTGATACTGTGTCAAAACTAGCGTAACTCAATGAGAAAACGCTAGTTTTGACACAATAGGTGATACTGTGTCAAAACTAGCGTAACTCAATGAGAAAACGCTAGTTTTGACACAATAGGTGATACTGTGTCAAAACTAGCGTAACTCAATGAGAAAACGCTAGTTTTGACACAATAGGTTCAAACTGTGATACTGTGTCAAAACTAGCGTAACTCAATGAGAAAACGCTAGTTTTGACACAATAGGTGATACTGTGTCAAAACTAGCGTAACTCAATGAGAAAACGCTGGTTTTGACACAATAGGTTCAAAACTGTGATACTGTGTCAAAACTAGCGTAACTCAATGAGAAAACGCTAGTTTTGACACAATAGGTGATACTGTGTCAAAACTAGCGTAACTCAATGAGAAAACGCTGGTTTTGACACAATAGGTTCAAACTGTGATACTGTGTCAAAACTAGCGTAACTCAATGAGAAAACGCTAGTTTTGACACAATAGGTGATACTGTGTCAAAACCAGCGTAACTCAATGAGAAAACGCTGGTTTTGACACAATAGGTTCAAAACTGTGATACTGTGTCAAAACTAGCGTAACTCAATGAGAAAACGCTAGTTTTGACACAATAGGTGATACTGTGTCAAAACTAGCGTAACTCAATGAGAAAACGCTGGTTTTGACACAATAGGTTCAAAACTGTGATACTGTGTCAAAACTAGCGTAACTCAATGAGAAAACGCTAGTTTTGACACAATAGGTGATACTGTGTCAAAACTAGCGTAACTCAATGAGAAAACGCTGGTTTTGACACAATAGGTTCAAAACTGTGATACTGTGTCAAAACTAGCGTAACTCAATGAGAAAACGCTAGTTTTGACACAATAGGTGATACTGTGTCAAAACAGCGTAACTCAATGAGAAAACGCTGGTTTTGACACAATAGGTTCAAAACTGTGATACTGTGTCAAAACTAGCGTAACTCAATGAGAAAACGCTAGTTTTGACACAATAGGTCGATACTGTGTCAAAACTAGCGTAACTCAATGAGAAAACGCTAGTTTTGACACAATAGGTGATACTGTGTCAAAACTAGCGTAACTCAATGAGAAAACGCTAGTTTTGACACAATAGGTGATACTGTGTCAAAACCAGCGTAACTCAATGAGAAAACGCTGGTTTTGACACAATAGGTTCAAAACTGTGATACTGTGTCAAAACTAGCGTAACTCAATGAGAAAACGCTAGTTTTGACACAATAGGTGATACTGTGTCAAAACTAGCGTAACTCAATGAGAAAACGCTAGTTTTGACACAATAGGTGATACTGTGTCAAAACTAGCGTAACTCAATGAGAAAACGCTAGTTTTGACACAATAGGTGATACTGTGTCAAAACTAGCGTAACTCAATGAGAAAACGCTAGTTTTGACACAATAGGTGATACTGTGTCAAAACTAGCGTAACTCAATGAGAAAACGCTGGTTTTGACACAATAGGTTCAAACTGTGATACTGTGTCAAAACTAGCGTAACTCAATGAGAAAACGCTAGTTTTGACACAATAGGTGATACTGTGTCAAAACCAGCGTAACTCAATGAGAAAACGCTGGTTTTGACACAATAGGTTCAAAACTGTGATACTGTGTCAAAACTAGCGTAACTCAATGAGAAAACGCTAGTTTTGACACAATAGGTGATACTGTGTCAAAACTAGCGTAACTCAATGAGAAAACGCTAGTTTTGACACAATAGGTGATACTGTGTCAAAACTAGCGTAACTCAATGAGAAAACGCTAGTTTTGACACAATAGGTTCAAACTGTGATACTGTGTCAAAACTAGCGTAACTCAATGAGAAAACGCTAGTTTTGACACAATAGGTGATACTGTGTCAAAACTAGCGTAACTCAATGAGAAAACGCTAGTTTTGACACAATAGGTGATACTGTGTCAAAACCAGCGTAACTCAATGAGAAAACGCTGGTTTTGACACAATAGGTTCAAAACTGTGATACTGTGTCAAAACTAGCGTAACTCAATGAGAAAACGCTAGTTTTGACACAATAGGTGATACTGTGTCAAAACCAGCGTAACTCAATGAGAAAACGCTAGTTTTGACACAATAGGTGATACTGTGTCAAAACTAGCGTAACTCAATGAGAAAACGCTAGTTTTGACACAATAGGTGATACTGTGTCAAAACTAGCGTAACTCAATGAGAAAACGCTAGTTTTGACACAATAGGTTCACTGTGATACTGTGTCAAAACTAGCGTAACTCAATGAGAAAACGCTAGTTTTGACACAATAGGTGATACTGTGTCAAAACTAGCGTAACTCAATGAGAAAACGCTAGTTTTGACACAATAGGTGATACTGTGTCAAAACTAGCGTAACTCAATGAGAAAACGCTGGTTTTGACACAATAGGTTCAAACTTGATACTGTGTCAAAACTAGCGTAACTCAATGAGAAAACGCTAGTTTTGACACAATAGGTGATACTGTGTCAAAACTAGCGTAACTCAATGAGAAAACGCTAGTTTTGACACAATAGGTTCAAAATTGTGATACTGTGTCAAAACTAGCGTAACTCAATGAGAAAACGCTAGTTTTGACACAATAGGTGATACTGTGTCAAAACCAGCGTAACTCAATGAGAAAACGCTGGTTTTGACACAATAGGTTCAAAACTGTGATACTGTGTCAAAACTAGCGTAACTCAATGAGAAAACGCTAGTTTTGACACAATAGGTGATACTGTGTCAAAACCAGCGTAACTCAATGAGAAAACGCTGGTTTTGACACAATAGGTTCAAAACTGTGATACTGTGTCAAAACTAGCGTAACTCAATGAGAAAACGCTAGTTTTGACACAATAGGTGATACTGTGTCAAAACTAGCGTAACTCAATGAGAAAACGCTGGTTTTGACACAATAGGTTCAAAACTGTGATACTGTGTCAAAACTAGCGTAACTCAATGAGAAAACGCTAGTTTTGACACAATAGGTGATACTGTGTCAAAACTGTCGTATTTCAATGAGAAAACGCTAGTTTTGACACAATAGGTGATACTGTGTCAAAACTAGCGTAACTCAATGAGAAAACGCTAGTTTTGACACAATAGGTGATACTGTGTCAAAACCAGCGTAACTCAATGAGAAAACGCTGGTTTTGACACAATAGGTTCAAAACTGTGATACTGTGTCAAAACTAGCGTAACTCAATGAGAAAACGCTAGTTTTGACACAATAGGTGATACTGTGTCAAAACGAGCGTAACTCAATGAGAAAACGCTGGTTTTGACACAATAGGTTCAAACTGTGATACTGTGTCAAAACTAGCGTAACTCAATGAGAAAACGCTAGTTTTGACACAATAGGTGATACTGTGTCAAAACCAGCGTAACTCAATGAGAAAACGCTAGTTTTGACACAATAGGTTCAAACTTGATACTGTGTCAAAACTAGCGTAACTCAATGAGAAAACGCTAGTTTTGACACAATAGGTGATACTGTGTCAAAACTGTCGTAACTCAATGAGAAAACGCTAGTTTTGACACAATAGGTGATACTGTGTCAAAACCAGCGTAACTCAATGAGAAAACGCTGGTTTTGACACAATAGGTTCAAAACTGTGATACTGTGTCAAAACTAGCGTAACTCAATGAGAAAACGCTAGTTTTGACACAATAGGTGATACTGTGTCAAAACGAGCGTAACTCAATGAGAAAACGCTAGTTTTGACACAATAGGTGATACTGTGTCAAAACCAGCGTAACTCAATGAGAAAACGCTGGTTTTGACACAATAGGTTCAAACTGTGATACTGTGTCAAAACTAGCGTAACTCAATGAGAAAACGCTAGTTTTGACACAATAGGTGATACTGTGTCAAAACCAACGTAACTCAATGAGAAAACGCTGGTTTTGAGACAATAGGTTCAAAACTGTTATACTGTCTCAAAACAAGCATAACTCAATGAGAAAACACTAGTTTTGACACAATAGGTGATACTGTGTGAAAACGGGCGTAACTCAATGAGAAAACGCTGGTTTTGACACAATAGGTTCTAAACTGTGATACTGTGTCAAAACCAACGTAACTCAATGAGAAAACGCTGGTTTTGACACAATAGGTGATACTGTGTCAAAACCAACGTAACTCAATGAGAAAACGCTGGTTTTGACACAATAGGTTCAAACTGTGATACTGTGTCAAAACTAGCGTAACTCAATGAGAAAACGCTAGTTTTGACACAATAGGTTCAAAACTGTGATACTGTGTCAAAACTAGCGTAACTCAATGAGAAAACGCTAGTTTTGACACAATAGGTGATACTGTGTCAAAACCAGCGTAACTCAATGAGAAAACGCTGGTTTTGACACAATAGGTTCAAACTGTGATACTGTGTCAAAACTAGCGTAACTCAATGAGAAAACGCTACTTTTGACACAATAGGTGATACTGTGTCAAAACTAGCGTAACTCAATGAGAAAACGCTGGTTTTGACACAATAGGTTCACTGTGATACTGTGTCAAAACTAGCGTAACTCAATGAGAAAACGCTAGTTTTGACACAATAGGTGATACTGTGTCAAAACCAGCGTAACTCAATGAGAAAACGCTGGTTTTGACACAATAGGTTCAAAACTGTGATACTGTGTCAAAACTAGCGTAACTCAATGAGAAAACGCTAGTTTTGACACAATAGGTGATACTGTGTCAAAACCAGCGTAACTCAATGAGAAAACGCTGGTTTTGACACAATAGGTTCAAAACTGTGATACTGTGTCAAAACTAGCGTAACTCAATGAGAAAACGCTAGTTTTGACACAATAGGTGATACTGTGTCAAAACTAGCGTAACTCAATGAGAAAACGCTAGTTTTGACACAATAGGTGATACTGTGTCAAAACTAGCGTAACTCAATGAGAAAACGCTGGTTTTGACACAATAGGTTCAAAACTGTGATACTGTGTCAAAACTAGCGTAACTCAATGAGAAAACGCTAGTTTTGACACAATAGGTGATACTGTGTAAAAACGAGCGTAACTCAATGAGAAAACGCTGGTTTTGACACAATAGGTTCAAACTGTGATACTGTGTCAAAACTAGCGTAACTCAATGAGAAAACGCTAGTTTTGACACAATAGGTGATACTGTGTCAAAACCAGCGTAACTCAATGAGAAAACGCTGGTTTTGACACAATAGGTTCAAACTGTGATACTGTGTCAAAACTAGCGTAACTCAATGAGAAAACGCTAGTTTTGACACAATAGGTGATACTGTGTCAAAACTAACGTAACTCAATGAGAAAACGCTGGTTTTGACACAATAGGTTCAAACTGTGATACTGTGTCAAAACTAGCGTAACTCAATGAGAAAACGCTAGTTTTGACACAATAGGTGATACTGTGTCAAAACTAGCGTAACTCAATGAGAAAACGCTAGTTTTGACACAATAGGTCAAATGTGATACTGTGTCAAAACTAGCGTAACTCAATGAGAAAACGCTAGTTTTGACACAATAGGTGATACTGTGTCAAAACTAGCGTAACTCAATGAGAAAACGCTAGTTTTGACACAATAGGTGATACTGTGTCAAAACGAGCGTAACTCAATGAGAAAACGCTGGTTTTGACACAATAGGTTCAAAACTGTGATACTGTGTCAAAACTAGCGTAACTCAATGAGAAAACGCTAGTTTTGACACAATAGGTGATACTGTGTCAAAACCAACGTAACTCAATGAGAAAACGCTGGTTTTGACACAATAGGTTCAAAACTGTGATACTGTGTCAAAACTAGCGTAACTCAATGAGAAAACGCTAGTTTTGACACAATAGGTGATACTGTGTCAAAACCAGCGTAACTCAATGAGAAAACGCTAGTTTTGACACAATAGGTGATACTGTGTCAAAACTAGCGTAACTCAATGAGAAAACGCTAGTTTTGACACAATAGGTTCAAAACTGTGATACTGTGTCAAAACTAGCGTAACTCAATGAGAAAACGCTAGTTTTGACACAATAGGTGATACTGTGTCAAAACTAGCGTAACTCAATGAGAAAACGCTAGTTTTGACACAATAGGTGATACTGTGTCAAAACCAACGTAACTCAATGAGAAAACGCTGGTTTTGACACAATAGGTTCAAACTGTGATACTGTGTCAAAACTAGCGTAACTCAATGAGAAAACGCTAGTTTTGACACAATAGGTGATACTGTGTCAAAACCAGCGTAACTCAATGAGAAAACGCTGGTTTTGACACAATAGGTTCAAACTGTGATACTGTGTCAAAACTAGCGTAACTCAATGAGAAAACGCTAGTTTTGACACAATAGGTGATACTGTGTCAAAACCAGCGTAACTCAATGAGAAAACGCTGGTTTTGACACAATAGGTTCAAAACTGTGATACTGTGTCAAAACTAGCGTAACTCAATGAGAAAACGCTAGTTTTGACACAATAGGTGATACTGTGTCAAAACCAACGTAACTCAATGAGAAAACGCTGGTTTTGACACAATAGGTGATACTGTGTCAAAACTGTCGTATTTCAATGAGAAAACGCTAGTTTTGACACAATAGGTGATACTGTGTCAAAACGAGCGTAACTCAATGAGAAAACGCTAGTTTTGACACAATAGGTGATACTGTGTCAAAACCAACGTAACTCAATGAGAAAACGCTGGTTTTGACACAATAGCTTCAAACTGTGATACTGTGTCAAAACGAGCGTAACTCAATGAGAAAACGCTAGTTTTGACACAATAGGTGATACTGTGTCAAAACCAACGTAACTCAATGAGAAAACGCTGGTTTTGACACAATAGGTTCAAAACTGTGATACTGTGTCAAAACTAGCGTAACTCAATGAGAAAACGCTAGTTTTGACACAATAGGTGATACTGTGTCAAAACTAGCGTAACTCAATGAGAAAACGCTGGTTTTGACACAATAGGTTCAAAACTGTGATACTGTGTCAAAACTAGCGTAACTCAATGAGAAAACGCTAGTTTTGACACAATAGGTGATACTGTGTCAAAACGAGCGTAACTCAATGAGAAAACGCTAGTTTTGACACAATAGGTTCAAACTGTGATACTGTGTCAAAACTAGCGTAACTCAATGAGAAAACGCTAGTTTTGACACAATAGGTGATACTGTGTCAAAACCAGCGTAACTCAATGAGAAAACGCTGGTTTTGACACAATAGGTTCAAACTGTGATACTGTGTCAAAACTAGCGTAACTCAATGAGAAAACGCTAGTTTTGACACAATAGGTGATACTGTGTCAAAACTAGCGTAACTCAATGAGAAAACGCTGGTTTTGACACAATAGGTTCAAAACTGTGATACTGTGTCAAAACTAGCGTAACTCAATGAGAAAACGCTAGTTTTGACACAATAGGTGATACTGTGTCAAAACCAACGTAACTCAATGAGAAAACGCTGGTTTTGACACAATAGGTTCAAACTGTGATACTGTGTCAAAACTAGCGTAACTCAATGAGAAAACGCTAGTTTTGACACAATAGGTGATACTGTGTCAAAACCAACGTAACTCAATGAGAAAACGCTGGTTTTGACACAATAGGTTCAAAACTGTGATACTGTGTCAAAACTAGCGTAACTCAATGAGAAAACGCTAGTTTTGACACAATAGGTGATACTGTGTCAAAACTAGCGTAACTCAATGAGAAAACGCTAGTTTTGACACAATAGGTGATACTGTGTCAAAACGAGCGTAACTCAATGAGAAAACGCTGGTTTTGACACAATAGGTTCAAATCTGTGATACTGTGTCAAAACAAGCGTAACTCAATGAGAAAACGCTAGTTTTGACACAATAGGTGATACTGTGTCAAAACTAGCGTAACTCAATGAGAAAACGCTAGTTTTGACACAATAGGTCAAACGTGATACTGTGTCAAAACTAGCGTAACTCAATGAGAAAACGCTAGTTTTGACACAATAGGTGATACTGTGTCAAAACCAACGTAACTCAATGAGAAAACGCTGGTTTTGACACAATAGGTTCAAACTGTGATACTGTGTCAAAACTAGCGTAACTCAATGAGAAAACGCTAGTTTTGACACAATAGGTGATACTGTGTCAAAACAGCGTAACTCAATGAGAAAACGCTGGTTTTGACACAATAGGTTCAAAACTGTGATACTGTGTCAAAACTAGCGTAACTCAATGAGAAAACGCTAGTTTTGACACAATAGGTGATACTGTGTCAAAACAAGCGTAACTCAATGAGAAAACGCTGGTTTTGACACAATAGGTTCAAAACTGTGATACTGTGTCAAAACTAGCGTAACTCAATGAGAAAACGCTAGTTTTGACACAATAGGTGATACTGTGTCAAAACCAGCGTAACTCAATGAGAAAACGCTAGTTTTGACACAATAGGTTCAAACTGTGATACTGTGTCAAAACTAGCGTAACTCAATGAGAAAACGCTAGTTTTGACACAATAGGTGATACTGTGTCAAAACAGCGTAACTCAATGAGAAAACGCTAGTTTTGACACAATAGCTGTGATACTGTGTCAAAACAGCGTAACTCAATGAGAAAACGCTAGTTTTGACACAATAGGTGATACTGTGTCAAAACTAGCGTAACTCAATGAGAAAACGCTAGTTTTGACACAATAGGTGATACTGTGTCAAAACTAGCGTAACTCAATGAGAAAACGCTAGTTTTGACACAATAGGTTCAAACTGTGATACTGTGTCAAAACTAGCGTAACTCAATGAGAAAACGCTAGTTTTGACACAATAGGTGATACTGTGTCAAAACAAGCGTAACTCAATGAGAAAACGCTAGTTTTGACACAATAGGTTCAATGTGATACTGTGTCAAAACTAGCGTAACTCAATGAGAAAACGCTAGTTTTGACACAATAGGTGATACTGTGTCAAAACCAGCGTAACTCAATGAGAAAACGCTGGTTTTGACACAATAGGTTCAAATGTGATACTGTGTCAAAACTAGCGTAACTCAATGAGAAAACGCTAGTTTTGACACAATAGGTGATACTGTGTCAAAACCAGCGTAACTCAATGAGAAAACGCTAGTTTTGACACAATAGGTTCAAACTGTGATACTGTGTCAAAACTAGCGTAACTCAATGAGAAAACGCTAGTTTTGACACAATAGGTGATACTGTGTCAAAACTAGCGTAACTCAATGAGAAAACGCTGGTTTTGACACAATAGGTTCAAACTGTGATACTGTGTCAAAACTAGCGTAACTCAATGAGAAAACGCTAGTTTTGACACAATAGGTGATACTGTGTCAAAACTAGCGTAACTCAATGAGAAAACGCTAGTTTTGACACAATAGGTGATACTGTGTCAAAACGAGCGTAACTCAATGAGAAAACGCTGGTTTTGACACAATAGGTTCAAAACTGTGATACTGTGTCAAAACTAGCGTAACTCAATGAGAAAACGCTAGTTTTGACACAATAGGTGATACTGTGTCAAAACTAGCGTAACTCAATGAGAAAACGCTAGTTTTGACACAATAGGTGATACTGTGTCAAAACAGCGTAACTCAATGAGAAAACGCTGGTTTTGACACAATAGGTGATACTGTGTCAAAACTAGCGTAACTCAATGAGAAAACGCTAGTTTTGACACAATAGGTGATACTGTGTCAAAACCAGCGTAACTCAATGAGAAAACGCTAGTTTTGACACAATAGGTGATACTGTGTCAAAACTGCGTAACTCAATGAGAAAACGCTAGTTTTGACACAATAGGTGATACTGTGTCAAAACAGCGTAACTCAATGAGAAAACGCTAGTTTTGACACAATAGGTTCAAATGATACTGTGTCAAAACTAGCGTAACTCAATGAGAAAACGCTAGTTTTGACACAATAGGTGATACTGTGTCAAAACCAGCGTAACTCAATGAGAAAACGCTGGTTTTGACACAATAGGTTCAAACTGTGATACTGTGTCAAAACTAGCGTAACTCAATGAGAAAACGCTAGTTTTGACACAATAGGTGATACTGTGTCAAAACCAGCGTAACTCAATGAGAAAACGCTAGTTTTGACACAATAGGTTCAAAACTGTGATACTGTGTCAAAACTAGCGTAACTCAATGAGAAAACGCTAGTTTTGACACAATAGGTGATACTGTGTCAAAACTAGCGTAACTCAATGAGAAAACGCTAGTTTTGACACAATAGGTGATACTGTGTCAAAACCAGCGTAACTCAATGAGAAAACGCTGGTTTTGACACAATAGGTTCAAAACTGTGATACTGTGTCAAAACTAGCGTAACTCAATGAGAAAACGCTAGTTTTGACACAATAGGTGATACTGTGTCAAAACAGCGTAACTCAATGAGAAAACGCTAGTTTTGACACAATAGGTGATACTGTGTCAAAACAGCGTAACTCAATGAGAAAACGCTAGTTTTGACACAATAGGTGATACTGTGTCAAAACCAGCGTAACTCAATGAGAAAACGCTAGTTTTGACACAATAGGTCAATGTGATACTGTGTCAAAACTAGCGTAACTCAATGAGAAAACGCTAGTTTTGACACAATAGGTGATACTGTGTCAAAACCAACGTAACTCAATGAGAAAACGCTAGTTTTGACACAATAGGTTCAAACTGTGATACTGTGTCAAAACTAGCGTAACTCAATGAGAAAACGCTAGTTTTGACACAATAGGTGATACTGTGTCAAAACAGCGTAACTCAATGAGAAAACGCTGGTTTTGACACAATAGGTTCAAACTGTGATACTGTGTCGAAAACTAGCGTAACTCATTGAAAAAACGCTGGTTTTGACACAATAGGTGATACTGTGTAAAAACCAGCGTAACTCAATGAGAAAACGCTGGTTTTGACACAATAGGTTCAAAACTGTGATACTGTGTCAAAACTAGCGTAACTCAATGAGAAAACGCTAGTTTTGACACAATAGGTGATACTGTGTCAAAACTAGCGTAACTCAATGAGAAAACGCTAGTTTTGACACAATAGGTGATACTGTGTCAAAACCAGCGTAACTCAATGAGAAAACGCTAGTTTTGACACAATAGGTTCAAACTGTGATACTGTGTCAAAACTAGCGTAACTCAATGAGAAAACGCTAGTTTTGACACAATAGGTGATACTGTGTCAAAACTAGCGTAACTCAATGAGAAAACGCTAGTTTTGACACAATAGGTTCAAACTGTGATACTGTGTCAAAACTAGCGTAACTCAATGAGAAAACGCTAGTTTTGACACAATAGGTGATACTGTGTCAAAACCAGCGTAACTCAATGAGAAAACGCTAGTTTTGACACAATAGGTTCAAACTGTGATACTGTGTCAAAACTAGCGTAACTCAATGAGAAAACGCTAGTTTTGACACAATAGGTGATACTGTGTCAAAACCAGCGTAACTCAATGAGAAAACGCTGGTTTTGACACAATAGGTTCAAACTGTGATACTGTGTCAAAACTAGCGTAACTCAATGAGAAAACGCTAGTTTTGACACAATAGGTGATACTGTGTCAAAACTAGCGTAACTCAATGAGAAAACGCTAGTTTTGACACAATAGGTGATACTGTGTCAAAACAGCGTAACTCAATGAGAAAACGCTAGTTTTGACACAATAGGTGATACTGTGTCAAAACAAGCGTAACTCAATGAGAAAACGCTAGTTTTGACACAATAGGTTCAAAACTGTGATACTGTGTCAAAACTAGCGTAACTCAATGAGAAAACGCTAGTTTTGACACAATAGGTGATACTGTGTCAAAACCAGCGTAACTCAATGAGAAAACGCTGGTTTTGACACAATAGTGATACTTTGTCAAAACTGTCATATTCAATGAGAAAACGCTAGTTTTGAAACAGTAGGTGATACTGTGTCAAAACCAACGTAACTCAATGAGAAAACGCTGGTTTTGACACAATAGGTTCAAAACTGTGATACTGTGTCAAAACTAGCGTAACTCAATGAGAAAACGCTGGTTTGACACAATAGGTCAAAACTGTGATACTGTGTCAAAACTAGCGTAACTCAATGAAAAACGCTAGTTTTGACACAATAGGTGATACTGTGTAAACAAGAGCGTAACTCAATGAGAAAACGCTGGTTTTGACACAATAGGTCAAATGTGATACTGTGTCAAAACAAGCGTAACTCAATGAGAAAACGCTAGTTTTGACACAATAGGTTCAAAATTGTGATACTGTGTCAAAACGAGCGTAACTCAATGAGAAAACGCTAGTTTTGACACAATAGGTCAAATGTGATACTGTGTCAAAACTGACGTATTTCAATGAGAAAACGCTAGTTTTGACACAATAGGTGATACTGTGTCAAAACAAGCGTAACTCAATGAGAAAACGCTAGTTTTGACACAATAGGTTCAAAATGTGATACTGTGTCAAAACGAGCGTAACTCAATGAGAAAACGCTAGTTTTGACACAATAGGTGATACTGTGTCAAAACGAGCGTAACTCAATGAGAAAACGCTAGTTTTGACACAATAGGTTCAAACCTGTGATACTGTGTCAAAACGAGCGTAACTCAATGAGAAAACGCTAGTTTTGACACAATAGGTGATACTGTGTCAAAACAGCGTAACTCAATGAGAAAACGCTAGTTTTGACACAATAGGTCAAATGTGATACTGTGTCAAAACGAGCGTAACTCAATGAGAAAACGCTAGTTTTGACACAATAGGTTCAAATGTGATACTGTGTCAAAACGAGCGTAACTCAATGAGAAAACGCTAGTTTTGACACAATAGGTCAAAGTGATACTGTGTCAAAACTAGCGTAACTCAATGAGAAAACGCTAGTTTTGACACAATAGGTTCAAATGTGATACTGTGTCAAAACGAGCGTAACTCAATGAGAAAACGCTAGTTTTGACACAATAGGTTCAAAATTGTGATACTGTGTCAAAACGAGCGTAACTCAATGAGAAAACGCTAGTTTTGACACAATAGGTGATACTGTGTCAAAACAGCGTAACTCAATGAGAAAACGCTAGTTTTGACACAATAGGTCAAATGTGATACTGTGTCAAAACAGCGTAACTCAATGAGAAAACGCTAGTTTTGACACAATAGGTTCAAATGTGATACTGTGTCAAAACGAGCGTAACTCAATGAGAAAACGCTAGTTTTGACACAATAGCAAATGTGATACTGTGTCAAAACAGCGTAACTCAATGAGAAAACGCTAGTTTTGACACAATAGGTCAAATGTGATACTGTGTCAAAACGAGCGTAACTCAATGAGAAAACGCTAGTTTTGACACAATAGGTGATACTGTGTCAAAACAAGCGTAACTCAATGAGAAAACGCTAGTTTTGACACAATAGGTCAAATGTGATACTGTGTCAAAACGAGCGTAACTCAATGAGAAAACGCTAGTTTTGACACAATAGGTCAAATGTGATACTGTGTCAAAACGAGCGTAACTCAATGAGAAAACGCTAGTTTTGACACAATAGGTGATACTGTGTCAAAACAGCGTAACTCAATGAGAAAACGCTAGTTTTGACACAATAGGTTCAAATGTGATACTGTGTCAAAACGAGCGTAACTCAATGAGAAAACGCTAGTTTTGACACAATAGGTAAATGTGATACTGTGTCAAAACGAGCGTAACTCAATGAGAAAACGCTAGTTTTGACACAATAGGTCAATGATACTGTGTCAAAACGAGCGTAACTCAATGAGAAAACGCTAGTTTTGACACAATAGGTCAAATGTGATACTGTGTCAAAACAGCGTAACTCAATGAGAAAACGCTAGTTTTGACACAATAGGTTCAAATGTGATACTGTGTCAAAACGAGCGTAACTCAATGAGAAAACGCTAGTTTTGACACAATAGGTGATACTGTGTCAAAACAAGCGTAACTCAATGAGAAAACGCTAGTTTTGACACAATAGGTTCAAACTGTGATACTGTGTCAAAACGAGCGTAACTCAATGAGAAAACGCTAGTTTTGACACAATAGGTTCAAATGTGATACTGTGTCAAAACGAGCGTAACTCAATGAGAAAACGCTAGTTTTGACACAATAGGTCAAATTGATACTGTGTCAAAACGAGCGTAACTCAATGAGAAAACGCTAGTTTTGACACAATAGGTTCAAATGTGATACTGTGTCAAAACGAGCGTAACTCAATGAGAAAACGCTAGTTTTGACACAATAGGTGATACTGTGTCAAAACAAGCGTAACTCAATGAGAAAACGCTAGTTTTGACACAATAGGTCAAATGTGATACTGTGTCAAAACGAGCGTAACTCAATGAGAAAACGCTAGTTTTGACACAATAGGTGATACTGTGTCAAAACCAACGTAACTCAATGAGAAAACGCTAGTTTTGACACAATAGGTGATACTGTGTCAAAACGAGCGTAACTCAATGAGAAAACGCTAGTTTTGACACAATAGGTGATACTGTGTCAAAACAGCGTAACTCAATGAGAAAACGCTAGTTTTGACACAATAGGTCAAATTGATACTGTGTCAAAACGAGCGTAACTCAATGAGAAAACGCTAGTTTTGACACAATAGGTGATACTGTGTCAAAACGAGCGTAACTCAATGAGAAAACGCTAGTTTTGACACAATAGGTCAATGTGATACTGTGTCAAAACGAGCGTAACTCAATGAGAAAACGCTAGTTTTGACACAATAGGTCAAAGTGATACTGTGTCAAAACGAGCGTAACTCAATGAGAAAACGCTAGTTTTGACACAATAGGTGATACTGTGTCAAAACGAGCGTAACTCAATGAGAAAACGCTAGTTTTGACACAATAGGTGATACTGTGTCAAAACAGCGTAACTCAATGAGAAAACGCTAGTTTTGTCACAATAGGTTCAAAATTGTGATACTGTGTCAAAACGAGCGTAACTCAATGAGAAAACGCTAGTTTTGACACAATAGGTGATACTGTGTCAAAACGAGCGTAACTCAATGAGAAAACGCTAGTTTTGACACAATAGGTGATACTGTGTCAAAACAGCGTAACTCAATGAGAAAACGCTAGTTTTGTCACAATAGGTTCAAATTGTGATACTGTGTCAAAACGAGCGTAACTCAATGAGAAAACGCTAGTTTTGACACAATAGGTTCAAATGTGATACTGTGTCAAAACGAGCGTAACTCAATGAGAAAACGCTAGTTTTGACACAATAGGTGATACTGTGTCAAAACAGCGTAACTCAATGAGAAAACGCTAGTTTTGACACAATAGGTCAAACTGTGATACTGTGTCAAAACAGCGTAACTCAATGAGAAAACGCTAGTTTTGACACAATAGGTTCAAATGTGATACTGTGTCAAAACGAGCGTAACTCAATGAGAAAACGCTAGTTTTGACACAATAGTATGTGATACTGTGTCAAAACGAGCGTAACTCAATGAGAAAACGCTAGTTTTGACACAATAGGTGATACTGTGTCAAAACAGCGTAACTCAATGAGAAAACGCTAGTTTTGACACAATAGGTTCAAATGTGATACTGTGTCAAAACGAGCGTAACTCAATGAGAAAACGCTAGTTTTGACACAATAGGTGATACTGTGTCAAAACAGCGTAACTCAATGAGAAAACGCTAGTTTTGACACAATAGGTGATACTGTGTCAAAACGACGTAACTCAATGAGAAAACGCTAGTTTTGACACAATAGGTTCAAATGTGATACTGTGTCAAAACGAGCGTAACTCAATGAGAAAACGCTAGTTTTGACACAATAGGTGATACTGTGTCAAAACGAGCGTAACTCAATGAGAAAACGCTAGTTTTGACACAATAGGTGATACTGTGTCAAAACAGCGTAACTCAATGAGAAAACGCTAGTTTTGACACAATAGGTCAAAGTGATACTGTGTCAAAACGAGCGTAACTCAATGAGAAAACGCTAGTTTTGACACAATAGGTGATACTGTGTCAAAACGAGCGTAACTCAATGAGAAAACGCTAGTTTTGACACAATAGGTTCAAATGTGATACTGTGTCAAAACGAGCGTAACTCAATGAGAAAACGCTAGTTTTGACACAATAGGTCAAATGGATACTGTGTCAAAACGACGTAACTCAATGAGAAAACGCTAGTTTTGACACAATAGGTCAAATGTGATACTGTGTCAAAACGAGCGTAACTCAATGAGAAAACGCTAGTTTTGACACAATAGGTGATACTGTGTCAAAACGAGCGTAACTCAATGAGAAAACGCTAGTTTTGACACAATAGGTCAAATGTGATACTGTGTCAAAACAGCGTAACTCAATGAGAAAACGCTAGTTTTGACACAATAGGTTCAAATGTGATACTGTGTCAAAACGAGCGTAACTCAATGAGAAAACGCTAGTTTTGACACAATAGGTGATACTGTGTCAAAACGACGTAACTCAATGAGAAAACGCTAGTTTTGACACAATAGGTTCAAATGTGATACTGTGTCAAAACGAGCGTAACTCAATGAGAAAACGCTAGTTTTGACACAATAGGTGATACTGTGTCAAAACAGCGTAACTCAATGAGAAAACGCTAGTTTTGACACAATAGGTAGATACTGTGTCAAAACGAGCGTAACTCAATGAGAAAACGCTAGTTTTGACACAATAGGTCAAATTGATACTGTGTCAAAACGACGTAACTCAATGAGAAAACGCTAGTTTTGACACAATAGGTGATACTGTGTCAAAACGAGCGTAACTCAATGAGAAAACGCTAGTTTTGACACAATAGGTGATACTGTGTCAAAACGAGCGTAACTCAATGAGAAAACGCTAGTTTTGACACAATAGGTTCAAACTGTGATACTGTGTCAAAACGAGCGTAACTCAATGAGAAAACGCTAGTTTTGACACAATAGGTGATACTGTGTCAAAACAGCGTAACTCAATGAGAAAACGCTAGTTTTGACACAATAGGTGATACTGTGTCAAAACTAGCGTAACTCAATGAGAAAACGCTAGTTTTGACACAATAGGTTCAAAACTGTGATACTGTGTCAAAACGAGCGTAACTCAATGAGAAAACGCTAGTTTTGACACAATAGGTGATACTGTGTCAAAACGACGTAACTCAATGAGAAAACGCTAGTTTTGACACAATAGGTGATACTGTGTCAAAACGAGCGTAACTCAATGAGAAAACGCTAGTTTTGACACAATAGGTGATACTGTGTCAAAACGAGCGTAACTCAATGAGAAAACGCTAGTTTTGACACAATAGGTGATACTGTGTCAAAACTGACGTAACTCAATGAGAAAACGCTAGTTTTGACACAATAGGTTCAAACTGTGATACTGTGTCAAAACGAGCGTAACTCAATGAGAAAACGCTAGTTTTGACACAATAGGTGATACTGTGTCAAAACTAGCGTAACTCAATGAGAAAACGCTAGTTTTGACACAATAGGTGATACTGTGTCAAAACGAGCGTAACTCAATGAGAAAACGCTAGTTTTGACACAATAGGTGATACTGTGTCAAAACGAGCGTAACTCAATGAGAAAACGCTAGTTTTGACACAATAGGTCAAATGTGATACTGTGTCAAAACGACGTAACTCAATGAGAAAACGCTAGTTTTGACACAATAGGTGATACTGTGTCAAAACAGCGTAACTCAATGAGAAAACGCTAGTTTTGACACAATAGGTGATACTGTGTCAAAACGACGTAACTCAATGAGAAAACGCTAGTTTTGACACAATAGGTTCAAAACTGTGATACTGTGTCAAAACTGACGTAACTCAATGAGAAAACGCTAGTTTTGACACAATAGGTTCAAAATTTTGATACTGTGTCAAAACGAGCGTAACTCAATGAGAAAACGCTAGTTTTGACACAATAGGTGATACTGTGTCAAAACTGACGTATTTCAATGAGAAAACGCTAGTTTTGACACAATAGCAAATGTGATACTGTGTCAAAACTGACGTAACTCAATGAGAAAACGCTAGTTTTGACACAATAGGTCAAGTATACTGTGTCAAAACTGACGTAACTCAATGAGAAAACGCTAGTTTTGACACAATAGGTTCAAATGTGATACTGTGTCAAAACGAGCGTAACTCAATGAGAAAACGCTAGTTTTGACACAATAGGTAAATGATACTGTGTCAAAACGACGTAACTCAATGAGAAAACGCTAGTTTTGACACAAGTTAAGATGTGATACTGTGTCAAAACCAACGTAACTCAATGAGAAAACGCTAGTTTTGACACAATAGGTGATACTGTGTCAAAACGAGCGTAACTCAATGAGAAAACGCTAGTTTTGACACAATAGGTGATACTCTGTCAAAACGACGTAACTCAATGAGAAAACGCTAGTTTTGACACAATAGGTCAAATTGATACTGTGTCAAAACGACGTAACTCAATGAGAAAACGCTAGTTTTGACACAATAGGTTCAAAACTGTGATACTGTGTCAAAACTAGCGTAACTCAATGAGAAAACGCTAGTTTTGACACAATAGTAAATGTGATACTGTGTCAAAACTGACGTAACTCAATGAGAAAACGCTAGTTTTGACACAATAGGTCAAATGTGATACTGTGTCAAAACGAGCGTAACTCAATGAGAAAACGCTAGTTTTGACACAATAGGTGATACTGTGTCAAAACTGACGTAACTCAATGAGAAAACGCTAGTTTTGACACAATAGGTGATACTGTGTCAAAACGAGCGTAACTCAATGAGAAAACGCTAGTTTTGACACAATAGGTTCAAACTTGATACTGTGTCAAAACTGACGTATTTCAATGAGAAAACGCTAGTTTTGACACAATAGGTTCAAAATTGTGATACTGTGTCAAAACGAGCGTAACTCAATGAGAAAACGCTAGTTTTGACACAATAGGTGATACTGTGTCAAAACTAGCGTAACTCAATGAGAAAACGCTAGTTTTGACACAATAGGTCAAACTTGATACTGTGTCAAAACGAGCGTAACTCAATGAGAAAACGCTAGTTTTGACACAATAGGTGATACTGTGTCAAAACGAGCGTAACTCAATGAGAAAACGCTAGTTTTGACACAATAGGTGATACTGTGTCAAAACTGACGTAACTCAATGAGAAAACGCTAGTTTTGACACAATAGGCAAGTGATACTGTGTCAAAACGAGCGTAACTCAATGAGAAAACGCTAGTTTTGACACAATAGGTTCAAACCTGTGATACTGTGTCAAAACTGACGTATTTCAATGAGAAAACGCTAGTTTTGACACAATAGGTGATACTGTGTCAAAACGAGCGTAACTCAATGAGAAAACGCTAGTTTTGACACAATAGGCAAACTTGATACTGTGTCAAAACTGACGTAACTCAATGAGAAAACGCTAGTTTTGACACAATAGTTCAAATGTGATACTGTGTCAAAACTGACGTAACTCAATGAGAAAACGCTAGTTTTGACACAATAGGTTCAAAACTGTGATACTGTGTCAAAACTGACGTAACTCAATGAGAAAACGCTAGTTTTGACACAATAGGTGATACTGTGTCAAAACTGACGTATTTCAATGAGAAAACGCTAGTTTTGACACAATAGGTGATACTGTGTCAAAACGAGCGTAACTCAATGAGAAAACGCTAGTTTTGACACAATAGGTAGATACTGTGTCAAAACTGACGTAACTCAATGAGAAAACGCTAGTTTTGACACAATAGGTTCAAAACTGTGATACTGTGTCAAAACTGATCGTAACTCAATGAGAAAACGCTAGTTTTGACACAATAGGCAACTTGATACTGTGTCAAAACTGACGTATTTCAATGAGAAAACGCTAGTTTTGACACAATAGGTTAAATTGATACTGTGTCAAAACTGACGTAACTCAATGAGAAAACGCTAGTTTTGACACAATAGGTGAATACTGTGTCAAAACTGTGTCAAAACGTAGTACTCAATGAGAAAACGCTAGTTTTGACACAATAGTTCAAATGTGATACTGTGTCAAAACTGACGTAACTCAATGAGAAAACGCTAGTTTTGACACAAGGTTCAAACTGTGATACTGTGTCAAAACTGACGTATTTCAATGAGAAAACGCTAGTTTTGACACAATAGGTGATACTGTGTCAAAACCGACGTAACTCAATGAGAAAACGCTAGTTTTGACACAATAGGTGATACTGTGTCAAAACTGACGTAACTCAATGAGAAAACGCTAGTTTTGACACAATAGGTTCAAACTGTGATACTGTGTCAAAACTGACGTATTTCAATGAGAAAACGCTAGGTTTTGACACAATAGGTAAGAAATGACTGTGTCAAAACTGTGTCAAAACGACGTAACTCAATGAGAAAACGCTAGTTTTGACACAATAGGTAGATACTGTGTCAAAACTGACGTATATCAATGAGAAAACGCTAGTTTTGACACAATAGGTTGAAAACTTGAACTGTGTCAAAACTGACGTATTTCAATGAGAAAACGCTAGTTTTGACACAATAGGAAAACTGATACTGTGTCAAAACTGACGTATTTCAATGAGAAAACGCTGGTTTTGACACAATAGGTTCAAAATGTGATACTGTGTCAAAACTGACGTAACTCAATGAGAAAACGCTAGTTTTGACACAATAGGTAAACTTGATACTGTGTCAAAACTGACGTATTTCAATGAGAAAACGCTAGTTTTGACACAATAGGTGATACTGTGTCAAAACTGACGTAACTCAATGAGAAAACGCTAGTTTTGACACAATAGGTTCAAACCTTTGATACTGTGTCAAAACTGACGTATTTCAATGAGAAAACGCTGGTTTTGACACAATAGGTTCAAACCTGTGATACTGTGTCAAAACTGACGTATTTCAATGAGAAAACGCTGGTTTTGACACAATAGGTTAAAACTTGATACTGTGTCAAAACTGACGTATTTCAATGAGAAAACGCTAGTTTTGACACAATAGTAAAGTGATACTGTGTCAAAACTGACGTATTTCAATGAGAAAACGCTAGGTTTTGACACAATAGGTTAAAATTGATACTGTGTCAAAACTGACGTAACTCAATGAGAAAACGCTAGTTTTGACACAATAGGCAATGATACTGTGTCAAAACTGACGTATTTCAATGAGAAAACGCTAGTTTTGACACAATAGGTTAAGACTATACTGTGTCAAAACTGACGTATTTCAATGAGAAAACGCTGGTTTTGACACAATAGGTTCAAAATGATCTCTGTAAGAACTGTGTTCAAGAACTGTGTCAAAACTGTTATTTCAATGAGAAAACGCTAGTTTTGACACAATAGGCAAGTGATACTGTGTCAAAACTGACGTAACTCAATGAGAAAACGCTAGTTTTGACACAATAAGCGTGATACTGTGTCAAAACTGACGTATTTCAATGAGAAAACGCTGGTTTTGACACAATAGGTTAGCAAAACTGTGATACTGTGTCAAAACTGATGTATTTCAATGAGAAAACGCTAGTTTTGACACATAGTCAAGATGTGATACTGTGTCAAAACTGACGTATTTCAATGAGAAAACGCTAGTTTTGACACAATAGGTTCAAACTTGATACTGTGTCAAAACGGACGTATTTCAATGAGAAAACGCTGGTTTTGACACAATAGGTTAAAATTTGATACTGTGTCAAAACTGACGTATTTCAATGAGAAAACGCTGGTTTTGACACAATCCGTTGCAAGAACTGTGTAAGAACTGTGTCAAAACTGATGTATTTCAATGAGAAAACGCTGTTTTTGACACAATAGGCAAGCTTGATACTGTGTCAAAACTGATGCGTATTTCAATGAGAAAACGCTGGTTTTGACACAATAGGTTAAAACTTGATACTGTGTCAAAACTGACGTATTTCAATGAGAAAACGCTGGTTTTGACACAATAGGTTAAGAACTAAGAACTGTGTAGAATGTGTCAAAACTGATGCGTATTTCAATGAGAAAACGCTAGTTTTGACACAATAGCAAGACTTAATACTGTGTCAAAACTGACGTATTTCAATGAGAAAACGCTGGTTTTGACACAATAGGTTCAAACTATGATACTCTGTCAAAACTGACGTATTTCAATGAGAAAACGCTGGTTTTGACACAATAGGTTAAGAACTAAGAACTGTGTTAAGAACTGTGTCAAAACTGATGTATTTCAATGAGAAAACGCTAGTTTTGACACAATAGGTGCAAACTTGAACTGTCAAAACTGACGTATTTCAATGAGAAAACGCTGTTTTTCACACAATAAGTTCAAAACTTGATACTGTGTCAAAACGGACGTATTTCAATGAGAAAACGCTGGTTTTGACACAATAGGTTAAAATTTGATACTGTGTCAAAACTGACGTATTTCAATGAGAAAACGCTGGTTTTGACACCGTAAGATAAGAACTGTGTTAAGAACTGTGTCAAAACTGATGTATTTCAATGAGAAAACGCTGTTTTTGACACAATAGTGCAAGGCTATGATACTGTGTCAAAACTGAGCGTATTTCAATGAGAAAACGCTGGTTTTGACACAATAGGTTAAAACTTGATACTGTGTCAAAACTGACGTATTTCAATGAGAAAACGCTGGTTTTGACACAATAGGTTGCAAGAACTGTGTGAAGTGTGTCAAAACTGAGTGTATTTCAATGAGAAAACGCTGTTTTGACACAATATGCAAGACTTAATACTGTGTCAAAACTGACGTATTTCAATGAGAAAACGCTAGGTTTTGACACAATAGGTTAAAACTTGATACTGTGTCAAAACTGACGTATTTCAATGAGAAAACGCTGGTTTTGACACAATCGGTTAAGAATATGATACTGTGTCAAAACTGACGTATTTCAATGAGAAAACGCTAGTTTTGACACAATACGTGATACTGTGTCAAAACTCGTATCAATGAGAAAACGCTAGTTTTGACACAATAGTTCAAACTGTGATACTGTGTCAAAACTGACGTATTTCAATGAGAAAACGCAGGTTTTGACAAAATCAGTTAAGAAATAAGAACTGTGTTAAGAACTGTGTCAAAACTGATCGTATTTCAATGAGAAAACGCTGGTTTTGACACAATAGGTTCAAAACTATGAACCTGTCAAAACTGACGTATTTCAATGAGAAAACGCTGTTTTGCACACAATAGTTGAAAACTATGAAACTGTGTCAAAACTGACGTATTTCAATGAGAAAACGCTAGTTTTGACACATAGCTGAACCAATGATACTGTGTCAAAACTGACGTATTTCAATGAGAAAACGCTGGTTTTGACACAATCGGTTAAGAACTATGATACTGTGTAGAAAACTGACGTATTTCAATGAGAAAACGCTGGTTTTGACACAATCGGTGAAGAACTATGATACTGTGTAAAAACTGACGTATTTCAATGAAAAAACGCTGGTGTAAAAACTGACGTATTTCAATGAGAAAACGCTGGTTTTGACGCAATATGTTCCAAACTATGATACTCTGTCAAAACTGACGTATTTCAATGAGAAAACGCTGGTTTTGACATAATAAGTTCAAAACTATGAAACTGTGCCAAAACTGACGTATTTCAATGAGAAAACGCTGGTTTTCAAGCAATAAGTTAAAAACTATGAAACTGTGTCAAAACTGACGTATTTCAATGAGAAAACGCTGGTTTTGACACAATAGGAAAAACATGATACTGTGTCAAAACTGACGTATTTCAATGAGAAAACGCTAGGTTTTGACACAATAGGTTAAGAACTATGATACTGTGTCAAAACTTACGTATTTCAATGAGAAAACGCTGTGTTTGCCACATGAGTTGAACCAACTGATACTGTGTCAAAACTGACGCATTTCTATGAGAAAACGCTGGTTTTGTTACAATAGGTTAAGAACTATACTGTGTAAAAACTGACGTATTTCAATGAGAAAACGCTGGTTTTGACACAATATGTTCCAAACTATGATCCTCTGTAAGAACTGTGTTAAGAACTGTGTCAAAACTGATTTATTTTTATGAGAAAACGCTGTTTTTACACAATAAGTGCAAGACTAAGATTCTGTGTCAAAACTGACTTATTTCAATGTGAAAACGCTGTTTTTTACACAATAAGTGCAAGACTATGATACTGTGTCAAAACTGACGCATTTCTATGAGAAAACGCTGGTTTTGACACAATCGGTTAAGAACTAAGAACTGTGTTAAGAACTGTGTCAAAACTGATGTATTTTCATGAGAAAACGCTGTTTTTACACAATAAGTGCAAGACTATGATTCTGTGTCAAAACTGACGTATTTCAATGAGAAAACGCAGGTTTTGACACAATCGGTTAAGAACTATGATACAGTGTCAAAACTGACGTATTTCAATGAGAAAACACTGGTTTTGACACAATAGTTCAAGCTATATACTGTGTCAAAACTGACGTATTTCAATGAGAAAACGCTGGTTTTGTCACAATCGGTTAAGAACTATGATACTGTGTAAAAACTGACGTATTTCAATGAGAAAACGCTGGTTTTGACACAATATATTCCAAACTATGATACTCTGTCAAAACTGACGTATTTCAATGAGAAAACGCTGGTTTTGACACAATCGGTTAAGAACTAAGAACTGTGTTAAGAACTGTGTCAAAACTGATGTATTTTTAATGAGAAAATGCTGTTTTTTACACAATAAGTGCAAAACTATGATACTGTGTCAAAACTGACGTATTTCAATGAGAAAACGCTGGTTTTGTCACAATCGGTTAAGAACTATGATACTGTGTAAAAACTGACGTATTTCAATGAGAAAACGCAGTTTTTTACACAATAAGTGCAAGACTATGATACTATGTCAAAACTGACGTATTTCAATGAGAAAATGCTAGTTTTCAAACAATAAGTTCAAAACTATGAAACTGTGTCAAAATTGACGTATTTCAATGAGAAAACGCTGGTTTTGACAAAATAAGTTAAAAAAAAAATTATACTGTGTCGAAACTTACGTATTTCAATGAGAATACAGCTGCTGGTTGCCACATGAGTTGAACCAACTTATACTGTGTCAAAACTGACGTATTTCAATGAGAAAACGCTGGTTTTGACACCATATGTTCCAAACTATGATACTCTGTCAAAACTGACGTATTTCAATGAGAAAACGCTGGTTTTGACACAATCGGTTAAGAACTAAGAACTGTGTTAAGAACTGTGTCAAAACTGATGTATTTTTATGAGAAAACGCTGTTTTTACACAATAAGTGCAAGACTATGATACTGTGTCAAAACTGACGTATTTCAATGAGAAAACGCTGGTTTTGACACAATCGGTTAAGAACTATGATACAGTGTCAAAACTGACGTATTTCAATGAGAAAACGCTGGTTTTGACACAATACGTTCAACACTATGATACTGTGACAAAACTGACGTATTTCAATGAGAAAACGCTGGTTTTGACACAATACGTTCAAAACTATGAACCTGTCTAAAGACTGACGTATTTCAAAGAGAAAATGCTGTTTTTCAAACAATAAGTTCAAAACTATGAAACTGTGTCAAAACTGACGTATTTCAATGAGAAAACGCAGGTTTTGACACAATCAGTTAAGAACTATGATACAGTGTCAAAACTGACGTATTTCAATGAGAAAACACTGGTTTTGACACAATACCTTCAAAACTATAATACTGTGTAGAAAACTGACGTATTTCAATGAGAAAACGCTGGTTTTGACACAATCGGTTAAGAACTATGATACTGTGTAAAAAACTGACGTATTTCAATGAGAAAACGCTGGTGTAAAAACTGACGTATTTCAATGAGAAAACGCTGGTTTTGACACAATATGTTCCAAACTATGATACTCTGTCAAAACTGACGTATTTCAATGAGAAAACGCTGGTTTTGACACAATATGTTAAAAACTATGAACTTGTCTCAAGACTGACGTATTTCAAAGAGAAAATGCTGTTTTTCAAACAATAAGTTCAAAACTATGAAACTGTGCCAAAACTGACGTATTTCAATGAGAAAACGCTGGTTTTCAAGCAATAACTAAAAAACTATGAAACTGTGTCAAAATTGACGTATTTCAATGAGAAAACACTGGTTTTGACAAAATAAGTAAGAAAAAACATGATATTGTGTCGAAACTGACGTATTTCAATGAGAAACCCCAGGTTTTGACACAATCGGTTAAGAACTATGATACAGTGTCAAAACTGACGTATTTCAATGAGAATACAGCTGCTGGTTGCCACATGAGTTGACCCAACTGATACTGTGTCAAAACTGACGCATTTCTATGAGAAAACGCTGGTTTTGTCACAATAGGTTAAGAACTATACTGTGTAAAAACTGACATATTTCAATGAGAAAACGCTGGTTTTGACACAATATGTTCCAAACTATGATACTCTGTCAAAACTGACGTATTTCAATGAGAAAATGCTGGTTTTGACACAATCGGTTAAGAACTAAGAACTGTGTTAAGAACTGTGTCAAAACTGATGTATTTTTATGAGAAAACGCTGTTTTTTACACAATAAGTTCAAGACTATGATTCTGTGTCAAAACTGACGTATTTCAATAAGAAAACGCAGGTTTTGACAAAATCGGTTAAGAACTATGATACTGTGTAAAAACTGACGTATTTCAATGAGAAAATGCTGGTTTTGACACAATCGGTTAAGAACTAAGAACTGTGTTAAGAACTGTGTCAAAACTGATGTATTTTTATGAGAAAACGCTGTTTTTACACAATAAGCGCAAGACTATGATTCTGTGTCAAAACTGACGTATTTCAATGAGAAAACGCAGGTTTTGACACAATCAGTTAAGAACTATGATACAGTGTCAAAACTGACGTATTTCAATGAGAAAACACTGGTTTTGACACTATACGTTCAAAACTACAATACTTTGTAGAAAACTGACGTATTCCAATGAGAAAACGCTGGTTTTGACACAATCGGTTAAGAACTATGATACTGTGTAAAAACTGATGTATTTCAATGAGAAAACGCTGGTGTAAAAACTGACGTATTTCAATGAGAAAACGCAGGTTTTGACACAATCAGTTAAGAACTATGATACTCTGTAAAAACTGACGTATTTCAATGAGAAAACGCTGGTTTTGACACAATATGTTCCAAACTATGATACTCTTTCAAAACTGACGTATTTCAATGAGAAAACGCTGGTTTTGACACAATCGGTTAAGAAATAAGAACTGTGTTAAGAACTGTGTCAAAACTGATGTATTTTTATGAGAAAATGCTGTTTTTTACACAATAAGTGCAAGACTATGATAATATGTCAAAACTGACGTATTTCAATGAGAAAACGCTGTTTTTCAAACAATAAGTTCAATACTATGAAACTGTGTCAAAATTGACGTATTTCAATGAGAAAACGCTGGTTTTGACAAAATAAGTTAAAAAAAACATGATATTGTGTCGAAACTGACGTATTTCAATGAGAATACAGCTGCTTGTTACCATATGAGTTGAACCAACTCATACTGTGTCAAAACTGACGCATTTCTATGAGAAAACGCTGGTTTTGTCACAATCGGTTAAGAACTATGATACTGTGTAAAAACTGACATATTTCAATGAGAAAACGCTGGTTTTGACACAATATGTTCCAAACTATGATACTCTGTCAAAACTGACGTATTTCAATGAGAAAATGCTGGTTTTGACACAATCGGTTAAGAACTAAGAACTGTGTTAAGAACTGTGTCAAAACTGATGTATTTTCATGAGAAAACGCTGTTTTTACACAATAAGCGCAAGACTATGATTCTGTGTCAAAACTGACGTATTTCAATGAGAAAACGCAGGTTTTGACACAATCAGTTAAGAACTATGATACAGTGTCAAAACTGACGTATTTCAATGAGAAAACACTGGTTTTGACACAATACGTTCAAAACTACAATACTTTGTAGAAAACTGACGTATTTCAATGAGAAAACGCTGGTTTTGACACAATCGGTGAAGAACTATGATACTGTGTAAAAACTGATGTATTTCAATGAGAAAACGCTGGTGTAAAAACTGACGTATTTCAATGAGAAAACGCAGGTTTTGACACAATCAGTTAAGAACTATGATACAGTGTCAAAACTGACGTATTTCAATGAGAAAACACTGGTTTTGACACAATACGTTCAAAACTATAATACTGTGTAGAAAACTGACGTATTTCAATGAGAAAACGCTGGTTTTGACACAATCGGTTAAGAACTATGATACTGTGTAAAAAACTAACGTATTTCAATGAGAAAACGCTGGTGTAAAAACTGACGTATTTCAATGAGAAAACTCTGGTTTTGACACAATATGTTCCAAACTATGATACTCTGTCAATACTGACGTATTTCAAAGAGAAAATGCTGGTTTTCAAGCAATAAGTTAAAAACTATGAAACTGTGTCAAAATTGACGTATTTCAATGAGAAAACCCAGGTTTTGACACAATAAGTGCAAGACTATGATACTATGTCAAAACTGACGTATTTCAATGAGAAAACGCTAGTTTTCAAACAATAAGTTCAAAACTATGAAACTGTGTCAAAATTTATGCATTTCTATGAGAAAACGCTGGTTTTGACAAAATAAGTTTAAAAAAAACATGATACTGTGTCAAAACTGACGCATTTCTATGAGAAAACGCTGGTTTTGTCACAACCGGTTAAGAACTATGATACTGTGTAAAAACTGACGTATTTCAATGAGAAAACGCTGGTTTTGACACAATATGTTCCAAACTATGATACTCTGTCAAAACTGACGTATTTCAATGAGAAAACGCTGGTTTTGACACAATCGGTTAAGAACTAAGAACTGTGTTAAGAACTGTGTCAAAACTGATGTATTTTTATGAGAAAATGCTGTTTTTTACACAATAAGTGCAAGACTATGATACTATGTCAAAACTGACGTATTTCAATGAGAAAATGCTAGTTTTCAAACAATAAGTTCAAAACTATGAAACTGTGTCAAAATTGACGTATTTCAATGAGAAAACGCTGGTTTTGACAAAATAAGTTAAAAAAAAAATTATATTGTGTCGAAACTTACGTATTTCAATGAGAATACAGCTGCTGGTTGCCACATGAGTTGAACCAACTTATACTGTGTCAAAACTGACGCATTTCTATGAGAAAACGCTGGTTTTGACACCATATGTTCCAAACTATGATACTCTGTCAAAACTGACGTATTTCAATGAGAAAACGCCGGTTTTGACACAATCGGTTAAGAACTAAGAACTGTGTTAAGAACTGTGTCAAAACTGATTTATTTTTATGAGAAAACGCTGTTTTTACACAATAAGTGCAAGACTAAGATTCTGTGTCAAAACTGACGTATTTCAATGAGAAAACGCTGGTTTTGACACAATCGGTTAAGAATTATGATACAGTGTCAAAACTGACGTATTTCAATGAGAAAACGCTGGTTTTGACACAATACGTTCAACACTATGATACTGTGACAAAACTGACGTATTTCAATGAGAAAACGCTGGTTTTGACACAATACGTTCAAAACTATGAACCTGTCTAAAGACTGACGTATTCCAAAGAGAAAATGCTGTTTTTCAAACAATAAGTTCAAAACTATGAAACTGTGTCAAAACTGACGTATTTCAATGAGAAAACGCAGGTTTTGACACAATCAGTTAAGAACTATGATACAGTGTCAAAACTGACGTATTTCAATGAGAAAACACTGGTTTTGACACAATACCTTCAAAACTATAATACTGTGTAGAAAACTGACGTATTTCAATGAGAAAACGCTGGTTTTGACACAATCGGTTAAGAACTATGATACTGTGTAAAAAACTGACGTATTTCAATGAGAAAACGCTGGTGTAAAAACTGACGTATTTCAATGAGAAAACGCTGGTTTTGACACAATATGTTCCAAACTATGATACTCTGTCAAAACTGACGTATTTCAATGAGAAAACGCTGGTTTTGACACAATATGTTAAAAACTATGAACTTGTCTCAAGACTGACGTATTTCAAAGAGAAAATGCTGTTTTTCAAACAATAAGTTCAAAACTATGAAACTGTGCCAAAACTGACGTATTTCAATGAGAAAACGCTGGTTTTCAAGCAATAACTAAAAAACTATGAAACTGTGTCAAAATTGACGTATTTCAATGAGAAAACACTGGTTTTGACAAAATAAGTAAGAAAAAACATGATATTGTGTCGAAACTGACGTATTTCAATGAGAAACCCCAGGTTTTGACACAATCGGTTAAGAACTATGATACAGTGTCAAAACTGACGTATTTCAATGAGAATACAGCTGCTGGTTGCCACATGAGTTGACCCAACTGATACTGTGTCAAAACTGACGCATTTCTATGAGAAAACGCTGGTTTTGTCACAATAGGTTAAGAACTATACTGTGTAAAAACTGACGTATTTCAATGAGAAAACGCTGGTTTTGACACAATCGGTTAAGAACTATGATACTCTGTCAAAACTGACGTATTTCAATGAGAAAACGCTGGTTTTGACACAACCGGTTAAGAACTAAGAACTGTGTTAAGAACTGTGTCAAAACTGATTTATTTTTATGAGAAAAAGCTGTTTTTACACAATACGTTCAAAACTATGAACCTGTCTAAAGACTGACGTATTTCAAAGAGAAAATGCTGTTTTTCAAACAATAAGTTCAATACTATGAAACTTTGTCAAAATTGACGTATTTCAATGAGAAAACGCTGGTTTTGACAAAATAAGTTAAAAAAAACATGATATTGTGTCAAAACTGATGTATTTCAATGAGAATACAGCTGCTTGTTGCCACATGAGTTGAACCAACTGATACTGTGTCAAAACTGACGCATTTCAATGAGAAAACGCAGGTTTTGACACAATCAGTTAAGAACTATGATACAGTGTCAAAACTGACGTATTTCAATGAGAAAACACTGGTTTTGACACAATACGTTCAAAACTATAATACTGTGTAGAAAACTGACGTATTTCAATGAGAAAACGCTGGTTTTGACACAATACGTTCAAAACTATGAACCTGTCTAAAGACTGACGTATTTCAAAGAGAAAATGCTGTTTTTCAAACAATAAGTTCAAAACTATGAAACTGTGTCAAAATTGACTTATTTCAATGAGAAAACGCTGGTTTTGACAAAATAAGTTAAAAAAAAACATGATATTGTGTCGAAACTGACGTATTTCAATGAGAATACAGCTGCTTGTTGCCACATGAATTGAACCAACTGATACTGTGTCAAAACTGACGCATTTCTATGAGAAAATGCAGATTTTGACAAAATCGGTTAAGAACTATGATACTCTGTAAAAACTGACGTATTTCCATGAGAAAACGCTGGTTTTGACACAATATGTTCCAAACTATGATACTCTTTCAAAACTGACGTATTTCAATGAGAAAACGCTGGTTTTGACACAATCGGTTAAGAACTAAGAACTGTGTTAAGAACTGTGTCAAAACTGATGTATTTTTATGAGAAAATGCTGTTTTTTACACAATAAGTGCAAGACTATGATAATATGTCAAAACTGACGTATTTCAATGAGAAAACGCTGTTTTTCAAACAATAAGTTCAATACTATGAAACTGTGTCAAAATTGACGTATTTCAATGAGAAAACGCTGGTTTTGACAAAATAAGTTAAAAAAAACATGATATTGTGTCGAAACTGACGTATTTCAATGAGAATACAGCTGCTTGTTACCATATGAGTTGAACCAACTCATACTGTGTCAAAACTGACGCATTTCTATGAGAAAACGCTGGTTTTGTCACAATCGGTTAAGAACTATGATACTGTGTAAAAACTGACATATTTCAATGAGAAAACGCTGGTTTTGACACAATATGTTCCAAACTATTATACTCTGTCAAAACTGACGTATTTCAATGAGAAAATGCTGGTTTTGACACAATCGGTTAAGAACTAAGAACTGTGTTAAGAACTGTGTCAAAACTGATGTATTTTTATGAGAAAACGCTGTTTTTTACACAATAAGTTCAAGACTATGATTCTGTGTCAAAACTGACGTATTTCAATAAGAAAACGCAGGTTTTGACAAAATCGGTTAAGAACTACGATACTGTGTAAAAACTGACGTATTTCAATGAGAAAACACTGGTTTTGACACTATACGTTCAAAACTACAATACTTTGTAGAAAACTGACGTATTCCAATGAGAAAACGCTGGTTTTGACACAATCGGTTAAGAACTATGATACTGTGTAAAAACTGATGTATTTCAATGAGAAAACGCTGGTGTAAAAACTGACGTATTTCAATGAGAAAACGCAGGTTTTGACACAATCAGTTAAGAACTATGATACTCTGTAAAAACTGACGTATTTCAATGAGAAAACGCTGGTTTTGACACAATATGTTCCAAACTATGATACTCTTTCAAAACTGACGTATTTCAATGAGAAAACGCTGGTTTTGACACAATCGGTTAAGAAATAAGAACTGTGTTAAGAACTGTGTCAAAACTGATGTATTTTTATGAGAAAATGCTGTTTTTTACACAATAAGTGCAAGACTATGATAATATGTCAAAACTGACGTATTTCAATGAGAAAACGCTGTTTTTCAAACAATAAGTTCAATACTATGAAACTGTGTCAAAATTGACGTATTTCAATGAGAAAACGCTGGTTTTGACAAAATAAGTTAAAAAAAACATGATATTGTGTCGAAACTGACGTATTTCAATGAGAATACAGCTGCTTGTTACCATATGAGTTGAACCAACTCATACTGTGTCAAAACTGACGCATTTCTATGAGAAAACGCTGGTTTTGTCACAATCGGTTAAGAACTATGATACTGTGTAAAAACTGACATATTTCAATGAGAAAACGCTGGTTTTGACACAATATGTTCCAAACTATGATACTCTGTCAAAACTGACGTATTTCAATGAGAAAATGCTGGTTTTGACACAATCGGTTAAGAACTAAGAACTGTGTTAAGAACTGTGTCAAAACTGATGTATTTTTATGAGAAAACGCTGTTTTTTACACAATAAGTTCAAGACTATGATTCTGTGTCAAAACTGACGTATTTCAATAAGAAAACGCAGGTTTTGACAAAATCGGTTAAGAACTATGATACTGTGTAAAAACTGACGTATTTCAATGAGAAAATGCTGGTTTTGACACAATCGGTTAAGAACTAAGAACTGTGTTAAGAACTGTGTCAAAACTGATGTATTTTTATGAGAAAACGCTGTTTTTACACAATAAGCGCAAGACTATGATTCTGTGTCAAAACTGACGTATTTCAATGAGAAAACGCAGGTTTTGACACAATCAGTTAAGAACTATGATACAGTGTCAAAACTGACGTATTTCAATGAGAAAACACTGGTTTTGACACTATACGTTCAAAACTACAATACTTTGTAGAAAACTGACGTATTCCAATGAGAAAACGCTGGTTTTGACACAATCGGTTAAGAACTATGATACTGTGTAAAAACTGATGTATTTCAATGAGAAAACGCTGGTGTAAAAACTGACGTATTTCAATGAGAAAACGCAGGTTTTGACACAATCAGTTAAGAACTATGATACTCTGTAAAAACTGACGTATTTCAATGAGAAAACGCTGGTTTTGACACAATATGTTCCAAACTATGATACTCTTTCAAAACTGACGTATTTCAATGAGAAAACGCTGGTTTTGACACAATCGGTTAAGAAATAAGAACTGTGTTAAGAACTGTGTCAAAACTGATGTATTTTTATGAGAAAATGCTGTTTTTTACACAATAAGTGCAAGACTATGATAATATGTCAAAACTGACGTATTTCAATGAGAAAACGCTGTTTTTCAAACAATAAGTTCAATACTATGAAACTGTGTCAAAATTGACGTATTTCAATGAGAAAACGCTGGTTTTGACAAAATAAGTTAAAAAAAACATGATATTGTGTCGAAACTGACGTATTTCAATGAGAATACAGCTGCTTGTTACCATATGAGTTGAACCAACTCATACTGTGTCAAAACTGACGCATTTCTATGAGAAAACGCTGGTTTTGTCACAATCGGTTAAGAACTATGATACTGTGTAAAAACTGACATATTTCAATGAGAAAACGCTGGTTTTGACACAATATGTTCCAAACTATGATACTCTGTCAAAACTGACGTATTTCAATGAGAAAATGCTGGTTTTGACACAATCGGTTAAGAACTAAGAACTGTGTTAAGAACTGTGTCAAAACTGATGTATTTTTATGAGAAAACGCTGTTTTTTACACAATAAGTTCAAGACTATGATTCTGTGTCAAAACTGACGTATTTCAATAAGAAAACGCAGGTTTTGACACAATCGGTTAAGAACTACGATACTGTGTAAAAACTGACGTATTTCAATGAGAAAATGCTGGTTTTGACACAATCGGTTAAGAACTAAGAACTGTGTTAAGAACTGTGTCAAAACTGATGTATTTTTATGAGAAAACGCTGTTTTTACACAATAAGCGCAAGACTATGATTCTGTGTCAAAACTGACGTATTTCAATGAGAAAACGCAGGTTTTGACACAATCAGTTAAGAACTATGATACAGTGTCAAAACTGACGTATTTCAATGAGAAAACACTGGTTTTGACACAATACGTTCAAAACTACAATACTTTGTAGAAAACTGACGTATTTCAATGAGAAAACGCTGGTTTTGACACAATCGGTGAAGAACTATGATACTGTGTAAAAACTGATGTATTTCAATGAGAAAACGCTGGTGTAAAAACTGACGTATTTCAATGAGAAAACGCAGGTTTTGACACAATCAGTTAAGAACTATGATACAGTGTCAAAACTGACGTATTTCAATGAGAAAACACTGGTTTTGACACAATACGTTCAAAACTATAATACTGTGTAGAAAACTGACGTATTTCAATGAGAAAACGCTGGTTTTGACACAATCGGTTAAGAACTATGATACTGTGTAAAAAACTAACGTATTTCAATGAGAAAACGCTGGTGTAAAAACTGACGTATTTCAATGAGAAAACTCTGGTTTTGACACAATATGTTCCAAACTATGATACTCTGTCAATACTGACGTATTTCAAAGAGAAAATGCTGGTTTTCAAGCAATAAGTTAAAAACTATGAAACTGTGTCAAAATTGACGTATTTCAATGAGAAAACCCAGGTTTTGACACAATAAGTGCAAGACTATGATACTATGTCAAAACTGACGTATTTCAATGAGAAAACGCTAGTTTTCAAACAATAAGTTCAAAACTATGAAACTGTGTCAAAATTTATGCATTTCTATGAGAAAACGCTGGTTTTGACAAAATAAGTTTAAAAAAAACATGATACTGTGTCAAAACTGACGCATTTCTATGAGAAAACGCTGGTTTTGTCACAACCGGTTAAGAACTATGATACTGTGTAAAAACTGACGTATTTCAATGAGAAAACGCTGGTTTTGACACAATATGTTCCAAACTATGATACTCTGTCAAAACTGACGTATTTCAATGAGAAAACGCTGGTTTTGACACAATCGGTTAAGAACTAAGAACTGTGTTAAGAACTGTGTCAAAACTGATGTATTTTTATGAGAAAATGCTGTTTTTTACACAATAAGTGCAAGACTATGATAATATGTCAAAACTGACGTATTTCAAAGAGAAAATGCTGTTTTTCAAACAATAAGTTCAATACTATGAAACTGTGTCAAAATTGACGTATATCAATGAGAAAACGCTGGTTTTGACAAAATAAGTTTAAAAAAAAACATGATATTGTGTCGAAACTGACGTATTTCAATGAGAATACAGCTGCTTGTTGCCACATGAGTTGAACCAACTGATACTGTGTCAAAACTGACGCATTTCTATGAGAAAACGCTGGTTTGGTCACAATCGGTTAAGAACTATGATACTGTGTAAAAACTGACGTATTTCAATGAGAAAACGCTGGTTTTGACAAAATCATTAAGAACTAAGAACTGTGTTAAGAACTGTGTTAAAACTGATGTATTTCAATGAGAAAACGCAGGTTTTGACACAATCAGTTAAGAACTATGATACAGTGTCAAAACTGACGTATTTCAATGAGAAAACACTGGTTTTGACACAATACGTTCAAAACTATAATACTGTGTAGAAAACTGACGTATTTCAATGAGAAAACGCTGGTTTTGACACAATAAGTGCAAGACTATGATTGTATGTCAAAACTGATGTATTTCAATGAGAAAACGCAGGTTTTGACACAATCAGTTAAGAACTATGATACAGTGTCAAAACTGACGTATTTCAATGAGAAAACACTGGTGTAAAAACTGACGTATTTCAATGAGAAAACGCTGGTTTTGACACAATATGTTCCAAACTATGATACTCTGTCAAAACTGACGTATTTCAATGAGAAAACGCTGGTTTTGACACAATATGTTAAAAACTATGAACTTGTCTCAAGACTGACGTATTTCAAAGAGAAATTGCTGTTTTTCAAACAATAAGTTCAAAACTATGAAACTGTGCCAAAACTGACGTATTTCAATGAGAAAACGCTGGTTTTCAAGCAATAAGTTAAAAACTATGAAACTGTGTCAAAATTGACGTATTTCAATGAGAAAACGCTGGTTTTGACAAAATAAGTTTAAAAAAAACATGATATTGTGTCGAAACTGACGTATTTCAATGAGAATACAGCTGCTTGTTGCCACATGAGTTGAACCAACTGATACTGTGTCAAAACTGACGCATTTCTATGAGAAAACGCTGTTTTTACACAATAAGTGCAAGACTATGATTGTGTGTCAAAACTGATGTATTTCAATGAGAAAACGCAGGTTTTGACACAATCAGTTAAGAACTATGATACAGTGTCAAAACTGACGTATTTCAATGAGAAAACACTGGTTTTGACACAATACGTTCAAAACTATAATAGTGTGTAGAAAACTGACGTATTTCAATGAGAAAACGCTGGTTTTGACACAATCGGTTAAGAACTATGATACAGTGTCAAAACTGACGTATTTCAAAGAGAAAATGCTGGTTTTGACAAAATAAGTTAAAAAAAAACATGATACTGTGTCAAAACTGACGCATTTCACTGAGAAAACGCTGGTTTTGACACAATATGTTCCAAACTATGATACTCTGTCAAAACTGACGTATTTAAATGAGAAAACGCTGGTTTTGACACAATCGGTTAAGAACTAAGAACTGTGTTAAGAACTGTGTCAAAACTGATGTATTTTTATGAGAAAATGCTGTTTTTTACACAATGAGTGCAAGACTATGATAATATGTCAAAACTGACGTATTTCAATGAGAAAACGCTGGTTTTGACACAATACGTTCAAAACTATGAACCTGTCTAAAGACTGACGTATTTCAAAGAGAAAATGCTGTTTTTCAAACAATAAGTTCAATACTCTGAAACTGTGTCAAAATTGACGTATTTCAATGAGAAAACGCTGGTTTTGACAAAATAAGTTAAAAAAAAACATGATATTGTGTCGAAACTGACGTATTTCAATGAGAAAACGCTGGTTTTGACAAAATCATTAAGAACTAAGAACTGTGTTAAGAACTGTGTTAAAACTGATGTATTTCAATGAGAAAACGCAGGTTTTGACACAATCAGTTAAGAACTATGATACAGTGTCAAAACTGACGTATTTCAATGAGAAAACACTGGTTTTGACACAATACGTTCAAAACTATAATACTGTGTAGAAAACTGACGTATTTCAATGAGAAAACGCTGGTTTTGACACAATAAGTGCAAGACTATGATTGTATGTCAAAACTGATGTATTTCAATGAGAAAACGCAGGTTTTGACACAATCAGTTAAGAACTATGATACAGTGTCAAAACTGACGTATTTCAATGAGAAAACACTGGTGTAAAAACTGACGTATTTCAATGAGAAAACGCTGGTTTTGACACAATATGTTCCAAACTATGATACTCTGTCAAAACTGACGTATTTCAATGAGAAAACGCTGGTTTTGACACAATATGTTAAAAACTATGAACTTGTCTCAAGACTGACGTATTTCAAAGAGAAATTGCTGTTTTTCAAACAATAAGTTCAAAACTATGAAACTGTGCCAAAACTGACGTATTTCAATGAGAAAACGCTGGTTTTCAAGCAATAAGTTAAAAACTATGAAACTGTGTCAAAATTGACGTATTTCAATGAGAAAACGCTGGTTTTGACAAAATAAGTTAAAAAAAAACATGATATTGTGTCGAAACTGACGTATTTCAATGAGAATACAGCTGCTTGTTGCCACATGAGTTGAACCAACTGATACTGTGTCAAAACTGACGCATTTCTATGAGAAAACGCTGTTTTTACACAATAAGTGCAAGACTATGATTGTGTGTCAAAACTGATGTATTTCAATGAGAAAACGCAGGTTTTGACACAATCAGTTAAGAACTATGATACAGTGTCAAAACTGACGTATTTCAATGAGAAAACACTGGTTTTGACACAATACGTTCAAAACTATAATAGTGTGTAGAAAACTGACGTATTTCAATGAGAAAACGCTGGTTTTGACACAATCGGTTAAGAACTATGATACAGTGTCAAAACTGACGTATTTCAAAGAGAAAATGCTGGTTTTGACAAAATAAGTTAAAAAAAAACATGATACTGTGTCAAAACTGACGCATTTCACTGAGAAAACGCTGGTTTTGACACAATATGTTCCAAACTATGATACTCTGTCAAAACTGACGTATTTAAATGAGAAAACGCTGGTTTTGACACAATCGGTTAAGAACTAAGAACTGTGTTAAGAACTGTGTCAAAACTGATGTATTTTTATGAGAAAATGCTGTTTTTTACACAATGAGTGCAAGACTATGATAATATGTCAAAACTGACGTATTTCAATGAGAAAACGCTGGTTTTGACACAATACGTTCAAAACTATGAACCTGTCTAAAGACTGACGTATTTCAAAGAGAAAATGCTGTTTTTCAAACAATAAGTTCAATACTCTGAAACTGTGTCAAAATTGACGTATTTCAATGAGAAAACGCTGGTTTTGACAAAATAAGTTAAAAAAAAACATGATATTGTGTCGAAACTGACGTATTTCAATGAGAATACAGCTGCTTGTTGCCACATGAGTTGAACCAACTGATACTGTGTCAAAACTGACGTATTTCAATGAGAAAATGCTGGTTTTGACACAATCGGTTAAGAACTATGATACTGTGTAAAAACTGACGTATTTCAATGAGAAAACGCTGGTGTAAAAACTGACGTATTTCAATGAGAAAACGCTGGTTTTGACACAATATGTTCCAAACTATGATACTCTGTCAAAACTGACGTATTTCAATGAGAAAACGCTGGTTTTGACACAATATGTTAAAAACTATGAACTTGTCTAAAGACTGACGTATTTCAAAGAGAAAATGCTGTTTTTCAAACAATATGTTCCAAACTATGATACTCTGTTAAAACTGACGTATTTCAATGAGAAAACGCTGGTTTTGACACAATCGGTTAAGAACTAAGAACTGTGTTAAGAACTGTGTCAAAACTGATTTATTTTTATGAGAAAACGCGGTTTTTACACAAAAAGTGCAAGACTATGAAACTGTGTCAAAACTGACGTATTTCAATGAGAAAACGCAGGTTTTGACACAATCGGTTAAGAATTATGATACAGTGTCAAAACTGACGTATTTCAATGAGAAAATGCAGGTTTTGACACAATCAGTTAAGAACTATGATACAGTGTCAAAACTGACGTATTTCAATGAGAAAACACTGGTTTTGACACAATACGTTCAAAACTATAATACTGTGTAGAAAACTGATGTATTTCAATGAGAAAACGCTGGTTTTGACACAATCGGTTAAGAACTATGATACTGTGTAAAAACTGACGTATTTCAATGAGAAAACGCTGGTGTAAAAACTGACGTATTTCAATGAGAAAACGCTGGTTTTGACACAATATGTTCCAAACTATGATATTCTGTCAAAACTGACGTATTTCAATGAGAAAATGCTGGTTTTGACACAATATGTTAAAAACTATGAACTTGTCTCAAGACTGACGTATTTCAAAGAGAAAATGCTGTTTTTCAAACAATAAGTTCAAAACTATGAAACTGTGCCAAAACTGACGTATTTCAATGAGAAAACGCTGGTTTTCAAGCAATAAGTTAAAAACTATGAAACTGTGTCAAAATTGACGTATTTCAATGAGAAAACACTGGTTTTGACAAAATAAGTAAAAAAAAACATGATATTGTGTCAAAACTGACGCATTTCTATGAGAAAACGCTGGTTTTGTCACAATAGGTTAAGAACTATACTGTGTAAAAACTGACGTATTTCAATGAGAAAATGCTGGTTTTGACACAATATGTTCCAAACTATGATACTCTGTCAAAACTGACGTATTTCAATGAGAAAACGCTGGTTTTGACACAACCGGTTAAGAACTAAGAACTGTGTTAAGAACTGTGTCAAAACTGATTTATTTTTATGAGAAAATGCTGTTTTTACACAATAAGTGCAAGACTAAGATTCTGTGTCAAAACTGACGTATTTCATTGAGAAAACGCAGGTTTTGACACAATCGGTTAAGAATTATGATACAGTGTCAAAACTGACGTATTTCAAAGAGAAAATGCTGTTTTTCAAACAATAAGTTCAAAACTATGAAACTGTGTCAAAATTGACTTATTTCAATGAGAAAACGCTGGTTTTGACAAAATAAGTTAAAAAAAAAACATGATATTGTGTCGAAACTGACGTATTTCAATGAGAATACAGCTGCTTGTTGCCACATGAGTTGAACCAACTGATACTGTGTCAAAACTGACGCATTTCTATGAGAAAACGCTGGTTTTGACACAATATGTTCCAAACTATGATACTCTGTCAAAACTGACGTATTTCAATGAGAAAATGCTGGTTTTGACACAATCGGTTAAGAACTAAGAACTGTGTTAAGAACTGTGTCAAAACTGATGTATTTTTATGGGAAAACGCTGTTTTTTACACAATAAGTTCAAGACTATGATTCTGTGTCAAAACTGACGCATTTCTATGAGAAAATGCAGATTTTGACACAATCGGTTAAGCACTATGATACTGTATAAAAACTGACGTATTTCAATGAGAAAACGCAGATTTTGACACAATCAGTTAAGAACTATGATACAGTGTCAAAACTGACGTATTTCAATGAGAAAACACTGGTTTTGACGAAATAAGTAAAAAAAAACATGATATTGTGTCGAAACTGACGTATTTCAATGAGAAAACCCAGGTTTTGACACAATCAGTTAAGAACTATGATACAGTGTCAAAACTGACGTATTTCAATGAGAAAACGCTGGTTTTGACAAAATAAGTTAAAAAAAAACATGATATTGTGTCGAAACTGACGTATTTCAATGAGAATACAGCTGCTGGTTGCCACATGAGTTGAACCAACTGATAATGTTTCAAAACTGACGCATTTCTATGAGAAAACGCTGGTTTTGTCACAATAGGTTAAGAACTATACTGTGTAAAAACTGACGTATTTCAATGAGAAAACGCTGGTTTTGACACAATATGTTCCAAACTATGATACTCTGTCAAAACTTACGTATTTCAATGAGAAAACGCTGGTTTTGACACAATCGGTTAAGAACTATGAACTTGTCTCAAGACTGACGTATTTCAAAGAGAAAATGCTGGTTTTGACACAATATGTTCCAAACTATGAAACTGTGCCAAAACTGACGTATTTCAATGAGAAAACGCTGGTTTTCAAGCAATAAGTTAAAAACTATGAAACTGTGTCAAAATTGACGTATTTCAATGAGAAAACACTGGTTTTGACAAAATAAGTAAAAAAAAACATGATATTGTGTCGAAACTGACGTATTTCAATGAAAAAACCCAGGTTTTGACACAATCGGTTAAGAACTATGATACAGTGTCAAAACTGACGTATTTCAATGAGAATACAGCTGCTGGTTGCCACATGAGTTGAACCAACTGATACTGTGTCAAAACTGACGCATTTCTATGAGAAAACGCTGGTTTTGTCACAATCGGTTAAGAACTAGGATACTGTGTAAAAACTGACGTATTTCAATGAGAAAACGCTGGTTTTGACACAATATGTTCCAAACTATGATACTCTGTCAAAACTGACGTATTTCAATGAGAAAATGCTGGTTTTGACACAATCGGTTAAGAACTAAGAACTGTGTTAAGAACTGTGTCAAAACTGATGTATTTTTATGGGAAAATGCAGATTTTGACACAATCGGTTAAGCACTATGATACTGTGTAAAAACTGACGTATTTCAATGAGAAAACGCAGGTTTTGACACAATCAGTTAAGAACTATGATACAGTGTCAAAACTGACGTATTTCAATGAGAAAACACTGGTTTTGACACAATACGTTCAAAACTATAATACTGTGTAGAAAACTGACGTATTTCAATGAGAAAACGCTGGTGTAAAAACTGACGTATTTCAATGAGAAAACGCTGGTTTTGACACAATATGTTCCAAACTATGATACTCTGTCAAAACTGACGTATTTCAATGAGAAAACGCTGGTTTTGACACAATATGTTAAAAACTATGAACTTGTCTCAAGACTGACGTATTTCAAAGAGAAAATGCTGTTTTTCAAACAATAAGTTCAAAACTATGAAACTGTGCCAAAACTGACGTATTTCAATGAGAAAACGCTGGTTTTCAAGCAATAAGTTCAAAACTATAATACTGTGTAGAAAACTGACGTATTTCAATGAGAAAACGCTGGTTTTGACACAATCGGTTAAGAACTATGATACTGTGTAAAAACTGACGTATTTCAATGAGAAAACGCTGGTGTAAAAACTGACGTATTTCAATGAGAAAACGCTGGTTTTGACACAATATGTTCCAAACTATGATACTCTGTCAAAACTGACGTATTTCAATGAGAAAACGCTGGTTTTGACACAATATGTTAAAAACTATGAACTTGTCTCAAGACTGACGTATTTCAAAGAGAAAATGCTGTTTTTCAAACAATAAGTTCAAAACTATGAAACTGTGCCAAAACTGACGTATTTCAATGAGAAAATGCTGGTTTTGACAAAATCAGTTAAGAACTAAGAACTGTGTTAAGAACTGTGTCAAAACTGATGTATTTTTATGGGAAAACGCTGTTTTTTACACAATAAGTTCAAGACTATGATTCTGTGTCAAAACTGACGCATTTCTATGAGAAAATGCAGATTTTGACACAATTGGTTAAGCACTATGATACTGTGTAAAAACTGACGTATTTCAATGAGAAAACGCAGGTTTTGACACAATCAGTTAAGAACTATGATACATTGTCAAAACTGACGTATTTCAATGAGAAAACACTGGTTTTGACACAATACGTTCAAAACTATAATACTGTGTAGAAAACTGACGTATTTCAATGAGAAAACGCTGGTTTTGACACAATCGGTTAAGAACTATGATACTGTGTAAAAACTGACGTATTTCAATGAGAAAACGCTGGTGTAAAAACTGACGTATTTCAATGAGAAAACGCTGGTTTTGACACAATATGTTCCAAACTATGATACTCTGTCAAAACTGACGTATTTCAATGAGAAAACGCTGGTTTTGACACAATATGTTAAAAACTATGAACTTGTCTCAAGACTGACGTATTTCAAAGAGAAAATGCTGTTTTTCAAACAATAAGTTCAAAACTATGAAACTGTGCCAAAACTGACGTATTTCAATGAGAAAACGCTGGTTTTCAAGCAATAAGTTAAAAACTATGAAACTGTGTCAAAATTGACGTATTTCAATGAGAAAACACTGGTTTTGACAAAATAAGTAAAAAAAAACATGATATTGTGTCGAAACTGACGTATTTCAATGAGAAAACCCAGGTTTTGACACAATCGGTTAAGAACTATGATACAGTGTCAAAACTGACGTATTTCAATGAAAAAACACTGGTTTTGACACAACACGTTCAAAACTATAATACTGTGTAGAAAACGCTGTTTTTTACACAATAAGTGCAAGACTATGATACTATGTTAAAACTGACGTATTTCAATGAGAAAACGCTAGTTTTCAAACAGTAAGTTCAAAACTATTAAACTTTGTCAAAATTGACGTATTTCAATGAGAAAACGCTGGTTTTGACAAAATAAGTTAAAAAAAAACATGATATTGTGTCGAAACTGACGTATTTCAATTAGAATACAGCTGCTGGTTGCCACATGAGTTGAACCAACTGATACTGTGTCAAAACTGACGCATTTCTATGAGAAAACGCTGGTTTTGTCACAATAGGTTAAGAACTATACTGTGTAAAAACTGACGTATTTCAATTAGAAAACACTGGTTTTGACACAATATGTTCCAAACTATGATACTCTGTCAAAACTGACGTATTTCAATGAGAAAACGCTGGTTTTGACACAATCGGTTAAGAACTAAGAACTGTGTTAAGAACTGTGTCAAAACTGATGTATTTTTATGAGAAAATGCTTTTTTACACAATAAGTGCAAGACTATGATACTGTGTCAAAACTGACGTATGTCAATGAGAAAACGCTGGTTTTGACACAATACGTTCAAAACTATGATTCTGTCTCAAAACTGACGTCTTTCAAAGAGATAATGCTGTTTTTCAAACAATCATTTCAAAACTATTAAACTCTGTCAAAATTGACATATTTCAATGACAAAACGCTGGTTTTGACAAACATACGTTAAAAAAAAACATGATATTGTGTCGAAACTGACTTATTTCAATGAAAATACAGCTGCTTGTTGCCACATGAGTTGAACCAACTGATACTGTGTCAAAACTGATGCATTTCTATGAGAAAACGCTGGTTTTTACACAATAAGTGCAAGACTATGATACTGTGTCAAAACTGACGTATTTCAATGAGAAAACGCTGGTTTTTACACAATCGGTTAAGAACTATGATACTGTGTAAAAACTGACGTATTTCAATGAGAAAACGCTGGTTTTGACACAATACGTTCAAAACTATGAACCTGTCTAAAGACTGACGTATTTCAAAGAGATAATGCTGTTTTTCAAACAATAATTTCAAAACTATGAAACTGTGTCAAAATTGACGTATTTCAATGAGAAAACGCTGGTTTTGACATAATCGGTTAAGAACTCTGATACTGTGTCAAAACTGACGCATTTCTATGAGAAAACGCTGGTTTTGACACAATCGGTTAAGAACTAAGAACTGTGTTAAGAACTGTGTCAAAACTGATGTATTTTTTGAGAAAACGCTGTTTTTTACACAATAAGTGCAAGACTGATACTGTGTCAAAACTGACGTATTTCAATGAGAAAACGCTGGTTTTGACACAATCGCTTAAGAACTAAGAACTGTGTAAAAACTGACGTATTTCAATGAGAAAACGCTGGTTTTGACCCAATAGTTGAAGAACGATGATACTGTGTCAAAACTGATGTATTTCAGTGAGAAAACGCAGGTTTTTACACAATAAGTTCAAAACTGTGATACCATTTCAAAACTGACGTATTTCGCTAAGAAAACGATGGTTTTCAAACAATAACTTCAAAACTATGATACCGTGTCAAAACTGACGTATTTCAATGAGAAAACGCTGGTTTTGATACAATCGGTTAAGAACTATGATACTGTGTCAGAACTGTGGTATTTCAATGAAAAATGCTGGTTTTACACAATAGTTTAAGAACTATGATACTCTGTCAAAACTGACGTTTTTCAATGAGAATACAGCTGTTTGGTGCGACAATGAGTTGGACCAACTGATACTGCGTCAAAACTGACTAATTTCACTTAGAAATAGTGGGTTTTGACACAATACATTCAAAACAATGATACTGTGTCAAAACTGACGTATTTCTATGAAAAAACGCTGGTTTTGGCACAGTAAGTTAAAAAATATGATACTGTGTCAAACTAACTTATTTCATTGAGAGAACGCTGGTTTTGACACAATCGGTTAAGAACTATGATAATGTGTCAAAACTGACGTATTTTGTTGAGAAATTTTATGTTTTCTCCCAAAATTAATTAAAGCGACTGATACTGTGTCAAAACTGACGTTTTGTGATAAATCAACTAATTTCTCTCCAAAATACGTCAGTTTTGACACAATAAAAGTGTTTTTAATGCATTGTGTGAAAACTAGCATTTTCTCTGCAAAATATGTCAGTTTTAACACATTATCATAGTTTTTCAACGTAGTGTGTCAAAACCAGCGTTCACTCAGCGAAAACGTCATTTTTGACACAGCATCAGTGTGTTCAACTCATTTTGCCAAAAAACAACTGTTTTCTTAACAAAATACGTCAGTTTTGACACAATATCAGAGTTTTAAACCCTTTATCAAAACTGTTATCATGTCAAAACCTTTGTTCTTTCAGCGAATATGGGATACTTCCGGTAAGAATTTAAAGTTGATACTTACCTATTTTAACATGAAGTACAATACCTATGATTAAACTCATTATTTAAAAGAAAAGACTTGCTTTCTGTTGTGTGTGTGTGTGTGTGTGTGTGTGTGTCTCTCTCTTTGGGGTGGTTTGTCCGAATCGTGGGTTGGGATCAGGGAAGCCCCGACCCCGGGGCTCCGGGGCGGTTTGTCCGACCCGGGGGTTGGGGTCAGAGAAGCCCCGACCCCGAGGCTCCGGGTCGGTTTGTCCGACTCGTGGGTTGGGATCAGGGAAGCCACGACCCCGAGGCTCCGGGTCGGTTTGTCCGACTCGTGGGTTGGGATCAGGGAAGCCCAGAGGCTCCGGGGGTGTCCGGGGGTCCGAGAGACCCAGAGGCCCTCTGAAAATTACACGCGTGGCGGGAGGGTTATGATGCTTGAGAAATTTGGGAGGGATCGGACCAGGCATGTGTGATTACGAGCCACTTCCTGTTGGCAGCAGGTGGCGCTGTGACGTGTGGTCAATATTGACATGTAGATGTGTTGAGGCTGGGCCTATTGTGATGCTTGAGAATTTTGGGACAGATCAGACCTAGTAGTGTAGAGCATGCCACTTCCTGTTTCCAGCAGGTGGCGCTGTGACGTTTGGTCAATATTGACTTGTAGGTGGCTTGAGGGCCGCACTAGTATCATGCTTGAGAAATTTGGGACAAATCGGACCTAGTAGTGTAAAGCATGCTACTTCCTGTTGCCAGCAGGTGGCGCTGTTGCTTGTGGTCAATAATGACATGTAGCTGTGTTGAGGCCGGGCCTATTATGATGCTTGAGAAATTTGGGACATATTGGACCATGCCTGTATGATTACGAGCCACTTCCTGTTGGCAGCAGGTGGCGCTGTGACGTGTGGTCAATATTGACATGTAGCTGTGTTGAGGCCGGGCCTATTATGATGCTTGAGAATTTTGGGATCGATCGGACCATGCATGTGTGATTACGAGCCACTTCCTGTTGCCAGCAGGTGGCGCTGTGACGTGTGGTCAATATTGACATGTAACTGTGTTGAGGCCGGGCCTATTATGATGCTTGAGAATTTTCGGACAGATCGGACGGTCAGGTGTGTGCTTGAGATGTTTGTGTCTCATTGATTGATAAGCAGCGTAACCGCTGAGGTTTTGAGTGAAAAAGTATAATTACTGTATGTTATAAAGGACTAATGATGTATGTGACACAGATGAGGTACAGGTAATTATGAATATATATGTATTAATGTGTGTGAACATAATTGTACAAGGCTTGTTTGAGTTGCAAGTACACAAAAAACAGGAGGTACGTATGTGGATTGTAGGCTAAGCTATTTCAATATTGTTACATTATAAAAATAACTGTACTGGTCAGTTTATTAGGTACACCTGGATAAAGCTGAACTAACACAGCAGTCCTGGAATGAATGGTCAGCCAGTTATAAATATTATGCTTTATTTGATCTGTTTTTGAGTGTTGGCTGTCCATCCCATATGAATGATTATAGACCAAATATTACAAACAACCATCAGTAAAAATCAGTACAGTTCAATGGCAGTGATTTTGTTGTTGTAGCTGATGGGATGCATATAGTGTAATACACTGTATATACACATGTGAATATACAATATTAAACTGCATTTGTTTTATCTTTGTGTACCAAATGAACTGTTAAGCCTATATAGGTGTACTCATATTGTTAACCTGCATATTGATTAGCCATTCTAAACGCATCCTGGCTGGTCTTCACGATTCACTCGTCAGTTGAGCCATCTCTTCCTCTGGGTCAGCGGACACCATGTACGCTGCTGTTCCATTGCACAATGACCGTACTGCGTCCTTTGCCTCATCAGAATCATGGCATTATGTCGTGTTTCCACATAACAGAATGTGGTATGTTAACTGCAGCTTCAACAATATTAGTGTTGTGGGATTTACTGTATATATTCATAGTTCAAGATCAGAAAACAAACAGAATATGTAGATTTTTTTTCATACCACAGTTGAATGTGTAAAGTAATTAATTTAAATATAAAGTAACTTAAAATTGTTACTCACACTCTGTACTAAGAAAGAGATGTAATATCAAGAAAATATAATATGGTTTTTATCACCTGTAGTAGTTTTTGTCTCTGGCCCTTGAAGTAATTTGTAGAAATGAGAAAGATCCATTAGTTTATTTTATAATTATTTTCACTTAGAACGTAATGTTCCAAATGATTGTATTTTTAATTGAAAATCATATAGTGTCTTTGAACGCCACAGAGTCAAGCCAGACAAGGAGGCGTGATCTCTCCATTACAGTGCCCTGATTGATTGAAATTGAAAACAGCCTCTTCTATTTGTTAACAAGTAGCAAGGGACATCAATCACGCACAACAGAGAGATTTGAGAATTTTCTTGAGACTTCCAAAAGATTTTCCAAGGATTATCCAAGGATTTCCAAAGGATTTCATTCAAGGACTTATTCATTCTTCTCAGGACTTGTTCGCTACACACGGTAAGTGGCTCAGTGGACATAATTTAGTGACAGGCCACTACCATGCTAGTGCTAGTTTTTATCAGCTAATGTCGAGAGACGAGCTAACTGCTAACACAAAGCAAGCAGGTGTTAATTGAAAGCGTTGCTACTTTTAGAAGGGGGCAGTAAGGCCAAGGTACCAGGTCTGCTGAGCGTTTTTTTTTTTTGTTTTTTTTTTAGCAGAGTTTAAAAGCAGATGAGTAGTTGTGTATGAGATCACATGCCTTCGCATCAATTTATTCCCTTTTTTTTAGTATAGTTTGACTCAATGCAATTGCTGGCAATGATTGTGTGTGTGCGTGGGCGGCCGCGCCCATGTCAGGGTGTGGTGCACAGAGGTAGCTATAAGTTGTGTGTTAGTTTGTGTGCGTGTGTCTTAGTAGCTGCAGCCCTACTGTAGATTTCTGGTGTGTGTGTTTGGGGGGGTCCTTTTGTATTACTGGTGATTGTAGAGTAAATAAATGTTAATTGGAAGCATTGCTATTTTTAGAAGGGGGCAGTAAGGCCAAGGTACCAGGTCTGCTGAGCGTGTATTAAGAAGAAGCAGTGAAGCGCTAATGTGCTAGCCGTTAGCAGCTAATGGCTAACTGTGGGAGGGTTGTTTTTTTGTATTGTTTTTTTTTTAGCAGAGTTTAAAAGCAGATGAGTAGTGGTGTATGAGATCACTTGCCTTCCCACGAATTAATTGCCTTTACTTTAGTGGAGTTTAACACAATGCTGCAATGCAATTGTTGGTAATGATTGTGTGTTTGCGTGGGCGGTCGCGCCCATGTCAGGGCGTGGTGCACTGAGGTAGCTATAAGTTGTGTGTTAGTTTGTGTGCGTGTGTTAGAACTGAGTGAAAGGCGAGCTTCATTCATGATATGTTTGTCTTACTCACACACACACACACACACCATAATGCCCTGTCATGTTTTGCAATTATTGGATTTTAGAGGAGTTTGAGGCAATGCTGCAATGCAATTGTTGGCGATGATTGTGTGTGTGAATGGGCGGCCGCGCCCATGTCGGGGCATGGTGCACTGAGGTAGCTAGAAGTTGTGTGTTAGTTTGTGTTCATGTGTGAGAACTGAGTGAAAGGCGAGCTTCATTCATGATATGTTTGTTTTACTCACACACACACACCATAATGGCTTGTCATATTTTGCAATTCTTGGATTCTAGAGGAGTTTGAGGCAATGCTGCAATGCAATTGTCGGCGATGATTGTGTGTGTGCGTGGGCGGCCGCGCCCATGTCGGGGCGTGGTGCAATGAGGTAGCTATAAGTTGTGTGTTAGTTTGTGTTTAGTGTGTTAGTAGCTGCAGCCCATTACTGGTGTGTGTGTGTGTGTGTGGGGGGGGGGGTCCTTTTGAATTACTGGTGATTGAAGAGCAATGTATTTGCTTAAGTATATGATATGGTTAGTTATTCGTCTATTTTTATTTTTGTGACACCAGATGCTCACTTGTTTCGTATTGTTTGACTCGTTAAGTTTGGTGTGAGTAAATTCTTGATTCAGTTATAGATGTTTATATATAAATGTAACTGTCCAACTACTGTAGACTAGAAGCATATAGTAATAGAAATGATTAATCACTTGTGCCAACATATACTTACAGATGCCTCGGGGCAAGTCCTCTCGTCGTTCCCAGGCCGCTTGGAGGAGAATGGTGGAGCGGCAGCCGCTGAACGTCGATACTGCACCGCCTGCTACTCCTGAACGTATGTAGCAACCATTTATTTCATCAAATGTTGTCCTTAAATATGTTTTTGATTTGAGTCAACTTACTTGGAAATCTGCCATTTTGTTGTGCGTGAGCTAATTTTGGAGTCGACCATTTTGATTTGAGGAAATCTGCCATTTTGTTGCGAGTGAGCAAATTTAGGAATCAGCAGCTGGTCTTACCTGCTGAGTCACCCGCAGGGAATAAGGTACTGCACATTTAGAATTGATGAACAACTTTTTTGATCTAGGGGAAAATGGATGAATTCCTTTTCAAAAAATGAGTAAATCATAATCCTTTGTGTCGTTTCAGTTTGTTCTTGTGGTCAGGGACTCCCATCTACGAAGCCTCGTAGATGGATTTGTCAAGATGCCAGAGGGACGGCTGTCCTTTGGCTTCATGTCAACACCGGGGGCCTCTGCGGCTGAGTTGAGGACGGAGTTAGTGAATGGTACTGTAACTCCGACACCCAACCTGGTCTGCCTGTTGGCCCCTAGCAACAACCTGACTGCCAGCAGGACCTTTGGCGAGGCAGGTGTGGACTTTGCCAAGCTTTTGCGCAGTGCGTGCAACCTCTTCCCTGAGGTAAGTTCTTCTCCAAATATTTAATGATGATTATGTTTGGTACTACAAATTTGTGTGTTTGTGTGGCTGTGTGTGCATGCAGGTGATTTTTGAGAACTTTAGAAGATAACAATTACTGTTTTGTACAGGTTGTGGTCCTGGACTTTCCTCCACGCTTGACTGCTGATGCAGATCATCAGAAGTTGATGCGGGAGGAGTTCCATCGTGTGGCAGCTCGAATGGGTATGTTTAGAAAAAAGTGTGGTTTAAGTGTAGTTGCATATATGGAAAGGATTATTTTTTCTTAAGTCAACGGATAATATATGTGTTGAGAGTAAAATGTGTATTGTGTAAATTCATTTTTTACTGCAGGTACACTTGAGTGACAGTCTTGGGATAACGATCCTGTCTCAGTTGTTCTGGCACGCAGCCTATGTGCAACTGGAGGCAACAGCGCCAATGGAAGCAGTGCCTCCCAGGGTCTCTCCTAGGACTTCACCGCCACGATTCTGTCCACGAATCGTTGTGAAGGGGGAGGTCATCGTGCCTCGTCGCTCCAACCCCTTCGAGTGGACAGTTGTGGGACAGGGCAAGAAGGTAACGGGTTGCACACTGTAATTGTGTATTTGAGAGTCTTTTTCTACAAAAGTCATATTCCCTAAGCATCATGGTCATAGGAGCACTATTAGTGAAATTGAAATATTTGTCGTTACAGACACACCAGCCGGAGGAGGTTGAGCAGGAGTGTTCCATCCCGATAAAACCCAGTCTGGTTTAGCAGTGCCGTGATGGATGCGATGGATGCAGTTGTTCCATCACATCTGTCCAGCCTTGTGAAGAGCAGTGATGCAAAACGCACTAAGGTAATTTTATTACAAAGTGTCTTCTTTGTGTAGACAGTCTTTAAGGGGAAAAACAATGTTGACAGCTGTAACATTTGCCTGAAATTTGTTTTTCTGCCACTAGACATCAGTTTTGTGACATCGGTCGAGAGCAGCTGCTTCTAAACCGAGACGACTTCCTAAGCAGCAGGTTAGTACTTAAAAATTGTCTTTTGTGCTTGTAGCGCTAAAAGCAATATTGGATTCATGTGGAGTTGTGTTACTGTACAGTTTGAGTAGATGCGTAGCAACAAGTGTTTCTGGGGTGATTTTATAATACTACAGGGGGGAAAATATTTTGTTTCTCTTAAATAGTGTTTTTTCTTATGTTATTTCTTTCAAGGCAGAGGTCACACCAACCGTTGGGTCTCCACAGCCATCACCTGACGGTGCTGTGGAAGTGGTCGAGGAGGGGGGGCTTCCTGCGCAGCGCACGCCGAGACCCGTCAAAGGTGATATCGCTGCTGACGAGACGTGCGTTTGCTCTGTTTCACTGCCTTTGCCTGCTGTTGCCGGTCGTGATGTCAGATGTGAATCGGTGGCATCTGAAGTACAGGCGTCAATGGCATGTAGTGTTGTGGCTGCAATCAAACACGCGATGGCTCCGGTGTGTACTTGGCAAAAGGCGGATATCTGAACGATATGTGCAGAGGGGAAGAAATTGGTGCCATTTGTAGCAGAGGAAATCGGGAAGAGCGATTCAAAATGTGTTATGCAGCTCAATGTGTTTGGCAGGAAGTGGAGCGTAGAAGTGGGTCGGCCAATGTACACAGACGTGGATTTCTTGGAAGACGACAGTGAAGTGTACGAGAAGATGCAGGAACATCTGTTGTGGGGTGGAATGTGTCTGGCGTACCTTCAAGGGTCCATTTGTGCCATTATTGATCATGGAGAATATTATGCGTTTGTTGATAGTGGCACACGTAGCGCATCAGGGTTAGCAGCAGGCATTGGCTCACCTGTGGCTGTGTTTAACACATGCCTCAATGACCTGATGCTTCACATCAGGAATTTGAAGAAGTCGTTGAATGTCAATTGGATTGGCATTGGTTACATGTCTGTGAAGGAGATGGCTGATGGTGCTTCAAAGGAGGTCGCAGAAGAACAAGGTGGCAGAGTACCAGTTGAGAGTTGTAATTTGGAATCTGCGCAAGTTACAGCTGAGACTAGTGGTTGTCAGAAAGTTGGGAAGACTGTGAGAGGATCGTTTCACCAGGGGGATGATCGGTTTCATTACATGGGTTTGCAATGTATGGCGATAGGTTTGGTAAGTCTAGCAAGGCACACAGTTCATAGTATGTTTTCATGGCAGACAGAAGATCTGGACCAAGCACTCGTGTTAGGTGACAAGTTGTACACAGGTTTGCGTGTCAATGAGATGATCGGCGCGTCGTCAGAGATGTTGTGTGTTCCAGAGCTGCCTGAACAGACAGTTATAGGGGGTCAGAGCTTCAGTTTGAATATGGAGGTTTTGCCAGTGGTGACATCAATATGGTAGATGGTGATCATATTGAGAAGGGGACTGTCAGTTTAGCAAATGGACTGGAAAAGATTTTTATGCAGTACAGTTCATGTCTCCTGACAATGTGTGGTACTACATGTGCAATTGTTTTGGAAAATGGACAGTACGCACTTGTTGACTCCCATGCACGCAGTGTTAATGGCATGGTTGATGGAAATGGAACAAGTGTTGTGGTGTATTTTGATTCACTTGGTGATGTGTTCAATCACAATCATGTACCAGTCTCTGCGCATGTTGATTTGTTAGGTGTACCGTGCAAAAATGAGAGCATAGTGGCTGACGGTAACTGTTTCTTTCGTGCCATCTCTCAATCTGTAAGTGGAGCACAAAAATATCATAGAAAAATAAGACTTGCTGTTGTCAAGCATTTAGAAAGTAATGCTGTCAAGTATGAAAATATTTTGAGAAGTGAGTATTGTTCAATGGCAGATTACATTAGCAAATCGAAAATGCGTAATATGCACAGCTGGGCTACAGAGGTGGAAATACAAGCCACTGCTGATTGTTTAGGAGTCAATGTTTTTACATTTTATGATGGTCGTTGGCTTAAATACAGTTGCAACAGTAAGCTATTGTCGCAACACGGTATTTATTTAGAAAATTGCTCTGGAAATCACTATGAGACTGTGGTGTGTGTTCATGGGCCAGAGCTGCAGAGTTGTTATGGCAATTGTGAAATTGGTACACCTTATGTCAAAGGGTACAGTACTAGATTTCACCATAAAGATCAGTTGGTTCAGCATCAGAGTGAAGTAAAAACCATCGCGAATGATGCATGTTGTGCAGCTGCAAAACTATTGGATACTGATGTAGAAGTTGTGGATAGTTCTGTAGTTGAACTTGTAGAGGATTGTGATGATCATGTTGTGGATGATTCTTTGTTTGAAGTTGTGGATCATTTGGATGTTGAAATTCTGGCTGATACAAGTAAAAACACATTCCAATTTAGCCCTCTATCGAATATAGTTGCACAGACATTATGCAGTCAATTCAATTTGGAATTTGAAAGACAGAATGTACAAGTTCACACTAAATATGGGTGTTTAGGTAGTGTGTGTGTAAAACCGAAAAAATACTAGAGGATGGTAATAGTTTTTTTAGAGCTGTATCTCAGGTGATATGTGGTTCTCAGAAAGGTCACCTTTAAAATTAGACGTGCTGTTGTTAAGTATATGGAGAGTCACAGTGAAAGTCACATGGAGTTAGTGGGAAAAGGACATGGTTCAATGTCAGAGTATATTGAGAAGTCACAGATGAAGAAAGTAGGATATTGTGCTTCAGATGTAGAATTTCATGCTACAGCAAATGCTATTGGAGTGGACATATTTGCATACAGGGGTGATACATCGCTGAAATACAGTTGCACAAGTAGATTGTTGACTAATGAGGGCATTTACTTGAAGTGTTGTGAGGATAATAATTTTGAAGCAGTTGTTTGTGTTGAACATCTTGATGAAGATTATTGCTTTGATTTGTGCAAATTGGGTAATCTATCTGAGCCACTGTACATGTGCACAAGGAAATCAAAAGAAGAGGCAGTGATTATTGCAACTGCAACTATCAGTAGTCAGCAAGTATCAAACATTGATTATATTGTTTCAAAGTATGTGAAAAGGAGCAAAGATTTAAAAAAGAAGATGAAATATTTGGGAAATAAATTGTATATGGAGAAAGTAAAGGAAGAGAGAGTAGGACAATATAATAAAAAACATTTGTACAGGTCAAAACTGAAGAAAAGGAGTATAGCTAAATATCATGATAATGATTTGTTTAGGTCAAAAGTGAAAAAAATGAGCATAGGAAAGTACCGAGAGGATGCTTTGCATAGGGCGAAAGTGAAAAAAATGAGCATAGGAAAATACCAGGAGGATGCTCGGCATATGGCGAAAGTGAAAAAAGTGAGCATAAGAAAATACCGGGTGGATGCTTTGCATATGGCGAAAGTGAAAAAAATGAGCATAGGAAAATACTGGGAAGATGTTTTACACAGAGAAAAATTAAAGAAAATGAGTAAAAGCAAATACCGTCGAAATAAAATACATAAACAAAATGTAAAGTCCATGAGTAGAAGGAAGTATCTTGTAAATCCAGAGCAAAGAAAGCGTGTAACAGAAGGTAACAAAATGAGGAGGAAACAAATGAGAGAAAGGGGACAGAAGTTTAATGTGGTTATGCAGCGTTTTTTGGAGAAAGTAAGGAATGGGCCAGAGTTTGTGTGTTGTGTTTGCCATCGATTGCTGTTTAGTCATCAGGTTTTGCAGTGTAAAAGAGATCATTATAACAAGAGGAATGATGTAGCTTTGATAGCAGATAAATGTATTACGGAAGACTATTTACACAAGTGTAATGCGGACTGTGTAATGCCTTGTCAGTGGTTGGTTACAGCTAGAGGTCAGCTGTGGGTATGTTACACATGCCATTATAAAATAAAAAAAGGAGAAATGCCAGCAGAAAGTGTAAAGAACAACTTAGGAGTAGATGTCATTCCAGAAGAATTGGCATGTTTGAATAGCTTAGAGCAACATTTGATAGCTTTACATATTCCTTTCATGAAGATGTTAGCGTTACCTAGAGGCAGACAGAATGGAGTACATGGACCGGTGACCTGTGTTCCAGCGAATATTGTACAGACCAACAATGTGCTACCTCGGTCCAATATGGAGGGGTCATTGTTGCCTGTAAAGTTGAAGCGTAAATTGACGTATAAAGGGGATTATGAATATCAGTACGTTGACAGTATGCACGTAAGGCAAGCGTTGCAATTTTTAAAAGAGACAAATGTGCATTATGGAGATATAGAGTGTAATGAAGCCTGGCTGAATGAGTTTTTTTAGGGAAGAAGATGATGAGGTTGAAGAAGACGGGACTGATGGTAGGATAGAAAGTGGTGAAGCATCTGCAGATGTTGTTGAAGATGAGGTTGTAGTAAACCAGGTAAATGAGGATGTAGACGGTGGTGAAGATGAGCTGTTGCATGACAGACAGCAACATTGTATGTTCCAGAACACTTGTCTTATGCCGGTTGATATTGGTCAGGAAGCCATGGACCAATTTTTTGATGATATTTTGAATGTGGCACCAGCAGAAGGAAATAATCCTGTTCAGTTGCTTATTGATCACGATAACGAAGCTAAATGCTTCCCGGTGTTGTTTCCTAAGGGGAGGTTTGCATTCTATGAAAGTAGACCGTATTGTTTGACGTTGTCACGTTATTTGAATAACAGGATCCTGCATGCTGATGGGAGGTTTGCCCATAATGTAGAGTATATCTTTTTGGTCAGTACATGTCAGAGATTCAGCAGGTTGTTTCGAGTGTATCGATAGCATTGCGAAAAGGAAAAGGAGGTAGTGTGTCACGTGAGGTGAATAGTAATTTGTTGACAGATGGGGAGTCTCTGAAGCAGTTGTTGGAGTTTGATGATGGGTATCGGTTCCTAAAACCCATTAGAGGTACCCCAGCTTTTTGGCAAGGGGCACAGCGTGACCTGCTAGCGTGTGTTCGTCAGCTTGGTGTCCCTACGTGGTTTTGTTCTTTTTCTTCGGCTGGTTTGCATTGGACTAATCTCCTTGAGAGTATTTTGAAACAGGAAGGTAGAAGTGAGACAGTAGAGGATTTAGAGTGGGCAGAGAGGTGTGAGCTGTTGCGGCGTAATCCTGTAACTGCAGCAAGGATGTTTGATTTCCGTTGGCATTGTTTTTTGAGGGAGGTGCTGATGTCCCCATCACACCCAATTGGCAAAATTAAGGACTACTTTTATCGAGTGGAATTCCAGCAGAGGGGTTCACCCCACGTGCATTGCCTGTTTTGGATCGAGAATGCCCCGTTAATTGGTAAAAACACAGACGAAGAGGTAGTGGAATTTATCGATCGATATGTAACATGCGAGTTACCAGCAGATGATGAGTCATTATTGGACATTGTCTCATCTGTGCAGCAGCATTCGAAGCGACATTCAAAATCGTGTAAAAAGAACAACACAACTTGTCGTTTCAATTTTCCCAGGCCAGCGTCAGCAAATACATTCATATGCCGAAACAGATTTGAAGAAGAGGAAGAAAAGAGGAAAAAGGCAGAAAAGGCACGTGCGGCCTCTATGGAGGTAGACGATGCCGAAATGTGTGCATGTGTTGATCAGGTTGAGCAGGGTGCTGATGTGGTTGATGATGGAAAACCACTGTGTCCAGGGTAAAGAGAGTTTGTGAAAGAGCTTTTAGGGCAAGGTGAGAAAAGAGAGGAAGCAGCTGCTCTTTTATATGGACTTAAGAAGGCTCTGTCTGATGAGAGCAGGACATATGAAAGTTTGGACGAGTTGTTCAAGGAGTTTCATATAGATCAAGCACAGTTTGAGGCTGCATATAAACTGGTTAGTCGTAAGAAACACATTGTGTTGAAAAGGGAAGTGAATGAAATCTGGGGGAATCAGTACAACAAAGAACTTTTAAAATGTTGGAATGCTAATATGGACATCCAGTACGTTGTTGATGCATATGCATGCGTAGTTTACATCATTTCATATATTTCAAAGTCTGAAAGAGAGATGGGATTGTTGCTCGGGAATGCCAAAAGAGAAGCCGCTAAAGACGGAAATGTCAGTGCAAAGGAGGCATTGAAGAGTCTAGGGAGTGTTTATCTCCACAACAGAGATGTTTGTGCTCAGGAAGCAGTGTATAGGTTGTCAAATATGCATCTGAAGGAGTGTTCTAGGAAAGTTGTATTTATACCAACGGGGGACAACATTGTGAAAATGAGTTTACCCTTAAGGGAGTTGAGGCAAAAGGCAGCATCACGTGATCTTACAACGGAAGACATGTGGATGACTAATTTAGTTGATCGGTATAAGAGTAGGCCAGAGGATGGCACATTTAATGACATGTGTATTGCAACGTTTGCAATACCGTGTCCTCTCAAAATCCGAGAACTGCAAGAAGGCGATTCAGTTAGGAAATGATTGTGGTTTTGTGACAAAACGAACACGAACACAGCCTGCAGTTGTTCGTTATGCTCGCTTTTCAGAGGATAAATATCCAGAAGCCTTTTGCCAGAGTATTTTGCAGTTGTTTCTTCCTTATCGTGTGGATGAGCAGCTTAGACCTCCGAGCTTTGAGAAATTTCAGCAGTTTTACGAGAACGGTCACGTCAGGCTTAGTGATGGATCAATGCATTCCGTCAAGGATGTAGTTGATGTAAATAGAGTGTTGTTTGAAATAGAAGCCGATGAATTGGATAAGATCCAGGACATTATTGATTCAGAGGGCTTATTTGAAGATGCCTGGTGTGAGTTGTGTCCAGAGAAAGAGTTGGAGCGTTTAGAGTGCGCAGAGGAATTGAAAGATAGGCAGCTGGTGGAAGAACAGGAGGTAAACCCTCCAGGTGAGGGAAACGTTCAAGATTTAGCAGCTGTTGGCGAACCAGTTGCACAGGTTGCAAATTTAGAAAAAAAAGAACAACATGTGTAGAAGTGACGGTTTGGCTTTAATTAGGTCTTTGAACGAGATCCAGTTGTCTGTTTTTTTATCAGGTCCGGCAATGGTGTTTGGAGAAGGTAGCGGGTAAAAAACCTGATGCGTTGCACGTGTTTCTAACAGGTGGTGCAGGCACAGGAAAGAGTCATTTAATTAAGGCTATTCAGTATGAAGCCACAAGGTTATTGTCAACAATGTGTCGTAATCCTTACAACATTTGTGTAGAGTTAACGGCTCCTACGGGGATTGCTGCATACAATTTGCATGCAGCAACCATTCACAACACATTCGGCATAGGGATAGATGTCCGGTTATCGTACACCCCATTGGGTGAAGAAAGGCTGAGTACTTTGCGTTCGAAATATAGTGATCAACAGCTTGTGATAATTGATGAAATATCCATGGTTGATCACAAGCTGTTGGCGTACGTTCACGGTAGACTGAGACAGATTAAACAGGTTGGTGACTTCTCCCCATTTGGAAATGTGAGTGTAATTGCTGTGGGAGATTTTTTCCAATTGTCTCCATTGAAAGGCAAGGCAGTGTATGTGGAAGATGAATGCTGGAACTTGTGGTCTAGTCTGTTTAAGGTTGTCGAACTAAAGGAAATTGTTAGGCAAAAGGATAGTGTTTGCAGACCTGTTGAACAGGTTAAGAAGTCGATCGAAAGGGACCCCAATGTTAGACAGGGACGTGGAAATGTTGAAAAGTTGCGAAACAGGTGAAGTGAGCTTGGCTTTACACATTTATCCTACAAATAAACAGGTAAACAAGCACAATTTGGAGCGGCTCTTTGAGACGTGTCCTGACCATGTGGCGATAGATGCCCAGGATTTTGTTAATAATAAGAATACAGGGAAACTGGAATTAAAAAGTGGACAGCATGCCAAAGCGGATAGGACAAGTTTGGCAGAGCGGCTATTGTTGGGTAAAAATGCTTGTGTCATGTTGTGCAAGAACGTGGACGTGAAAGATGGACTGGTGAATGGGGTATGTGGCACAGTGACCCATATAGTTGTTTCAGAAAATAAGGTTTTTCCGGAAAAAGTGTACGTTAGGTTCGATGACGATCGGGTAGGCGCGCAGAGGAGGAAACATTGTGCCAGTGTTTGTGCAGATGCAGAGGGTTGTGTTGCTATTGAACCAGAGGAAGAAAGGGCCACAAAGAAAGGTGGAATGCAACGGCAATTTCCCCTTAAGCTGGCTTGGGCTTGTACTGTGCATAAAGTACAAGGCATTAGTGTAGATAGGGCTATGGTCTGTCTGAAAAAGACGTTTTCAGCAGGACAGGCGTACGTTGCACTAAGTCGCGTGAGAAGTTTGGCTGGATTGGTGATTGAAGAATTCGAGGAAGAAACTATCTATTGTAATGACCAAATTAAGGATGCCCTTCAGTGTATGCCCCCGTTGTTGATGCAAAATATAACGAGGCCCAAATTGAATACACATAGCTTTAATTTGTATTTGATGAATGTCCAAAGTCTGACTAGACATGTAGCAGATTTGGCATTGTGTACACAGCAATAGCAGCTTAACTGTATTGCTGTTACAGAGACATGGCTACCAGACAGTTCCTCATTGGAAACCGTAGAGATGGATGGGTATATTTTTCACAGTAGTCCACGTAGTTTATCATACAGTAGCAACCACCCAGCATTGTTAACATTACAAGGGCAACAACATGGTGGAGTTGGTTTGTATATTGCTGATAATGTGGCATATGATATTATGAAAGTACCAAATTTGAATTTAGAGTGTTTGATTTGCAACTGCGTGACCCCTAAAATATTAGTAGCAGTTGTTTATCATCCACCATCTTATTCAATGTCTCTGTTTAGAGAAAATCTTTGTTATCATGGGAGATTTTAATGACGACATTTTGAAATCATCTACAATCGGCAAACTTTTCACAGACAAAGGTTATGTTCAAAATGTAACAACTGCAACTACAGAGAAGGGAACATTAATTGACCATGTGTACGTTAAAACGACACAGTATGACGTAGAGCCAATAGTGGTGCCAACCTATTTTAGTGATCACGAGGGAATTGTATGTAGTCTGACGGTTCATGACGGAGATGAACAATAATTGGTTACCCTCAGCATTGAAGTTAGGACTTGTTGTGATGTGACGATGTGATAAATGACGTGTGTGTGTGTGTGTTTGTATTAGTCAATGCTTGAGAATATGTTGTGCTTTATTGACCCTTTTTCCCCCAGTTTGAGTTGCAGGTGGTGGCTGCTGATTCAAATGGACACTGATGGCACCTCCTCGAAGCGTTAGTTTTAATAGGGGCATATATAATTAGAGCAGGATATATAATATAAGTTATTTATAGCTGTGTATGATCATGTATTGACAACGTGTTCATTTATTTATAGCTTTGTACAATCATGTATTGACCACTTGTTAATTTATGTATAGCTGTGTAGAACGATGTATTGACAACTTGGTAAGTTATTTATAGCAGTGTAGAATCGTGTATTGAGAACTTGGCAAGTTATTTATAGCAGTGTAGAAAATGGTTTCTTTACCTGCATTAGAAACAGCTTTTATCCGGGTTATGTTTTGCCAAAATGTATAAATGTTGAACATACATAGCAGTTGATTAGAACTGCAAGTTTCGGCATAATATAAATACGTCCCACTCGTAAGCTGTTGCTAATGGAGGTCTTGCTTTTTCCAAGTAGCCGCAAAAAGCAAAGGCACTGGTAATGGCTACTCCTGGTTTTACCAAGGATGGGGTTTGATTCCCTGCGGTGCCCTGCTGATTGTTTGGCGTTTAAATGAAAGAGGTTTTTTATTTCACTGAATGAATTGTCTGTAACAATGGTCACTAACTTCCCAAATTTGGTGAGACTAGTAGATATAATGGATTATGCTGAAAATAAACAATTTGTAACCTTCAGCATTGAACTTAGTTACATGTTGGGTACATGTTAAGACCCTGATTCAGAGTGCGTTTTTATATTTGTCTATGCTATTAAAAGTTCTTGTGTGGTTTTTCCTCAGTGCCTGAGGGCAGTGCTGTTCACCCTATTGACCTGAGTATTTTTTTCCCAGTATGTTGAGTTGCAGGTGGTGGCTTGTGATTCAACTGGAGACTCTTACTCTTCAAAATGGAAGCTTTAGCTTTATTTAGGGGCATATTTCTATGGAAACAGGTATGGACCAACTGTCATAGACAAAGCATGTATAGACAACGACTAATGTTATACATGGCACTGTAGATGTCACAACTTGAACAGTGATGACATGTATAGCTGTACATCATCACTAAACCGCTAGTTGTCGAGGTGGTGTCCAGATAACAATGTGGGCTTCATAGATAACTGGCGCACCTTTTGGAGAATTCCTGGTCTGATGCGGAGAGACGGCATTCATCCAACTTTGGATGGTGCAGCTCTCATTTGTAGAAACCTGACTCGGTTACCTAGACGGTCAAACCCGTGACTTTTCAGAGTTGGGACCAGGAAGCAGAGTTGCAGTCTTACACGCTTCTCTGCGCTTCTATTACAGCAGTCACCCCCACAAAACCCCATAGAAACTGTTTCTGCCCCACGACCACTTCAACTATCTAATCCAAAGGGAAATAAAAGAGGTGTAATTCACACAAATCTCATAAAGATCAACACAAAGCCTATAAATGAACCTAAGAATAGAACAATAAAATGTGGATTATTTAATATTAGGTCACTCCCATCTAAATCTTTGTTAGTGAATAACTGATAAGCACGTTGATTTATTCTGTATGACTGAAACCTGGCTACAGCCAAAAGAATATGTTAGTTTAAATGAATCAACACCTCCCTCTTATAATAATACTCATATTCCTCGGACCACAGGCCGAGGAGGAGGAGTAGCAGCAATCTACCAAGCAGACTTATTGCTTAACGCTCGACTTAACCATAGTTTTAACTCATTTGAAAGCCTAAATCTTAGCCTCCTTCACCCTAGCTGGAATTGTCAAAAACAAGTTATTGTAGTCGTTGTTTATCAACCACCAGGCCCTTACTCTGAATTTTTATCTGAATTTTCAGACTTTTTATCTGAGTTGGTGCTTAGCACAGATAAAGTTATTATAGTGGGTGACTTCAACATTCATGTGGATGTTGCCAACGACAGTCTTAGTTCTGCCTTTAATTCGCTCATAGACTCAATTGGTTTTACTCAACATGTAAACAAACCCACTCACTGTTTTAATCACACCCTCGACCTCGTTCTGACCTATGGCATAGACATTGACAATCTAATAGTATTTCCTCAAAACCCTCTGTCCGATCACTACTTAGTTACATTTGAATTCTCCATTATTAACTTTACTGAATTTGGAGAAAAGTTCTATTACAGCAGATGTCTATCAGAAAACTCTGTTAGTAAATTCAAAGAAACAGTTCCTTCGTTATTTACTCTACTGCCATGTGTCGATACAGTGCAGGATCGTTATCAAAACTTTACTCCCATACAAATTGATGATGTTGTTGATAGTGCAGCAGCCTCACTACGTTCCACACTTGACACTGTCGCCCCTCTGAAAAATAAGAAAGTCAAACAGAGGAGGATAGCTCCATGGTTTAATGCACAGACACGCGCTTTAAAACAGACGTCACGTAGGTTAGAAAGGAAGTGGCGTTCCAATAGTCTAGATGATTCTCACCTAGACTGGAAAAATTGTTTAATTACATGTAAGAAAGCCCTCCGAAATGCCAGAACCAATTATTTTTCTTCACTAATAGAGGAAAATAAAAACAACCCCAGGTTCCTCTTCAGCACTGTAGCCAGGCTGACAGAGAGTAAAAGCTCTACTGAACAGTCTATTCCTCCAACTCTAAGTAGCAATGATTTCATGAGTTTCTTTACTAATAAGATTATTACCATCAGAGAAAAAATTTACCAGCTTCTTCCCACTAATGGCACAGACACACTGTCCAGTACTGTAGGTTCTGAACCAATAGTATCGCCTAATTTTTATTTACAATGCTTCTCCCCTATAGATCTGGCTGAGCTGACTTCACTTGTCAATTCATCCAAGTCATCAACCTGTCTTTTAGATCCTATTCCATCAAGGCTATTTGAGGATGTATTACCTTTAATTAATAATTCCATATTAGATCAGATCAATTTATCTATATTGACAGGCTATGTACCAAAGGCCTTTAAGGTGGCAGTAGTTAAACCTCTGCTCAAAAAACCGACTCTGGACCCAGATATCTTAGCTAACTATAGACCCATATCAAACCTCCCCTTTATCTCTAAAATCCTTGAAAAAACTGTTGCTCACCAGTTATGTGACTATTTACACAGGAATAGTCTGCTTGAAGACTTTCAGTCAGGTTTTAGAAAACATCATAGTACAGAAACAGAACTACTGAAGGTTACCAACGACCTTCTCATGGCCTCAGACAGTGGATATGTTTCTATTCTCGTCCTTTTAGATCTTAGTGCTGCATTTGATACCATCGATCACAAAATTCTGTTACAGAGACTAGAACACATTGGGATTAAAGGAACAGCACTAGAATGGTTTAAGTCCTACTTATCTGATAGATTTCAGTTTGTTAACATTAATAACAAATCTTCCATTCATACAAAAGTGAGACATGGAGTACCACAAGGTTCTGTACTGGGACCGATACTTTTCACTCTATATATGCTTCCTTTAGGCAATATTATAAGAAAACACCACATCAATTTCCATTGCTACGCTGATGACACCCAGCTGTATTTATCTATAAAGCCAGATGAAACTAATCAGGTAGACAAACTTCTGGATTGTCTTGAAGACATAAAGGCCTGGATGACTTATAATTTTTTACTTCTAAATTCAGAAAAAACTGAGGTCATTATACTCGGCCCTAAACACCTCAGAGAAACATTATCTGATCATATAGTTACTTTGGATGGCATTACCTTGGCCTCCAGCTCTACTGTGAGAAACCTTGGAGTTACCTTTGACCAGGACATGTCCTTTTGACCCACACATAAAACAAGTCTCTAGGACAGCCTTCTTTCACCTGCGTAATATCAAGAACATTAGAAACATCCTCTCTCAAAAGGATGCTGAAAAACTAGTCCATGCTTTTGTTACTTCTAGACTGGACTACTGTAATTCATTACTGCTAGGATGCCCCCAATAAGTCTGTGAAAAGCCTCCAGCTAATCCAAAATGCCGCAGCTCGAGTTCTGACAGGAACTAGAAAAAGAGATCATATTTCTCCAGTGTTAGAATCTCTGCATTGGCTTCCTATAAAATTCAGAATAGAATTCAAAATACTGCTCCTAACCTACAAAGCCCTTAATAATCAAGCTCCATCATATCTTACAGAGCTCCTAGTTTCATTTTATCCCAACAGATCATTTCGCTCTGTAAATGCAGGATTACTTGTGGTTCCAAGTGTCTGTAAAAGTAGAATGGGAGGCAGAGCCTTCAGCCACCAGGCTCCTCTCATCTGGAACCAGCTCCCAGTTTGTGTCAGGGATGCAGATACCCTGTCTACATTTAAAGTTAAACTTAAAACCTTCCTTTTTGATAAAGCTTATAGTTAGAACTGCTCAGGTGTTTAATAAACCATTTCTTTATTATGCTGTTATAGGCCTAGACTGCTGGGGGAACTTATATCATGAGCATCTTTCTCCCTCTCCCGTTCTCTCCTTCTCCCTCTTTCTCTCCCTTTATATCTCTCTCCTTCTCCCACCTTTTTCAATCTCTCTCTCTCTCTCCTAGTAGATCTGACCCCAGAGCTGCAGGATCCAAACCCGTCATTATTATTATTACTATCATTATTAATAACATCATTGTATTTATAAGTATCAGTTTTCACTAATTATAAGTATCAGTCTGGTAGAAATTAAAGCAACTGTTATACTACCCCCCCATCCCCCGATATGTTTACAGTACATGTCACTAACCCTGTTTGTGTTTTCTATCTTTCCTAGTGTATCTCTGACCCCAGAGCTGCAGGACCCAAACCTGTCATTATTATTGCTATTATTAATATTAATATTAATATCATCACTAATAATAACAACAACATAATTGTATTTTTTAATTATAAGTATCAGTCTGGTAGAGATTACAGCGGCGGTTGTACAACTGTCCTCTCTCTCTTCTCTCCTACTGTCTCGCCTCCCACCCTCTTTCTGCCCACCTCTCCTCTCTTCCTCCTCTCTCTCCTCACCCCAACCGGTCGAGACAGATGACCGCCCACAACTGAGTCTGGTTCTGTCAGAGATTTCTTCCTGTTAAAAGGGAGTTTTTTCTCTCCACCGTCGCCAAGTGCTTTGCTCATTGTGGGATTTGTTGGGTTTTCCCTGTAATATTGTAATATTGACCTCACTATGTAAAGTGCCTTGAGACAATGTATGTTGTGATATGGCGCTATACAAATAAAATTGAATTGAATTGAATTGAATTTTGGTGCCTGACTCTGTTGCACCCTTGCCGCTTACACAGGAGGCTCTCATTATAGCACAGAGAAAGGATCCCTCGTTCCTTGTAGGAATTCAGTTGTCAAAAAGGCAGAGTGTACTGGAAAACTGCCATTCTTTGTGGAGAATGGTGTGTTGATGCGTAGGTGGGTCTCACGGTCAAGGTGGGTGGCGACCGATTCAGAGGAGGATTGGGGGTAATTATTCAGGTAGTGATCCCTGTTGACTGTCAGCAGCATGTCTTGGCGCTGGCTCATGAGCACTTATGCTCAGGTCACTTGGGCATCAGCAAAACCTATGATCGTGTTCTAAAACAGTTCTTTTGGCCAGGAATGAAGGCAGATGTAGTGCGTTTTTGTAAAACTTGCAGTACTTGCAGCCCTTTGAGCACGTTCTTGTCGACTGTGTGGGTCCATTGCCCAAAGCCAAGTCTGGGAATCAGTTTCTGCTCACCATGATGTGTATTTCTACCCGCTTTCCTGAAGCCATTCCTTTGCGCCAGACGGTCACTAAAGCGTTGATTAAGTTTTTTACGACTTACGATCTGCCAAAGACTGTACAGACTGATCAGGGAACAAACTTCCAGTCCAGGGTTTTTTAGCAAACTCTCCAGTCTCTCTGTATCTCACACTCGGTGTCTAGTGATTACCAGTGGCACCAGACCTTGAAGTCGATGCTGAAGAAGTACTGTTACGAGACTGGGATGAGGGTGTGCCTTTTGTTCTTTTTGCTATCCGTGATGCAAAGCAGGAGTCTCTAGGATTTAGCCCAGCCGAGCTAGTGTTCGGTCACAATGTGGGCGGCCCATTGAAAGTGTTGAAGGAGAAGCTAGTGGGTGATAACTCTCCTAACAATAATGTGTTTGATTTTGTGTCCCACTGTAGAGAGCGTCTGCACCATGCTACATGGTTGGCCAAGGAGTCACTCTCTTCATCTCAAGTCAACATGAAGAGACGCTTTGACAAGAATGCAGTCGGCGACAGTTTGAAGCAGGTGATAAAGTGCTGGTCTTGCTGCCCACACCTGGCTCTGCTCTCGCCGTCCGGTTCTCAGGTCTGTACGTGGTGGAATGTAAAGTTTCAGACACCGATTATGTCATACGTACGCCTGAGCGTAGACGGAAGACACGTTTGTCAACCCAGAGGAGCTGACCTGAGAGGGCCAGAGAAGACCTCAGACATTGCTGTGGTAGGGGTTTCTTCCCTTGTCAGTATTCAGCCTGAGTTGGAGGTTGACTTGTTGACGCCCTGTGAGGGTCATCTGTGTGGTAGGCTAGCTAACTCTTAGTTCTTGTCTTCGATAGACCAGCAGCTGTCCTATCTCCCCGTGCTTCACAAACAGGATGTGATTAGCTTGCTTGACAGGTACACTAGTATTTTAAAAGATGTACCATCCCGCACAAGTGTGCTAGAGCACGACATTAATGTGGGCGATGCCGCTCCCATTAAACAGCATGCATATCACTGTCCGCTCGCTAAGAGGGAGGCCATGAGGAAAGAGATTAGCTATCTAGTAGAAAATGGTCTTGCCAAGCCCATCTATAGTCCCTGGAGTTCTCCGTGCTTGTTGGCGCCTAAGTCTGACGGTAGTCCCCGCTTCTGTACAGAAGAACGCGGCTGCCACTTTTTAGCGCCTTATGCAGCATGTATTAAGAGATGTACCTAACTGCAGTGTGTACCTTGACCACATGGTGGTCTACTCCAGTGAGTAGGAGAGTCACATGTCCAGTTTGGAAACTGTACTCCAGCAGCTGGCGGATGCCTTTCTTACCCTTAACTTGGCCAAGTGTGAGTTTGGTAAGGCCACTGTTACCATGGTAAGCGGGTTGGCCAGGGGCAGGTCCGGCCAGTGGATGCTAAGGTGGCTGCGGTTGTTTCGCTGCCAGTGCCCGGCACCAGGCGTGAACTTAGGTGTTTCTTAGGCATGGCATGTTACTATCGCTGCTTCTGTAAGAACTTCTCGGTAGTAGTCGCTCCTCTTACCAGGTTGTGTAGTCCTGTGATTCCTTTTGTGTGGAATTCTGAGTACGACCATGCTTTTAACTCTGCCAAGTCTCTTCTCTGAAGTGCTCCTGTGCTGGCCGCGCCCGACCTCGCTCGACCTTTCCAGCTTGAGTTGGATGCCAGTGCCACTGGTGCGGTGTTGTTGCAGGACAGTGATGGGGATGTGTGTCATCCCGTTTGTTTCCTTTCCACCAAGTTCAAACGTCATCAGCTGAACTACTCCACCATCGAGAAAGAAACCTCAGCCATGCTCCTTGCCCTACAGCACTTTGAAGTGTATGTAGGATGCAGTTCATTTCCAGTCACTGTCTATACTGACCATAACCCGCTTGTCTTTTTAGCCCAGACGCACAACAGCAATCAGCGCTTGATGCACTGGGCACTCCTGGCCCAGGGTTACAGGGGAGCCGACAACATTGTGGCCGACGCGCTGTCCCGTGGGTGAGACGACACTAACTTGAGATTCTGGTCAGACTGGTGGGTTAGTGGTGGTGACGTGGGATGGATGTGGTGAACCTTATAAGTGATGTATTTGTATGTAATTTGTGATGACGTTGCATAGCGTGAAGATGGAGGAGGGGTTTCCTCTTATGGGAGGGGGTGTTACGTGCCGTGTTTTGTTTGTGTGTTTTCGATTATGTGCTGCTCTCTCCAGGTGCGCGTTGCATCACTCCCGCAGCTGACGCCCATCAGCACCCATTAGGAGAGGCATTATAGCTGTGCAGAGCTATAATGTTCATGGCATTTCGTGGCATTTCATTGTCTTCCTTTTGAAGACTGTCTTGTGTTTATTTTAGAGAGTTGGGCTAATGAATACTTTACGTTAACTTGGACGTGTTTCCGCCTTGCCTTTGTCCTTCTCCCGGTTCTATTATTGACTTGTTTGCGTCCTACACCCCTTGGCACAATAGGGACGTAATTGAAGTTCACTATTGGGAAATATTGTCTGTGTGTAACACCTCGGTGGAAACCAGCATTGTTTGGTGAAAACCACGGTGTATTTCTCTTACGTTAATTAAATTAGTGTAGAGAAAAATAAATAAAGGAAAGGCCGTACCTGCTTCCGCATCTCCTGGATGGAAACTGGCATGTTCGGTGGAAACCAAAGTGTATTTATCTTCAAGTTTTTAGTACATCACTGTAGAAAACAAATTAATAATAAATAAGTACACAATGTGGACGGGTTTCAGTGTCTGAGTGGTGGAATCTAGTGTTGTTTGATGTGAAAACCACAGTGTAATTCCCTCCACATTTTACACACAAGTTTGGAGAAAATAAATGAAAGTGCATTATAAAGACATATCGCGTGGCTGTGCCCGCTTCTGTGTCTGAGTGGAGGAATCCACCATTGTTCGGTGGAAAATCTCAATGTCCTTCTCTCCACATTTTCACACATTTTGAGAGAGCAAACAAATGAGCTATCCGGCTCCCCATGTATGGAGGCTTTTTTCGTCCTCCTGCAGCGGCCACAGGTTTGATTCGATGTCGGCCCAGAAATAAATAAAATAAAAACAGATTGAACATCAACGACCAGTTTGATCACCTAGTGTGCGTGTGAGAAATAAAGTAAAGAGAAGAGATGGAGATAGCAGAGGCTCACTCGTGTGTAGGCTGGGGGGTGTGCTTGCCTGCAGAAAATAAGCAATGTGTGGTTTGCCTTGGCTGTAGCCACACCATGGTAGCTAGTTAAGATCTGTCCTCTTGCAAGAATAGCTTTATCACACCAGCTTGAACAAGGGAGGCAATGTGCCTTTCATTTAAAGGAAAATGGAAAACCATATCCACTGAAGGAAAGCCAGGCATTCAGCAGGTAAAACGTCCCCTGGGGTGGGGCTTAGAGAGCTGGGCTCAATAATTTGATCATGCCCCACCCCAACCCCTCCATCCGTCAGGTTAAGCAGGGCAGGGATGGCAGCCAGGCTACACCCCCTGGCTGCCGACATAGAGGAAGAGGATACCGATGTTGAATCCTGGTTTCTGGATACAAATGGGTACTCCCCTCTGGTCAGCCATTGGCAGTGGAAGAAAGCAGTGAGCGCAGCGCACAATAGAGCTACTTCACTTGGTTCTAGTGGATAGGGCTCTAGAGGGTGGTATCAACCTCTCAGCTCTGCCCCCTCCCTCTTTGATGAGACTGGGGGGTGGGGGGGGCTGCAGCAGGAAGCCTGAACCTGTCTGATTAAGCTTCCAACAGAGCCTATTCCTTGTTGCAACAAGCGCAGGAGGCCCGCAGTTGCGCTCCAGAGGCGTCCAGCACTTGTGGCCCCCGTAGAGGTGGCCATGAGTCATCAGTGGCTCAGGTAGAAGGCCCTCAGCAACCCCCAGTGGACCTGAGGTCCTATTTGGAGGCTTCCATATGAGGTATTTGGAGACACATAGGCTGGCATAATGGAAGAACGTGTGCCACAACCATTCCTCCTGGATGCAGCAAGAACAAAGAGCCAGCCTGATGCTGCATTGCCTCAGACGTTGTCTGGCCTGGGCAGCTCTATGTGCAGACCTGCATTACAAAAGGCAAAAGGTCCCATGGTGAGGCAGGCAATCCATGCAGGCTTTGGTTTGCAAAGATCTGGGTCTCAGCCAAGTAGCCAAGCCCCTCATAAACATTCAGGGCCTAGGCCTCCATCTGAACCCTGAAAAGAACAGGTGGAAAAAGCAAGTGACAGTGTCTGGAAACGACACTGGGTCTCTTACCTAGAAAAGAAAAGGAAGAGGATATTCCAAATAGCTCCACTAATCCTTCTCTATAAGCATCCAGTACAGAGGTGTCTTCTCAGCCTGGGAACACACCCACAGAAACAGCTGGTGTGCGGCACTCACTGGCTGCCACACACGGTGGTACAGACCCTTCAAGGGGAACATGCTTAGTATACGAGAAAGGCATACTTGTATGGGAATAGGGGGTGGGCCAAACTAAGCAAACCCACTCACATGTGGGTTTCAGGATATCCAAATTTGTCTGCCGGATCAGTTGGACACAGCTTTGACGACCCTCAAATGTATAGTGGCTGCCATCAAGGCGCCCGTTGGGGGGAGGACATCCCAGTCCTCAGTCGAAAGGGCTGAGGACTCATGTGCCCTCGTTGCAAAAGTAAGCCAACTTCTAAAGGGTGGCTGCAGGCACAGAGCTCGTGATAGAGCCCCTGCAGATTCACCTTGGGATCTGGAGTTGGTCCTGGAGACCCGGCAGCACAACCCTTTTAAACCCCAGAAAATTGAGTCGGTGAGCCTGAACTTGCTGGCACTTAGGACAGTTTCTCAAGTGGCAGTGATATCTGCTAGGAGAGTAGGAGAGATGCATGCCCTGTCAGTCGACAGGGTGATTTGCAGGATGATGGGAGAGTAGTGGTCTGTCCCAATCCAAGCCTTTTTCCCAAAGATTCTCTCTGATCTGCAACTCAATCTGGCAATTGAGCTCCATCCCTTCTTCTGCCAGCCACTCTGCCCGGTTGCAGCGGTACACCATCCATTTGTGTGCTTAAAACAGGAGTGTCTGGTTGGACCACTGTCAAAAGCGAGGGAAAGAAGAGTAAATTGTCCCACGGGATCAGAGGAAGTGCTCAAGGAAGTGATCCAGGTGGCATACAAGTGGGCAGGAGTCCCAGGGCTGACCGGAGTGCAGGCGCAATCCACCCATGAAGTTGCAACCTCCGGGGTACTATGGACAGCAGCATCTCTAGCATAGATCTGCGCAGCGACTATTTGGTTGACTCCGTCTTTATTCACTGAATTCTACCGACTGAAGGTGGCTGCATCCACTCCCTTTCAGGAGTCAGTCTTGCACGCTACTCAGCAGTAGATGTCTTCAAGGCTCCCTAACAGATGGACCGGCCTGTGTTAAGGTGCCTCTAACAGAAGTCAGTTGGCCTTGCATCTCATACACTAGCCTAGGCGGCCTTCACTACTGTGTTCACTGGTCTTGGTGCCTTGCAGAGCCAGTGAAGCTCTAGGTACCGCTTTGCACCGAGGCATATGGCAACAGTAGTCAGTGCCGGGCCGTCCTGGGGGGGTTTGTAAATATTCTATGATAAAAAATTCTTTGCGAGGTGTCTTAAAGAATACCACATACATATGGAGTACGTATCTCTCCACCTTTTCTTCGCTCAGAATCTGGTGTCGATCCATAAAAGCCAGAGCAATCACGCACACCTGTGCCTTATATACCCATGCATGCCAGTACTGGTGTGTCTTAAAAATGATCCATGATTGTGAATTTCTTTCATCGGAATATTCACAACCCCCCAAATCCTCATTAGTGTCAGAGATGGGAGTTTCCACAGTGGGGGGAGGTAAACCCTGTTTGGTTTTTGGTTTTGTGAACACTTTTTAAAGAGGAAGATGAGCAAAGGGAAAAATGGGGGGAAATTTAACACTGGAAGGATAAAGGAAAAAGCTGAATAATAAAAGAAGGGCAGAGATTTTGTTCGTCCGCACTCTTCTGAAATTAAACACAAATCATTCTTCTCCTGTCAACCAGCAGCGCAACACTTAAACATCCTTTTAATGCTCTTTACCAACCATTAACACTCTATTTTCTTTATATTTTACTTCAATTTCTTATTTCTTCACCCACCATCTTCTCTGGAGTGATCTTTGTCGCCCCCAGTCCTCAGTATCCTCCTTCACCCTCCCTCCCCCCTCTCTCATTGTAGCCCCACGTCCCCACCCCTCAGCTATAGTGATTAATGCGATTTTTAATTGTCATGCTCACTTTTATGCTCATTAAATTGTATTATGCAGCAGTTAGGGTATTAAAGTTCAGTGAGAAATTTCATGCATAATGATGAGAATGCAAATGAGCCCAGTGTGTGTGTGTGTGTGTGTCTGATTATCCCCAGGAGTACGCATTCATTGTCATTATCACCCGTGCTAGCCATCTTAACAGAGCAGAATTTAAAAGCATTCTTTATGACAGAATACCTGAATTGTATATAATATAATGATGCTCTGTGCTGCAAGCAATACTGCATGCGCTTTAGTCAGTATAACAAAACAAAACAAAACAAAAAAATTAAAAATGCTTAAATTGAAATGGAAGGTTTAGCTTGGATATCTGCAGGAAGGTTTGTCGGCATATAATTTACAGTGTGTGAACAAAGACAGAGAAAGCATGTCAATGAGTTTTAGAAAGCAGCTACAGCTTGAATGAGGTGAAGATTGTCAAGATGGCGGATAATCAATCTAACATCTCATGTATTTTCTTTGATTTGACACTTTTTTCAGCATTTAAATGCTGCATTTCACTTCACTCAGGTTTGGGTCAGGGTCAGGGTTCGTTGTCATTGCAGACTAAAGTGAACATCAAAGGACAACTTTTTTATAGCCTATCAAAATAAAGAATATATTAGTCTCAAAAACAAATAATCACTACATATTTCGTTCATTTATTTTTTATTGAAATGATGTTGGCACTGTACACAGTGACCCTCTGACTTTTGGGGCCACTAGTTGCCCAATTTTCTCAGTTAGTAATCCAGCATTACTTTTGGTGAGTCATTTAAACAAGACTGAAAATCTACAGCCATGCTCGCAGCTCTGAGGCTGTACTTTGACATGTCCAAAGTGATGATGCTTAGCAGATATAATGTTGTATAGTGCAAAAAAAAAGGGGGAAACAACATTAAATCTATTGTAATATATTTTCATATATATTTATGTGAAGTGTAAATGCATGGTTCATCTTTAGCAGGTTTTTAAAGGATTTGCAGCATATTTTCATTTTAACTTCAATTTATCCATGATTATTGTTGATAAACCTTAGTGTCGTCTGTCAACGTGCTGTAAAACTGATGTGTTCCCTGAGCCTTAGCTGGTTTGATAACAAAAGAATCATCAAATTAAAAGTTACATCCAGGCCTTTTGAAAATCATGAGCAGTAACAATAGGTTCTTAGGTGTATTTTCATAATGCTCTTATAAGAACTCACATTAAACTTAGTTAGTTAAAAACAGCGGCCTGGCTGTTAGTGCATAGAAATGGATTTGGACATTATTTTTATTATTTTATTTTTGCATATATATATATAACTGTTCAAGAAATGTTGAAAGTTGATCCATTTCATCCTGCAAGGGAAATTAATCTTTGTACTAAATTTCATTTCATCCACTGAGAACCACAACGTCAGCATGGACTTTGGTGCCCGTCCTTTTTACCTCGGAAGTCAGAGCTGGATATGACGTCACACCCGAGTAGAATGTGTAGACTTGGATTTGCTGAATCAGGTTAGTCTTTGTTAGCAATTCCAGATGATATCAACATGTTATGGTATTTTGCGTATATTATCACCATGGCAACATGTACACAGGTAGATATTGGACAGTTCTGTCTGTATGACTGTTAAACACTATTCAAAAGTGTGCAGGGCAGCCATCTTGGATTTTGAGGTTCGGGCTTGTGAGGGTACTTCTGACTTTCCGAGTCAGAAATCTGATTTAGGCAGTTGACCGAGCTGAACTTCCCAACAGGGAACTAGCAAATTCAGACTTCCAGTTCAAACTGAGACTGCAGCTACATCATGGTATATTAATGAGTGTCTTGATGAAATGCATGAAGCCTCAGTGAAAAAGAAGATAAGAAGCATTAGAATTTTAAATGTAATACAGTGAAAGTGAAATGCCTGAAATGCCTGTTGGTAGAAGATGGTTCTATCTTATTCAGACAGTGTGTTGTGTGTGCATGTTGTTGTCTTCCTCTCTCAGCCCTCCTACTGTTACAACCACTCTGAATGAATAGGCTCAGTCATTACTTCGCTTCTGCTGCGCTGTCTGCAGGGTAAAATGAGACAATAGTAAAGATTTTCAACTGGGGGCCTAAATCATTTACACAGCATGCAGTGAGAGTGCTGAAATGGGACTACTGGTAGCACTGTCCTGCAGGAACAGCAGGTGGCACTGTAACTGGGAAATAATGGTAAGAAAAAGAGACAGAAAAACTCATTACAGTGCCAAACTGTTTATGCATGAATAAAATTGTTTAAAGTCAGGTCTGAAACGTTCCCCTGGTGCTGATCAAAAGGAGATATCAGAGATCATTTCCAGATGTAGCTGCTGGGACTCTGAGTTTGTTTCTTAACTGAACTGAATGCATTCCAGTTTGTATTCTAGCTATTGTCGGCGGATCAGTGTAAGTTGTAGTAGTAATACCACAGGGTAGAAATACTCTGTTTCAAGTAAAAGTACTGCATTCAAAATTTTGTATGAGTAAAAGTACATACTGTATGAATATAAATACTCCTCATGAAGATTTGCCCATTTCAGAATAGTACATCATAACAATTGATTGGAACTACTGGATGGCTTATAGTTGTTATAACACTAGTTTTTTCATATTGTGTATCAATGATTTGAATCCGCAAGGTAGCTAAAGCTGTCAAATACATGTAGTGGATTAAAAGTGGAAAATCTTGAGTAATTTACAGGCACCTCAAATTGTATTTGAGTGAATATTCTTTCCACTAGTGACTTTCTTGCAGAGAGACTTCACTGACTGCTTTGTGTTGCTGTGAAAATACTGCACTTCAAACAATGAGCATACTGTTTTTTGAAAGAGGCTATTTGCACATAGTAATAAATTTGGACACAGCATTTCAAACAGAAAAAACTGAAAAACTTTTTACGACGAACCTATTGTTTCAACCAAAGCCATCTATCTGCGCACTGGTTTACACCTATAGGACTCCAGGTGAAAATACAGTTATGCTGATAAAACTGAAATCCAACAAAACAATGTTGTTTTCACCCAAACATCTGGGTGAAAACAACATTGTCAATGGCTATGTTGCAAAACCAAAACCACTCAAACCCCTGTATGATGATTATTAGTCCAGAATACAGTTAGCTTTAGCATAAAGACTAGACATGTGGAAACAGCTTCTTCCAAAGTTTCAAAACCCAAAGTGTCCCAAGGGTTTAGCCTATATGTCGGCTCTGAGCAGCTGCCAGTGGAGAAATTATCATTCTTTCAAGTAAAAGATTTAAAAAAAATAACTTACAAACAAAAGTCCTGCATGCTAAATCTTACTTAAGTAAAACTGCAAGTAATCTCATTACAGTGTATTTAAAAGTATAACATGAGTTTAGCTTTTTGGGCCTCAAGTAGTTGTCTAAATGGAACTATTTGAGATATTTAGAGGGAAAGTGTCTTTTTTTTCTTTCACAGTGTATTTCTAAGGAAATAATATTTTTTTTTCTTAGAAGAGTAATTCACCTGTAAAAAGTAACATTGGACTCTTTAATGAGCAGAAGTATTAATAATACGTAATACCTCAAATAATGAGGGCATATTTCAAAATTTTATGACCTTTCATATGTTGAACAAGTATACACAATACTTCTACTATGGAAGAAAACAACCTTGAACAAGGTATTTTCCTAGTGTTTAAATACATTAGAGTCACTCTTTAGGGTGTGAGCGACGTTTTCCGCTTTTCCACTGTAGATGTCCTGGTGATGTACACATGCACACGAACACAGCGGTTCTTTGATTATGTTCCCGATAATAAAATGTGTTTTCTTCAAATGGACCCAAACGTTACACGGGGCGGAGATGCATTCACTACCCCCTCCCCCAAAACCACGAGGCTCCGGTGTTGACAGGCCGATCACCGCCCCCTCCCCTCCAGAAACCCAGCGCTCAGTTCAGCCCTACTTCACCATTCCACCGTCGGACAAAGCGTCGTCTCTCCGTCTGTAATACGGCACCGCTGGAAAAAAACACCGGCTGGGAGAAGAGACGGTCGTTTTTACAGCGACCCTCCTCCCGCGGTTGTGACGCTTTTTTGTTACGGTCTGAAGTGTGGCTCACAAAGGATTAGCAGCCGTGCGGGAATACCGCCCTCAGCGAGCTAACCGGACAGACCCCGCCTCTTCTTAATTTGTCAACAAAGGGGTTTGACAAGTTCGGAGAAGCCCTGCCTCCATTTTCCCTTAAAAGGATGATTTGGCCATACACGGCCAACCACCGCGCCGCGGGTAGCCGTTTTCCCTTCCACATCCCTGTTCATATGGTGCGTTGACTTCCTCCGTCGCCGTTTAAGCGGAGCTATCATGGCAGAGCGCGTACAGCTGCCCCATGCCAAGCGGCTCTGCTGTAGACCGGGCTACAGTTCGACATGTAGGCAAGGCCAGCGGGCCGCGTGGGCGCCGTGCGGCGTCTCGGGAGCCACTCAGGGCGAGTCGAGCAAAACCCAGAGCCCGGAGACTCTGCTTGACACCGCGGCGAGGAGAGTCGCGGAGAAGTGGCCGTTCCAGCGGGTAGAGGAGCGCTTCGAGCGGATCCCGGAGCCCGTCCAGCGACGGATCGTGTACTGGTCCTTTCCGAGGAGCGAGCAGGAGATCTGCATGTACTCGTCGTTCAACGCGGGCGGGGAGGAGATCGCGAGTAGCGGGGAGAGCGGCGACGACACGCGGCTACCGTTCCGACGGGGCATCGGTCTGCTGGAGAGCGGCTGCGTGGACAACGTACTGCAAGTCGGTGAGTGATGCAACGGGACCGGGCTTGTCGAGTCCGAATACAACCGAACGCGGCAGCGAATCGGCCAGAAAACCACTGCACGGGCTTGAGTTCAATACAATGACTGAACGAATGGAATAAGTCAGGTAGATGAAGTGACAGGCTCTGACAACAAAGGGTGAAGCGGTCAGGCGGACGACACAGAGCGGCTACAATAGGGGTTTAAATCTGCTGGGTGCGTGAATGGTAATAAGTGCTTGGGGCATTTAAATCCTTTACGTGTTTTGCTCGAGGGCAGTTTGAATGTGAAATGCTAGGGGCAGCTACAAATCCTCAAAATCCACTAATTGCGTAGAAAAAGCAGCTTGTGTCTTTAACAAAACAGTGATCCCCACCGCAAATCCACCGAGATCCCCTTAAAGCGAGAGGACCAATGCCCACAGCTACTGTCCAGTGCTGCTGCTGTGGAGGCAAAAATGTGGAATACAACCACGTCAGTTTGTGACTCCCGCAGATTTCTGTAGCTGGTTTGGGGTCAGTTCACAGGACGGGCAAAAGCTGATGAAGCATAGAACTATTGAGTAATAAGGGAAGTGCCCAGTGTTGGGCTGGGTCTCAACTGACACATTTTGAATGGTTGCACGGTTTACCTATATACTGCTGAATAATAATTGTATGGGCACATTGTGTGTTTGTCAGCCAGCATGCGATTTGATTGGCGTTTGCGTTGTGCCCCACTGTACTGCAACGTGTAGCCGATAAATGTGATGTACTGAATTGGAGAGAGGTCAAATAGGCAAGTCTCGCACTATTCGTGTTATATATTATATAGATTTTTTTTTGCAGAATAAGCATTATAGTGTGAGAACGAGCATCAGAGTTTGCGTATATCTGCCTGTTTACAACCAACTGAAGGGAGGCGTGGGATTTTCCTTAGTGAAACAGGAACAGGCACCTGTGTCCTAAGTTGACAGTTCAACTTTTTTTTCAACAAGAATCAGTGAATCCGAGACATTAGATTTTATGTCATTTAGCTGCCCCCTCCGGTTTTTCTGTGCTTAAAAGCCCTCTTTGAGGTTATAATCTCTCTGCACACATATCAAATACCCAGCATTCCTATTGTGAGTTTGGCACTTTATTCCTATTTTCATGTTGATTTGTATCTTTCAAGCTTCCTGTTGCTTCCGAAAAGGAATGCAAACAAAAGCACTTTTTTGTCGCTTGTTAAGTAGAGGAGATTTGGAGTTCTTTTAAATGGGCCAGGATTCACACCAGTCTACAGCCAACTGTTTTTTTATGTGTGTGTGTGCGTATGTGTGTATATATATGATGAAAAAAACAAAAAACAACAGACAACAGAATGTGTTTGGCAGTGAGGGAAGCAGATCTGGTGTTGAATTGAAGAGATGGCTCACTTTAATGAAGACAGTCTTCAGCTTGCAGCCTTTATCGCTGCATGTTCAGCCAGGAGTCTTTGAGCGTGTTGCAGTGTGACACACACACATACACGCACACACACACACACACACACACAACCACACACACAAGCCTCTGTCCTGCCAAAGTAAAAGGCCGTTAATACATTCACACATATTTGGTAATGTTTCTGTTAGGAACTAACTGAATTTGGGTTGTGAGGAGAGGTGGGCATGCTTACAAAGAGGAATAGGAGTACACACACAAACACACACGGGGAGGGTTTCTTGGCTGATTGCACTTCAGCCTGGTCTGCAGAAAAAAAAATAGTGCCAAGAAGTGATAAATAAAAGATGTAATGTCTCCACGTGTGGGCTGTACTGGAGCAGGGAGGTTTTTCTCGCAGCAGACCTTGAGGAAATGAATTGGCACACCTTTGCCGTGTGGACCGTCCACAGCAAACCCTCACTGTTCATCAGCGCAAAGACGACAGAAACTATTTTTTTTCCTCTTTCAAGACAAAATGCTGCCGCTTCTTGAGTTGAGACTCAAGCCAGTGTTGTAGTTTGCGGTGATGTAATTGAACCTGGAGGCTGGATGAAGCTGTCCCAGCGAAACCAAAGAAATAACCAAAGTGTGCTGCTCCTGCTTCTGAATACACTTATGGCTGTCGGCACTTTAAAACCAAAAAATAACAGAAGTCTCTCACTGCACCCACTAGTCATTTTCGAACCATTCTGTTTCCAGCACCTTAAATGTGAGAATTAGCTTCTTTTCTTTTTCTTTCGTGGAGGTAAAGTGAATATTTGAACTTTTGCTCAGACATAAAAGCCATTTGAAGACATCTCATTTTTCAGTTTCCACTGTTGCTGCAGTGGTAAAACTGTCATTATTCCTGGTCATAAATTGTTGCTACACTTGCCATCAGTGGTTAAATTGGCTTTAACATTTAATTGAGCTACTAATTAAAAGTGGGAAGGTCAAAGTCAAGGCACTTGCACATCAAATTTGAAGACTTTTACTGAATACTGTATAAAGTTTAGAGATTAGTGTTTTTTGTTTTTAGTTTGTATATGCAATCAAAGCTCATGTCGTAAAATATTCTTAGCAGATTAAAAAACCAAGTGAAGAAAAATGTTTGTGCAATCAAATTAGGGAAAGTTTACAAACCAAACTCGGTCTTCACCGACTGAAAACACCTTAGTGGAACTGATTCTACCTGGTCCCCGGTCTTTTTAAATTCCTTTAGAGAAAGATCGGCTCCTCTGGTGTGAAATTCACGCAGAGTAGTAGCTTTCGTCAAGTCATTTTGCACTCAGGGGTGTGAAAGCAGAGAAACTCCCCCGTTTGCAGAACCAGTGACCAGTGCTAAAATTCCTCAAGATGTTACAGGAAAAATTTTATAAAATTCCAATATTATGAAGCTTCAAGGGAAAAAAGAAACAGAGGATATTTTTATTATCTTGATACAATAATAACAGCATATAGCTTTTAACCACCATGACTGTGATTTAAGAAAACCTTCAGCCAGAGTAAAATGTGACATCCGCTTAAATGTACCCACCGCTTTCACTAAATATTCTTGATTAACATGTTGAATATAGGGACTACCATTGTAGATATGTGATAGTCTCTGTGCCTTTTGGTGCAGTATAAGATTTAATTTATCACATTTACTTACATATGTTTTTAATTGAAAATACCATCAGCACTGTACATTGGTTTTGGTGTTGGTTGGTTGGTGTTTGTTTATCAGCAGGATTACAAAAACATTACTGAACCCATATCCAATACCCATACCCATTAAAATGTCTGGATGTAGTCATAAGAATTTCCTAAAGACAGAGTTGTTGTCTGGAAATAGCTTATCTTTTTCCTTCCATTCAGCAGTCCAGGGCCTCCCAAATGATTGCTTTACTGTCACATATGTTAAGGAAATGGAACATTCTTAAAAAAAGAAGCTATAACTAGACATTGTTTGAAATTTTATTTGGTTTGTCTGGGCGTTCAGCAGTTGTGCCGTCATGAACATCTCTGAAATTGTACTTAAAGGCCAAGAACTACTGTCGCTGCAGCCAGAAAGAGTTTGTGTATCGGCACTTGATAATGGCAGACCTTCTCCATCACTGCTCATCAGTGCATTTGGATGTTGACATGTAGCTTTGAGCTGAAGTATAGGCTGCGGTGTTTATGTTCAAAACAACTTCATAATAGAAATGTACAACAATGAAATGTATGGTTTCTATACGTGGTGGGAAACTTATGCTGTAATTTGTTTGTAACCCATGCTACCCAATTATCAGGTCACATTTAACCTGCTTGCACTTTATGAGTTCAAGTTCAACCTTTTACACACTTCAGAGGCCTTCCCCTCGTTGTCTGCTGTAATTCAATCTGCTGTATGAGGTTAAAAGTCATTGGAACAACAAGGTTAGTATTCTTTGTTTGTTGTCTATGTGAAATTGGGAATCCTCCCTCCACCTTTCCTCTCCCAACTGCCAGGACTAAAGGCGCCTCAAGATATGAAGGACATAAAGGCTGCAACTAAGCATTATTTTCATTATCGCTAATCTGCTCATTATTGTCTCGATTAGTGGATCAATTTTTGGTTTAAAAAAAGTCAAACACTAGTAAAAAATGTCTGTCACAGTTTCCCCGGGTGGAAGGTGATGTCTTCAGATGTTCAGTTTATTATTGTGGAAGAGTAACCAGCAAGTTTGGAGTAGAGCTGGCCCAAACCATTATTTTTCAAACGATTAATATACTGATTATTTTTTCGATTAATCGACTAATCTAACGATTTATTTTTTTGTCCGGTCGTGCGCCCGGAGCTTCGCGGGGCCGGGATCCCTCCTGAGCAGGCGCGCGCCGGCCCCCACTTTCATTGCGCCATGGGGTTTTGAGTAGCGAGCCCTCTGACTCGCGCGTGCGTTAGACTCCTTGGTGGGGCTGGGCGATATATCGAGTTTTTAATATATATCGATATATTTTCAAACACGATATAGGATAAGACAATATCGTGTATATCGAGATTAATGTTGCGTTAAAATAACGTTATAAGTCTGTTTCGCGGAGCCGCCAGTTAGTCTGTTTCTCCTCTCCCTGTCTGTCCCTCGCACACAACTTCGCCTGGCCCCGCCCCTCTTCCTCTCTGAGCCCCTCCCCTACCCACTCAGTCACACACACACACAAGTCCTTCATACAGCAGCAACTCGGAAACAGACACAAACGAGAGGAAAGCAGCCGAAGATAATTACAAATACTGGCTCGATCATTTGGAGATGGATTCCAAGTTTCAGAGAATCCCGCAAACAGGTTGCAACTAACAATTCGAGCATGACGAATCTCTGTCACCATTTACAACAGCGACATAAACCGCAGTACGAGGAGTGTGTAAAAACGCCGTGCCTGCAACCCAACGCTTGAAGCCTTCGCAGCCTTCTGCACCGAAACAAACGGACTGGAGTATGGGACAAGAGTTAATCTAGTTGTTTGGGGCGACTCATCGACGCAAATTATTTGAGTCGACGAATTTTTGTAGTCGACTACGTCGAGGAGTCGTCCCAGCCCTAATTTGGAGCCATAACAGAGGCCAGTTGACAAAAAGAAACTATAACTATTAATCAATTTTAAAAATAGTTGCCATTTCAGCTCTTATGTAAATTAACATTTTCACAATACAGCAATTTTTCACAATGACCTAAGAACATTTAGATCCATTAAGGGCTGCGGAAGATTAATTATAGATTAATCTGATGATCAATTTTCTAGTTTATGAAATTTGAAACAAAACTTAATTCCTTGCTATCCCACGAACAGACCAAAACCCAAAGATATTTTTTTGCTTGGAATGATTAAATTGAGAAAAGCAGACAATTTTAAGGTGAAGTATTTGTGAAAAAATGTTAATTGTTATTATTTATCAATATACACGCATTGTAGTTTATAACTCCAAAGTGCACAGGCTTTTATGCCGCTTTAAAATCCCATATAATCGGTCATATCTGACCAAACAGACATATTGGATATATTCTTAGACGTTGAGTGATCTAAACTCACTGATTATAATATTATCTCCAATGTTCACCATGAAACACAATTGACAAATCTGCTAAGAAGTCCAGCAAAAAAACAAAGTCATCACATAATTCCAGAAGGAGGGTCCGGTTTGCCAGAAATAAACAAATATAGGCAAAAAACTGTGCTTTAGAAATGACTTTGCATCAATATTACTTTGTGTTTGTAAACTTAAGCGCAGAATTTGAGACCATGTCCTCAGGGGCCTATTCCAGGAAGAAAGTTTAAAAAACGTTGAACTTAAACCTGAACTCTGACTTGATCTACTCTCAGATGGAAAAACTCAGAGTTTTCTGTTCCAGAAAAGCAGTTCTAAGTTAGTTAGATCAACTCTGATTATTTTCACACAGAGTTACACGTGTGCCCGGCGAATATAAAAAGCCATCATCAATGGAGCTCCAATACTACGAGTCACCATGGCAACTGAGGCGAAACCAGGTCCTCTTACGTCACGGCGTTAGAGTTGGAGATACGGCTTTGTGCTTATGGAGAAAATAAGATAATTATGAGAAAGAAGAGCATCACAGCTGTAGCTGATGAGGCGAGACAGTTGATGTGTGAGACAGTTACTGCCCGAGTCAACATGTCAGACTGAATAAAATGATCAAATGATTTAAAGCGATCTGATATTTTCTCTACAAGATGCTGGTATAATGGTTAGTGACACTGTCAGGCCGTGGTTCGATCCTTGTTGCTCACGTCTGAAAGACGTGTGATGTTATTGAACTATTTTTAATTTAGTTTCAATCCCACTGGCACAAAAATAACGTGGCTGCAGCTGAAAATGAATTATAAGAACATAGTGCAGATAGGTAAGGTATATGGTTTTAATCAGATTCCACAAAAAAACAACAGTGGTTATTTTAACTTGTTGTACAGAAAACTCCCGTTCGAAAAAAATATGTAAGGGAAAAGACTTTGATCTGGTCGGAGCATGTCCGCGACATTCAAATGCTGGAATAAGGTCGGAGAATATTGTCCAGATATGTGATAGATTGTGAGAGAAACGGTAAATTCCTTCTACTAAGTAGTCATCAGGGAATGAAAGCATCAGGTCTGAACATCCTCGCTGATGTGAAGCGACTGAATTAATCTTGCTTCCATATCGATCGGGTTGACGAGGAAAGGACACGTCATTTTTTGACAGCTAGATCAGGTCCAGGAAAAGGGAGGAGTTAAGGAGAAACTCTGCGTTTTTTTCAAGAAAAACCTGCCAGCGAGAAGGTTAGGTTCACAGCGTAAGTTACCATGGTAACTGACCTACAGTTTAAGTTCACTCGCTTTCTGGAACGGAAAACCTAGAGTTTCCCTCGTTTCAGGTTTAAAATACTATAGTTTTAGCAAAACCTGCTTCCTGGAACAGGCCCCAGGTCTGTCACCGGCTGTTTGCGTCTACACAGTGGGCTGAGAGTGAGCCGTCTGCAGCTCGTCCACCAACATCTTATGTATCTGTAGTTTACCTCACATCTCCTCATTTGATATTTAAGAGGTGCTCTGCTCAGTCTCTGTTGTAAGACGTTAGGTTAAGTTTGCCGGGATGCACTGCATAGTTTCACCACACAGTGAAATCTCACTGGGCCTCTCTGCTGCATTTTTGTCTTCACTGGAACGAAACCAACCAAAAGTTCCAGCAAATCTTCACCTGTTGTGCTCCGTTACATGACGTTCTGGCTCAGCAATCGTCCAATTAGGTGCTGCGACCTGAGACGAGTGTTAACCCCCTCTGCAGTCAGCATTACTAACCTCCTGATTCCTCCACTCAAAATCTGTCTTTTGTCAAAGTGAGACAAAGTGAACATAAAGTATCAAAAGTAAAAGTACTCGTCTTGTGGCAAAATTTTGATATTATATTTGACATTATGAGATACTCAGGTATCAGTGTGTAAGCAGCATTTTACTGTTGTAGTTGCCAGGTGGAGGTAGTATTAACTACTTTATACAGGTCAGTTTGTCAGTACACTGATTCCCAACCTAGGGGTCGGGGCCGTCAAAAGTGTCACCAGATAAATCTGCGGGGTCGTGATATGATTAACATTAGACAAGTTCTCTATTTTTGGTGCAACTCATAGATGCCTCAACAGAGCCCTGAAGGCAAAAAGATTAGGAAATACTGGTTTTAGCTTTATTAGTGCATTGCATTTTTTAATCATATATTTTTGGGATGTAACATTTAAATCTGAAAAGTAAATCCAGCTGGCAGAGCACAAGTACTTCAAAGTTGTACTTAAGTACAGTATGTGACTAAATGTTCCTTCCACCAGTGCTGATTTGTGGCCAGTTTCAGCTCTTGACGTCAGAGTCAAGTAAAAGAAGTTAGTGGTGTTTTGAGTCTGTTGTGGAGACAGGTTTTGATGCAAGTCATAATTTGCGAAGTACGGTTTTCTGGTCCGTGTCAGACTTTTCTTACTCAAACCACACCTATGTAACAGAAGTAGCTGTGTTAGGTACGATTTTTCAAGCTAAAATGCAGAACTTTCTCTGATTCCTTCTTTCAGGAAACATTGCTAGTCGTTGGTTTTCATGAATTTTAAATTGATTATCTTTGGGTTTTGGACTGTTGGTCAGAAAAAGAACAAGCACTTTAAAGAAGCCAATTTGGGCTCTGGAAAATTCAAATGTGTTTTTTTGACTATTTTGTGACAATGTGTGGACAAATTGATAATCAATCAATCACCAGAATTACTGGAAGATGAATCAATGATGAAACTAGTTAGTTGCAGCCCCAATCTCTGAAACAACTAATCTAATATTCATTTCTAAAAATCGATCAAGCATAAATCCTTTTCCAGGCAAAACCCCCAAATTCTCTAGTCTCAGCTTCTCAAATGTGAGGGTTTGCTCATATCATTGCAAAGTGAATATGTTTGGGTTGGAGACAGTGTCCAGTCGGACAACACTAAAAATGGAAAGACATCACATTGGGCATTAGGAACATGATCTTGATTCAACATCACAATTCTGTGAGAAACAAACTTTAAAATCCTCTGTAAATTCAACTGTTTCATATGGGCTGCTTGTACTGGATTTGTAAGCATATCAAAGCACTAATTTGTGCTTTCTCCCTGTATCTCTCTCTCTCTCTCACACACACACACACACACACACACACACACACACACACACACACACACACACACACACACACACACACTGATGCTCACATGAACCCTGGGGCGTCTTGATTAGTGCCGGCTAGCTCTCTCGTCTGCAATTTTATGAGGAATCAATGAATCGGTAGGAGGAATGCAGGGATGCTGACGGGGAGTGTGCTGTGCACATGCACATATTGACACATACGCCGTGCTCAGGCTTTAAGGTTGTTGTTCAGCAATGGTGTATGGAGAGCACCTCAACATGCTTCTGCTCTGCAAGATCGATTTTTATTGCAGCAACATCGGGCGCATGCTTTGAAGCCAGTGTCTGTGTGACCCGGCCCCTGGCAAACCCTGCCACTTTGAAGTATGGTTTCACACTACATTCATAATATTTGTTTAAAATTAAAGAGGAAAAAAAGAATCACACAGATTGTAACTGAGGCAGTGGATGTTTCTGTCCCACAAAGTCGGTTTTCCTGTTGTTGTTGTTGTTGCTGGTTGAAGTCTTGGAGTTCTGCCCAGGTATTTTCCAGGTCAGTGACACCACAAGGAATTTGGCTGATCTCTTTTTGTTGTTTTTTTTTTCCTTCATTCGGGATGGAGAAAACACACACACACACTCACACTCACACTCACACTCACACTCACTCACACTCACACTAGACTTTTGATTGATAAAGCATCTGTTTTTCTATATTTTTTTCATGTAATCCTTTTCTGACTTAACTAACCTCTCTGTGGCACGTTTATTCCTACCGTTTAATGACCCAAACGGGAGTAAATGGAACATTTTCTGGGGCCTTTTTTCTGGGAACTATTTTCTGGGAACCATTTCCTGAGACAGAGTTTGTGTCCATGATGATTACAGCTTAAACAAGTATGTGATATACAGAAAATACAATTTCTTTGTCTATCTGATAATGTGTTGATGGCCTTTGGGTTTGCACTAGTTGGTGCATCATTGAAGCTCTATGGCACTGAGGAATAACACTTACCAGACTTTGCGACACAGAGGACCTGTTAGTTGATCACATTTAGGTTTTGACAATAACAAAAAGAAACCAAGGACCAAGCTTCTATCCATTAAAGGGTCGTCTTGTAGTCTCCCACCACAGCTGCTCCCGAATGGTTTCTCTGGTTCCACATCCATCCACGTCTCCCTGATCTGTATTCCTCTGCCGCGTCCCTTATCATTAACCTTCAACGGGAGGGAGAGGGGAGGCAGTGGAGGGGAGAGGTGGATGTAGGAGGGGAGGAGCTAGTTTACCTCCGCCCCCCGTAATCGGCTAGATAAATCCTGTTTTGTTGTCAGTGGCACACTGCTTGTCCAACACGTCCACCTGTCCATATAATGTTATTGATAGCATGAACAATCCCCTTGATTTAATTGTCAATCAGTCTACTAATTATTTTCTTAATGCAGAACATTTCCTTGTTCCAGCTTCTCAGCTGAGAGAGATTTGGTGCTCTTCTTTGTCTTATGTTAGTTTAAACTGAATGTCTCTGGGTGGTCGGAAAAACAAGAAATATGAAGACATGAAATTGAACATTAGCAAGTCAGAATGACAGGCGTTGTGCTATTTCATGATTTTTAAGTAGCAAATGATCGATAGGGTTCTCCAATGATCAAGCACTTTACTAATAAAGGTAGGGGACTACCAAGGGATATGTTCAAAGAAAAATAGTAAAAGTCAATTGTTTGTTCCAAATGATCATTATGGTTTCAGGCGCCATCGTCAAATTTCTAACAAATTCCAAAAGACAAAATATTCAGGTTAGGAGCGCCAATAAATTGTCATTTAATCGATCAATAGACATCTATAACATTTTTGATAGTTTTATTCACATTTCAAGGACAAATGCCAAACATTTACTGGTTTAAACCTGTGAAGAATTGTTTCTTTTTTTTGTTGTGTTTGACACAGTAAACGGAGGCTACAACCATTTTAAAACACATTGCTCATGCTGCCTTGACCCCTGCGGTCCACACTACTCTGGATCGCGGCTCGCGCTAAACACAGAAGTTGTTCCCGTTTTATTTTGAAAACTCTGGGGCTGTGTTGTAGTGTGGACGAGCAGAAACTAAGACTTTAAGAAACTATGACGCAGTCATCCGCATTCACGTCCTGATTGGTTCGGATCGGTTTCCGACTAACAGAGGTATTAGTTCCACCTCGTCGTCAGTCCAGGAAAAGAAATCCCTCGTCTTACTTTTCATGATTGTTGTTTCTCGTTCTCAGGATTTTCTGTAAGTAAGCAACTCTGCAGTAGGCAACTTCCTGTTTACACCGGCACGTGCATGATCAGTGCATGTGAATGGTCACGAGATACACATTTTCAGGATAACACTGATGCAGAGCTAAAATGCTTGTCTGGATGGAGATTTTTGATTTTAATTTTAAAACTGTTTTAAAATGAAAATGTAACAGTAAGGATGTTGCCTGAATCAAACTGGTTTTGAACTGTTGCTGGAAAATAAAACAAGCTATTTGAATACATCACTGAGGGGAGGGACATAATAACAGTATGTTTTTCACTATTACTACAAGTTATCACTCAATATAATTGGCAATTTAACTGATAATGACAATAATTGTCCGTTGCAGGCGTATTCAGGTTTACAAAGAAAAGCAGCAACTCCCCACAACTGAGAGGCTAGATTTGGGGAATGTTGGAAAATGACAGGATTGATTCATCAATTATAAAGTTAGTTGCTGTTGAACAACAAATTGATTCATTGACTACTCCTCTCAGCTCTAAATACGCCTTGGCTTCTCAAGTGTTTGTAGAAACAGTCTCTTCTCTTGGAGGCATTCGGGGCGTTTTATTAAAGCCCGGGCTGCCTAAACAAGTCAAAGCCTGCCCCGGTCCTCCCCTCACTGGGAACCCTGGGACTCACTGGGTGGCCTCTGAAGAGGAGAGGCCGTAGACCTTTGCAAACAGAGCACCTCAGTTAACATGTGGAGTGCTGCTAGCATTTAAGCAATTCATAATGCAACATATTGGCACTACTCACAATTTTCTAAGGTCATCATCGCCAAATGCTGTTCTTGATTCTGTTTTTTCTTTATCATTCTCATGAAAAAGAGGCTGTAGACACAAAAGGAGGAAGAGGAAATAATAATAATAAGTGTTTGCTGAAGGGTTTGTGCTGAGTGGTGCAGTCTGAAAAGAGAAGCACACGCTCTGGTGTTTGTGCTGCCTTTGGAAGAGTGCCTTGAAGTTTCAATGGGCACAGCTTGTTAAAATTTAGACAACTAAAACCAGGCTTGAAGTCACGTCCTGAAACTGTTGATTATGTGTCCATTTTCCAAAACTGTTGCACAACTCTGTTGCTTCTTGTGAAAAATTCCTCAATTTCCCTATGACCTCATGGTCTCATCTGTGATTGTCGATAGAGCTTATAGTGTTATTTGACTGTTTTATAGACCAAAGGTCATCTCTATCATAAAGACGGGGGGCTTGCAAGGGACAAATAAAAGAAATCGTTAAAATGTGGCAGAGGCAGGGAGAGCATCACAGTTAATACAAGTCAAACGCGCTGGATCCTACATTTCTCATAATGCAACACTGCAGCAAATTTCATGGAGTTGGTCCCGAAATTCTTTTCTCAATACTTACTGAAATTTAGTAGTTAAGTAGTTAATAAATACTGAAATTTATCGATATCCTCAATACGATGCAAGTTTAGGACGGAAACCAATGATTTTTTTCTTGGATTAATCTCCAGATTATTACCTTGATTTATCGTGTACACTCGTGATAAAACATCAGAAGACAAAAACAAAATCGCCATCACAATTTTGCAAAGCACACAATCGTGTCATCAAATGTGTTGTTTTGTGCGATTGACAGTTAATAAAAATAAAATAAAAATTATTATGATGCCAAAATTAGCATATTCTCACTTTTTAGAAACTCGGATGAAAAGAGTCATTTTTACTTAAAATTACTTAACTGATAAATACATTTTAGTTGCAAGTAGTTGCAGATTATTTTTAAGGCAATTCACTGATCATATAATGAAACTACAAGTTGTTGCATCTCAACACAAACAACACAGGACCATCCTGGATAATGTAACACTCATTTAGGTTTATGTTATGACAGTCAGACATGTGAGTGGATTTAAAATGCTTTGTCACTGCAGTTTATAAACAACTGATATGGGATCCAGATTAATTAATTCAAGCTTTATTAATTTTAAAATCTGTTTCCTCCACACCGTTTCTTGCTGTAAATTGGGAGTTGCATTTAAATTCCGCTCATGTACACAGGCTTCTTGACCTTGATTCATCCCACAGAAGAGCTCTAATGGATGTAACTTTAGAGAAAAAAATCCAACCTCACTTTCCACGGCCACTGACTGTTTCACATTTTCTCTATGGGTGAAATTGGCTGAGTGCCCCCTTTTTTTAATAAAGAAAATAGTGAGCAGATGATTTGATAATGAAAACAATGACAGCCATGCATTATTTTGCTTAACTATCAGTTTCTTTCAAAGAACCAGTTGCTCTACAAAGCACACATGCCCTCTCATAGGTGACACAAGCTCTCACAAGCCCTGCAAACTCATCGGGTACGTTCCTGCATATACGGGGCATGCCTGGCATGTGGCTACAAGTTGAGTCATTGTTTTCATCTGTTGAACGATGTCGGTACAGGATGCAAACTGAGTAGAGTATCGACGGGGCTTTAATGCAGTATAAAGAAGTGAGGTGGCGGTGCGAGCAGGGTTGAGGATTGGATGAATGTGTAAGTGGAGGGCAGTAGAAAACATGGAGAATGGAGGAGGTTTCAAGCCCTTCGTTTAAAATAAAAGTTCTAATCCTGCAGAGTATATCATAAACTAATCCCAGTAATGCTCCTTTACTTTGACATGTCAGTGGTTAGTGTGTTCACTGTCTTAAGGGTGTTTCATGAAGGCTTGATATTAGCTGGGTGACTGGTCCAGGATATGGCTGAGGTGTGGGACATGCGGTAGACTCGAAACAAAAGAATACAAAGGTGACAAAGGGAAAGTTGTCTTATTCAAATGTCCTGTGTTCTGGGCAGTAGTGGCAGATGTGAACTACAGACACGTGTATATTCTGTATACACAAGGTGTATAAGACTGGTGAATTCAATTACAAATCACATCATACATTGTCATTGTGGAAAATCTTTTGTGTATGGGGCTGGAATAAAGATTCTTTGAACAAAGTGGATTTTGTCTAAGTATTTTATTCCGTCTCGAGCAGAAGGCAAACAGGTTTCACAGGGCAGTCTGAAAAAGTGTTGCGCTGAGGATTGTCTTCAGCAGAGCTTTATAGTGATAAGACATAAAGGGAGTTCACAGTGATCAAAGAGTTCTGCCCACATGCAATGCAATGTTGCACCAATTAGAAGGGCAAAAGGATATGTGGCAGGGGATGGGAGGAGGTCAAGGTAAGGGAAGAATGTGGGGCAGGGGATGGGAGTATGACAGGGAATGGGAGCAGGGGGTAGGTAATGGAGGAATGTGAAGGGAGGCATAAGCTATCAGGTCACAGAACAGTGCACGCGATATAGAACTACGAATCACACAGTATAAAGTATATGTAACACAGTATATAGAATATTTTCTATTACAACACTTTACATAGTGAGGTCAATATTACAATATTAGAGAGAAAAAAAACAACAAACAAATCCCACTTTGAGCAAGCACTTGGCGACTGTGGAGAGAAAAACTCCCTTTTAACAGGAAGAAAATCTCTGGCAGAACCAGACTCAGTTGTGGGCGGCCATCTGCCTCGACCGATTGGGTTGAGGAAAAAAATGGGGGAGAGAGGAAAAGTGGCCAGAAAGACGGGGAGAGAAGAAGGAGAGAGGACAGTTGAACAACCGCCGCTAATCTCAACCATACTGATACTTATAATAACAAAATTAATACTGACGCTTATAAATGCAATGATGTGGTTGTTATTATTAGAAATAATTAAAAAAATAATAATGACGGATTTGGGTCCTGCAGCCCTGGAGTCAGAGATACACTAGGAGAGAGAGAAAACACAAACAGTTAGTGACATGTAATTTAAACATATCGGGGGGGAGAGGAGTTGTATAACAGTTGTTTTAATCTCTACCAGACTGATACTTATAATACCAAAAATAGTACTAATAGTAGGGTGAGAGAGAGAGAAGAGGTAGGCAGGAAAAGGGGTAGTGAAGAGAGAGGGGGGACAGGAAAAGTGAAAGAGGAGATGGAGAGAGAGTTGGAGATTGTTTAACTGAGTTTGTAAGTTTTGGACATATTCCTGGAGACCTGTGTGCAGTGACTGAGGCAAGGCTAGCCTCCAAACTGGACGGCTGCTGCTTGGTAAACTGCAGCATGCATGTATCAAGGATTGGCACATTTTTCAGAGCAAAGAGGAAATCAAATTAACAAGTACTGTAATGCAGTACTAAGTCATTGATTATAGTTTCCAACTAAGTTCACAATTTTTCTTCCCAGACTAGGAGTCAGGCCCTTCCCTTCGTAGGATAAATCTAATGGGACATGACATGATTAATGGGGGAGAAGGGCTTTGAGGCTTTTCTCTAATCTTTGCTTTTTTTGTGAAATATTGGAACATTTAAACGCATTTGGGCACAAAAGGTTATTTAAATGAAACCATCTGTGAAGTGTAGAGGGGGAAATCTCTCTTTGGTGAAACTGCTAACAGAGTAAGGGGTCACAAGTTTGGGAGCCACTGGTTTAATGTTCAGCAATCCATTGTGTTTGGTGTGCTTAAAATACAAATCTGTTTTTTAAATGCAAAATCATAATCCAAATAAGGACTGCAACCAAATATTTTTCAGATTAATCATTTGAGTCTATTAAACTTTCAGATTCAGATCACATTGTCTAAAAGTATTTCTGTGTGAGTAAGTACATTTTTATGTTTGTGTTGAACAACTAATCCATCAACATACCTACAACTTGTCTTTGTCTGTGTATGACCGTTTAACTGTTGGCGAGACATCGTGCCCATGAGAGGACAGAATATTTTCCTACCGCGTCACTGAGGAGGAGGGGCCCCTCACTGTCAAAACAGGATGCAGGTCACACCTTATCTTGGCAGGGCATCATACCAGATTTACACACCCTCAACCTCTTTTCTGTTTAGGCTAAACAGACAATACAGCTTGCTCAACATTTCTGGGGGAGGACCGGCTCTTCCTAAACAGCAGGTCTGACTGGACTGGAAGATGAACAATACTACAGTTGTGATAAACTTTTCCTCTCAAAGCACTCTGCTGGTTCTTCGTCGGGACACTCGGTAACTTTGGTTTCTGTTGCCCCACATTATATCTGTCCATTCCTGTTCAAACCAACCTGCTCTTCTCCCTGCATCTCATTCCCCAGTTGGAAGTGCTTTCCTGTTCAGCAGTGATGTGATTCGTCACCTCACGGTTTCTGTGCTTCTTCACCATAACTGCATGCCTCACACACTCAAAACACAAGTTCCAGTCAATTCTGGAAAGCAATTATTTGGATTGACTACATTGCTGTACTCGCTTTGAAGATCAGGACCCTGATCTAAATGATTCACTCAGATCCTCTGAACCTTCATTTCAGTTCATGAGTCTCACTCCATGACATTGTCTCACTCATATTTATACTTAAACCTATATTTATGTTTGTAAATGTGTTCTGTGAATGGCGAGATATGATAGTGTACATGGTGGTTTTATACTGTCATCTACATAAAATATCTAACTACTTCTTCTACCATGGGTAGTAGATGAAACTGCGTTTAACCCTAAGTGGCAACCCACCGCTGGTTTGTGAGAGCTTGTCCACTGCGCCCACCTACACCCGCAACCATGCACCGATTCGACGGGCAGCTGTCAGTCACGCTGTATTCATGCTACGGTGCTTTATCGTCTATTTTACTCTAAATGAGACCACAGTTTATAAAATAAACATCATGCTGTATTGAAGAAGACTTGAAACTAGAGATTGAGACCGTAAACTCCTCAGGAAATGTTTACTGACGTTATTAATCAAGTGAAAAGTAGAGTAATTTTCTCACAGACTTCTATAGAAACCTACTTCTTTTTGCACCTAGTTCAGTCGCCCTTTGCTGGCAATTCCGAAGAATACAGGCTTCAAGCACCTCTGCATTGGCTTAATTTTCTGGACTCCATTTTTATATAAATTCTATGGCTTACCCATAACTCACTGCAAAGATGAGTGTAATCTGTAGGACTAAGTGCATTAAATTGCCGCAGTGAGACTGTGGCAGCATACAGACTGTAATCACAGGAGATAGTGGTCCAGTGGAGGGAATTGTGACATTAAAGAGAAAACAAAATGGAGAAAACAGCTGGAGCTGCACCACCACACTCCCACTGGAGCCGAAGGATCATACAGGTTACTACCAATTTAACTGCATCCACTCGGGGACTCCGAGGCTTCCCAACGCATTTGTTCCCACAGTGAGCTTCTCCCATCGGCCTTTTGTTGGCCTGCTTCACCAATATGCTGCCTGTTCCCACATGCTTTTTTTTCTTTGTCTTTTATCCTTTCTTGTTATTTTGGTCAGTATCTTATATGATGTGATCAAAGACATGATGTAAATAATTTAGAGGACTGAGCTTACCTCTATCTGCGTTTAATGTTTTATTCAGATCCTGTTGCTGCCAACTTTATCATTTCCATTTTCTTGCTGAGAATTGGACAAGAACATTGAAAACACTTCAATGTCTGTCTGTCAATATGCAGCTTGAACCCTGAGATAGTTAGCTTAGCATAAATACTGTTTTTTACACTTTGACCTTTTGTTTGGATTAAACAAATTTGATGAATTGTGTTGACTAGCACCTCTAAATCTCAATAGTTTAGCTAAGCTATCCAGCTAGTGGTCATAGTTTCTTAATAGTTATTAATTTCCCATTTTCTAGTTCAGATTTTAATTTTCCTTTGATTTTAAATGTGACTATAAATGACTGCTTTGCTCTCGTATCTTTATTTTTAAATGGAACTACAGCAAATAGCCAGCTAGCTTAGCTTAGCTTATTTTAGCATGAAGACTGCTCTGCTCTGTTTGTAAGTAGTCAATTTGACTGTTTGTCTCTTGTATGGATTTAAAAAAAATGGATATAATTAGTTAGATAGTGAGCTTTAGAGGTGCTGGTTGGTGTTTTCCCGTTTCCAGTCTTTATGCTACACTAAACTAACGCCCTCCTGGTGGCAAAATGTTGAACTATTCACCACCACAGCTCTGTACTTTAAAAAGTTTCAAGGAGAAAAAATTTGAAAATGTACATTGGCGTACATAACTTGGAAAAAGAAAAATATTTAGTCACCTATAGTCAGATCAACATCTAAGCAAGAACTTAAAACCTTTAATTAGATTTTTATTTGACTTCATGGGATTCCTGGGCTCATTAGCTGCAGCAGTGTAGCTCAGGCAGGATGTCTGTGGAGACACTGTGGTGTATGTCAGGAGTGGAAACAAATGCATTTGCAGAGGAGAGGCACTGGCTGGCCTGCTGATGGTCCTCAGAGGCTTAACAAGTGACTTTCACTGAGCACATCGGGAACAGGCAGCACTCAAACAAATGCTCTTAACTGGGAGGACAGACGAGGGGGGTTAAATCCTCTTCGGTCCCTTTTAGAAGCTTGTTGGCAAACCTCCGTTGGCCGTTATAAGTCTCAGCAAAGACACAATGACGTAAAAATGTTGTGTGATTGCTTGTGTTAGCCTGTCTATGTTTCCCCACGGACGAGCCGGTTTGATCAGGGAGCTGTATGCAAAGTCTTGTGGTTAGTCTTCTGATTTATTCCAAACATTTGAGCTCAGTTTGAAATCAAGTGAGCTAATTTATTAACATGCACTTCGCCCTGTGCATGCATGCACACCTGCAGTGCTAACTTAACTTTTGAATTACAAATTCCGGAACATTTGCTGGTTACTGCTTATTGAGTGTGAGTATCTGATGCTTTTCTCTTATTTATGTCATTGTTTGGTTTTGGACTCAAACAATCTGAATGTGTCACTTCAGATGCTCAAGATTATCAAATGTGATGATTTTATGCTTTTGTTTTGTTGGTCAGACAAAACAAGACATTTAACAACTTTTGTGGGGCATTTTATAGACCAAGCAATTAATCCAGTAACCACATTTCATTTATGAAATCAGCAGTCCTCAACTTGCATTGTAATCAGAATATATGTCACATGCTCACTCTTCCCTTTTCACTTGTCCAACGTGACCTCATGTGACACCTGCCTTCACAATGCTCATGTTATATAACTAGCATGTCGCGGCGAGTACCGCATCTCTGAGTGCATTGGTAGTTGTTTTTTTGTATCGATTCATGCGCTGCTGCCACTTTCTGCTTTGATACAAACCACTGAGATGTTTCCACTGGAGTGCTCGCTGTTAAAAGGCCCATCTCTCTTGCTCGCTCTTCCTCCCTCTCCTCTCACTAGCAGATTCTCTCATAGAAGTGAAGGGACCAGTTTCCTCCCGGTGCTCACTACAGGCCAGACAGGCCTTCTCAGCAGATATTAAAAGACCCTGTAAAACCGCAGCTTTCACTGTGTCCGCCATAGGAGTCGTTTGCTTGTCTGAGTGATGAGGCCATTCACAACCTAATGCGTTGTAAAAGACGGCCCCTTGTTTTTCTGACGGAGCTGAGGAATCTCGAGCTCACTTGGTTGGAGGGGCCTCCTTCCTCCTTGTAGTATTTCAGTGCAGTTTGCTATTTCTAGAGTTTGGTTTCAAAAGCAGGAGACTTAGTTTTGAAGAAGAAGCAGATGAATGACTGAATTATGTAGAAGAAATATTTGAGACAATAAGAAGCCAATAGAGTAATTTTGTTTGATAAAAAGTTTACAGAATAATGGAGATTGTTGGTTAGTATGGTCATACTATAAGGAGCTTAAGGGACACCGATTGACCCAGCTACCTCAAATCCTCATTGACCCTATTCTGCGCTTGCATGGAGGTGTATCCCCCCCCCCCCCCCCATAGCACATTACCACATCAGCAGCGCCTCTCAAACCCATTTGAGCGTTTGCTAAGCCAAACAACCCCCTTTAGTTTACAGTGATAACAGATGCAGATTTACCACTGAGAATCGACCCCCATCTTTGAAAATAATTCAGACAGAATTAGACAAAATCAGACTTCTCATGTTGAGGTCCCTGCTGTTAAATTTTCTAGTTAAAATTTCTGCCGGCATTGGCGGTAACTAGCTATGTTAATCGAGCTGAAGTTCACTTCATGATTTCTTTGTCCACTATGGCCCACTATTTGTTATTTCAAGGAGCACTGTTTTCAAATGGAAACACTTCACAAGAGCCATAAATGCAATAAGCCAATGATGGCTACATTCATGACGTGTCATGCTAAACCACAGGAGCTGAAGTGACCGAAAAGTTCGTCCACATCAGCAGTTGACTCGTGGAGAAGACGAGGAAACAGATGCTGTCAAACTGGGTCGTGTTTATCGTATTCATTAGAACGCACCGTGGTGCATTAACAGTCGTTCTTAAAAAGTCTCAAACTCGATGTGGGAAAACACAGCCGAAACCCTGTTTTACATAATTGATATCCGTTCCCATGGCGATGAATGAGTCAATCAACAGCCGGAAATATGTTTCCGTTTGGCAAGTTTTGTCCATTTTGATACGAGATTCATGTAAAACCGTAAAAAATGGGAAGCTCATCCGAGGCCTGTCATTAAGAACAGATGGTAAGCAGTGCACAGTGACTATTGATTGGTTGTTTACTTCGCCCTCCTGCAGCCCCAGAGGTGCCCCTGCATCTCCACGGGTGAGAGTTTAGGTTCCCTATTGTCATCAATAGTACACACAACACACACGCACAAAACACTCACATATACCTTGCTTGAGAGGCTCTCACTTACGCCTGAGTGGCCAGCTTTGGATGCCGAACTGTGAATGGCAGACGTGTGTGTGTGTGTGTGTGTGTGTGTGTGTGTGATGTAGGGAGGAGGGGGATGGAGTGGGGCTCTATCTGCCTTGTGCTGGTAGTCCTGTTAAATGAAGGCTTTGGCCACATAGTTGAGAATGACACCCTGTAGCCACAGTTTGTCAGTGCTCAATGTGGCACACAGCCTCTGGCATGAAGGTCTCCTCAGGCCGATCTCTGTAGGGAGCTGAGCCACTGCTCTTTCACAGGCTAATATCCCAGCCCCCGGCGTTGTCCCCCCATTCTCCTTGCTGAACCCTATGGAGCCGGCTTATGTCACCTACCTCGGGCTTAACTGGGGAGAAGTGTTAAACCTTGGTTTCCAGGTGAGTGTATAATCAGGCGATCTGCAGGGCTTGCAAAGGTCGACAAAGCATTGAATGGAATGTATAGTGTCCTAAACAAAACCAAAAGACCCCAGAAAGTGTTAAAGGTCTTGAATTGAATTCACAGAAGTCTTTTCACTTTTCTCTTTCCTGCTGTAGGCAGTCATGTTAACTATGAAAAGGTTTCTGATTTACAGGTTGCCAGGAGACATTATATAATTCAAAACAGCAATGATAAGTGGATTAATAGGTTAGTTCTTCGACAGAAAAGATATGAGGAACTATTACGATGTAATTCTGATCTTTCATTTTTTTCTTTTGAAATGCCAAACATTTGCTCTATCCAGCTTCTGAAATGTGATGATTTAATGCTTGTCTTTGCCACATATGAGTTTAAACTGAATATCCTTGGGTTCTAGATTGCTGCTCAGACGAAACAGTTGAACTTTAAGATATTGCCTTTGGATGAGGGAAATTATGATGCTGTTTTTGGCTATTTTTTGTCCATTTATAGACAAAGCAACAAATCTCTGACCATACTTTTACTTTAGATAAGATAGATAAGATACACTGTGGTGGTGATACTTTTGCTGTTGTTGTTTCTTTTGAATGTAAGATTTTATTTGTGGTGGAGTTTTTTTTTACACTGTTTTATTGGTATTTTTACTTAAAGACTTTGAGTATTGTACTGCACCACTTCTGTTTAAGATATACAAGAGGATCATCTGTCAAACTTCTTATTCAGCCAGCAGTAACATTCAAAATGTCAAGTTCCTGCTAAAAAGTTGTGGAAGAAGTGCATTGAAAATGCATTGTGCTTAAAAAGTACAAAAGTATGAGCACCAAAACATAATGAAAATACCAAAACTAAAATTCATTAGATAATGTACCTTTTTTAATTTGATTATATTTATTGATGAATTAATGTGTGAGAATCACTCTAAATGTTGCAGCTACTAAAGGTGGAGATAATTTTGACTACAATGAAAAAACTCCATTTATACTGCTGGATAGCTTTTCCTCTAATAACACATCATAATTAAATTATTATTTATATTTTATATAAATAATCTTAATCTGCTAAATAAGTACTTTGTAAGATGCCAAATAAATGTAGTTGAGGCACAGTATTTATCTGCTGCTTTAGCGGCTACATTTCATATTAAAGTAGAGTACATGAGTAAATGTACTTGGTGAATTGCCCTGCCTGAAATGATGCTGCGTTGGGAGGGAAGGAGTTAAGTTTGGTTGCTATGCAGTGCACAGAGAGCTGTATTATGCAAGCTGTGAAGCGCAGACACATGTGCACATGCGCGCAGTCACACACACATGCACACGCAGCCATGCATACACACACATACACAGACACAGACAGAGAGGAAGTACATTACAGAATGCTGAGCTCAGGGCTTAGGCTAGCTGCCAAGCATACTCTCCTGCATGTGCTCACACTCAGCTGAGGGCATACAGATTTTTCCAGCCCCCTCCTCGAGTCACCCTCTCTCTTTCTGTTACGTCAGTAGTTCAGCTGTGGGCCAGGCATGACTGGGGCAGAGAGAGAGAGAGAGTGAGAGAGAGAGAGAGAGAGAGAGAGAGTGAGAGAGAGTGAGAGAGAGAGAGTGAGAGAGAGAGAGAGAGATTTGTAAAACACAATGTTTATTAAGATTTACCAGAGAACATCACAGTCCTCTACAAATGAAATGAAAAAAAACCCACACACAACAACAACACAAAACAAAAACAAAAAACTGAAAAAAACAGAATAAATCAGGTCATAAAAACAGAGTGAAAGATGAGAGAGAGAGATTTTTTTGATTTTTAAAACACAATTTTTATTAAGATTTACCAGAGAGAATCACGGTCCTCTACAAATGAAATTGGAAAAAAAACACACACAACAACAACACAAAACAAAAAATAACTGAAAAAAACTGAATAAATCAGGTCATAAAAACAGAGTGAAAGATGAGCTCTCCCTCATTCACTGAACACACACCCCTGGTGAAACACCACTGTTTTAAAAACTCTTGTATGTCGTTCATCAGAGAGTGGAACCTGAAATCCACTCAGAGAGAGAGAGAGAGAGAGCTCTCCCTCCTTCACTGAACACACAGCCGTGAAACACCACCGGTTTAAAAACTCTTGTATGTCGTTCATCAGAGAGTGGAACCTGAAATCCACTCTCACCCTGGCTCTCACCAGAGACACAAACATTTTTGTCAGCCTGTGTCTGGACACATTCCCTATCTTGTCTTTCCTGCTTTTATAAATCGACAGTTTGGCCTGACCAACCATAAAATTCAGCAACTGCCACTTTTTAGCATCTTGTTTTCTGTAGCCAGCACCAAAAATAAAAACAGTCTCCGTAAACATTTCCCCACAGTCGAAAAACACAGTTTTTAAAATGTTAAAAAGAGGTTTCAGTCTGTGACAGTCCAGATAACAGTGAATGATGGTCTCTGTGTGTGGACAGAATGGACATGTAGAGGACACGGCGGGATTTCAACCAGCGTCTTCCTGTGAGTTGCCAGAACACAGTTTCTGTACAAACCTTTTCCAGTTTGCATGTGGAAATCAGCAGCAGTGTCCGGTGAGTCAGCATGATGTATTAAAAAAACAAGGTTTGGAAAAGGGTCCCCCGAGTCGGGGGCTCCGGTTCCGTTAAAATAGTCCCGCAGCATCTCCTTCTCCTCACTGTCCAGTCTGTTGTTCCACTCGTTCAGAATGGTCCTGGTGTGGCGGACCGACCGCAGGGCCAGCAGGGAGGCCACTGCCTCCGTGTTTTGGAAACCAGGACCAGCAGCCTCCACGATTCCCTACCGTTTCGTCACTCCAGCTCCCGTTAGTCTCTCGGTGAGTCTGGGTCTGCTGCCATTGGGGAGATCCAGCCGGGCCCCCCACACCAGAGCCAGAACAGAGATGCTGCAGGTTCCAGTCTATTCCATCTAAAAAGTTTCCATGCTTTAAAAAGAGATTTTTGAAAACAACTTTTATTAAAAAATTCACCAGAAACATCAGGGTCAAATGCACAACCCCCCCCCCCCCCCCCCCCCAAAAAAAATCAAAGAATGCATTAAATTAAAAAAAAGTCATCAAAACACAGAGTGAAAGATGAGCTCAATTTTCGGAAAGAGTCTCCCGAAATCAAGGGTTCCGGTCCCATGAAAATAGTCCCGCAGCATCCCTCTTTCTTCACTGTCCAGTCGCTTGTTCCACTTATTCAGAATGGTCCTGGTGTGGTGGGCCCAGCAGAGAGGCTGCTGCCTCCGTGTTCTGGAGACCAGGACCAGCAGCATCCACGATCCCCTAGACTAGAGAGAGAGAGAGAGATTTTTTTTGATTTTATTAAAAACAACTTTTATTAAAATTTACCAGAGAACATCACGGTCCTCTACAAATGAATTGAAAAACAAAAGACAAAAATTCAATAAATTAATGTACTGAATAAATCAAAACATAAAAACACAGAGTGAAAGATGAGCTCTTCCTCCTACACTGAACACACAGCCGTGGTGAAACACCACTGGTTCAAAAACTCCTGTATGTCCTTCATCAGAGAGTGGAATCTGAAATCCACTCTCACTCTGGCTCTTACCAGAGACACGTACATTTGTGTCAACTCTTGTCCGTCTTTAAAATGCTAAAAAGAGGTTTCAGTCTGTGACAGTCCAGATAACAGTGAATGATGGTTTCTGTGTGTGGACAGAATGGACATGTGGTAGACATTTATAAGAACCAGATTAAAAAGCTCATACTGGGCTCTGACTACGAAAAGTACAGTGTGGGACTCTGGCAGGATTTTTTTTGCAAACAGGAGAGCTACTCCTCTGCTGGCGCTGCTAAGATGACTTAAAACCACTTCCCCATCCCACTCCCTCCTCCAGTCTATCCCGTTTAAAGCGTCGCTGTGCGTTTCTTGTAACATTGCTATCTTTATTCCTTTAAGCTTTAAATACTCAAAGAGGCAAGCCCTCTACCTCACATCTCTGCCACCATTTATATTAACAGTGGAGATTTTAAAAGTACTCATAAGATCAGTCGTGAGGAGAGATACACACATTAAAAACGATACAAAAGTAAAGACCGACAGCAGACGGACTGTCTTACATGTCCTCATTGTCCTCAACATTTAAAAGCTCAAGTTTGATCCTCCGAACCAGATTCTTCAATCTGTAGAACTCCTGGTCCGTGAAGCCTCCTTCACCTCTAAGGTTCATCTGAGCTCGCATTGAGGTTAACAACACCATCTTGTCCCCAAAATGGTCTTCAAACTTCACATTTTTGCAGTGTTTCATTTTCTGAAGGAACTGTTTTATCTGTTGTACCTTGTACATTTCTTCCTGCACCGAACCAACAGTGACCTGCGAGTCAGTAAGAGGCTGACTGACTGCAGTACAGTCCCCCTCTTCCTCATCCTCCATGTCCATCCCTTTGTCCTCATCCTCATCCTCCCCCACCCCTTTTACCTCCACCTCCTGCCCTACCTCTTCCTCCCCCACTGCCACTTTTTTGGCCTGAGAATCGTCCTCGCTCGTCTGTTTTCTTTTCCTCACCGCCATTATGAGATAGGCTGACTGATGCCAGTACAGTCCTTCGCCTCCCCTTCCCCCATCCCTGTATCCTCCTCTTTTTCGTTTCCCACCCCTTCCACCTCCCCTCCATCCACCTTCTTGTCCTCCTCCACCACCTCCTCCCCCACTGCCACTGTGTTGACCTGAGAACCACTCTTCTTGTTTTTCTGTTTTCTCTTCCTCGCAGACACTTTGAGAACATTCCCATTTTCGCCCAACACAACCTCAGTATTTCTCACTGTGTCCACCGCTGTGACTGCAGGGACAACAGTTGGCCCATCTTCAGCTGATTTTCCACTGTCGTTGAGGGTCTGTCCTTCAGTATGACTGTGAGGCCTGTCTACTGACTTGTCCCCAGCCACCTGTTCAGTCCGATGTTTAGTCTCCGCATCCTCAGACTGAACCTGACTTTCACCTGTTCCTGACGGCATCTGTTTTTCAGTCTGACCTGGTGGATCTTTGTCCACGCCAGATTCAGCTGCTGTCTGCTTGTTCCCAGGGTAGGCTATCACTACACACCCCACCATTCCACAGCCAAAACACTTCTCTCTTAATCCCCCACTTTGAGTCTGAACACTAGATCCAGCTCTTCGTCCTTCTCATTGAGGATCATCAACACTTGTCTCCTGTGAGAGACGACATGTCTCAGCAGAGTAACCCAACAGTCAGACACTAGTCCGGAGACACTAGTTTACCGTATTTCCACAGCTCCCTCCGCAGAACTTCATCCTCGATGAACGGGGGGATGTTGGAGACTGTGACTCTAGTAGCCGGTGTCACTAGCGAAGTCACGGAAACAAACGCGTCCTTAATGACAATCCCCGACTCCACCACCGTGTTCGCCTTCTCCACGCTATCCACAAACATTACGACCCAACCGTTCATCCGGGCGGCCGACTTGATGTTGCCATGGCCGATTAAATCCCCCACTGCCAGGCCGCAGTCGTCCACCGAGCACGGGAAACTCGAATACACTTTGAACCCCTAGCGCGCGAGTCAGGATGGTGAAGTCCATGCTGTTGGCTTTGATGTGTGATGACACCAACCACACACGCACCAACAACCCTCCCCAAACACGCACCAAACCCCCCAACAAAGACGCAATAAAAACAACTCCACCACACACACTTACACCATAGAGCACTAAGTATCAGTTTGACCAGAAAAAACGGGTTTAAACACTTGCCGAGATCACTTCAGAGAGAGCCTCCGTGAGCGCGCCTTCCCACAGAGAGAGGGACAGAGAGAGAGAAATTTAGATTTTTTAAAAACAACTTTTATTAAAATTTAGCAGAGAACATCACGTTCCTCTACAAATGAATTGAAAAACAAAAAACAAAAATTAAGAGAGAGAGAGAGAGAGAGAGACAGGATGTGGACTAGTGGTTGAGCGAAGTGTGCCGTCTCTGCTGAACTGAACACAGTTTTCTGTATTTCTAACCAAAGTTTCGCTCTCAGATTTAGTCTCGTTGCCGTTCCCACCTCTTTTGTTTTTACTCAGTCTGGCGGTATCTCTTTGCCCCCACCACATTTCCAAAAAAAAAATCCTACTCTGTTTACAACGTTGTTGCACTCAGCAGGGGTACGTGTGTCAGATTTGTGTTGTGTGTACAATGTGAGGACAACTGAGAAAGTGGAAAGGAAATCTCCAAGATAATGTTCCAGGGTTAATAGCTCTGCTTCTACTTTTTGCACACGTTTGTGCACTTTTCCAGGTATTGAACTGTTTGTCAGACTTGAATGACACGATTAAATGTCACGTGCCAGTTTATTAGAAAACACCAAGCTCGAACTGATGCAGTCCAGTGCAACAGCAACAGATTTCACTGAAAGAGACACTCACCTGCTCCATGTGAAGACAGAGGATGGCAGAATGAATGAGTCGGTGTACTTAAAAAAATTTTTTTATGGAAACAATGCTCGTTGCCAAAATTAAAAAATAGAAAGAGAGAGCACACTTGCCTGTGGGTTTACTTCCATGTCCCTAACCCCAAACACAGAGGATTGCAGAAATTGGAGATAAAGAAGTATAGTTTAAGGTCACATCGACTCTCCTCAGCCTGTCCCAACACACACAGAGACATGCAGGTCTTTTAGCCTGTAAGAGGGCCATAGGTTCACAATACAATAGCAGCTCTCTGTCTGCAGTGAAATTATCCCGTTGGCCCTGAGAGCGGGAGGAGGCGTTCAGTGAAAGGTAAGCACCAGAGGTGTTGTGGAAGGGAAATGAACAGGAAATGAGAATATTTTGGTCTGTGTGCTCTCTGCCTTCCCTGCCCTCTCCCAGTCTGGGTCTCGCTTTTACAGTTTTAAGCCCCCCTGCTCTTTACTGGCATTATGAAGGTTAGGTTGAACCACATTGGTACTGATTATCTGGGTTCATCTTTCTTGAAGAGGACAACGATCAGAAAATTATGCAAAGATAGAAAAGTTTATGTAGAAGTTCCACAAGTCCCTTGATTTTTTTGGGGGGGCATTTATATGCTGCTTTGGTCAAATAAAGTGACCAATGAAGATTTTATCAACTGCAGCTGATTAATGTTAATACTGTAACAGCCTCACTGAAACATCAGTCTGTCTGAGACTGGTAAAGACCAAAAACAGAGCCAAAAGGGCTTGAATACTGGACTTTCACACACACACACATGACTCTAAATAAATGGTCATGATGTTCTGTACGTGCTTGTTTGTGTAAATGAACAACAATATGTTCACCAAATCTACATAAAAGGTAATAATACGTGAGCATTTGCTTTGTTTAATTCGATTTAATATAAGTTGGTTCTTCGTATTTATTTTTTTCTTCTGAAGGATGAATTGTAGATGATTAACCAGTTTCTGGACACCCCTATTTTGTGCACAAGCCTAAGAATAATGTACTCAAAATTAAAAGGTAACTGTTCTTCAACACTTTTTAAAGGGTTTTAAATTCATGATCAAAAAGTCAGAATGAGTGTAAGAGATACTGAACCAAAGTTAAAGAACCATTAACATGGTAGAAATATAATGATTATTTTCTTTGTGTTATTTGAATGTTTTCTGGCAAAAAAAGGAATTCAAGGCCACAAGTCTGCACCAGTTCTCTGCCATCAGCTGTCACGATGATACGTGGATCCTAAAATGCTTCGTACAGATAAAATCAGGACAATTGGAGATTTCGAACAATGAATAATTCGTCAAGGTTGTGTGAGTCGAGCACAGATCTAAAGTAGTGCTCTGAGTCCAAGGTGTACCATGCGTTGGACAGTGTATCATGAAACTAATATTTTTTTCTGTTTCTCTGCAGGTTTTCACCTCAGCGGCACAGTGAGGGATCCTGCCACATCTTTGGAGCCCGAGCAAGTGTGCAATGTGAGCGTCAGCTTCGACCGTTGCAAAATCACGGCGGTAACATGCAGCTGTGGCAACAAGGACATCTTCTACTGCGCCCACGTTGTGGCGCTCTCGCTGTACCGAATACGGAAGCCTGAGCAGGTCAAACTGCACCTGCCCATCTCCGAGACTCTTTTCCAAATGAACAGAGATCAGCTGCAGAAGTTTGTGCAGTACCTGATCACGGTGCATCACACGGAGGTGCTGCCGACAGCGCAGAAGCTAGCAGACGAAATACTGTCGCAGAACTCAGAGATCAACCAGATTCACGGTGAGTGGAGGGTCTGGGGTCAACGGTTGTTATTCATGATGTCGGTGGAAGAAACAAGCTGAGCTATCCCATTAATGTGTTTGAAGCACAGGCAAAAAACACTCACAATCAAAGGCAGGTACCTGCGTTAGATTTTCCAGCTTAAGGCGGTGGTCCTGGGAGAAGACGGAGGAAAAACAAGCTATTTAGGAGATCAGGGGGGAAACACTTTGAGGCACACACACACACACACACACACACACACACACACACAATTGTCTTTGTACACGTGTGAGGACCCTCGTAGACATAATGCATTAAAGAGACCCTAATTCTAACTTTAAACTTAAGCCTGACCTTAACCTTAAAACCAAATCTTAGCCTTCAGACAGGCCTTTGAAGTAGTGATGCCCGTTTTTGTGCTGTCTTCACAGCATAAAAATGTCCTCACTGTGAGTAATACAAGCCTACAACAAACACTCTTGAATCAGGTCAAGTTTGACTTTAATGAATTGCAAGAACGTATGAAGCATGGAAGCGGACAAAGCTTGTTATGTTTCAACCACTGTTTTTTGGGGGGTTTTACATGAATATTAAGTACCACAAAGTACACACAGTGTGTTGCACATTGTATCCCAAAGACTAGAAACAAATTAATCACTCAAAGAGTGATGTGTACTGTATGTAAACACAGCAGTGTATCGCTATGCTGAAAGTACAAGGTGCACCTTTTGGTACTCTGTGTTCTACAAAAGAATACATCACATACACTGTGGGAATCATCACAGGCTTCTGAATGAGTTACTCAGTGGTGCTTTGTTGTTTATTGTTGCACAATTTGTAGTACTTTTGTTTTTCTTGTCCTGCCCACTGGTTAACACTAACTCACTAATGATAGTTTGAGCTGGTTTATGCACATCTCTGTGACTTGAAGGTAATTTCTGGTAGTTGCTAATATACTTATGTATATTTTTAATTTTAACCATTACTGCTTCAACAGATGCTTATGGGTTAATCTGCTAATTATTATATCAGTTCATCAATCAATCATTTTGTCTATAAAGGATAAAAATTGGCATTGTAATTTTCCACATTTCAAAACCTCCCAAGTTTTCTAGGTATAGGTAAAACATGGTGAATAAATATCTGAGAAACTGGGACCAGTGATTGTATATTGTAGATTAAAATATGACTAACAGAGTTAAGTGATAATTCAGATATTTGCTGGGGAACTCTCTTTATATCGACTCACTGTCTCAGCTCTACAGAACAGGGTAGATATTTTATGATACTTTTTGATACAGTCTGTGTTTCTTTGGGTACATGTTGTAGTACACTTTGCTGTGTTTTGTGTACTGTGGCAAAATATACAGGTAATGTAGTAAACAGTAGTATATTTTCAAATATGTTTTATAGTTTTGCTCGATTTTCTTTTGATCCTTGGTACAATGCAGCACCTTGTGTGTTATGATGCACGTTGTGTTACAGAACCTGTAATATTCCTCATTCCAGTTTGTTTACACATACACACTTTTCATGCAGTACAGTAACATGCAGTAGTAATACAGCAGTGCAATACTGCATACATATACATTTTATGTCTGTCTGAAGATGGTTGTCCTTGCAGCCTCTTTGCGTTTGTACACTCTTGCCTTAGGTTGCAGTTTGGCAGTTTTCTCTTGACTGCTTTTATGTACACTGGCAAATATTAGAAGCTATTTTTTCTGAAGTCTTATGGATTGTATCCTCCACGGTGACACAGTGTTCAAATTGAAGGATGTATTGTTCACTCCTATATGCTGGTTACTGTTGCAGAGTTTATGGTGTTGATCAGTGTTTGAGCTCAATCAGCGCTGCATTGAATCATTAGTGCATTAGAATTAAATCAGTGCAGACATAGTCATGTCTGGACTTCCAAGAAAAGACTATATACAAACTTTAGTTTATTTTATTTATTATATTTATATTTAAATGTCTGTTACTTCCTAACAGTTTAAATGATCAGTGGTGCAAAGTAACTAAGTACATTGTAAAGTACAAGTTTGAAATACTTTTCTGCTTCTTTATATCCTCCTACTCCACTACATTAATTTGAGAACTTCAGCTACTAGTTGCTTTGTGGCCTACATTCTGATTAATAACAGATTATAATCAGCATATAAATTATGATGCGTTGTTAGAAGTTAAAACTATATACCTTTCCAATTTCCACAGGAACATTGACAGGCTACCCAGCAGTTTATGAAATATTAATTTAGCCAAATAAACTGCACCATTAGCGTTATAAACATATGATCCATATGCATCAATACTTTTTAATCCAAATACATTGGAAAATATACTGAAATCAGACCGTTCTGCATGAGTAGTTTAGGTAAAATAAGAAAAGATAGTTTAGAACTATTAATTAGTATTTACATGATGGTAGAAACTATTTTACATGATATTTTTTATGTGCATCACATATTCATAACAAGATCTTCATCATCAATTAAAAAAAATAACATAGTCATGTATACAAAAGACTTAAGCTGTATATAAATTGTCATTCTTATTCATAGCCTTGACTCAATTGAGAGTTTTTACAGCTTCTGTTCTCGATATGTAATTATATTTTATGTACTGTATTTCATCTTGTGAAGTTTCACTCTGAGGTCATGTCACCAAATTTCTCAGGGATTTTTATGATAATAAACAACTCTGCCTCTTTTGAATGCAGGACTTGCTACTGCTCATTTTTACTTAAGCAAAAGATAGGAGTGGTTCTTCTGCACCTGAATGTAGACCTAATGTGATGAATCAGATCATTTGATTTTGATGCCATCTGGTTATGCGTTGCCAACTGATTTCTGTCACTCATTGCAGGAGCTCCAGATCCGACGGCGGGGGCCAGTGTGGATGATGAGAACTGCTGGCATCTGGACGAGGAGCAGGTGCAGGAACAGGTGAAGCTCTTTCTCTCGCAGGGTGGGTACCACGGCTCTGGGAAGCAGCTCAACTTACTGTTCAGCAAGGTAACATATGACCACGCACAATCCTCAGCCCGGCAAGCATCACACACTGTACTGTGGCACGTGTACGCCAGCCTTTACCCACAATGCCTCCCACCCACCCCCCACCACCCGTCTGTGCAGGTGAGGGAGATGCTGAAGATGAGGGATTCCAACGGCGCTCGCATGTTAACGCTGATCACAGAGCAGTTCATGGGCGACCCCAGACTGGTGCTGTGGAGGCAACAGGGAACCACCATGACTGACAAGTATAGACAGCTGTGGGATGAACTAGGTATAGTGTGACACACACACACACACACACACACACACACAGATTGAGAGTGTCAACTTGTCAACCCTTGAGTACCAGATTCAATCTTCAAACTCATTCTGTATCTAGTTTAATCTTCAACAATTTGCTGTATTTCATAAGTTCATCATTTGTTTTGAATGTAAAATGTTATTTTGTATGTAATCAAAGCTATCAGATAAATATAGTTTTAAGTAAAATATTAAATGTAGTGCAGTATAAGTAGAAACCCATGAAAAGGGTTACAAGATAAACCAGAGGGTTCGGGAGATGGTTAATATGACTATTTACAGTAATTATTTTGGATATATATTCAAACTATCTGAGGAGAATACCTTTTTTTGTTCGCAGTGCTAAAAACTCTAACTGCAAAAATGTAAAAACGTTAATATGAAGAGAACTAGTAACCAGGTCGTCTGCATGCTGCTCATTAACATTTAAATTCATAATAAAAACTGTTGTATGAAATGCTCAATCACAAATCTTCTACTTAATAAATCATGAATTAGCCTGCAGGTTTAAACCCCCACCCCCCCAGATTGTTGCTCTGCATTTAGTTTTCCCTCGTCGTCGTCCTCGGTTCAGCCTTAACAAAGAAACGGAGGATATAGCCTCTCTCCTCCTGTCCCCTTCCCCCACTCCTCAGCCTCCCTACCCTTTCACTTCCTCCTCTGTCTTCCCTTTCCCCCCCATCACTTCACCTCCTTTTCTTTTCTTCTCCTGTTTCATGTTGTCATCTGCCGTCCTTTATTTATCCCTTTATCTTCCATTCTTCACCCAGTGTCCTCATGTGTTCAGCAGGCAACGCAGGTAGTATCGGCAACAATTAGTCAACTCATTCATCAGTTGATGATGATTATGGTAATTGATAAATTCATTGATTTACTTCTCAAGTTAAAGTAACAAAAGAAAAAGGTTTAAAAATCAGCAAATTATTTCCTATATTTAATGGCTGTGAGAATTTGGTGCTTTTTCTTGTCTTATAATATACAAATTGTACGTTTCTTGGTTTTTGATGTCTGCTCGGACACTCAAAATGCAACTGACGAACATTTTTGACTTAATTCTTTTTTTCTAAAGTGCATTGCAAAAAATAAAAAAAGTGACTAATGGTGAAAATACCGGCAGATGAATCAATAGTGACAAACCATCATTAGTTGTAGACGTGCAAATTGCTTCTGCATCATGCAGCTGCATCATGCAGCTCTTCTTTACATCAGGTGGATGGAAAGGTTTCAGTTGTATCTGTGCTGCCAACGTCATCGATAACTCCTCTGGAAAAGATCGGAGAATTATGGCGACGGTGGATTTTTCTTTTCATCTTATGCATACGCATGTTTATTTGGGTCAGTCAAATGGACAAGAACTAACTGTGCTGTTAGTGGGGTTCACACTTGAAGCTGCTGCCATCAGGAGTGTGTGTCAGACAAGCAGACGGGAGGTGGACTTGTGCATAGACTGATACATTTTGACATCTGCTTTTTAGCATATGTGCCTAATATTACAGTATTAATAATACAAGAATGGCATGCAGTAAAGCAGTCCCCTCAAATCCAATCAAGCCGCACCAATTTCACACACTCATAGACGTCTGTCCTCTAAACGTTTCCTTAAAAATGATAAATCCCGACATTTCAGCACGTTGTTCTGTTTGTCAGGTTGTTTTTGTCTGTAAATGAATTGTCTTTGTGTACTTTTGTTTGCCTTAGATTGCTCCTTGTATCTAGTTTTGATAAAAACCCAAACTGGAATAATATTTTCACAATAATCAATAGCACAGGTCTTCCGCTGCAGGACAACAGCAGTTTTTGTCTAACTGTGTGCTTGTGTGTCTCTGCAGGGGCTCTGTGGATGTGCATCGTGTTGAACCCCCACTGTAAACCCGAGCAGAAAGGTTTCTGGCTTCGACAGCTTCGCAGGTGGAACAGGATAGACGTCTGCCCCTTGGAGGATGGTAACCATGGCAGCGAGCTGACCAATCTGACCAACGCGCTGCCCCAGGGTCCCCCCGGCAACCCAGGTGAGATGGTACCTGGCTGAAGCCGAAACGCTGTCTCTTTTTTATTTTATTTTCCCCCCCAAATCCTCTCCCACATCACATATGTGGCTCAGGACGTAGAGCCGTTTGTCCACCAACCCGAAGGTTGGCGGTTCGATCCCAACTCTCGCCAGTACACATGCCGTTGTGTCCTTGGGCAAGACACTTAACCCTAACTTGCCTCTGACGGCTCTTCCGACAGTGCATGAATGAGTATGAATGTGACAGAAAAATGCGTGGTAAATAGCAGCGCTGTATGGATATGTGTGAATGGGTGAATGTGACTTTCCTGTAAAGCGCTTTGAGTGGTCTATATGACTAGAAAAGCGCTATATAAATACAGTCCATTTTACCATATTTTCTCATCAGAACATTCCTCTCTGTGTCTCCTCCTACCTCCTCCTCCGTTCCGTTGTTGTATGAATGCTGGAGAGTCTTCTTTCTCCCCCTCCCCTCTGTTTTAATCAAGTCTCCTTCTATCAATCTCGTGCCTGCAAGTGGTATTACCTTTGTAGTGCACGGCTAATGGAACGAGCCTAATAACATGTTTTTTCTGGGCCTGTATTCCTGTGTCTGCTTCCACTGTTGGTTTGTTCCACAGAGTGAAGAACCAGACACCCGAGCATTTCTATTTGTGTGTAATAAAGATGTTCAGAACGAGCAGTGTTACTATGACTGCTCTTTCTCTGTAACGGCTCTTGTGGTGTTATTAACATTTTCAATTCTGCTACGACAGCGGTTTTGTAAGTCAGTGACATTCTAATATTAATAGATTTTGTCACTCCTATTATAATTCTTTGGCTTGTATTTTCTTGTTTTTTAAAGCTTAAATTCCAATTATGATCATAAACATTGGCATTTTGTTGTTTTTTTAACTTTTATATTTTTTCATTATTTTGTAAAAAAATTAATTGAAGTATTCTGAATTACATATTAGCAGTTACTGTTTGTTATTCACCACTGACAATGAGGATTACGATGCTATGCAGTTAGAGTTATAGAGTTATGACTTGGAGGAGGAGCATGGTTTTCACCTGCATGCACCTGTCCCTATCTCCTCAGACAATGCTAGTCCCGCCCCCGTGCCCCTCACAGTCTGAAAAGCTCTGTGCTGCCATGTTTGCATAAAAACTTCCTGACATTCTGTTGTTCCACTCTCTCAGACTCACTCACTCGGCCTCACCGGACCGTGTTCACGCGGGCAATCGAGGCCTGCGACCTGCACTGGCAGGACCCCCACCTGCAACACATTCTCATGGAGGACCACTACACCCACTACTGTTACCATGACAACCTAGACAGCTCCCTCTTCGACGGCCGAGGGTGGCCCCTGTGGCACGGTGAGAGAGCGGGGACACTCTGTGGTTCAAGGTGTGAGCAAGTTCAATCAATAAAAAGTCTTGAAATGTCTTTTCTTCTTCTTCTTCCATCCGGCAGAGCATGTCCCCACTGCCTGCGCCCGAGTGGATGCCCTGAGATCACACGGTTACCCCAAGGAGGCGCTCAGGCTGGCCATCGCCATAGTCAACACACTGAGGAGGCAACAGCAGAAACAACTGGAGTTCTTCCGCACTCATAAAAAAGGTCAGTTAAACCTCCATCAGGAGGAAGAGGATGAGCCTCTGTTGCTCTTCATCAGGTCTCCTTCCTTTATTTTCCCCCATTGAAGGGTTTTGGGGAGAGTTTCTACCTGATTGAATGCTCAGTACTGTTCAGTACGTTGAGACAACTGTGTGTTATTTGGCAAAATTAATATAACTGATGAAAATCAAATGATGCCATTCACATATATAAGTTCTGTATTTAGGCCCATAACCCCTCCAGTCACAAGTATATAAAAATAATCTGCTATGCCTAATAATTAGATTATTTTGGGGGTAAATAACATTATTTACCCCCAAAAAAAGTAATTTAAAAAACCCCTCTGAAATGGGGTTGGAAACCACCCACTCTTTTTCCCTCATTGAGGAATTATGAGACTATGAATATTCATGATATGCAAATAACATAGGTTTGTGCGCTCCGCCCACCACAGCTGCTCACGCTAGGTTGACCGGTGGAAGAATGTGCGCAACAAGATGGCTAGCTGCAACATCGGCAAGATTCAGCCATAAAACTTTCACAAACTGCTAATGATTACTGATGTTCAATATTTGCATATTGAACATCGATTGGTTTTCTGTATTTGTTGACGTACCAAATCTAGCTTGCCAGGATTCAAATTGCAGAGAAGTGCAGAGAAATCTCCTACTCCAAGAGAGGAATGTGAAAACACCTCTATAGTGACAAAAAATTGTCCCTATAGTCAACGTCAGACATTTTAGAGGATGGAAACAGAAGAAAAACACTTTTTTGAGTGGAGGAGGACTTTAAGTATTATTAATAATAAAGAAGATGTATCCTGTGTGGCATATATAAGACTTTGTGCCCCTTGAGAAACACCACACTTAAGCATGATTTAGGTTTTTAAACTTTCTCGCCCATTCATAAACTACATTGTACTGGTCCTCAGAAATCATCACTGAGACTCCACCAGCCATGTTTTGCACAGAAACATTTAATATTAGGCTATTAGCTTTCATATATTCATAATTTCATATTAAGTGGTAGCAGGAGCCTCTACTCACCAATAATACATTAAAACCATCATTATTTATATGATGAGTTAGAAATCCGTTTTAGCTTAAAATGTCTGTATTTTAATATTTGTGCTAAAAGCTACATGACCATTAAAAGCAATAAAAGACATTAAGTGAAGACTCAAACCTTGTGGGGGGTCCCATGCTTGCTTTAAAACACTAAAAATATGTTTTCTGATTCATAAAACCTTCACTGATCTATTATATTATATCAGTCGCTTTAAAAAAATCTGCTCCAGACGCGTTTGAAGACACAAATATTCTGCTTGGAATCATGTCTGATCTGGTCCTTTTACAGAGTCTATGAATAATGCAAATTTTTTTCACTTCAAAAGTTTAACAGCTGGACACAAGATGTCTCCGACTTCCCTGGAAAGTCTCTTCTCAGTGTTACAGTATGTGCACTGGAGGTTTCAAGTTTCTATACTTCTCTCTCATGCAAGTTGCATATTGGACCAGGATTTGGCTTCCAGATTAGTGATAATCTCACAATCTCGCTGCTGCCTCCACATCTTAAACTTTGTAAGACAAGCGGAGAAACTTTCCTCCCTTTCAGCACATGGATGTGAATACCAGTGAAGCAACAACAAAGAAGGAAATCAAATCAAAGTTTGCTTTGCCGCTTTGTGCCCAGTCTCCTTATACTCATCAGAGTCACACCACAGTGTGTAAATGGTTAAGTGTGTGTGTGTGTGTGTGTGTGTGTGTGTGTGTGTGTGTGTGTGTGTGTGTGTGTGTGTGTGTGTGTGTGTGTGTGTGTGTGTGTGTGTGTGTGTGTGTGTGTGTGTGTGTGTGTGTGTGTGCGCGCGTTCGTGTGTGTCTGTGTCACTGCAGAGCTGCTCCATAAAGGCATAACATCAGTTACGAACATGGACGGTTGGGTGGGCCACCCTCTGGACCCCATCGGCACACTGTTCAGCACCCTGATGGAGATGTGGCAGGGCAGTGAGGACAGAGTCCTCGACTTCTCAGGTACATACACAACATGTGAAACAGAGAATGTGTCTCTGTTTCAGTTGACCGTTCGTCAACTAGTGCCACGTGTAGCAAGATGGCCCCAGTCTTTTTGGCGATTCGTCTTCCACGGGCGCTCTGTTTTACGTTTGTTACAGCCCTGTTTTTATGCATCTATCTGGATGTGTCTGCCCTACTGTGCTATGATCGTCAAGCCCTGTTTAACATTCGCGACCGAGATCTCCCTGAGGTTCGGGCAGCTAGACCCGAACCAGGAGATTGGACCAAACCTCCCCCTCCCATGCTGTCAGGTATCCCAGTTTACCTGCGCCGCATGCCCGCGGCCCCTCCTCGCAAGAAGCGCTCCAGGAGACGAGGAAGGAGGGGAGGTCTGCTGGTGAAACTTAAGATCCAACTGCTCCGTCCTGTTGTCGCTGCCTCGCCTGTTACTCCTGCTGAAGCCTTCCTCGACCGTGATGCTGCTAAACTGCCTCGTCCACCGTTGCTTCCAGCCCCTCAAGCTGTCCCGACAACGTTGACCGGACCGTGTCGTACTCAAGTCCCAACTCGACGGCGTTCCCTGCGTAGGTGCAGCCGTGGTGTTGACCACACCAGCCTACGCCTGTTGAAGCTCACCGGACCATCGGCTGGCGACGAGCTAACCCTCCAGATGGCCTTTATAAACGTGCGGTCCCTGGCGAGCAAAACTTTCATACTTAACGACTTTTACATCTCCTGGGAGCTGGACTTTCTGTTTCTGTGTGAGACCTCGGTCTCTACCGGCGAAAACACGCCGTTCTCTGAACTCCTTCCACCGGACTGTAACTTTTTTAATTCCCCCCGAGCGACTGGGAGGGGTGGAGGTGTGGCCTCTGTTTACAAGTCGTTATTTCACTGTCGCTGGTTTTGCTAGCTTTGAACTGCAACTGTTTGAAATAATTCTGTCTTCCCCCGTCTTGTGTGCAGTGGTGTACCGCCCACCTAAATTCAACAAAGACTTCATCCATGACTTTGCTGATTTTTTATCTGGGCTTATGGTAAAATATGATCACATAACAATAAGTGGTGATTTTAATGTCCATGTTTGTTGTGAGTCACAGTCTCTGACCCAGGACTTTTTGAACCTCCTGGACTCATTCAATCTTAAGCAAGCTGTCACCGGCCCAACTCACGAAAAGGGTCACACACTAGATCTCGTGTTATCCTATGGTGTTTCTGTCTCTGTAAACGAAATCTGTGCCATGTCTTTCTCCGATCACTCCCCAATTCTGTTCACCGTGTCAGTCCCATGCTCAGGTAGTACCCCAAGTGTCTCCAAACGGGTCTCGCGCATGCTTAACTCCTCGACTGCTGGGCAATTTTCAGCCGCTTTCAATGACTCCCCCTTGAGTAGTAGGCCGTCACTGGGCTTTAGCTCTGAGTATACTGCTGATGAGCTTCTTGCTATGTTCTCATTAGCTTGCACTGGCATTCTGGATTCCGTTGCCCCTTTCAAGCCCAAACGCACTAAAGCACAGTCAACACCATGGCTCAACAATGCAACGCGCGACCTCAGACGCACCTGTAGGCAGTCTGAGCGCAAGTGGCAGAAGGACCGCCTTCACGTGTCCCTCCAAATCCTCCGAAGTTGCTTGGCGGATTACCACCGAGCCATTAAAACCGCCAAATCAAAGTACATTTCCTCCCTGGTCTCCAGAAACAGTCACAAACCCCAGATCAAAAAGATTGCAGCACTCAGGCCTTCTGATACCTCTGCGACCCCACTTCCCGCCCCTCCCCCCTCCCCCAGCTAGCTGTTCTCGAGCAGTTTGAGCCTATTACCCTATCCTCCCTCTTTGATGCAGTCAGACATCTGCAGCCCTCCAACTGCCCCTCTGACTGTCAACCCTCCCGTCTACTCAAGGATGCTACAGTTTTCGACACAGTTGCCCCCTTCCTTCTACTGTTGATCAACATCATCCTCTCCTCTGGTTGCGTCCTGGCTGCCTTCAAGCATACCATGGTGCAGCCACTACTAAAGAAGCCAAACCTTGACCCCTCTATCCTCTCAAACTTCAGGCCTATCTCCAAACTACCCTTCCTGTCTAAAGTCCTTGAGCGAGAAGTTTATGTCCAGCTGAAATCCTTTTTAACTAACAACAACATTTATGAGAAATTCCAGTCTGGCTTTAGAACAGCCCACAGCACAGAGACTGCTCTCCTGAGAGTCCTTAACGACCTGCTCCTAGCTGCCGACTCAGGTAGCCCTGTGATCCTGGTGCTTTTAGATCTTACAGCAGCCTTCTACACGGTGGATCACAGGATCTTGCTGTCTCGACTCGAGCAGCACGTAGGCATCAAAGGCACAGCCCTGAAGTTCTTTCAGCTCTACCTGGCCGACAGGACCTTCTCTGTCCAGCTTGGAGATTCCACCTCTTCTGTTGCCCCCCTCACCTGCGGGGTCCCTCAAGGCTCAATACTAGGTCCCATTCTATTTCTGTTATACATCTTACCCCTAGGGGAAATCCTGGTCAAACACAACATCTCCTTCCACTGCTTTGCTGACGACATCCAGCTGTATCTCCCCCTAAGGGTTGATGGGCAGGCTGCACTCCATCCATTGCTTGACTGTCTGGCTGACATCAAGGCATGGATTGGTGCAAACTTCCTCAACCTCAATGACAGTAAGACAGAGATCATTGTTTTTGGCAAATCATCTCCGGCCTTCTCCACCGATGCCCTGGGCCCTCTCGCCTCTAACATCAGGCCTTCTGTCAGAAATCTTGGCGTGATTTCTGACAGTGCCTTCAAGCTCAAGCAGCAGGTCAGTGCAGTAGTTAGGAAAAGCTTTTTCCACCTGAGAACCCTAGCTAAGATCAAATCCTATCTGCCCCAGAGTGATCTAGAGAGAGTCATCCATGCCTTCATAACATCTCAACTGGACTACTGTAACGCTCTATACACCGGCATTGATCAATCACAGCTCCGCTGCCTGCAGTTGGTTCAGAACTGAGCTGCCCGACTCCTCACCTGCACAAAAAAACGCGAACATATCACCCCGGTCCCCGCATCACTCCACTGCCTCCCCATCCGCTACCGCATTGATTTTAAACTTTTACTGACTGTTTACAAATCCCTCCATGGTCTGGCCCCCACGTACCTGGCTGATCTTCTCCACCACCACATCCCCTCCAGAGCACTACGGTCAGCTGACCAACTGTTGTTGGAAGTGCCCAGGTCCAGGCTAAAAACCAGGGGGGACAGAGCCTTTGCAGTAGCGGCCCCCAGACTCTGGAACTGCCTCCCCCTGCACATCCGTGCAGCCCAGTCTCTGAATATTTTTAAGTCCCATTTAAAGACCCACCTCTTTTCACTAGCCTTCGATTAGTGTCTCCTTTTTTTAAGTGCCAGTGCATAGTGTTCCCCGGTTACCTTTTAAATTTTCTTTTTGCTTTACTTTACCTATTGTATTATTCTTTGTTTATTGCACTTAAGCACTTTCTTGTGAAGCACTTTGGTGCGGCTCAGCCGTCTGTAAATGCGCTATAGAAATAAAATTGGCTTGACTTGACACATGCACAGGAACATGTACACACCCATTATGTAGGCAAGGCAAGTTTATTTATGTAGCATGGAAAAATTGCAACATTGAAATACAAAGTAAAATAATTAGAAGCCTTTATGGTGAAGGAAATCACAGGGTAGGAGGCCAAGATGGTTTGTGTGGATCTTAGGTTCAGCCAAAGGCTGTGCAGAGCATGAGAGTTTTTGGTTAGTTTAAAGTAAAAGTCTTGCTTTCAAGATTGTACTTCAGCATAATTGGTTAAATGTACAAAAATATTAAAGTAAAAGTATCTGACAGGTGCCTCGTTTTTGCTTGTCGCTTCTGAATGTTTAGTTTGAACTACATCTCAAACAACTGTATTTTGAAACCATGGAATTGGGAGATGATTGACACTAGTTAGTTTTTTTCCTACCTGGTTGGGTCTCAACTGGTTATTGAAATGAAGCTGTGACAAACTAAGAGAGGAATTGTTTAACTACTCTCCGACATCTGTCATGTGACAGGGAGCTTAATTTTTTTTAAAGGAGTCACAAGCCAAACAGGTTGGGGACACTGATGTAGTCATTAATAATACACTGTATTGTGTAAAAGTAACTGAAGTGACTGGGTCATCCTGTGCTAGCTGAAGGGCCCGTCAGGCACCAATCAGCAGTGATGACACAGACGTGCTGATTAGCCGACAGTCATCCTCCAAAAAACAACACTCCAATTAAAATGCATATATTATGCAGGGAGCTGAGCTCGACCAATCACAACACACTGCAGCCAGTAAGGGCATGGTCACGTCAGATAGACTCTTATTTTCTCTTGTCAAGTAGGTGAACAACATGTCAGTCACCGTGTGACTTTTCAATTAAGTCTTTTCTATTTATATCTGATAGAGGGAGAGAGAGCATGTCTGTGTGCGTATTTATTAGGGAGCGTTAACCCTCCTGAGATGAACTGTGAGGTCTGCCAAGACAAACCATTAAAACACACAGTTACCATCCCCAGGAGAATACACACTCTGGGAAAAAAAGGAGCACCAGAATGAACAAATAGATCAATAGATCTATCAGTGCTCTGCTCAGTCCATAGCCCAAAGGGAACATTCTCTTCCCCAAGCCATCTCTCACACTAGGGGATGGGGGTGTATATTTGATAAAATATTTTCTTTTTGTTCTTTACCAATGCCCATGGTGTCAGAAAAAACACTAAAGAGATAAAATGAATGTATTTCACCAACTCTGATCCAGATCTGCCCCCCTCTCTGCTGCACCCCCAGGCTCGCTAGGACCAGGGAAGATTATGGAGCATCCTGTTTTCCAGACGCAGCATTTCCTGGAAGATGGAGAGTCGTTTGTGTCGCTGGCTGTGGAGACGGCCCTGATTGGTTTGGGGCAGCAGAGGGTGATGCCGGACGGCCTCTACGCCCAGGAGAAAGTGTGTCGCAACGAAGAACAGCTATTGGCCAAGCTCCAGGAGGTCGACTTAGACGACTTGTTGGTGAAAATCTTCCAGAAGCAAGCCGTTTTCCTGCTAGAGGGTGAGTGAGACTGAAGCACCTGCTGCTTCTTTTCTTTGTCTTTTCATGGTAGTAAACCAAACATTGTGGGGTTTGCAGACAAAAGCCTCTGTTCCTTTTTGGTGGTTGACAAACGTGATATTAAAGATAAAGTTATATTCATTCTGATACACAGCCGAGTTGTGCTGTTCAGATCGGTGTGCGTTTGTTAAATCAGTGGTATCATGCAGGGAAATATCTGGCACCCACGGTCACAGTTCAGTCACGTGAGCTATGGTGCTGTGATCGTTGATTTTACATTGATCTCACCCCAAATTGACTCTGTACAGACCGAACTGATCCTTGTACCATGTTTTTCCTCCAGCTGGTCCTTACAGTGGTCTGGGAGAATTACTCTACAGAGAGAGCGTGCCCATGCACACCTTTGCCAAGTATCTCTTCACCTCGCTACTACCTCATGACGTCGAACTGGCATACACAATTGCACTGAGGTCCATGAGGTGAGTAATCTGGACTGAGGCCTGAAACGGAGTGAAAAAGACGTGTTTACTCTGGAACATCTCAGCGGCGTTTTTAACAGCGACAGGCCAAAATGCCCCTGGATGCAATTAGATAGACTTACAACCAATCACAGCAACGCAACAGCAATTTGTTCCAAATCCTGTTGGCACGATGGTAAACACATGTTTCTTATTCATAAACGCTGTGCTGCGCCTGTTCTGCTTCTAGAGTCTGTTTAATATAATCACATTAGCGACAGCCATCTTGGTTGTCAATGGTAATGCTTCGGCGGTGCTCCTCTCAGTCATTGTATCAAATGTGCCTTGTTTAGATAAATGGATGGAAATCTATCTGAAAGAGGGAAAATGGGGAGGGGGGAGCAGATAAATATGGTCTGGCTGATTGGTATGGTTCCAGGCTGAGATGATACAGATGTGAAGAAGGCAAATTCAGGAGCTATCTGGGGCACTGTTTAATGACAAAACCTCCTTTTGCTGGAATATTCACTTATAATAATAATAATATTACATTTTATTTATAGAGCTTTTCATTGCTAAAAGCAATCTCAAAGTGCTAAATAATACAACACTGCTGAAAACAAGTTTTATAAAAATGTGTGAATAAAAAATACTCACTGTTTCCTCCCTGACCACCACTTGAAAACTTTATTTCCTCTCACCAAAATTAGACCCCTTGGATTTTTAGACTGTTAATCTTTATATATATAAACTCTTTGTATCAGAGCAGCTCTAGCTGGATATAAGTGTGTTGGGAGGAAAAAGAAACTGAGCTGTAATTTTTGAACCTTCCCTATTATGGCCTGAGGCAAAGATCCAGATGAGTTTATTTGTGCAGACACAAAAAAGGAAAACTATTGATTGATTCTGTAACCGGAGCTTTGTTCTCTCATAACTTCTTTACCCCTATGAAATGTTCTGCTCTGAGTGGACAGATCAGCTCCTGTGCGATGATGTCTCTCGATCTGTGTCTAATTAAGTTCTCTGTGCTCAGATTGCCAGTCCTGGAGTCCACGGCCCCGTCTGGTGACCTGTCCCGGCCTCACCATATAGTGTCGGTGGTGCCCAACCGCTACCCACGCTGGTTCACTCTCAGCCACATAGAGACCCAACAGTGTGACCTGGCGTCCACCATGCTCACTGCTGCTAAAGGTACAAACAAACAGAACTGTTATGTCAGTGGCAATGTCCGTTTGTATGGCATAGACAAATCTCTTGTTATAAGAAGAATCTTTTTTTGTCGTAATGACCTACACTCACTTTGCATTTTCTTTGGCACACCCCTCGTTAAAACTGATGCTTTCTACTACAATGTTCGGTTTAACTGTTTGAGATGTGTTGAATCAACTTCGTTCTCGTTTTAGAGGCTGTAGAGTTTGATGCTGTTGAAGTATATTGCATTTTAAAGAGAGGGCGTCTTTTCTTTAGCCAAGAAACAAAATAATTCACCAGCACAGGCACCTTCCAAACTGATAATATACACTGCGTGCACAATTATTAGGCAAGTGAGTATTTTGACCATATCATAATTTTTATGCATATATTCCAACTCCAACCTGTATAAACTTGAGTGCTTAATGGATTTGAGCATATCAGGTGGTATTTGTGTAATAAGGGAGGGTGTGCCCTAAGGAGATCAACATCCTATATCAAGGTGTGCATAATTATTAGGCAGCTTCTTTTCCCTAGGCAAAATAGGCCCAAAAAGAGATTTGACTGACTCTGAAAAGTCAACAATTGTAAAAATCTTTCAGAGGGATTCAGCACGCTTGACATTGCAAAGATATTGGGGCATGATGACAGAACTATCAAACGTTTTGTTGCAAAAAGTCAACAGGGTCGAAAGAAACGTGTAGAGAAAAAAAGACGCAAACTAACTGCCAAAGATTTACGAAGAGTCAAGCGTGAAGCTACTAGGAACCCATTGTCCTCCAGTGCTGGCATATTCCGGAACTGTAACCTACCTGGAGTACCCAGAAGTACAAGGTGTTCAGTGCTCAGAGACATGGCCACGGTAAGGAAGGCTGAAAAACGACCACCATTGAACAAGACACATAAGTTGAAACGTCAAGACTGGGCCAAGAAATACCTGAAGACAGATTTTTCAAAGGTTTTATGGCGGATGAAATGAGAGTGACTCTTGATGGACCAGATGGATGGGCCTGTGGCTGGATCAGTAATGGGCACAAAGCTCCACTTCAATTCAGACGCCAGCAAGGTGGAGGTGGGGTTCTGGTATGGGCTGGTATCATTAAAGATGAGCTAGTTGGACCTTTTTGGGTTGAAGATGGACTAAAAATCAACTCACAGAACTACCGCCAGTTTTAGAGGATACTTTCTCCACACAGTGGTACAGAAAAAAGCCTGCATCTTTCAAGAAGACCATGATTTTTGTGCAGGACAATGCTCCATCACATGCATCAAAGTACTCCACTGCATGGCTTGCCAGTAAAGGCCTTAAAGATGACAGGAAAATGACATGCCCCCCTTCCTCACCTGACTTAAACCCTATTGAGAACTTGTGGGCTCTTATTAAACAGGAGATTTACCATGAAGGAAAACAGTACACCTCTCTGAACAGTGTCTGGGCGGCTGTGGTTGCTCCTGCACGAAAAGTTGATCGTCAACAGATAAAGAAATTGACAGACTCCATGGATGGAAGGCTTGTGACGGTTATTGAAAAGAAGGGTGGCTATATTAGTCACTGATTTTTTTTTGGGAAATGTTTATTTGTATATTTAGAGTTGTTTGTTCATTATTTTCACTTTAACAGATGAAAATAAACAAGCGAGATGGGAAAATATAAATTTTTCATTTAGTTGCCTAATAATTCTGTGCACCAATATTTGCCTAATAATTCTGCACACCGAGATATTCTCTTAAGTAAGACAAAACTTCACTTTTACTTTCTTAAATATTCATGTTTGAGCTTTATTAACATTTGGATTGAGCGAGAGCGCTGTAGTTGTTAGATAATAAAATTAATCCTCAAAAATACAACTTGCCTAATAATTGTGCATGCAGTGTATTTAAAGTCCTCCTCCACTCAAATAAGTGTTTTTCTTGTCTTCTGTTTCTGTCCTCTAAAATGTCTGACATTGACTATAGGGACTTGTATCTGAGCAAATTCTGTCAGTATAGAGGTGTTTTCACATTCCTCTCCTGGATGTGACTTGAATCAACACCTCAAACTGTTGAAACACAAACTCAATAATCAAATATCATATCACTGGCTGTGTTTTGTGTTTACAGGCGATTCTCGTAAGCTCCAAACAGTGTTAGAGTCCATACAGAAGAACATCCATTCCTCATCCCACATCTTTAAACTGGCCCAGGATGCCTTCAAAATTGCCACCCTCATGGACAGCCTGCCAGATATTATACTGCTCAAAGTCTCCCTGGAGCTGGGCCTTCAGGTAAAACGTGTGTGCGCACGCACACACACACACACACACACACTCTTCATACCATGCAGACTCTGAGCTAATCCCATGTTTCTCACAGGTGATGAGAATGACCCTGTCTACCTTGAACTGGCGGAGGAGGGAAATGGTGCGATGGCTCGTCACTTGTGCTACTGAAGTTGGTTAGTTTGTTTTTTCCCCCAAAAAAATCCATTAACTCTCACACGGCACATGTGCAGACTACGGCAATAACGGTGGCAGCAGGGGTGGGGCCTTAGCTAAAATCTGATCGGCCCCTGAAGTCGCTTGACTCTTAAACCTCACATACTGGGGCACTTCAGTATTTTATGTGTTATACAGTTATACTTACTGTATGCATTTAGTTTTCTTTGTTGTTGAGTTAGGGGGACAGATTCGTAGCAGACACTACTACATTATTTTTATTGTTTGGAATGAAAACCTCCAGCTGAATTTTTTATGTCTTAAATGTGCACTTAATGGCTTCACACATGATATTCAGCATGATGTATGCATTTCGTTTTCTTTGTTGTTGAGTTAGGGGGACAGATTCGTAGCAGACACTACTACATTATTTTTATTGTTTGGAATGAAAACCTCCAGCTGAATTTTTTATGTCTTAAATATGCACTTAATGGCTTCACACATGATATTCAGCACCCTCAGCTGCTGGCGAAACAGTTAGAAGACTAATGAGCAGCATTGTTCCTTGGTTGCTGTGTGTAGCTGGTTAGTCCAAGTATTCTGTTCTAACACAAACTATAGCAAAACATATTCTACAAGCAAAACAAGTTTGATTTTTGCTCTGTTGTTCATATTTTCAAACAAGACTGAAGGCTTTTAGATGAAGAGTTGTAACGTTTACTCAGATAACGTGTTTGGCTGGTGCCAATTGTAACTGAATTTCCAGAAAAAAGATACAAAAATGTACGTCCATCCACTATTGTTATTTAAATATTTGGAGTTTGTTTGAGATGAATGCAATTTTGCTGAAATAAATAAAACATTCTTTGTGATATTCCAGGTTCTAATTAGGAACATAATAGGTGGATAGAAACACATTAGACACCGTCTAATCCATTTGATATACTTTTGGGGAAAGGTGATATAAAGAAAAAACAAGACCTTCTTGAGTTTCTGAAAATGTGTCTTTCAACAGCTCCTGGCTTCAATATGCAGGGAAATCCAAAGCTTGACAGGACTACTGTACGTAGCTTTGCTTTGGGGAGTGGATCAGCATAGGTCAATTACAAATAACTTAGAACTTAGACTTTTGTAGAGATGTGAGAGATTTTTTGAGAAACACCAGGTCAGTAAGACCTAAAAGTGGATTTCGAAAGCCCCTCAGCAGGGGGAAGGAATGACTGGCAGAGTAGTAATTATGGAAGATTATGGGGGTGATTAAGTGGGCCTTATGTTTTGACTCGAATATTGAAATCCAGCAGCTGATTTCCCTGAAGTGGACAGGAAGCGGGGTCCAGAGGGGAAAACCCCTCCTCCCAGAGGATTTCTTGTGAATGTAGGGGAGTGACAAGGGGTCCCTGTTTCTCTGAGCAGAGTTTGAATGGATTCATTGAGAGCATGCCAGTTGGTGATGTAGAGTGGGGCCAGGCCTTTTAATGTCACTTCATTAGAAATGAAAATCAAATTAGGAGGTAAAAAGCCATTGTAAGACCAGTATTTTTTACCTTAAAAAAAAAAAAAAATATCCGTTCAATTGTATGCTTAAGGATGTATTTTTACACTGCTTTAGTTTGCCGCCAGATAGCCATTTAAGTTTGCACTTTTTTTTTCAAGCTTACTTCGGCCACGTATTAGTGGGCCAACTCGCTAGCTTTGAGTGGAACAGCTGATTGGCTGAGTGATACTCTGCTGCTCTGCACCGGCGCTAGTTGGTGCAGTAATAAGGTAACATTTTAAATATGCATAAGTAACTCATACAACTCCACGTCAAAATCGCTTAACTATCCCTTTAAAAAGAGGTACTCGATACTTCAGATGGAGTTGTTCCATTTGGTGTAAAGCCGTTTGTTTTCTCTTTGAGGCTGTGGATATTAACTGAGGGACATAGCAGGAGTGCAAGGTGGACATTTTGCCATTAGACAATACAGTATATACTCAGTGTAAAACTCTTACTCTCCCACTTTCATACATATAACGGGAAACGCACAAACTTACACGAATTGACAGTTCTCAGCTTCTGCAGACATAATAGTTTTATACACATCAATACCATGTGTTGCTTTCAGGATATACAGTCTTTTGTTGGAATTCTGGAAATATTTCTTGGTACCATTCAGTGAAAGAAAGGATTAAGTCTTGAATAATTATATCTGTGATGCTTCTGTTAACAAAAAAGGATGCTGTTTTAGATATCAGTCAAGCAAATAGAGGTTCCGGTTGAAAATAAGGATTTTTAGTAATATGACCTGTGCATTCAGGGTGGAAGTTATATTTGAATGTCCTCAGGGACTAAAAGGAACATTGTAAAAGCAGTAAAGAATTTACATTAATAATTAAAAAGCTGGTTACATTATCTAATTGTCAACGATACCAACGTCAACGTCTGTTGCACTCTGCAAAAGCTCTTTGGTTCCCAATGAAATCTAAATCTTTATATGGCTTACATATATAGAGATAATTTCATAAAAAAGTAAGTACTCTGTGTTTGAGTTTAGTAGAAACAAAAGTAATTGTGCATTTGTTGGGGACTACTTTTATTGGTGTGTATGTGTGACAGCATAACCATTAGTCATCCAACATGACAGAAACAAGACCCCCGTATAGTGGGTGCGACACACTCACTGCCTGTCACATTACAGCTCATACAGGAGATGGTTCCCTGAAATGTCCATATATTAAGCTGATAGATATCTGGAAACTTCGGCGAGGCCTCAGTGAGTCACTTTGACCTTGATGGTTTTATTGGAAATCTGTAGTTCACAGGAGAGAATCTGTGCTCAAAGTTAAAAAGATGCTATTAAACAATAGTATCTGAATTTAAATACTTCCTTTGTGTAGATTCTACATTGATTCCATTATTTACATTTAAATATTCATTATTACAAACTTCAGTCTGAAGAAAAAAATGCAATTAGTTTATTTTTTAATCAATAAATAAATAAATGTGTTTAATTAATTAATTAAAAACAATTGTTAGTTGTATGGGTTTTGTTGAAAAATACACAACCAAATGGTAATGGTAAGCATGTCAAATTAAAAAGGTAGACGACCTAAAATTGTACCTTGGTGTATACCATAATGAAATTTAAACAGGGTAGAAGACTTCAATACAAATTTGATTCTTTACTAAGATTTGTTTGCTTTTCTGTCTAGGTGTGTTTGCACTCGACAGTATCATGCAGAGCTGGCTCAACCTCTTCACCCCCACTGAAGCCACCAGTGTTGTGGCTAGCACGGTCATGTCCAACAGCACCATCGTCCGCCTGCATTTGGATTGCCATCAGCAGGAGAACCTGGCCAACTCTGCTCGCACCCTGGCCCTGCAGTGTGCCATGAAGGACCCCCAAAACTGTGCCCTGTCAGCTCTGACACTTTGTGAGAAGGATCATATTGCCTTCGAGACAGCCTACCAGATTGTACTAGACGCAGCCGCTACAGGAATGAACTACACACAGCTGTTTACAATAGCACGTTACATGGAGCACCGTGGTTATCCTATGAGAGCGTACAAACTAGCAACATTAGCCATGACTCATCTGAACCTCAGCTACAACCAAGACACACACCCAGCCATCAACGACGTGCTCTGGGCATGTGCACTCAGCCATTCGCTGGGGAAAAACGAACTGGCAGCTGTCATCCCCCTGGTGGTGAAGAGTGTGAAATGTGCCACCGTCTTGTCGGACATTTTGCGGCGGTGCACATTAACGACACCAGGCATGGTGGCACTACACAGTCGAAGGAACTCTGGGAAGCTGATGTCTCTGGACAAGGCTCCACTCAGGCAGCTACTGGATGCCACTATCGGGGCCTACATCAACACGACTCACTCTCGGCTGACGCACATCAGCCCACGCCACTACAGCGAGTTCATCGAGTTCCTCAGTAAAGCCAGAGAGACGTTTCTCATGGCACAAGACGGACACATCCAGTTCACTCAGTTCATAGACAACCTGAAACAGATATACAAGGGCAAGAAGAAACTGATGATGCTCGTTCGAGAAAGATTTGGTTGAAAGACGATCAAAAGACCATATTGCCCTTTTTTACTTGACTCCTTTTTTATCCTTTCTAACTTGAAGTGAAGATCCACTTAAAACAACATTCACATATCTTATTCCTATGATTTGGGACTGCTGGGTCTAATGTGATAATGGACTACAGGAATGTGATTATATGCACATCACGTAAAGGTGCAAGGCTGTGTAAAAAGCTGCATCGATGAGAAAAGGTAACTGCTGAACACAGACTACAAACCACAACATTTATTGAAAAAAAGAAAAGAAAAACTTTTTATCTTTGTCAGGTCAAAATGCTTAAATGGATAACACACCCATATACATATAACAAAGAACATGGTATGATATATCAAAGGTATTTCAAAGCAGTTAATAATGCAAAACATTGAAAATGTTAACATTGATTAAAAGAGGAAGACATGTCTCATAAATAAATAGTACGCTTGGGTAATGTATATTTTTTCATTTCCTTACGCCCTCCCAAAATTTTGCCACCATGAAATTTTATATTTCATGATTTGTTGACGATATTAATAATGAATTAATTTTGAAGTAGTCATTGTCCAGTTACTTGGATACATCTTCCTGGGATTAAGGGTGTTAGGCCTATTTCATGTTTTAGCACTGTGGATAAAGATAAATACACAATAGCCAAAAACTTGCCAACCATTTCTACCTCTACCTCTAAATATTGTTGGCCATTGTAAATCCCTTTTTGCAAGGAAATTTATTTCAACTTTAAACTACCTTTTTCATCAATACTACACAAAATGTATCTTTCACATTACTCAATATTTTATTGCCAAACACATGAAATAGAAGTAGGATATATCAATAAAAATATCCCAATATCACCCAAGCCTTGCAAACATATGCATTGTACTTTAGAGTGGATGGTTGAGGACATGACAAGAAGAAGTTATACCCTGACCAAATCGAAATTTGAAGAGTTTTGACCTGACACATTTTTAGACGAGGATGGAAACGTATGCATAAAGGTTGTGACTTGGAGTAAATGTGCAGTGTCTTTCTAATCTAACATGATAATTAACAATTTCCTGAAGGGAGATAATTAGACTGTATCAAGCGTCAGCATTAGCACAGACAGGTCTTAGTGTGGGAAGACTAATCAGACAGACCAAAATCATAGGATTGAAATATTAAATATGCTTTAAGGGTACATTTTCTCAAAAAAATTAATAAGTTGGAAATGAAGGGGGAAAAAGTCTGTAGACCCTGAAGCAACACATGGTATTGATGTGTATAAACTATTATGTCTGCAGAAGCTGAGAACTGTCAATTTGTGTAAGTTTGTGCGTTTCCCTTTATATGTATGAAAGTGGGAGAGTAAGAGTTTTACACTGAGTATATACTGTATTGTCTAATGGCAAATTGTCCACCTTGCACTACTCCTATGTCCCTCAGTTAATATCCACAGCCTCAAAGAGAAAACAAACGGCTTTAAACCAAATGGAACAACTCCATCTGAAGTATCAAGTACCTCTTTTTAGAGGGATAGTTAAGTGATTTTGAAGTGGAGTTGTATGAGTTACTTATGCATATTTAAAATGTTACCTTATTACTGCGCCAACTAGCGCCAGTGCAGAGCAGCAGAGTATCACTCAGCCAATCAGCTGTTCCACACAAAGCTAGCGAGTTGGCCCACTAATACATGGCCGAAGTAAGCTTGAAAAAAAAAGTGCATACTTAAACGGCTGTCTGGCGGCAAACTAAAGCAGTGTAAAAGTACATCCTTTAGCATACAATTGAACAGATATTATTATTTTATTTTTTTAAAGGTAAAAATATGTTTTTCGGCGGTCCCCTCTGCAACAGTGGGACTCAGACTTTCGCTACTTCCACTTCTCTTCCTAACTCCGTAAAATGACATTGCTGATCACCATCTCCATAAGGTAACATTATCTATGCATAAGTAACTCATACAACCCCACACTGAAGTATACCTTTAAGGACCCAGCTTTACCCAAGCCTCAACCATCTGCTCAATAAGGTGATAGAAAAAATCTAAATAGATGATAAAAATTCATTAACTGGGTCGATGTGTTCCTGCCCTCTTCAGGCTGATTATTTTGGCTTTTCAGTGTTGTCTCAAACGTTCAATATGCTTCATTTACAGACCATTTGCGTTAAGCAAACAACAACAAACTGTCAAAGTGCTTGCCCCTGTTGAAACTTTTCAACTGTCAACAGCATTCTCAGGGATTTCTGTAAAAACAAAAAAAAAGAAGACAAAAAAAGAGAACAAAAGCATTTTAATGTGCTGTATATATGAAAGTATACGTCTGAATATTGAAAAAAAAATGATATGTTAACTAATTTATGACAGAATATTCTATGTGGGGCACAATTCTTGAAGCTGCAGTACTTTTGGTTTTTGAAACAAGAAAAAAAAATATATCAGAAGGACTTCAACATGTCCGCCTTGCATCGCATCAGGGGCCAGTGGAAACAGAAGACACACAAAGTACATGCTGCCAAGTTTTACTCTGCAGACATGTTAAGATCTGCAGCAAACTAGCCACAAAGAAGACGGGAAGCGGACATGCTCAATGTGTTTTCTTCTGAATACAGAAGTGTATTGAGGGTGGTCAGAGAGAGGACTGTGGCGCCAGCAGCTGCTGCGACACTCCAGTTGACAGAAAGCTGCCCTCATGTCTCCTCCTGCAGTGTCCATGCCTCCTCTACTGACATCTAAACATATTCAGGACAGAAAAATGAGTCCTGTATTCTGCAACTAATTTTACCGAAGACTAGCAGTAAATTACAACTATGTTTTAAAGAAATGACCACACGTTTTGGCTAATTTGTCGCGCTTTATTAGGGTCTGCAAATTCCAATTTATTTCCAGATAACGTCTTGGTAAGATTCCTAGAAGAACCATTTAATTTGCTGGTAATTATGGGTAAAATAGAGAGTCAAGTAGTGAAAACTTTCCCAATTTCAACACCTTTTTTGAAATGATTCGCAATTTTTTTTTAGGTAATTACTAGGAAAGCTTCCCTGGAAACTAGCTGTTAAATACAGAGCCCCTAAAAAAACCATTACAGAAAGTTGCTTTATACTGTAGGCTTTGACTGTTCCACTTTTTTTCTTTTTTCTATTTCTCCTCTTAAATTGTTTTAATTTCTCTTTAGAATTCGTCACACAAGAGCCTTCTTTATTGCCTTGGCTTAATGCTTTAAAATAACCAAATGGGAGTTTGAACTACCAAAACTTTTTCATAGGTCAGCTGACTTTTGGTTACAACTTTTTATTGTCTTTTCATTTTTAGTTTGACTGTATTCTGTGCTTAAAAAGCTTGTGTTGTCTCTTAGAGGTCTATTGGTAGCTCCTATGTTTAAAAGCGAATTATACTCCCTTTTATTTATTACGTTAGGTAAAGGATTGTACAACCCTGTCGACATGCTCATGAAGTTGAAACTAAGATTTGATACACTGATCGATTTATTTATGTAACTAAATCACTGTTTTATAAACTTGTTAATGAATCAACATTTTGTTTGGATTAAATTAGTTTTTTTACAACAGGGGCCACGTCCGTCTAATTTCTTATTTAAGTTCTTGTTTGTGTCTTTCAGCGGCTTTGGTTTTTCTTTGTGAGAAGTTGCCACCTTTGAGTTGACAATTTTGAATTATAAGTTAATAGATTCTGAAACATTACTTCTATTTCTAAAGGAATTTCTTTTGATTAATGTATTAATTACAGGATTTTAGGATTGTGAAATATTTTCATCCCATCATCCATGGGTAACAGATATATGTTACTTAAATAATGATGCCTCATTATTACGGTAGATACAGAAAAGTCATTAACAGATCCTCTGAATGTCTATTATGAAGGAAAAACTTAAAAAGACATGAGGCATTCCTGAAATGGAAGACATGATTACTACTTTCTAAATAAAAAAATTTTTTTTAAATGCGGCGCACACATTCAGGAACAAGTTTACAATGCAACTATTATTACATTGTAATTATTTTATGACATTGGTGATTGTTTTTGTCTTTTCTGGAGTCTGAGGTTTTTTTGGGAGTAGGGGTTCTCAAGAAAGACCAAAACATCACTCTTCTTCATGTGTAGAAAAAGATGGAACTACTCATGAGAAAATCACACTTTTTATGTGCTGCTGCTGGTTAAAAGCTTGATATGAAATGTATTTCACCATCGCTGTCCATGTCTGAATCCCATCCAAGCCTTCTGACACCACAGATCATTGGACTGTGGAAAATATTACTGGAAACCATCTGGAAAAATTGTGCTAATGATAATAAACATCTCAAGTGATGAAATTGCTTCTCTAGCTCTCGGTATTTGCGTTACTGTTGGGATGTTTGAGTACTTAGCGTTGCTATTTATTACTGAGACCTTAGTACTGCATTTCGTTCTTTCATGTTTCATGGGCAGAATGACAAAGAAAGTTGAAATACCCCTCATCCCTCCCTCGGTAATGGGGCTGCATATTTAAAAACCTGATTGTGACCGGGGGTCTCATTTATAAACGTAGCATATGCACAAAACGGGGCTGGAAATGTAAACGAAAGTAAACACTTAAATGCAATGATGTTATTATTATTATTATTATTATTATATAAATAATAATTATAATAAAAAAATATTATATTAATAATAATAATAATAATAATAATTAAAGCTGCGAGCAGCGATGATCGGGCCCTCGCACTCTCGCCGTCGGGGACACGCCGGCAGCCGCGCCGGCAGCCGCGCCGGCAGCCGCGCCGGCAGCCGGTCTCCACGCGTCTGCCGAGTCTCACGACTCCAAGTTTCGTGAGACACAAATCATCCCAAGTGCTTCAAACATGTATTCGTATTTGATGGCGAACAGGGCGTCACCATGGCAACAGCTTTTGACACATGGTCAAAAATTTCACAGTACAATATCAGCCATGTCTCACAACTAGGCTGACCAAATTTGAGGTTGCACCAGTGAACCTGCGAGGCAGAGGACGTAAAAGAAGAATTTCAAACTTCCTATTACCATTAGGTGGCGCTATGTTTTATGTCCAATATTGACATGCAGATGTGTTTAGGGCAGAACTGTTATCATGCCTGAGAAGGTTGGATCAGATTAGACCATGTACCTTTGATTTGGAGCAACTTCCTGTTCGTGGCGAATCACGCTTCACCGCGGCCACGCCTTTCGATGTGGACTAATTCTTTTGATATTGTTTGATCAGGGAGGGCTCCTCTACGCGTTGCTAAAGTTTGAGGCGGATCCGATGAACCGCCTAGGAGGAGTTCGCAAAAGTACGAAGCCTTCCGTTTGCCGCTTACGCCAAGGTAAAATCAAAATGTCTGACTTCCGGTTGGGCGGAGCTAAGTGCTCCCAGAGGCTTTTTCGTAGGTCGGCGAGAGATACATGAGCCGACCGAATTTGGTTCTTCTACGTAAAATTTAAAGGTGGGATAATTGACTTTTAAGTGTTGTAGGGGGCGCTATGGAGGCATTTTGACACAATTGGACAAAATACACATATCGGACATCAAAATTTACCACTCTGAACATGTGTGCCAAGTTTTGTGAGATGCAAATCCTCATAAGTGCCTCAAATATGTATTCGTATTTGATGGCGAACAAGGCGTCACCATGGCGACAGCGTTTGACATATGGTCACAAATTTCATAGTACCACGTCAGCAACTTCTTACAACTTAGCTGACCAAATTTGACGTTGATGTGGTCAACCTATAAGACAGAGGGCGTAAAAGTGTAAACACATGTTACTTCCTGTTGCCAGTAGGTGGCGCTATGACCTATGTCCAATATTGACATGGTAATCTGTTCAGGGCGAGACTGTTATCATGCCTGAGAAGTTTGGGTCTGATCGGAGCATGTACCTTCGATTACGAGCGACTTCCATTTGCATGCAATGCCCCAGGTCCGCGCACCTCGGTGCTCGGGCCCTAATAATAATGATTTTGGGTTTTGATCCTGCAGTTCTGGAGTCAGAGATAAACTAGGAGAGAGAGAGATAAACAGAGTTAGTGACATGTAGTGTAATGGGAGAGAGGGAGAGAGATTCTCATGATATAAGTTCCTCCAGCAGTCTCGGCCTATAGCAGCATAACAAAGAAATGGTTTAGTAAACACCTGAGCACCTCTAACTATAAGCTTTGCCAAAGAGGAAGGCTTTAAGTCTGTGTCATCTGCCTCCCTGGTTCCAGAGGAGAGGAGCCTGGTGGCTGAAGACTCTGCCTCCCATTCTACTTTTACAGACTCACCGTAATGACAAACAGTGGCCCAATATAGATGCCATGTAGAGTTGAAGTAGAAGTAGAAGAAATCATCAGCCACTAAATCAAACTGAAAAACATGAATGATGTAATTTCTAATTTCAGGAAGTCCACCTGAATGTATGTGAAAAACAGTCAATGGGTGCAGCGATATCTTAAACTGTCACAAACTTTATAGTAATGAACACTGTCTGTAGTCTGAAATGTACCACCTGAAGTGGCCTTTGACACACACACACACACATACACACACACACACACAGGTGGGCGGATTGGCGTGTTTGATTTCAGTTTGAGATCAAGGTTCAAAGGTCAGATTTTCCAAGCAGGAGCCACGTAGAAGCTTCAAACTGACATATGTTCTTCTTTCAGACTGAGACCATTCCAACGATGTATTTGGTTTAGCTCTACAACAAATAAAAACAAAAAGCTGTATTTTTGTACAAAGTGTTCTCTGGAAATACACCTGACACAGCTTGTGTCCAAGAAATGAGAAAATTTAAACGTTGTTGTAAAGTGTTTACTAAACCATTTCTTTGTTATGCTGCTATAGGCTGAGACCACTGGAGGAACTTACAGTATATCATGAGCATCTCTCTCCCTCTCTCTCTCGCCCTGTTTTTCTCTCTCTCCTAGTGTTTCTCTGACTCAAGTGCTGCAGGATCCAAACCCGTCATTATTATTATTATTATTATTGTTAACATCATTGCATTTATTAAGTGTCATTATTATTTCTGTGATCAAAGGTCCCTGACCGAGCGTCGGGTTTTGATGCGCTGAGAGTTAGACTGTGTTGATGCGTACGGCATACAGACATTCTGGAGACAAAGGGGAATAGGCGACAGATGGTTAGGCAGTGAACTGAAGTCAGATTGTAAAAAGTAAATGTGGGAAGAACAAAGTATTGATGCCTCACACACAGCGCTCGCACCTTTTTCTCGCTCCGGTGAGCAACTCGATCAGGATCATAAAGAAAAGGAGGAAGTATACAAGTACGTGGAGAGGAAAACGCATTGACATGTATGAGAGGATGAGAAGCAGAAGTTTATATGTTTAAGTTTTTGTGAGGACAGAGACTCCACAGAAGATGATGGCTCTCATTGTGTTGTTGTTGTTGAGCTGTAGCTCCCTTGGCGTCCCGCCTCCAATGTGCTTGTTTCAGATGTCAACAGTAAGTTTACTGATCAAATGGGGAAAGTTTCTGCACAGAATTTTTTTGATGCAAGAGAGAAGAATGGTCCACCTCACGTCAAACTCAATCTGACAGTTTAATTACCCCCCAATAACCCCCCCCCCCACTCCCCCTCCAAGTGTGAAGACAGAGTAGACGCTAGAGCCGTGCCCATATGACAAAATAGAACCAAGTGTTTGGAAATGAGTTTAGATTTTATGCTGAGACCTTGTGAGAGTAGCTCTCAACAGAGCTGAACCCTAAATGAAGTGTTCATTATCGGTATACAGGCTTCTTCACAAGACTCTGTAAGCTTTTACCTACATTGTTTTTGGAAATGAGAAGTGAGAAAAGTCTACCCTCTCTCTTATCACACACACACACACACACACACACACACACACACACACACACACCAGCGATCTCTGTTGGCTACGATGATCAGCAAGATCTGTCTGCTTAACCTCTTCATGCGAATTCCTTACACAACAAACAACAAAGTGTTATAGTAACTTAGTGTTTCCTATCTCATGAAATTGTCAAAGCTTCTTATCAGCTCTATGTTTCATTCTCGTAATGGAAGAAGGGGGATAGCATACAGATGCGGTTTCCTGTGTGTTGCCTCTTTGATACAAAGAAACAACTCTGACCAAAAGAGTCTGGGAACAGTAATATCCAACACCTTCCAAATCTTCTGAAGCGAGAGTCGTTCTCGTAGTGGAAGAAGGGGGATAGCATTAAGATGGGTGTCCTGCGTGTTGCCTCTTTGATACAAAGAAACAACTCTGACCATAAGAGTCTGCGAACAGTAATATCCAACACCTTCCAAATCTTCTGAAGAGAGAGTAGTTCTCGTAGTGGAAGAAGGGGGATAGCATACAGATGAGGTTTCCTGTGTGTTGCCTCTTTGATACAAAGAAACAACTCTGACCAAAAGAGTCTGCGAATAGTAATATCCAACACCTACCAAATCTTTTGAAGAGAGAGTCGTTCACGTAATAAAGGATGAAGACAGTCAAACTCAAGGTGCGACCATAGACATTAAGGATTTCCCGAGCCCGGGAATCACACACGCACACACACACACACACACACACACACACACACACACACACACAAACACACACACACACACATTTACAACTCTGACCAGAGAGGTTGGAGGATATAAGGATGAGCTTGGAAACACTCATCTCTATCACTTTCCAAATCTTCTGAAGAGAGAGAGAGATCGAAAGACCAAGAACCCTCTATGGAAAACGCTGGTATGTAAACCCTTTTGCGAGTACTTTCAATTTCTTTAGGATATTTGATGTTTACAGAGATCTGAACATTAATCTAAATATTTTTCTACAGAGCACAACATGATTACCTTTGGTACCGAATTTGACCTCGTAGACACCGACTGTGAGTATATTGTTATACTATATATTTTAACAAGGACTTATCCGTAATCATTCACCAGTCTTCCCTTTCTCTTTTTTAGATTCAGCGTCCGAGTTGTGGGAAATTGACGAATTTGCCCGCCAGCAGCTAGATCTGGAGCAAGTACAAGCGCAGCCGCAGACATACTCGGCTACATCCAGTCCCATCAACCTTTTATCCCCGGACCCGGACGAGAACCCTGAGGTGTACGGGTTGAACCAGCAGCAGCAGCAGCAGCAGCCGGAGCAGGAGCAGGACGGGCCTATCATTACAGAGGCGGATCAGCAGAGGGACCAAACCACCGCGCCAGTGGTTGTCGTGTTTCCCCAGCCGACAGACCAGGCAGCCGTAGGCCCTCCGTCACCTTCAGTTGCCCCAGCCCTCCCCTCATCACCAACACCCGTCTCTGGAGAGACAACAAGCGGTCAAGAAGTGGAGGATCTTACTCACCACTCAGGGGTCGAGGGCTCATCTGACTGCAGAGTTCCGAGGGTTCGACGCAGACGACGATTTGATCCGAGTAAGTTTATAGTTTTATTCTTTATTTTATGGTTAAAAAACTCTACACAGAATTATGTAATTGAGGACAAAACTAGGGTATGAAAAACTAATTTTACCTCTCTGTCTTTTTACGTAGGAGGAGGCTCACAGCAGAGGACAAACTACTGTCCTAACTGCGCTTTAAGCGCAGAGAGGGAGCTTCTGAACCAGCAGAGGATCGAAGAGGTGCGATTGCTTAATCAACAAAGGCACGAAGAGGCACTTATTCAACACCAAAGGTTGTATGAAGTGACTGCCTCTTTACTGCGATTCATGCAGCGGGCAAGACTTGAGTAAATGCTGTACAGGGTGCTGTAAAAAGAAGTGTTGTGTTTTGATTGATTGATTTTTTTTTTTGTTATTCTTTTGTGTTGTATACATTTGTTTTTCCGCATCTGTTAATACAATGGACCTAAACATACCTGACGTGTGTGACCCGTTTTTAGCCATCAACCGTGCTATTGCTCAGATTGAAGCAAATCAACATGAGCAACCAGTTAATCTGATAAATCCTAGTAATGAACCCATAATTGCTAATAACATCGGCGATGTACAACCTCTAGATTTCTTTGGAGATTTAAACAATGCTTTAAATAATCTAAGGAATCAACAAGGTACAGGAAACCCCGATCCTCAACCCCCAGACTCTGCTACTGTAAATGATCAGGAAACAGCGCAACCCAGCTGTTCTACTCATAATGCAGTTGATGCAGCTGACCATGAGCCATCAACAACAACAACAACTAGACGCGAGAGATTTAACAACGTCGAAATTATTCAGCCTCTGGACGTTGTTAGGCGTGTAGACGAGCTTAATTATGCCGAATATTATTGTAGGGTGACGGGTATGTTGGAGACTGCTGCCGAAAGAGCCTTTCAACAGGCGGGTCGACAAGACGTGGTGCAATTTGAGCTGAGAAGTGATAATCCGAATCATAACGCCTCTGTCATCTTGAGAGGGGAGGAGGGTGACCGCGATTTGCTCAATTCTTTTATTGACCGCGTTGTGCAATCAAACATGACCGTCAGCGTCGACAGTAATCTGCATGTAGTAGCGCAAATCATAAGAAACCCTCATGGTGCCGGTAAAAGACTTTTAGCAGAAACATTAGACAGCGAAATCTTGAAAAAGAAGAGACGTTTTCTTTATGTTGTCAATAATGAGCACAACAGTCTGTGTTTTGCTATGAATTTAGCTCATCTGCTCAACCCTAACATCACAGATAATGAAGCGCTAACGATTGGTAAAAGCATGCAAAATAGCGCGGGAATGAGCGATGTCACGGCTGTAACTCTGAGTGATATACAGAAATTGTTGTGTTATTCAGGACCGATGCTAAACGCACTCTTTCTAAATTTGTAACCGACAGCCCTAGGAAAGACAATACTCTGTTCATGTTTCTGCATGAAAACCACTATTACGGCATCATCAGCGCAAAAGCCTTTCTCGGCTGTAAAAATGTGTGTAATTATTGTTACGAGGGGTATAACAATCCGGCAACGCACAAATGTCCGGGTCATTGTAGCGTGTGTTTACACCCGAGTTGCACCGATCATGCCATACGTGCCTTAGTCTGTCCTGACTGTAATAGAACGTGTCGCTCACCTTTGTGTTTTAACAACCATAAAGAGCCAAAAGACAGACCCCTGGTTCAGAAACGCGTCAGTCAATGCGAAATCTTTAAAAAATGCCTAAATTGCAACTGGTGTTACTACATCCCCCTGACCGGTCAAATTAAACCGCACGAGTGTTCGAAGCTAAAATGTAAAATTTGTGGCTGCACTGTTGAATGCGAGACCCACCGTTGTTACATACAGCCGTTGAAACCGGAAACAGAGTACAGCGAGAAATTTATATTTTACGATTTTGAGACGTTTCTAGACGCGAAGGGTGTGCACGTCCCTTTTCTGGTATGTACAAAAACGCTGGACGGTAAAATTTGGAACGCTTATGGGGAAGATTGTGCCGTACGCTTCATCCTGCATTTCAGGAGGCCCCTGTTCAAAAACTCTGTTTTCATCGCGCACAACTCCCGAGGCTTCGACAGTTACCTACTCATCAAAGCTATGCTAACGTTAAACATGCTTCCTGGTCTCACCATGCAAGGTAGTAAAGTAATTTGTTTCACAGACGATGATTACAAACACAAGTATGTGGATTCGCTCAGCTTCCTCACCATGCGTCTAGCTGACATGCCAAAAGCACTGGGGTTTGAAGATGCCGTCAAGGGCTTTTTTCCACACGGGTTTAGCTCTGCAAACACGCTAAACTACGTGGGTCCCCATCCTCCTCCTCAAACATATGGGCTAGAGCGAATGAGTGGCGACGGTAAGAGGGAATTTGAAACATGGTACGAGACAGTGCGTCACGGTACGTTTCATTTTAAAAATGAGGCCGTTCGTTACTGTCAAAACGATGTGGATATTCTCTTTGAAGCCTGCTGCATTTTCAGAAAGGGTTACATCGGCGAGACAGGTGTAGACCCTTTCAGCTGCGTCACCATCGCATCCGCCTGCATGAAAGTGTTCCGCACAAATTTCTTAGTGGCAAACACGCTCGCCATCCCATCACCAGACAACTATCGTAGACAGTTCAAGTCATTTTCAAACGTCAGCATCCAGTGGTTAGAGTGGGTAGCGTTCAGCGAGAACATTTACATTCAGCACGCGCAGAACCAGGGGGAGAAGGCCGTAGACAAATACTTTGTAGATGGCTACGCAGAGATGGGGGGTGTGAAATGTGCATGGGAGTTTCTGGGCTGTTTTTATCACGGTTGTCCCTCATGTTTCCAGCCTCACGAGACCTGTCCTCTGACCAGTAAGCCGTTTGAGGAGTTGCATGCACTCTGCGAGGAGAAATTGCAGACACTGCGCTCGGTCCACGGCCTGCGAGTCTTTGTCATGAGAGAACATGAGTGGCTTCAGATGAAAAAATCAAACCCGGCGGTTCAGGACTTCCTGAAACGTTACAACCCTCCGCAGCCTCTCTCCCCGCGTGATGCTCTCTACGGGGGAAGAACTAGTCCTGTCAAACTCAGATACACAGCAGCTGCTAATGAAACTGTACAGTATGTAGACGTGACTTCCCTGTACCCTTATGTTAACTGCACGTTTCCGTACCCCCTAGGACACCCAGAAATCATCTACAACGATTTCAAAGAGCCTCAAAGCTACTTTGGTATCATCAAGGCTGTTGTTTATCCTCCGCGTGAGCTCTTTTTCCCTATATTACCCTACAGAACACCCGGGGGTAAGCTGGTGTTTACGCTCTGTCGCACCTGCGCAGATCTGAATTACCAGGGAGGCGCGTGTGTGCATGACGACGAAGCCAGGGCTTTGACGGGTGTTTGGGTGACTCCTGAATTTAACAAAGCTCTGGAGCTGGGTTATCGTCTAGGTAAGATCACTGAAGTGTGGCATTTTGAGCGGAGCAGTGATTCTGTCTTTGTAGACTATATGCACACTTTCCTGAAGGGAAAACAGGAAGCCTCAGGTTACCCCGCCGATGCCGTAGATGAGGAAAGTAGAGCCCAATACATCAGGGACTACGAGGCCAATCAGGGTATTTTGTTGGACGCTGACAAAATAAGTCCGAACGCTGCTAAAAGACAGTTGTCAAAGCTGTGTTTAAACAGTTTCTGGGGTAAATTTGCGCAGAGAAGTAATCTGAACCAGACGGTTCTAGTCAGCGAACCCGAGGAATTCTTTGGTTACATGTTTTCAGAGAAATACAATGTAAAATACTTTGCGTTCATCAACGACGAAACGGCTCTGATTCAGTGGAGTCACGGTAGTCGTTACATTGCCCCACCAAACAAGACAGATAACGTGTTTATTGCCGCATTCACCACTGCCTACGGTCGTCTAACTCTGTACAGTTATCTTCAGCAGCTGCAGGATCGAGTGCTGTACTTTGACACAGACAGTCTAATCTACGTCAGTAAAGAGGGTGAGGCTCAACTCAAACTGGGCAATTATCTGGGGGACCTTACCGACGAGCTGAAAGGGGACAGTATCGTTGAATTTGCGGCAGCGGGGCCTAAAAGTTATGCCTACAAAACAAAAAACAATCTGGTCTCCATGCGTGTAAATGGCATTACACAGACGCACGAATGCGCTGAACGCATTAATTTTGACAGCGTCAAAGAGCTGGTGGAGGGGTTTGTACAAAACAACGCCTCAGAAGCTGTACTTGAAACCCCTCAGCACAACATTAAATGCGATAAAAAGGGTTTTCTTCTGAAGAATTCGTCATTTCAGAAGAAGATACGCGTTGTGTTTGACAAGAGACGCTTGCTCTCCTCGGGTGAAACTTTACCATTTGTCTACTAAACAAAAGAAACGATAAAATGTCACATGCCCCTGAAGAAATTGATTTTGATCCCCGATTGCAGATGCCTTTTTCATGTCAGATTGTGGGTCCTAGCGGATGTGGAAAAACTTTTTTTGTAAAAAATGTTTTGGAGAATTGCAAAGATGTTTTTTCTCAAGTGCCTGAAAATATTGTATGGATATATACATCGTTTCAACCTCTGTATGCCGAGCTGCAGAAAAAGAATAAAAAGATTAAATTTGTGAAAGGATTGCCTGATTCTTTTGAAGACGAAAACCTGTTTCCCTCTGATCAGAAACACTTGATTATCCTGGATGACCTAATTTTCCAATCTTCAGAACACCCGGAGGTGGTCAGAATTTTTACTCAGTACCGACACCACAGGAATATGAGCGTCATGATGCTCACTCAAAATGTTTTTCACAAAGGAAAACACAGTCACACCATCAGTTTAAACAGCAGCTACCTGATCTTGTTTAAAAACCCTTGAGACAGATTACAGGTGAATATATTATCGCAGCAAATTTTTCCTTCGCAGAAAAGTTTTTTTTCTGAAAGTTTTGAAGACGCCGTCAGGGAGCCTCACGGGTATTTATTAATCGACTTGACGCCAAAGTGTCCAGAACGATATAGACTGAGGACGGGTTTATTGCCCAGCCAGTGGCCCGTCGTCTATCTCCCTCGATCAAGATCCTGTTAATTCATTCATTATGTCTGCTCGTATAAAAAGGAACGCCCCTTTGCTGCGGACGTTGTACCACGCCACACCTCGGAGACGCAAAGATATTCTCAACAGTTGCTCCACCGACTTTCTTCAGTCTCTGTGTGAACTCTCTCTGAATGTGTTTAAAGGTAATATTCCTCTGACTTCTGCGCAATACAACAAGCTTAAAAAGCAGAAACAGACCCTCAGACTGCTGGCTGCTAAAAGACCGAGTCTCAAACGCAAACGCAGTGCTCTGATGAAACAATCTGGGGGATTCATTTTGCCTCTGCTCGCAGCGGTCGTCCCCATCGTCGGTCAGCTTATAGGAGGCCTTGTTAATAATAACTAAAGAATGTCTCAGAGGTCAAGCCAAAAGATGTTTCTGCTGACGCCTCAGCAGATGAGCCGTATGAGTCAAAACGTCGTGGTGGGTGAGACGCCGTCTGTGAGACGCACGGCGGAAAATGATTTGGATGTGCAAATGAGGACTATACTGAACGAAGCGGGTCAGGATCCATATGAAAAAATGAAAAAATACAATGCCCTGCTACAGAGATTTCTGGCCTTAAACAGACAAGGGGATGAGTTGAGGGTTTCTCCTGAAGGGGGCAGTGGAGGAGGAGGAGGACCTTCTACGCATCGGGTGGACAACGTAGAGGAGGACAAGGGGGAGCAGGATGAAATGAGAAAAGCCGCTGATGAAACGCTCCAGGATGTGTTACTAAACTTGCCTCAGCGCAATCATAAAAATGTTCGGTATATCATGAATAAATTGTCTAAAAGTGAGAATGGTTGGACTTCGACGGGGGAGTTTATTTATCACGGAACAACAATCAAAGGCTCTCACATGATTGATTTGTTTAAGAACTTAGCGGCTCCTTTTAATAAAAAATCCCCAGCCACGCAGCCCAAAGGTTGGGAGCAATTTCTAAATTCGCTATCAACACTCAACATTCCGCTGTCATCGGTGCCAAACCCCCGTGCACGCGAACAATATAGACGTCTTAAAACCCCGGGTATAGTGGAGGAGGAGGAGGAAGACGAAGTCACGCCGGCGAAAAGAAAAAGAAGACGAGTTGTTTTATCCCCACGTTGGTTGGTAATGGAGTGAAATCATAATATTAAATAAAAAAAAAAATAAGCCATGACTTTGATTCAGTTTATTTATTATTTCACTACATTCATTACGTTCACATTCTATGACAATCTTTAAACATTTCCAGCGAACACACGCTGTGTCTGAAACATTCGGTTCTATATTTTCTCGAAAAGCAACTTTGATATTTTTTCACAAATTGAGACACCGCCTCATCATTTCTGGTCACATCATCATGATACATAGATAGTACATTCTCATAAGATAGACCGCTGGCTCGATGACACAAGTAATAAACACAATGTTGTCCGCATACGGTAGACAGGACATCTTGAAGCTGTTTCCTTTGGTAATATATATTTTTTGAACGTTTCTCTAAAAATTGTAATATAGTTTTGGGGTAGTGATTAAAATCTGGAGGAAAACCAAACGAGTCAAAAAAGGTGGCGCTTCCGTCACATTCCAAACTGAGGGCCAGCCAATGTTCCCCGGGCTGGTGAGAGGGGTGGGTGTTGACGATCATGAAAGTGGGTCGTCTGAAGGAGTGCGTCAGCGACTGTAGCTGATCCGAGGCCCACACTCCGCCAAACTTGTCACCCAATAAACGTCTCAAGATACTGTCCAACTGATGGCTGTTCATTTCAGGTCAAATTAGTAATAATCCACCAACACTCTGCGTTTAGAATCAATCTCCAAAATTGAGTGGTAACAAGCGTAAACTAACAGAGTGGTTGTATGAGGCAGCGGTGCCCTGAATCTCATCTCCAGTCTCAAACTGCCGTTGGAAATTGGGGATAAGGCATCAGAATCTTCTCCAGCGTTTAAGTTAAAAACAAACAGTGAATACCCCTGCTCAAATTCTTCTCTGTCGATACTCAGCGGTAAATCTTTCAAGTGTCGTCCTGTGGACGTAAACATGTTATAAAACTCTCGGACTGAGATGCCGTGGTTAAACTGGGGCTGAAACGCTTTTGTAGGGATCTGACGACCATCCTGGCATAAAGCCATATATTCAACATCATTATGAACAAAGTTAAACGGAGACAAATCTCTTCTTCCCGTAAACGCTTCGTGATTAACCATAGCAATAACTATGTACTTTGGCATGGTACCTAGGAAGAGATTCTCTTGATTGCATATTCAGGAATTTTCAGGGATGGAGTATGTTTTAACGTTGACTCGAGATAGAGGATAAAGAGCATTGCACTTTTGCAACGCAGCCGCGTGTCCTAAGCGTACAGTGGGTGAAACTGCGGTCTTCTTGAGAAACAGAGACGCTCCCAGTATTTTTAACTTGTAATTTGTGTTTGCCGGACACATGAGTGCGAAGGCGTCGCTGGCTCTGCTCAGTTTAATTCGCAAATCTACAGAATTCAGCAGAAGCCTCTCGCTGAAGAATATGTCTGCGTGCAGGGGTCCCAGCAGGTGAACTTCTCTAGAGTTGGCAGTGAAGCGAGCTCTGCGCTCAAATCCTCTTTTGGGACCATTAGGAATTACTACAGAGTCTACAGCGCCGGCCGTGTCTTTGTAAAAAAGCCCTGCGCTGAATTGGGTTTTTAACGACTGCTCTGAAAAGTTGAGCAACGTCTCGATCATGGATCTGTAAGGATGAGTGGCGCTGGATTGCGATATCAATCTATCCCCCAGAACAACGTCGCATTGGCTAAAGATTGTATTCAGAGGATAATTGATAAGAGCCACTGGAGCATCGGCTGCCAGGTCTGAACCATCACCGTTGGTAATTTTTACTCTGAGGTGCAGCAGGGTGTCGTTTAAATCCAAATATTTATCCCCATCTCCGGGAATAAAAAACTCAATCGGTCCACTATCAGTCATTGCGGACATGGGTAAAACTTCTGTAAACAGTTTTTCTTCGATAGACAACTGCGTCATCGGAGCTGAAAATAAATCCAACTCAGCCATGCTGCATTCGGAAGATTTATGATGTAAAAGCGCCATGTTTCAAAAAACTTAAAAGATGTCTGTCGATCTTGATCCTGTTGCTGCTCCTGCTGCCTTTGAAGACTTCCTTCCTTTAACTCGGTTTCTGGCGACTGATTTTCTCTTTTCGACGCGACGACGTTTATTACCCCCCTGTAATACACGTTGGCCAGGGGGTCTCTTTATCGCTCTCCTGGCCAAAACCATTATACCTCCGGCTCCCTCTTGGTTGTCGTCAGCCCTGCTAAATTTACCCACGGCACGACTTATTACATCCGATGCAATGTTTTTAGCAGCAGATTTAAGATGAGGCTTAGCCACTGCAAAACCTCTTTTGACAAAAGGGGATACAAATCTGAATAATTTCGCAAATATAGACCCTATACCCCTGCCGTACATGACGGGTGAGCCATAAAAACCGGGGAGAGAGCCTCCAGCCTGGTTCTCATAGTAGCTCACAAAACGATGAGGGTCCTGATGCATCATCTTGTCTGCATCAGTCTGAAATGCAGCTGTACGTTACACTTGCCGTACGTAAACTGCACAGGTTGGTTTTGATCCGTTTTAATCTCGATATGAATGTTTTCTACGTGCTTCTTCGCCACTGGTAGGTAGTAGGCGGGGCTAAAAGTCTGCGTGATAATATCGCCAAACTTGCCTTGTATAGGCACGGTTCTCAGCAGAGGAGCGTACGCGTCACCCACCAACTGATGGCGTACTATGTCGCTGTAACAGTAGAGCTGATAATGTCCGGCTTTTATATCTGCGGGGTACGGAGCTGAATTTGGAGATAAATTTGGAGCTGATTTTGGAGTTGAATTTACCCTCATCTGAAACCATTCAAAAGGTTTCATACCCATCATGTAGGCCAAAGGCTGTAAAAATCTCATTTTGCAATTGGTGGTCGCCGCATAATCAAATCTCTTTTTAACTTTACAGTACTTGAAGGATACGTCCATTCCTAGTTCCCGTGGATAGGAGTTCAACTCGTCCTGAAGCTCGTATAAGTCATCGTAGTAGCCGCCTCTAATTTTTTGCCAATGTTTTTCGCCGTTATCGCGTCTCCATTCAAAACGTGCATCCTCTTCGGGGAGGTTAAACCAGGTGTGAGGATATGTAATCTCCGTCAAAGCGACTTCCCACAGCCCTGCCAAATCAACATGCTGAGCCAGATCCGTCTGATAATTAGAACTGGTATTATTTTTAAATACGCTGAGACTGGCGTTTGAAGGCAGATTGACGTAAAAGCCCTCTCCCTGTGATTGATCCATGACGCTCTGATGCTGAAATTAAACTCTGCGTGTTTTATACATTCATCAGATTATCGGCCGTGACCCAGGAATTAAACTTTTCTGGCCAATTACGCCATTTCACTAATTTCTGTTTCTCCCCTCTGACGACGCGCTCATCCAGCACACGCTCCACCGCGTAAATCTTATCAGGAGCCACATTTACTTTTTGTAACTCTGCTTCATAAAATGCACCTTCAATGGGCTCTCCGTCATAATCTTTGAGTCTGTAGACTGGGGGGACGCGTGGCACACATTCATGCACCGTAAACAACTCTTCGGTGAAGCTCTGTTCGTATTTCTTATCAAACACACCCCTCACTTTGGATATTCGTACCACATCTCCCGGCTTAAAATTCATCTTCAACTTTTCGCTGTAACGTACAGGGACGGCTCCGTACAGGTTTTGAAAAACTTGTAGGGTGTTTTCAACCGTGCATTCAACCTGCATAGGTGCCATTTTTATACTTTTATGATAGCTATGATTATATCCGTGAACCAAATCCTGCAAAACATCCAGGTACCTGCGGGTGTTTTTAGCCATAAAATACCTCCACATTCTAGTTTTTAACGTACGGTTAAATCTTTCAACCACCGAGGCTTTCAGATCACTGCCTGTAGCAAAATGAATAACTCCTCTTTTCTTTAACATGTTCTGAAAAGTCTTGTTGAAGAATTCTTTACCAGCATCTGTTTGTAACTTTTCAGGAGTCCCGCTGTCTTCAAAAATTGAGTCAAACACTCTGGTCACTTCAGTTCCTGTTTTTTTCCTTAAAGACCTCACATACGCCTTTTTGGCAAAAACATCGATGACGGTTAATAAATAATTAAAACCGTCATTATACTCGCTCAAGGCCTGCATGTCGCACAAATCAGCCTGAAATTGATTGAGAGGTCTTGGTACAAAGACTCTGTTTCTAGGAAAATGTATTCTGGCTGGTTCATGCAGCGTATAGGTGTCCTCCTCTGATAGAAAATCTTTGATTCTTGCCTTATCCACTCTTTCTCCAGTCTCATCTTTCAAAGCTCTACAGAGTCGCTCAACTCCACCGAGGCTTCCTGGTTGTGAAGGATCATAATAAACTCTTTTCATGACACGTTTATCAGACATGGTTCCTCTAACCCTCGTAAACAAGCACTGAAAACATCTACGAGAAGCAGGCTTTTTTATCCATTAACATGTTTTATTCAAAAAAGTTAAATACAATTCACCGCAATTATTTTTTTTCATGCTTTTAAAATACGTACAGCCAGCTTCATCGCTGCGGATCCTATCGTCGACCTCCTGTAATAATGGAGTCTTCTCAGTTCATCGAGTACATCTATTGAGTGGTTTATTTGCACGCAATGTTTAACCACATCTACAAACAAAGTGTACACAGTCATCAGATCACCCCCGGTTAATGTCCCCATCTCCTGCATGATTTTATGAAAAACCTCGGCTAATGATGCTTCTGACCTAGTCTCATATCTTAAAACTGTGTATTGCACCAACATATCCCAAGGCATATTCAAGACTGTCATACATGTGCATCGTACACGGTACATCATACGTTCAAAATTAATTATCTTAGCATCAGCGGTACAATTGTTTTTTATAATGTTACACAAAACATCAGTTAACACAGTAACAGCGGCATGTTCATCTATCGGCTGCTCTGATTTTCCGAAAAAATGTCCCATGATTTTATCCCTCGCGCCAGAACTTTGCAGATTTCTGCAAAATCTTGATTTGTCGCCCTTCTCCTCCGGTCAGCTTGAAGAACAGACGCTCTGTTTTTTCCTCAAGGCGTCTCTCGCATCTCAGTTCGTACAGAAAAGCTTCGGTGAGACCGAGGACTCTGCAGTCTGAGACTTTGATCTGATACGCTTCGAGGGTCTTCTGGACGGCGGGAATGAAACGATCAGTCAAAAGGAGTTTGTTCACCTCATGAAAGTGTGTCATATAGTAGTAGTCTGGGGCAATCTCCAAACACTCGTGCTGATTCTGACTCGGGTGGTCCACTTGACATCCAAAACAGCTTTGCTTTCTGAAAATACGGAAAGCCTCGCCCAACAAATGAATTAGTAAAGCTTTCACCGTTTTTTGAAGCTGTTGTCGCAGGTGACAGCCGCTGCTGCTGCTGCTGCTGCTGATGCCGGCCTCAGAGGAGGCCGACTCGCGGTTCCTGAGTGGAGAGTCTGGGGATGGTTCTTTGCCGCAATGAAGACCGGGATCACAGTCGCACGCGATACCGCCGTCGTCGTACTCCTCATCAGACTCGGTGCTAGATGCCGGGGATGACGGTGGGGTCAGTTCGTCTTCAGAGTTAGGCGGAGAGGTTGGGGATAGCGGCTGGCTAGGTTGAGACATTGTTTCTTCTTCTTCTTCTTCTTTCAGAGTAACTGACGAATGAATAGGTGTTTCGGAAATGCCGGTTTCAGGGGGCGGGGTTCTCGGATGTGACGTCAGAGGAGGAGGAGGAGTTATGGAAAGAGATTTTTTTTCAGAAAAAAAATCTCAGCCGACGTCTGACTACTCTCGTAGAGTTCTTTAATCTTTCCTGCCTTTTCCTCCAGCATTTTCAACCAAACCGTCAGGGGAAGACGCAGGGCTTGTTGAAATACCCCGCATTCGGTATTGAAATATTCTAATACGAATTCATCTGTGGGCTGGCTCCCCCACGACAGTTGTCTGCTCGCTCTATAGTGCCATCTACCCGAAGCTGACCTCTTGCTCTCCCACACGTTGCTGCAAACGATCCCTTTTCCTGACGTCTGCTTGTCCTCCTCGTCCTCTTTCTCTTTCTCCTCGGTTTGCAGGATAAACTCTGACTTTAAATGGTTTATCCCAACCTTAGTTAGCACGCTCCAGTCCGTTGCTGTGAGTGTGTGTGTGTGTGGGGGGGGGGTTATGGGGGGGAGGGGGGGGGGGGGGGGGGGGGGGGGGTTATTGGGGGGTAATTAAACTGTCAGATTGAGTTTGACGTGAGGTGGACCATTCTTCTCTCTGATGCATTCTGTTCTGGTCACGTGAGGTCAGGGAGAAATTTACTCTGGTCGATTTCACTCATTACAATGTCAATTCTTTTGTATCATGAGTTACTTCCAGTGCTGTCAGTGTTGTATTCATGCATCATATGTATGACAGACATATAAACAGGCTTCCATGTTGAATTTTATGTGAAATGTCATCACAAAGTGGTGCCCTCAAAGAGGAAGTCCTAATTACTCTTCCTGCTTATTTTTCTTTCTGCAAAGATAATTTGGGAATTTTAACCTTTTTATCTACTTCCTGTCTGTTTTGTTGAGGCACCAAAAGAACCATTACATGGACATATGGTCTAAACTAAAGCGTTTAGTTATCTAAATAAATGTCAGGTTCTGGGGCTATTAAAGCTCCCTGCGCCATCCTGTTCATCATTGTTTTCACTCTACGATTGTATTTCTACGCATCATTCAGTCACAGTTCAATGTTTATACAGATTCAACTTTTACCAATATTTTATCAGTTAATTGCTGATTAATCACTGACTCATTTTGAGTATCTAATTATTCAAAGATATTATTATTTATTTTTGACAAGAAACTCAAAGCATAAGATTATTGCAGCAGACAAGTAACATGTAAACCTGCCAAAAGGTTTAAAAACCTATTTATTTACTTTCAAGACACCACTCATGTTTAAGCAGCCAGCCGCTGATCAAATAAGCACAAAGACTGGGAAAAAAGGAAACAGCCCATCTGGCTCTGTCTACAGGAAACAAAATCCTCCTAGCAGCTCATTATTTTATCTTTGCAAAAATAAGTGAGACAACAACTTATGGTTTCATAGAAAGATACGTTTTAAGTGTCCACTTCATTTAGTCATAATACAGAATTTCACACGCACACACACACTAACCACTACTACACAAACTACATTTTCACTTTAAAAGAGCGTTTTAAAAATGAAAATGACCTCCGTCCAACAAGTGTGTTAGCTCCATATCAATGGTAATCTCTGTCCATACTAACACCTGAAAATGTATATCAGATACACTGGCCATGTGGGTGTTGGTGTAAACAGGAAACAGATTATCTGCTCTGCAGTTGGTTGTTTAGTTACAGATAATACAAGGAACGAGAAGTAAGAGCAGGGATTTCTTCTGTTGGCAGATGAGGTGGAACTGGCACTTACAACAGCAAGTGTGAGCGACGTTTTGACTTCCCTGCTGGTTGTCAAGTCGGGGCAGATAGGAAGCAATCAGGAAGCGATTGCAGGCGGCTGATTCATCGTTTCCAAACGTCTCAGTTTTTCCCCATCCATACCATAGTGCAGCCCCAAAGTTTTCAAACTAAGAAGGTAGCGTTTCCAAACTTCTCAGTTTTAGGCTTGAAAACTCCAGAGTAGTATGGACGGCAGGCGTAATCATCACATCAGTGATACGTTTTCACACAAAAACAATGTTGTGGATCTAGCCTTAATCACACATATCCTGTGGACTGGCCTGATTCCACTCCTGCTACAGTATTAGTAATGCCATCCATTCAATAATAGGCAATGGGAACTGCAGAAAAGAATTGTCACACGCACACACACACACCACACACACACCACACACCACACACACACCACACACACACACACACACACACCTATATATACAGTATATATAAATAAGTAGGTGGATTTAAAATGGTGCATTGTATTAGATGAAGCTGCCTCTGAATTGAGCTGTAAAAAGACTCTTACCCTGGATCAGCAGAGCAGTAGATCACTGCTGCTTGGTTTGGAGGCAGAAATACGAGGTTGCCCAAAGAACCTTGGTGGAGACTACTACACTGCACCAATCATCCATCACGCTCAGGCCTGTCCTTGGAATATATAATGTAATGATAATCTGATCCAGTATGCAAATGAAGACACAGTGGGGTGACTGCAGGGAGAACAGAACACCTGCCCCGCAACACAAGTAGCCCTTAACCACTGATCTCCTGCCTGATTTCAGCCCCCACTGGTGTTACAGCAAACTGGAACAGTTTTTTTAAAGCCTTTAAAGGGCCCATATTATGCCCCCTTTTACACAATTTACATTGGTTTTCAGGTGTGTGAACTACATGTCTTTGCCAGTCCATGTCAAAACACCTCAAGGATCAAGCCACACAGCACCCTCCTCTTTCTGTATAAACAGCCCTGTGAGACTACGGGCGATTCCAGTACTTTCCTGCTCACTCCTCGCCCCCCTCCCTTCGTGTTCCGCAAAGCTCCTCCTCGCTCCTCCCCGGGTCTGCTGCCATGACAACAGTCGCACGTAACAAGGCACAAACAAGACGTAGAGACCCGGGAGGCCCAGCGAACACGTTCTCGCCGGGAGCCGCGACCGACCGCCGGCAGCCGCGACCGACCGCCGGCAGCCGGGAGCCGCGACCGAACGCCGGCAGCCGCGACCGACCGCCGGCAGCCGCGACCGACCGCCGGCAGCCGCGACCGAACGCCGGCAGCCGCGACCGACCGCCGGCAGCCGCGACCGACCGCCGGGAGCCGCGACCGACCGCCGGGAGCCGCGACCGACCGCCGGGAGCCGGGAGCCGTGACTGACCGCCGGGAGCCGCGACCGACCGCCGGCAGCCGCGACCTCCACCGCAAGCCGGGCAGCCGCGACCGACCGCCGGCAGCCGCAAGCCGGGAGCCGCGACCGCCGGCAGCCGCGACCGAACGCCGGCAGCTGCGACCGACCGCCGGGAGCCGCGACCGCCGGCAGCCGCGACCGACCGCCGGGAGCCGCGATCTGTTTTTCCGCACTTCAAGGGGGGAGGTGCTGCTCAGGTTGGGGGTTGGCCCGGGCTGTGAATGGCTCGTTTACAGACCGTCTGCACGATCAACCCAAACCACGTATCATCGACTCATTGTTTTCTTTTCATTCTTCGTGGGCTGGCAGACACCCCGGATAACCACATATACGTGGAGGCAGGCTGAAAAGGTGCCTGGAGCATAATATGACCCCTTTAACTGACATTGTTTTTGTAGACAAATGAGAAATCTGAACGGCATGTCAACATCAGTTCATTCAGTTCGTTCATCTATGTTTTCAGCAGCTTTGTTTTTAATTAATGTCAGAGACAGTGGCGGTTCTACATTGAATTACACCCTGGGCGTGACCCCCTCCGAGCGCCCCCCCCCCGATAAAAAAAAAAAATCAAACACAATGGAAAACCGTTTCGTGCAGAGATGATTTCTTTTTTGCGAAGTGCTCGTGCCGCCCCCCAATGCGTCATGAAGAAATGCCGCCCCGGTCGGCTGCCCGCTTCGCCCATGCCCAAAACCGCCACTGGTCAGATATATGCATGAAGAATTATGAACACTACTTTGAAAAAGTAACAAATATAAAGTACATGATCTTGTGTGAGTAATGGGACTAACATAAGGAAAAAAGTAACAACTCAATACGGACAGAGACTGTTACCCAGAGCTCTTTGACTATACTGTTGTAAAGGGTTGTAGGCCTCTGTGTGGGCTCCTGCCAGCTTTACATACCTGAGGTGGAGGGGAAAAGGGAGATGAACTTTCACTAAATATTTCGACAGACATTTTACAAAAGTTTTTGAATGATGCAAAATATCTTCTTATTGTTGTAGCCTTAATCTCAGAAAAGCCCAAACAATCCTACATGTCTGTCCATCTCTCAAGGAAAAAGGAAAATATCATCTACACCAAGTTGCACAATTTGGTGCACAATATTGTAACATCAAGATATAAATATTATTTCCTGAAAGAGTGAATAATGTCCTACTACATACACCAACAAAAACACATGTTGAGAGAGGCATAGGTAAAAAGTCTTATCTGATAATCATCAGTCTGTTCAAACATTCATATCAAACATAATCCAACTAGTATCACACCTCAGCCTCTTTTCTACAGCTGAAACATCAGCTTAGTATTTTATAATTTGAATTACATGCAGAGTTCAACAACCTGTGAAAAGATTTCCAGTGCAAACCAAACAAGATATTTTGTCTCAATCACGATACAACATATTTATGACCTTTTCTTACAGGATGAAAACACCGTCAGTCTCTTTTCTCTAATCGCGCTTTCACCTGCGCCAGAGAGACTCAGTGTGGGGGGGTTTTCATTTTGAGTCCCATGGCTTGTAAAGTGCAAAAAACCTACATATTCACACCTTTAAAGGGAAACTAAAATGTCACAAGCACAAGCAATTACTGTCCATTAAGTTTTCATAAATGTCACAGTGAATGACACAGCCAATAGCAATTAGGTATTTCCTGAAAGGCCACCTCTTCACAACAAAATCCTTCTTACTCAAGCACAGAAAGAGAGACCAGGATGAAACGGCAACACAATTCATCTCATTATTTTGAGGATTTCCATTTCAATAATTATGTTAAGTTGTACAGCTATTGATGGATTTAGATTCTGCAGTTGTTTGGTGTTTTGTGTAGCACAAATGAGATGTTTTTGGAATGTTTCTGTGTTGAATGAAATTCCTTTAAAAATACTTGTTGTACTATAGAGGCACTGTATGCAGAGTCCGACAGGTATTTTTTGATTGATTTATAAATGTTGCTTCAATCAAAAATGTTTCCTCTCATGATAAAACTCACACCACAGTAATGACAGATCAATCAGAGTCTCGCTGGACCGAGGAAATTATCCTCTCCACTCTCTTAGCAACAGAGAGCTCCTCTCTGCATGTTGATTGGCATTAACAAGTGCTGCTCACAGTGAGGCTCCCTGGACCCAGAATTGATTCTGGGTCCAGGGGGTCTCATCTCTTCATTGGGAGCCTTTTCAAATGTGAAGGGTAAATAGCATTATGACAAACTATAATGTACTTGTCAGCAAGTAAGTAAATAAGTGTTTGTTACTGTATATTATCAGTTTAGTTATTAAACACTTCTATCTGCTTAAAGTGATGGTGTATTACAGAAGATGTATTAAATGATTTATTATAAAGTGCATGGATTGATAACTGAACAGGCCTACTGGCGCAGGCATAAGGGCCCTGGGTAGCAGGTGGCCCCTGTTCTTTACCTACACAGTATTCCACAAAGTATGTGGCAAGATTGTAGCCCTTGCAACTGTTGTCAACAATTAGCAACTCCCCTCAAGTGTAATGGTGTGTTCACACAAATGCGAGGCAAATTATTTGTGCCAGTAGAGTACATAAAAAGTCAATGCAAAGAGGAAACTAAACACCAATTTCATCACTCACAATGATCGACACGACTGGCGCGATGCGGAATTCGTGTCATTTGCTTCTTTCGAGCTAAATATCCGGGTCTTGTCACGAAAGCCAATTAGCATTGAGATCCTTCCTACGTCACTTTCATCAGACGTCCTGACATTGTATCAGAAATGGAGGTGTGAGATGTGTGTGAGCAGCCTGAGCTTTTTGAGTTATTTGTATCGTGGACAATAGCTTTAGTCCCCGGGCCTGCCTTTTTTAACATTCAACAGTTCATAGCTTTACATGTATGTATGTATGTATGTATGTATGAAAGTGGAAGGTATAACAGGCAAATATTCGTGCAAAATAATAAGTACAAATAATACTGGAGCCAATCCCTGTTACTCACCTGAATAATGCAATGCAAAAATTGTGTGAAGCACAGCATAAGGAGTTAAAGTTTGTCCAAAAGCTAGATTTGTTACTGGGTCTTAAAAGTTGCTAAATCTAGTTGGAAAATCGCTGCATGCAACTAATTTTGTAACAAACCAGTTTAGACCCAAGCGCGAGACACACGTAGCTCAGTCGGTAATCAGCTTTATTGTTTAGAACACAAGCAAGTCTCAGAGTCGGGGGCAGAAGGCAGACGTCTTTTCCGGGCTCGTGGCGGGACGGGACGGCCGGGGACAGCAGGCAGAGGTCTTTACCGGGATTCAGGCGAAACGGGGAAACCAGGGACAAAGGCAGGGTCATAACCAGGGCTGAGACGATACGGGGAAGTCGGGGGCAGAACCAGAGTCGAAACCGGGAGATCCGTCCGTGGGTAAATGCTGGAAAGTCTGACATGGAGTACAAAGAACAATCTGGCGGTGAGTAACTGAGTGAGAGGAGGTTAAATACAGACCTGATTGGTGATGAGCTGCAGCTTCGGGGCCAGGTGAGGTGATGAGGTGGGTGTAGCTGATTGCTCGTGCGGGACAGAGGGGAGGTGACGTGGGAACCTACTCGGCATGACGGTGGCTGACTGTGACAAATTTGAAGGAGGGGAAAAAGCTATTCTGAAAATCTATCCACATATTGAGTCAGCTGTAAAACATGAACATGTAGCTATTCAAAGAGTGTGCACTCTCTCTCAATCGGATTGGCAGTCATAAGATACCCTGCTGGTATAATAACCTGGACAAAGGAGGAGATAGAAAGCACTGATATCAAGACAAGGAAGCTCCTCACAGTACTTGGAGGGTTTCACTCCAAGTCCAGCACCCGGAAAAGGCAGAAGTAGGGAGGCCGAGGACGAGTGAGTGTCAGAGCCACTATCCAAGATGAAACAACAGAGCGGATGATGCACAGCATGTACCAATGACAGATGGAAGAAGTGGTTGATATTGTGAAATCTTATCGGTGGCTGAAAAAGGCTGGTCTCAAAGACAGCACAGAGGCACTAGTCATGTTGGGCCTCGGCGGAGGTATGGGCTCTGATAAGTGCCATTCTAGTTAGCTTAATGTGTTAGGTAAAGGTGTGGTTGAAACAGCTGAAAGTCATGTATAGCTAAATGTATTGGATACACTTGACTGAAACAACATTAGTTTAATTGTGTCAAAACATTATTGCTTAGTTTAAATCGTTAATAGTGACTAATAGCATCCAGTTTGAAATCAGTTCAACTGAACACACCTGTCTAGCAAGGGGGCAGGCTTACTTGTCTTAATCTGACAGCGTTGTGGGGTACCATGACTCCACTGCAGTTTAACAAACAAACCAGAACATTGAGTTTGGTTGGAAAAGTTCTACTGCCCATAAAAAAAGTTTGATGAGCACACTGGGATGAGTTATTGTTATCAGGTTATTTTGCTTCCGGTCACAGTTTGTCCTTTGCTGAAATACCATGAAGGCTCCCCTTGAGGTTTATGTTCCAGAGTGGAAATAAGTGATAGCTTTTATTGATATTTATGACCAGTGTTTATAATTAAATACTAATTAATACCTTACGAGCTTACGCCTCATTGTCCCTAGCAGATGATTAATAGTTGCCATTTATTCACTTAACAAGGCCACAAACCCTTTTAATAGAATTAAGAGATAGTCTCACTCAGACCTATTACCTCCTGAAAAGAAGCAGCCTGAATTTTGGGTTAGGGTTATGGGTTTTACCTCCTTGCATTAATTCCTTGCCGACCTGATGTAAATGTGTAATGTAATCCCCCCCTGTGAGATTTATGATGAAGAAAAAATAAAACGAAATTAATATATTAAAGTTAATTTATATGCCTTCGTTAAAGCAGAGACATTTCACCTGAGGGCATCTATTATATTTATACTCTAGTTAACTGCCCTGAACACTTTAATAATGTGCTTTACCGTTTGGTTGAGCTGCTATCTCAAGCTCAGTGGGCTGTTTAAAGATTGGTGAAAATGTTTGACCATGTAATTATCTTTTAAGTGCACAACAGGATCTGGTGTAACCAGGCTTTCCCAGTTTGTCCCATGTTGACTCATTACAAAATATTCATTGTGTAGGATTTTCATGCACAGCACTGTAGAGAAAAGGTGAGCAGCTGTTCTGTGGACAGAAAGTCCTTGTTAATGAGAGAGCCCAGAGAAGAAAAGCCAGATTGGTTGGAGCAGAAAGGCTGTAGTACCTCAGATAGCCATTCTTTACAACCGTGGCAAACAGAAAAGCATCTCAGAAAGAAAACCACATACAACACATCTACAACAGCAGACACCACGTCAGGTTCCACTGCTGTGAGCCAAGAACAGAAACCTGAGGCTGCAGGGAAACAGACTCACCAACACTGGACAGATGAAGACTGAAAAACGTAGCGTGGTCTGCTGAATTTCCAGGCTACTGGAATTTCTGCTGAGGCTGCAGATTGTCACAATCTGGAGTCAACGGCATTAATCCATGGAGCCAACCTGCCTCGTGTCAACAGTCTCGACTGGTGATGCTGTGTTTTTTTTTTTGTCACACTTTGGACTCTTAATACCAATCATTAATTATTTTTTAATGCCTGAATATTGTTACTGAACATGCTTTTAAAAACAGTAGTGCCATATTTCGTAGTTAAATAGTTACATTAATGTATCTACTTGCACTCCCTGCAGGCACAGTGGGCATGCTAACCAGTTTTGGCTTTCAAGAGGCACTTCTTTTACCGACCGTCCAGGACTTGGTGATAAAGCAGATGCAAGAACCAGTTGCTATCTAAATATTTAGGAAGGCATCATATTAAAGTCGCAATTTTGTCTGCTACCTGCACAATGATAATTCACCATGCCCCAAACTGGTCTCTTTCACAAAGACAATGACCACATGTGAATGTAGTGAAACACATTTGGGACTTGTGGAGTCCATACCGCTAAGAGACTATTCTGAGGGCAAAGGCAGGAACTACCCAATGCTTGGTGGTTGTATATCCTGTAATTATCTGGAAGACATTGGAGGAAGATGAAACAAGATACCATTATTTTCACCATTATTATTAGCTATCGTCAGTGATGGACAACGACTCCCACCCCATGCAGGACTGAACAGCTCCTTCAGCGACTGGCTCCTTCACCCTAAATGTGTGAAGGAGCGGTAATGCAGGTCCTGCTGCTGTGAGAATGTACAACCAGCACTGCTCCCAATAGAACACGCACGCACGCATGCACGCACGCACGCACGCACGCACGCACACACATACACACACACACTCACACGACTTAACCACTGTGCAATAACCAACTGTGCAATATTTATATTTATTCTCCATGTGCAACTATTGCTACTGCTCAGTACATAGTATTTATATTTTTATATTTTGTTATATTTTGTACATACATACTGCTTTTTGAAAAAATCCTGTAAATTTCTTTCTATTTTGCTATTTCTTCTATATTCTGTCCACTGTGCTGCTGTAACGACCAAATTTCCCCATTGTGGGATGAATAAAGGTATATCTTATCTCTTATCTTATTAAGATAAGGTTGGCGGTTCCTGCAGGTTTGCAAAGTATTCCTTGCTCATATGACTACCCATCCGCATCTTTCTGTCTCTACCTAGCTCTGTGTCCGCCCCAGCATGAGATATCATATATGCGCTGTGACTGGCTCCCTCTGTCACCTACCTGAATGACGTGTCATCTCAGCTTGAGAAGCAGGGATAAAACAAGGCTTTGGTGTCAGCTTGTCAGATGTGGAGGACTGAAGGTGACAGGAGGAACACAAAAGAAACTCTGCCTCCTGAGTGATGCAAATCGCCTCAGAACCTCTGAAAACCAGACTCTCAACATGAACCTGAGGGCTGGAGAAGGTTCAGATGAACGACCTATGGCTGCACTGCGGCCTCAGTAATAATAGATATCTATGTGAGTGTCTGCTGGGTTTGTCCACACAGTCACTCACTCATTCTATTTCAAAAGGTAAATGTTGTCCTAGTGTTATTACTCTAAATTATTTTGGACTCTAAACTCATCTCTGCTCCACACACAAACCACCAGAGAGCATCCTGAGACTCACTGAGGTCCAGCCCATCTGAATGTCTCAGATAGCGGACAAAAAATGGAGAGGGGCAAATGAAGGAGAGAACAGATGAAAGGTTGAGGGGAGGCTGTAACACACAGGGAGAATACAGGGCTGAAAAAGGCTCTACAGAATAGGTGCAACTGAAAGTGTAGATACAACCTGGCAGTTGTCAGATGACAAAGTGAAGGAGGTTTCTTGTTGTGATGAACCTACAGAGAATGATCACCTGAATCTGCAGCTCCCCTCAGCTTCACTGGGCATTATAGTCAATTTCAGATCATTGTTTATCTGCCTGAACTTTTTGGCTGCAGCAGACAGCTGTTTAACAACTGGTAAAAACAGTGGAGCATTTAGCAGCTTAAGAGCCAGATATTTCCATCAGGAGTTTGGTGAAGACCAAAAACAGAGCTAAAAGAGAGGGAACACTGAAGTGAACTCTAAATTAAGGCAAATTCTGCTCTTTAGCTGTGAAAAAGGGCAAAGTTCAATATATCAATTTAAAAGGTGATAAATAGTCCAAGTTCACAGTCTGATATTCCGTGAGTGAATTATTTTAGTATCAGCACCTGATGCGATACCAATACTAATTTTACAACTTGACTGGTACATTTTGTAATTATAATGATTAAAATAATTACTATTAAAATATGTGCAACAGAAAAGGGAAAGCTTTGCCACTAGGATATCGTACCTCAATATCTGAGTATGAGATGAAAATGAAATGTATTTGTTCCACCTCATATGGCAACACATCAGGATTCTAAACTTTACATCAAATGTCCGGTGACATTCTATGGATTGTTTGATAATATATTTCCTGATCTAAACTGGGAAATTTAACTGACATTGGACCAGATTTTATTCAGGCAAAAGTATTTCTCTTATTATTATCATTTTATCCAACACTGTTTTATGAAGCGGTTTGGTATAATTTGCCTCTGCAGAGCTGTGAGAGCTGCTTAGAGCTCAAAGTAAAGGTCAGCATGCTAACATACTCATGGTGATGAGGCTAATATCCTGATGTCAAGCAGGTTTTAAGTGGCCGTGCTTTCATTCATTTTCACAAAACACCAAATACAACTGTGTAGTGCTTCACAAAATGGAGGACCTGATCATTTCGTCCTTTGTTCCAAAGACAAAGGAACAGACTGGAAAACTCTGATGCCCGAATGCTTCACTTATCACACCTTGGTGTGAACTCTCCTCCAATCTCCAGCTGCCATTGGTCACTGTGTGCCCCAGACCCCAGGGGGTCATCAGGCCCATAAAACCCCAGGGCACCCTTCTTTTCACTCTCTTCCTGCCTCTAACTTCATGAGACAACACTCTCCTCTCCAACCTCTCAACAGAGAGGAAAGACCTCTCTTTCTCCTCTGGGAGAAACCACTGCTCTTGGATCCTGACCTCCATGCAGGCCTGCAGAAGCAGACTGCTGCAACTTCCACAGGCAGCGACGCCAGAGCCTGCCAAAGGACCAACCAAGGCTGGAAAAGTCTGGTTTTACATCAGTGGCAGACACAAAGTCTGTTCAACTGATCAAGCTCAGGAACCACCAAGCAGAGTTAGTGTTGAGCATCTAACTCTGTGGAGGACACAAAAAGGACACTGAAACCACACAGCACGACTGCTGCATCTTTCTAGACACACAAACAGCATCCCAAAAGGACTATTCTTCTTCTCTTCCATGGACTTGGTAACGTAACTTGGGCATACAGCTTAGCATAACGCAACACGGCTAAGCATAGGAATGTTTAACCTTAAAAGTGTACTCTATTGATTTGACTCAATGTGTTCACTTAATTTTGTTGTTGCATCTATCAATAAGTTATTTGGATGTTAGGACCCTGTGACTAACCCTCTCTTAACCTGAAACCCTTTTGTCCTGCAACAAATGGCCTTAGCAAAGAAGCACAGCATGTGGCCGAGCCGACACCTCTGATTCCGCCATTTTGTAGTTTCTTTGTTCACCGCCATCTTGTTTGTAGTACTTCTTAGACCTTTGACCTTTATAGCCACGCACACACACACACACACACACACACACACACACACACACAATCTCAGATTTGCATATATTTCGTTTGTTAGATTAGATGTTGTTGTTTCAACTTGTCTTTTAAATAAATGTTATTAAATATGCAGTCTGGTCTATTTAATGTTGCATAAGTGTGAGTATTGCGGACTTCTGACCGGTAGAACTCCAAATCCTTCAACCTCTGCTAACTACCAAGGTGGAGATTCTGGTGGTAATTATTAATTTATTTATCAATCAGAATTCCAAATTGATAGTTAGTATATTGTAAATGAGACTAAATCAATTGATTGGCTATCATTTCCCTTCCTTTGAAGGGTGGTGCCCCGAGGAACTTTGATATTAATCAAAGTTATTATTTAATATTAACATTTTTAATATTAATATTTTATTATTTTGATAGCCATAACTGATCAATTATATTGCTTAGACAAATGGTACTTTCACCAATGTCCAGGCACAACAACTGTGTACTGTACCAGTGCTAGAAAAAATCAAGACGTTGACCCGATGATGAAACTAGATGAAGTGTCAGACAATCACAAATGTCGTCAGGAGTTTTCCTCTGGGGACCTTGAATGTCTGCACAAAATTCTGTACCAATTATTTAGATTGGCATTGCCGTCCCAAAAGTCATGCTGGGTAAAAAGGGTTCAAACATGCTTATATTGCCCAAACTGAGAGGCCAAAAAAGGTCAAACAATAAACACAAACACAAAAATCCTGCACCCTTCTTCAGATCATCAGTACTATCTTTGTAAGCGGACGCCGAGCAACTACAGCCAGCAAATCATTACATCCTCCGTGTGTGTATGTGATCATACATATGTGCACCTGTACAGTATATGACAATGGACCATACATGTTTTTAGGGATGTAAATACACACTCCGCATAATGTGTGCACCCAGTGTGTGTACGCGACTCTAAATGCACACGAACAATTGTGTGCATATGGCTGCAGCGGTGGTGGTAAATGATAAATGGGATGTTTAGAGCAGAATATGAATGAAGAAGAGAGGACCCTGGGGGAATACTTCACACCGTTGTAATCAAAGCCTTGATAGAGAGAGAGAGAGAGATTTTTGATTTTTAAAAACACAATGTTTATTTTAAGATTTACAAGAGAACATCACGGTCCTCTACAAATGAAATGAGGAAAAAAAACATACAACAACAAAAATAACAGAAAACCAGAATAAATCAGGTCATAAACACAGAGTGAAAGATGAGCTCTCCCTCCGTCACTGAACACACAGCCGTGGTGAAGCACCACTGATTCAAAAACTCTTGCACGTCGTTCATCAGAGAGTGGAACCTGAAGTCCACTCTCACTCTGGCTCTCACCAGAGACACGTACATGTGTGTCAGCTCGTGTCCAGACACATTTCCTATCTTGTCCTTCCTGCTTTCATAAATCGACAACTTGGCCTGACCAACCACAAAATTCAGCAACTGCCACTTTGCAGCATCTTGTTTTCTGTAGCCAGCACCAAAAATAAATGCAGTCTCCGTAAACATTTCCCCACAGTCGAAAAACACGGTTTTTAACATGTTAAAAAGAGGTTTGAGTCTGTGACAGTCCAGATAACAGTGAACGATGGTCTCCGTGTGTGGACAGAATGGACATGTGGAGGACACGGTGGGATTTATCTTGGACAGAAAGAGATTCACCGCCAGAGCCCCGTGGAGGATCCTCCACTGCAGGTCTCCAGACCTCTTGTTCAGTGGAGGCTTGTACAAGAGTCTCCATACCGGCTTGCTGTCCTGTGGGAGTCTGTCCTTCCACACCATGTCCTTCCTCCCACCCAGCGTCTTCCTGTGAGTGGCCAGAACACAGTGTCTGTACAAACCTTTCCCAGTGTGCATGTGAAAGTCAGTAGCAGTGTCCGGTGGGTCAGCATGACGTACTGAAAAACCAATGTCCGGAAAAGGGTCCCCCGAGTCGGGGGGTTCAGTTCCCTCAGAATAGTCCTGCAGCATCTCCTTCTCCCCACTGTCCAGTCTGTTGTTCCACGAGAGAGAGAGAGAGAGAGAGAGAGAGAGAGAGAGAGAGAGAGAGAGAGAGAGAGAGGCCAGCAGGCTAGGACTGTGACTTAGTGACTAAGATCTTTTACATCAACCCAACCTTGCTGTCACTCAAATACAGGTAAGATACCAGACTCTGAACTCTAAAGGAATGACAATTCTAACCAATCCCAATTCTGTCCCATTTCACCTTGAGTTATTTGATTACAATCCTGCAAAAATACAAGTTCAGACACATCATCTGCAACAAATAATTACAAAAGCTTAAAGGGGCAGTAAGCGAATTTGGAGAAAGCTTGTGATCTCTTTGTTGTTGTTGTGATTTTGATGCTCTGTCCGGACCGCGAACCTGAGACCTTGGGTATGGGAGACCGATGCGCTAGCCACTAGGCAAAAAAACGGAGATCCAGCCGCCCCCCCACTAGCACGTTTTTTAAAGTGTCGACGTGTGACGTTTACAAACTGCACAAACCCGGGTATTTTTTCAGCGGGCACACAGAATCGACAGCTAGTGGACGGTGATGAAATATTCGCTGATTTTTACAAAATGTATATTGCTTTATAATTGCTTACATGCCCCTATAAATATTTGTTTTGTGTGACAGATACATGTATATTACTGTTTATTAAACATAATTAGATTTTGAATACTGATGCATTAATGTGTAGGCAGTATCTGACTATTAGCTGCTGCAGGTGGAGCTGGTTTTAACTATGTGCTTTACATACAGTAATTAATTTACTACAGTCCGGGGCTTCCTTATGAAGGAGTCAGGCCCGTTCAAGAGGTCACCAGATAAATCTGAGAGTTCGTGAGATGAAAAAAATTCTATTAATATATTTTAGCATAAAAACCACCACACATTTTGCAATAACCGATTATTAATAGGTAGCAATGGATGTGTGTACCAAGCAGGATAGTTTACAGGTGAAATTTTAAAAACAAACTCACTAAACCTTAACTTTAATAACCAATAACAAAAATAAATGTTACACTTGAGAAAAGGTTCAAATATAAAAATAAAAATAACAAACTATACCAAACTATGATTAAAAATAAAATGAAATATTTTGCCTGAATCATTTCATTTTACATTAAATCAGCATTTTAATTTTTTCCTGTCAACATTTACCAATTTGTGTTTATGTATTAAATTATCTTTCATAGACAAGTTGGCACTGCAATCCATAAAGAAGCTATTATTTATGTAAACAGATTTAAATACATACAATCGATCATGTATTTTCAAAACAATTGAGTTCATTTGTGGAGAATTCAACATTTTCTTTTATTTTTTCTTTACAACTCTGTTTTCTTAGACCCAGAGTCAGATAATAAAACTCAAAATCAGATGTCCACCAGACACAGAGTAAGCATTCATTTAAGGTTGTGTTTTTGGCCACCAGACAAATTTAAGTACAACATTCACTACGATTTAGTTGTGAATTTGTCTCCACCACCTCTTGAGGGAAATATCTGGTTCTTTTTCTAACTTCGTTCGGTGTTTCACTTATGGGAAATCGCTTTGGCGTGACCAACTTAGGAAGCTCCAATGGCACCACGTCTGTCCGTGACAGACAGGTCGAACTGCGCTCGGGGCCCCCCCCCTCATACTACCACAGTCGACCCACCCCTCTTGCAACATTCTCGCTTTCTTCCCGTGAAGAATTTACCGAAGCTCCCTCAGCGTATTTGGCTAGCAGACGCACCGTGGAGGAACATGTCAATGAACGCAGTTTCCTGATGTAGTCCGGATCGCTGAGTAAGTAATTCATAAGAAGTATTTCTTGGTCATCACACAGTTTCGATTGGAATAGTGTCCTCGTTAAGACGAACTGTTCCACCGGCGGCCCTGTATTAATTCACGGGTGCACCGGCGACTGTGTGGTGTTGAGACCCTCTGGCTAACGCGTTACGGCGAGCCCTTCAGGGTGCGGTTAGCATTCATTTGTTAGCTGAACAAACTACCTGGAGTCAGGCTAACGTGTTACGACGAGTTGAAACTCTTGGGGCTTAAAGTTAGCTCGGTCGTCAAACCCAGTGAGCTAGCGCTAGTATACGACGGGCTAACGTGTTGTGGCGCGCCTCGTACGGCTAAGTATTTTCCATTTTCTCATTTTCTAGTCACCATGTCTGAGACTGCTACCCCCGCAAAAGGGTCGGAGCCGAAGGTGAAAGAGGCTGCATCCCGCCTGTGCCAGGCGTCATGCGGAGCATCAATCTCAGGCAAGGACCCTCATCCTATGTGTATAGCATGCATGGGCGCTAAACACGCTCAGACATCACTGGCTGACCCCCAGTCGTGTTCTCACTGTGCGTCTATGCCTGAGAAAATTTTGGAAAGACGACTGCAAGTGGCAGTGGCTAATATACAGGACCCATGTCTGCCAGGACACATCCCTGTAGCCAACTCTAGCAACCATATGCCGCGAGCCACAACGAGCTGGGCGGACATAATGGAAGCTGAGTCCCCGGTCATGCCTCCACTTTTCGCGGGAACTCTCTGAAATGGTGCCGGGCTTTGATGATGCAGAGGATGATGCAAACTCTGACCTCCTCAACTTAGGGGACATGGAAGAAGAGGAGAAGACTTCACTTTTCCAGTGCAACAGTCTAGACCCTCCAGTGCATCTGATGCTGTTCCACCACTCGACAGCAACTTATATGAGGTCTGCAAATGGGCTGCGTCCAATTTAGGAATACAATGGCCAGCAGCCCAGAATGCAGAGGGAGCGGAAACGGACCTGTATGATGGTGAGAGGCTCCAACCAGCCAACCAGCGGCCAAACAGCTGTGTCTGCCTGCATGAAGGAGATGAGCCAGTTCTGGTCCCGTCCATTTAAGAGTACGCTTCCCACCAAGGGCTGCTCTCAATTGGAGATCCAGGGGATGGGGGAGCTGGGGTTGGCCGAACCCCCAGCAGTGGAGCCTTCAGTGGCTCACCACCTTCACCCTCTGTCTCAGTTTTCTCCAGCATCTCTCTTCCCAGCAAAATGGAGCGCCTCACGGCTTCCATTTTCCAGAGATCATATAAATATGCAGCGCAGCCAGTCTGCTCTCTGAATGCTGTGACACTGCTGTCCGCATATCAGGCAGAAATCCTGGAGGAGATGGGTCGCCAGCTGGACTCTGGCTCACTAAACCCAGCCCTCTGGGATGAGATCTGTTTAGTTAACGACCTCATCCTGCGATCCTCACGGGGCGTGGTGCAAGGCTGCGGTCGAGTGATGGGTCTCTCAGTCTCGGGTGAGAGGTCCCTTTGGCTGAACCACTCAGGCCTGAGTGATGCTCAGAAAGCAGAGGTGTTGGACGCGACGTACGACCCAACCAAAGGTCTTTTCGGTCCGGAGAAAATGAGAGAGGCCAGCACAGAGAAAACAGGGAGGTGAAGCATTTAATCTCTGCCTGCCCAGAAAACCGACCCCTCGACCCCCTCAGATACCAAGAGCTGGCTTTACTGCTTCAGCTTCAGCAGTGAGGGGGAGACAGGGGGGCGCCCTTCCACAGAGACAGGCTGGCCGGCAGGCTAACCAGCAGCATCAGTCTGAAAATCCAAAGCCGTTGGGCAAGCACTCCTTCGCAGCAGCAGCAGCGAGGAACCGCCACCCCTACCCATCCTCCCACCCCAGGGAAGGAAAAAAGAAGAGGTCAGCCTAACGACTAACAGTGCTGACTTGGTCTTTTCCCCCTCCCTTGAAGAAAAGGAGAGGCACAGAGGAGGACCGGAGCCCCAGAGTTCATGGTTCAGGTACCCTGGCAAGTTCCAGTTTTCCAGGGCCCGCTCAGTCTTTCCCCCCCCAGGTTCAAGAGGGGGAGACTCAGGGGCTACAAGTTGTACAGTGTCACCAAGCACTAAAACCTTGTTCAAACATGCTTCAAATAAAGCTTACATTTTCGCAGCCAGGCTCACAGCCAAGGGCGAAATGCTCTCCCCAAATAATGACAAAAACAAAACAATGTCTTGTCCCCATATATCCAGCAGGGGGAGCTCACGCTCTCCCGAGGGAAAACGACTCCCTCCATACCAGGGAGGTGAAGTCACTGCTGTGCGAGTCCAAGGGACCGCTGTCTGCCAGAGCAGAACAGTGGGGCGCATTTGCAGTTCACCCATGGGTGTTATCCACTATTCATCAGGGGTATAGACTACAGTTCGCTATGAAACCACCCAGATTCAACGATGTGTTAGTTTCAGTGGCCAGGGGGGATTCAGCGCGAGTCCTGGAGGACGAAATAACATCCTTGTTAAACAAAAGAGCGATCAAGCCTGTTACGGCCGAGGAAGCCCAACAGGGTTTTTACTCCCGTTACTTCCTTATTCCAAAGAAAGGAAGCGCATCCATTCGCCCTATTTTAGATCTCCGTGTGTTAAACAGACATCTACGGAAGTACACGTTCAGGATGTTAACACACAAAGTGCTTTGTTGCTCTATCCGTCCAGGAGATTGGTTTGTGACAATCGATCTCTCGGACGCATATTTTCACATCGTCATTTACCCGGCGCACAGGAAATTCCTCAGGTTTGCTTATGTTACAGGTCCCACACTGAGATCCCGTAATCAGATGAGATTCTCACTGTAACACAGGAGAAACAAATGAGACAGGCGACAGGTGCTCCATTCAGTGCCGCTTTCTTCAGCAGAATCTTTATTAACAGGTATTCAACACCTCTTTTAAATTCTACTTTCATCCCATTCTTGAGTTTCAAACATCATTCATAAATAATAGACCAGACAATAATCAACATAAAATACAGAAACGGATAACGATCTTTTCATCTTTCAAAATAAAACAATTTTTCCATATGGAATACTTATACATTCAATGTATTGCTGTATAAAACAGTCATTCAGTCTCTTAACTGAGCTAATAATTAGTCAAAGGCTACATAAGAAAACCTTAGCTCGAAGGTACATAGGGCTCTTTACCTTTCCCTCATAAGTGTAAACAAAACGAAATGACACACTGCTACAAATTCTCGAATGAATGAGCTGAAGACTTGCAAAACAGAACATAAAAATATATATAACTTATACATCAACTTGTGAAACCAATATGTCTATATAATAATAATACAGTTTTTATAGCATCAATGTTTAAATGAACTGGAGCCAAAAACTAGAAACGATGCTTGGACCTTACTCTGTCCCCCATGGTAGTTTTGTGGCCGACGCCATTTTGAGACACGCAACGCGGCTAAAAATGGCATTTCTCTATTGATTCATACACACATAAAATGGACACTTTAGCTTTACAAAAATCGCCATGACAGCTTATAAAATGTTTATCAACATGTGTGTGTTTTAACATTACCGAGCTGTTACACAGGAGAAACAAATGAGACAGGTGACAGGTGCTCCATTCAGTGCCGCTTTCTTCAACAGAATGAGGAAGCGCACAGGAGTCCGTTCACAAAGAGGGTCCGTGGGAGAAGCACCGCGCCACACTGCCCCCTACTGGCCACACTCATATTCTCCAATTGCATTACCTTGAAAGGTTTATTTCAAGAAAGGTAGTAGATAACCATTATGCCTCAAATTAAACAGTTTTATACATACAATCATTTCACCATAAAACCAAACAAACATACATGAAATTGTGACCACACATTTTGTGTGCTTCACTTATCAAGGCAGAGCTTACGAATATCAAGCCATCCCATTCGGGCTGTTGTTAGTTCCGAGGGTGTTCAGCAAATGTGTTGAGGCCGCTCTGTTTCCGAGGCCGCTCTGTTTCCGTTGCATCCGAATATTCTCGTACATAGACGATTATCTGATATGCTCCCGCTCGCGCAGGCAGGCGATCAGGGATTCCACTACGGTGATAAATCATCTTGGGAATCTCGGGTTCAGTATAAACTGGGCGAAGAGCCGAGTAGAACCCATGCAGTGTACAGAATACCTGGGCCTCAGCATAAATTCCCTCTCTTATCGTGTCACGCTATTGAGAGGGAGATTGGCGTCTCTCGCAAAGTGTCTCTCCCTCTTTCAGAGGGGAGGACTCGTGTCGTTCCGATTGTGACTGCACCTGCTCAGCTTGATGGCATCAGTCGTATCAGTTGTGCATCTGGGACTGCTTATGATGAGTGATTTTCAGCAACATTACGTCTGTGCCCCTGCCGTCATCTCAGTCGAAAAGTGAAAGTGACGCAGACATGCATGTCGGCTCTCCGCCCGTAGAGAGAACCGGCAGCTCTCGCGTCGGGAGTCACACTAGGGGCGGTAAAATCGCGGGTAACCATGACAACGGACGCGTCCCTGTCAGGGTGGGGAGCGGTCATGTCCAGCAGAACAGTGAACAGGACTTGGAACCTGAGGATGGTTCAGACTCAAATAAATCTGTTAGACCTGTGGGCATTTTTTCTGTCACTGAAGCATTTTGTGCACTTTCTCCAAGGTCGTCATGTTTTGGTGAAAACCGACAACTCCACGGTGGTGGCATACATCAACCGCCAAGGCGGCACTCGGTCGCTGCAGCTGCACGGGTTGGCTCGGAAGGTGATATTGTGGAGCAACAACAGGCTCCTGTCCCTCCGAGCAACGTATGTGCCAGGGGTTTTGAACAGAGGTGCAGACCTTCTGTCCAGAGGAAACCCCCTGTACGGAGAGTGGGCTCTACACCCGCAGGTGGTGGAGCAGATTTGGCTGAGATACGGCCAGGCAGCCGTAGATCTCTTCGCCTCGCAGGAAGTGCTCTCTGTTCTTCTCCCTGTCAGACGTAGACGCACCACTGGGTATGGATGCTCTCGCCCACCCTTGGCCAAAGGTGCTGCTCTATGCATTTCCCCCTCTCAGCCTGACCTCCCCCACCTTGATAATCCTGATAGCGCCACGCTGGCGGAGATAGTACAGATGCTAGCGGGCGAGCCGTGGCCTCTTCCAATATGCAGAGATCTTCTATCTCAGGCGTGCGGGGAGATTTACCACCCCCACCCGGAGCGCATGGCGCTCTGGGCTTGGCTCCTGAGCGGTGGAACCTGAACACTGCAGGCCTACCTACACAGGTCATTGACACTATACAGAGTTCAAGAGCCTCCTCCACGCGTGCACTGTACAGTTGTAAGTGGCGGGTTTTTGAGGAATGGTGCGACTCAAGGAAGACGATCCCTTTTCAGTGTTCGGTGATGGACCTGTTGTGTTTCCTGCAGGAAGTAGTAGATAAAAGGAAGGCTTTTTCTACTGTGAAAGTGTACTTGGCAGCCATTTCAGCTTGTTATGTGGGCTTTGGGAAGAAGCCTGTTGGTCAGCATCCTTTAGTTTGTCGCTTCATGAAGGGTGCTCGCCGCAAGCTCCCAGTGTCCAGGCCCCTGGTTCCTCTGTGGGATCTGTCGGTGGTGCTGGACGCCCTCTCTTGCCACGCTTTTGAGCCTATGGGGGCGGTAGAGATGAAGTTTGTTTCGTTGAAGACTATGTTGGTCTTGGCTTTGCCCATGGCAAAACGTGTGAGTGACCTGCAGGCTTTGTCCATCCGTCCCTACTGCTTGCAGTTTGGCCCGGGACTCTCTAAAGTCTGTTTGCGAACCCAACCCAGCCTTTGTACCTAAGGTGGTGGAGTCAGCCTATAGATGTCCCACGGTGTAGCTTTTGGCATTTCACCCGCCGCCATTCTCCTCAGGGGAGGAGCAGAGGCTTAACACACTGTGCCCAGTGGGGGCTCTGCATGTCTACATTGGTAGGAAAGCAGGTTTCAGGACTTACAATGAGCTGTTTGTATCTTGGGCCACACCCCATAGGGGCAAGCCATTGTCCCACCAGAGGCTGGATAGTGGAGGCAATATCTCTGCCATATAGTTGTGGTGGTATGCAGGTCCCTTAGGGTTTGAGGGCTCATTACACAAGGGGAGTAGCCACTTCGTGGGCTCTGTTCAGAGGAGTCTCCATACAGGATATCTGTGCGGTGGCGAGCTGGGCTATGCCTCACACCTTTGTGAGATTTTATAGGCTGGATGTCTCCGGGCCATCCCTAGCACAAGCAGTGCTAGAGGCAAACGTGCCAGGGTCCGAATGACCGTCTCTACCCCGCTCATTTTTTGTCTGGGGCTTCGGGAGACGTACGCAATTCAGGAGTGGTCTATATCTCCCATAAGTGAAACACCGAACGAAGTTAGAAAAAGAACTATAGGTTACTTAACATAACCCCGGTTCTTTGATAACAGAGTGAGGTGTTTCACCATCACTTCTCTTCTTGCATAGACACGGAAAGAAATGCTCTCTGTCTGACTGCGTCCGTCGGCAGTTTGCCTGTTGAATTGGCATATTTGTTAACTGACTTTTTACACCATTTTAATGACTTTGTTTCTGAAAAACTCCTAGCAACAAATCTAGCGACGTTTTGGACAAACTCGGCTACTTTTCTGAAGAAGACAATTGAGCTATGGTTGAGGTTGTGTTCTTGTGCCACAATCAGCTAAGAGATCGCATAGTGATTGGTTGTACACTCTTCTTCGTCATCCGGAGTTTTCCTTTTCCTCTGACAATGACAGATATCAAAATGTGGCAAAGCAAAATAAGGGGTAGTGACTTTTTTATTCTAGTGCTGTTGTTTTAACAAAATACATATATAGATGGGAACATTATAAACAATATAAAAATATCAGGAGGCTACAGAGTAGAATTGATTAATGTAAACAAAAAATACATTGAAATTCAAATGTATTCAAAATGTAAGAAAAGGGTGTGAAATAATCAAAAGTTACACATCTGCTCTGGCACTGAAGTACGCAGCTCCACCACTTGCCAACTCCGATCATCTGCAACTAACCTTCTGACCCCCATTACCAGGACCAAGCACCGCACCGTGGGGGACAGGGCCTTTGCCATTGCTGCCCCAACCCTCTAGAACTCCCTCCCTCCAAACATCCAGCACTCAGACTCACTTAACTCTTTCAAAAATCAACTCAAACCCATCTTTTCAAGAAATCATACACTACATGACTGCCACTTCAAACTTCGTGGTTTTTTTTTGTTATGTACTTTGTATTTTATGTAAGCGTCTTTCAGTCTTTTGTTTTCTGTATTTATGAGTAATTTGCTTGTTTTGTTTTTTATTTGTAAAGCGTCTTTGAGTGTCTAGAATAGTGCTTTATAAAACATATATATTATTATTATTATTGCAGTCAATATGCAAATCTACTTCCCCTGAGTTTCATAATTTAGTGCAGGTATGAATACATACAAGTATAATAAGGTATAATAAGTGGAACATTAAGTAAATAGCAGCATCTTTCCTGATAACTAAATCTTAACTCTATATCTATCTGATATGATATTACATTCAAGTGCTCCGTTTGTAACACAGTTCATGCTGTTGTTTCTAGAACAGTGTCACGATATAAACAAGTCTCAACACAATGTAGCTCAGGCACCTTTTCACTTAAATGTCACAGAAGCACAGGCTCGGAAATGCAATCCAACCCACCTACACATACACACATTCTCCCCCCCCTATTACAAATGTATGGCATTACTCCTGCACACAGTGTGTTCGTGTGGCCTTTTGCAGGCGCCCTCAGAGACGTGGCATTGACAAACCTACAAACAGTAATTGGGCCATTATAACTCCCTGCGATGGTATTGATCCACTTTTTTAGGTGAAGGCGGATAATGGGAGTCTAGGCAGAAGGGTTCATATTGCAGGCAGTGGGGCCTGTGCAGTATCAGATACAGTAATATTGATGTTTGTGATGATTCACGTGTTGTTTTGTGTATGTCTGGACTACTAAATACGATGTAATTTAGTGGCACATCTGAGCACTTATTGTACAGTATTTCTGTATTGGGAGCAAGTGCCTCGCAAGCTGCTTTTTCAGCATGGAGAGATGCTGGGGACAAACTTATAGACTGAGAAGAACTCCATATGGAAAGGGAAGAAAAAATCATAACGATGGAATCCTCTTTCCCCCAGTCCAATTATCACAAGAGTTAAAACTAATCCCAGCAGCTCAGTGACTAAAATCTGTTCGAGGTTTCCTCTCAACTTTGAAAATCCTGCCACCTAGAGAGCAGAGAGTAGACAAGAGAGATCTTATCAGAGCCTTGCTGTTGATCAAAATCAAATATTACTGAGGCTGGGTTTCCATGGCAATAACCTGTGCCCTCGCCATGAAATTTGGGGGGTTCAGCTGTGAAGGAGCTACCCACCTCCGCTCCTCCGCTGCCTGCCTTCTTAGTTTTGTTGTATACTAAGTAGCGATGATGTGAAGATGTATTGAAGAGAAGTCCGCCGACACCGTCTTGATTGTATATAAAGGTTTATTACAAAAAGACCAGTATCAATTCAAGCCCTGCAGAGCTTGGAGAGTGTCCGGCCAAAAGGACAACCCTCCCGACTCTTCTTGGGGGTTACATTTATAGGCCCATCGTTGGTTTGATAAGGAACACCTGGTTCGAATCAAGTTATGCTATGTGAGACGTGTAACTTTCAAGGCCAAGAAAAGGAGTGGTAAGGGTCCTTGAAAGACCCCTTGCATAACATTCCAAAGGAAGAGAAGTAAGCCCATATTCCCCTCTTATTCCATATATGGACAAAAAGACACTACAGGTTCAAGCGTGAGCAGAATAGATGAGTAAGCAGCATCTGACCACCCTTTTCACCTTGTGGGAATCTAGTGAGTTGTGTGCCAAGCTCTCCCATGGGCTGCACAGATCCAGGGCACAAAGCAAACACTCTCCCTCTGCTGCAGGACAGTGTGGGTCCATAGAGAAATGCTGAGGCCATCGATTGCTTTCTTCACAGGGGCACAATGTGCAACCCGTGAGCCCACAAAATGTCAATGGATATGAATTGTGTAAAGAACTCTTGATCCCCTAATTCAATATTGAAAAGTTCCACAAAGGTCATTCTGTTTGGTAAAATAACAATGCCTCACACAGTCATTCAGCTTGATTATATTACATTTTTCACCTTTTATATTATTCTCATCTGTTGCAACATCACATGAGCAAGAACTATATAAAAAATATACATTGTAGATAAAACAACCAAATACAAAAGCCAGCTATTTCAGCAGCTCCTCCCCTTCTGCTTCCAGCCTGTTGATATTTTCAAAATCCCCTTCGCAACGGGAAACAACAACCACTGCGCTGCTACTTACACATGGAAATGGAA